>NC_136065.1:1314300678-1315564011 GCF_964261635.1 Lissotriton helveticus | reverse complement strand
CAGACACCTTAACTCATGTTGCAAAACTTTTGCAGTACAAAACTCACATAGTGCAGCACTAATGAATAACATCGTGCGCAAAAAATACAAAACAACATTAGACATCTCTAATGGATTCTTTTGTCAAAACATAGCACCTGAAAGCAGGTATTTGACCGCTTTCTCAATAATGGGCTCGCAGCAAAAATTCTGTCGACTCCCACAGGGGTTCAAGAACAGCCCAGGATTATTCTCAGCAAGAGTAACAGAGTTACTACAAATGTATGATGATGAGGCATTATCTTATGTCGATGACATCTATCTAACAGATGATGACTTGGATACTCACTTGAAAAGAGTGAACACCATAATACTTGGGTTCGCAGCAGAGGGTTACAAATTCAACTTTAAAAAGTCACGAATTGCCCATCTAACTGTCCTGTTTTTAGGATATGAATTATCAAGTGAAGGCAAAAGCCTGGCAGACAATTTCTTGGAGAAATGTGCTGTAATCCAAGCACAGAGAACGCTGAAAAACTTACAATCAATTCTAGGTTTCCTGAATTTCGGAAGAACTTACGTTCTAAATTATGCAGAGAGGGTTAAACCTCTCTATGAACTAATAAAACCAGATTTTAAAACAATCAATTGGACTCAAAAACAGACAGAAATTTTGAGATCATTGCAAACAGACATGTTAGCTAAAACAAAATTGCAAACACGCGATAACACTCGCAACCTTGTAATCCGAGTCATCCCAGGAAGATGCGGATTCACATACCTAACCTCAAATGAGGGAGAAACGGTACCGATAGCATACAAATCACATTTGTACACAGAAGCTGAAAAAACATTCAGCATTAAGGAAAATATTGTTCATGCGGTTCAAACATACTGTCAGAACAGCAGAATCAGCCTTTGGGGCATTAACAAGCCCATGTAATTTACCTACTGTGGCATTAAATCCAAAATGGATACAATGGGAAAATTCTCTTGCTACAGACAAAGTGAAATACTATTTTGACCCGGAAATGAAAAAATTAAAAAATCTAGAATATGAAAGAGAATATCCTCTGCCAATCGACATTCTGCCCATACGACAGTACGCCTGTGTAATATACACAGACGGACATGCACAACCTTCGGTTTGGGGAAAACAAGCCTATAACGCCACATGCGAGATTGTTAAATACGTGTGGCGCGGAGGTAAACTGAGACCTCTGGTAACAAAATCACACTCTGTAGAAAATAATTCAGATAAGCAAACTGAAATAATAGCGTTAAAAATGGCGCTAGATAATGCGGATCGCGAATTCCCAACACTAATAGTGTGCGATTCATATTACTGCGTCAAATCATACTATAACGACTTGCAGAACTGGGTTCAAAATGGTTACAAAGATGACACAGGTGCCACAATAAAGCAAAAATAGCTTTGGGAACAAGTAGTTCTTTTTCAGAAAGAACTACCAAGGACTCACGTGATACATTCATTGAGTCATGAACGTGATGGCGTTCACGTTCCAGGGAATTCATTGGCTGAGACAGCCAAAGCGGAAGCAAGTAAGCCGGCTTCCGTAGCTACAAAAAAGCGTTCCGGAAAATACGTAGACGGGGAAACGATGCTGGCGGTAAAAACGTCATCAAAAGGCGACTGTTCAGCGCTACCTGTCAACTATCCACTCAATTATACATACGTAATCGATGCAAACTCCGTTCCTTTTGCTCAAATCCCTGGAGTGGGGGATAGAGTAATTCCAAACAGGAACAGAAGAGTCTTCTTAATATAAGAAGCACATATGGGATTAGGTTTAAGGCATCAGATGATCAAAGAATCTCTGACAGAATTAAAATCAGAATACTGGTGGCCGGAAATGAGCGTGGATTATCACAAATTTGCAAAAAATTGTGAAAACTGCAACAGAGATCGCAGTGGCGAACCGGCGGAAGTAGTGCCAGAACACATAATAGAAAGCATAAAGCGATCTATTTGCATGATTAAACAGGAAACATGCGTCCCAATGTATATTATTTAAGACTAGCTTCACTTAAAATGTAGACCCCAGCTCTCGGCTGACGTCTGAACAGGTATAAAAAGATTTGCGAGTCTATAGCGGCATAGACGCAATTGGCATGCTACATTCTGACCAGGGTCCTGCTTTTAGCTCTCGAGCTTATAAGGAGGCCATGACCAGCATGGGCATTGCATTGCGGGAATCTTATCACTTCCTTCCTGAGGGAAATGGGATGGTGGAAAGAAAAAACCGAGACATAAAGCAATCTATAACGGCAAAGGTATTAGGTTCGGGTGTTGGGTGGGTCAAACATTTAATAAGTGTCCAACGTAGTCTTAATAATCTGCCAAGAAATTCTCTAAAAGGTTTCAGTCCGTACGAACTATTGTTCAGGACTAGAATGCATATCCAGGACCTCGATAGTCAAACTTCAGTGGTAGAAAGAAAATGCTTTGATATCAAAGATCGTTTGGCTATTTTACAGGACTTAAATGAAACAAGAAAAGACCTGAGCAACATAAAGTTGAAACAACAGCCAACAGCCACTGAAGAGAAACCACCTGTCCCAGCAAGGCCTGTCTGGACTCCAAAGATTGGGGATCTGGTCAGAGAGAAAATCGCGGTGAAGAAGGAATTTGGGCCTTCTTACAGAAAAGCAGTACCTGTCTTAGCTGTCAACGGAACAAGATCAGTTGTACTACCGCCCCTTGCTGGTAAAAAGGAGAACCGAGTTGTATCCATCGACCTGGTTAAACCACAATCATGTGGCTAATAATAAGTAGTAGGCCAAGTGGACTCCCAAGAAGTAGCAGAACACCAAAGTTTGCTACAAATCAAGAGGCTCACACTGAGAGACTAATCACATTTGATAAACCTACAATGAATCAACAAGGACTATGCAACAAAGCCATGGAACTTATGCCTCTTGAAACCCAAATTACAACAATTCGTCAAGAAACACCTGTCTACAACGATGTAGCCACAGACTATGCTAATAAAACAAGGAAAAATCCAGAAGCAATTCCAATAATTGACAGAACTGCATCAGGCTATTTCATCAACTTCGATGACTTTTCTGAGGATCCGAGCGAACCTGAGGAACAGCCAACATCAACAACAACTTTTAAAGACAAGGCTAAAAAACTCTTCCATCAACTAAAGGAGACCTATCTGATTTCCCCATGGATTGAATTTTGGGTGGTGCTAGGTGTACTTTTCCTCCTGCTTTGGCTCATCATGGTGTTATGCTTGGGACACTTCATTGAGGGAAAATATGTTACAATGGACACAGCAAGCCAGAACATCAACCTGGTCCTAAAGCCACACAAGTCTTCACACATCGAGAAAAGAGAACTTTCTTCAGTGAACTTCACGGCCAATCCATTACCCGGTGGGGTAGCATGGGACAAAACAGATTACGATATATATGGCCCGGTCGAACTCTTGAAGTATCCTCATCAATTTAAGGTTTCATTAAGTGACTTTGTAAAACCGAGTACATTCTCTGATGATTGGGACTTTGAAAGTATTAATGATATGATGTCAGACTTAGTTATGTCAGCAAAATTTACAGAACATGAGTATTTACAGGGTTCATCAAATTATGATCAGATGTACTGCTACAACCACTATGGTAACCATTATTTGCATAAATCTGCTCAGCCTAGAAATGTTTTAAATTATAATCAATGGGAACATTGTGCAACTCCACCAAAAGATAGTTCAAAAACATTCTATGAGAAATTTCAATACTTCTCAGGGTTTAACACAAGTGAAGCAGAAACATTTTATTTCAAATTGTTAAATAAGACAGGAATGAAAAGCATGCTAACAAATACAAAATTAATCTATTCAGAATCATTTTATGAAAAAATTAGTACATTTGGTTTGGATTTCTGGAATAATAACATTGAAACAAAAACAATCTGGGGTACTAAAGACTGGCAAGTCCAAGGTATAGAATCATTATTCAGAGCCTGCATGATCCCAGAACAAATTATATTTTTGAATGACACAATTCAACAAACAACCTGTCTTGGCCTAGCCAAAATTAAAGACTTAAACAAACCGTCTATTCCAAAGCCATCACCTGATAGTAATAGCACTACAGATGTTGAGATAGACGTAGCCCATATTTTTAACAAAAACAGAACACATCCTGATTGGAAGAAATGGTTGATCTGGCCCACAGACACAAATAACTGTCAAGATAGATTCCTGAACAAAATACAGGGGTTCAAATTGTCAAGGCCAGACCCTAGATACTCCCAGCGACAACATCCAGGGATTGTAACAACATACAGTGTGGGTAAACTATGCCTCGAATGGCTACATACATCCACACTGGCAGAAATTAAGCAACACTTAACTTTACTTAAAGAAGGTGCTGACGTGCGTGATTTCATTATGGGACCACGCAAACAGCATCAAAAACGTTTCATAGTGGCCTCTATATATGCAGCTTATAACGAAGCTTGGAAAGTAACTCAAATTAAAACAGCAGAGAAAATACGGGAAATTGACCGTATTAATTTGGAAAAATCACTTTCTGTTGTGGACAATTGGTTAATGACTCTGTCTTCCAGAATATATTCACTGGACAGTATTGTATCATCTGCAATCGATATAATAGAACAGGACATGCTAATGTTACAACATGGTCAGTCCCAATTGCGTTCTATTGTACAGCTTGGCTGGACGTTACAAAATCTGCGTTCAGGCTACGTGCCTTGGCGTTTAATCAACACAATGTCACTGTTCTCTATCTTTAACCTTACTGATATACAAATCAGCTTGGCACAAAAGGGAGCAGAATATACAATTCTGAGCATTGAAAAACTTGAGGGATTACCATTGACAATGTCAGAACGACCTGTCATTGAATGGATAATACACAGGATAATAACTATTCCGATAACGACTTTCCAATTTCGATACTGCCAACAGTATATACAGGCAGGCCAGTATGAAAGGTTGGGTAAAGGATACATCAAGTCATCATGGAAATTACCTTACACACACACATGTTATAGTGAAAAAGGACAGAATGTATTTCTTAGTGGTGATAATTGTGAAAAATCACTAAGTGGTATACTTCTGTGTCAGGGCATAAATTTGCATGGGGCCTGTGAGGGGACTTCAAATAACCTTTTATGTCACCAGCTTGGCACACCTGCAACTCGAATAGAGCCATTCTTTAGACGGCTTTCTAACGGGAGCTACATTCTAATTGTGGACCACAGATGTTGTGGCTTGGTGCCAGGAAAAGCTTATCTCGTAAGCGTAACGTCCAGGTTCACTAGCTGTGAGCAAGTTTTATTTCCCAACGACACTCCAGACAGGGAGGGAAAAATTTGGCCCAGTCTGAAAATCTCTTCTATTCGAATTGATACTTTAAGCAGAATTAAGTCTGTTCTTCTACAGACGCCAGTGCACTTGACGTCATCAAAAGAAACGTATGATCTCCAAGTTGCAAGGACAACGGCAGAGATTCATAACCTTTTATCAACAAATTGCCCCCTACACTTCGCAGAAATGCTAAATGAAATCTTAAACATTTCTGATACGAATGGTATCGCAAGTGTATTTAAGACAATTTTTTCGGGACTGTTGACACCTTTCAAAGCAGTCCTGGGCATCTTTCCTAATTTTGTCCATTCACTCTTTGGCGGCCTTCCACTTCTGTTGGGACTCGTAGCAGGCATTTTATTTTTGACTCTCCAGCTTCGTTATGACAAGCCATGTCACAGACAAGACTCCAGCAACAATGGAAGAAACGATCCTAGCAATACGCTATCGGGACCGCATTACTAAAGTCCTTGGATTAGCCCGGCTAAGAGATCTGAATATGACCTGGTTTCTTTCATTCAGACCCATCTGGCAAAAGTGTATCTTACCTGTGTTAAGATGTACGCTGTGCGGAGAAGAATGCGTGTTAGACGTCTGTCTTACACTACAATCAGAAGTACCATTGGATACAGGTACTTTGCTGAACCCAGTAAAGGCTCATGCATCGTGTTGTCCCCAGCGGTTACCCATCCTGATGACGGCATTTGTTGAGACTTCACCACTGCGATTGAAGGGTAGTGAAGTACAAGATGAGAACAGCATCAACCAGGTACGACCCTCTGTGAGCACTGCTGATCCTGTCATCGATGATAGCAATCATGCTCACGATTGCACAGTTGCGGCATTTTCCAACTTGGTCGAACTTTCACCTGAAGCGGTAAACTGCTTTTTTGAAAGTCTGTCTGAAATGATGTTCTCGCCCGAACAGAAAGAATAAACTTTTAAGCAAATGAGCACTCAGCGTTCCCTGAACTCTGAATTTGGCCTTCAGCTTTGAAAAACAAAAGCTCCTGAAAATATTTGGAAACTGTTTTGACTTCTTCCCCTGAAAAACGAAATTATTTTTTTTCCCGATTCCAAAATATTTACTTTTTTTTGGGCACTCATCCTCTGCTTAAAGTAGAACTATTCTTAGAGAACAGAGCTTCTATTTTTAGGAACTCTAGAGACAATATATTACCTCAGCCTCTAACATATTTACAAGAAACTGTATTTATATGTGATGGAATGGTCTCGCACTTTTCTTTTCTGTATTAAGAGCCATTTCATGTGTAATTTTCGCAAATCATTCATGCTGAGATATATGTGCATCTTTTTTTGAAGGATTACACTGCTTGAAAGCATACAGTACCTATACTCATTTTCGTGTATTTCGCATATACCATTTCAGATGCAAAATAATGTATTTTGGGGTGGATCGGTATACACATGCACCGTTAGCTATGTTTACTATTGCTTAGTTTTAGTAATTATGGACATGATATCGTGGAGTGGGTGTAGTGTGTTTTATCTAGGTACCTGAATCAATATCCTATTCTTTGCCCTTGTCCGGTTATAAATCAATAATATCCCTGCAACGGCACAGAAACCCTTTTCATAATTCGGTCATAGCGCATGCTGTCACATTAAGCAAGCCTATTCCTCCAGCCCCCTAGAAAGCACACCGAGTTCTTAAACAAATCCAAGCCTCCAGCAACCTGGGAAATCCCCGCTGCTATTGTTTTGATTTCGTCCGAGAACTCCTGTAAAGCACTGTAAGAACGACCAGTCCTTAGTGACATCTTTATTGATGTCTTATGTCCATCCTTACGTCAACCCCGGCACCTTTCAGGTATAAATATACCGACGCTGCCTTAAGCAAACACACGGTGGTAATCCTGGAGCAGAGCAGCTACTACTTCCGAAGAGCCCAGCTGATGCGAGAGCCCACGGACGCTGCCCCTCCCTTTTGATGCGCTGAGAAAGACGCTGTCTTTTCTCTTGCCGAGAAATCCAGCCTCCGGCGTTTCCAGCCTACCCTTGCGGGTGACTGGGATACCGAGTCCTGAGAGAGAGATACCAGCCCTCCTGCCTTCTAATACCCAGGTACTGAACTGACTAAACCCTTACACAGAATTCTTGAGTCAGATTCTTGGCAAACCAAACTTAACTTAAACTGCTACTTACTTACTCCCTCCCATGTATTAGGCTTAGGTCAGGTACACCGGGGTAGGCGTAGTTAGAAGCACCAGTTGAGTACGATTAGTCAATGTATATATGTATGTATCTATTTTATCCATTTTAAAGTATCATATGGCTAAGAAACCATATCAATGCTTTTACAGTATTATTTCATAATCCTGCTTTTACTGTATGCACTGTACTTAACTATAAGTATTGCAATTGTAGCAATTCATTTCTCTTGTATGAGGAAAGAGACTGCTCAATAAATAACACCTTTTATTGAAAACGCCTGTCTCTCTTTTTCTCTGCAATCTGGTGAAACTAAGTACGCACTTATCGACTGAGTGAAATAGCTGTCTTTTGTTTTCACACGACTCTAGAGATATACTCTTATTCAGGGAGAGCAAAGTTGTCATGTTTTATGGTTGTCAGAAACTAAATCACTTCTTGTCTATCCAGGGAGGTTAAACTCCTCCTCACTTATTCGAGAAAGTTTCTAGTGAACTCTGAGCTAGCTGGCAAAAAACTTAAGTCTAATATAGTCAGTAAAGACCTAGATAACCTCAGTCCTACGTCTACACTACTGAATATATTATTCCAATGCCCAAGCCTATTGGGACTATAGGAACTACACTACAACACATTGTCTGAATGCTTTTGTGCCAAGTTACCTGAGGTTTAAGCACAGGTTAATTTAGTGACTTTTCTGGTTCACCCCGACCCTCATTGTGGCTGTTGCTTGAGAAGGGATCACACCATCCTCAACCAACAACCCAGTTTCTCACATGTACTATAAATGCAATTTATGAATCTGGCTCTTAGCACACATTCTTGTGGTAGGTGCCTGAGAAACATAGGCCTAGGTAGTCATGCCACTTTTGTTTTTCACTGCCAACAATCATGAGGTCTGTGTTTTTGGCATTACACTTAGGAACATTGGAGTGTTATCCAGTTCTGAATGCCCAATAGACATTTACTCTGAGAGAAAGTAAAAGAGGGAGCAATCTGGTCTAAGCAAATAATCAACTGAATATCACTGACAAGGTGACAGCTTTCCGATTTCCAAAGATCTAATAGGTTCTCAACATGGTTTTATTTAGATACGGTAAAGTGTAAGATCCTTGTGGTACTCAACATTACAACGTAAGTTGGTTTGACTGAAAAATAGACAAAATGAGGGATTAAGATCAGAACCTGGAAAACGAGGAAAGCTACAACTGATTCAGAGATTCCAATATGTCTTACTCTGTTAGGAGGAATATTGTTGTTCTGCATACCAAACACTGAGTGTAAATCCATATGGATTATAGCTTAGAGTTAATTTATGTTAATTGGTATTTGTATAGCACATAATCACCAGCGGTCTTTTAGGGCTTATGAGAGAGTGGCTAAACCCTACCAAAGGCTATCTGTCAGTACACCTGGTCAAAGCATATATTATTCCCAGGCCTCCATGAACAATAGGGTTTTAAGGTTTCCCTACGTAGTGTAATGGCTCCCGCTCTGGGCAGGTCTTGTAATGTGAGGATGTTGATTCAAGGTCCGTGTTTTGCGGGCGTTGCAACAGGGAATGCAGGACAGTCAGCAGTGCAGCCTTTTCAGCACAGGAAGCGCATCAGTTCAGCTGACAATGCACTACCGGGTGAGACTGCATAAAAGTCCATGGTACTCAATCCGACGGTGCTTCAAGTACTGAACTTCGCCCAGATACTAGCTGCCCATGTCTACGTAGGAGAATCCTTCCCCATCTTCAGTGAACAGGTAAACCCTGGTTTACACGCACTTGCGCAGGAGCGCAGGTGTGTGCTTGCCCCCCAGTAACACGCGCAGGAGCATACTGTTACTACTCTGGTTCTACGCTCACTCTGGTGCGTGGAGCTACCTTCTACTATTGTGGCACATGCAGGAGCATGTAGTCGCATTTAACTGTGTCCACAACCATGCAGGAGCGTCTTTGCTACACTACTATTGTGGCACGCGCAGGAGCGCATAGTCGCATTTATCATTGTGCAGCAACCGCGCAGTAGCGCATTTGTTTGCTCACCCTTTTGTGGCACGCGCAGGTGTGCATATCAGTATTTAACCTTGCCCTTCACTCGCACAGGAGAGCCTTTACTTTGTTCACCTTGTGCAGCACGTGCAGGAGCACGTTGCCATATGTAATCTTGCCCTACACTCATGCAAGAGTGCGTTTGTGTTTTCCTCCCATTGCGGCACGCGCAGGAGTGAGCAGCCGCATTCCACATTTCCTGCAGGAGCGCTTTTGTTTCTCTGCCAGTGCAGCACGAGCAGGAGCGTGTTGAGGGACAATGAAGTATGAAAGTATGTGGCAGGATGTACTAAATAACGTAACAAAAATAAATGCTGCACATTATGCAGCAGAATATTTATCTAGCCATCTGATATTTGATGATTTGCACCGCAAAACAATACATAAAATGTCGGAAACAAGCATCCATCAGGTAAGGTAAGGTAAGGTAAGGTAATTTTATTATGCATAGTTAATTAAAACCAGTGCAAACATTTTACAAAAGAAGATTAAAATATCATAAGAGAGTTGATTCATTAAAACATCATTGAAAAAAAAAACATACAATAAAATCCGATCTAATGTCCAGGTGCATTACTTTTGAGGCAGAGAACATGTATCATTGAGTTCTGGTTAGTGTCTATATGTTTCCTATGTCAGTGATCGGAGTGTTTTTTGACAGTTTTTGCTCAATTATCGCAAGGAACTTTACATACCTGCAGTTCAGTTTCGTATTTGCAGGGTTTAGGCAAGCCAGCACCGCTTGCCTTCTAGTGCGAGATCCTATCTGCTTGAGCTGGTCCTTTAAGAGCTGTTGGCGTGCTAGCCGAAACTCTTGGCATAGGCAAGTCATATGAAGTATATCGCCCTTCTCTGTGTTGCAAAAGATGCAGGCATCGTGGCCATTGCTCCTGAGCCATGGTGGAAAATGCTCTCTGATGGGCAAGACCCCTAATCTGTATTTCAAAAACTTCAGTTTTATTGTCTTGGAATAACACTGACTGAAATATGGTTGTGGTGTCAAGGATTTATATGAGTTTATAGTCATCCATGCATGATTTCTTTTAGCAAATGACTCTTTGTCCTCTGTTAGTGAAAGAATTTTAACGGTTTTCCAAACCAGTTTTTTGAACGCATTGTGGCCGAGTTGCATGTCCCAGATCGCTGATAGTTTAGTAGCCCCCAAGGCTGTCTTCAGATAAGATCTTGCCTGAGATACGTCCCTGCTTTGAATATCTTGCCATAGCAGAGCATTTAAAGTGTAAGTAGTAGCAGAACGAAGTTTGTGGCAGCAGATAATATAAGCACCCTGTCTTGCAAGAGCTTGTTTTTGTAGTCCAAATTCCAGCCTGAGTTGGGCGGGCGATGTATAGGACGGGAGCGAAAACATTGTTCGGTAAGCTTTTATCTGGACTGTGTCCAGATTCTTGGAGTCTCTCCCACGTAGAGCCTCACTGCCGTAGCAGATGGAAGGTAGTTGCTTAGCCTGGATGATTTTCAAATAGGGAGTCAGAATTGGTCCCGTTAGTTGGTTTGCTATGCTTTTTAATGTGGCGGCAATGAAAGACCCTCTCCTTTTTGCTTCCAGCTTTTGCTGTGAGAATGAACCGTCTCGGTCAAAGATGACTCCCAAGTATTTATAGTCCGAAGCTGGCTCAATGTTTTGGCCACCCAGTGTCCAAGTCTTCTGAAGCTTTTTATGTATGTTTATCGACACAGTGAGAGTTTTGCTCAAATTTATTTTTAGTTTGTTTTCCGTGGCATACCTATGCATTTGTTTTAGTAGTTGCTTGAGGCCGATGTAGGTATGGCTCAGTAGCACGACATCATCTGCGTACAGAAGATTACTCAGAGATTGCCCTCCCAACCTCGGGGAATGGGAATTACATGTGTTTAATATGCCTGGTAGATCCGCAATGTACAGATTGAACAATATTGGGGCAAGCACGCACCCTTGCTTTAGTCCTTTGGTGGTACGGACTTTGGATGACAGATGTGTGCCGCCTCCTAGCTTCACCTTCACCCAGGTATCAGAATGGAGAAGCTTCAGCATCCATCAAACAAATACACAAATTATGAAATATGTAATTTAATTAACAAAAAAATGCAAAAAAACCAACATTTTACTTTTAGTGGGAAGGTTGAAGCTTTTCTAAACGTAATTGAGACCACCCATTGGCCATACAGTATTGTATTTAATGTACTTGCACTGCTCCTACAAATCAATGTGAGGATACCCAATGAATGATTAGCCTCCAATTTCATATTGCTGCACAATTATAAAACATTTTTGAATGTTCAGTTATACATTTTGCTTCTATATTTATATACACTTTATTATTTGGCCAACATTACTATGTTTTATATGCTGTCTAGGACCCCTGTGTAGTTGTCGCGGACCCCTATGTGTCCTTGGACCACAGGTTAAGAGTGCTTATCAAGATGATTTCTAATCAAATGCGCTATAAAAAGAGATGTGCATGTAGGAGAAGTTTCTATCATGATTTGCCATAATCTATTTCAAATTGATTTGGCATTTCACTTACAAATGATTAATATTCTACCTGAATGTAAAAACGGGCACATTTTATCATTGATATCCTGATAGCTGTGATGTTATCTACTACTACCAGATGAACTGGTTCCCTGATGTCATAGGATTCACACTTAAGTGGAACCATGAGTGCTAGGTTAACAGACACGTCTGCCTACTTACACTGAATGAATGTAGTAACTATACTTTAGGTGGACACTCCAGGTTCTGTTTCATATTTTATTAGGCTTTGGTCTCTCATCTGAATATGAGTGTATATATCATTTCTTGAAACTGTACACAGGCATAGTTAGACAAAAAAAGAAGATATATCTGCCCCAGTCACACCACCGTAACGTCAGCAGATGCAGCAAATCCACGGAAAGTTTGTAAAGTAAAGCTATGTCTGACCCTAGGATTGCGACGTTTGAACTATGATGCAGTGACTCTGTGCGTCGTTTTGATTCCAAGTTTGTTGAGATTTATCATGATCTTCCGTAGCTATTGACATAAGGACCCACAGTACAGACCCTTATATGGTGCAGAGTAGGAATATCGACGGAGAAATATCGTGTTACATTAATATCCCCGCAGAAATATCGAGTTGAAGAAATATCGACAACAAAAATATAGTTTGACCAGAATATCGACTGACAGGTAAGTAATATCGATAACAATAATATAGTTGTAATAAATATCGTTTACAAAAATATAGTTTACAAAAATATCGATTTTTTAATAATGTTATGTATTTTAGTGTTTTTAATGAGAATTGTTTGTCATTTTATTATATGTTTTGGAATTGTATTAGTTTTTATGTTGACTTGTGTGTTATTAGTTCCGTAGCGGGTTGTGGGTTTATAGGGGAATAGGGTTGGAAGTAATTTAATTATATAAAATTAATTGATTAATTAATGTGTTCATCTATTAATAACTGTTTAATAATTAGTTGTTAATTAATTTCAATTAGTCAATTAATAATTATGTTAATTGTTTAATTAATTTTAGGTGTGTGTTGTGGAGTTTATATGTGTAAATGATGCGAATAATTCGTTTTTTATTGATTAATTATTAAATATTTTTAAAATTAATTGCAATTATTTAATTAGTAAATATTAATTGTAAATGTGTAATTAATGTTAGGTTTGTGTTGTGGTGTTTATAAGTGTATATGGTGTGAAAGCTGGTAATTAATTAATTAATTAATTAATTAATTAATTAAAAAATACATTAATTTTCATTAAATAATTAGTAAATATTAAATGTAATTGTGTAAATAATTTTAGGTGTGTGTGGTGGATATTATAGTGTTAAATAATGTGTAATTGTTTTTTAATTATCTTTGTTAATAATAATATATTTAAATGTATATATTAATTATGTTTATATTAGCAATTAAATTTAATGCAAAATTTGATAGTTTTTTTTTATTGTTTTGGGTTCCAGCGCTTTCCCTACTATTGCACTCACTGGAGTGGGAATAGCAATTTTTACCCTTACGCTATCCAACGCTTTCCCTACTGTTGCACCCTTTGGAGTGGGAATAGTAATTTTTACCCCTACGCTATCCAACGCTTTCCCTACTGTTGCACCCTCTGGAGTGGGAATAGTAATTTTTACCCCTATGCTATCCAGCGCTTTCCAGACTGTTGCACTCACTGGAGTCGGAATAGTAATTTTTACGCCTACGCTATCCAATGCTTTCCCTACTGTTGCACCCTCTGGAGTGGGAATAGTAATTTTTACCCCTACGCTATCCAGCGCTTTCCCTACTATTGTACTCACTGGAGTCCGAATAGTAATTTTTACCCCTACTCTATCCAACGCTTTCCCTACTGTTGCACTCTCTGGAGTGGGAATAGTAATTTTTACCCCTACGCAATCCAATGTTTTCCCTACTGTTGCACTCTCTGGAGTGGGAATAGTAATTTTTACCCCTACGCTATCCAACGCTTTCCCTACTGTTGCACCCTCTGGAGTGGGAATAGTAATTTCTACCCCTACGCTATCCAGCGCTTTCCCTACTGTTGCACTCACTGGAGTGGGAATAGTAATTTTTACCCCTTCGCTATTAAATGTTTTAACTACGAATGTTTTTATTTTGTTATTAAATGCATGTATTATTATTTTGTAATACTTTAATGTGTTAATTAAGTATAGAATATTTTATTTTATTCAAAATGTTTTATATATGCGTTTATTTTATTTTTATATAATTATTAAAGTTTATAAATTAAATAAAGATAATAATAAAATGTATTTAAGAAAATATATGTATATGTACACATTTCTTATGTTTATATTGATTAAATTAAGTTTATTTGTTATAAATAGTTAAAATATAAATGTAATTTAATTTATTTTGTTAAAATATTAATATTATTTAATTATTTAATTCAAGTTATATTATTTTTTAAAGTCGATATTTTTTACATCTATATTTTTGAGTCGATATTATTGACTTACCTGTTTAAGTATAGGGAGTCGATATTTTTGTAATCAATATTTTTACATCTATATTTTTGTAAACTATATTTTTGTTATCGATATTTAAACATGGAACCCCTTATATGGTGTGTTTGGATGTAACACAATCATCTGTATATGAGATACGATACCGCATCTAAACCATCGCAAGTGACCCCCAGCACCAGGTAGAAGTTGTACTACCTACTACGGGACTGCTGGATTTTAGTTTTACTTTACAAACTTTCCGTGGATTTGCTGCATCTGCCGAAGTTACGATGGTGTGACCGGGGCAGATATATCTTCTTTTTTTGTCTAACTACGCCTGTGTACAGTTTCAAGAAAAGATATATCATGGGATTGTTTCTTGGAAAATAAGAAGGAATAAGAAATAGAAAGAATTGGGACTATTACGTCCAAGGCCAGTACTTTGGTCTACTCTACAAATCAACCCATACACTTTTCTTTGCCCTGAGGAAGTTCCTTTCACAGGAACGAAACGCGTTGGCTGTTGTCGAGTGTTTTATGAAGCAAAATAAAGAACATGTTTAAAGTGACCTGTCTGTGACTTCATCCCTGGTGCAGCCTCCACTCTTGCATTGATCAAACCTGCTTTCTTACCTTGAAGGTCAGCTTCTCCAATCTCAGGCCACAACTTCGCCATCAAAACCGAGTAACTCTTCAGTTCTATATACAATAGAGTGATAGTTGTTGCTCATTTATCATAAGCAACTTAGAACCATTGACAAAGCCATTAGTCCTGGCTTGTTGTAGGTGTAATGTTACTTCTGTTATATGGCAAGATGAATGGCAAAATACCAGTGGGGCACTGTGCTGAGCAAAGATTTTTTGCTTCAGTGAAGGGCCCGTTCGTTTTTTGTTTTTGTCATGAGGGGGGAACCTGCAGGCCAAGGTCAACCCTGATTCTTAGCACAGGGCCTCACATAAAAAAGAGCAGGAAGTCCTAGACTCTCTTCCCCAGAGCTTTAAGTGGGCCGGGTCCTGCCGGTGCTGATCAGCAATCTTTAGGTGCCCTTCCCTACCCCTCACTGCCTCTGTAACAGGGACTAGCTTTTCAGTTTTAAATAGCGCAAACCGGGAGCGTTTTAAATCAATCACCAGTTAAATTACACAAGAGCATACATTTTTTAAATCACTGGAGGGGCAGGCTCAAACCTGCTTTCTTAACTTGAAGGTCGGCTGCTCTAACCTTAGGCCACAACTTTGCCAGCAAAATCGAGTAACAGGTTAAGTATTGTATACAACGAAGTGATGGTTGTTGTTTATTTATCTTAAGCAACTAACAACCATTGACAAAGCCAATAGTCCGGGCTTGTTGTAGGTGTAATATTACTTGTGTTATATGTCACTGAAAGGACAGAAGCAGCAAAATTCCAATGGGGCAGCACATTGTGCTAAGGAAAGATTTTTGGTTTCAGTGAAAGGCCGGTTCGTTTTTTGTTTTTGTCATGAGGGGAAGCCTGCAGACCAGGGCAACCCCGAATCTTAGCACAGGGCCTCACATAAAAAAGAGTAGGCAGTCCTGGACTCCTGGCCCCAGGGCTTTAAGTGGGCCGAGTCCTGCATGTGCTGACCAGCAATCTTTATGTGGCCTTCTATACCCCTCACTGCCTCTGCAACAGAGACTAGCTTTTCAGTTTTAAATAGCGCAAACTGGGAGCGCTTTAAATCGCGCACCAGTTAAATTACACAGGAGCACACATTTTTTAAATCACAGGAGGTGCAGGCTCGAACCTGATTTCTTACCTTGAAGGTCGGCAGCTCTTGCCTTAAACCACAACTTCGCCATCAAAAACGAGAAACATGTTCAGTATTATACACAACGCAGTGATAGTTGGTGCTTATTTATCTTAAGCAACTTACAACTATATACAAAGCCAATAGTTCTTGCTTGTTGTATGGGTAATGTTACTTGTGTTAAATGTCAAGATGAATGGATAGGAGCAGCAAATTCCAGTGAGGCAGCACACTATGCTAAGCACAGATTTTTGGTTTAAGCATCTGTTAATTTACACATGGACCTGTTAATTTGTCTGTTGTTGTGAAACCTTCAACCTCACGGTATGCCCCGGTACGCATGGATGCGGTGCCAGATGCATGTATATCTGAATGCGTAGTGCATAATAACTAAGTGTATTTGTATAGTGACAATGGTTGCTTAGCAGCTGATGGCACACCATCTTTCCAGATCAAAAGTATAGCAAGGGATGCTGAGGAAACTGGATTAGAGCTGTGTGCTTGGTGGCAAAAGAAGACAGAGTGTAGAATTAGACCTTTAAATATAATGGTGAACGATAATAAATAATTCAATCAACAGGGAGGGATGAGGAATCTGTATGTCCTTTTCTTTCCCCAGGGTAAGAGCAAAAATAATCAAAAGTGAAAAAGGACACGTGTAACGCTTTTCGACCGTTGGTTTAGGAAAAGTGATTAGAATACCCTCAAAAACTCAATGTTGTTAGGAGTGCGGTATATATGTTTCATCCGCCCCACATTGAAGTTATGGCAGTTATCATCGGGTGTTCCAATTTGTGATAGTTGCCGGCCTCAGCCAGAGGCACCTCTGGTCTCAAGTGCAGTGTCAGAGATAGAGGATTTTTTCCCACAAAATGGTGTCAAAATAAATTTTATGAAAAAAGGAAAAAATTATTAAAAAGGGGGAAGAAACACCCAAACTATTTTAATGGGGGGTGAGTTCCCGCTGGTATAAAATATGTTGATACTAAGGAAGATCGAGTTACTGGATCTAATGGTATCGTAAAAAGATTGTCGACATGTTTCAGCTCCTTAGGCCCGAGGGGTCTGTGAAGCTTTCGTCAGGACTAACAAATATATATTGTTACTCACACGATTTGTGCAGTACTTTTCAAATGGTCACTCTTTGACAATCATTGTTAAAAGGTCAGCGCTCATGAATTCTGGAATAGAGCAATGCAAAGACATACAACAATTCACAATAATCATTCCAAAATTTTTTTGTCAATTTACGGCAAATTTGCGTTAATGAAACACTTGTGATAGTGGGAAAATCATGAAGGAAGAAATAAATATCGTCTTCTTTTAGTAAACCTTTTGTTACTAATTCTTTCGTGTATCCTATGCTGGATTAAGGTAAGTAAGTAGCGGCGACATCATGGATGTTATGCAAAGTTATTAAACACAATACATGAATGGCAAAGCTGGTTTGGTTTTATTTGGTCATTTTTGCACTGTTACATCAAGGCTGTGCGGGTATTGGGCGTTTAGCTGCGCGGGGCAAAGCACCGATATTGGGATATGGTAAATGTGGAATGGTTCAGGTACTGTGCGCATTTATGCACTGTTACATCAAGGCTGTGTGGGTGTAGAGCGTATAGCTGCACAGAGCAAATTACCCATATTAGGATACGATAAATTCGAAATGGTTCCCGATTTAGTCGAGATAAAGGGGGGGAAGGGGGGGAGGGAAACTAGTAATCATTTTGCAACAAGGCTACTGTCAATTGCCTATATATTTAGTATGTAGCGGACTGAGTAGAATACGGAATGTTTTACCAAGTCTCCGTTAACCCAATTTAAAAAATGTAAGCTGTCCTACCTGTATTAGTAGAGCACGCTTCTTCATCAGGGGTTCCGCTAAATTTAGCACAGAGCTGGGTGGGAAGGGGAGGCCACATCGTTAGAATAGCGGCTATCACATCTTACCTGTTTCCTCTCGGTGTGTCTGCAAAACGCCATTACCCGCGTGGAGTCTTCTCCTCGGACTGGTGCTGACTCTGCCCCCGGATACCGGAAGGATGCTGGGAGCTCCGATTTTAAAGGGGCATGTCCTTTTTAGCGGGCTCAGATTTAAAGGGGCCTAGTTAGACCTAGGTTTGGACAGTCGTGTTGTAAGGAGAATATCTTTTCGATATGCTGTTAATTCCTTAAGTTCTTGTGGAGGGAAAAAGATTCTTAAAAGTTCAATATCATGAGTCTAATGACAGAGATGAGAGTGGCAAATATTTTTCAGATGTTATTTCTCTTGTAGATGTGGTTCATCAAAGTATTTATAATGGCAGTAGAGTGTTGTCAAAACGTCATCTTTTAGCAAACTGATGCCAGGGGACAGTATCGTTCAGGCCTTGTTCATGAGTGTGAAGTCGGTTCACCCACCTCTGTTCTTTTTCGTATAGAATTTTTTCAGGGTTGTGCGACTTATCTGTAAGCATTTCAATTATAGCCCAATGGAGGTCGTCGCAGGAATGATTCAGTTCTACAAAGTGGGAGCATAGTTTAGTGGTGTTTTTCTTTAATTTAATATTACTTTTATGTTCACCAATTCTTGTTTTTACTTTTCGGCAGGTCATCCCTATGTATTTCTTTTTACAAGGGCAGCTGACCATGTAGATGACGTGGGAAGAATTACAGTTGGTATGTTGCCTCTGTGTCCATACCAATGTCTCTGATAGTTGTAATGTTTTTGAAGCTGTAGTTGTTTTGCATGCTACACATGTGCCGCAGGGGTAATGTCCCGTTAGAGGTGTCATCCTGACATCTCTCGTTATGGATATTGTTGGTTTTTTGTAGTGGCTGTGTGTGCACCAAGACATCTTTCAAGTTTTTTGTTCTTCGGTTGGCAAATCTAGGTTTGGGCCAATCAAATTTGCCAGTATTTAATATATGCCAGTTTTTATTTACCATTTTTTGTACATCGTAGGTGGATGGGTTAAAGGTAGTTACACAGGTTGTTAAGTCTTGTATTGGTTCTTTAGGGTGCATTTGCAATAGGCATTCTCTCGGTTGGTTGTTGGCTCTTTTTCTGCACCTTCTGATTGTTTTTTTGGTGTAGTCTCTGTTCTTTAATTTTACGCTCAGTTCTTGTGCTTGGATTTTGTAGTCTTCATCTCTAGTACAGTTCCTCTTGAGCCGTAAAAATTGACTGTAGGGGAGATTATCTCTGAGTGGCTTCGGATGGTAACTTTTATATGATAATAAGCTGTTCTTGGCTGTAGGTTTAGTATAGGTCTTGGTTTGTAGGATGTTGTTATCTGTAAAGATTGTGAGGTCCAAAAAGTCAAGTCGACTATTATTAGACGTGCAGGTGAACTTAAGCCAAGGATCTAGCTCATTCAGCCAGGCTGTGAACTGTTCGAGGTCCTGTTCGATGCTCCAAATCAGCAGGATATCATCAATATATCTCTTCCAGTATAAAATACTGGAAGAGAAAGGGTTTGATCTGTTGAGTACAAATTGGGTTTCACAATGACTCACATAAAGACCTGCCACCTTTGCGCCTTCGGTGGCAGGTCTTTATGTGAGTCATTTTGAAACCCAATTTGTACTCAACGAATCAAACCCTTTCTCGACTGTTCAAACCTAGGTCTAACTAGGCCCCTTTAAATCTGAGCCCGCGAAAATGACATGCCCCTTTAAAATCGGAGCTCCCAGCATCCTTCCGGTATCCGGGGGCAGAGTCAGCACCAGTCCGAGGAGAAGACTCCACGCGGGTAATGGCGTTTTGCAGACACACCAAGAGGAAACTGGTAAGATGCGATAGCCGCTATTCTAACGATGTGGCCTCCCCTTCCCACCCAGCTCTGTGCTAAATTTAGCGGAACCCCTGATGAAGAAGCGTGCTCTACTAATACAGGTAGGACAGCTTACATTTTTTAAATTGGGTTAACGGAGACTTGGTAAAACATTCTGTATTCTTTAACTCAGTCCGCTACATACTAAATATATAGGCAATTGACAGTAGCCTCGTTGCAAAATGATTACTAGTTCCCCCCCTCCCCCCCCCCCTTTATCTCGACTAAATCGGGAACCATTTCGAATTTATCGTATCCTAATATGGGTAATTTGCTCTGTGCAGCTATACGCTCTACACCCGCACAGCCTTGATGTAACAGTGCATAAATGCGCACGGTACCTGAACCATTCCACATTTACCATATCCCAATATCGGTGCTTTGCCCCGCGCAGCTAAACGCCCAATACCCACACAGCCTTGATGTAACAGTGCAAAAATGACCAAATAAAACCAAACCAGCTTTGCCATACATGTATTGTGTTTAATAACTTTGCATAACATCCATGATGTCGCCGCTACTTACTTACCTTAATCCAGCATAGGATACACGAAAAAATTAGTAACAAAAGGTTTACTAAAAGAAGACGATATTTATTTCTTCCTTCATGATTTTCCCACTATCACAAGTGTTTCATTAACGCAAATTTGCCGTAAATTGACAAAAAAAATTTGGAATGATTATTGTGAATTGTTGTATGTCTTTGCATTGCTCTATTCCAGAATTCATGAGTGCTGACCTTTTAACAACAATTGTCAAAGAGTGACCATTTGAAAAGTACTGCACAAATCGTGTGAGTAACAATATATGTTTGTTAGTCCTGACGAAAGCTTCACAGACCCCTCGGGCCTAAGGAGCTGAAACATGTCGACAATCTTTTTACAATACCATTAGATCCAGTAACTCGATCTTCCTTAGTATCAACATATTTTATACCAGCGGAAACTCACCCCCCATTAAAATAGTTTGGGTGTTTCTTCCCCCTTTTTAATAATTTTTTCCTTTTTTTCATAAAATTTATTTTGACACCATTTTGTGGGAAAAAATCCTCTATCTCTGACACTGCACTTGAGACCAGAGGTGCCTCTGGCTGAGGCCGGCAACTATCACAAATTGGAACACCCCATGATAATTCCCATAACTTCAATGTGGGGCGGATGAAACATATATACCGCACTCCTAACAACATTGAGTTTTTGAGGGTATTCTAATCACTTTTCCTAAACCAACGGTCGAAAAGCGTTACACGTGTCCTTTTTCACTTTTGATTATTTTTGAACGATAATAAATACCTGTCCTCCTATGAAGAGCTTGTTCTCTACTATTAGAGGTCTAGCTACGTTGCTGAGTGATGTGAAGGGCAGGCCATGGCATAGCTTGGGGGGGGTGTTTGGGGTGGTAAACCACCCACATAAATGTGTTCTGTAGTAATTAGTTACACTGCTCTCCCTTTCCACTACCTCTTAAGCCCCATCATATCTTGCTTTTTGGATAATGTGCGTTAACAAGGTATGCGACGATGATTGTTGGGAAACCTGAAGTTAACCCCACTAGTGATATTGACTAAGCTAGGCCCCTGAAAAAACTTAGTCAAGTTTGAGCTAAAAACTTCCGAATATGCACAAAGCGGTCAAAGCCAAGCGTTAGCATAAACAAGGAGTATACATTGATACCCCTTACTTACTGGCTGAGTTGTAAAATGTGAAACCAGAGCTTCTCAATAAATCACAGCTTCAATGGTTAAAATATGTGATTTTAGACAAATATTTGATTTCAACAAGAAATCCTTTTTTTATCACGTTAAATTGCAAGTTCTTCTCAATGCAATGAAACTACGTGATGTATAAATGTCAGCACTTCTGCAAATTAGAAATGCTTTAGATTTGAAGAAACGTATTCATATTTTGCGATGTTTGTATGATTTTCGAAGCAAAACATTTTGATCCTCAGCACTACCCATTAATTTGCTGGCTTGTATGCTTTTTGGAGCTTCTAAGTCTCCCATATCTCAGTTGTTCCCTGGCCTAGGACTGAAGGGGGGCCACTGAGGGCATCTGCTCCCTATGCCGCAGCCCCTACAACAGGGGCTGCAAGGCGTGTGTTACACCCACCTGAGTCGGGGTGCCTTCATCAATACTGCTGAATGAATGTTGGTGTGTAATTTTACTTCAATTGAAGGGGATGTGCTTTGTATGGCCAGGTTCCCAGCAGGTTTTTATGTCCCACTAATTTCCTAATTAACCAGCTGCTTCTGAGCAAACAGGAGGCTGTTGTGTAACTAAGGCACAACAAGGTTCTCAGTGTTCAAGTGATGTCAGTTGCCACGGCCGCTTTTGACACGGTTGACCATAAGATCCTGGTCAACCGTGTCGAAAAGATGGGCGTGCAAGGCCTGGCAAAAGATCTGCTGGCATCTTTTTTAGCAGAGAGAACCCAGGCAGTCATACTGGGCCAGTTTGAATCCGCTGAGCTATCACTGCCATGTGGGGTACCTCAAGGTTCATCCCTGAGTCCGACACTATTTAATATATACGTGTCGGACCTTGCCAACACCATCAAAGCGCACGGGATGAACCTTACCTCATATGCGGATGATACACAGCTGATACTGGCTGTCAGAAATGATGGGGAAACAGTGGCAGAAAATTTCAAGACAGGAATGCTGGCCATTGGAAAATGGATGTCAGCAAACTGTCTGAAATTAAATTCCGACAAAACCGAGGTGGTCACTTTTGGCCACCTCAGCCCTAGCTGGTCCCCAACCTGGTGGCCATCATCTTTTGGAGTAGCGCCCAAACCAGTCACGAAAGTGAGAAATTTAGGAGTCATATTTGATGACAACCTTAATTTCATGGCCCACGCCAATCAGACAGCCTCCACGGCTTTTTACAAGCTACGCCTGGTGAGGAAGATTCTCCCTTTTCTTCCAACAAATGTGGGAAAGACACTGATTAGCGCTTTGGTCCTATCAGCACTGGACTACTGCAATGGACTGTTTGCAAACGCCCAAGTTAGGATAATTAAGAAAATGCAAACAGTCCAAAATGCAGCAGCCAGACTTCTCCTTAACATTCCTAAATTCAAACCTATAGCAGAGTCATTGAGGAGTCTTCACTGGCTTCCGGTCAGGAACCGAATTAAATTCAAGACTTTATGTCTCGTCTATAAGGCACTTCACCGTCAAGCGCCGCAATTTCTGTGTGATCACCTGGTTCCATATACCCCCTCTCGAACGCTACGATCTGCAGGACAGAATGACCTAGTAGTGCCACGGACTAGGCTGGTCAACTGGGGAGACAGACGTTTCCTAGTTGCCGCCCCAAGATTGTGGAATACTCTTCCACAACCGATAAGATCAAGTCCAAACCTAATGTGTTTTAGGAAGAAATTGAAAACCTGGCTTTTCAACCTCTGAAAACTTTTCCAAGCTCCTATAGGAGGGTAACACAGTATAGCGCCGAGATGCCTGCGGGTAATTGTTCGCGCTCAATAAATGCTAAAAAATAAATAAAAATAAATAAATATTAAGCCAGGTGTTTAGATTGGGTTGGGGGGGAGTATTTACAATAAAATGTCTGAATTTGGTGTTATTCCAAAATGGGTAACTCCACGCTCTGAAATTATTTTAAATGCAGGGATGTGCTATATTTACAAAAATACAGCTCACACTTCCATTTTGCCTTGCGTTGATGCTAAAAAAGCTGCCTAGCGCCATCGCATGCACCCTTGCACCATAGTAAAAGAGAAAAGTAAGGGATAAATCAATAATTTCTCGTCGTATTTCCATCCCAAGACCAGGTTTTACCTGGCTTTAGTTTTTGGTGCTGCCCCATTCTTGTAAATATAGGGCTGTGTCAAAAAGTGGTATGTCTACTGCAACACATATTGCACGTGCTTTTCACGCTAAGCGAAGAGCGAATAGGGGCTTTATTTACAAGGTGATGCTTTGTAAATAGGAAGGGGATGTCACCCCAAGACCATCACTAAAAGTAACGTTCTGGTGGCAATATCCCCATGAAAATATGCCTCGCGTGTCTCCAACCTTTTCTATAATAGGAGCTACTTGTGGTCAATGAAAATCATCCAGAGCTACTAATATTAGTGCTGTAATAACCTCCTCAGACAGGATCACATAGGTGGGCACCCTATGGAAGATTATTGACAATCACCTCAGTAGGGGTTGCAAGCAGTCATCACTTTGGTGCATCAGCGAGGGTCGCTAGAAGCGCTGTTAAAAAGGCGTTGTTACCTTGAATTCCTTTACATGGGTAATACATAGGAGCCATATATACAGTGCCCATGGCACCAAGGTAACAGTATAAAGTTTAACTGTGTACATTACACTTGCTGTCCTCTTCCTGGTTTCTACTTTCTCTCCCAACTTCTCTCTTTGCTCCTGGTGCCTTGAAATACCTTGGTCGGGTGGCTCAGTGGAATAGTGCGTCATGGTCACATGTTCTAATTATGGCGGGTCCACTCAACCATTCACCCGTCTGAGGTCAAGAAAATGAGTACCATTATTTATTTATTTATTTATTTTAATGTTTTATAGAGCGCGAACTTGACCCGTGAGGGTATCAGAGCGCTTTACACAGTTACACGGTAAACAGGCAACAAAGCAACAGAAAACTCAAGTACAGAAATATAAGGGGTTTGGGTAGGGATAGGGAAGCTGAGGAGCATAGGATACAGTTATAGTTTTCCAGTAGAAGCAGAACCAAAGCGCAACGATAAACATGTTATTCAGCGGCAAGATACCCTTGGGTGAACGTGCACTTTACAGATGCATGTTATGTTGAAGTTACATGTGGTCGGCATATAATGATTTGTGCATGAGACCACTAGGAACAACTTATTTAAGTATTCTATAGCATTTACCACGCTGTCTACAGTCTCCAAATCTGTCTTTGCTCCTGTTGCCTTGAGGTGCATGTGGTTTGCACATGGTGCAGATATATGGGAGCTCCCTTGCCCCAAATGCCTTTCATTCCCTTTTTTTCCAAGAAGGCCCCACTCCAGCTTTTTTCCCCCAGCAAGCTGCATCAGAAGTCTTTTCCCGTAGTCCTACGGGGCTCACAGTGGTCACTTTCTACCCTTAGAAGCATGTGATGGAATGGATGAGATGGGGCATGGTTTATGGTGTGCACAGCTGTATTGCCCTACCAAGCAACGCCAATTTCATTGCTTTCTGCATGCTGGCAATGAGTCAGATTATTGCAGTTCCATAGGGATCCACCTACCAGTATATTTTATGAATTATATTTCCTTAAGCAGATACTGGATGATTATGTATTTCCTTAATGGCCTTCAGTGGATGCCTAAGCACTTCTTTGTAGTCCAGAATCCACGCATATTAGATATAAATTGCACCAGGTCAGTGTACTTTTTGTGATGCTTTTCTCCAATTAAATATACTGTGAATCAGTTTGATATGCTTTGTATTTTTTTATATCTAACAGGACATAATCATGGTTTCATTCAACTTCCTATTTTTCATTTGCGATTGTTCTGTGTGTGTT
This sequence comes from Lissotriton helveticus, assembly GCF_964261635.1. Lineage (NCBI taxonomy): Eukaryota > Metazoa > Chordata > Amphibia > Caudata > Salamandridae > Lissotriton > Lissotriton helveticus. The sequence continues at coordinate 1,315,538,389 of NC_136065.1, read as the reverse complement.
GGAAAAGATGGAGACTTTCTGCTTTTAGACAATCCCAGTAAAGTTCTTTGTAAATGGCTGGTCAAAAATATAGATGAAACTGGTTGGCCAATTACCGAAGAGAGAGATTTTAAAGCTATGATTCTTTTCCAATCATCTGGTAAGCACAATAAGTAAACCTTTATATTAAGTTTGCAACTGCAGGATGATGGTACAAATGAGCAACATGATTCAGTAAAATCTACATTTGGCAACAAATGAATCCAATAATGGTCACTAAAAATGAACATGCATGTCTCACATAGGCCTTGCATTGCTCTCCAGAAACAAATGTAACACTTATGAAAAGGGCTAAAATGTTTAGCTTGTGGCACTACTATAAGGCAGCCATTTGTGGATAAACTATTATATTTATGCAACTTTTTTCAGGAGGTTTAATTTCAGGCTTATGAGGTGTACTGTCTATTAAGGAAAACTGACTTTGTTATGGATAGATTGTACATTTGTCCTTTAATATAAATATCTGTTTATTTATGTATTCTGGCTAGCGCATGAAGATATATTGCAAGTAATCAATGTGTTTTTATCCCTGTTTTGAAGTTTATATATAAATATATATTTTTTAATTTGTTTTAGTGAAGAAACAGTGTTTTATGATTCAAAATACTTTTGAAGACTTACTTGCAAGCTATCCTGGCACAACGGAGGGTCTAAAGCAAGTGTTACTTCAAAGGACACAGGAAGAAAAGCAGTTGATAATGGACTGTGGCAATCAGGGAAGCGCTGGAGGACTTAAGAGAGTGTTAACGTGAACTCAAAGAGGAAGAAATTGCCGAGAAAAGATGCAAGGACAAAAAGCCAAGCAGAGTGGACAGGTTATATATAAGAGTTGCAAACCAGGCTGATGCAGAGAGCACATCTTCTCGGCCTGGTGATGCAAGTTCGCGAATGAATTTGCAGAAACTTGAAAACCTGGCCCTTTTAGCAGAGATGGCTAGTGTCCTTCATCCAAAATCTACAAGTTAGTATGATGCAGTAGAACGTGAAAATGAACTTGTCTTGGAGTTCCCACTTAAATCTAAATATAAAGGACAAAAACCTGCCACCCTTTCACCACCTCACCTGTTAATACCCCCAAAAACTATTTCCTTCACAAGAGCTGGCTGTTTAGAGCAATGGAGTAAAACCTACTAGACCCTGCACACAAGATCCCAAAATAAAGGTACACTTGGCAACACATATTTTGGCAACACAAGGTTTTGAGGCTCACGGCTCGCAGTCACACAGTGACTTTCCATCTGCAGCAATAGCTGTGGATGTGAACCATACCCTTTGCCATGATGACCCATTTGCAAGCAATGAAAGCTGTGACCTTAATGTAAGCAGAGCTAATTGAGTGCTGCCATTACATACATTTGCATATTGGTATGCCTGTATGCCAGCCTTTTTCCCTTGGAGAACATATCATGCCTTTTGCTGCCAAAACCACATAACTTCTACCTGTTATCTCTGGGAAAAGCCTTGATACTTATTAAAACATAGAATTAATATGGTGCATTCATTTCCTCAACAATAAGGCACATATACCTACCTATTAAAAAGTTGAATAAACAAATGGAAAACTGTTTGACATGATCAGTATAAATGATGGCCTAATGGTTGCTTTTCTTTTCTTACCCCTCAGGGCAATGAAGAATCATTTCACTTGATGATGGGGGAAAGTCCATCATTCAACACTGGGGTAATGTTTTATTATTTTTTTAAGTTAAATAGGAACTTGCATTTCCACTTGTATGACCTAATTATGATTTGCTTTCTCTCTAAGGAAATGGTATATAACTCCTTGTCCATAATTAATCAAAATGAAAGCTATTCTGTTGGCCCTGGTTCCTGTCTGAATAAGGAGTGTGAAGGGTTACAAGCCGAAATTCCAACACTGAATATGTGCGTGCTTGATATTCCACTTTCCACGTAAACCTCAACAAATTCCCATTAATAATTCATTTTTCCACCCAAACACATGCATCGCCAAAAAGTATGCTTGTTATGTGTATATTGTATTTATTATCTGCTACCTATAACAACTGTATTTATTTCATTATAGCACAGTTGCAAGGCACTTGCAATAGGGAGTTGGCTACACAGCATTTGCAAGCTGTGCTGTGTGCTTTGACCAATTCAAGGAACTTAACAGATACAGCAGCATAAAATATATGCAGTCGACCGTTCACAGTACAACAGGTACATGCTATCTTTGCCACTCTTTTAGTACAGTTAAAGTTTATATAGGACAAGCCTTGTAGATTTCCTGCACGAGGACTTCAAAATCTTTCTGCATGCAATGTTTTTAAATATGGCTGCTTTATACTCCTGGAGCTAACCTAGCAAATATTACATTGTTAACCATGTATAGATGTCAAATCAAAATAAAAAAAGCACTCTCTTCCTGTATATATTATTTAGTATCTAACCTCACTTGATGGCAAATAGTTAATAGTTGTGTTATAATGCAGACTGAAATACAGCAGTTGGTGAAGGACTCAAATGATCCTTCACGGTTCAGAGATATTCTTGTTCCAAAGAAAAAATTGCACAAACTCTTGGAAGAAGCCAAGGCAGCTTGAGACCGTGAAGGTTTTCCTCCCAATGGTATAAGCAAAATACTTTTTTCTGCAAAAGAACTTGCATATGCAAAAGGTGTGTTAGAAATGGGATCCCTGGCTGGCCAGGGCTTAATAATAATAATATTAATAATAATAGGCAGGTTTATAAAGCGCCTGGTTACGCTCAACGGCGTGTCCCCGCGCTATGTTGGGTGGTAGCGGCAGAACCCTCGCATCTTGCGCCAAAGTCAGTCAGAAACCACCATTCCTAAGTCAGGGCAAGGAAGTTACCCGCCAAGATAACCTCTGCTCTCCACCTTGGTAGCTTGACACGAGCAGTCAGGCTTATCTCGGAGGCGATGTGTAAAGCGTTTGCGCGCGCACCCAGCAACAACACCCAAGGCCCACCACAAAGGAAACTCCACACAAGGGTATATATAAAAAATAGTCTTTGTATTATACCACAAACATTAGATAAAAAACATATACTTTACAAGGTGCCGTGGGCACGGGCAGAATTTACAGGGGATAGGTGTACAGGACAGGGCCACATGGACCACTGTCAGGAATCAGCACGTTTAGAACTCACTTAGAATATCACATAGAATATAAAATTACTGTAGCATAAAATAACACATGTAGCACACAACCAGTAACCACTGGGAATAGGCGAGTACCACCTACGCAACCCTAAACACTTTAGGAAAATACTACGCAGGGAACCAGGACCTCACTAGCAACACCTGTACTAGCAAGAACAACCACCTAAGTATCACAATACCTGTAGGGGTATAAGCACATTACACATGATGCATCACAACACATTCAGAGGTGTAGGGAAGGAAAACACATGATGCATGACATACATTCAGTGGTGTAAGAACAAGGCACATGACGCATCAAAACACATTCAGAGGTGCAGGGAAAGATCACAATTGCGCAAAACTCACATGAGCCACCACCTGTGGCAGTCCCTGGGCCAACTGGCCTCTCTAGGGCTAGGACGCCCTGTGTCCCAAAGTCAGGGGGGCCTAAACGTGGCAGCTTCCCACTAAGTGCTGGGCAGCTGTGAAGATAATGATGGGGCCAATCACAACGTGGGAGCCTCGTGGCTCTAGCAACAACTATGCCCCGGGTGGAGCCTCGTGGGCTCAAGCAACAATGCGGGTTAAACAAACAAACTGGCACTCAAGAGCCTCTCTGGGCTCGTAAAACAAATATGGGCTGTGAGCCTCTCTGGGCTCTAAAACAACTGTGGGGCCTTGGAGCCTCGGGGCTCCGAATTACCAATGCTCCGGGGAGCCTTCGCGGCTCTCACAATCAAATGCCCCCACGAGCCTCGTGGGCTCTCAATCAACTGTGCCCCCGGAGCCCCTCGGACTCGCCAACAACTGGGCCGCTTGGAGCCTCTCCGGGCTTGGAGAACAAATGGCCCCTTCTACGTCGGAGTCCCTCTCGGGGGACTCGAAACAAATGTGGCCTTCAAGAGCCACGGGGGCCCGTGGACAATTTATGCCCCCCACGAGCCTCTCGGGCTCGTCAACAATTAGGCCTGGTCGGTGGAGTCCCTCTCGGGGGACTCGGCAACAAATGAGGCCCCACGGCCTCTCAGCCAGACGGCACTCGCACTGGAGCGGAGGGGCGGGCACCGGCAATGTGCCCTGACGCCCCCCTCTCCTTCTTGTCACTCACCGGCTGTCTGCAGCGCTCCGGTCACTGCGGGGGGGAAGGCACCGGCCGGGTCCAGCAGCATGCAGGGCTCTCCTTCCGCACTGGAGCCCCGCCTGCCTCTACGCCGGTTCTCCTCTCCTCTGCTGTCGGCCAATAGCAGCGCGGGTCGCCTGGCGAGCCTCCCGCGGCCTTAACCAATGGCAGCGCTGCTCCCTGGGTGATGTCAGCGGCTGCACTCTCTCGGCCCCGGTGCTGCGGCGGTGATTTCACGGGCAAGATGCGGGGTGAAAAATGCCGGGTGGGCACCGGCCAAAGCAAAGAAGGCGCTTTCAGGCACCAGAGGGCATTAAACGCGCTCCCAAGCGCTGAAGGGCAAGAAAAAGCGCTCTCAAGCGCTGTAAGTAAAATAAAGCGCTCCCAAGCGCTAAAGGCAATCGAAAGCACTCCCAGGCGCTTAGAGGAAAATAAAGTCCAGCAAAGTTCTTTTAGGCAGGCAGGGGGGCAAGGCTGGGCCCAGAGCCAACTCACTGGGCCTCCAGGCAGGGAGGCAGTCACCAGTGGCGGTCCTCCTGGCGCCCAGCAGCAGCAGCCCCCCCCTCAGCAAAAGGATCCTGGAAGAGAACAACATTCATGGGGACACAGCCCCTTTTTATACAGGTAAATCCTTTGTTTGTAGGTGCAGGGTGAGCGAGAAACCAGTCGCAGCTGGTTTTGGAGTACTTTGTTTTCCCCAGCCACCCTTTCCATTCACCAGGCATGCTAGCGTCATTAGACGCACCACAGGGGGCGGAGCCAGCATTGTGTGGGGAAAGCCCAGCCCTATTCAGGACCCAGGTGCACTCCTCCCTCACATCACTCATGCTAATCTCTCCATTCACCACCGGGCAGACCCATCCAGACTCTTGGAGCCAGGCTCCAGCCAATCACACGCCAGTACACTCACTGCACACACACACACCAATGTCTAGAAGTGGCACTTCCACACTAGACACATACAAGCCGCATATCTCATTGCGCAGCATTCAATCTCACGAGTTCGCACATACCAAACTCGAGCCTGCACTCCTCACACATCAGGAATTAACATGGACACACACATTCCCCATGCACTCCTATGGGAGGGCAGGCCAGCCTCACTACACGCACGCACTTTACTCTGGGACACAGGGAAAAAGTGCGCAGAGACCAAGAATCACTACCACAGATCACATACTAAAAGCAAAAAGATTAGGGGTGAACCTGCCAGAAGGGCCAAGTCCAACAAGGTGTAACAAACGCTCATGCTGTAACTGCTGTCCTTGATGAGAAGGTTGATGCATTATTTGGTAAGATATTACAGATGTTCAAATTAACATTCAGTCGATCTTGGATTGTAAAAATGCATTATTATACATTGTGTTAAGTTATGTTTGCATATGTGGTCTTGTATCATATAATTGTACGATGACTCCATCATTACTTAACAGCTGTCTGTAAATGAGCAAGAAGAGCAGTGGGGGCGGCTTGTCATTTATTACCAGTTTGTGCTACAAATGGCATGCAAATCTGGCGCAAAGCCTTGTGTTGGGATTTCATTTCTAAATCTGTAGGTCCAGTAGAGGGGCTCCAACTGGATGAATGGGTGATAGCAAACTGAACTTATAAAATACTGTGCTCGCAGCTTTTATTTGGACCTGATCAACTCTCCTAATAATTAAATCAGTTGGTCCTGTTCCTAGAACTTGGTTGTAAACTCATATTTTGATTTCTGGTCACTATGCTAGTTTCTTAGACTGTTTTCAAAATATGAATATTGCAAGTAGAGTTCAGACTCACCGTGGTTGCCTCCATGATGGTTTCGTAAAGAAATCTGGCACGGATTTCTTTGTTTGCAGCGGAAGCGTGACAGCGTCTAGTGAACATGACTATGGCATATGTTTGTTTCAATGCCTCTACATTGGTACAGTCTTTCTTCCAAGTACCCCAGCATTTCAAAAGGGGGTCAGAGGCAAAGAAGACAGACTGCTACTTTGGGCTAGAACTGTCATTAGGAACCAGGGGCTAAACACCAGTTATGAGGTGGTGCTTTGTGTTCAATTTCTGTTGTCAGTCACGTTTGCTCTTTTAGAATTATCACATTTAGTGCAGATTTCGAGCTACAGAAAAGTACCCCTGCTCTTAGCCATGCCCACTCTTACTGCCCTAAGTGTTATATGAACTTTTGGAGGGGACCCAACTTTTTATCATCTGGGGTCTCATTGCACAAATATTAAGACCTTTGTTGAAGGTGGACATTTCTGTCCTCTTCCTGAAACTACAACATATTTCCTGAATCCACAACTTGCTGCTTCACTTTTAAGTTCATAAAAGGATTTTTTCTGTCTTCAATTTCTGCCCCCCTTTTCACCAATGCCTTACTCTCACCTGTGCCTCTTTGATTAAGTGCCCTTATTATTACACTTATGAACCCTTGTAACACTAACCATATATCATCTGGCACACTATATGAAATAATGGAATTGGAACTTTTTAAAGGCAGCCCAGCCCTATTAAAAACCAAAAATAGTGGTGGTAACATGATACTGATGTATGTTATTTTGTTTTTCCAGAGTTCTCGAAGTCTGTCCGCAGTGCCACTGGCTGGCCACCACTGGACAACAGAAGTATGAGAAGGCTATAAAGATTTGCAATGGTAGAAGAGGATTAAGGAAAACTCTGAATCTAGAATCAAACAACGAAGTTGCTGGTTTTCGTTAAGCCATTTGTGCTTGTTGCAGTAGTCTGGCCTTTTTTCCTTCCATTTTTTCCTGGACTTTTTTTTCCTGGACTTTTTCTCTTGTTTGGTATCCTGGCATCTATGGGGTCAAATATGTGCTTTAGAGAAATAAAATTACATGTTGACACATCCATTTTGATCATTTTCCTTTAACCACTGTTTTGTTTAGTCTTTTCTCACTGGTCACCATGTCAAACAGCTTCAGATAATGCTCTCTACCTCAAAATTAGGCAAGTCTCAGTGTTAAGCTTATCTGAATGCAAAGTATAATATTGTTGCAGATAACTTCTTTTGTGTGAAGGTGCTTGTGGTATTGCTGCAGCTTAAACAAAGCCAAGAATATTATTTCTCAGATTTATGTTATACAGATGTCTACCTCTCCCTGTAGAGTTTAAAAAGTAATCTATCCAAAGCAGGAGAAAATGAATCTGATTATTAGGACCAGATTTATAGAAGTTTTGTGTTTGGTTTGCTTAAGTTTTATAATGCAGACCTGAGTCAAAATCCTTTTCAGGATTTGCAAACCAGAGCAAATTGGTATTCGGTACAACACTCATCCGAAATGGGAAAAGTTTCACGTTTGTCTAGACATAGGATTTTTTTGGTAACGTAAGGGTACCCTTCCAGTACAAAACCCAGCGTGGACTCTCGCAGAAAACATTGCATTATATTGAAAATGTGTGTGCATGGCTCTCGGCTGTCTAATGGTGCAGTGGTGCTAGGGAGAGGAATAGACATGACACTTTCCTGCTCTCTCCCTGTTATGCAACACAGCCAATTATGGTGCTGCACTGCGTTCAGTGACAGTTTTGTAAATCTGGGCCTTTCTTTAGAACTCGTGGCATTGCAAAAGATTCTTGGTATTGTGTAAAAAAGACATATTAAATCCAAGTGGCCTGTTTTCGATAGGAAAGTACATTGAGGAGGTGGTCCTCCAAATGTTTTTCTGCCAGCAAATCCATATTCCTGAACTACTAGTAGGATCCTGCAAGGGAATGCTGGCAGTCGGCCAACGTGCTCCTAACATGGAATTGTCAAGGTTTAATCCAACCTGTAATGATTTATTAGTGGTCCAGAGGCATTCTAAATTATTAATTAAATCATCTGGGAGTAATATACACTTGACCTTCAGTTGGCTTAAAATCATCCAAGAGTATGTCGCAATAATCTGAAAGTCCTTATGTAGTCATCATTTAGTAATTCACACTCATTCTGTAGTTGTCCTTAGATAATCCTGAGTAATCATGCTAATTTTTGAGTTGTAATTAAATCATCCTAGAGTAATCTACACTCATACTGAAAATGTCATGGGGCCATTCCAGAGTAATCAACTTCCATCCTGAAGCGGTTATGGGATCATCCAGGAATAATAAACAGTCATCCTGAAATTGTTGTAGAATCATTCTAAAGTAATCCCCAGTCATCCTTAAATTGTCTGGAGCCCATCCTGGAGTAATTCTCACTGATCCTGAAATTGCCAATTAGAATTTGTGGAGGTGTAAAAGGTAACCACTCCCTGCCAGTGGAAGTCATCAGAACTTCTAGAGTAGTTTTTGTGATGGCTATAGAGTCATCTCATTTAAATATCTCTTCCTATAGGCATACTTCAGGATGGCTTGGGGATGACTTCCCCAGATAATTACATGAATAGCTCAGCTGAATTTATCAGATGACTTCAGAAGGACTTCAGGATGATCTTCCTTTTGACTAGGGAGTGTCTGACAATGTGTTTGGATTCCCTAATCCCTTCTTTATTGTGTAGCCCCATGTCTGGTAGACTTCCCTTTTTCTGAGCCCCTCGCTGTACCTCACACGAGCTAAGTGCCTATGTTTGCTGTGGTCCCTCCTGTGAGAAGCTCAAGGTGCCTCGCACAGGCACATCAGGGATCGTCACCAGAGCACATTGGCACACTACGGAGATACAAAGGCGTGGCCGATTGCATTGCAAATGCTTGTTAATTGTGCTCTGAAGAGCATGGCATTCCCAAGCAGTAGGACAGGCGCCATTTCTTTCAACTGATGTTTAAGTTGTGTCTGTCGTGCTAAGAGTTTTCAGAAAACCATGAATGCTGGCGTCTATGAGCTTTCTTTCGAGCACATATGAAAGGTGCAGTCTTATAAAGACCGTCACAGACACCCAAGCTGAAATCTGATAGGGCTTCATTTCGGCCCAGACAATTAAGTGCCATGCTAAAATGAGTTCCAAGTGCTTCATGAATGCTTGTTGAGGTATTCTAACCAGGTCAGGGGAAGACAGTATATGATATTGAGTTGCCTCCAGACACAATCATCAGGTAAAGAATATGACCATTTTGTAACTAGTTGACAGAGGCCCCAAGGACTAGGTGCATGGATAGCTCATGTGACTTTAGGGAGGGTTCCTCACATAAAGATTAAAAGCGCCAAATATTTATATATATTTTTTTATTTAGAGGGCAGCCTGCCTTGTGACATGCATAATTTGATTTAATGGATCATTACATGAGCCGGGAGGCTGGTAGATGAGGGGGGAAAATGAGGATGTTGTATGGCGAAAGGCAGCAGCGCGTTGTGATGGCAAATGGGTAAAATGTGTCCCCTACCCAACCTCCTTAGCCAGTAAAGCAACCCCCTCGGCCATAAGTATCCTGTCTGTAAAATATCTTCCAGCCCTGAGGTACTGCCACCACTAAAACAAGAACTGGCACCTCTTTCAGGTTAAACTATGGAGGATGAGTACAGCTAATATTTATTTTTTATGTATTACATGATGATGTTTAGAGGGACAAAGAATTACGCATTTCGTAAAAGGTTTACCACAACACTCACACATTCAGAAACAAGCACACTCAAACAGTTCCCAGACATATGTGCTAAATAGTTTAAAAAAAAAATAGGACGTGAAATAATAAAAAACAAATTACATGTAATGGCTTCAATGATTATGATTGTGCTTGTCTACCTAGGACATGGCTTGATAGTACTCACAGTTTCGCGTTTTTCTGCCTCTGCCCTAGTCTCTCGGGATGATGGTCCATACGTCATGTTATTTTCAACAAGCTCCCGCGCCTGCCCGTGGGCAATGGCAGTGCCAGGTACAGGAGTGCCCTTGTGGACATGCTGCAAGTGGAAAAGAAACACGTTCACATGTTAAACTCAAGTACAAGGAAGAGGGAGTTCTCTGTTTCTGGTAAAACTTGGATGCAACTTGAATAAAAAAAATCTCAGGTATGGCAAATAATACAGACTGTTGCAACCCTACAGTGCTGGGTCTCCTCTAAAATGTATGCTCATTTGGTAGTTTGGTATTCAGAGTATTGCAATGCATCTTAGCTTTGGGCAACTAATGAACAAGTTGTGAATTGTTAATTCCCCCGGGTGAACAGCTGAGTGGACCATCCAGTATCCAAACCTGCTGACACTAAACTGAAATGAAAGACGTCACACTAATTTTCTTCTCCTTTGTGTTGACACCAAAGGTCAGGGGCACAGCTATCCTTAAAACATTCATTGGAGCAGCAGAGCCCATGGTTCAGAGGCGCCCACTGCACCATAGTTCGTTCCGTCTTTTGCTACCAGACCAGAGAGCAAAGTGATTTCCCTTGCATTCATTTGGCCCATATTACTAAATTATTTGCCTGCAAGTACGGTGACATTGAAAAGGGGTGACATTATCATTTGATATAAAAGTGGTATAACCATTTAAAATATATTTATTTATGGGGCGCACTGCACCACGCTTTAGTCTTGATTACGCAAAGGAGGACAATTCAAGTTTTTTAATACAGTAAAACTCAGGTAACAGCCCTGGGATTAAGCGTGATTGAAAATGGTAGTGAGTGAGTTAAACCCCTGTGCACACAAGGACAGCCTCGGTCAGGTGAAGTGCCCAGACTTCATCCAAGGTTTGGTTTCACTTTTCTGAGTTCCCATTTCCTGCAGCCAGAAGTCCCCTCCCAAAATGGATGGATGATCACAATGCGGATATTGATCCTGCTACTGTACAGGACCCTTTTTTCCCACCAATTTCTTAAAACTGTTACCTTTGCACTTTATGAAACCTAAAAGTATTTATTTTTTTTAAATGGCAAAGTTGCACCTGTAATACCACTTCTAAAACGAAGAAAGTGATTATCCGTTATAAACGTTTTTTCAGTCATTACGACCATTAAAGGTCAAGTGCTTACAATACAATGATCCAACATTATACATAAAATAGAACATCATTAAATAATACATATCTATTAAGTATATTATCACTGTTGAAATAAGAGTATAATTGATTATCACCAAACCCACCAATTTTCATAGAAAATTAAGCAAATGTTACTAAGCCATGGTGTATCATTAGAAGTTCATATAAGTGAAACAATATGGCAAACTTGCCTTAAGAAGGTAAAAGTCTGGGTACAGAGGGAGAGGTATATCAAGTCCTTGGACAAAGCATTGTTTTTTTATGGTTCTTCATAGCCAAACAGGAATTTATGGCATGGGTCATGTTTTGAGTTTGGCTGAATTAAGTGTATCACTGTTGAGAACACAGCTCAGAGAAAGAACCATCCCCCATTCCAGGACCTCTATGACAACCTCACCACATTCTTCCACTGCAAGATCAAGGAGGTCTACAAAAACTTTGCAACCTGAATACCACCCACCCACAACCACCACCACATCCAATGGATCCAGCCCACAATAGACCATGACCAATTGGACTACTCTCACCTCTGACGACACCCTCAGGATCATGAAGGGCATCCACTCCTGAGCCCCCTCAGATCCATGCCCATACCACATCTTCAACAGAGCCGACATCTCCATCACTCCCGAACTCTGCTGCACCATCAACTGCTCCATCAAGTCCACAATTTTCTCAGAAGACTGGAAGCACGCAGAGATCATCCCCCTGCTGAAGAAACATTCTGCAAACCCGGCGGACCTCAAGAACTACAGACCCATCTCTCTGCTCCCCCTCCCAGCCAAAGTTAATGAGAAAGCCATTAACCTCCTACTCTCTGAGTTCACTGAAACTAACAACATCCTGGACCTCTACAATTCAAGCTTTAGAAGTAACCACAGTACTACGATGCTCTCCTCACCACTACAGAAGACATCTGCACCCTCCTCAACCGAGGCGAGAGTGCACCCCTCATCCTCCTGGACCTCTTGGCCACATTCAACACCATCTCCCACCACACTCTATGCGCATGACTCCACCAAACCAGCATCTGCGCCAAAGCCCTCGAATGAATCCACTCCTTCCTCACCGTCCGAACGTAGATAGCCAGACTTCCACTGTTCAAATCAGAACCCACAGAGATCATCTGTGGAGTGCCTCAGGGATCCTCCCTGAACCCCACCCTCTTCAACATCTACATGGCCCGCTTGCAAACATCGTCAGAAGCTACAGACTCAACCTTGTCTCCTTCGCTGACGGCACCCAGCTGAATCTTTCCCTCACAGACAAACCCACTTCAACCAAGTGCAACTTCCATGACGGGATGGAGGCAAATGCCATCTGGATGAAGGACAGCTGCCTCAAGCTTAACTCAAGCAAGACCAAAGTCATCATTCTGGGCTCCTCTCCCTCTGCCTGGGAAAACTCTTGGTGGCCCGTAGGACTGGAAATCACCCCCATACCTACGGACCACATATGAATCCTCAGCATCATCCTGTACTCCTTCCTCTCAATGAACCACCAAATCAACGCTGTCCTGCCTGCCTGCTTCCACAGGCTCTGCCCCCTTTATAACACCTTCAAGTGGATCCATACCAAGTCCAGGAAAATGGTCACCCATGCGCCCGCAGCAGACTCAACTACGGCAACGCACTCTAGGCCGGCACCATCCAGAACCTCCAAATAAAACTGCTGACTGTCCAGAATGCCTCCGCCAGATGCATCCGGAACATCCCACACCCCAACTACATCACTGCCCACCTGAGAGACCTTCACTAGCTGCCTGTCAACAAGAGAATCACCTTCAAGCTTCTCACGCATGCCTACAATGCCCTCCACAATGCCAGACCCACCTACCTCAACCACCGCCTCTCCTTCTATAACCCTACCAGACATCTCCGCTTTGCCCAACTGGCCCTGGCCACCATCCCATGGATTCGCATGACTACAGCAAGTGGGAGATCTTTCTTCTACCTCACTGCGAAGACCTGGAACTCCCTGCCTCTGCACCACAGGCAATCACCTTAGCTGCTGCAAATCAGGATGGACATCAATACGTTGCTCTTCAACTGAACCACACACCCTGCCCCTCCCCCACCAGCTCCTTGAGACCCTCACTGGTGAGTACTCATGCTTTATAAGTCCTTGATTGAATGATTGGTTGATTGATTGATTAATTGATTGATTGATAGATAAAAGTGCCTGAGAAGAGGATATGAGGCACCAACCCAGTGTGTACAGTTTGAACTGTGATACACCGATCTGGCATTGTTTACTACCTTGCAAATCATAAATAATGTTGTGAAGGCAATGTGCTTTTCTAAAGGTCTCCAGTGAAGCTTGATCAAATGGCCTTTAACCATCCAGCGCTTGGGAACTGTTCAAATGCATGTGGCTGCATTTTGAGCAGTTAGTAGCAATAACAGAAGCAATTTAAGCTAACGTAGAAAAATGATATTGCTACACTCTAATCTAGATAACATGTAGACTGGATCATCAGCTGTTTTTTATTTGGGAAGAAAATTATTCTGATCATGGGTCTAAGCAGCACAAAACAAATAACTGACCTAAAATTCAGTTACACTCACCGAAGTGTCAAAATACCACAATGATGTAAAGGAAGCCACAAAGCACCCCAACTCCAATAGGGCTCGATTTGAGCTAGGGAAATATTGAAACTAGAGAGTTCTGGGTAGCTGGGCAGAACCTCTAATGTTCCTGGGCTGACTCAATTACTTTGTATCCTGAGGCCCTAGTGTGAGTGGGAAATGCTCTACAGTGTACAATTCAAACTATTGTTCACACGTGGGTAAGGTGAGAAACCCTCCCACAACAGTGGCACTCCATCTTTTGAGTGGATTGCAAGGTTTTGGACCTTACAGTGCTCCCATTCAGGCATCATTGACATTTTAGCAGTACACTTATTCCCTTTTTGTAGAACCAAGGCCCTGTACTCAAAAACCACAGCCGCGCCTATTCTTAGCACTGGAATGCTCTTGGTCAGTCCTGGATCACTGTACATGGCACTCCATAATGCCACTGGAAGGGGCAATCACATGTGCAAGGAGACAACAGGTGTGCACAAACTCAATCAATCATGCCAACGCTCGCACACTAAATATCTATACCAAATGCCAAAGCAAAACTGTCTCGCTCACTCTTACAGACCAAACACAGATGAAGGCCATATTGCTAGAACCTATTCACATCTTGGTTACCCATATTCTGTATGTGAATAAAAAATATATAGTAAGGATTCATATAATTCAATTTACCAGCCATCTAAACCTTACTAAATGAAAATCGTATACATTTTATAGAGCTATAACATTCCATTTGTAGAGGGCCATTGCTTTCAAGTATTACCTGTGTGTGAATCTCAACGCAACACCAGCCTTCAAGAGTAAACTTTGACTCTGCTCTCTCGCTACTGGTAGGAGTGTAGAGAGGAGGCGCTTGACATTAGGTGAGCTTGAGTATTACCTGGTTTCTGAGATTCTAGGCACATCGCCAATACTTGCTACGAGGGTTTCACAGGTGCCCTTGACTCCCAAGGTCACAGAACGCTAAGCTGTGACCCAGTGACTGATTCTCAGAGTGAGCTCTAGCAATACCTTCCTTCACATCAAGAAGTGCACCAGACGAAACGTGACACATTGTACCCTATTTACCACAAGAACTGAAGCAGGATGCGCCTACTTGAAGACATTTTACCGAGCATTTCGTTATGGGGAAACTATCTGATTAGTGTAGTTTAGAAACAGTGTTTGATGTGTTTTGTTTAATATCGACTGCACAGTATTGTGTGCAAACAAGTTATCTTGACTTCCGAGGATTCCAGACATTGCTGTGGTTCAGGAGGTGAAAGAGGGCTTTTCACTGATCTGTGTTAGAAGGTTGGAAAACTATTGTAACTTTGAATGTCTCTGTTATAAAAAGTTGACTATTTCATGCCGTTTTAGACTTCTAAAGGGAGCAACAGCAATTAGCAGTTGTGCACGACTAGGCACAACCCCCACTATTCTGCTGTGGCGCTGGTTTGGCACACGCTGAGAGTTGCAGCAGAGGACCGCGAGAACAATTTGTCTCGATAACACACGGCTGACCGGTAGGCAGCGTTTCGATCAACATACTAGAAGAATTTATTTCAGTTAAGATTGATCCTCACCAGTGAGAGAGATATTTTTAGGTGGGTTCATCACAGATTGAGGCGCGATTCCAGGTGCAAAAAATCCGGGGGTGCGACACACGCGACCCTTAAAGGATTTCATGATCATTGTTCCATTGCCCTTGTCCTGAGGAGGCCAAGAAGAATCCAAAGGCTGAAACGCGTCCGCGTTGACATTTCTTTGGAGGAGTCTTTATGAAATCACTTTTTCTGACACAAGAGAGCCATAGGATAAGAGACCCTTTTACCTCAGTGCACAGCTTGACTACCTCTGAGTGTATCACCCAGAATAAATGGGCAAACACTAGCTGTAGTAATATTTTAGGGTGTTGGTTACGTAGAGTTGATTCCATTATTGTTTGTTTTGTATATATTTTATATGGATTTGTGTATGTCTTTGGGCAATTTATTAATAAAGAACAATTGATGGACAGAATGCAGAAGAATGTCATACATTCACCCCAGTACAGAGATCGCGGCCTAAATCCATCGTTTTTTTGCTCACCATGACATTCCAGTTTGGACCCAGCCATATGCAAATCAGTCTTGACCCTGCGCCCAATGGAAACAGTCCAGCCTGAACTGCCAGGCCAGTCTTCCCTGGACTGGAAACAAGCATCCTAGGACCGGTTTTGGGTTTTCAGCCCTCATCAGCCAGGATAGCTTGACTCCAGTGGCATGGAAAGCACGGGGCTCACGTCTGAGCATACCCGTCCCACTCGGGGTGACAAATGCAAAAAGAACAATTGATGGACAGAATGGAGAACAATGTCATACATTCACCCCAGTTCAGGGATCTGGGCCTAAATCCCGAAACCGGTCCTGGGATGATTGTTTCCCGTCCAGAGAAGACATGGCTTGGCAGTTCAGGCTGGACTGTTCCCATGTGACACAGGGTCAGACTGATTTGCATATGGCCATGTCTGAACTGGGGTGGCAGAGAGAGCTAAAGAATGATGATGGATTAAACCCAGATCAGTTTACTGGGGGTGAGTGCTTGCAATGTTCAACACTCCGTCCATCATCCCCTTTGGTTTTGCTAAGTTTGCCCTAAGTTGGCAGGGTATGCCCAGACGTGGGTCCCTTACACACTTTGGCACTGGATTAAAGATAGCCTGGCTGATGAGGGTTATGAACCCAAAACCGGTCCCCGGAGGCTTGTTTCGGGTCCAGGGAAGACAGCGCTTGATAGTTCGGGCTGAACTGTTCCCATGAGGCACAGGGTCAGACTAATTTGCATATGGCCATGTCTGAACTGGGGTGGCGGAGCGAACTAAAGAATGATGATGATGGATTAAACCCAAATCAATTGACTGGGGGTGAGTACTTGCAATGTTCAACACTCCGTCGATCATCCCCTTTGATCTTGTGCAATTTATTGTCATTAGGTTCGTTCTAAGATCGGTCCCATTGTGTATGTGTGCTTTAAATCAATTCAGGCAATATATTTTTGTAGGACTGAAGACTAAAGTTAAGGTTATTGAATGTTCCCTACGATAAAATAAAAGTTAAATATTAATTCCTCTGTACCTATCTTTTTTGTACATGATTGTGTCCCATACCCAGGTATACGAGGGTGATTTGGGTATACCCCTTGTGTATATACATGTTTTATTGATTTTAAAGCAGCATTCAACAAGGTCAACTGACACACCCTCTGGAAGAAACTGGCAAGCTCGGAAATCCCCTCATCTCTCCTGATGGCCATCGTTTCTCTCTGCTCTGACACATGGGTGTGAGTGAAAGCAGACCCTACATCTCTATCTGCTAAAACTCGCTCTAATGAGGGTTTGATACAAGGCTGCGTCGTGGCACCTCTTCTTTTTAATTTGTATACAGATGATTTGGTGAAAGCTCTGGGGAACAGCTGTCTGGTTCCGCTCGCTTAGGCCGTATTCCTCTGCACATTCTTTAATACGCAGATGACATACTCATCATGGTCCACATTAAAGTGGGACTCCAATGTGCCTTGACCACCCTACACAACTACAGTGTAAATAATTTTCTTACCATCAATCCCGATAAAACCAAAATTGTTGTATTCGGCATGCACAAGCATAAAAACCAAGCTGAATGTTCTGTGGGACCCTCGTTCATCTTGTCTGCCTCGAAGTACAAATACCTGGGGGTCTAGTTCACTGAATCTGGCAAAGTTACTGCCCATAAATATGACTTAGAGAAGAAAGCTACGGCCATCACCTATGGTTTAATCAAACTTAACAACAAGCTATAAAGTTTGTCAGCCGAAGGAATAAGGAAAGTTATCCAAGCATCCCTTCTCCCAGCACTCTCTTAAGGACATCAAGCATTCCCGGGTGCCTGCACTAACTGTCTGGAGCGGGCTCAGTGTGTGGGATATAAAAAGATTTTCTGACTACCAAAACATTTGCTTGGGGCCAGACTTGGAATTTGGACTGGTCAAACAAGCCCTAACCATTGAGGCTGACTTCCTTAAATATTACATCCAAATTTTGAAATCACCTGAGAAATCTTTAAAGAACAGCCTCAGATTCATATTTGAAAAAAACGTCTCCCTGTGGAATACGCAGCTCAAGAATGCACTTGTCATTCTGGAGATCAATCAATCTGCACTTGTCTTGCCCTGTATCTCCTATGCAACCTGGAAAAAGATCATTAATAGACAGGTGCAATCAGCCTCCTTCCAACAAGATCAAGCCCCATTAAAAACCTCTTAATTCTTGGCACCATTAAATGCCTCATATATGGATTCCAAACTGCAACCTTAATTTTTAGTTGCTTCCAACCCTAAAGTCAGAAGAGAGATAATGTATATGCGACTGTTGGCTCTACCGATTGAGGATTTGAACCGGGTCTGGGCCAAATACACATACCTGGAGGTGCTTGTAGACTCTGTAATCACCATCAAGAATCTTGGCTACATCTCTTGTGCTGCTGCTGTCCCGCCACAGCCTCGCAAGGAGAGTTGTCCTTAAGGAAATATACTTAAGAGTAGGAGTGAGTACCTGCTTAGAGGCCTCGGCCTTATGCCTTACTCAAAAGGTACCCTGAACACTGGCCCACTGTGCTAGATACGTATAAACCATCAGAGATGCTTTTCAGACTTGTCTTGGTAGTCCTTAATGCCCACACCAAGTGAAGAGACTGACACTGGAATAGTTTAAATGAAAACCTGGCCCTGGTCCTTTTGCCGACCTAAAAAACGAGATTATGAGATCACATCCTTATACCAGCTTAGCCATGCCATGAACGGAGCTCGCAGTACACCAACAAGATCTATTCATTGGGGCCTTAACTTCTGGAAAATGGACATTACTAACACAAACTATAAGCTTTAGCCTACTGCATAGAGCGCATGCAACTTACTAGAGAATTGGCCCTCGGGCAAAATACATGCTGCTGAAAGGTGAGGGGTACAAAGCTGGAGAACTAAAGGGATAGAACTCTGGGGATATTGTTCGCATGGGTCGGCCTGGGAAACGTGTCTTCTTGGGCATTACCTGAAACTTCCCTACCTTTCTTGAACTTGGTCTGCTGTAACGTTTTATGTAAAAACCCTTTTAATCGGACATGAAAGCAATTGGAGTTTTAGTGGTTTCCTATCATGTTTTTTTCATTATTTATTTGTTATGCAATGCTTTAAACTAATTTATGCAAATAAAATACAATAATCTCGATTCTCAACTAGGCACATCGATTTTACGGAGCAGTATCTAAAGGGTATCTAAAGGGTAAGCAGAGCATGGCCATATATACATTAAAACAATTAGCCTATAATGCTGCTGCCCAACTGAGAATCGTATCAGGATGATTTGCAGTCGCCTCCATGAAGAATTGGCGCAAAATGGACAGTGCAATAACCCATCGTCCCCCTTGGCACCTTCTCTAGTAAGATAAGGCATATAGAACTGAGAATGATTATCTCAGCACCCGTGTAAGCAGCCCTTGAAATCCTGGAATAAATATGCCTTGCTAAGAGGCAGGACAACTCAGCCATCTCTGTACACTCCCACCCATTATAACCCGCCTGCACTTCTGCCCTTGGGGTATGGCTTTTCTTATAACCCTCCTTCACTTCTACCCCGGAGGGTGTGGCTTTTCCACGTTGGAGGGAGGGGGCTATTGTGTGGTCCCTGATATGTCTGATAAAACAGCCGTCTAGTTCTTCTAACAGTGTAGGGCAGATCTGATCGTTCAGAGACTGAGTGTGCTCGCTCTGCTCAGATTCGGCATTGGATCATCAACCCCTCATTTGCGCCCTGCTTAAAAGGGCTCAACTGAATTTGAGAAAGCATTTCTCATGCAAGTGGGCATCAGAGGCACAATTTACAGTCTTTAGAACCTGCTTTTAGGGCCAGATTCACCTGATGTCTGGAAACACAACAAGAACTGAGAACGAGTCCTGGGGAAACAGGTTGCTGCTAAGCAATGGGAAAAGCTGGAAAGGGACTTTCACTCTTTTTCCTCTTTGGTTCTAGATAGGGGAATGTACTACAAAATATGGTTCAGGTGGCTTTATAGACCGACCTAATTTCAACACATGTACAATAACCTGTGCCCTAGATGCTGGAGAGGATGTGGAACCCTTGGATAAGCCATCCACATTTGTTGGGCCTGTCCTAAGGTTTGGCCGTTTTGGGAACAGATAGCACACTGACTTACAGACATTTTGACATTTTGGGATTTTCCATACCCTTTACATCAGAAACAATGTTGCTGGGCCTAAATCATCTGACTTGAGGGCATTGTGGAAACATGAATGGTATATAATATTGCAATGTTTATCCAAATTTATCTTCGCTTTTACCTGAAAAAACTCAGCCTGCCCACTACTCACTCAGTAGCCTCAAAGACTCGGGTACCTTTTAGCGTTGGAATGCCTGACTAGTAATATGAATGGTACTCACCTTGCCTACGAGGCAACATAAACCTCTGTATATAGTGTGCTGTGTGGTGGGTTAACCCGGTCTGCAGTTCAACCCGTCGGAGGGCTATGGGCTTTTTTAATTGAGCTTTGCTTGTTGAGAGTTGGGGCCACAGCTTAGTGGTGAGCTGGGCTTCACCTTCTGAAGTTCTGGAACAGAAGGGGAGGGGGGTTTGTAAGCTGTGGACGAGTTACGACCTGAGTGACGCCATGTTAGGCTTGTTAAGGCATATTTTTGAGCTAACTAGTGATTCACTATTGCTTAGCTATTCATGTTTCTCTTGGAGATTGTATAACTCATCAGTGGGTAATTATCTACGAATTTCATATGTTTAAACTCAATAAAATGATTCACGCAAAAAATAACATAGTAATAATAATAAATAGTAAGTAGACGTATGGGAAAATGAAAGCCTTTAATGACTAAAAAGTGAAACATATAGTATCAAAAACACAGACAATAGTTTCAGTGTTTATGAGTGCCATAGAGCTACCTGACAGGTTCAGAGAATACTAACCATTGTACGTTTTGGCCGCTCTGTTCTAATCTCTAGCGAAGATGCTCCATTATCAGTGTTAGTATCAACACATTCCCATGCCTTCATCACGTGCTTTTTGGCAGTGAAAGGTGCAGCACCGCCCCTGTATACAGGCTGCCAGTGGAAAGAACATACGTTAAAGGCATGACAGGGAAAGCTGGCTTTCTCAATCTCTTTCAATGTACATATTATATGACTTATTATTCTAGAATACGCAACATGTTAGCATCTCTTCTAATACACAAAGATGCAATTCTACAACACTAAGGTTGCTCAAAAGTTTACCCATGATCCATACATTCATAATCTCACTAGCGTGAGTCTTGAGGTTCTCCACATATGGAGGTATATTTTTTTAGTAAATGTAGGAGGGAAAAGGGGAAGTGCCTGGAAAATGGGGAGTATTTGCTGCTAAATGGGTGGGATTCAAAGAGTTTGCAGGAAACTACATGGTCTGTCTCCATACACGCTCAGTACAGTAGAAAAGGTGGCTGCATGCTAGGAGTTGACAAACTATGTCAGAGAATGTAGTGGTGGAGGCACGCACTTGGAGGACCTCACAAAAATGTAATATGACAAGAGGTGGTTGAAGGAGAGATTCTTCAGGCGGGGAATGCTCTTTCTGGAGGCAGCCTAATGACTCCCAAAGAGCATGTCCTCACCATCATGAATCTTGGTCTGCTATATAACTTTAGACACAACCGGAGCCTCTCCCCAATTACACTTGGTCTAGCAGGAATGACGATCCAAGGGATTTCAATAGCCTTCTCAATTCCCTTGACTGTGATAATTTACACTACTCTGATCTGTCACAGTGTGTCCTATACTATTTTCTTAAAAACAACTCACATAACCATCCAGGCTGAATTCCACCTACTACCAAAAAAATGTGAGTAGATAGAGAGAGTGCCTCACGGTAGAACCACCAGAGGGGTTGCTGACTAATGCTCGCCAGTTTACCCACTTCTCATCTTCGGCAACTCTCTCTCATAGTGTGAAAGAAAAAAGAAAAAAAGAAGAAAACAGTATGTATTCTCCTTTTAAAGAGCCAAAACATAAATATCGTGAGAAAGTGCTAGTAAGACAAACTGATCATGCTTACTATTAAGTGTACGTACTCATTGAACCCATGTGAGAATCTGTGAACATAATTCACACCGTTAAAAACCGGTAAGGCTTGCTGGTCAACCAACTTTTTTTTTCCAAGCTGCAGGCCTTCCCAATTAAAAATGGTTCCAATCAAACCATGTTCAATCTGCTATTGCCAACATGTTTCGTTGCTACGCCTTCACACAACTTCATCAGCGCTAATAGGGGTGGTGTTTTTGTGTGTGTCTCTTGCTTTCCTATGTTGGATTGTTTGTGGTTGTAATGAGCTTCTCCTGTTCATGGGTGTTGTGGAGTCCTGACTGTTCACTCCCTGTCTAATTGCAGAAACAGGCATGTGGCCTGTGTGTTTGAAGCCTTGTAGGAATATGTGATTCATGTTGTATGATCTTAAAAATGTTGATGGTTTTGAAATTATTTTAAAATAAATAGAAATTATAACAATTCTAAGATTTTTCATTTTGGACATTCAAAATTATTCCTTCATTTATTTTCCTCTTTTTTCATCTGTGTTGCATGTCTTATTCTTTCCTTCCATTGATTTCTAAAAGATAGTGTTTCAGTACCCCCGATTGGTCAAGTGTGGTGCATTACTTGCTCCAAGGCTTAGCTGGAGTAGATTTGAGCCTATGATGTCAGTATATGCGCGTCCCTAAACTCCCTACATATTCCCTAAATCCTGCCCATTTAGGAATAAATAATCCCAATTTTCCAGTCAATCCCTCTTGCCCCTCCCACAGTTACTATTAAAACATTTACCCCTATATGTAGAAAACCTTGCACGTAAGAGATAATAAGTGCAGAGGCAGATATCTCCGAATGGAGACTTGTGAATACTATGTGTGACTACTGGAAATATTACTACTGGCGTGCTACTCCCAGTACTCAAAGGAGTCTCTTTAGATGCCCCATAGTGTTTCTGCAACAAAGAATTTCTGACTTCAGATGAATATATGGATACACAATAGAATTTCCTTATTATTGCCAAGTCATATTTTGGAAACACCCATGTGCATAAAAGACTTAAACATCTATCTGTAAATCCCAACACACCTGTGGGTGTTTCGTTTGTGACCTCTAGGACTGATGAGTAAAATTCCAAAAAGTAAAGAGTGCTCTGATTTCATCTTTATATTGCGAGTAGTATTGTCTTCTGTATGAATGTAACTATAATCACATTCATGTTTACTGGATTTCACAAGATTAAAAGATTTTTTTGGCAAATTTATAGTCAATGTCGAACTCTTATTTTCAAAGAACCACTGCCACGTTTTGCAGCAGATCCTTACCTTTCCTTTGAATCGCATGACATCTTGTTTTTCCATTATTTCAATCTTAACCATGATGTGTGTTGCTAATCCTAATCTTAAAACCTAACATCCAAAAACCTAAACCTGCTACAGAACCGAGAACATTCACTGGAGTGAAACTGATTCAGGGCTTGTGGTTCTTTGAGAAGATGAAGTATTGGTGAAATTCCAAATACTCCAATGAACTAACAGTAGTTTCATCTTGATAGTGTTTAAAACAGAAATACATTCTTATGCATGTATTTGTTTGGAATAATGTTTATTTAACTTAAAGTTAGAGGTTTGTCTAGTTCTAGAAGATAAACTCATGTCTGATTTGAGAGATTTTTGCATGTTGCAGGTAAATAGGCTTCAAAGAGATTCTGATCCATGCTATAATCTTTTGAATGGGAACCATGAAGCGATGACACAGTGCATTCGTATTAAACAGAGCTGGATAGGAACTAAAACCAGCCCAAACAAATTGTTTAGTCCTGCCACAAAATACGGGAGGCCAGAACTAGAATGGGACCGTGGGTGCTTGGATAGGTCATGGCAGACTTTCTAGCTCTAACTTGATCACCAAAGACTGTAGCCCTACAGGAGAATGTTAGAGTGGGAGAATGGTCATCCAAGAACGTGTAGTTTAGATGAAGACAACAAAGGGGTACACCTTTTTAAAATGATGAGATTTGGTAGCATTCCTAGTTAATCAGCACTGAGATTTTACTGCAGGGATTCTGTAAAACTCATGCATGGCCTGAGTTCACCAGATCAAGTTCAAACGTGAAGAATTTACATCTGATATACGACAAAACAAATAGTGGGAAGGAACTGATAACTTCTGAACCAGTCTACTTGGCATGCAGGCATGTGGGATCCCTTTAAGACTACTGTGAATCTCATAAAAGCCAAGGAAAGTTACAGAAACGTGGAGTATGGAATAGCACTTTTTAATCTGAACTACAGAACCTTACTATTGGTTAATACTACACCACAGTATTAAGCTTGTTTCTGTCATTAAGGAAGGTGATTTAACATATGCAAACCAACCTGGTCTTACACCAAAGGGAACACAACAGCTCACACTGCTATGGCATGTTGCCTTTAAACCAGAGTGCAAGCAAACCCAGAATTATTTCAGCCTTGTTGTACCTTATGAGTGCACCTCATTGCTCATCGTACCTGTGGACTCTTTATGACCCTCTTAGATGAGGACCAACAAGTCCGAACAATGTCTGCACGGGTGTTCCCTCGTAGAAGGGACATGACCTAGCAATAGCAATAGTCAAAACCGATTCGTTTATCGTGTGTCCAGGTTTGTGGTGCACACTGAACAAAAATATGGACGCTAATGTAGTCTAGAATGAATTCCCAGGGCTGAGAATATTTCAAGCATTCCATTCATCATTGTTGGTTCTTTCAGTTAACATTGCATCTCTGCCCTCAAGAGAAGTACCCACCATCAGAGAACAAGAAAGTTAAATAGAGGTAGTTGCCAGAAAAAAAAAAGAAAGTTCCTCAGGAGGAAGCAATTCTGGTATTTTAATGACCACAACTGGTCGTTTTCTATCAAGACAGTTAAATAGAGGCAGTTTAAGAGAAAAAATAGTCCCTAAGCAGAAGCAGACAAGTCCTAGGGATGATGTCTAGAGGCCACAAAGTACATACACATATAAGTATATACTAAAATATATACAAGAGGTCTTGAATGTTCTACCCAAAAACTAAGCCTTGTTAAACAGTTTACAAAGGTATGAAATATGTAAATGGTCTTTCAAAGACCTGTGAAAAATTCGGATGCCCGAGATAAGACTCCAGACACTGCCCAGCTGAGCCCACAGCAGTCCAGGCTGAGAGGGGGGAGGTGAGGGCTGAAGCCCTTTAACCTCTATGGGCGGAGCGAGCCTGCTTTTCTGCACCTGCCCAGGCAGACTGTTGTGTGCTTCACTTTCAGTGGGTGCAGCTACAGAAGAGCCGTCGGGGTTGATCCAAATATGGCAGGGTTCTGAAGATAATCAAACTGCATGGGCGAAACACGTTTTACCTGGGATACCAAATAAATATTTCACAACGCAGGCCGTCATTTACCGACCCCGCTCCCATTATATACGGGACGGTAGTTCCCACACTTTTTGTGCATTTAGCAACCAAATGGGGTATTGAATCGACATTCCAGGAAGACCCCGTCCACAAGTGATCAATATGCTACGTAACAGTAAATTTGCAGACACTGTATCCACGGAAACAAAGATATCGCTCACTGACTCGCACTGGAATGAGGATATATTAACAAGCAACATACGTTGAGAAGCGTCAACACTGTCATCTCTGGGTCTGAATTGGGAGAGTCTTAAAGTAAATATTCAGAGAAGTAAGAGCACCACATTCAAAGATGGCCATTAGGTTTACCACCACGGGACGTGCAAACTATTTCCGCCCGCTTTAGTCGTTGCATGAGTACTATGAACCAGGAGTGGTAAAGTACCTGCCCTAGGCGTGCAACATCCCAGAGCACTGAAGGGGCATGTCAGACTTCATCATGGAGACTCTGGGCTGCATGTGGTAGTGGAGGTCATCCGGTCGGCCTTCCAGGCATGGGCACAATGCTGGCTGCAGGCAGGAACTGGCGGGCTATGCTACAGTGCGTGAAGAGAGCAACAAGTCGACCTCGGTGGCGGCAAAGCGCTGCATTGGGAACGGAAGGGACGTGGCACCCACCCTTGGCGACAGGGTCGCCTTTGCTGTGCGGTGCCCTCTGCCCCACACTCCCATGGCATGATAGCCTGCAGTGGTGCCTCTGCTCAAGCGAGCCTTGTCTGGAAAGCCAGAGCTGTGTCAGAAGTACAACAAAGAACACATCTACCCATGCTGAAGGAGAAGCTGAAAGCACAGCGCTTCCTTCCGGAAGCAACTCCAGCGGACACTCCGGACTGGTACGAAGTCCTAGTACACTGCTCAGGTGTTTCAAAAGCACACACAGATCACGCTGTTGGGTACAAGCAATCTATATGTCACTGAATATATATGTATCAAAGGCGTATCATCTCCTTTAACACCTTGAAGGACTATTACATATTGGAGGCAGACTAAAAGCATGCAACATAATAAATAACACATTGTTTTTGTATTGGCGAAATTACACGTCCCCCGCAAAGGGTCGCCTGTATCGTAGACCACTCGTTGCACATGTAGCACTACATAGTGCTGAGTGAACATATGAATAAAGAATATAGTCATCACTCATGCCATACTGAATTGCAAAAGAGTAAAAAACAAGCATTTGCAACGAAATAGGACTCGCATTTACGCGAGACCTGTTGCATTGCAAACACTACTGCGGGCGGGCGAGAAAACACAAACAACGGAGGGCAGGGGGGAAGTGCGAGAAGGCACGGACTCGAAGTAAAGGGCCCAGTAGCCATAGAAGGATACAAATGACAACAACATTGCCATCATAAGGAGGTACTAACAAGCCTAAAGCCAATCATAAGGCAGCATTTAGCACCAAAAAAGACACACGCTAATTAAAAAGATGGACGGAGAGTGGGTGGAGCTTTTACAGAGCTTCCACTCGACACTGAACACTTCATGCATGCGAGCTGTCGCTATAGGCTCGACCTAAAAACTAGTAGAGAAGCATGAATTTCTTCCATCTATTACAACTACATTCATGCACCCACGTTCAAGTCTAACAAGTAGACCTAGCCTAGCCTCAATGCCATGTAATAGTGTCAGCCCCTCTCTGGTGCCCTAAGCCCAGTGTCCATTATATTTCCCAGTATGCATTATATTTCCCAGTATCCCGCCTTTCAAGAAAACTATTGAATGTAGGCCACCTGTGTAATCATTTGCCTCCAGTGTGTACACCTGTAGAGAGCATGTTGCATGTTGGAATGCTACAAGTGTTAGATGTTGCATTAACAGCAACTGAGTCAGAAGAAGAGTCCAGGTGAGGAGGGACTAAAGATGAAGACAATCAGGAGACAACATTTTGAAGTGGGGTGGAGTTTAGTAATAGCAATATAATTTTCATTTGTTCAGTTAGTTAAAGCAACTCCAAAAAATTGCACAGCCAGAATAGTATAAAAAGAGATGATAGCGTAAGTAAAAAAAAAACCTGTAAGTTAAATGAGAACCAATTGCTAAGTGGCCTAGAAGAATACAGACCTATACCTTAATGAAACTCATGATCTCGATGTAATCCGTAATTAGACCAACATGTTTACAATAATAGATACTCTTATGCCGATCTAATAACAAGTTAAAAGGTGCCTTAACCACTGAAATTCCATGATTATTACTTCTTATATTATCTTAGCTAGACCATGGCCTAAATAATTGTTCTAGGTTACTATTAACAATGAACAAAAGGCCTTGAAATGCGTTACATTTTCTTTGCCTTTATGATACAGCCAGGATATGTTAGGTAAAGTATAATTATTTCTTAACCAGCTTCGAAATTCAAAGGCAGTAAAGTGACAGAAACCTAAAATAAGTGAACTGTTTCATTGTTGCAAATAGCTATATTTGCACAGAAAACCGAGATACCCTCATCTCTGTTCAGGATCAGTACATCTTTGAGCTCTAAAACAGTTACGGCCCCGAGTAGTTACAAGATAAGATAAAATACGAACCCCACAATTAACCAGATCATTTTTGCGTTGACAAACCTTCTAAAAATGATCGGCGGGAAACATATGTTAATTACTGGAACATGAGGGATTTGGTAAAGTAGGCATATCATTACATATTGTATGCCCTATTATCATGTTTGAATTTAAGCTGGATATATTTACTAGAAGGGTAAATTCCACAGACACCTCCATCCCATTTGTAATGAATGACGAGGTTGGGTTGTAAATTGTAACCACATGACCTAGAGCAATGTCTATTTTACCGCCAATGATAATAAAGTTATATCAACAATATTTTATCAACTGATAGGGAAGTTCAAATTAATCGACATTCAAGCCTGATCTGGATGTGTAATTTACCTTGAGGTAAAGCAAAAATCGATTGTAACTCGTTACATATTAAAGAGCTGCAATGTGAGTTCAGTCTGTACTTGGATACTACTGAACCATGAAAATAAACCCTGGCAAAACGCTTCCAACAAGCTCCACCCTCCAGGAGCCCACTTCTGTTGTACCCAATAGATTCTATACAGTTTTACAAGGTCAAAGGCTATAGAGGAAACAGCACCTTTGATGTAACCAGAAAGAGGTGTGTGTTTAGGTTTGAGCTAGAGGCTACGGTAACACTGAAGTCGTTGCAGTGGGTGGAGCAGTCAACCTTTTTGACCTTCAATATGCCAACTAACCTTTCACTCGCTTAGCTGCAAGTTGCATTCATGGTTAATTTGTTTAATAGATTATATTCATGTAATTTATCTAAAGAACGCTGCAAGCCAATCTCGGTTAAATTAAGAATAATTGTGTGATCAATATACATATGGCTCTTAAACTTCCTGCCCTGAAGTCTAGCCTAGGCAGGAATGCACATACTGAGTCTAACCGTTTCTGCATGTCAGCGGTATAGAAAGAGAATAACAACAGTCTTAAATTCCTGTGATTTCGGAATTGTAAGGATGCTTCCATGCCTACTCCGAACAACCATTAAGGATTTAGATGTCACCCACTGGACATTCTGCACCGGGAAAGTGAGACAGGTTTAATATCGCTTTGGTTAAAGTCTGGTAATGTAGGAGTATCTTCACCCACCTTTGCCTACTGCTGCTTGTGAGGTGTAGATAAAATCTGCACCTGTCTCAAGTGCATAACACAAGCCTCCAGGCCTACACAAGGGACGATGGTATTCAGCTTGCAGTCCACTGCAAGATGGAGGCCAATGGAGGGTTTTATCACACTCCCTTTCTAAAATGTAAACCGAAACGTTTTTTAACGTGGGGCAGCATTCCATCCTGGAAGCCTCCATAAGCATAATTTAGCAGATTTGTGTAGGTGTTTCCATTTAGCACCACTGTAAACAAACACTCCTCTGGGTCTTGCAATTACTTTTGTGCTGATAACAAAAAGGGCACACCGGATAGTTAGCGAGTAATCCACAGTAATTCAGTTTAAAACCCCTCAATCACTGCCTGTGTGAGCACATTGTCTGAAGGGACAATAGAGCGCTGAATCTTCGCCAAAGTACGCAGCCGACCCCATGTACGCACCACAGTGTTAGTAGTATAGGCCCAGCTCCAGGTCAGCAGTAGCTGGCAGTCCCAATAGTAAGCAGGCTAGGTAGAGTCCGACTGAGGCCCATCACACGGCTCGAATATGCGAGCACACAGGAGCTATTAACAGCAGTTTTAAGCTGCCCACCACGCTGTCCTTTTTTTGCACTGCCCGGGTACTCACGGCAGATGAGGTGGATCCCATGTAGCTCCAGATGTATGCCTCCGCCGGTAGCACGCATGGCCTCCGTGTCCGCAGGCACCCAGCCGAGTCTCAGGAGTCGCAGCATGAAGGCCCGCCAGCCGGCAGATTAGGCGGTGTAGCCCCACAGCGCTCGCACCACCGCTGCGGCAGCACTGGCAAGGTGGGCCGCAGTCTGTGGTGCGATGTCCGGGGAAGTCGCAGTCAGCACCACACGGCGGAGGTAGGCACAATCAATCGCTCAATGCGCTTGCATCGGAAGGCCAGGATGTAGTGTTTATCCACTCGGGAAGGCCCCTGGATGCCTGACCATAAGATGGCGTCCTTCGCCACGAGGCAGTGCATAGAAAGTGGGGAGCACAACAGGAGGCAAGAGACACCTTGCCCTACCAGAGCTGCCCAAGAGAATATGGAGTACCAGCCAAGGAGTACTTATATTGCCTTTACCGAACACCTGCTGCTTATGAGGGAAGCCTTTCACACTCCTCTGCTCAAGGACATTTACTCTGGGAACTCTCCCTCGACTGAGACCTAGCTATTCTCACTGATGCCTGGTGGAGCTACCCCAATAGCTATTGGAGAGAAGGGCTGTGGATTCCCTCCTCAGCAGTCTCCCGCTGCCAGGTGGAGCTACCAGATAGCTAAAGAGGAGGTGGGCTGTGGACTCTCCCCTGCCGTCACCTACCCAACCAGACCTTGGACAGATTTTCCCCTCGTCTCTACGTCTTATCTTCCTCCTACCCCTTTACCCAATACCCTTACCCTTCTTTGCTCCATTCACCTTGTCCCTATGTTCTTTAAATGCTTTTCTTCATACTTATGTAACTTTTAACTGATGTTAATTGCAACATTATTGTTCCTCATGTAAAGCACTCTGATTCCTTTCGGGTCTAGCCAGCGCTGTATAATAACTCATTAATTAAATATGTTCCCATTTAGTACTCTCTCTCTCTATGTCTACTTCCCTAGCTCCTATCCCCTCTCCCCTGAATCTCTCCATTTGCCTGCTACTCTGCCTAGCCCACTGTTCTTTGTGCCCTTTGACTAAGCATTCCTTCTCCCGTTGTTGGGGAAAGATCCAATATTTATACTCTGGAGTCTCAGCGAACCCGCTGAGAGAGTCCACTGTGTAAAGGGAGCCTCTCGCAACAGAGATAGGGAAGTGATACCACTTCCCCTGGGATCACAGCTTACTGGACTTTGGACGTTGCTTTGACTCGTCTACCGGGTTGTGTCCCCGTTGCTCTTCCCCTCCTCTCTCCATGCGGTGTCTCTCACCCCCCTCCTCTTTCCCGCCTTCATTATCTGTCTACTTCCCCTGCTCCTACCCCCTCCCCTGAATCTCTCCCCTTGCCTACTTTTCCCCTTACTTATTTGTGCTTATTGTTTATCTCGACCTCACAAGTAACTATGTTGCCATGCTCTAATAACTGTGTAACCTTTGTAACGATGTAACCTGTAACTATGATCTGATACTCATGTAAAGTGCTCTGATACCTCCGGGTCTAGTCAGCGCTATATAACACCTTTAAAAGTTGTTGTTAGGCCTAGCCACAGACTACTGTATCTGTCTAAAAGACCTCCTTTCACCAATTTGTGAAAAGGGTCCATGTACAAAATTTGATTTTTGGCGGAGAGGGATGGAAGCCCCACACAGGCAACAACCACAGTCCTTGTCAGGAAGAACCACAAAAGTCACAAAATTAACCCTAGATTAGGTAGCTTAGCACAAAAGTAGTTAGGCTTAACTTACAGGCAACGTGGAAAGAATTCATGCAGCACACAAACAGCAATAAAGTAAAAACGCAACACAAGATAAATCCTGAAGCAATTTAGAATATTAGTGCAAAATGTATTAAATAAAATGATACTCAAAAGACAAAAATCCAATCAGTAGAACCGGAGATATTGAATGTTAAAGTTTTTAGTGAAAATAGTGCAAAGAAGTAGAAATCACCACTCACGATTATCTGTCCAGTTGCAGCTGGTCAGCTGGGCAGTTGCAGGGAGGCATATGGGAGAGTGCTGTGTCCCTGTAGGTCACAGGTTGTCAGCCAACTGACCCTTGTAGTCACTCAAGGTATTCTAGGATCAAGGTAAGCAAGGCCAATCTTCCTTTTTCAGACAGCAAGAGAGTTCATCAAGCAGCAGGGCAGTTCCTCTGGCAGCAGGAAAGTCCTTGTGCAAAGTTGCTGGGGCAAGATGGTGGCTGTGTGAGTGCTGTGGACATCGCTTGTCAAGTTCTCCACAATGGTTTAAACCCTCCTCCTAATCCTCCACCAAAAACCCCCCACCTCGATGGATGGTGTACGCTGTGTCCTCCTGTTAACAACCCGGAGATGCGACTGGACTGGGAAACTGAAATTGTGAAACCTTTCCCGTCTTACTTGGTCGCTTACCGGCAGACTGCTGAAGACGGGTCAGAAGGCTCCGAGGGTGTGTACGACGGCGGGGCTGGCCGGATCGGAATCAGCTGAGGAATGATGCGATATGCCGCCAAAGCATCTCAGACAGGAAAGCGGAGACAAGCACGAAAAAGCTGCCATGGCCAGTGGTGCAACTAAGACAGCTGCTGGGTGTGCTGCCTCACGAAAAAGTGGAGCGAAATTCGGGGATGTTACTCCTGCAGCAGGAGCAAACGATGGGGAAGCGCTGAAGCCTAAAACACGTGAGCAACTCCCCATTGAAATGACCGGGTTAATGCCGGTGCTGTCAAAAAACGAGTAATCCCCAGAATCTTTTCTGGACTGGGAAAACTTTCCACAAAACCGAAGAACACCAGGAATGGAAACACCCCAGCACCTTCTAAAGGGCAACCAGGAAAAGCGGAGATTTCAGAAATAAGTGAGTTAATGGAGGACACTGTGAATACTGTAAGTGTTACCAGTAATACTGTCACTGATGTGGTGGAATTAATTGACCCTGGCTCTATACAGGTAGAATTAGGTGATTCTGAAGCCTTAGCTAATACGGCGGTGACTGCGGTTGCTAATAATGATAAAGATGTGGGCCAGACTGGAACTATGGCTGGTATGTCGATTATGAAAGAGAAATTGGCCATACCCTCTAATACATTGCCAATCGCTACATTAGAGGAATGTTTATGAACACCAATGAGGAATCCGAATTATCCAATATCAGTGACATATCGGAAGTTGATAACTCTGGGACTGACTCTGATAGTCCTCTTTCTAATCCCAGCACACAAAAACGACTTCCTTCTCTAACCAAACAAAGGAAAAAGCCTAGAAGTGGGGGAGCAATATATGAGTCCGGACAATCAGGATCCGATCATAGTCAGCTTAAATGGGACTGTTCAACTACCCAGTTATTGGGCGGAAAAGATGGAGGTGATAAATACGTTAATGATACTGGGACTATTAAACCAACTGATAAGTCTGACAATGCAAACGAGTCCCCCCTCAATGACTTTGATTTATGCTACCCTAAAACAAATAAAGGGTGAAACAAGACTAGAACATAAACATGCTCACCTCGCAACAAAAACGCTTCAGGGTGCAATACGTAAAGTGAATAAATCTTGTACCGAGATTTCAGAGAGGACAACCACATTGGAAGAACGAGTAGTAACACTGGAAACTGGCACAGAGATCTCAAGTCGGCAAATCTCCTCAAACGATTCACAAATGATTGATGTTATGTGGAAACTTGAAGATTTTGAAAATTGCCAGCGCCGTAATAATTTAAGACTTCTCGGCATTCCTGAACATGATGAAATGGATGACATTAGAGGCTTTGTTTTGCGCTTGATGAAAGGGGGCTTTCCTGAGCATGGGCAGTGGGATTGGGAGAAGGAAATCCCGCTGGTCCATTGTTAAAAAGAAATATGACTCCAATAATTCTAGTGACAAACCAAGAGCCATATTACTCTTTTCGGCTACTTCCTACTGCGCCAAGCAGTGTTTGATAAAGCTAGACCTGAATCACGAAGTTTGGCGGAAGGTCTCTCCTTCTTTGTAAGCCCAGACTTCAGCCATATTACGGTAGAGAGAAGGTGGAGGCTTCGACAACTAATTACCACTTTCCAGAAAGTAGGAGCAGAGGCTTTCCTACTTAGTCCAGCACAACATAAAGTCATCTATAAAAACACCACAAGAATATTCACCTCAGAAATCCAGGCCCAAGATTATTTGAAGGACATCTCAGGGACTAAAGTCTCTACGGGACCAGTTGGATAACGGATTATGGGACGATTAACAGATAATTCTGAGCTCCTTGATAAGATAGAAATTTCTTCTTTTTTTCCTTATTCTAGTGTTGGGCTTCTCTGTGGGATGGAATAGGCTCCAGCTAGACTAGATTATTTGAGTTGTTCAGCACTGCTGTGGGAGCGGTTTGGTGGGGGGAGAAGGGGGAGGGTTATCTTTTTCATTTTTGGTTTTTGGTCCCTTTTTCGTGATGGGGCCAACTGGATGTGTGATGGGAGAAGCAACGCAATGCAGGAGGCATCAAAAGGATCTTTGGACCTTTTTTGCCTTGGGTTAGAAGGGTGGGGACACACCAGGGGGAGGGAGGCGAGTTTGTTTGTGGTATTGAAGATGTCAGAATTAGTAGCTTTGTTTACTTTGGTGGTGGTGGTGATGAATGAGAAGAAGGGAGCAGAATGGGTAGGTTGCACATCAAAAAAAGAAAATGGTGCTAAATAAATTAAGGATTGCCTTGATCAATATCTGTGGCTTGAATAACCCATTAGAAAAATGGAGGATTAACGTAGAAGTACAATATCTGAAAGCAGATATAATCTTTCTCCAAGAGACCCATATTGAGGCTAGTTGAATGAAGATCAATGAATTTGAGGGGTTTCATTTTGTTTCAGCTACTACACAAGGGACCCGCATCACAGGGGTAGCAGTCATGGCAAAAAGAACCTAGGTTTAAGGTTTTCACGCTCTAAATCCGATCCATATGGCAGATAAGTTATTACTCAATGTCTTATTGAGGGCTATACTTTTATCTTGTGCTCCATATATGGATCGATACTAGATGAGCCGACTTTATTCGATTGGCTAAGTATTGAACTAGTGGGTTGGCCTCTCCCCTTTATCATCTGTGGTGATGCTAATATAAATTTATGTAATCGAACTGGAGTAATTGGTGGAAGCTCTTATACAGGGTGCAAACCTAAAGTTTTTAAAGCACTCTCCAATTTATGTAAGATCCATGGCCTCTCAGATATATGGCCTAAGTTCAATACTCAGGATGTGGGATACACTTTTCTTTCTGCCCCACATCAAACTCATCCTAAACTCGATTACTTTTTTGTATCTCAAGAAATATTAATAAAATCTAATATACGGAAATACCCACGGTGATGTCCAATCACAATCCGCTAGTTTTAGATATTTTGGTACAGACAAGGAAACCTCCTATTTCTCGCTAGACGTTTAATAGTAAGTATGGGCGAATTTTACGGATCTGCGGTCCGCGAATTCACGCGAAATCGCAAAAATATCTGTGAATTCGTGGATTTTCCCGCGAACTCGCTGATTTTTTTGCGATTTGCACTCTACTCAACTGGAGTACTTTCTACTGGCTAATCAGTAAGTGATACCTCGTTGGGTAAATGTATAGTGCTTTTCCTACACTGCAGCTGCGTGAAGGGCCAGAAGATTTGACTCCACTGACCATGTGTGCCTGTAACTTTGCCACCGCGCCAAAAGGTGCTGAGGTCCCTTGAGTGAGCTGTCCATCATAGTTGGGAAAGGGCGGGAAGACATTTGATACCGCTAGTGTGTGGTGCGGGGCCAAACAGGCTTCTATGCGTGTCACTGTCAACATGCCTCTTGTGTATAAAGGGTCAGAGAGCGAGCAGGGCAGCAGGTGAGGAGAAAGCAGCCTCCTGGTCACAGGAACTACACAGGGATTGCGCTCCAGAGACTCATGGATTCAAAGACCTCGCTCGAGTATTACAGCTAATTTTCGACTGCGGATATGGGGTTAAAGCACACTTGCCCAGCCTCGACCGTGTTCACTAATGTTTTGGGCTGATTAAAACGTTACTTAATTTGAGCTTCAACTCGGGCAGCTGCTTTATGTATATCTGTAAGTGCTTCCTGTTGAGGTTTAATTTTTAAGACAGGAGCCTCGTGCCAGAATGAATCCTGCCCTGCATAGTTATCCACGAAGATACCACCGTTTTGTGCAATACCTCTACTCAACTGGAGTACTTTCTACTGGCTAATCCAGTAAATGCTATCTCATTGGGTAAATGTAAAGTGCTTTTCCCACACTGCAGCTGCGTAAAGGGCCAGAAGATTTGTCTCCACTGACCATGTGTGCCTGTAACTTTGCCACCACGCCAAAAGGCCACGAGGTCCCTTGAGTGAGCTGTCCATCATAGTCGGGAAAGGGCGGGAAGACGTTTGATACCGCTAGTGTGTGGTGCAGGACCAAACGGGCTGGGCTTCTATGCGTGTCAACATGCCTCTTGTGTATAAAGGGTCAGAGAGCGAGCAAAGCAGCAGGTGAGGAGAAAGCAGACTTCTGGTCACAGGAACTACACGGGGATTGCGCTCTTGAAACTCAGGGATTCAAAGACCTCCCTCGAGTATTACAGCTAATTTTCGGTGGCAGATATGGGGTTAAAGCACACTTGCCCAGCCTCGACCGTGCTCACTAATGTTTTGGCCTGATTAAAACGTTACTGAATTTGAGCTTCAACTAGGGCACCTGCTTTATTTATATCTGTAAGTACTTTCTGTTGAGGTTTAATTGTTGGCCCACAGGAAGCACTTACAGAGTTAAGGCAGGTGCCCGAGTTGAAGCTAACTTTGTAACCATTTTAGAATGGCGCCAGCAAGCTGCCAAAGTTGAAGTTGCAACTTGTAAGTAAGCAACTTCAACTCTGGCAGCTTGCCAGTGCCATTCTAAAATGGTTACAAATTTAGCTTCAACTCGAGCACCTGCCTTAACTGTAAGTGCTTCCTGTGGGCCCAAAAAAAAATCCGCCCGCGAGCGGATTTGCAGATTTTTCGGCAATTTCGCAAGATTCGCGGATTGCGAAATCGCAGAAAATCCGCAAATTCCGTGAGCGGAACGGATTTTTGGCCCACAGTTATTTAATAGAGCTTTAGTATATGAAGATGAGTATATGCCACATATGAGGGAATGGATTCCTCGATTCTTAGAAGAAAATAAAGGAAATGCGCTGGTCGAGATGATTTGGGATACACTCAAAGCCGGGATCAGAGGGGAAACAACTGCTTATGGGTGGGCTGCACAATCAAAAGCGAAAAAGGTTTTACGAGAACAATATCAAAAACTGAGTATAGCCGAAACACAATTGATTCAAGCCATCACTAGTAATCAAGGAATAGAACAGGCCCAAAATAGGGTTGCTACTACCAAATCTACTATCACAGAAACATTAGCAATTAAAGCAGCAGGGAAATATTCTGCTTGGCGTTCAAGTTTGTATGAATGTGGGGAAAAGGTGGGTCAGGTACCGGTGATGCGTGCGAGACAACGCACAACTCAGGGAAACATCTTACTAATAGATAATCCAGGGAGCGGGCCAGCCACAGAACCTAATGAAATTCGTGCTGCTTGAGGAGCAATGAGGAAGTAATGCTAAGTTTTTTTGGATGGAACTATAGTGGAGAAACTAACTCAAGAAGACCGCATAGCCTTAGATTCTCCTATAACAACTGAGGAAATTCAGGGTGCTATTAGCTCATTAGCCAGTGGTAAGGCAGCTGGACTTGATGCTATACCTGGAGAGTTTTATAATATCTTCGCAACATCATTACTTGAAATAATGAAGCTTGTGTTCTTGAACGCCCAGAAGGGTTTGGGGGTTCTGAACTCCTGGGAAACTGCCAATATATTCATATTCCCGAAAAAAAGGAACACCACCTAATGAAATGGAGTCATATCAACCTATTACTTTAATAAATAGCGACATTAAACTATATGCCAAGATATTGGCCGTTCGCTTAGCAGCTCTTATTAAGAAATTAGTCTCACCATCACAACATGGCTTTGTACCTGGACGTAGTACGATAGAGCATATCCAGCGGGTTATCACTCTGTTCAATGCTGCAGGCATTACACGGGACCCGAAAGTCCAATTGGTCGCACACTGCTTGTCCTTCCAGCGTGTTGCCCCAAAGCATTGTGGTCCATGAAGTAAGCATCAGCAGGTGCGCCTCTGCCAGAGTCTTGAGCAAAAATCAGTGTCGCGATGGCCATCCCTGGACACGTGTTTCGAGGTTGTTACCTCTCGTCAGCAGGAAATAGGCATATATGTTGGGGTGCTGCGTAGGCTGCCAAAAAATATTCTCTGGTCCGGTACCGCTCGTGGCACGCAGGTGCGTAACCCGGGCTCGTCAGCCCCACCAGCTCTAGGGAGCTTGAATATAAAAGAAAGTCCAATTGGTCGCACACTGCTTGTCCTACCAGCGTGTTGCCCCAAACCGTTGTGGTCCATGAGGTAAGCATCAGCGGGTGCGCCTCTGCCAGAGTCTTGAGCAAAAATCAGTGTCGCGTTGGCAATCCCTGGACACGTGTTTCGAGGTTGTTACCTCTCGTCAGCAGGAAATAGGCATATATGTAGGGGTGCTGCGTAGGCTGCCAAAAAATATTCTCAGGTCCGGTACCGCTCGTGGCACGCAGGTGCGTAACCCGGGCTCGTCAGCCCCACCAGCTCAAGGGAGCTTGAATATAAAAGAAAGTCCAATTGGTCGCACACTGCTTGTCCTACCAGCGTGTTGCCCCAAAGCATTGTGGTCCATGAAGTAAGCATCAGCGGGTGCGCCTCTGCCAGAGTCTTGAGCAAAAATCAGTGTCGCGTTGGCCATCCCTGGACACGTGTTTCAAGGTTGTTACCTCTCGTCAGCAGGAAATAGGCATATATTACACGGGACCCTATCAGACTTATTGTGCTTGACACAGGACCCTATCAGACTTAAGATTAAACGGAGCACTAGATGCCTCCATTATCTTCGAATTTCAAGACTCAAATGATTGGGGCGACCTCTCATCCCGATCATCGCAGAAAAAAGCTCTTGGTGAGCAGGAAGGAATGGGAGCAACATCTCAACCGACCAGCACCCCTCCATCGATGCTCACGAGCTCGCGAGACACTCA
This sequence comes from Lissotriton helveticus, assembly GCF_964261635.1. NCBI lineage: Eukaryota > Metazoa > Chordata > Amphibia > Caudata > Salamandridae > Lissotriton > Lissotriton helveticus. Next base: position 1,315,499,731 of record NC_136065.1, on the reverse strand, counting down.
CCAAACGGCCCCTATAGAGCAGAGAGATACATCCCGTCTTAACATACCAAACACGCCTAAAAGTCAGAAAAAAGAGAACACCTACACCACAGCCAACGATATGACCTTTCATGCGTCACAGGAGTGGCAAGACTTAGTGAAGGCCTACAACCTAAAGCCCAGTAATATCCCCAGTGCCACCAGACCGGATAACGAGAGTAAAGGCTCGTGCATCACGTTCTGGGCAAATCTACTAAATACAATACAACTATCTGCAACAACACTACAATATCAATCAGAGAAATTAGATATGCAACTAACAGTATTACAAACACCCGCAGAGTTCACCTCAGGAATCGAGAGGAAACTAGGCGACTTAAACGGTCTCATAAAAAGGGGACAGGAAGCAGTAGAACTTTCAGCGTTAGCAAAAACAGAATGTGACTGCTTTCCAATAATAAATAAGCTATCGACGCTACCAACAATGCTAGAGAACCTCCTGGACGAGCTGAAACCTCTCAAGGCACCGGCACCAACAGACATAGTTACTACGGTAAACGAGACTAGAGACCCACAACCGAACGGAAATCAGACTCAAGCAGAGAAGAAACAACTCCAAAACAGGAAGATCAGCTCTCCTCAAGCGACTCAATCGCCAAAAAATCTAACCCTATCTCTCAAGTCTCCCGAAACAGAAAGCATAGCAGCACCTACAAATTCACGAACCCGCCGGAACCAAAAAAGGAAAGGCAGGAACAGGAGAACGATAGCCATAACTCAAGGACAGGAAAGTCAGCTACAGGAGTCCTACCACCAAGAGAAAAAAGAAGAGACCGCACCTTCCCATAATGAGATCGAGCAGACCTCGACCACAGGCAAAGAAACGATTCCAGGGAAAAAAACGATCGCCGCAAGGACCTCCGACAAATTCGACAAACCCCAAAAAATCTAACAAAATAGAAACAACTGCAATAATAACTGATCGTTCGGGATGCAAGGAGGAGTTAAACACACAAAGTATACAACTGTGGAAAAGTCTTGAGCAAGAGCCCCACGAGCGTGGCGTAGCTAGGAGCCAAAACTCTGTGTCTCAAAGTGAGAGCCTGCTGGGCCTGAAGCAGGATCAGGAAAACTCCTCCGACAAACTTAAAAAACCAACTACAATAGAAGTAACTGCATTAACAACTGATTATCTGAACACAAGGAGGAGTTAGACGCACAAATCATACAACAGCGGAAAAGTCCCGAGCAGGAGACCTATGAATGTGGCGTAGTCAGGAGCCACAACATCACGCCCCAAAGTGAGAGCCCCCCGACTCTGAAGGGGGACCAGAAAAACCTCAAACCAAGGGAAATCACAGTCATAGCAGACTACAACTGTGACCAATCTTCCAACAGGGTTAATGACCCCGGCCCTCACTGCAGTCAAAGAACCACGTGCCACTCCATCTAACAAGACAGACATACTAATATTCATCCCAGAATATAAAACCAGAGGCCGAGTGGACGTTGAACAGAGGGAACATCATAAAATTGATAAACTCAATCGAGGGCCTGGAGGGCATCTCTTCAACTGACCTACTCGAACTCGAATTCCTACCTGCACTAGTGCAGAACAAATCAGAAACAACTAAGACAATATGGTCATCAAAAGACCTGGTCGATCGCATCTTAGGAAAGTTGACCAAATTTGCTCAGTGGGGAATAAAACTTGAACTAGGCAAAAGGCCTTGCTACCCAACACCCTTTTTAAATGAAGGCGGAAAAGAACATCGCCCCAAAGCTACATCAATACTAAAAGGAGCACTCAGTCCCTCACCAGGCTACCAAGGGAGGCCTTCCCACATCGAAGTGGCAACAACAAAATTTCCAACTTCGAACTCTGACATAATACTGCGAACAATAACAAACAGAGGTGGGCACTGCCAAGAAAACTCAGTAGAGCCCCCGGGCCTCGCAAATTCGATCACCCTCAGAATATGCATCTGGAACATCAATGCCTTTACTGACAAATTAGACGACCAGGACACATTAAGGTACTTAAGGTCATTTGACCTAATACTACTCCAAGAAACTTGGGAAGTAGAAGAAATATCCCTGGAAGGATATATGATGCAAACTTCCCCTGCGACCAGGACATCAACCTTTGGTCACAGCTCAGGAGGATTGACGATTTTTGCCTCAATATCATCAATTAGATCGATGAGGGAAATAAAAAACAAAACCATAACTCCTAATGTGTTACAGGCGGCAGTTATTACACTCAACACTAGGAAGCTGGACCGCCCTCTTGTAATAATCAACTCCTACAAACACCCGAAGCACAAGCAGAAGGGCGCAAGAGAGCTCGCCAAGGAAACAGCAAGAATCCTGGACGAGGGGGAAGCTGAGGATTTAATCCTGGCAGGAGACTTCAATCTTTTTCTCCTTGGAACTGCCGCGGACGAGGAACTATCACGAGAACTCAACAGAGCATGGGGAATCCCAGCGCAAGCACAAGTGCCGGTCACTAAATGAACAAAGTGCTCAACACAATTGCTAAAAGATCTAGAGCAATTAAACTTAAGGGCGCTGAGCGGACGGTTTACAGAAGACACCCCCCAGCATCAACCTACCACTCCGCCACAACCTCCTCTTATTTAGACTACGCATTTGTAACACTCCCGCTATTTGACGTCATCAGCTCATATCAACTGGGCGCCAGTGACCAAAGCGATCACCTGCCACAAGAAATAGTCTTAAAACCTCTTAGTGGGAACCCCAAGGAAGCCAGGGCAACCGCAGGCTCTGAACATACAACTGACTTCAAACGCATTAGATTAAAAAAAGACAACATCGAGGCGCTGTCTATTGACGCGAAGGAACTAATACATCAAGGGACCTCGGCCGGAAACCAAATAGAGGTCTGGGAAGGGTTCACGAAGGCCCTTGGGACCAAACATGCAACAAATCCAACGGCATCTAAAGGCAAACCCTCGAAGGCTACATTGAGAAAGACAAGCACACCGGAGATAAAAAGCCTCAAAAGGGACATCAAGCAAACTTTGAAGCAATTGCGCATACAGCCTACAAAAGAGCCCCTACATTACATCCTACGCGGTTTAAAAGCAAGTCTGAAAAAGGCAACCTGGGAGAACAAAAGGCAGACGAATGATGAGCTTTGGGCAAAAATAAACCACGATTCAAAACAATAAAACAGCACCAATTTTTGGAAACAAATTCATAGCCTGCAGCGGCCAGGGCACCACGGGATAAGCTCATATATATCAGAACCAGTTTGGGCTGATTACCTGCACAATGACAACTCCACAGGTCCGACAACTCAAGGAAATGAGCTTATCACGGAGATCAGTGAAACAATGAAGGTAGATAAAGGGCCCAGAAACGCAGGAGAAAACATCAGAGCACAACATGACCAACAGAAGGCAGGGGGAGAAAAGAAAAACAGCACATCAACATTTAACACTGAAAACGACATCAAAATAACTATTAATCGGATAAAAACTCAAATAAAGAAGGGGAAAACGGAAGGAGCCCCGGGCCCAAACGGGATACCACCGTCAATATTCAAGCATGACATCGAATTCTGGAGTGATATCTTAGTGCCACTCTTTTCGAGCACACTGGAATTAGAGACATGCCCGGAATCCTGGAAAGGATCTATCGTAAGCCCTATCTATAAGCAGGGAGACAGGAGCAATCCTGCCAATTATCGGCTCATAGCCTTACTAGATATAGAGGCCAAATACCACGCTGGCATACTATTAGAAGAACTGACTTCATGGGCAGAGACAATGCAGATAATTCCACCGACCCAAACAGGATTCCGCAGAGGACAGGGCACTTCCACAAATATCATGGATCTATCCCTACTTATAGATGCGGCAAAATTAGGAAAAAACTCGCTGTTTCTGTGCTTCATAGACTATAGCTCAACCTTTGACCATGTGGACCGGGACAAATTATGGCAAAAGCTTGAAAAATGGGGGATACCCCACCCCCTCTTGAGGCAACTCATCTTACTTCACACCAACACGTGGCTCAAGATCAAGCTGGGAGACGGGACGCACCTTTCAAGGCGAATTAACACCTCCAAAAGCCTGAAACAAGGGTGCGTCCTAGCTCCGACCCTGTTCAACCTATACCTGGCAGATCTACCAGGGGAACTGGACGGTACCAATTTACATGCCCCGCGGCTAGGGGACATTACGCTGACCAACCTCCTCTATGCCGATGATCTTGTCCTAATAAGCCGCACTCCAACAGGCCTCCAACATCTTTTGAACACTACTAGCTCATTCTCGTATCGCAACGGCCTAACCATCAATTTGAAAAAAAAACAAGAATCATGGCTGTGAACTACAAGAAGGCCAGGAAGAACAATTGGCTCCTGGACGGTCACAAATTGGACCAAGTGACGTGCTACAAGTACCTGGGTGTCTTATTGGATAGCAGAGGGTCATTTAAACCTCAATTAGAGTCGCTATACCGAAAAGGAACCATGACCTCCCTTGCGATGAAACCCTTGAAGAAGCTTCTGCCAGACCACACGCTCGACCCTTTTCTGCAGGTACTGAGAGCTCGTCTCCAACCGACACTCACATATGGGAGTGAACCAACTTTTGGAAAAGACGCGCTGACAATAGACAAAGTAATCGCCAGAACCTACAGGTCAATCTTTCAGCTTCCTAGTTATGTCTCAGCAGCACAAATCCGTCTGGAGTTTGGGGTAAAAAAGCAAACAGCAGAAAGAAGGGGCAGCTTCATAAAATGCTGGCACAAGATCAGAAACGCAGAGCCGGGCACCCTAAATTCCCACCTCTGGACTGAACTGCAAAGACGCGAACGATCACATGCTAGAGAGTATCTGACGGAATCCCTACAAAATCTGGAGCTGACTAGCCTTTGGAACAGCCCAGAAGACCACAAACACTTTAAAAAGCTGGTAACAAAAGTAACTAAAATAACATCCCTGCTGGAAGACAAAGAAACTCTGGCAAAAAGGGCACACGGATGGATAGTCTTAAACGACTATAAAACTTTAAAGCCTCAAGAGTATTTAGATCAGGGATATAAACAGAAGATAAAGGAAAAATTCCTAAAGCTGCAGTTAGGCATTCTTCCAATTCTCCCTCATCTGGCTCCATGGAAGAGGACTCAGGACGACCAAATTTGTCGACTCTGCAAAACAGGTCCTAAAGATCTAGTCCACACAATATGTATTTGTCCCAGTTTAACGGACCTAAGGAGAAAACTATTACGTGCAATATGGAATCAGAAGGGGATTTGATCCTGCCGACAGGCAGTCAAACTGTGCTTCAATCCACAAGAGACCCAACTAAACTGCAGAATTACAAAATACTTTGACGCAGTGGCAAAAAGAATTAATGAAGCACAAAAAGATGTAAATGTGCAATAGCCAGACACTGCCCTGAGCAACTCTGAGCTCACGATCCAAACGAAGTACATTAACTGACTCATCGACAATACGTACTACGCAAATAATTTTAAATGTTTGATAACCAATTTTTATGCATTTTAAATTGTGAGTTTTAATTAACTGTGCAATAAAATTTACTTACTATCAGACGTATTCTGCTTGACGCGGAAAAAGCGGTCAATAGGGTCTCCTGGCCTTTTTTATGGGCAACATTAAAGGATAGAGGAATAGGGGAGAAGTTCATCACAGCTTTAAAATCAATGTGTCGTAGCCCGATGGCCCGTATTTCCATCATGGAGGAGATGTCGGATCCAATTCTTATTAGGAGAGGGACCAGGCACGGGTGTCCCTGCTCACCCTTACTGTTTGCGCTTTACATAGATCCGTTGGTTAGAAAGATAGAAGCTAATAATTTCATTGTTGGTGTACAGAATATCGGGGCGAACATCAAAATATTGGCTTATGCTGATGACCTCACCATAATCACTTCAAATCCTATGATTGCCTTAAGAGTGATTGAAAGAGAAGCTGATCTCTTTGGGAAACGTTCTGGCCATCAATTGAATCAGAGTAAAACTCAGATACTGATTGGCAATGGTTTGCAGTTAAATGACATACGTGTGGTTCAAAAAGCTGTTTATTTAGGGGTAGAAATCACAGCAGATTTCTCAAAAATTATGGACAATAACCAAAACCCCTTAACTGTTAAATTTAAAACTGAATGTGCTCGTTTAGAGAATCTAAAGCTCACGATGGTGGGGAGATGTAATATAATTAGAATTATCTTTTTGCCAAAGGTTTTAAACTTTTTAAGTGCCATGCCTCTATTTATCAACAATACCTGGTTTAATTCGATGAATGAACTGTTTTCTAGATGTATCTGGGCAAACTGTATGCCTGGTAGAGCATTTAGATTATTAACTTTGCTTAGGGATAGAGGAGGGTGGGCTGTACCTAATCTCCAATTATATCACTTGGCAGCGTTGCTACAGAATATGGAGCTATTGCTTAATGCAAAAAAGGATGAATCAATACGGGATGGCCTCTTTGTCTCTATTTTTGAATTGATTTTAGGAGCTGACGCTAAGGGGTTTTTCTAACGACATATTGACTTTAATTATTATAAACGGGTGAAGTTTAAAATTCTAATTTGTGCATACAAGGTTTGAACCTCGGTTCGCAAAAAACTTGGACTGGGACGCTTCAATGCCTATACCCCTCTATATAGAAATAGCCTCCTTCCCAAGATTTTTAATGAGGGCTATATGAGGTAATGGTATGATAAAGGAATACGAATAATTGGAGATATTATAAGTGGATCTGATATGTTATTGTTCGAAACCATAAGGGATGAGTATGGGTTCTCTTCCAATGATCTGTTAAACTATCACTCACCGCAAGATGGCCGCTGATGGACTGTAGTGAGTAGTCGCATCTCACTCCTCCTCCTCTCCACAAACTTCTTGATGGGCGGAAAGTGATTCCTAACTGGCGATGAGATCGGATTCCTGGGGCCCTAAAGAACGGCTTCTAAATGGCAATTCTAGCGGTTTGATTTCTGCATCCTGGCGGCAGCATACCGGCGAGTTGGTTAAAAAGATACTCTACCGAGCCCAGGAAAAGATAGCGGCCCTCATCGCGCTGATTGTCAAAGGCACCCTCAGTATGCCACCGCGCATTACGAAAGCAAACAAGGCTAAAGAAGCGCGGCACAGAAAGATGCAGCCGGCAAGGATAAGAGTAAGAATGAGCCTGAAGGCAATAACCGGCTCGGGCGTCCACAAGGGCAATTTCACCAGCGTGACAAAAAAGAACCTGGGGAGAAAAACAGGGGAAGATGCGGGCTGGTAATTAAGCGACGCCAACCCCAGGTTCTCCCCGCGATAATGCCCCCACTCGATCTATTCACCCTAACCCAAAGCCGAAAGAAAACACAATGCGGCAGCCCACAATGGAAGAAAGTTTCGCCAACAAACCTGCAGGGATTGCCGATGCTGCCGGTAACGTGAGGAGCGGCAGAACGTCCTCGTGGACGCTGACTCACCGGTAACTAATCAACCGGTGCAGGCGATGGCTGCGGAGTCAGAACAGAAGCCAGCGCAAGGTTTGGTGAGCGGATCAGAGGACTTGTCGGTGGATCCTGGTATCGGGGGCAACGTGTGCAACAAGGCAGCCAGAGGCAGATTTCTCGAGCAGAGCGGTGGCGGAGGCTCAGCTAAAGGTACTGACAGTGACACAATAGGCGATGTATTAGGCTCTGAGAGGGCTGAGGGGGAGCAAAGTGGTGGTGGCGCGAAGGGGACACGGGGGAGCAACCCTGGCATGACAGTTTTGGCAGCCTCACAGCTAGGAATGGATAAAATTAGACCTTGTGAGCTTGGGGCTGGCGGTGGTGCTGCTTCACCTGACCGCTTTTACTCGGTCAATGAAGACTCAGAATCTTTGAGCCCTGAGGAGGAGAGCTCAGGGGAGTTTACCGATACAGGGAGTAGCTCCACAGCTCCTAAGAGCACACAGAAAAAGAAACGCTTATCCAGGAGGAAAACCAACCCTCCAGGCAGCCCCTCTGACCTTCTAAGAAGGTAACGTGGGACTATTCAGCCACCTCACAGACTTATCAAGAGCAGGAAGACGCCCCACTTGTGTCTGGTGGCCAGATCTCTCCCTATCTCTCACCCCAACCGGTCTCAATGGACTTGTTATTTAACACCCTCAAATCTATGCAAAGTGAAGCAAGAGCTGAGAGCCGGAGGGCAAGGCAAGGGGCAAGAAAGATACAGAATACCCTAAGAAAGATGAACAAACTCTATGACGAGGTCGCGGAGAGGGTTACCCAGGTGGAAGAGAGGACCGGGAAGCTGGAGGATGACTTTCACAGCTTCCAGACTTTTAAACAAGATCAGCAGAAAGTGGCAGAGGATGTAGATTGGAAGATGGAGGACTACGAAAATCGTCAACGCCACAATAATATCAGGCTTTTGGGAGTTGCTGAGGGACTGGAAGGGCAAGATGCCAGACTGTTTGATGTAAGCTTACTAAAGGGGGCCTTCCCGGAGCTATCTTCATCGCAGTGGGAGATAGAAATTCAGAGGGCTCACCGATTCACCTTCACAATTAAAAGAGGACAGTCTGGGCCACAAGAGGGTAGACCTAGAGCTATCCTCATATTTGTAGGCAATTTTTTGTTGAGACAGTTAATTCTGGAGAAAGCAAAGCCAGAAGCCAAGTGCGCTTTCAACAATGTCACTTTCTTTGCTAGGCCCGATTTTTGCCATGTCACCGTTGAGCGTGGGTGGAGAATGAGGCAGCTTATTGCTCCCCTACAGGCCCTGGGGTCCGAGGCCTATTTGCTGTACCCAGCCCAGTTGAAAGTGATCACCAAAGGTCAGGTTAAAATCTTCTTTTCAGAGATTAAGGCAAGGGAGTACATGGTGGAAGTGCTGGGGTTCAGGGAAAGGGGAAGCTGAGAAATTATGGTGCGCTAATCAATAAAAAAGCATGATAGCAGCTGCCCCGTATAAAGGTCACAGGGGGTGCGATATGTTGAATTTCAGGAGAGGATCACTTTTTTCTTTCTTTTTCTGTCTAGTATGTATAGGAGGGAGGAGGTGGCGACAGCTGCATTTCAAGCGTCCACATATAGGTCATGATGACCTATTTGCCCGTAAGGGGGGGGAACACTGGGAGGAAGGGCTCAGGGGAGTGGGGTGGGAAGGGAATTAGGGGAGGTAGGAGATAAGAGGCACGCACAGCACGTTCAAAAGCACTCACAACACAGCACCTTTTTTTAAAATCTAAAGATGGCAAGAAAGTTAGATCAACCGTTTGACATATTTTAATGAAATTTCGTATTACATCAATTAATGTTTGTGGCCTGAACGATGTGCAGAAAAGGATTCGGGTGGCGGCGCTGCTGAAAACAATGAAGTTTGATGTTGTATGTTTACAAGAAACGCATGTTGAGGGAGGGAAGGGAAACCTGTTGGAGCAACTAGGGTTTACTTTATTAGCTCATACAAAGCAAGGCTCTAAGACAAGAGTGGTAGCTATATTGGGCAGAGGGAGGGATTGTGTAGTGACTAGGAAGACCGAGGATCAGTTGGGTAGGTGGGTCATATTGGAAGTAGTATTTAGGGGTGAAAGGTTTACTCTGGTCTCGATATACGGATCCACAGAGGTTGATCCGGATACATTTGAATTCCTGGATACAGAACTGGCTATATGGCCTGAGCCAATTATATGCTGCGCGTATTTCAATATTAATAGTCCCTCAGGTTCGGAGATTCAAATCGGTCAGGGGTACATGGGGCGAAAGAAAAGATCACATCGCGCTTTAACAGCTATGGCACAACATAATGCACTGATAGACCTTTGGGCCAACCTACATCCACAGCTAGATGGTACTACATTTTTTTCAGCCCCACATAGAATTACTGTAAGGCTAGATTATTTTTTGATTTCTAACTCTTTATTATCCAGAGCCCAAATGGAGAAATTCCCCCGTATAATTTCGGACCACAATCCCTTAATCTTATCTATTAATCTAGCAGGGGCAGCCGCAAAGCTCAATTGTTGGACATTCGAGAGGGCCTTTCTCAAAGATAGTGACTATTTTAGCTATATGAACAACTGGATTAGGGAATTCTGGATTATTAATAGGGGGAGCACATCTTCAGGTAATGCCTGGGATGCCTTCAAGGCAGGAGTTTGAGGCGAGACAATTAGTTACTCATTACATAAGCAGAAATTAGAGAGAAATAGAGTGGAGGAAATAGTCAGTAGTTTAAATAAAGCGGAGGAAGATATGAGCCTACTAATTCAACAGGGTATGCCCTTGGATCAGCATTTATTAAAAATGATGTTATTAAAAGCGGAAGCAATAGAGGGCATTGCCAGTAAGACGGCAGCTAACTGTCTGGCAAAAAAGGAACAAGCTTTTGAATTGAGCGAGAGGGTTGGACACATCCTTGCAGTTCGCACTAGGCAGCAGATCGCTGCAGGGTACATTAAGGGTATCCTGGATAGGCAAGGTAGTTTGATATCTGATCCTGAAGGAGTTCGAGAGGTGTTTAGGGAGTTTTATTCAGAGCATTATGACACAGAGGGGGGATGTGGAATTACAGATATTAAGGAATATCTCGAACACTATCCAGCTCCGGACTTGCCCGAGGACGAAAAAGTAATCCTAGAAGCACTAATCAATCTAGAGGAACTGACTTTAGATTTAGCGGATCTCCCCTCAGCAAAAGCTGCAGGCCCGGATCAAATCCCGCTTGAGTTTTATAAGGTTTTCCAGGAAGTCATTATCGCAGATCTATTAAACACAATCTTGCAGGCCCAACAGGGGAATACAATTCCTGTTTCATGGGGAGGGGTGGAAGTGATAGTTATTCTTAAAAAAGGTAAGCCACCTTCATCTTCTGGGTCCTACAGGCCTATCACATTAATGAACTCAGACGCAAAGATTTTCTCTAAAATCTTAGCGAAGAGACTAGCTAAGGTAATCGAGGGTATGGTCAGTCCCGTGCAGCATGGGTTCATTCCTGGCAAGGGTACCACCGAGCATATTAGGCAGGTCATTATTTTATTCGACGCCACCGGAGTACCAGCAGTCCCTGCGGCAGCCTTATTTTTAGATGCAGAAAAGGCGTTTGATAGGGTCTCCTGGGACTATCTCTGGGAGGTAATGAGATGGTATGGCCTAGGGGAATGCTATATCCGAACGGTGCAAGCATTGTATAGGGCTCCAACAGCTCGGATCAGGATCAACAGGGGGCTTACCACACTGGTGCAGATAAGGAGGGGGACTAGGCAGGGTTGCCCTTCATCACCTCTTTTGTTCGCACTTTATATGGATCCTTTTCTGCGCAAGCTAGATGGCAACCCAAAAATTCCCGCCCTAAATATGAATGGCATGCAGTTTAAATCATTAGCATATGCGGATGATGTTGCGATAATTACTCGCAATCCTTCCCAGGCAATTGTTGAAGTAGAAATGGAAGCACATAGATTTGGTGGGATCTCAGGGTATAGGCTTAATAGTAGTAAAACTCAGATAGTGAAAAATCCCTACTCTGTCTGTAATGACTCTTGGGTAGTCACCGCGGCAGTCTATCCGGGTGTGGAGATTTCGGCAGACCTAGATACGGTAATGGAACGAAATATGGCACCTCTAATGTCTAAAGTAAGTCTTGATTTAGTGAGGATGAATAATCTCCATCTTTCTTTGGTTGGGCGCACAAATGTAATTAAAATGTTAATTCTCCCTAAATTTTAATATTTTTTCAGGGCAATCCCCCTGTTACTCGAGGCTAACTGGTTTAATAAGTTAGAAGCACTCTTGAATAAATTCATCTGGGCGCATGGGAAAACCAGGAGGGCATTAGGTTCACGACATTACCCAGGGCTAGAGGAGGATGGGGGTCCCGGATTTTAGACTCTATTACTGGGCATCTGCTCTGCAGTTTATGCAGGGGCTGGTGGGAGGTGGTGGCATAGACCCTAAAATGACAGCCTCTTCTACCAAAGTGTATGCAATCATTCTCGGCCCGGACGCAGAGAATGCCTTTCTTAGCTGCACCGATTTTTCCTACTTCAAAAGGACGAGGTTCAAGACTTTCCGGGCCGCTCATAATATCTGGACTGCCTTTTTAAAGAAATTTGGATTGGGGAGGTATAATAGATATACTCGGCTATATAAAAACAGTACCTTACCCCCTCGATATTTGCTGATTCGATTATGGCAGATTGGGCGAGGAAAGGTATCGTCAAGATAGGGGACTTGTTGGTCCAGATGGGGGGCTACTTCAATTTTTAAGTTTGGAGGCTAAATTTCATATAAACAGGAGGAGTTTTTTTAAATACCTCCATGTTCAAAGTTTTCTAAGCAATAAGAAAGGGGGGGCATCAGGGTTCACTAAATATACCATCTTGGAAGCGATAGAAAGGGGGGGGGAGTGCTCAATTCGCAGTTTTTATGCAGCCCTGGTAACAACGAAATCAGATGATCTGGAAAAGCATGGAGCTAAATGGACAACGAAACTGGATATAGATGCATGCTATATTCAGGACTTCTTAGAGCTAGGGCGCTCAGTACTGTGCTCCACTTCTCTTCAAGCCCAGCATTACAAAACACTTTTCTCTCTTTACTTTACTCCGGCACGAATAGCACAGTGGGGTGGAATCTCCGGGACAACTTGCCCACGCTGCAATGCTCCAGAAGCTGATAGTATACACATATTTGCTACCTGTCCTCAACTCGACACACTTATTAAAGCTATCGAGGATTTTATGGCCCGCTCGCTTGGGATTAATATTACCCTTACACCTCCTCTGATACTACTTGGCGTCAAAACGGAAATGGATAGCTTGCATGGGGAATTTCTGTTTGTGGCGATGGCGGTTTTGAGATTGGCGATAGCCAGGACATGGCTGGATAGAATGCCGCTGGCAATGCAACAGTGGCTGGCCACCCTCCTGGCAGTTTATAATCTAGAAAAAGGCATATATGCTAGAAAGGGTAGAAGAGCAAGGGGCTATGGAGGAAAATCTGGGAGCCAATATGGTTCTGGAAGGAGGGTATGTCTGAAAGCTGAATTTTCTTTTCTTTTCTCTGTTTTTCTAGTCCCAAGATGTATCGAGGCCACTTACTGTTGTTTAAAACTTATTGATGTCTAATGCAATTTGGTGCTGTGATTTTTCCTTGTTTCTTTTTTCTCATCTTGATTTCTTATGTATTGTGCTGTGCGTACGTGCAAAAATTCAATAAAAAAAAAAATGGATGAGTATGGGCTAGATAATCGGCAATTTTTCAAATACCTCCTATTAAGAGACTTTTTAAGTAAAAAGCTAGGGGAACTTAAGTTTTTTTCAGGGTAAAGGTCATGGGTGAACTATTTAAAGACTCAAGTACTTTGGGGGGCTGTACAAAATGCTGATAGATTTAACACCTGATGATTTGACTAAACATATAGATCGGTGGCACAATTTGCTAGAGATTGAACCAGGGGATATTGAGGATTCACTACACATGGCTCAGACATCTTTTATGGCAACCAATTTAGAGCTCCAATGTTTTAAAACATGGTTTAATCTGTATATAACACCTGCCAAGATTGCCAAATGGGGGAGAGTAGCAGGTTCTAATTGCCCACGCTGCAAGTTTCCAGCAGGAGACATGGTCCATATGTTTGCGACATGCCCACCATTGAATACCCTGAAATGTAGTGTTAAAGACTTCCTAGTGAGCATGCTAGGCATGGAAATTAATCTCAGCCCCATATTGATTGTACTTGGGATAGGAGATTATCTTGCTCTGAATCTAAATTATTCCTTTTTATTTATTGCTTTTGCAGTTTTTAGGTTGTGTTTAGCCACTCATTGGCTTGATCCTACTCCCCCAACCGACCAGCAGTGGTTAAAAAGGTTTCTATCAATATATAGATTTGCAAAAAGCTGTCTATGCCAGAAAAGGTTGTAAATTGATAGCTAAAGGTTCAGCCTTTTGGGCCCCCTTAACGAATTGGGCTTTTCTGAATGAATAATAATAAACTGTCTGTTTATTTGTTATTTTGCTCTCTAATCTCTGATTATTTCTGTTTCTTCTGTATAAATTGATGTAAATATCTGACATTTAGATTATATATATTCAGCCATGGGTGCGGGGTGGTGAGGGTCGGGGGAGGTTTTGGAATATAACTGGGAATTTTTTTTTCTGTTCAACTGGATTTGGATTTAATTGTGAGAATATCAATAAAGATATAAATAAAAAAATAAAAAAGGAAAGTCCTTCTGAATCTGCCTCAGGTCCAGGAGTATTCTAATGAGAAGTTCTGAGGTTGCCACATTTCTACCTGGTTCCAGCCTTTGTGTGGGAAATTCCCAGGCTTATCCCCAAATATTGTTCTGGTCAGTTCATCCCATAAACCTGGTCCTGGCTCCTAATCACCTAGGGTGACAATAGCAAGAACAGGCCTGGGCCCACTACACATACATGTAAAAAAGGGGGTGGTGATGGACGGAGCATTTGAACCAATCAAACACTCACACACAGTCAACAGATCTGGGTTTAATCCATCACCGTTCTTTAGCCCACTCGGCCACCCCAGTTCAGGCATGGCCATATGCAAATCAATCTGACCCTAAGCCTCATGGGAACAGTCCAGCCCGAACTGCCAAGCCATGCCTTCCCTGGACCGGAAACAAGCTTCCTAGGACCGGTTTCTGGCATTACCGCCATCTTTAGCCAGGCTTGCTTGAATCCAGTGGCAAAGTGAGCAAGGGACTCACGTCTGAGCATACCCTGCCAACTTATGGCGAACAAAGTGGTACAAAAGGGGGTGGTGAAACCGGTCCTTGGAAGCTTGTTTCCGGTCCAGGGAAGGCATGGCTTGGCAGTTCGGGCTGAACTGTTCCCATGAGGCACAGGGTCAGACTGATTTGCATATGGCATGTCTGAACTGGGGTGGCAGAGTGGGCTAAAAAACGGTGATGGATTAAACCCAGATCTGTTGACTGGGTGTGAGTGTTTGATTGGTTCAGATGCTCCGTCCATCATCACCCCCTTTTGTACCACTACACATACTTGGCACAATAAGTACTGCAGTCCAGTAGTGCTATTTTATTTACAGGCCCTGGCTACATATGAAACCATCTAATGGGTGCGTACAAGCAAATTAAATGTACAAATCATGTGTAGGCCAAGAGTACAATGTTTTAAGAAGGGAGCACAAGCACTTTACTACCGGTTAGCAAGGCAAAAGTGCAAAGAGAACCAAAAGCCCCAAAAACGGATTTGACTAGTAAGGCAAAAATCTGGAGTGACCCTGTTGAAAGGGCCAGGTTCAATAGTACAATCGGAAGAAGGCCTCAAATAGAGTGTGGTTAGGGTCAGTGTATTGTTGCTGCTTTTATGTGTTTTTTATGGCTTGCCATGGTTAAGATGGGCTGTCGATTTAGGCTCTGGCATTTTGTAGATGTACCATTTGTGCCCCTATTACGTTTGGGTGATCAGGCATCAAGTACTCTTTTATTTAGATTGCAGATGGAATATGGCACAACATCATTTTAATTTCTTATTTATAGCTGTTCTGTTGTGGAAGTGTAGCTGGTTGGATATAATAGCTTGTGCTAAACACACAGTGCTATTCACTAATTGCTCTTGCAAATTCGTTTGCTTTCTTTGCTCCCAAGATTAGAGCTATATACATTAACAAAGTACTGCTGTGCACACACAAAGGCTTTTTTTAGATACAACAAAGCTGCATTTTGATTAAAGAACTGTACCGGGAAAATAAAATACATAACAAGACATGTTTCCTGTTGTGTGGTGTTTTCACAGAATATTTCTTTAATACAATGTGGAGTCCCATATTATCATGCCCAGTAATACCAAAAATGAAGAATCAGTATAAACAATTTTTTTTTAATTAATTCAGTTATTTTTTAATTAGGATTTACCTACCATACATACCCTATCTTCCTACTATCCTAACTAACTATTCCTAGCCTACCATGATATTCATACCTATCTACCTAACGTACCTATCATGCTCACCCACTACACACACGTCCTAAAACCACCTTCCATAGATACCAACCATAACTAGTACATCTATCTACAATACCAATCTGTGAGAAGTTGGCCTGGCATATGCTGTCCACTAGTTATAGTGGGTACCTAGCACCAGTCTAAACAACCCCTTAGAGGTGATAGGTTAAAGACAACCTTTATTGAAAGCAATCCTAGTGGAAGCTATGGAGAGCAGCCTTCAGGCTAAGTCTTGAAAGCAGTTGTTTTACCAGTCTATAATCTCTTGAATAACCAAATGAAAGGAGAACCAAACCAGGTATATATATATAAAATATATGTATTTATTCTAAACACACCCTACTAATCTCTTTATGAGGCTAGAGGTAAAAGCACATAAGTTACACTTAATAGCACACAGTAAATCAGCACAATAGACTTTGAGCCCTAGGGGCGTACCAAACCATATAATAAGAAAGTGGTATAAGAACCATGACTTGACTAGACACAAGGCCTAGAGCCTGTAGAATTGCTGGGCCAACAAGGAACCACCCAAGGTAGTGACACAGGGGACCCATGGGGGACGCGTGCAGTGAGAGGACACAGCCGCGAATCACCGTTAGTTTCTATGGGGAAAGTCGCGGTTGGAAATTTAAAGATAAAGGACACTTGGAAGAGGACTTTGAGCAAACCCCTTTAGACTTAAAGGGTTCTAGGGCAAACATCCATGGGAGCACCGGAATACTCGAGTTACCTCACCCAGGGAAGCCGGGTGCATTGGTGTCTTTTGGTGTCGGCAATCGTTGTTGATTTCAATGGCGATCTGCTGCAAAGTGCTGCTGCCGTAGAAGTGGAAAGTGTCCGGGGTGATCCATGTCTGGATCAAAGATGAGAAGAACCTGAAAGCAGAGGGGTCAGAGTCTGGGGCAATAGCCCGTGACCAGGGGAATGATAGTCGAATGCCCACCGATGTTGTGTGATTTCAGGTGAAGGGGGTGAAGCTTGACTCTTCAGCCACGAGGACTAGGAGGTGTTGACGATGACCAGGAGCTGTAATTTTAGCTTTTACACAAAGGATGTCGAGTACTGCGGTGTTAGTGCCTTGATTGGACCCAACAAGCCTTGGCAACAGCAACAAATGCAGAAAGTAAAGAAATGCATTGGTGTGGACCAGCAAGGTCCGAGGGACTCACCACATGGTGGGGAGTCAGGGCACATCTGGAGCAACCACAGAAGCCCAAGGAAAATCAGAGTTGTCTTCATAGGGACCCACCAGTTGACAGACTAGGGATCACGAAGGAGCCTTGAGCTGAAATGCAAGAAGCAGGCTCACGGAACACTCATAGAGTGTAGACCCACAATCTTTAGTGCAAAAGGTGCTTGGAGCTTCGGCTACAAGTAACCCAAAGCAAAACTTCAAGAGATGTCGAGAAGTCAATGCACTTGCAAATGTGCACATTGTCCAGGAGTTCCAGTTCAACATTACTCGTGAGGGCTGCGGGTCTCAGCTTTGTTGGGGATTCGGGGCGGCCTCTGAAAAGTCTGGAAATCTTCTTCCTGGGACGCAGATACTTCGGAGTTCGGTGGGAGCTTTAGAGATGCAGACTGGAAATTGCTTTGTTGATGCCTGCCAAGCAGGGGAGTCACTCCTTGACCCCAATGGAGATTCTTCTGTCCTCTAATCTGGAGTAGAGCGTCGAAGTTCCAGGATTCAGTTTCAGAGTTTCATCTAGGTGTAATCTAAAGTCCTGTTGCCAGGGGTTCCTTACGTATACCTAAGAAAGGGGTTGAACATACTCTGGGGACCCACCTATGGGAGGGTTTGGAAAGAGGGGTGGCTACACCCATTTTCTTTGTCCAGTTTCACACCAGAGCAGGGGCTGGTAGAACCTGCAACCGGTTGGAACTGGACTATGCACAGAGACACCAAATGTGCCCCCAGTGCAGACTTCAAAGCACTCTCAGAGTGCACCCACCCAGCCACAATACACTAAAGCCTGTCAGGGAGGTGGTTACACCTCCCTGTGACAGGAAACCTATTGACCAGGCCTCCCCTCCCAGAGTTTCGGTCAGCAGCAGGAGGCCAGACTCGTGTCTGTGGCTGCAGCATCCATTTTGTGATGCCAGGGCTCTTTTAAACTGGTACCGGGTATACCGGTGTGTACATGTCTCTCCCTCTAGAAGCGTGGAATTCTACACCCGCCACCAGGACTGGCAGGGGGTAGGATTCCAAAGTGTTTGACACTACACACAACATGTTTCCTTTTTTTAATTTTTTTATTGAAGTATTTTGCGCTTATATACAGGGCACGGCAATAATCATAACGAGAGAAAAAACAAGAACAGAATAATAGTGCATAACCTGACACTGCGAAAAACAACATATTTAGCATCGTCAGGCATAAATACATGAACAAATACATATACATAAAGGAGGCATATTCTATATATATTTCCGAGTTATTCAACATAAGTGTAATCAATCATATTACCTTTTCCTAAAGTTTTCCTGCAAAAAAATAATTCCCTGCCATTATAACCAGCATACCAACTTATATCTTTTATCTACGCCTTCTTTTAACCCTGTTATAAGCAAAAAGTCAGTATTATGCTGTTAAATTGTCTTTCCATCGCGTTATTGGATCCCATATTATGTTACCCAACTTCCTCCCCTTTTTTCCCTTCCTTGCATATATTTCCTTCTCAATGTTATATGTTAATAATAACTTAGCCAGCCATTTATGGAAAGTCGGCGGTATAGGGTCAATCCATGCAGAAGCTATGCATATTCTCAAAACAGATATTGCAACAAAAAGAAATTCCCTCCCACAGTATGATCTTGCATCCTCAAGATTAACTCCTAATAATATAGTTCCGGGAGTTAACACAATATCAATTCCTAAAACAATGTTTATAAAACATCAGACAATCGGGTGGTCCAGGAAGGTACGTATTTAGGGGTAATTATAAGGTCAGACCTGGATACTTTAGTAGAAAGGAATATTAGACCTTTGATCAAGAAAGTCGAAAAAGATTTGGATAGATGGGACAATTTGCATATGTCGTTAGTTGGGCGGACAAATATAGTAAAAATGTTGATACTCCCAAAATTTTTATATTTATTTAGAGCGATCCCTTTATCATTTGATGTTAAAATATTCAAAAAACTAGAGTGTATTTTAAACAGATTCATCTGGGCAAAGGGGAAAACAAGAAGGGCCCTTAGATACATGACACTGCCACGAGAAAGGGGAGGGTGGGGAGTTCCAGACTTAAAATCTTATTACTGGGCGGCGGCCCTACAAAACATGATTGGTATGTTGGGCGGCGAAGAATCAGAAGAATGGAGTAAATTTGGTTCACTAGCAATTTATGGATTAACTATGGGTTTGGATGTGAAGGATGTTTTGTTGAAATTCACAGAGGCTAGCTACTATAAGAGGACAAAATTTAAGACGCTTATAGCAGCATTTGACATTTGGAAAAGTTTTTCTAAAAAAATAGGTCTGGGGAAATACAATGTGTACACTAGACTCATATATAATCAAAATCTTCCACAAGAGATTTTTTCGGGACCGACATTTGCGGAGTGGGAAAATAAGGGAATTAAAACTGTAGGGGATGTAATGGGGGACCAGGTGATTCTTCAATTTTCAGATTTACAAACTAGATTTAATTTAGAAACAAGGCAATTTTTCAAATATTTACAAGTTAGGAGCTTTTTGTTGAACAAAAAAGGAGGAGCTCTGGGATTTAGGCGCAATCAAATTATGGAGATAATCCAAGCCGGGGAAGACTGTACAATTAAAAGGCTTTATGCAGAATTGATAAAACTAAAACGGGATGATTGTCAAATTTGGAGTGAAAAGTGGAAGCAGAAGCTTAATATTAGCTGTGAAAGTTTTGGTATCTCTCTGGAAAAGGGTTACTCTTTGTTATGTTCAGCACCCTTGCAGGCGCAACATTATAAAACGTTATTTCATCTATACTACACACCTGCCAGAATAGCACAATGGGGAAATACAGTGGGTATTAAGTGCTATAGGTGTGGAAGCCTGGAGGCTAATTTACAACACGTATTCGCTACCTGTCCTCATCTAGATTCATTAAAAAAAGAAAACACACAACATGTTTCCATGCAAACCCCCAAACCTACCTCCCTACCATACCAAACTCCAAGTTTTACTATACCTACCTACTATTGTACCTATCCTACAATATCTAACCCACTGTATCTACATAACTACCATACCTACCTACTGTACCTAGTATGGATAGCATACCGAACATACCTACCTACTAACCTATAGTGCCTACATACTTGCCTACAATACTTAAACGACCCTACCCTACATATATTTCTTCCACCTGTCCTCTACGGTGGTTTTGTGAAAATGGGGCAGGTTATGTTAATCTTAAACTATACAACACTTAAAAGTCAACATCAACTTGCCTATTAAATTCTTAGCGAGTTGCATTGCCTGAATCCTGCAAATTAATACATCTTTTGGTTAGACTAATGCAGCCCAAACATACTAATCATATGCTTCTCACATTCTAACATTTTGCACTATATCAAAAAATAACATTCACACAAAATCTCACATCAGAAATACTCACAATGCCGTTTACAACAATAAACAAATCAAACACCATTTCTATTAACTTTATCACTTACTTGCACTTCAAACATACTGTAAAAAAATAACAAAAAATAGAACAAACAGAGCTAATATTTCTATTACCACTCTACCGCTGCTATTTCTGCTTTACTAACTTTATACACACGATGCTTTATTAAACTAAACATATATATTTAATAAATATTTCATTTTGAAATACAACATAATTTGCTTTTTATTTCTTACAATTTATTGTATTACTTATTTTGAACGTTGTAGTTATAATTCCATATCTTTTACAGTTCAAATATATTGTACAACTTAATAAACACACAAGACGAAATTCTTATCTTCCAACAAATCGCCAACAAAACTAACAAATACTATGTCACACAAACAACAAGGCAGACATAATGGCAGTGTCAGTGTTTGTTCTAGTTACATCTGGTGCATATTGGGTACTCTACAGTGTCCTATTTTTTTAGATCCGCAGGCGAACACATGCTGTAGCAGGTGTTTGAGCTCTGTTGTTAGATTTCTTACACTAGAATCAGTTTTTAAATCCACTTGCTCCCTTAGCAGCTCCTAGCCATCTGATTGTCAAAGAATCTGTTTATCTCCCTGTGACCCAAGATTCAACCAACCACAATAGTGAGTGCCACCCTCTCCGTTAATTCCAGTCTTTTTTTTGTTGGTGTCATGATAGGTCGATAACCTGGCATCCTTACGAGTCTCAGCATTTGAAAACTATTCAGCCTGGCAGTGTGCTTGCAAATTTACACTTTTGGGCTGAAAGATACTGATCTCTAACAACAAAATAATTCAACATTGTTTTCTGGAGACTAACCTAGAAGTTATTGTTCCTGGAAAAAAGACTTGGAATTACAGGTTCACATGCAGAAATCAGTGTGGTAACTCCAGAGTCTGCATATTGTGCCCAATTACATCGGGGTCAATGGGGGATTCATTCGTAATCTCCAGGTTATTCCAAATCCTGATACTACAATATATGCTTACAAGGACAGCAGTCATATTGACGGCCTGTGTAATGACTTGCCCAGGATCCACTTGGGAAATGACTCTTTTTCTGAATTAGTGAAATATTTTTCGAGCCTTGAAGTCTAGATGTGATTTTTACGAAGAAATAAGCTTCACTATACTCATTCCTTCTTGCCTATAGCCTTGGCAGGCAATACCGATAAAGTTACTGACTGCCAATGCTCTGGTTAACCTTGTTCATCAACTATTATTTATGACAAAAATCAACCTGGGACTGGTGTATTTGCACATTTGGATCCATTACTCATGGCAGTATATTTTTCTTATTCAACAGCATCTATGATCTATGATCATGTTCAGTCATGAATTTTGGAATTGATGGAAGCCCCACAACTTAATCATGAGACTCCACTGGCTCACACTGGCTCACACTAAACGATCCCAAAATTGATCGATCGATTAGTCAGAACACGAAATCTAGTTCACAATTGCCACCAATAACCTTTGTGCATCAGAAGAAGACTGTTCTCACCAAACAAGTCATTCATAGCCTACCCAGAATAGTTCCAGTTAATTTGGAAGACTTCCAAGATGTGTATTGTTTATTGAAGCTGACTTTCTATAATCTCATTATTCCTATGAACGCAGATAGATTTTCAGCCTGGTTGGCATATATTCCCTATTACCAACAGAAGCCCTTGTTCTGCTGCAACAGCTAAAGGAACACCTATGAAAAGCAGTCATCCAAGACACTCCACCTGGGGACCCACACTTTTGTTTCACCAGACATATTCATCCTCGAGTTGATTATTATGCATTTAATGATATTCTGTGACTTAACAAAACCCTAGGACCCCCCAGCAATGTACTGGACAGCCCCGCCTCCCATATACAGTCACCCTGCCTTCCACTGGTATCAACCAACTAACGCTTGCAACCTACTCCCAAGCTATAGGCAGGGTTGTCAGTGATTCGAATAGCTTCAAGAAACAACAACAAGTTCTGCAGTCAGGGAAACAGCAGAATATATAAAACGTGTTTGGTGTTATTGATCTACAAAATGGGGCTACAGGAACTCAAAAATTAGACATGCTTGGTGACACAGAGGAATGTATGAAAAAATGCCTTCTAAACACCGTTATTAGAACAAGCGCGCCTTTAGCGCACATTCGTTCAGCAAGCAAGTCGTTATAACGACTTGCCTTAGGGGGTGCGCTGGATTTTGGAATCGTTTTATTTACTATTCCAACTCCAGTCTGCGCAACAGTAGGGAAGGTGTTAGACATGAAATCTAACACCATTCCACCAATGCGCTCCCCTAAAGATAGTTGTTGAAACGACTTGTGTGCGGAACTAATGCATGCTAAAGACGAGTGGGTTCTATTGCCAGAGCTGTGAAGGCACAGCGTGATTCTGGCTTCATCCCAAAGAACTTTTCCTGGCACAGAGGTATCCCAGGTAACAGTCATTGGATTACAAGCATAAAACATATGACTGTGATGCCTTTCTGCTATTGAAAATTGCATTTGCAATACACCAATGGAACTTGTTATTGGTTATTTTCTCTCTCACATTTCTCAATCCCATAATTTTGAGTCAGACTCTGATCTTTAGCTCTCATTCGTTTATTACCTTTTCTGTTTTCATCACATCACAAATCTCTCATACTTCCAGCGCTACTACCTCTCACCAACATTTTAAATCCTCCCTCCCACTAGCACTGCTGTCCTTTACCTCAGTCATTCTGATATCTACTGTTCCCAGTTTTCTTTACTCCAACTCCTGTTCTCTTCTCTCTCATAGTTCTTCTCCTAACTCTACATCTGTCCACCAGTTTCATCCATTTAGTTGAATATCCTCATAATACACACATTTATGTCTTTTGCTCTCATGGCTCTGCCAAGGTTCCCTTACATCTCCCCTATTTGTTCTGAAAATGATGCCCTCACGGTTGTTTCTGATTGGTTTTTTTGCACCTCAATCTTTCATTACTTAATTCTTTCTCCTTCAATTTGCTGTTTACCATCAGCTCTCAATCTCTCATTTATGTCTACCTATCTCTCACTCACCTCTATCTCTCCCACTTTCATTATCACCTACTGCTCATTCTCCTCTCCTTTCTTGCACTTGACTTCCACGTGCACACATTATCTTCTTAAATTTCTGTACCATCCATTCTCCTTTCAGATTCAGACTCTCCTTGGACCACTAAATATCTCTATCCTGAGTTCCAACTTTATTCCTCTCATTATAATCATGCAATGTCATATTCATCACCATCTCTGCCTCTATTCTCTTCCCACTATTGCATCCCCGGTTTCCCTAATAACTCCACCTTCGACCCCTCTCTCATTTTCAAACTTCTATCACACTTGTTTCCTTCACTGCTACCTCTCTCAATCCCATGCATCTTCTTAATTCTGATTTCCTTCTTATTTTTATTATTCCCAGATTTCCTTTCAGCTCATTCAACTTCCCGCCTCTTAGCTTAAACCTCCCCCATTCTAATTCTTTGTTTCACAATTGTCTCATCTCTCTTCCTCATTCCGTGACTTAATTCTTTCTACAAAGCCAGTAACCATCCCTTCTGATTTAGCAATCCACTCAGCAATGGATCTCTCTCTCCAGTTTATGTTTGCCTCCCACTCCTGCACACTAACTCATGGGCTCATGCTCATGCTGTTTGCCATTGGCCAGCCTTTGGTCTTATTTTCTCTATTCCTTTTGCCACTCAGTTCCTTTTCCAACTCCATTGTTCTTTTCCTGTCAGTTCCTTTCAATTGGTGTATTTTGCAATCCCTTTAATTTTCCTTTTTTGTCTCCTCCTCATCTTGCATTTCTTGGTTATTACAAGCCTTTCTTGTATCTCTTTTCCTTATTATTTGTCTATCATCGTCTTTGTTTCTCAGGCTTTGTCCCCATCCCTTTCATTCTCTCCCTTTTATGTGCTTTTAATCTTTTTCTTTTCTCTATCTCTCACATTGTATATCCTCTTTCACATTCTCTCCTTTGCCTCCACTTCATTATTCTTCTTCCTCCTTGTTCCTTTACTTCTCTCTCACTTATTTGTATCTCTTATTTACTTAGTCTTTCTCTGTCAACATGCTGAATCCTAACTCCCCTATACACACTACACCCTCTGTTCTGTCAGACCTGTTTCCTCTGTCAAGGGGAACTTAAGACACTGTGCCCAAGTGCATAGGATTCCTTTCAACACTTGCAATAGAATGGAACAGCAAAAGCAGCAGCAGGGCAATGTTCTTCCTTAAAGAACCGGTACAGCAGAGACAGGAAAAGTTCAAGGTTTTCACACTCACAAGTAGTAGTTCACATGTAGAAGTAGTGCAATTTTCACTCACACTTACTGCAGGTACTATACAGGTACCCACATTGCTAAGGAGAACAAGATTCCATCACACACGTAATTGTACAGGCAGCACCTTTGTACGTTTTCTTCATGCAGAAGAAGAATAGCTTACAGAACTGCTCTGCAAGCTTCCCTTATACAAAACAGGCACAGCAGAGGAAGCTGAAGTGCATGTTTCCTTCACACAGAGAACAGAGACAAAATGAGCAGCAGCACTGCAAACTTTCCCTGCACAGAGCAGTTGCAGGTTGGACATCAGCACTCAAATCACTCTCAAATCAGTGCAGGACAGTGATCAGCAGGACAAGTCTCTTTAGCACACCAGTTCCAGCATGGGCAACTGCAGTGCAAGCTTCTATTGCACTAAATATTAAAAATATTAGCAGCAGCTATTATGGTCTCCCTCAAGAAACAGATACAGCACTAGCAACAGAAGTACTATGAAAATTCAGAACAAGAGCGATACACCATGGAAAACAAGGAACAATGACAGCAACCTTTACAAGAGAGGGATAGTATGAGCAGAAGTCGTGCAAGCATCTCTAACCCAAACAGATAGAATACCACAGCAGCTCAGCAATGCAAAGTGAGAAAAGAGATGATGCAGTGTGAAGTGAAAGGTGGGCACAGCTGCCAAGTTCTAACATGTGACACATGACACCTTCAGTCATTCCTGGATTTTTATCTTAAAGTACTGTGCAAACAGGGGTTTCTAATCCAATGTATAACAATCTAAAGACAGAGCTTCTAGTACCAGTACCAGAATGCACAATGTTGTGTATCAAGCTAGAACAAGGTGGAGGATTCTCATATGATGACAGGAGGTTGTGATGAGCATGTGTGAAAATGTACACACCACTCTGCCAAATGTGGCAGGAAATAATCCTAATATTTGGTGGAATATACATTCCAAGTCTTCCATCATTTGAGTTATGGATTTAAGAAGCATATTTTTAACACAAGGAAGTCATTGTTTAAGAGTTATAATACATAGGTTTCTGAGTAACTTACAGGATCAAATAAGCTCTTTTATTTTATTTTACAAATGGGTGCAATTCACATAATAGTGTGTTCTTGGTTCCCTTTCACTGAGATTTTGTTGGTGGCTACATATCATTTCTCTCCCACATAGGTCATTCAAATGAAAGATAAAAAATGCAGGGGCTTATTTACAAGGCTGCATAGACATAGTAAAACAACATTTAGGAGCAAATGAGTTACAAAATCATGTATAATAATTTTAGAACTGAACATTTGCAAAATGAGTCCCAAAAAGGAGATAAAACTGTACCTAGAAGAAAAGCTTTTAAGATTTTTTGTATTTTAAGGAAGAAAAGAGGAAAAAGAAAAGAAGAAAAAAAGGGGGGAAAGAAATGAAAGGGGGAGAGATAAGGGATATTGGAGGTAGAAGAAATCAATCAATCAATCAATTAGTCATTTGTTAAGCCCACTACATACCCACAAGGGTCTCAAGGCGCTGGCGGGGGAGGTGGGGGCCGCTACTGATCGAACAGCCAGGTCTTTATTATCCTCCTGAAGTCTGTGGTCTGTCGTAGGCTCAGTGGGAGGGTGTTCCATGTCTTGGTGACGAGGTGGAAGAAGGATCTCCCGCCTGTGGTTGTTCTTCGGATGCGCGGGACGGTGGTGAGTGAGAGGTCGGCGGAGCGTAGCTGGCGGTTGGGGGTGTAGAAGGAGAGCAGTCTGTTGTGGTAGGCTGGGACAGTCTTGTGGAGTGCCTTGTGTGCGTGGATGAGGAGCTTGACGGATATCCTCTTGTTGACGGGGAGCCAGTGTAGGTTTCTCAGGTTGGGGGTGATGTGGCCGTGTCATGGTACATCGAGGATCAGTCTTGCTGAGGCGTTTTGGATGCGTTGTAGTCGATTGATGAGATTGGTCGGGGCTCCCGCGTAAAGGGCGTTTCACTAGTCGGGTCTGCTGCTGACGAGGGCCTGGGTGACTGTCTTTCTTGTATCTGTCGGGATCCATCTGTAGATCTTGCGGAGCATGCGGAGGGTGTTGAAGCAGGAGGAGGAGACGGCGTTGACTTGTTTGGTCATTGAGAGTGTTGAGTCGAGGATGATTCCCAGGTTGCATGGGTGGTCGGTGGAGGTTGGGGCTGCCCCCAGTGCCGTTGGCCACCAGGAGTCATCCCAGGCTGACGGGTTGGAGCCGAGGATGAGGATCTCCGTCTTGTCCGAGTTCAGCTTCAGACGGCTGATCTTCATCCAGTCGGCAACGGCCTTCATTCCTTCATGGAGGTTGGCTTTGGCGGTGATGGGGTCCTTGGTGAGGGAGAGGATCATTTGTGTGTCGTCGGCGTAGGAGATTATGTTGAGGTCATGCTGTCGGGCGACGTGTGCGATCGGGCCATGTAAATGTTGAACAGCGTCGGGCTGAGGGAGAATCCTTGGGGTACGCAGCAGATGATCTCGGAGGCTTCTGCCGGAGAGAAAGGAGGTGGTCCATTCCAGAACCTTGTCTCGGATTCCTGCAGCGTGGAGGCGTGCGTGTAGTGTGCGGTGGCAGACGGTGTCGAAGGCGGCGGAGAGGTCTAGGAAGATGAGTGCTGCAGTTGTATAGCAGGGTCCTGATGTCATCGGTGGTGGCGATGAGGACGTCTCGGTGCTGTGGTTGCTGCGGAACCCTGACTGGGAATGGTCCAGGCTTCTGTTCTCTTCGAGGTATCGAGTTAGCTGTCTGTTAACTACTTTCTCAATGACCTTGGCCGGGAAGGGGAGCAGAGAGATGGGTCGGAAGTTCTTGAGGTCTCTTGGGTCTGCCTTGGGTTTTTTGAGTAGGGTGTTGATCTCGGCGTGTTTCCAAGTTACAGTTCAATAACATAAGCGAGTTGGAAAGTAAGCTATCATTAAACAGACAACAATAGATTAAAAAAGTGCTATAAAGAAGGTAAGATAATATCAACATGGGGCCGAAGAAGAGAGAAATGTTGTGAAAGGTGACCACAATAGATGTCTCTTAATCAGTAAGGGTACAGAAGTAGCAAAGGAACGATCAAGCCTGTGATGTTGACACAACAAATTCCACCAGGATAAGTGCGAGATTTTGGAAGTGTCCTTCCAATTAGAAGTAATAATTTGGAAAGAGATAGCTATAAATAAATCAATAAGTTGATGAACATTGCATTGAACATTCCAAATTAGTGAGGCACTTCCCAGAAAAATGTATATTATCTCAAAAGGGAAATTATTATAAAAGAAAAAGAAAGTCTGTGTGGTGCTGGCAGAGCAGGAAGAGGTATGTATTTTGGACCAAATAGAGTCCCAAAGTTGAGGCGAGAGTTCTTGGGCTAAATCTTTTCCAAAGTATCTCTATTGGTGATTTGGACCTGTTTACTGTAGGGCGAAAAAGTAACTTATAAATAGAAGAAGCTTTAAGAGTGGTAGAGAAGTCAAGAGGAGAGAGAGGAAAGTGAGTAGGAGAAGTGGAGGGACCAGCCCGAGAAAAGAGTTGAAGAAGAGAAGTTTTGAGTAGGGGATATTGAGAAGAATAAGTGACAGATATATTAAACAACTCGCGAAGATCTGAAAAATTTCTTGGTAAGTTGTCTTTCCTCAGCTGATCAAGAGTGATGATACCTTTATCAATCCATTCCTTCCAGAAAAGCGCTCTGTTGTTAATCTTCAAGGATTTGTTATACTATATTGGGGGTTGGGAAAGAAGGTCTTCATGAAAGAAATAAGAACGAAACATAGAAAGAGAGAGAACTTTGGAGTGATTAAAAATGAGAGTAGAGAAACGTTTCGGGGGTTGAGATATGCGAGTAGCTGTAAGAAATGAAAAGGGTAGAATTTGAGCGAGCTCGAGCGCAATATTTTAAAAGGGGGACGGGGGAATCAGCTAAGAATGGCCAAATTTGTTTAAGAGTAAAGGCCGAGTGATATCTGCTCATGTTAGGGAAATTAACGCCGCCTAAGTTTTTAGGTTGTTGTAGACGGGAAAGGGAAATCCTAGCTTTACGATTGTTCCACAGAAATTTTGTTAAAGAGCTATTGATGGTACGAAATAAATAAAGCAGAAGAGAGACAGGGAGCATAGCGAGGTAGAAGTTGACATAATGCAGAAGCATCATCTTAATAGTAGAGAGTCTATCCCACCAGGATAGAAAAAGCAGGGACCAGCTATCCGTAAGAGCGGTGAGTTTTTTGAGTATATCCACATGATTAATTTTGATAGTCTCTCTAATGGCGTTAGTGTACAGGATACCTAAACATT
This sequence comes from Lissotriton helveticus, assembly GCF_964261635.1. Classification (NCBI taxonomy): domain Eukaryota; kingdom Metazoa; phylum Chordata; class Amphibia; order Caudata; family Salamandridae; genus Lissotriton; species Lissotriton helveticus. The sequence goes on along the minus strand of NC_136065.1, from coordinate 1,315,470,563 downwards.
TGATACTTTTGGGATTCCATTCGCAGCCAGAGCCTTGAAACATGTGGGAAAGACAATATTTGTTTAGAGGCAAAACCTCAGATTTATCAATATTCAATTTGTAGCCTGAGACAGAAGAACACTCTTGTAGTAAAGAAAAACGAGCCGGAAAAGACATAGGTTTTGAAATGTAAAGGAAAATATCGTCTGCATAAGCAGTGAACTTAATATCAATATCCTTAATTTGAAACCCAGTATAAGAAGGTGAGTGCTTGATCTTTTCAAGAAAAGGCTCTAAAGCAAGAATAAAAAGAAGAGGGGAGAGGGGACAGCCTTGTCTAGCTCCTCTATACAAAGATAAATATTTAGACTGACAACCTTTGGCCCATATAGATGTGGGGGGTTGGAATAAAGTAATTGAACATATTTAATAAAAGGGGGACTAAAGGCATGCCATCTTAAAGCTCCATTTTTGTAGAAAAAAACAGGAGTGTGACCCATATACCAAGCTGGGATTGGGGTTCGAAGGTTTATATAGAAACAATATCCCAACAGGTAAAACTTTAGAAAGACAATTTGTTAAAGTATGCACAAGGCATTACATAAGCACATAAATAATTTCGAAAATTTGTATGCAACAGTTACTTATGTATTTGGTACAAAACAAGTGGAAAAAAGGCAAGTTAGGATACTTAGAGCAGCATGAGTATATCACAAATATTGTGAAGTGACAACCGAAGGTATACTTGGTGCCCAATTATATACAAGTGTTGACTGGCGACGCAAGTGAAGGAGTGAGACAGCGTAGGCGGCGCAACGAAAGCAAAGTGCAAATATTATACAGTGAGTGGCTCAGTGTGTGACATATTTAAGGTGACTTCAAATCACAAATCACAATTTCGTAGAGCCACACAGGGTATTGCGCCTTGAATGGCACTGTGGAGTCGACGACGTTTAGGTTCCTGATCAATTGGAACCATCTTCAGGACAGGGTTGTCTCATTTTCATTGTTGTGGGGCAAAGGGGACAGAGAAGGGAGTGATGAGGAAGGAGGTACAACCAAAGACAGGCTGGTGGGCTAGGAGAAGGGACTAAGGGGAGGTGAGTAACCGCTGTGTCATATCAGGTAGGATGGGACAGACTGAAGAGTCTCAAAAGGCTGAAGCGTCTCAAGGAGGGGTGCCAGGCAATATGAGCCCGTGAGTATCCACTAAGAAAGTGAACATAACTGGCCCGTTCAAGTGAAGGAGATCACGGGGTGGACCGTGGAAATCAGAGAGGCATAGCAAGTAACAGAGCCCCTAATGGTGGAATCAAGCGACTGGGTACAAGGGTCGGCATAAACTAGCCGTCGTTGCCAGGGGGAGGGGGAGGAGGGGAGGGGGGAGCAAGTGGGGGATTGTACTGAAGGCAAGGGGTGGGGGTGTGGAAACCGAGGGGGGTGGGGTAAGGAGTGGAGTGAAGGGAAGGCAGCAATGAACAAGCCTGGGGGCGACCCGGGGTGGAGGTCCGGCAGGTTAAATAAGAAACGGTAGAAGCCGGCCTAGGGAAAAGGATCAAGGGTAAAGTGAGACCCCAGGTGGGAAAGGTAAGTGTAGTGGAGGATCGGCAGTGGAAGCGCATTACCTGGTAAAAGGACTGTGGACGCCATGGCGCCTAAGTACAGACGTCAGATCAATAAATGAAAGAGTGGGGCGATCCAGTAGGCGGGACCTGTTGGGAGAGAGAACCGGTTAGGTAGGTCGAGATGGACAGGTACGTGGAGGCCTAACACAATGGACTTATCAGTGCGGCCATACCTGTGAGCCAGTCAACACTTGAATATAATTGGGCACCAAGTATACCTTCGGTTGTCACTTCACAATATATGTGATGTACTCATGCTGCTCTAAGTATCCTAACTTGCCTTTTTTCCACTTGTTTTGTACCAAATACATAAGTAACTGTTGCATACAAATTTTGGAAATAATTGTCTCCTTATTTATGTGCTAATGTAATGCCTTGTGCATACTTTAACAAATAGTCTTTCTAAAGTTTTACCTGTTGGGATATTGTTTCTATATAAATCTTAAAGATCCAAACATAAAAGCCCAGCTCACCCTAACAAATGCTTTTTTCTGCATCCAACGTGATGGCAGCAAACAGGAGAAGTTAAGGAAAGTTCTTGAGTTCTCGGTTATAGATCTTCCCTTAACGAACCCAGACTGATAAATGTTGATAAGATCAGGAATTACAGTATTAATACGGATGGCTAGTATTTTAGCAAAAATTTTACAGTCCGTATTAATCAAAGATATGGGCCTATAATTTTTACAGAGAGAGGGGTCCTTGTCCTTTTTAGGGATAAGACATGGCTTGAGTAAAAGATCCTTTGGACACTCCTTCTTGAAGAAAAGAATGAATCAATGAAAATAAATGGGGTATTAAGGATTTTTTTAAATGGAGATAGAATCGCACCGAGAAACCGTCTGGACCTGGCGTTTTGTCTTTGGGAAAGAAGATTGATAGCATTAATAATTTTCGTTTCTGAGATAGGAATATCCAATACCGTAAGATCTGTGGAAGCTGCGGAAGAATTCGGAATGGATTTGAAAAAGGAGTCAACTTGAGTAGAGGAAGGAGTAGATTCTGGAGTGTAAAGAGAGGTATAATACTGAACAAAGAAGTCAAGAGTCAAGTATTTTTTGATCAGCAGTATGCTTAACACCGGAATTATCAGTAGTAGTAATTATTTTAGACTTCTGTTTCTTAATTGTAAGGTAATTAGCCAGTGATTTACCCACCTTATTCCGCCCGCCATACATTTTCGCATTGAATTTAAGGAGTTGGTTGCAAGCTGAATCCCAAGTATGTTTATTAAAGTGCATTTTGGCTTTGTTAAGAGAGGAAAGAATATCTGAAGAGTTAATAGTAACATATTGGTGTTCTAATGTTTTAATTTGCTTAAGAATAAGAGAAGATTCTAAAAGAGTTTTTTTCTTTTTCCGAGCTACAAAGTGAATTATAAAACCTCTAGCAGCGGCCTTAAAAGCGTCCCAAATAAAATGAAATTTGGGGAATAGAGGAAAGGTTATAAAGAAAGAGTTCATCTATAAAAAGAGAAAATTGTTCAACAAATTGAGGGTCTAAGAGAGTTGTTAAAACGCCAATGACGAGAAGTGGGAGAAGGTGATGGAAAGTCCATATCTAAAATGACTGGGGCGTGATCTGAAATAAGGATGGAGCCTATCTTTACATTAGTCATAAACTGGAGAGCATGCTGGGTGAGAAAAATATAGTCAATACAGGAATGGGACTTGTGCACTGGGGGAAAAAAGTGAATTCGAGGGTATCCGGGTGAGAAACCCTCCAGGAATCGATTAAGGCTCTGATAGAGATTGCTTTGTGAAAGGATTTCTGCATCTTGTTGGAAACGTATTTAGGTTGAGATGTGCGATCTAGGAAGGGATCCATAAGTTGGTTGCAATCGCCTCCCAGAATCAAATCATCAACAGCATGTGAAGACAAAAGGGTAGAGAAATCATTCCAAAATTTAGGGTCAATAACATTCGGACCATAGATGTTACAAAAGGAAAGTGGAGTATTGTTAACAATGGTATTTAAAAACAGCAATCTACCGTTATCATCATGAAACTCATTTTGCATTTGAACAGTTAAAGATTTGTGAAATAAAATAACCACACCATTCTTATTATTTACAGCTGGTGAACAAAAAACGTCTCTTACCCAATGTTTACATAAAGATGACAAATCCTTTAACTTCAGGTGTGTCTCTTGTAAAAGTGCAACATGACATTTTAAGCTCGCTAAATGAGATAATAACCGCTGCTTCTTAACAGGGTTACAAATACCTTTAACATTCCAGGATATCACATGTAAGCCTTTCATTTATATACCATGAAAAAGGATAAGCAGAAAGTTGGTAGGACTGAAAAGAAGAATAAAAAGAACTGAAAAGCCTGAAGGGAGGAAGAGCCTGTACATAAAGGCCACTGAAAATGTAAAGGTAATATACAGTGAGAATGTAAAGGAAACTCGAAGAAGAGAAAGGAGTCAGAGGAGTAGGAAAAAAGAAAAAGAAAGAAGAAGAAGAAAAGGAAACAAGGAAGAAAGGAGAGACAGGGAGCAATATCTCCTGAAGAAAATAAGGAAGAGGAGACGACAGGAAGCCGAGAGGCTTCAGTCACAGTGAACAAAGATAAGGTAACAAGTGACATTGTTGAGGGAGGGGGGACGGAGAGAAGAAACCAAGATGACCACATCACCAGGGGACATCAGAACAGAGAACCGCAATATACAAGGGATGAAATATTGCAAACAGGGCATGGTAAACAAATGGAACAATAAAACAAAGAAAACAAGAGCTTACCAGGATATAGGAAGACATGCCAATGGTTGACTTTGAACAAAAAAACAAACAGATGGAATAGGAAGGGATCTTCAACCATAGTACAAGGGAAACCTAAAATAATAAAAAGAAAAGAAATAAACAATGAACAATTAACAATAATTTTAGAACATTGCCCTGAGAATAAAAGACAAGAAGGAAACAAACATTTATAAAGGAAGACAAGACAGTTAATGTTTGCCAAGTTCCATGTGCTCTTCTCGGTGGGTATGAATAAATGTCCTGTCTTTGTATGTCACTTTGAAGAAACATGGGTGTATAAGACCATAGGGTGCATTCATAGATTTCAAGGCCGGTCGAAGATCCAGGAATTCCTTGCGTCTGCTTGCGGTAGGCTTGGACACATCCTGACTGAAAAAAACCTTATGACCATACCATAACATCTGCTTGTGTTGTTTAGCTGCAGCGAGGATAGTCATTAGCTCAGAGTAGAGCAGAAAATAGGTGATTATACCCCTTGGCTTGGTGGTAGAAGACCCACTTTGAGGCCCCAATCTGTATGCTCTTTGAATATTAAAATCAGCTGTTTTAGGGATGCCAACAATTTGCAAGACTTGAGTTTTTAAGAAAGAGATCATGTCGGCTACTTCAGAACCTTCTGGAATTCCATAAATTCACAGATTATTGCGCCGGTTGCGATTTTCTAAGTCGTCTGTGGACTTTTTGAGTTTGTATATTTCCTTAGTGAGGCACTCAACTTTAGCAATAACGTCGTGAGCGTCGCTCACCTTCTGTTCGACATCTAAAATCTCATGGCTAAGCCCGACCATTTTTCCTCAATTCTCTGTAAAGTAGTAGTAGCGTCAGTCATAAATGGACGAAAGAGACGTAGCTCATCCATAATATCCTCTAAAGTGATGGGAAGAGGAGACTTAATTGGAGAAGAGGGGTCTTTTTTCAGACGTTTGCTATTATTACCAGTAGAGTCTTTACGGACCCCAGAAGTAGATCCCGAAGTGCAGTGGGATTCATTAGACTGCGTAGGATCCATGGTAGGCCAATGAGGAAGATAACAAAATTCAGAATAAAGAACAGACAATATAATGAGTGTGGGCGCAATGAGCCAGACAAACAGCAGGTTAGCCAAGGGGAAGAACCACTGAAGGTGGAATTGCTGTTTCCGTAGTAGGCAAGTAAATTGTCAAGTCCGAAGTAAAGAATAGCAAATTAGTAAGCAAATAAGCGCAATAGCAGAGTTAAATGAAGAAAATGCATAAAGGGGAGCAATTGAAGAAGGCTTGGTGCGTAGAACAAGGTGAGCGATAATGCTCATGAATGACGAAGCTCCTTAATAGAAAGCTGAGCGTGGTCATTTGTAAAAAAAGGGATGTATGCATCATAAAAAAAAAACTTTGGTTGAAATGATCAAATGTCATACACCTTCATGCATAAAAGACCATTATTTCTGAGGGGTACCAATAAATAGCCAGCTGACTAATTTGAGGAGAATAATACTGCAAAATGCTCCATACGCAAGTTTATAGGAAAAAACGTTGTTGTGAGTGTCCTCCACTCCCACCAGTTAATGTGGAAACATTGCTACGCAGTTCTGCTTTCCCAGAATGCACAAAATGGTGGCCACTGCAAGCAAGCAAAACTGGCAGAGTACACTAATGAAAAAAAACACAACTTTCAGGGCATAGTACCGGAAATCCACCACCGCACTCCCGGCGGTTTCCGACACACACAGCGCCAAATGCGGATGGGGAAGAAGGATGAAGCACAGACCCTTCGGGAAAATGTGGCCGTCGACTGTGCGGAGCCTCCCTAGGACGTGGCCATCTTGCCGCCGTGCGCTCCCAGGCTGCATCACTTTTAATATAGGAAAAAGTGACGGACTGGCAGCTCATGGGACTTGTAAATAATCCCCTTACTTTGGAGAATTCATAGTGATCTGGGTAAAGAGTTCAGCCCGGTGAGTCTACCCCATGAAAAATGAGATGTGATTGAGTCTCTGGCACTGTGTCTCACTTTCTCAGTCCTGGGCAGGCCACACAAGCACCCAGGTCTGGTTTTCGCATTAGTAGTACCCAGTGCGCCAATCATTGTTATTGCCTTTTCATGAACTCTATCTCCACAGATTCCCTCACTGTCACTCTCCATTGGTCCCTTTTGTCTCTAAAACACCTTTCTCAAATGTATTTAATTTCTTTTATAGGTCTACTCATTTCATTGTGTGGTGTTTGGACACATTACATCACAAACACAAATACATTGGTGGCATGTGGTGTGACAATCATTATTGTCACTCTCTCCCGGCCTCCTTCTCTACGGATTTCCTCACTACCATACTCAATCGGTGCCCCTCATATTTAGTTAATTTTGTTTAGAGCAATAATCATTCCCGTTCAGGGTGTGAAAAAGGTACATCACACACAGATATTACCATGCAGTGGCGTAAGAAAGACCCGCGCAGTGCAGGGAGGCCAGAGTTCCAGGGGGACCCCTCAGCACAGTACCGTAGCCCAGAGCTCCTGAGTGAGTCCAGAGGGGGGCCTCTCAATGTACTTTTCAGGGGGAACCTCTCAAGTTTTGTTAAGCTACAGTTAAACAGATACAACAAATCAGTAACATATGCAAATCAATATATTGGAAATGTTACAAGACAATAAGGGATATTAGATGTATTAGACACATCACACATACGGGTAGGCATTAAATGTTGAGTGCTTGTAAAGAGAAATAAAGATTCAGAATTTAAAATGTAGTACACTGATTTGGGTTGTCTATATTAATAAGAAATGTTTACTATCCAAAGGAACCATTTTGAGCAACCTTCGAATAATGAAAGATTTAAGAAAAAAAACAATAAGGTTCTAAACTTATGCCTTGAGGTTTGCATACAGCTCTTTCATGACAGTTCTGATGTCACGGTTTTGTTATTAAAGTAGTTTTAACTTACGAACTTCAAGTAACAAAAGAATCTCAAAAGCAGTAACACACTAAGCTATCTACAGACAATCTGTTATCATGTTGTATATTACAGCAGGCATATTAACCACCATTGCTACTTAATGGTAAGTCAAAACTGTGACTAGACAAAACACAGTTCTCGCCTTTATTATCCCCTGAAAAATGTAGGGCAAATAAAGATCTCTGCAGGCTTCTTGGGTCTCTTCTTTACCAGTAGCATAGACTGAGAGTCATGGGTCCCATTGGAAGCAAGGAAAATGAGTCCAATTCCCATCTTAGGTCCGTATTCAAATATAGCGCTAATTAGGTTTTGTTGAGCCCCTCACACTCCTGGATAGTGATGTCACTACGCCATCTGCATTAATGATAGCTATACCCCTGCTGATAGGTCACAGGTTTAACCTTTCATTTCTTCTCTCCTCTTTATTGCCATCTTTTTCCTTTGTTACCACTTTCCTCCCTTTAAGTTTTCTCCTCCATATTAACTTCTTCCTCCCTTCTAACCATGGCCTACTTATTTCTGGCCACTTCCTCCTCTCTCTGGTGGCATAGCAAGGATCTTATGCAGCGGTGTAAAGCAATGTTAGCTCCCTCCTCCCGTAGAATGTGTTGAGGGGTCCTGAGTACCCCATATGTCACAATATTCATACTCCTAAAACAGAAAGTTTCCTCCCCCTTGAATGTTGATAAAGGAAACATCATTGCACTCGGCAACATTAGCACCTAATATTTAAGTACCAAGACACAAATTAGTGTATATTGTTCCATACACTAATGTCCAAAACTGTTATTGTTAGGTCAATGAAAGCAAATGTATCTAATCACAGGCTATAAACTCTGGAAGTTAACATATTTGCTGGAGAGACCTGTGTTTTGCCTAGGCTTATATTAAATCAAAGTAGCATAGAAGGTTAATATGTCTCCTGCAAAGCACATTATGTAATACGCAAATGGCAGATTTGTATTTATGTATATGGATGAAGTGGGTTACAGCTTTTAACACAGAGATCCTTTGATTACTTGCAGTTCATAAATTGTCACTATCTTATGTAATCAATCATGCACATTGATTTACACATTGGCAATGTATAATGAGTATGCGTTACTTAAAGCGCTCTGACACCCTGCGTTGGGATAAGTAGCGCTACAGTGCTATAAAAGAAATTAAACAAAATAGTGGTAGTTAGATTGTTACTTGTGTAAAATGCTGGGACAGACCAAAACATCTGACATTCCTACATTGCATACATATCTTATCTCTTATGTGAAGGGACTGAACAAATTCAAAAGCATTCCTCTGCCTCAGTAAGCTTGAAGTGATAAGGTGTGTGCCTTTGTTTCTCCTCTATTGCATTTAGGTGTGAGGCTCCCAATAGCTCTGCACCATGATACTACAACAAAAGGAACCCTGATGGCCCCTTAACTTCGGCCTTTGTTATGGACCCAGCTGGAATTTGATAAGCCCTCTCCCCACTACAAGTTGCTGCTCCGAATTAAAGGAGACAACGTGCAGTCACTGCTGAATGTGTCCCAGTGTCTGAAAATTTCACTGAGACAAGTTTAACATATTTCTGTGGGGCCCAATCTCTTGGCAGGGTAGATAGCATCCACCCTGTTAAAATAGTGGGTATATTCCATCTACCTATGTGTACTCTTAACTTGTGCCCTGCTATTGCCACCCATAACACTCCCACATCACATACAAAAGTCTCATCCTTGCTCAGCCATTCTTCCATCACACACCACAGACTCATCAGCCCTACCCATCCCTGTCACATCTCTCTCTACAGCTTAACCTTGGCGACCTGTTGAAAACGCAATTTTCTCACCACTGCTATCCATTACATCATGGAAACATAGTTTCACCATCACAGTTTCTGTATTCTATCTGGCTGAGTCAGTAACATTTCTATTTTGTACATCCTTCTAAGCAGTTGCTTTTACATGGCTCCCACTGACAGAGCACAGTAGCAAAGTGTCCGTAATGCTGGAAGGGAGATAGGGGGGGAGTTCCTGTGATCTGTAACCATTTTGAAACAGAGGAGCTGCACTGCTGTTGTAAAAATGAGTGCTGTGCTCTGCACCCCATTGGCACAGAGATGCAGTTCTGTTGCGAGTGTGGTTGCAGTGAACAGTATTCAGTGGAGGTGTGGTATTGTGCTGCTCTGAGTGCATTTTTCGTGATCTGCATCTCTCTGATACAGTGAAGTTGAAATGTTATTTTGAGAGGTTTTTTGTGATCTCAACCCATTGTGCTTGTTCCTCTGTCATGTCCTAGCTGTTGCTCAAACATGTAAGGCTCGATTCACAAATTGCATTCTGTAGTAGAACAAAAAGTAGTATGACTGTAGTACTAATATTATTACAAAATAATTCATAAATCTACAAGTGTAAATTTCTACCTCTCCCATCTTTTCTATTGAGAGATCCTCACACAAGTTTACTTAGGACCCAATTCCGATGCAGTTCAGAAATCATTATGACTGAATCGGTTTGGGAATGGTTTCCGACTAAATCGGCTCGGGAGAGTCTGACTGACCGATTACGATGCATTTGGATGCTTCCAGATACGATTCCGTTGGACTCCCATTGTCTTCAATGGAAGCCTATGTTCCGACCGAATGCATAGGCTCCCATTGAAAAAAGGGGTGGCTGGGGAAAATCGGGCACCATGTGGCGGCCCCCTCTGGTGCTTGCCACACTGTGCATGTCTGGTAAGGGAGGACCCTTGGGTACCCCCACGGGCCCGATTGGGAAGGCTCCAGGCGCAGGGGGGCCCGCTATGGGCCCCCAAGTTCTGATTCCGACTGCTGATTCGAGTCAGATGGCACGATTCAGAAAGGCTGTCCCAATCCAGCATCGTAATCGGTCATTCAGAAACGCAACCTGTAGAGATGTACGAGTCTGCTCCGTACAGCTCGCTCATTCCAAATGCCGTTGGGTTCGGTTTGGATATTCCTAACGCCTAACTCGCATTGTAGTTGGATGGAAAGCATGTACTCGATTCAGCAGAGCAAATGCCGTTAGGAGGCCTTCGAAACCGTATTGGAATTGGCCCCTAAGTGTTAATGTGGGAGTGACAGCGGTGAGTATCTGGAAAAATGGGACTGCTAACTAAAAGGGGTGAGTTTCTGGGAACTAAGGAGGTCTTTAGGGAAGGCTAAGAAGGGGTTTAGGGAGGGTCAGAATCCGACCCACTAAATAATAAGCCCATTGATGGCTTATACGCACAGCCACAATAGCAGTCAAGGCCTGGATCAAAACAGGCACTTAGGGGCCTATCCACAAAGGAAAAGTTTCACATAAATAAATATGCACATGCAAATTTACTCTTATGTTTCATAATATATTTACTTCTTTTGGCTATTCACCATTTCCGAGCGTACATTTACTACCAAGTGTAGATTTCCATGTCTTCACCCCTGAAACAGGGGATGGGACCAAATATATGAATGTAAAGATATTATATCCAAAAAATATCTCAAACAGTAGTACACGTACTCCAGCTCAGAAATGGAGCATTCCAACTGACACCAGCATAGTGAAGGTACTGCTTGTGCTACAAACGCCAGACAGCTAATGTTTAGATGAGACTGTTAGTCCATAGCACTGTCACATTTGCCAGGGAAAAGGTAACAGTTTGTGAACTTCCAATCAAAAGTACAGTAGCACCATACAACAGTACTGGCAGACTGCAATACTGCAGCTTCCACCCGGAACCAAAAATAGGTGAGTCTTTAGGTCACCAACACCTGAGGTATGTAGATATCTCTCCCCAGTCTCTTCCACACTGTAAATTCACTGCAGCTAGCTTCTCCTGGACAATCCCCCCTCCTGCAGGGTCGGCACCCTCCTGCCCTCCCTCAGCCAGTAGGCTGGCTTCAGGGCACTTCAGGTCAGATGAACAGTTTCATCCAGCCAGGCAAGATATAGGTGATGTCACCTCATTGCTGAGAAGTTGGTTGTCAGGCTGGCACCAGCTCTGGTTGCACAGCAGTTCTCTGAGTACTCTGCTGTGCATACCTTCCCCTGGTCATTAAAGAAACATGAAACTGGAACAACAAGTGGGTCAGTGGGTCCTACCTTTATACATACAAAGCAGACATGCTATTTGGATCCATTGTCTGCACTTTAAAACAGGCCCGGGGTTGTTCTCCTGTCAAGTGCCCTTTCCAGTCTGTTCTCCAAACACAGCCTAGATTGATATTCCATACAGCAGGGTAGACTCCAGCATGGAGCAATGGCAACAGAGGCACAAAGAGATGTGATGTTTTAAAAAAATATATTTTTATTGGGTTTACAATGCGTGAAACATTACAGTCAAACAAGACCCCCTCCCACCCATCCGACTTTGGTTGCAAATCCTGTCCGGACAATAATGTGACATTTCCATCTCAGGTGAGTACACAGCCATTTAGCCAACAACCCATAGCTGGGCAGGCGGCGATTTTAAAGTGCCATCTGATGTGAATGCCGATGTATTACACCACACACCTCACTCAGTAAGTAACCATATCTCATAGTGTAAAATTTATCTCTGCCATGCGCGCCAATGCATCGTCCCCCACCACCCGGTGGCAATCTAATGTCCCTTTTCGTCCTCCGTGATGTGAGTGTCTCTTTTACTATTCAGGTATGTCTGGTATAACTCCCAGAAGTTTTTAGGACGACTAGTGGGAGGCAGCAACTCGCTGTAATTCTCGGACTGTGTACAGCAATATAACATATCGTGTGCCCAGGGTTTAGGTGTAGGCGCGGGGCCTCTCATCCAACAGCATGCCACCACCCTACGGGCCCTGAGCAGTCCCATGTCTACCAATCGCCGTGTGGCTTTGGGTAGCTTCCTAGTGTACCCTAGGAGCGCTAACGTGGGATCAGGTGTGAGATCTATTTCTACTGTGTTGCTTGTATCAGTGAAGATCTTATCTCAGAAATCCCATACACCTGGGCATTGCCATGCCAGGTGTAGAAAGCCTGCATCTGGGGCGCGACATCTCTCACAGTCCACAGTGTCACGAAGGCCATACCTGTGCAGTCGTGCCGGTGTGTAATACACCCTGTTGAGGAACTTAAAGTGTACTAGCCTGTGTCTGCCATTCAGCAATAGTTTCCTAGTGTTAGTACAGCAGTATCTCCACATGTCGTCATCGATAACTGTAGGTCAGTTTGCCATGCCAGCCATGCTTTCGTGTACGTGTGCTCCCTATGTGCCTGGGACAGCTTATATAGGTTAGACAGTAGTTTTTTGGGGGTCTCAGCTTTTATCACATACGTGAGTTCCGGAACTTCAGGCCATATCCTCACCCAGCAGCTCTGTAAGAGCACATCCACCCTGTTGAACTGGAAGCGAGTCAACAAAAGAGTGTCCTCACTATTTGTTGTTGCTTTCTCCCATGTTTTGGCCACCCTGTCCTGGAACAGGTCTCCTGCAACTTTAACGTTAAGCTTTTGTAGTGCAAGGATCACCCCTTTCTCTTTGATGGGAGGCAGTCATCAAGGCCAGTCTATCGGCATTATTGGAGAGTATAGTAGTGCACCACCCTGCAGCTGCAAAAGACTGTGCCATGCATGATTTGTTGCAACGATTGAGTCCAGTATGCCAGTCCTTCGATCTACCGGTTGGAAAATCGTGGACGGGAGCGAGAGAGGGCTAGCAAAGAGTGTTTCCAGGCAGACATGCGGAAAACAGCCATCGCCGTGGAGCCAGGTGTGCAGATGAGCGGCCTGGGCTACTCTATAATAAAGCTCCAAGTCGGGGGCACCGAGCCCACCCATGCTATAAGGCAATGTGAGTAGCGTCCACTTGGCTCGGGGTTGTTTCCCTGCCCATGCCAGTTTAACCATGAGTTGAGTTAGTTGTTGAAAAAAGGACTTGGGAAGCACAATAGGAATTGTCATAAATAGGAACAGTAATCTAGGCAGCACAACCATTTTCATTATGGATATCCGTCCTAGAAGGGAGAGTGGGAGCCTACACCAGGCTTCAACATCGCCCTCAAGCTTGCTGAAGGCAGTGCCATAGTTTGCCCTAAATAGGATTTCAGCATCAGTGTGGAGTTGTACACCCAGGTACCTGACTGTGTCTGTAGTCCACTGCAGTGGATATTCCATTTCGATATTCTGCGTTTTTGGGGTTCAGGGGAAAGCCAGTGACTTCGACCAGTTCACCTTCAGGCCCGATAGGGCTCCGACGAAGCGTACCACCTCTCTCAGTACCGAGGTTAGATTGTTGTCTGAGTCGCGGACGTACAGCAAAGTGTCGTCAGCATACATGGACACCACTATCTTGTATTTGGGGAAGCCTATGCCTTCATTGCCATGGTATTCTTGTAGCGCACAGGCTAATGGTTCAGCACCCAGGGTGTACAGGAGGGGCGAAAATGGGCACCCCTGTCTGGTGACTCTACTGATGGGGAAGGAGTCAGTGACCAGGCTGCTGAGTCGAAGCCTGGCCCGCGGGCAGTTATACAGGGCCCCTATCATCTGGAGGAATGGCAGCCCTAGGCCATCCGCTGAAGTACTAGTCTCATAAAAGGCCATTCCACTGAGTCAAAGGCCTTTTCCATGTCAAGGAACACTGCTAGAGCCTTCCTATCCTGCCGAACATGTTGTATTGTGCCCAGAACCGTCCGAATGTTGTATACCAAGTTTCTACTGGGGATGAAGCCAGCCTGTTCAGGCGCAACCAACCGAGGCGCTAAAAGTGCCAGGCTTAGTGTCAACGTTTAATAGTGAAAGGGGTCTATACGAGCTACACTCATCTCGTGGCTTGCCTGGCTTTAGTATCGTGACCAGTAGGGCCTCCCTCATAGATTGCGGCATACTGCCCTCTACGCAGATGTCATCGAAGAGCGCAGAGAGGTGTGGGAGTAATTTGTCCTGAAATGCCTTGTAAAACCGTACTGTGAGGCCATCTGCTCCCGGCTCGCATACTCGCCAGAGCATCCACTATTTCGTCCTTCTCTATCAGGAGCATCAGGAATTCCCTGTGTGTGTTAGTTAATGTAGGTATATTGATATGGTCAAGGTAGTCGGTGATATTGTCCTCAAGGTCTCCACTTTTGGACGAGTATAGTTCAGTATAGGAGGTCTTGAAGGCTTGCGCTATGTCTGCTTCTTCTGTTAGAACCTCCCCGTCTCCAGACTTTATTTCCGAGACTTGTTGTCATCCCCTTTTCCCGCTTAAGATTCTAGCCAGGACTGACCTGGGTCTCTCTCCCTCCCCATATGTTCTAGCTGTTGCATATTTTCCCAGGTGCTTCACTTCCCTGTCCGCTTCATCATGATATTCAGCGAGAAGTGACTTGATCTCCTCTCCTATTGTGCTGTCCATTTGTCTGCTCTGCCTATCCGCTAAGGTGGCCAGTTGACGCTCAAGGTCAGCCAGTCTCTGTCTGATGGACTTGAGTACTCCCGAGTGTTTAGACATTGCTATGCCCCTGATATATACTTTGAATGCTTCCCATACAACCTGGAAGCTGCCTACAGAGTCTACATTGGTCTCAAAGAACACGTCAATGGCCTCCACCAGTTCTCCTCTAAATGCCGGGTCTAGGAGGGAATAGGGAGGGAATCTCAATGTGAAGGGCGGAATGGCCTTACCCGGAATGTCCAGCACGAAGAGCTTCGGCGAGTGGTCAGACAATGTCCTAGGAAGCACCTTACAGTCGCTAATCTGTCCCAACCTGGAGGCAGATGTCAACCAGTAGTCTATTCTGGTATGGATATCATGGTAGGCGGAGTAGTGAGTGTACCCGCCCCGCTCTGGATTTCTGATCCGCCATACATCCTCCGGACTCATACTGGTGATTACCCTCCTCATTGCCAAGGCAGCCATTGAGAGCCTGTGAGGAGGACCAGCAGATCTATCCAGTGTAGGATCCAGAACCAGGTTAAAGTCCCCTCCCCACAGTATACGATCAATGTCATATTGCCTGGCCACGGCAGCTAGAGCTTGAAAGAAATCGGGAGAGTCATAATTTGGGCCATAAGCGTTAATTATCACATAGTCTATACCAGGTCCACTGCATTTGGAGATGACAAATGTCTGCCCGCAGAGTTTGTAAGGATAGTTTTGATTTTGGGTTAACCCAGGTGAGCACTCCCCTGGCGTGCGACGTGAAGCCTGCCGCTGTTATATTGCCCTCTAGGCCCCTGCTGTGTAGCATTTTACTGGTATTAGGAAGATGGGTTTCCTGCAGCAGAGCTACGTCTATATGTTGGCGCTGTAGGTAGCTAATGACCTTTCTAACTTTCCGGTGGTCCTTCAGTCCGCGCACGTTCCTTGTAAGTGCCCTGAGTTTGAGTGCGCATGTAGTGTTGCTACTGCTAGCAGTGTCAGCCATTGATGTAAACTAAGTGGATCCTAAGAGTAAATGTCTCTGCTTGTGTCCAAAATCTTTAGCATGCCAAAAGTCAGATACAATACCCCCCTTCATTCACTGAACAGTCCCCCACAACATCCCAGTAGCCCCCCTCCCACAGCAGACCATCCCCAACAAGGCCTCGCATGAGTGACCCCCTCCCTCCCGCTCCCCAACGTTATCCCCAAATGTTGAATCCCCCTTCGGGCATTCAAGATGCATTGCGCGCGGGGGCCAAGGTTGCTGGGTGGCAAACAAGTGGGTTGTTTACAATGCTTGCCGACAGCCCCACTCCAGTTACTCACTGCACCATACAATTACATCAGCTAAAATGTAGGTTCTGACATCAGTTATCAAGTTTACTGCACTAGCCACAGGGATATGTTCCAGACATCAACTCTCGCCCTCCACGCGCTTCCAGCCATTGCCTGGGCCGGCTATCAATTAACAACCCCTCTAGGCAATCCAGGTACATGACTCATGCATCAGATTTATTTCACCCACATACAGTTCCGTCGGGTCGTCAGGGCTCTGTCGACAAGTCCTTGCCAGCCCGCTGAGTCAGGGGCATAGAGGATACCAGCTTCAATATCTCCTCTGGAAGAGGCCCTGTCTATATGTACGTTGTATATCTGTATAACCTCTCGTCCCCACAAGCAGGCAAGAGGGCAATGTCATTCTTGCTCGTCTAGTTGACTTTGTCGCTCTTCGCCATCTGCCTGGATGTTGGTGTCCCTGCGGTGTTCCTTGGACCACCCCTTCAGGACCTGCTGTAGTGCTTTAGGGTCTGTAAAGAGATGGGAATGCCCCTGCCGGTTAACTCGCAGTTTTGCAGGATACAGCATGGCATAATCAAGTCCAAGTTACCGAAGCTGTCTGTTAAACGGGGTGAAGTGCCTACGCGCCTCCTGCACCCTAGCAGTGAAGTCAGGATATAGTGAGATTTCCGAGCCTTCAAACTGCAATGACTTCTTATCTCTGGCCAGCCGTAGGGCCACGTCCCAGTCCCTGTAATTTAGGAGCTTGGCGATAATGGGACGCGGCGGGGCACCCGGGCGTGGACGAGGGCCAAGCAAACGGTGTGCACGCTCTACTATGAACATTGGTGAAAACACGGTCTCACCCAGCAATGTGACAAGGAGCTTCTCAACAAACTTTTCCATGGTGCCAGTCTGTGTCGTCTCCAGAACCCCCGTGATGCGTATGTTAGAGCATCGCGAACGGGCCTCCAAATCCTCGGTCTTATCTTGGAGTGATTGCATAAGTTTTTCTATTTCCTTGTGATCAGTGTCCAATTCTGTTTGTGCCTCCTCAACCTCCGTGAGGCGTCTTTCAGACATGTCTAAGCGTTCCGCGTGTTTGTCGACGCATTCCGCCATGCGGTCCATTCGGTAGGTGAGGGCCGATTGATGACATACTGTCTTGCAGGCCTTTTTCCATGGCTAAGAGCATGGTTTTAATGTCAGAATAATCAATATGTCCCGCTCCATTCGTCGAGATGGCTTTATCTGCCTCTTGGGATTCCGAGGTCTTGCCACAACGCTGCTCAAATGGGAGTTTGGTCTGGGTCTTGTCGCCCTTCCCCATGTTGTCGATGGGAGGAGGTGGGGGGGCCAACTGCAGAGGCCGCGCTCGGGCGGTATCCCTCCGACCTTCGCCATGTTGGGCGCGTGGTGTATGGCTCGGGACCTCCCAATCTCCCCCCCGTCTAGTTGTATCAAAGTCTTGTTGTGTAGTCTTCCCGGGGTAGCCAATTTACGTAATAGCCCCAAGCAGGTCTGGCATTCAGTGGGCAGCACCGTCGCTGTAGGCCCCCTAGATGCGAGGTATCAACACGTCGCAAGATCACTCCTAAGCGCTCCGGGCAGTCTATGTTCCTCAGAACAATTGCTTGTCAGCGAGGCACGCACCAGGTTTACAGGTGGCAGTAGCGTCGTGGCCGTCGCGGTTTTCTCTGGGCGCGCTATCTCACTAGGCATACCCTGGGATCCACTGTACAAGAACGGCCCCAGAACTGCTCGATTTTGTGGCTACAGGCTAGTGTCCCTCTGGATGTAGTGCTGCTTCCATCCCTGACCCCTAGGCTATGCTTCAACCTGTCCAGTAGAGCGTAAAACTACTAGGTTGTCGCCACTCTATGCTTGCAGTGATTGTAGAGGTCCTGTCTTTATTTTGGGGCTGGGCGCCTGGGGACAGAGTTGCAGGCTTCTTAGAACAGGTGATGCTGGTGATGTGAGCGTCTCTATGTCCCGAGCTTCTGTCTTTAGATTCCCCCAGGCTGGGTCACTCACTACTGGGCCGTGCTCCGAGGGCTGGTGCAATCTCCCCACAGACGCTGCGGAGGTGCCGGGGAAGAGCTCACAATGTCTCCCAGCTTCAGGGCACAGTGGCGTATGGGGGGGGATCCGGATGGGTTATGCTTCCCCCCCCCCGCAGTCCGGGACTCACAGATCTGAACGCCGAGGGCACGGCGCTCACCGGTCTCAGGCGCCTCCGGGATCCGCACGTCGTAGCACGCCGCCCGGGTCCAAGATCCTGCAAGGTCGTGACTTCGCGGCCTCATTCGCCGCCAGACTTGCCTCTGCTGCTGTCGATCGCTGCAGTTCCTCCGTGCGCAGATCGTGCTCCCGGAGGCTGCCAGTTCCGAGTAGGTGTCAGTTTGCTCACTTTGTGCAGTGTTTTATTCAAGCTGATGAAGGATAGTGAAGGGTTTGTCGGGCAGCAATGCAGAGCTAGGGGATCACGCGTCCGCCATTGTCGCCAGCAAGCTCCGCCCCCCAAAGAGATGTGATGGTTCTGCACCTGGCTCTCATCAGCCATAATTTAGAGTGACCTCATTTAAAGGATCCTGTTCACCTTGTGACTGCAGTTCCACCCTTCACTCCCACTATGTACCCAATGGCAGTGTTACATGAAAACTAATCAGTAGCACCTCACAGTTAAAGGCCTAGGTGAATTTCTAAAGGAGCATTGTCTCATCAATCTCCCCATTCCAATGTCTAGGTATTCTCCCTCCAGCTTCAGGAATGTCAGCAATACACTTCTGTTGTTTAGGAAAACAACCTCATCTCCTTCTTGTGCACCCAGCCAGGCTGGGGGGCATCCAAAATGGATCCCACCATCCTCTATTACGTTGACTCACTCTTGCACACAATTCTATTACCATGCAGGACACATATACAAACACACACAACGCACATGGATGTGAGCATTAGGTTCTGGGTTAGTGCTTACAAGTGCAACTTTACATAATTGGGACAGTGGGCCCCCTCTCAAGTGACAGAACTATGGATCTGGTCACAACTATGGATTCTCAAATTGCAGCTCAAAGTACTAAACCCATGACAGGCACAGTAGCCAACTACCAGTGCCAACTATCAGTGCAGTGACAGCACATATAGTGTGCTTGTCCACGTCACAGGACCTGCCCAGGGTCTCATGCGCTACATTAGTGTAATGCAAGGACCAAAATAACAAATCGGGATACCAGAAACATGCATTTGGGGACTCAGCGCAGGGGAACATGATCCTACACCATGCAGGGGACATTTAAGTCCCAAAATATGGTGTACTGCAATTTTTTCTGTGTGCAGTTACATAAAAACAATGAATATAAGTACTGAGTGTTGAATTCAGATGATTGCCCAGAAGGAACAGGATGGAAGCAGTGTTCAATGTTTTTGCTGATGATCCAATGCACAATATGTTAAGGAAACATCTTCCTTAGGTTCAAACATTTCCAACACTATTAAGTTTGCGGGTGTTGAATGCTAGGAATGGGTTCTTTTTACTGACTTATATCTGACCTACCTGTTTGAAAATTCATATATTTTGAATAGGCATATTCTGAACATGCAAATACTCCATCTCTATCAAGGGGGTCATTTAGGGGGTGCCAGAGTGGAAAAATCTCTGAAAACTGGTGAGTCCCACGACCCACCAAACCCAAGGCCTACCTACCTCATTTAAAAGTGGAGAACCCACCAGGTCTCTCATCATAGGGTCTTATCTGTATTCGCCATTGGAAACCTTTGACCAGTAACTCATCTGGTACAGGGTTTATGGTTTTTGTGCATCAGGAGACCTGCCCTACCAAGTATATATTTTACCAAGAAAAAGCTGGAATGTCCCTGAGACAAAGGAAGGAAACACTGTCCATCGGCGACATTTGATTTTCTATTTCATGTGATGGGGCTTTGTGCCTGAAAAAGAGATTAAGATGGCAAATGGGTTGCCATGACATGATGGCTCCCTCAGCAGGCATTTTCTTTGAAAGTCATCAAGCGGCATCAGTGGGGTCACAGTCTTTAAAAAGTACATGAAAATCTCAGAATACAGATGGTGGGTTACAGCAGGTTGGGTGGGGGTTAATTCAATGCCATCCCAGTGGTTTGGGGGCCCACTCACCATACTCTTACTGACCCCCATAGTCTTTGAAATGTAGGACCAACAATTAGTAACTGTTGTTGACTAGAATCTATAAATGACTATGCAAACTGTTCAAGAAAAGGAATGTGGTATATAAATTGACACACGATGACTTGAACAATAATTGGACCTTTAAATGTATAGGAAGTGAATCAAATCTGAATACAGAGGCATTCCATAGGTAGGGTGTTAATGATTGAGATGGCTCCCTACATCATGCTCAGAGAATACTTACTGTGTTAGTTTTGGGCACCTCTGTTTGATAATCCAGAGAATATAGGGCATTCATAATATCATGGTGAACACATTTCCATGCCTTCGCCACTTGCGTTTCATCAGCACAGGATTCAGCAGTGCCCCACGGAAGAGACTGTTAAAGGAAGCATTAAATGCACAAACTGTGAAATGTGACAATTTATGTTAATAATTATATACTACCTGAGTTCTAGGAATGATATCACACCATGAAACATTTTAGCATCTCTTATAATACAAACTGCTGTAATTCCACAATTCGAAGGATCATTATTATTCCACACTCTAATATTTTCATTAGTGTTATTCACATCAGATTTGGATCACATTATAGACATTGTGAAATGTTAACTCAGAGTAGTGTGCGGCTAAATTACGAATGCAGATTAGAATTAAACATCTGCTACTGCCACTACTCAGCTGAAATGATTTAACTCACAATGTAAACTTGAAGATAATGGTAGTAAGACAGTAGGGGGAAATGATCTATTGGAAATGTTCTCACCTTGTACACTGTCACCTTGTTGAATTTGCAGCACACCTGCACTTAACTTCTTCCTGCTCTAAGTCCACTTCTATTCTTGGTAATAACTCGGTGGTGAACAGCCGACTATGGGCCTGATTACAAGTTGATCGGTGTAGTTCAACTCATGCATAACCCTTTTTACACACGGGATCAGAGTTTCGAGTTTGAAGTTATTTAATGCGCTAAATACCTCAACTTTCGTTACATTTCGGTAGCTCAAACCTGCCAAAAGGTAACAGGGGAAAAGCATATGCAATTTACCATATCATGCAGATTTTTGGTGTGTTAAACACCAAAATCCTCATGCTAATTGACAGAAACCAGTAATAGGTGCTATTTATTGCACTAGATAAATAACATTTACCGTGGTATAATTATTTAGCACCTTTACTCGTAATCAGGGCCTAAGTACCTCAAGTGTCTTACTGTCATGCTGTTTGGCTGAAAGGCCAGAAACGCTACCTACCTGTTCAAGTAGTTCTTCCTTCTGACACTTTTTCAATTTCCCTGTGAACAATTGGCATAAGGCCCTAGCTCTTTATTTATAAACGAATAAGAATACAAGTCCTTACCCCATTTGATGACTTTGTTTTATAGAAAATAAAGAGAATCTAATGTGGTTTTATGAGGGGTTTACAGTGCCAAGAAAGGGCATATCATGTTGTCCATCCACTCATGTAACCTGAGCTGCATTTGGATCTCAAGTGGAGTCAGCTCCCTGCACAAGAACAGTCAAACTTAGTTTTATAAGATATAGATGCACATCGAGGCCCTTAATATGCATAGGGCTCGCTTTACCAGCTTGTCCTATGGCTCACTTTTTACATAGGTGTGCCATGAGCATATAGGGAAAGTGTGCCCTGTTAGAGTGAAAACGCTGGCCTCAGAGCAGCTGCAAGCTTGTGCTGTTCTGCCTGGCATTCAAGTGAAATACGCAGTGGTTGCTTCAAAGCCTCTCCGTGTTTTACTGTGCAGTCGGTTCCCCGTCTGCAATTTATAGAAGGATTATAGATCCCTTTGCTGGCAGATGCAGTGAGTGACTGCACTCGCCTTCAAGGGTATGTCTGGGGGGTCCATGGAACCCTATTTCCCCACATGAGATGGCTGCAGTCAGGGAGCACACTGACAGTGCGCCATCTTTATAGGGTGCACTTTAGGTGCACCTCCTTAAGCTTCTTTTCCCTTGCACTCGCTTCCAAAGAGTTTCCCTCATGCCCTCTTCAGATAGTGCTGGTGCTACATGTGCACCATCAAAATCAATTTTACAGAAGGGGCTGCACATGCGTCCGCACTGCAGACCCTTCTGTAATACCAATGTGCCCAGGGGGGTGCACAAAGTGGGTGTCCATGCCCGGTGTGCCCATAGGGCACTTTCTGTAATACGGCCTCTGGAGCAAAAATAATGACAGAGATTACGCAAACAGCTGACATGGATATTCTTTATTAAGATTATTCTGTTTGGAAGAATTGAAGTGACAAATATATTAATGCAACTTGGAAAACAATGCGTGCCACACTAGAGGCAATAGCCAGGGCACTTGTCTTCCAATCAGATATGAAAGAGATCAAGAGGGAGCTACCGCAGACCCTAGCTACCCTTGTGATCGCCACTGGCACCAATCTAGACAGGCTAAACTGTTTGGTCGACTGTGCTCAGGATGCTGTTCAGTGCCCAGCAATGAACTTGGATAGCTCCTCTATTTTAGAGATGCTCATTAGTTTGACATTCTTGTCCAGGTAGTGCAAGAGGACCTCTTGAAAACTCAGAAAGGTGGGTCAATAATTCTACCAGCAGGAGTGATTAGGAATAATGGTGCACTGACTAACATTTAAAATATTGTTCAATACATAGGGCCAGGAGCCCCACTTTTTAGGATGATGCAAAAATATGCAGGACAACGTTGTAATTCCTCAACTTTAGGACTAGATAGCACCAACATCACCTGTTCTGAGTAGCACTAGAGTAATTTGAACCTGATCTTTAAACAAAAAATCATACACAAATATATAAATGAAACAGAATAATCATAAATCAAATATCCATAAACGTATTAGCTAACGCTATTGACCCACCATTTACAAAAGCCATTTGTGTGTTTGAGAAAAAAGACCAAAGGACTTTTACATGCTCTTGAGGCTGCACAGGAAAAAGGAGCATCAATATTTGACAAAGAGGATAATGAGAACACAGACCTCACATTTTACTGCGAAGCATTTAGTAAAGACAATAAAATGCTGGCCCTGGAGGCAGACTGCATAAGTCGGGACATTCACTCACTTCTGCTTTTGCACCCCATCAGGGGGTATCATATTATCCGACAGTCTGCCAAAAGTGATGATGAGTTGGTGAGTTGGTCTCTACTACATCTACCAAAGCGAGTGATAGACTTCTCATGGGGTAGAAGATCTATGTTGACCTTGGTACACCAAATAAGAGATGACTAAAGCTAAAGACAATGTAGCCCATTTGTGCGGTGTTGCCTAAAAAACAGAGCCAGTACAAATAACCAACCCAAGTAACAACCAACAGCAAAGCTCCCAAGTGCAACTCACAAAATACAGCAGCTCTTTCTTGACACAAAACAGCAGTCTGTTCATCCAATTTAAGGGCCCCATGGGACAAGGCCAAAATGAATTGACAATAATGAAAAGACAGATCCCAGAAATTGCAAATTACATCTTTGAAGAAGGCATAGTTGTACAACCACAGGGGCTTTTTTTATTAAAGCCCTGCATCACTTGTGCAGAATATAAAGTGGTACATGCATGATCTATATCAGATTTATGGTGCCACACAAAGCCACCCTGTCATGTGTCTTAATTAGATATATGTAGAAGCGCTGCCATCTTTTGCCATGAACACAATTTCTTAAGTTGCCTTTCCTTTCACACAATATTGTTTTACACACATTTGTGCGCATGACAATGCTGGATTAGTTTCTCTGAAACGGCTTCGTATACTGATTCCACTTTGCGAGACCATTATCACAACTCCATGAACACCTTGTACAAGACCTCACACACATTGTGCAAATGTCATTCTATTTTTCATGCACGAGGCGTCGCAACTATCTATAGACCATAACAATGCTGGCCTACCTAAAGGACTCGCAAGGATGCTTTTCAATATAAATAGACAAGCATTTCTGGGTTTAGTCAGAGGAGCACTCTGCTGACATTGGCAAGGTCTCTATGTGCTGAAACTTCAGTCCAGCAGCTTGCTAATATCTCAGGCTTGAATCCTCCAGTACAAGGATTTTTTGGCAGGACACATGCACTCCTTAGTAAATTAGGTTAGGGACTGCATAGTAGGAGTACGCCAGATTTCTATATTCTGCTATATACCTGCATATGTACATTGTCTCAGCACAATGATGGAACTTTTTATTCTGTTCACTGTCCTGGTACTTCTAATAGCTTTTATCTGCTTCTGTCTATTGATCAGTGCAGCATAAATACTTCATACAAGAATCATGTTTGTTCAATAAACATTGAAACCATCCCATTGTGTATCCCTTGTATATTTCTTTGAGAATAAGAGCGCACAAGTGATTGAGCAAAAGAGTTCTAGGTCCATTACCACGATCCCTGGGGGATCAGGGTTGTCATTTTCTATGGTTGCCAGAACCTTTTGGTCTTCACCTCGGTTTAGGGGTACTCATGGTAGCACTGTGATCTAGCTGGCCTCTAGGACAACATTTCCTGAGGGGGTGCATAGAATCAATTTGGCACCATCCAACAGTTATGCCATCCACAAATGCACAGTACCTGCTGATGGATTGAAACTACACACCACCAGCAGAGGGCCGTGCAGGTAAGAGCGGTGGGGCCAGGTAGGGGGAATTTCAAAAGACGACGAGGGAAAATAATAATTTATTGAATTTTCACATGTGGTCAACTGTTGAATCCCCCCAACCCGGCCCCACCACCCCACTGTTCTTACCTGCATGGGCCTGCACAACACTCTACGTGGCTTTGAGTGGCCTAATAAATCATGAGTAAGGCAAATCAGAGGAAATTGCAGAGTCACCATACTCTGCACCAGAGAGACATTTCATGGGCATTGCAATGTGTTTCCCCACACAACATCCACAATCACGTAAACCTGGGGAAACACCGAATCCTCCTGAGGTGAGGTGTAACGAGGAGAAATATGTTTATTTATTCTTGTTTTTTACTATTTCTATGTGGGCTGAATTCTGCAGCACACATTAAAAGAGAAAAGGCCTCTTAGTTACCCTTCCTGCACAAAAATAATCCTGTATGCAACAGAGGGACCATTGAACCTTGGTGCAAGGTTGCCTTCATTTGAGCTCGGCTGCCAAAACGGCACCAGCGCACTGAGAACAGACAGGAACGCACTGTATTGCACAAATATGGTGCATGCCAGCCCTTTCACTTTGGTATGTGTATAAAGGGGTCCCCGCAAGGAGAAGGTGTTGTGTGCACACACCACCAACCGTAGTTGGTTAACACTCTCCACACATTCAAAAAATTCAAATAGATATACGTATTGTCATTTATTGTACAATACCACTTTGAAAATATATCCACACAATTTCAAAAAGGCCCCAAGGAAGGGAAGTGAAGGACAGGATGTGCTCAAAGTGTCCTTCACTTCCCTTCCTTGGGGCCTTTTTGAAATTGGTATTGTACAATAAATGACAATACGTATATCTATTTGAATTTTTTGAATGTGTGGAAAGTGTTAGCCAACTACGGTTGGTGGTGTGTGCACACAACACCTTCTCCTTGCGGGGACCCCTTTATACACATACCATAGTACGCCCAGGTCCCCGCGACTGCATGGGTTCAACCCCCCTCTATGTAAAGCCCTTTCACTTTGGCATGGGGGCAGAGCACTAACGTGCCTTGCTGAGCTACCCTATGCCAAAATCACATAAAAGAGGGCCTTAGAGTTTCTACCGTAAAACAAGAGTGTTATTCGACCCCTCTACAGATTAATGTGCAAGATGTTTAGAGCTCTACAGTAAATAATAAAATATTTAACATAACTCGTAGCTTAGTCCTATGGGAGGCATTAGGAACTAATAAGAGAGAATTCAATCTGAACACTAATGTTTGAGTCAGATGGGTGCAAGGACAGGGCGGAACTTGCACAGGAGCAGAAAAAACATTGCCTTACTTTCCAAAGGTTAACTTGGGATGGACAGACCCATAACTGGGGCAGTGAAGTCAGTGGCTCAGAGTACAGGACGTTTTTGTTTTAATTTCTATATGACATATTATTTCAAAAGATTTGCAGCACCCGTAATTGACCCCTTAAAGTCCCTGCAATGAAAGTAGCAACAAATATTGGCAATGCCAATAGGTCTGGCTTATGAATGAAAGTGCCTTTTGTGTCACTGACGGAGTAGACTCTTGATAAGTCATCCTATGTGCACTCTGTCACTCATCTTTGCACTCATGCATTGATTCATCAGTCCACTGACTCATCCTTCCGTTCATCCTCTGACACAACCACAATAAAAAACACACAAAATAAACAACATATTGAAGATAAATTAAAAGAATACAAGTAGAAAAACAAAAGTGTGCTGCCCTCTAAATACGGAGGTCATATATTTACAGTACCAAATCTAAGAATAGCAGTGGGTGTCCGGCTTGCAAACGTATTGTAAATAGTCTAGTTTTAAAGTCCCAGCATAGACACCACATTCAGAAACAATGCCTTGGCCATCTTGGAATGGTAAAACAATTATATACTATGGATAACAACATTTAATAATATTCTGGTTTAGAAGAAGCATGTCAGTCCCCCATTTTTGCTGGTGTTTGCTGAGGTGTGCTATTCGTCTGGTCACTGATACAGTAGAGTGCATTACACTTTTGGCACAACCTATTATAAGGTACACCAGAGAATCTCTGATAATGATGTACAGGAATACTATTGTTTCAAAGGTTTACACAATTTTCCTCTATATAGTTATGACAATAGGGGCCATGCTTTGACCACTTGAAAGTAGCCAGGTCATCATTACTTAGGAAATCGCACTAAAAGAAGAAAAAAAATACAAATGCCCACCCCATTGAAGGCAATGTGAACCTGACAGTACAATGTATACTAATTAATGCACGTTCATTGTTGAAACATGCTTTGGAAATCAAAGAACTTCTTGTTTTATCTAACTTCGTCATTTTATTTATAACTGACTATTAGACTACTGACAACGCACTTGGTGCTGCATGCCCAGAAGACTATACAGCAGTCCGTTTGCCCTGCCGAGCACGTAAAGGTAGTGGGCCGGCTATATTATTTAAAAAGCATTTCAGTAGTCCATGGAAGAAATTTAAGTCCTATTTTTCCCCTGGTCAACAGATCTGAACCTTTGTTAAGTGCAAAGGGACTTAATGAAAATATTTGACTAACATCAGCCCAGATAAAGCTGCAGGGCACTAGGCCCATGGCTCCGGTCTTTAACATCCCAGTTTTATTTGTTTCACCTCCTAAGCCAGTGCCTGCCCACTCACTTAAGCCACCTTTAACATCTGATACCCCTAACCCCTCCTGTATGAAGATACTCTTGTAGAACATAGCAGGCTTAAGGTCAAAAAGAGATGACGCAATATGGCAGAGTCTCCTCTTACCGTGTCATATAATTGCCCTACAGGAAACCTGGGACACCACCAATAGTTTTTTTCTGGATGTTTTTATCTTGTATCTTTTTATCTTGCGGCTTGTATGTATGCCTCCCTCCTTGGCCAAGCCTATTATTATCCCTGTTTTTAAAAAGGGCTCAAGGGATGACCCTGCTTGTTATCGACCTATCTCGCTTCTGGACTCAGCTGCCAAAATCATGGGTAAAGTGATACTGGATCGTTTAACAATGTGGCTAGACCAGTTTTTTTGTTTTTGTTTTTTTAAAGACCTTTATTGTACTTTACCATTTTACACAGCGTCTGGCCTACAACCTCTTGGGCCGGCCGCAACGTATTCGCGGTTACTCAGTAGTATTTAGGATAACACAGCCCGTGTGCTGACATCCCAGGGGTACGGCGGCGTTCCATAATCATACAAGTACCTAATTCACCGAAGGATCATAAATCTAATCAGGTCCATTTTCTATTTTTATTTAACTAAACACGGTTGTATCGCATCAAATATGGAAGACGACATAAACAGTTTTGTATGTAGCAGTTTTGAAAACACGTAGCGCAAATACAGGTAAGTCCCCATTGATAAACCTTCCGCAGTTAGTGGCTAAATTCGAGAATGAACAGAAAAATCACTTCACAGCCTCACTCCGTGGGAACGGGACTGCTAGTCCGAAAGGGCGTCATCCGAATCAGTCTGGGGTGGTTCACAAATGTCTCCCCTGAACTTGTTCCACGCCCCCCAAATCTGCCCCCATTTCCTGGGGCATCCCCAATGCACAAACACCGCCTTCTCGGCCACCATAGCTACATCCATATCCTTACACCAGTCCTTCAGTGTAGGCGAAGCCTCAGCACCCCACAGCCTAGCTATGTTACGTTTTGCCACCATCATCCCCAACACAACCCAGTCCAGCTGTTGAAGGGTTAAGTCAGTTGCGTCCCATACATTTAACAAGCAACATCGGGGTTCAGGCAACAGGGAAACGGTCACGGTCTGGGATATGGTGCGCATTACAGCGGTCCAGAACGCAGCCACCCGGCTACAGTCCCAAATAGTGTGGTAGAACGTTCCCCTTTCCCCGCACCCTCGAAGACAATACTCGTGAGAGGTCTTCCCTATCTTATGCAGGATTGTTCTGGTGTAGTACGTGCGGTGCAGTATCTTCAGCTGTACCAATTTAAGTCTGGAGGGGATCGCTGTTTCCTTAGGCGAGGAGATAGCCTCTTGCCATTCTGAATCTTCAAAGTCGCCCACATCTCTCGCCCAGCTCAACCGTAACCTAGCCAACCTGTCCGAAAGATTGTTCACCAGCTTTCGATATGTGAGTGATGTTGCTTTACGGTGTATGTGTTCTGTTAGCAATCTGTCCTCAAGAGGAGTGGAGTCCTGTAGGACTGTCCCCGCTGGGACAGTGCAGTGCATGGCGAATTTGAATGTACCTATAATGTTCAGACTGTGCCAACTCATATTTGTTTTGTAGAAACGCGAAGTCCACTACCTCGCGCTTCTTCCAAAGGTCGCCCACCACCGATATTCCTATGTTGTCCCACGCCTGGAATCCCTTACTGTTGCAAAGGAAACCTAGTTTATACGAGTCCCACAACGGTGTCATTTGCGTAATTGTGTTAGCGCATTGGAGGTGCCTGTGAGCCTTGTACCAGAGTTGAATCGTGTGTCGCATCGGCCCGACCAAGTCGGTCAGCACACTACGGCTGTAAAGGTTTCGCAACAACCCTCTGGGCTCCAAGCATTGTCTATCAGCTAAGTAAGCTGGTTCATCTTGCGGGGAATGCAACCAGTAGTTAATTTGTTTGAGATGGGCAGCCCAGTACTATAGTTCTATATTAGGGAGTGCTATACGACCATCATACCAATCTTTCACTAGTTTGCATTGCGCAATCCGTGCCGGCCCACCGTCCCACAGCAACACCGAGATCGCAGATGAGATCGGCGCGAAGTAGGAGGGGAGGACCGGGAACGGTGTATTCTCGAGAATGTAGAGGAAGCGGGGAAGCGCCATCATTTTGAACAGTGCGGCTTTGCCCAGGAGAGTAAGAGGGAGGGAACGCCATACTTTCACATCCCGTTTGAAACGGTCCAGTGGGGGTTTCAAATTCAGGGCGTAGAATTCGATGGGGTCTGACGAGGCATAGATACCCAGATATTTAAACGCCTCGTTAGTATAAGTTATGGGGCAACTCGCCGGTAGTAACGGCGGGTGGCCAGCAAGAACAAATAGAACCGACTTAGTCCAGTTTATCCTATAGCCCGACACTCTTCCAAATTTTTCGCAGACGTTAAGAATCTCAAGAATTGATTTTTTGGGAGAGGTGAGATAGAGGAGGATGTCGTCCGCGTAGAGAGATATGCGATCCTCCCACGTCGGAGACCATCTGATACCCTTAATGGACGGTTCCCATCTGATCCAAATTGCCAGCGGTTCCAGGACCAGAGTAAACAATAGGGGGGAGAGTGGGCCACCCTGCCTAGTCCCTCGACCGAGCGGGAAGTCCCTAGATATGTGACCATTCGCTACCACCTGGGCCAGTGGTCCGGCATAAAGTAATCGGATCCAGGCGCAGAACTTGGGGCCAAAGCCCATATGTTGAAGCACTGCAAATAAATAGGGCCACTCCACGGTGTCAAACGCCATAGTGGCGTCAAGGGAAAGGAGAACAGCTGGTTCTTTTATAGTGTCCCATCGGGCCAAAACCGCCTGCAAACGTCGTAGGTTATGTGACGTATTACGAGACGGCATAAAGCCAGACTGATCCGGGTGCATCAAGGTAGTAAGGTGCGGGGCCAGTGGATGCGCTAATAATTTGGCGAGAATTTTAGGTTCCGCATTTATCAAAGAGATAGGGCGGTAAGAGGCGCAAGCCTCAGCCGCCTTACCGGGTTTATGAATCGGAATAATTGTGGCAAGGCGCTGATCTCTTGGGAGTTCTCCTATCTCCAGACTATCGGTAAACATTTTGAGGAGGTGGGGTGCTGTGACCCGGGCCGAGTTTTTGTACAACTCCACTGGGAGCCCGTTGGGGCCCAGTGCCTTGCCAGACGCCAAGGCGTAGGTTGCCTCTTGTATTTCTTCCACCGTGACATCCGCCTCAAGTTGGAGCGCCGTTTCTGGGGGAAGGGTAGGAATAGTCAAGTCTTTGATATAATCGTATGCCTCCTCGACCGAGTACAGCGCCAGGGAGGTATACAGTGTTTCGTAGTGGTCTGCAAGAAGGTCAACTATGGTCTCGGGATCCGAGGTCAAATGACCCGAAAGTGACGTCAGCTGCGCAATGACCATACCCGCTCTCTCCTTCTTGTCCATCCAAGCCAGCATCTTTCCGGCCTTATCTCCAAGCTCATAAATCCTATGACGGGTGGCCTGAATGGTGTTCAGAACCATTTCTTTTTAGTATGTCATCCACTCGGTGCGCCGCAGCCGGACAGCCTGCGCAGCCCCGAGGGATGGTCGGGTCTCCTGCTCCCGAATCGCAGTCTGAAGCGCCTCTTCCAAAGCGCAACGTTCCCGTCGCTGTGTTCGCTTATGGTCAGCAACAGAGGCTATGGCCTGTCCGCGTAGGACTGTTTTGTAAGCCTCCCATAGGGTAATGTGTGAATTCACCGATCCAGAGTTCTCCTGGAAATATTGTTCGGTAGCCTTATTTAAACCTTTCATTAGAGAGGGTACCTGCAGGTAGCTCGCATGGAGTGGGAAAATTCGGCTTCTATGGGGGCGGTGGTTCGTGTAGGTGAGTCGCAGTGGAGAGTGGTCAGATATTCCTCTAGGACGGATGTCTATCTCATCAATGCCCTGCAGCCCATCCCCTGACATCAGGATGTAATCTATCCGGGAGAGACAATCGTGGGCAGCCGAGTAGTAAGTGTATTGCCTATCATAAGGGTGTTTGTGCCTCCAGCAGTCCGTGAGTCCCAGGGCGCCACATAGTCCGTGGAGTCGTCCGGCTCCCCGCATTGTTGTCGTGCGTGGGTGTCTATCTAAGTCCTGATCAGCAATGTCATTGAAGTCGCCCCCTATCACCAATGTCGCGGTTGGCAAAGTCAAGAGGAAGGTCGTTAGGGCAGTGTGCGCTGTAGCATGTAGGCCTGGTGGAATGTATACCGACAGAAAATTAAAAAGCTGGCCCTCCCACTGTACCTTTGCCGCTGCAAAACGTCCCTGTGTGTCTACACGTGTCTGCTGAATCACCAACTGAAAGTTCTTTCTTATTAGTACTCCTGTCCCCCTCGAGCCCGATGAGAAGTCTGCGTGTGCAATGAACTTATATCCCCATCTATCCATTGCTTTTGACGCCGAGCCTACCAAATGAGTTTCTTGCAGTAAAACTATGGCCGGGCCACAGCGCTTTAGGTATTGCAGCACTAGGCCACGCTTCACCTTATCCCCCAATCCCCGAACATTCCAGGTTAGAACTGTTAAAGCTGACTGGCGGGTTGTAAGAGTCTCAGTTGTATCTGCCACTTGTGCAGCCATCAGTCAGTGTACGTAACATCTCGAGGGGAGGATCCTGTAATGCATCTACTGTCAGGAAACCTGTCTTCTTCGTCACAATACAAGAAAAGAAGGAAAGAAGGAAAAACAGCCCAACCAGCCGTCCTCCCAAACCAAAAAAAAGAAACAACAAAGAACAATCCCAGAAACCCCCAATCCTGAGTCCCGCCCACCCTCCCTGCCTCCCTGCTAGACGAACTTTCAACTGCCCGCCACCCCAACACAGCAGAGCGCTTTAACCCTCCCATCACCCAATACCTGTTTGTCGGGGGGAGAGTTCAATCAGGTACCAGTCCCTGAAGTCATTAGTCTCGCCCCAATCCGGAGCCCCAAGCCGCACAGACCCGCAACAAAGCAGGAACACTTGTCAAAGTCGGGTCTCCGTGGCATGTGCATGGCGCCTATTTCTCTTCGTTGAGTGGAGAGCAGTTCAAGTCAGGCCCTCTTGAGACCGCGCCTTCAGCCGCACCCTCCGAGTCTCGGTTCCGTTGCGATTTTGGTCGATGGTGTGATCTGCCCACAGTGCGCCAACCTTCCAGCCAGTCATGCGCGGCCTCCGGCGTGTCAAAAAACCATGTCTTTTCGTCTGCCACCACCTGAAGCCTCGCAGGGAAGAGCATCGAGTAGGGTAACTCCTGCGTCCTGAGTAGCTTCTTGACTTCAAAGAAGCTACGACACTTCCTAGAGACAGCCGCTACATAGTCAGGGAAGAACGTCACTGTTGAGTTCTGAACACGTACCGGTGGGGAATTTCTGGCCACCTGTAGGATGGCATCCCGGTCTCTGAAATTGAATAACCTCGCGAGGACAGGCCTAGGGGGAGCACCCGGCTTAGGTTGTCAGCCCGGCACCCTGTGCGCCCGTTCCACCGAGAACAAGTTCGAAAGCCCCTTAGGTTGCAGTTTGGTGGTAATTAACTCTTCAACATACAGATCCATCGCTCTTGTGCCCTCTGATTCCGGAATACCAATAATCCGCACATTATTGCATCTTGCCCTCCCTTCTTGCTCATCGAGCTTCTCCGCCAGTACTTTATTTTCTCTCTCTAGAAGGGCAACTGAAGTCTGCAACTCCGAAGTGTCCGCCACAAGAGACTTCGCCACTATCTCCACTTCTTTGACCCAGTCCGCCATCTTGTGTAGATCCGCTCGCAGCAGGGTGACGTCTGCAGATATAGAGCCCACCGTCGCCTGCACGCTAGCCAGCGCCTTCATCACGTCCTCCAGGGTGATCTTTTTGGACCTCTCCTCCTCTGCAGGTTTAGTTTGCGAATGGCCAGGGGAGGACCCTTTTTCATAGGCAAATTACTCTAATTTCGCCTGAGTGGCGGTGTGTCTCGGTCCCCTGCCCGCCATGGCCTCCCGATCCTGCAGCACCACGTGGCTGTTGGTATGTCCAGTGGGGGGGGGAGAGCCCCAGACAAAATCAGGAGGATCAATGCAGCGCGTGGGGCCCAGTAACCTGCAGCCGGGGGGAGCACACTTCGTTTTAGTGTGCCAGTGTGAGTGTCAATTGCACACAGGGGAAGGCATGGGCCTGCAGCGCTGTGCAGTAGTTCCTCACCACTCAGGTCACAGCTTCAGTGCACTGCGGGGTGGCGATGTGCGAGGGGCAGGTGCGCCCGCCGGGCGAGCGCCGGCGTCAGCTGGTGTCCACAGCGGGGATACGGGGGGGGGAGGGAGACTCGCCTTCCCTGCAGAGTCTTCCTGTCGAGGCCGTAGCTGGTCTGATAGAGCCCCAGTCTCACCTCCTCCACAACCCCCGGCACCGACACGGTCAGCGGCCCGACCCGCCACCCAGCGCCACCCAATATCGGGTGGGGGCAGGCAGCCTCACCTGTTGTAGTCTGAAGCGATACACAGCGGGCCGCCAGATGAGCGCTCGCCGGCGCCGAAGGGCTCCACCCGAGTATCGCGTCACCCGCGCCGGAGAAGGCACCAGACCCGCACTTCCGGGTGGCGGATGGCGGCCAGTCCACTACGGCAGTCCCCAGTCTTGGTAGCGCCGCTAGGCTTCAGGTCGCCGGATGGTCCCACAGGGCGAGATCAAGCCCGAATCAGACGGGAAACATATCGGGCCGTGCCGCCCGCACTCCGGCATCAGGGGTCGCCTTCAGGGCCGTCGTGGAGTCGGATCAGTGGTCGGATTTAGTGGAAAGGGCGACTGGGTTCCCGGAGCTCACAGGCTAAGCGGCCATCTTGCTCGGCCGGTAGCCACGCCCCCGTGGCTAGACCAGTTTAACGTTATTCCTGACCTACATTAAGGCTTCATGCAAGACAAAGAGACGCCTGATCAACGTCTCAACCTGCACTTGGTGGTTGGGAAATATACAATTGCGTCAGCGTTTGACTGTATAAATAGATCCAAGCTGTGGCTGACTCTCCGGATCTGAGCCTGGACATGGACATGGAGCTGGTGGCCTTCTTACATGCTGCCCATAATAACACTACAGCGGCAGTGAGATTTAATGAGGATGGCGGTGTGATGGACACTTGGGTGGTCAAGAGAGGGGTCTGGCAGGGGTGCATTTTGGCTCCCTGCAATTCACGCTGTATATCAATAAGTTAGGGGACATTCTATCATCCGGCTGTAAAGATATCCTGAGAGTTGGCCCCAAGAAGACCCCCACCCTCTTGTACGCAGAAAACACGGTCCTGTTTCCCAGAACTGCAGTGGGTCTTCAAAAACTTTTAAATGGTTTTATAGATTTTATGGATTCACTTGATCTAGCCATTAATTTCTAAAAACCCCATACCTTGTTGATAGGCTCTTAGAAGGCTGCCAGAATTAAGTTTTTCTGGTGGGGGGCAGAACTAACAAACGTGTCAACCTTTCCGTACTTGGGGGTGCTGGGGTCTAAGCCCATCCCCGCCTTGATTAAGGTGTACAGAGAAAAATGGGTCCGATGTTTGGGGTTACAAAGACGTGTATGTTAATCCTAGGCCCATAGGCCCGGTAGCCATTAGAAACTTTAAACAACAGTTTCTGGCCAAAAGGCAGGGCCTTAGCGAAGGTAAGGAGTTGGCTAAGCCCACAGCGAGATGGTTTGTTACACTGAGTCTGAGCCTACAGATACAGCTGTACGTGTTGCTTGTCACCAAAGCATACCATCGCTTTGGTTTAACCAGATTCCGAAAGAAAAGGAATAACATCATTGCATCTTACAGAACAAGAACTTTGTTCATCAAAGAACAGGAACCCAAAATAACTGGAGCCTTGGGAATAAGCAGCAACAGAAGGATATTTGAATCAATGGAATCAGTTAAAAATAGGCTCACTAGAGAGCATCAAAACAAAACTGAAAATCGAAACTTAAAAATTAAAAGTATGCAAATGGACAAATGTTGCCTCTATCACAGTAAAATAAATGATTTACTGGTTTTATTATGACACAGAGACAAGCACTTTACAACTCACAAATCACTTTTTATGTATAAACTACACTAACCACAATGCACTTTACACAAAAAACCAGGAAGTAACTGTTTACCGTAGAAATAAAAGAGCATTTTCTCTGTTCGTCACCATCCTGTGATCAAGGTCAAAGTCATTGAGCGAAACGCGTAGGGCATGGCATGGCAAGAAGAAAATAAAATTGCCTAATTCTTCCTGAAGGTATGAGAGAGTGTGTCTTTATTGTGCCAAATTGACACGTTATTGAAAATAAGAAAACCGGCTTGGCTCTGCCGGAAAAGAAACGCACCGCCCTTATCAAAGTGCGCCAGCATCAAACCTTGGGCTGAAATTTCTGCATATATATATATATATATATATATATATATATATATATGTATATATATATATATACATATATATATATATATATATATATATATATATATATATATACACATATATATATATATATATATATATATATATATATATATATATATATATATATATATATATATATATATATATATATATATATTACCTACTGGCGGTCGCCAGTAGGTATATATAGTTAGGATTTTTTCTCTATGGGATTTTTGAAAATTCTATGTCAAATAACTTTGGCGTTTGTGGACGGAATTGGCTGAAATTTTCAGGAAAATGGCACATTTTGTTTCTGAGCAGCGCCTGAAAATTGGGGGGGGTTCGTCCAGGGGGGGTCGAGAAAAAAGGGGGGTCCCAAAACGTGTTTTTAACATTGAGTTTTCCATAGGGCGGTTGGCCTCACTTTTAGCCCGAACGGCTGAATGGATTTGCACGAAACTTGGCAAAATTGTAGGGACTGGTAGCCCGATGTGCCTTTTGTAGGTCTCAATATATGTGCTACAGTGGATTTTGAGAAATTAACGTTTAAAAAAAGATATATATCTGTAACAGCGGACCGGGCAGCGCTCCAGTACGCGTACTTTTCGCGCAACGGAGCTTTGTGAAGCGAAGCTGATTGGTTCTCCGGCATCTGTAAACATTCCAAACAGTCCGTAGCGGCCGCCATCTTGTCTCTCGGTAGGATCGAGAGACAAGAGGAGGCCAAAGCGAAGGGGCAAATGACCATAAGGGGGCATAGTAGATCCTCGCTGACCCCCTAGGTTTGATGTGGAGGTTTTAAAAGGGCCCCGCGGGGCAAAAAAAAAAAATAATAATAATAATCGAACGGCTGAATGGATTTGCACGAAACTTGGTAAAATATTAGGGACTGGTAGCCCGATGTGCCTTTGCTAGGTCTCAATATATGTGCTCCAGTGGATTTTGAGAAATTAACGTTCAAAAAAAGATATATATCTGTAACAGCGCTCCGCTTCGCGTAACGGAGGTTTGCGAAGCTGATTGGTCATTCTGTCACTGGGCTATAGTTGGGCTACATCTGGCTGATATTTGGGCTACATTTGTTTTTTTTGTCTCTGGCGGCCATCTTTGGGCTACATTGGGCTACATTGGGCTTCATTGGGCTTCATTGGGCTACATTGGGCTACATTTGGGCTCCAACATATATATAGGCCAATGTAGCCCAATATATATTTTTCAAAGTTAATTTTCGTAAAAACCACTGGAGCATATATCTTGAGACATAGCAAAGGCACATCGGGCTACCAGTCCCTACAATTTTGCCAAGTTTCGTGGAAATCCATTCAGCCGTTCGAGCTAAAAGTGAGTCCAACCGCCCTATGGAAATGAAGGAAATGAATGGGTAATTTGTAATTAGCAAATAGCTCATCGCAAACTAGGAATGGTAAAGAATCGCTATTTATTCCTTAAAGTTCGCTATTTAGGAAATGCAAAAAACTTTGATGATACATATGGCGGTTCATCTCTAACAAGATAAGAAGCATAGGGATAGATTTATGATGACTGGCGCATCACCAGGGATGTGTTAGTCATTCTGTGCCGCTGTTCCGTCACCTATGGTGTGCTGCATTTACAATGCGGCGCATCATGGGGCAAAAACAGCACAGATGCGTGATGTATCTGTGCCGTAAAGGTGGCGCATTGCTGGAGTTGTATCGCAAGTGTGATGAAGCTCCAGCAAGGGTCGGGGGTGCCCCTGTCGCAGGGTTTCTGTTCTCACACAGAACTGTGGACAGAGGATTGGAACCTCGGCGAATTAGGGTGTCCCAAAACTCACCTTAGTAATCAAAAACCCCTTAGCAAGCTAGGTACAGTGTCACATTGGATATAACAAACTCTCAATGTTTAGACAATCTAGAATATGAACTTATAGTACCTCAGGATACGTGGAACTCATGAACAGTCGGTCGTTATATATTTCTTAGAAACCAGAACATGGAGTTAAGAAGAACACATGTGTATTTGAAATGTTTATTTACTAATGCCGTCTTCTCAGGCGTAGTATCTTAGATAATACAAGTACACATATTATCAGTAGCAAAATTACCAGCATAGTTACTAGTACATAAAAAGCGAATGGTGACAGTATGTTAACATGCTGTAAATGAATAAGAGTTAGCAACACTTATAAGCAGCCACGGGCCGTGGAGGGAGTTACGGTGGGGCAGGGAGGCGGGGAGGGGGAGGGGCAGGGTGGAGAGGGCTCCACCCTGCCCCTCCCCCTCCCCCTCCCCCTCCCTGCCTCCCTGCCCCACCGTAACTCCCTCCACGGCCCGCGGCTGCTTATATCTCACCCTCCCTAATACACATATTATATTATTTGCTAAGAAGGTCTGTTTGTGTTGGTTTAGGGCGTGCCCATACTTTAGTGTCTTAGATTTGAAGGAATCACATCAGCATACACCAGCTCTCTCTTCATGTGAACCGCATCAAGTGTTGTGTATGTGTGTTCGGCAAAGCAATATAAAACCCGCCTCATGCCCAGAATTGGCAGAAGCTGCACTTATGTTATGAGTATGAAGTCGTGGAGATCAGACCTCATAACAATTCTGTATCGTGTTGTTCTTGAAACTTCAGCACTCGCTGTACAGATATAGTTTAACAAGCAAAGCAGATAGTAGAGCAATAACATATTATTCTCATGTAAACCACGATGAACTACTAGGTTGAAAGCTAAAGCAACAACTAAGTGTCGTGTGCAGAAGTTGCAAAAAAGGAAAAATGGCGTTTAAACCGGTAATGAGCCCATGCTAACTTAACACGGTGTAAAGATATCCAGGACCTAGATGACACCTCCCCATGATCCGGAAACGAACTGAATAAGATAATAGAAGTGCCATCTCATGAGAGCAGATTGCAACTTTATATGTGGACGGTCCGCAAGGTAAAACATTAAAAACTAGGAAAATTTAATGCTAAAGAAAAATAAAACAGCCAAGTACTTTATCGAGTCTTAAGCCAATAGGCAAGCTAAATAATAAAAACTTGACAAATAAGTCAATGAATTGTCAATGAAATGCTAGTACTCAGCATATCAAACATGAAAAAGGTCTATGACATAACTGTGTATGCAAAATAAGCTGCAACAGCCTCCAATAGGAAGTCACCGTCTTCATCCGAAAAGAGTTCAGCCATCCAATTTAAAAGCGGAAAAGAACATACGTGCTCTCCCAGCACCGGATCCTCTATCACCATCAGAGGACAGCTCGGTGGGGTTTCAAGAAAGCTCTGTTCCAAGAAAGACTGTGTTGCCGCCAGTAAATTCCAGGGACCAATTAGTCCATGCATCAATGCCACAGCCATAATCCTTTCGCCAGGACAAACCAACTCGTGAGTAATGATAGGAGTCATCAGCTGATTAAAGTCGACGTCAGGAGAAACCGGTCCGCAGAGACACAAATCAATGGCCCAATCGAAATCACAGGTCAGGCAGTGAAATACAGGCTGGACACAGGTGAAGTAGGAGAATCGAAAAGATAATCCATATGCCGTGCTTAATATCGCCAACGGCATTGTGCCATAATATTCTAGCATGCGATTGCGGAACAGTGTCAGCAGCTGCAGGGCGGGAGCTTGCACAGGAGGGACATCCATATTTAAAAATGTAAAAAAGCACAAGAGCGTCCGCTGGTAATGCAAGTAAAAATGGGAATCCACGAAGCAGAGTGGAAAAAATAGAATGAAAGAAAGCAGGGATGACTCCAAAGATTTTCTCAAATGAAGTCACGAGACCACTGGTAACAACTTTAAAAAAGTGCGCCAGGGCCTTTGTGGAGGACGCGTTAAAGATAGTCCGAACCATGTCGCTGAAATGCAAAGGCGAATCAGTATTTAAAAGGGTCTGCACCTCTGTACGGGTGTTCGCTATGTGAAGCACGAAAGTTTCACGGGCCGAACTCAAGGCCACCTCTCTCTGAGACAAAAGAGCTCTTATTCTTGCCATGCCGTTGAAATGTGCTCCCAAGGTTGGTATTTGTGGCCAGATTGAAAACTCCCTATGTTCATGTGTGGGAGGAAATAGAACATTTCTGCAGCAAATAACCCGTTCACTTACTGTTACGATAAAAGGAATACTTTTAATTAACCCAGAACAATCTTCATTATTGAGCATCAAATAACTACCATTTTCCAACAACTTGAACGTGGGGATGATAGCAGGAACTGGCGTGCCTTGCAACACGCAAGCCATATTTGGTCGGTGTTTGTTGCATGAACCGTGTAACTGTATGTGCCTACACATTAGTGAATGATCTGGCGTCTCAGTGCATTCCTCTCCATTCAGATAAACTTCTTGATCATCTTTGAAACATCTGTATGTGTATGGAAGCGACCAGACCTCATGAAGAAAAGCACTACCTAAAGGTTCATAACGACCTATTGGTATATATTTCATACAATTTGAAAACTTATATAAAGCAAAAGGCAGCGTTATTAAACCGTGGATAAGGCACGTTGCCAAAAAACCCGCAATCCTCTGCTGATGATGTCACTGAGCATGTCATGAATGATGTAATATGTGACATCATCAGCAGTGGATTACGGGTAATAGTATCTCTAGTTTACTCCCCTATAGCTGTCTTTCTTTTAACATAAGTGTCTGTTTCCTTCCCTTATACTTACTGTTCTTTTTTTAAAAAAAAAATTTTGGTTCACTTCCGGTTCGCGTACCGGCGAGCGAACTGGGAAGCGAACTACGAGAAATAGAGGTTGGCACAGTTCCAAATATTGTACCAATTTTTTAATAACGGGGAGGTAGTTCTGAAAAGAACTTTTTTTTTTATTGTTTTTGTTGTTTTATATTTTTTTTATTATTTTTCTGAACATTTTTTTACTTTTTTTGAATTTTTCTGAACAGTTTTATATTTTTTTGGGTTTTTCTTGCAGGGGGCAATGAAAACGATTCATTGTAAAGGGCTCAACAGGAGCAACAAAACAAAAAAAAAGTATTTATTATTTGGGGCGTTTCGTACAAAGTTGCATATGATAGTCAATAGCTCTGTTGATCAGAGTGATGCTTCTTTCTCCGTAGCAAATGAATCCATTGCAATGTACGCAGACGTGTTTTACTTCATGAAATCTCGTTTGAATATTTGGCACCATCTCCCTGCCCTCTGGTCCCGTTACTTCCGGTACAACAGATCTTCTGGCCATAATAGGGAGATTATCTAGGTCGTTACGAAACTGTGCAGCACTGTAGTTGTTAGGATGCCACCTAGTCATATGGCGATGCATTGTGTAGTTTCCGAAACTGTATTTTTTGTCAGTCCCTCTGGACAGTCTATCTTGACATATAAGGCAAGTTACGTATCTTGCATTTACTTTTTTCTGACCTTTGGGAATTTTAAAAAATTGCCAAATGAAGTTTTCTTTCCGGTGAGACGTCCTGGGCTCCTCAGGCAAAAAGT
Source organism: Lissotriton helveticus (assembly GCF_964261635.1). Classification (NCBI taxonomy): domain Eukaryota; kingdom Metazoa; phylum Chordata; class Amphibia; order Caudata; family Salamandridae; genus Lissotriton; species Lissotriton helveticus. The sequence goes on along the minus strand of NC_136065.1, from coordinate 1,315,429,362 downwards.
GCCTCTCTTCGTGCTCGTCGTCCTGTTCCTCTTCTTCCTCTTCTTGCTGAATTATAACTTGAGCAGGTGGTCCACTCTTCCTTGGATGTGGTGGAGGTGGTGGGGAAGCACCAGCTGAAGCTACTAAAGAAGCCATTGCTCACTGGTAACAAAGGGTCTTTCTCTCACAATGATGAAAGTCAGAGTGAGGAAAGAAGGAGGGATTTTCATCATTTGGGAAAAACAATAGTTCTCAACCAATGAAAAGTGTTCATTTTAGATTATATGACCTAGTCTTACATCATTAGGAAACCAAAAGTGAAATGAACCAATGAAAAGTGTTATTACCAAGTCACATGACCTGCTGTGTTTACGTTAAGCGCTTTGCAGGGCCTCCCGGTTTGCTTCCAGAAACCTGTGCTTTGCGACTCGGTAAGCGTACCAGTTCGCTAACGTAGCACGTCATATGACGTATCACGCGACAACGCGAAACGTCATGCGGACGGGAGGCGTCACGATGTTGTTTTCTAACGCGGCAGTTGCGGTAAAGAAACGTTTACCGGCTCGCGGTCTATTTCGCGGCATCAAGGTCAGCTAACGGGAAGCTTCCCGATTCGCGAAGCGGGAACGAAGAAAAAAAAATATTTAAAAAAAAAATTATTAATAAACATATAAAATATATTTTTGGATTTAAAGAAGAATACATTTTACAGCTACAGATATTAGCTGTTAAAAAACCAATGAAATTCACTGAAAAAACCATAGGTTATAGACCATATATAGTTAGGAATTAGCATTTACAAAACCTTGAAAATTCACTGAAAAAACCATAGGTTATAGACCATATATAGTTAGGAATTAGCATTTAGAAAACCTTATTTTACTCACACAAAACCATTGAAATTCCATATATAGTTAGTTGCACTAACTATATATCGCGCACCCGCAATCCACTGCTGATGATGTCACATATTACATCATTCATGACATGGTCAGTGACATCACTGATGACATCACTGATGACATCTCAAATGACATCACTGATGACATCACTGATGACATCTCATTTGACATCAATGACCACATCACTGATGATATCATTCATGTGACAATACAATGCATCTCCTCATATTTTAATATAACCTCTGTTTCACCCAGTGTTAAATACAGAGTATAATTTTTGAAACCATTGACACACCAATACTAGTTACTACATATGTACTCACTGATTCCTACGTCTACTCACATTCACTCATTCACCCATACAATCATTCATACATACAATCACTCATCTTTACAACACTATCATATGCACTCATACACCTATACAGACACTCACACTCTGCCACTCATCCATGGAGTTACTCACACACCTAGTCAGTCCTGTAAAGAATCAATCACACTTCCATTTTCTTGTCTATATAGTTAAACATAGAGCACCTTATATTTTCAAACATATACTAACACATACTTACCTTGTTATACAATCATTGATATAAGTACACATTGATCTGCACAGAGTCACACACCTCCCAGCCAGCCACACACACACTCAGTCTCCCATACAAATACTTGGACAATCAATCAATAACCCATATAGTTACTCATATAGCTATTGATCAACACATGCAACAGTTTACAGAACAACAGACATAATGATGCACAAATTAAGACAGTTTAGTCACTAACCCATGCACTCAGTGAGACACATTTAATCACTCACTCATACAGTCAGTCATGCACCTACTAAATCCTTCGTCCAGACACTTATACATCCACTCATTCTTCAATATGTAAGACATATTTAAACTTTACAGAAACATAAAATCACTGGATGTTGTTATCAGTGATGTCATCAGTGATGTCATTTGAGATGTCATCAGTGATGTCATCAGTGATGTCACTGACCATATCATGAATGATGTAATATGTGACATCATCAGCAGTGGATTGCGGGTGCGCGATATATAGTTAGTGCAACTAACTATATATGGAATTTCAATGGTTTTGTGTGAGTAAAATAAGGTTTTCTAAATGCTAATTCCTAACTATATATGGTCTATAACCTATGGTTTTTTCAGTGAATTTTCAAGGTTTTGTAAATGCTAATTCCTAACTATATATGGTCTATAACCTATGGTTTTTTCAGTGAATATATATATATATTCACTGAAGAAACCATATTTTTAGGCACGTTATAATTAGGAATTAGCATTTAAAAAACCTTAGAAATTCATTGAAAAAACATAGGTTTCATGGGTGTAATAGTTAGCTGGACATTCCACTCGTACAAAACCATTGAAATTCCCCCGTTATAGTTAGTTCAGCTAACTATAACTCGCGCGCCCGCAATGCACTGCTGATGATGTCACATATTACGTCACTCATGCGCGAATTATAGTTAGCTGAACTAACTATAACGGGGCCATTTAAATGGTTTTGTACGAGTGAAATGTCCAGCTAACTATGACGCCCCTGAGACCTATGGTTTTTTCAATGAATTTCTAAGGTTTTTTAAATGCTAATTCCTAACTATTACATGTCTGAAACCTATGGTTTTTTCAGTGAATTTTCAAAGGTTTTTTTAAATGATAATTTCTAAATATGCCTACAGAGATAGGACATGTGAAGAGAGAAGAGAAAACGCACATTAAGAAAAAAAAGAAATGCAGAAAGAAGCAACAGAAGTCCTCAAAGGCGAAGAAAAATCCAGGAAGAAGGAAATTGTGCAGAAAAAACATACGGAAGAGCAAAAAGAAGCATTGTTGCAAAATCATCCTGTACCCTCAACTTTTTCAGACGGATACTGGTGGTAACGGAGTCTGACTAACCAGTCCTAGAGCCAGTGCTATGTTAAAAGACACTTAGAATACAGTGAAAACACCTACATACACTAGGGAACACTATGCATTGGGGTCCCACTGTGATTAGCATGACTACCTCTGTAAGCCCCTAGTATATAATGGGGCGGGGCGATTAAAATTACCTCTTAAAACGCGCCACAGGGCGTGTTTGCACACGTCACCTCAGGCCCCGTCCCCTCCCTTCACCACTGTGTAAACACGCTCTGTGGCCGTTTTAAATTGGATTAAGGTTTAAGTCCCCTTGAATCCTCAGGGTCCCTAGGGTCCAACTAGCCCACTAGGGACCTCCAGTAAGTGCCACAGAGCTGCATTGCATAGAGGTGTAAAAAGTGGCACGGCCTGGCCCACCTCTCTGCAACGCAGTGCAGTGGTGCTTACTGGAAGCACCTGGTGAACTAGTTAGTCCCCAGGGTCCCTCAGGATTCAAGGGGAATTATTTCCCCAACTTAAAATGTGCCACAGGGTGTGTTTGCACACATCACCGCAGGCCCCGTCATCCCTTCCCCACTGTTTAAACACGCCCTGTGGCCGTTTTCATTTGGGAGAATAGGTCCCCTTGACTCCTGTAGGTCCCTAGGGTCCAACTAGCCCACTAGGTACCTCCAGTAAGCGCCACATAGCTGCGTTGCATAGATGTGTAAAAAGTAGCACGGCCTGGACCACCTCTCTGCAACGCAGCACAGTGGCGCTTACTGGAAGCACCTGGTGTGCTAGTTAGCCCCCAGGGGCCCTCAGGATTCAAGGGGAATTATTTCCCCAACTTAAAAGGTGCCACAGGGTGTGTTTGCACACGTCACCTCAGGCCGCGTCCCCTCCCTTCCCCACTGTATAAACACGCCCTGTGGCGGTTTCAAGTTGGGAGAATAAGTCCCCTTGAATCCTGAGGGTCCCTAGGGGCAAATTACCCACTAGGTACCTCCATTAAGCGCCATTGCAGAGATGTGTAAAAGGGGGCACGGCCTGCACCACCTCTCTGAATCGCAGCGCAGTGGCACTTTCAATAATCTTTATTCGGATATAAAATATCCATAAAAGCACAAAGTAAAATACCAGAGTTGTATATTTTAAAACATTACATAGGTTAAAACGATACACACAATTTAAAACTATGGACACACAGAGGCCTGTGAATTGTGCAAAGCGACGCAGCAGATTCTTCATAAACTTATGATGAGCTTTAGACTGATGACAGGGTTTTTCATAACATATAGGAGCATAATTTGATAAAGTGCAAAAAGATTTAACAGATGGCAGCGAAATATGGTCTGTGTACGATTCAGTGTAAACGACTAGCAGCTTGATACTTTAAAATACAGTCCTTTAAAATACTTTGTTCGGTTTACATTTTCAGAAGCCATAAAAGTTATATAATCCAAAAAATCGTTGCCCTATGACAAAACATTAACAGGGAATTAATTTCTTTATAGTAGTGATGTGGATGGCATCTTTAAAAACATTATCATATTAAAAAGAACAATAAAAACCCAATTTCCAGTTAAAAGTCTAGGCTTTTTCTACATTTCATTGCACATTTTAGAAAACCGGCCACAAAGGGGATACAGTTATGGTTCAACAGCTGCAAAAAGTAAGTAAAAAAGAGCTGGACGTGCTTGCCTAAAATTTAACTTTTTTTAAATGGGTTTTAGGTAAATGGATCTGGGCATTTCATAATATTTACAGAGGAACATAAAGTGGAGCAAATCCTGAAGAGACTTATTGTCGCATCCACAGGCTGCTAACACTTTACCTTTGTAACTTCCCCTTGGTACTACTAATAACAGATGAAAAAGATTCAGTCTAAACCTGGTGAGTAGGAATCGCTCATATGCAGAGATTGGCAAGGACAAATATGGTTCCATATCTGGGGTGGTTTTAAGCATCAGGTGTAACCGGACACTAGGCTTCAGTAGTTCTTTCTCCTCCCTATCCATAGTTTTGTTGAGAAAAAAAGAATGTTATACGAGCGTTATATCCTTTCTGGTTAGACCGTCTGGTTTTATAAATAAATCCAAACGTCCCAGATCGCTAAAACAAGTTATTAAGTACTCAATCAAGGGGATTTTGGTCCTATAGTCTAAGTTTAAAATGTCCCTCATAAGATTATGTGTAAGACCTAGATGCTTGTTGAGCCAACATTGAAGCCAAAAGGTCAACGGGCATAAGGCCAGAGTGTCACTTATGTAGGGTAAACCAGTTTCTTCGTGGACTGACAAGTTCGCTGTTCCCTTAGGTACGCTCAGTAGTTGTTTTCAGAAGTTATTTTCAGTCACCTGGAGGCCTACAAGGCTAGTGTATCCCCAAATGTCACTTCAGTAGCTGGCTATAGATAAATATTTGGCTCGGTAAATTTTTAACAATGCTGCCACTGGTCGATTGCCCATTTTAGTGGCAAATCCGATTAGTGCGGCGTTTGCCCTAGTGAATTCGCCCCTTTTTTTATTTAAAAGTGCTGCCCAGTTGAGCCGGTGATCTAAAAGAACACCCAAATAGGAGAAAGTTGAACAGTTGGGCACTTTAGTTCCATTCACCACAAAGGTGTACTTCCTGTTGGAACTAGGCCCCACCTGCATCACATAGGATTTGGTATTGTTTATGGCCAGATCTCGCTTGGTCATAAATCCGTTAAAGGTGTCAAGTAGGGTTTGTAGACCCTTGGGGGTGCGGGCAAGGAGGACTGCGTCGTACGCATAAAGCAGAACAGGCAGCCCTCTCCGTCCCACATAAGGGTAATCAGCACCTGTGTCCAGCAAAATTCCTTCTAGGTTGTTAATATATAAATTAAAAAGGAAGGGCGCTAAGATGCACCCTTGTCGTACCCCCCTTTCTGTGTTAAAATTCCTGGATACCCTCAGGTCTATTGTATATCTGATGTTGGCCTTAGTATCTCTGTGAAGGTCCCTTAGGAAGTCCACCAAGGATCGCTCCACCCCCATGGCCTCCATGGACTGCCACAACTTTCCTCGGTTGACACAGTCAAAAGCCGAGGAAAGATCCATGAAGGCCATGTAGATCGTCCCAGGGCGGGCGATGGTGTCCTTACCTAAGATCAGATAGAGGTTAAGGCATTGGGCCATTGTTGAGTGACCTGGGCGGAACCCGTACTGAATGTCCGAGATTATCTTATGCTCCTCAGCCCAGGTACTCAGTCTCTTTAGAATGGCTCCCCCTATAACTTTTACTACTGAGTCGATCAGGGAGATTGGCCTGTAGTTCACCACACAGTTACGGTCCCCTTTCTTGTAAACTGGTACTATTGTGGAGACTCCCCAGGATATTGGGCATCCTTCCTTGGCCGCTGCGTTACCCACTGCGGTCAAGATCAGGGCCCAGAAAGAGGGATTAGATTTAAAAAGGTCCGGAGGAATGCCATCCGGACCAGGGGCCTTTTTATTTGTAAGTTGATTTATAGCCACCTCTATTTCCTTCAGAGAAAACATCACTACTTCGCTCCCTAGATTCATAACGGATATGACTGGCAAAGTGGACGTGTTCTTAAATATGGAAGCAAAATGGGACACCCATTCTTCCTCTGTTATATTGGAGCCCACCACTCTAACCCCTTCCGCATTAAAAGGTGATTGGTTGATGGCACTCCAAAATCTACAGCTATTAGATAGGGTCAGGGGGTCTAAAAGCTCCCTCCATAAAGCTTCTTTTATTTCCATTTTACGTTTAACCAGTACATTTTTATAAGTTTTCTTCAAGGTTCTGATCTGGGAGCTATCCCTAGGTATGGTTTTTAGACCTGCCTTTAATTCTCTTGCTGCTTTTGAGCATAAGTGGCAAAACCATCTCGGGTCTTTAAGTGGGCCAGGTCAACCTGGGGCTGATAACAGGCCTTCTACTTTGATAGCGATGCCCTCAAAGGATTTTAATATTCCTGAAGCCGTGGAATCTACATTAAGACAGCATGAAAATTCTGCCGCACAGGTGTCATGAAAAAGGGACGGGATTATTTGGCTCCATCTAATCCATCGCCCTCCATCCGTTGGTTTTAAGGTGTCACCTCTATGCGATTGTCCCTTTTTTTCCATATGCTCCCTCCTAAAGTTACACAGACAGGGTTTTGGTCGCTCTGTACGGTTGGAGTTATAGAAAAACCCTGGACGAGGGGTACTATGGACCTAGACAGGAGGATATGGTCAATAAACGAACCGCAACCTCTACCTTTAAATGTGGGGTGGCTTTGTTTGCTGAGTGGTGGTGCAAAACACGGAGAAAAGATTCAGCTCTTTTAGCATCTCATTGAGGGCGATACCTTGTCTTGTGTACTCGAAATGAAGTCCTGTTATCAATGGGCAACCCATAGACCCCATAGTATTCAACTTGGGGTCACCACAGGGGTGAATATTAAAATCTCCTGCGATAAGCAAGTTATTAATTTGGAAGCCACAGCCTGTTTTATAAAGGTGTTCAAATTAGTGATCCCACAGCTCTCATCTTTATGGGTAGCATTATAGAAATTTATCACATAAAGGGTACTGTCTTTTTGTCCTAGGGAGATGACCTGAATATTTCTGTTATCCGTGGGGATATCCCTAATACTACATCTGAGTGCCAGCGATACAAAGATTGCCAGACCACCCCTGGCCCTTACGCTGGTGGCATTGATCGCTGGGACAAAGAGGGCTTTAAAACCTTCCAATGCAAAATTGCTATTAGTGAGCCAGGTCTCTTGTAGGCATATTAGCGAGAAGTTACTAACAAACTTCACCCACAAAGGGTCAGTATCCTTTCCTGCCAACCCCGCGATGTTCCATGAAATTACATTATTTGCTTGTATAATCCCCTTAATGCCTGGGGTGACCACCCGAGGGGGGGCAAACAGAACTATTTCAGGGGAGTTCATTTCTTGGTGCCCATCAGCTATAAGGGACACTTGGTAATCTAGTTTGTCTCCCGCTGATGCGGGCTCCGACCCTGAACTGTTGACTTGGGGCGAAATAGTTTTGGATAAAATATTTCCATTGTAGGGAGTGGGGGTTGCATTTGTGCCGCACAGTCAATCACAGTCATTAAGACCAGAGAGTGCTGCGAATCTGTTTAGCCCCTCAAAGGGCGGGAGAAACCCATATCCGCCCCTGGATGGTTTGCTTGATTGTCTCGCCCATGGTCGACCCAGTCCCTGCTGTATTCTGTGGTATGGTGTCCTGATGTGTTGCCACCCATTCCATGTATCCAGTCGTGCTCGGTTCGGTGACCCATAGAAAAAACCTAGAGGTAAAATCTCAATACCCGAGCCCAAGTACCCCCCACCGCACACTGCTCCCCCCAGTATCCTTTCTACTGGGGCTGGGCTGCTGAAGTTGATCACAATACAATCTCCGTTTTTAGATTTTCTTGACCTCCCCAGCCAAGACACCTGTCGGACCATTATAACATTGTGCCCTACCATATTTCCTTCTGTGGTGTTACAGGACAGCCAATGAACAACCTTATTTTTCAATTGGCTATAATCCTCTTTGACTCCCTCATTGAGGGGTGGTACATTACCTAGCACTAACACCAACAGGGTGGATTGGGGGGTAGGTCAATTACTGGAGGAATGATCGTGGAATTGGTGATTATGTCCTGATTTCTTGCCCCCTCGGTCTGTGCGGGTAGGAGAATGGAGAAGGGAGTGTTCTGTCTATGGTGTTCACCACTTTCCTCTGCGATAACTTGTTTGCCTAAGCCCCCCAGTAAGTTAAGGGTACCTCCCTTCATCACGTCCTCCTTGTTTTTTGAGATCCTCAGCTCATTGACTACACTGGTTGAGGTCAAACAAGAGGCGGAAGGAGGAATTTTGGCCTGTTTACTTGATTCAGTAGAGGCACCCCCAGTCTGTAGGCTAGGGGTTAAATTCGCCAACATGTGGGTGTTTTCTGCAGTTGCCTTATAAAGATTATCCATTTTCTCATTGATTATCTTAAGTCTCTCAATGAGTGGAAGCATAAATGATTTAAGCAGTTGTTCCACTTGAGATACAGTACAAACGGCGTCACTAAAGACAGCTGCAGCGGGAGTGAGAGACTGAGAGATGGTACTAAATATAGGTTTAGGTGGTGCAGGCAAACATGTGACAGGTATATTAGATGTTATGGTTATTTTGGAGGTAGTGGTCTTTGCCGATTTATTTGTTAATTTAGATATTTTTGGTTTTCTACCTAGATGACGGCCCCCTCCCCTCCTTCTTTTACCCGTTTGTTTGGGGCATATAGCTGGGTTCTTTGGTGTGTCGACAGCCTGAGCATTCTTGGAAGTTAGAGCAATAGGGTGGAAGTCCTCAGAAGATAGGCTGCTACAGGATGAAATATTCAGAGAAGAGATGGGGATACACCCTTTAAGACCTTTGCTTGAGGATCTTGAGCTGGTCACACTAAGTCTTCAGCTGTCGGAGTGGTCTGGTGTAACAGCGTTCCTTATATCACCAAAGGAGGAGCGCTTAGAGCCCAAAAGTTCCAGGGATAGCCGCTTCTCTGTGAGGGCTATTTCCCGCCTCTAGCACAACGGCAGCTCTGGTGATAAAGTTGTCTAGAGTCCCAATGATACTCCCCCCGTTATACTAGTTGCAGTCTTTCTCCCCTTCCCTGGGTGGCGGGCCACTTCGGTCGAAATGACAATGAGAGGGGCTGACTCGTCTGGGTCAAGATACACACTGGGACACACGAATAAGTTGAATCAAACATAGATGATTGTCCCGAGCCCCCTCGTATAGTCTTACTGGCTTGAAGGTGCACGCTAGAGGGGTGGCCCAGCCCGGCCTCCTCCGGTCTATGACAGCCTTGCACGGTCCCGCCTTTGTCCCGGGCTTAACCCCCACGCAAACCCGCGACACGGGGGCTCTGCTGTAATTTATGCGCCTCCGAGTGCGATGAGGGCGGCCGCAGAGACTCTTGGGACTTGTGGTCCCCCCGCTCTTCGCTAGCCGCTCCGCGATGATGGGGCTTGCGGCGGCGAGTGGGGGACCAGTGAACCTGCAGCAGTAATTAAGGAGGGCACCAGGAACGAGGTAATTACCCCCAAAAGCATTTTTCAAAGAGCTCCTGCTCCACCGGGGCTCTGCTGTAATTTATGCGCCTCCGGGCACGATGAGGGCGGTGGCGGCTTCCACCGCAGAGACTCTTGGGACTTGTGGTCCCCCCGCTCCTCGCTAGGCGCTCCGCGATGATGGGGCTTGCGGCGGCGAGTGGGGGACCAGTGGACCTGCAGCAGTAATTAAGGAGGGCACCAGGAACGAGGTAATTACCCCCAAAAGCGTTTTTCAAAGAGCTCACTTACTGGAAGCGCCTGGTGGGCTAGTTGGCCCCCAGGGTCCCTCAGGATTTAAGGGGAATTATTTCCCCAACTTAAAACGCGCCGCAGTGCGTATTGGCTCACGTCAACTCACGCCCCATCCCCTCCCTTCACCACTGTGTAAACGCGCCCAGTGGCCGTTCTAAGTTGAGAGATTAAGTCCCCTTGAATCCAAGGGTCCCTAAGCTCAAACTAGCCCACGAGGTATCTCCAGTAAGTGCCACAGAGCGCGTTGCAGAGAGCTGTAGAAAGGGGCGTGGCCTCTGAACACCTGTCTGCAATGCAGCTCCCTGGCGCATACTGGAGATACCTGTTGGGCTAGTTGGCCCTCTGGGACCCTCAGTATTGAAAGAAAATTATTTCCCCAACTTACAACCCGCCACGGGACACGTTTGCACAATGGTGAAGGAAGGGGGCGGGACCTGAGGTGATATGTGTGCAAACACACCCTGTGGCGCATTTTATGTTGGGGAATTAATTCCTCTTCAATCCTGAGGGTCCCTGGGGCCAACTAGCCAACCAGGTACCGCCAGTATACGCCAGGGAGCTGCGTTGCAGAGGGGTGTTCAGAGGCCACCCGGGACACTGCAGGAGCTGGCCCTGGTGGTCCCCAGGGCCATCATTGGCTCGAGGGTGGGCCGCGCAGCCCCCCTCCCACTTAATTCGAAACCCCTGGGGTGGTGGTCCCTGGGGCTTGGGGGTCCATAACGGACCCCCTATTTTGAATATTTGGTGCCCCAGGGAGGTGACGGTACCTGGGGCATGTGGGGGGGCTAGAGCCCCCCCAGAAAGGTAGTTTTTAATTTTATAACAAGCCCCGGGTGGTTGCAGTCCCCGGGGCTGCGGGGGGTCATGAGCCCCCCGCAAATGTGTAAATAAAGCCCGGGGTGTCGGTCCCCGGGGCTTGGTGGGGCCTTTAAGCCCCCCACCCATTTCATTTTGTAGCCCCGGGTTTGCGGTCCCCGGGGCGGGTGGGGCTGAGCGCCCCCCACATAATTTTATAAAGCCCCGGGAGGTGGTGGTCCTCGACGCTGTGGAGCCCCTATGGGCCCACATTACAATATGCACATTGCCCCAGGGACTTGCCCCCCCAGGGGGCTGATTAACAACGAAGCGCTGGAGCCCACGCTTCGTTTTTTATAACATTTTGGCCGAAATTTGCTCTGGGTCCTTGTGGGACCCCCTGAGCAGGCCTAGCGGGTCAAGGTGTTTCTACTCTGCCCCTTTTTTGCTTTTTGCATGTTTGTTTTACTGTTTTCTTGTGCCTAGGTTCTACCGAGGCACAAGATGGCTGCCAACACTTCCTGGTTTGGAGTGCTGACAGCCAATTAGCCTACAGCTTGTCATCTGTAGGGAGCGCGGATCCTGCGCCGCCATAGATATATATTTATGATTTTTCTTTTTATTTTCTCAGGATCTACTGAACAAATATACACCATTTAATAAAAAGGCACAACTCTGAACCAAGGGCTACCTTGTTGCCAAATTTGGTGTAACTCCGTTAAGCAGTTCGGGCTGTAGCTGCGACTAAATGTTCCTATGGAAAATTGCATTGGGAAAACATGTTTTGAGACGCCCCTTTTTTCTCGTCCCCCGCTTGACGAATCACTCCGAGACTTTCAGGATAGGAGCGGACCGGAGCTGGCCAAAAGTTTTGAAAATTTTGCAAAGAAACACATTTTGTATAAGCTTTTAGAGGTTACAGCATAATGATACATCCTATGATAATATGCTCCAAAGGAAAACTTACATATTTTTGAGGGATCTTAAACTCAATAGTAGTGGTGAAAAATGTATTATGTGATAGTTGAAGGCAGTGTGCCTTATCAAGCTCATAGCTTATTTGGGGAGTCATATCTTTCAAAAAAGTGCTTCAGGTGTACTGGGGACCATGATCAAAGGATGGCTTCCATACACTGAAAATATTCTAAAGTTATCCTAAGATTTTTTTGGGAAAGTATCATATTTTTTCTGTGGCTTAAAGGTTTTTTGTTTCAATAAGGCCCTTAAGGAGCCTTCTTTGGCGTGTAATAGTTTAAAAGCCCATCTGATTATGTTGGATAGTGCTATTGAGAATGCACTTACTATAGCAAATTCCAGGCGGAGGATTTGTACTGGAACAGCCTGACTCACTGAGGCAATTTGTCATAATAGTTTGCCTTCGCTGTTCAGTATGTTCCATTTAGCTATGGGGATATATTCTGTTGCACGGGATTGTTGCCCTATAAACGTCTAGTAGAGCTTGAAAGTGCTTTTTGCCCGAGTAAGAGTAACATTTCCTTATTGCATTTGTATGTGCTGCTGCTTTTTGGCTCATTGTTGTAGGTGGGAATGGACTTCTACGGTTTGCGAGAAGGCCCTCCCAAGATAGGTATCAGCTTTTGCCACCTCAATTGTTCTATTACCTAATTTCCATTTGTATTGGGTATGGTGTTTCCTACCCCTAAATGGGACTACCTTGGTATTAGAGCTATTCACCTTTAGATGATTCATTTATGAATATTTTGTGAGGATCTGTACTGGAATAGCCTGACTCAATGAGATCATTTGTCGTAATAGTTTGCCTTCACTGTTGTTCAGTATCTTCCATCTAGCTATGGGGATATAATCTGTCGCACAGATTATAGTTGGCAGAACTGTTGCCCTCTAAAGTTCTAATAGAGCTTGAAAGTGCCTCTTACAGCAGTAGGAGTAAAATGTTCTTAGTGCATTTGTATGTTCTACTGCTTTTTGGCTCATCTGATGTAGGTGGGAATGGACTTCTAGGGTTTGCAAGAAGACCCTCCCAAGATAGGTATAGGCTTTTGCCACCTCAATTGTTCTATCACCTAATTTCCATTTGTATTGGATATGCAGTTTCCGACCCCTACACGGGACGACCTTGGTCTTGAAGCTATTCACCTTTAGGCGGTTTATTTCTGAATATTTTGTGGGGGCATCTATATTTCCCTGTAAGTTAAATGGGGTAAGATCGAAAGGTACCACATTGTTGGCATATATTAGCAATTAAAATGCTCTATATTCAATTTGTAAAGTTCTAGAAGGTAGCTTTCCCACTCAGTCTCTGATACCGGCGTTGCTTTTATAGACTTAAGGCTTCCTGTTCCGTTGGCAATCAAATGCCAAAATTGTTTAGTATTTCTTTTAGTAGCAGCATATGTAGACCCATCCATTGTTTATCTGAGGTAGCTCTATTGTTTTCCTTTGTAAGTCTTTGCAGTTTTTTCCTTCAGACTGGTTATTTCTGCTTTTCCTGTACTTGATAAAGTGATACATTGTTGTCTAATTAATAGATTCCTTCTTTTTGAAATATTCCCCCCTCCAGTGACCTTCTTAGCTTTGAGAGAAGGATTATATAGAGAGACCTTGTTTTGTAACTCATTGGTAATGGAAATAAGAGTTTGCTCAAAGTGCTTGATTGGGTTAAGGGTACTTTCTGGCAGCCTTATCTGTTGAGAAGAAATCACTTCATTAATTTTATTGATGCTTGCCGTGTTCCAGATTATTTGACCCTTCTTATAGTCTAGGATCGTCTCACCATTCATCTGAGAGAGCATCCATGGAGAAGCCGTGGAGAGGTTCAGATTGAGATTCAGGTGGAGTATCACATGATCCAGTGTGAAATGGGAGTCAAGGTAATTTCATTTTTGGAATAACACTGGGTTACATGTTATATGGTCTTGAATACAGCTGCCATAGAATCCTTATCTTGTGTAGCTTGCAGGTATATCCCTGTTTAGCCTTCCATTTATGTTCACTCCGCTGATTCCAGGTACTAATTCAAGTAGGATTTCCCTCCGTTTATCTGCTTTAATAACATTTAATAACATCCAGGAAAATAGGAGTTGGTATAAACCAGGCATTTTCTTTGTCTTTATTTCTACATGATTTTATTGCGTGGTTAGAAATGTTTGCATTGAAGTCTCCTGTAATGAGGACTTGATGTCTACCACAAGATTCTAATATTGAGACTATCTGGTCGAATATTTTGATCAGCATATAATTCAATTCAGGCCTTGGCGGGATATAGATATTAGAAAGAAATATGGGATCAGTGTCTCGAAGATTTTTGTTCCATGTATTTATCCTTGTAAATTGGACGTTATTACTGACTACATCAATTCTTTAAAAATGACACTTTATGTCTTACTTCAGTAGGATCATCACACCCCCATTTGCTTGACCTCGTTTAGTCCTTATTGCTCGTATTTCAAATGAGAAATAATAATCCCTTTGACTAAAATTTTCGATAGGACAGGTTTCCTGAAGGCAGACAATTTCTGGCAAGCCGGTGTAGTTTTTGCATCTCCAAGCCTGCAGTGTCCCACGAAAAACAGATGATGCTTCTAGAGAGAAGAATCTTCACTTAAAAGGGAGTTTTATGCCTCGTCCCTGCCCATTAGCGTTTTCGCTGTCCGCAAGCAAAGACCAGGAGTTATCATTGTTTAATTTTGTAGTTTCAAGATGGTTATGGTTCCATATCGGTCTTTTCCTGTCTGTTATACAGATTGTTAAATTATCGACTTTGGGGTCCGATGAGCTTTGTGAAGACTTATTTTGGTAAAAAGTCGAGGAGATATAGCGATAATCCCTTTCTAATAATGACGGTTCCTTCAACAAAGCCTTAAAAATCTTTTGTCTGACTCCAACCACGTCTAATCCATACTTATGAAGGGTTTCTCTCTCATTTAAAATAATCGCAAGGATCACTCAGACCAAAAATCAACTCGCACTGTAAAGATGTCAGTCTTGTTTGCAAAGGAAAATAATTTTTAAATCAGTGGATGAAAGTGTTTGGAGTTGGGGGTGTATATGAATGAGATTAAGTACCCTTTTCTGATTTAATGGGTCATTTCCTACAGGAAAAAGATCGATAGTTCCGAAGTTATACATACATCTTGGGTTTAGCTTTTACCTCCTGTCATAGCCTTTGACTCAAAAGCAAGGGCAGCATGTGCATATTGTCACAATTGTTGCTGAGAATTGTTTCTGTGGATCCATTGCCACTGAACATGATTTTGACAGTCCTTCAACTGCAACGATCAGATAGTTTGAAGGCAAGTCTGAGGTATTCTTTATGATTTACATGAGGCCTTTTTGTCTTCCTGATTAGATATATTTGAGCGTTTTTTAAAGGTGGAGAGCTCTGGTATTGTGAGTGATCGCGGTAGTGCCCCTATATGTGCTGGTTGCATTTTGCTTCTTCTATGTGATTGGGCTGTGCCCAATCTTTTCATATACAATGTTCTACTTCGTAATTTTCTGTAGGCCATAACTTCACCATAAACGTATGGAAGCTGCTCCAACTGGATTTTTTATTTTCTTTGTTTAGGTGAATTCTTCGAACTCTGCCTTGTAAGAAATGATTGCTGAAGCTGATTACTGGTCTCCAGATATCTGGCAGAAGATCGACTACTCCTTCTTATATATTGTGTTGATGAGATCCCAAGGTGTTTTACTACTAAGTTCCCTTACCTGTGAGGCAAGCCGCGCCGGCCTTGCGCCGACTGCTTCCGCCTACACGTGGAGGGGTGCCGCGATACTAGCCTCTGCAGTCTTCTTTTGTGTTGCTCTTAAGTTTGTGGATAGACAGACCCCAGAAGTAGTTGCAGCCTCTTTATGCCTATTCACTCCTCTGATGTCGCCTCAATATTGCCGGTACCTACAGCTTAAAGGAAGTGCCGGCGTACACTTTTAGGAGAGAAGCAGTATGGTGTGGCTCAAACATGACAGATCACTGCCCCCACTCCTGGCCATTCTGACCTGGGCGGCTGTGGCCACAAATAAATCCACTCGGTTGATAGCCGCCCAACCTTTGAGATCCATGTGATTAAATACCTATCTCCAGGCTTTAATACAGAATAACAACCTACCCTTCAATACCCATTGACTTTAACATATGTTTTTAACAATTAAAATGTCAGGCCTATTGTCTTTATCATAATGTTTCTTTGTAAACAATTAAGCCTATAACCCTTATCGTTGGCTCGTTACACTAAGCAACTCAGACCTACTGTGTTGGTTCATACTACTTCCCACAATGCAACCATCAGGTATACCATAGTAAAATTTCAAATATGAATAAAATACAGTTGTAAAACAATACGAAATCACTACTAATAGAGCCTAATAAGGATTATCCTAGTGCATCATCTATCCCCATGGTTTGTTAAGGTATGTCATCAACACCAGACCCTTGCCTACTCTTGTAATCGGTGAGATTCTATGTAAATAAATGCCTACCTACAGGCTTTAGCAAAGTGTAATAACAATCCACCCTTAAAAGCTTGTTACCTTTAGCACATACTTTTCACAATAAATAGGTAAGGCCTACTTGATTTGTCATAACTTTTCATTATAAACAGATAGTACCCAAGGAATCGGACATAATGTTTCCCAGTGAACTGATAAGGCCTCCACCCTTTAACAATGGATTGACACTATTTACCTACAGAAGTGCACAGAAGATGGCAACCATCAGGTACAGATTTATAAAATTGCAAATATGTACAAAATTATAGTAGGCAAAAACAATATACTGCCCTCTCAAAAGGTCCTAAAAAGAATCATCACAGTGAAATTCTACTCCCAGGGTCTGTCTGAGTGGGTGGCCAATACCATAAACCTTTTCTCTAATGGTAATTTGTGAGAGAACCTGTAACCAAATTTCTTTCTACAGCCTGATGTGACAACCATCTGCTGTTAGAGGCCTACAGACTTTACCATGTGCTTCTAACAATAATGAGACAGGCCTACTGCCTTTGTAATAACTTTTCATAATCAACAGGCCAGACCTATGATATCAGGCATAACATTTCCCTGCACATCAATCAAGCCTATGGATATTATAATCGGGTTGTCACCATAACCAACTCAGGCCTGAGTGTAAACTTTCCCTCAAAGCAACCATCAGGCGTACAGTCATAAAATTGCAAATGCATTCAAAATTAAAGTTAGCAAAGCAAAGACTATCCGCCACGTGCACCAAGGTAAATTGCATTCGCAAACGGTGCGAATCGCATTTTTCGGCCGTTTGCGAATGCAATTTCCTGATTTGCGATGCACCAACCATTTTCAGAAATTCGCAATTTAAGAAAGTGCACAATTGCGATTTCTTAAATTGCAAATGCATTTAAGGAATCTCAATTTGAGATTCCTTAAATGCAATTCATCATACTTTTATAAATTGCGAATTTTGAAATTAGAAATGCAAATTACCATGAAGTAGACCTTCATGGTAATTTGCGAAAATCTAGAAAAATGCTTTTAAATGCATTTTTCTTTGTTACATGTTACACACACACTTGCCCTTGGGGCATGTGTGTGTGTAAGATGTATCCAAAAGCAAATTTCAGGGGTGCAACAGGGTGTCTTTTGGACACCCCTGCACCCTTGAAATTGCATTCTCAATTTGCGAATTCACAATGATGAATTGCAAATTGAGAATGCCCTCCCATTCATTCCTATGGGCCTCTAGGCCCATAGGAATGAATGTGTAGAAATTCCTTAATTAGAGAATCGCAATTAAGGAAAATAACCGAATCGCTAAAAAAAAAGCGAATTATTCATGCATTGCCGTTTGCGAATCCTTAATTGCGATTCCTTAATTTTCGCAATTAAGGATTTGCAAACGGCAACATTGATGCATGTGGCCGTATCTCTCTTCAGAAATCCTAAAATAGATTATTATAGTGCATATTTTCTAGTCCCTCAGTTTGTTCTGGTAGATTACTAACACCAGAAACCATGTTAACTACACAAAGTACCAGCCTACAGGCTTTATTACAGTGCACTAACAATCCATCTTTACAAGCCTATTGTCTTTAAAGCATGCTTTTTACAATAGGTAGGTCAGGACTACTGAATTTTTTGTCATAAACCTCCATAATAAGCAGGTCAAACCTATGGTATCAGGCATAACATTTCCCTGCACATCAATCAAGCCCATATATGGCATGCTTTTCCCAACACATCAATGAAGCATTTATAATTTAACATTGGCTTTACCCAGCATTGACCTATTCAAGTGCGAATAACTTGCAACAATCATGAGTACAGTCATAAATTTACAAACATGTAGAAAAATACAGCTTGAAAATAACAATATTATCAATCTCAAAAGGCGCTAACAAGAATCATCAGGGTGAATCCCCCAGGGTTTAGCAGAGTTGATGGCCAACATGAACACTCTTGCTCACTATGGCGATCTGTGAGATTCTATGCAGCAAAATACCTATCTGTATATTTTAATAAAGAGTAATAACAATTCACACTGAAATGCATATCGACTTTAACATATGCTTTTCACATTAAATATATCAAACCAAGTGTCCTTATCATACGTTTTCATAATTTGACAGATCAGAGATATAGTTATAATGATTGGCTTGACACCATACCCAACTCAGTCCTGCTGCATTGAGTATATTTAATTTAATTTATTTTATTTTGAAAGTTTTATATAGCGCAAACCAGACCCTTACGGGTATCAGAGCGCTTTACAAGGGAAATGTCATAGTTACATAGATACAGGGTAAATAACATAGATAAAGGGGGGTAAATAACATAGATAAAGGGGGGTAAAAAACATAATGTTCAACGCTAGTCAGTGATATTACAAACGTCCTATCGTCGATACATAGGTATATGATACAAAACAAAACGTTCCATGTATATGAAGCATAAAATATACAATATCCAGGATACCTGGCTGGACAGTAGACATTAGAAAGATCCAAGTAGAAGATGCATTGAGAAGTCAAAAATAACAGTAGTTCATTCTTAAGTGAATTTAGCCATGAGAAGTGATTTCACTTCTTTTTTTAAAGATGTGGTAGAGGGATTAAGTCTAGTTACTGGGGGCAGAGCTTTCCAGATTCTGGGTGCCATCCCTGAAAAGGTTCGGTTGTATGCTTTCTTCTTATTGAATCTTTGCGGTTTCAGTAGAAGGTTTTTAGCGCTTCTTGAAGATCTGACCCCACATGAGGGCGCCAGTTTCTGTGCCAGATAGCTGGGTGTGTTTTGATGAATGGTTTTATGTGTCATACATGCTATTTTCAAATGAATTCTGGCTTCAAAAGGTAGCCAATGAAGGGATTTTAGGTCAGGTGATATGTGGGAGATTCTTTTGGAGACAGTGATAAGTCTCGCTGGGCGTTGATTGAGGCGCTTAGAGGGGCCGTTGCAGCTCTATATAGGCCGCAGAGAGAGACACTCTCTTGGGATGACTAGAACTTGTACTGCCAGTTTTAAGTCCTTTTCTGGCAGGAAAGGTTTCCGTTTTCTTAAAGTATTTATCTGAAAGTTTGCTCCTTTTGTTTGGTTGCTGATGTGTTTTTGCATATTGAGGTTTCTGTCCAGTGTTATTCACATCAATTTAGCTGAGTCCACAATTAGATGTTGGCAGTTGAGTGCAGTAAGGTGTTTGATCCAGGTTTGGACTATGGGTACTTGGGCGTGAGGAGCGATTAGGAGGAATTTGGTTCTGAGAGCGTTCAGTTTTAGATGGTTTTCTGCCAGCCAGGTCTGAGTTTTCCCCTAGAGTTGTGTTGAGCGATTTGATGTCTTTTAAGGTATGGATCTTAAGGTATAGTTGTGTGTCGTCAGTGTACATGTGATATTGCACATTAGACTAATAGAGAACTTCAGTGAGTGGTTCCATGAAAAGATTGAACAGTGTCGGAGAAAGTGAAGATCCTTGTGGGACTCCTAAAGTGACTGGGACGGGTTTGGACAAGGAGTGGTTGACCTTAAATTGTTGCGATCTGGTTTGGAGGAATGAAGCAAACCAATTTAAAACTGGTCGAGATAATCCCATTCTGTGTTTTAGAAGGTCTGCAGGTTATTGTGTTTGACAGTATCAAAGGCCGAGGATCGTTAATTGTATGCGTCATGGCTGATTCGGTGCTGTGACCTGCACAGAAACCTGATTGGTATTTGTTGAGTAAGTTAAAATGTTCAATATGTCTTACCAACTGGAGGTGTACACATTTTTCCAAGAGTTTAGCCAAAGTGGGGATGTTGGATATAGGGTGGTAATAGTTTAAGTCTGCCGGGTCCGCAGTACGTTTTTTAGAATGGGGGATACGTGTCCGGTTTTGAGGGATGAAACCTTGTCATAAAGAGTTATTTTTGATCTTAGTCCAGAGAGACAGCAGCAGCGGGGTGAAGTCTTTTACGAAGTTTGTTGGGAGAGGGCCAGTGAAGTGATTGGCAGGGTTCATAGAAATAAGCATTTTGAGAATAGATTCTTCATTGTAGGTATCGAAAGATGACCAAGATGCATTCTTTTTTAAGTTGAACTTTGATGAGTTTCGATGAAGGGCATTTAGAAGGAATGGTGAGGGGATCGTATGTGAGACAGTGTGTGTGATTAGATTGTTAAGAAGGTCCTTCTTTATACTATAGGTCTTCTGAGTGAAGAAGGAAGCAAATTCTTCACAGTTTGGTTGTGGGCCTAATTTATCTTGAGGGAGGTGAGGTGCATCCTTAGATTGAGTTTTGATTAACTCGCAAACTTTTTTGGGCCGATTTTTTGCCTGATCTAATTGGTGGCTGAAGAAGTCTTCTTTAGTGCGCTTGCTTTCTGTAGTATGCGTTTCTCCTCTTTCTTAGTATCTTGAGATGGTTGGTGGATGGAACTGATCCCCATCTGCGTTCAGTTATTCTTAGGGATCATCTGTCCTCGTTGAGTCTTCCATCGCACCAAGGCTTAGAATATTTTGTGGAGACTCTCTTTAGTTGAAGGGGGATACCTCATTTAGTATCATGTTCATGAAGTTGAAGTAGTGGTTGGTGAGATCATGAACATCGGATATCCCTTCAGGGGGAAGAAGTAAGTTGTAGCTGGAAGTTGTGATTATGTTACTGTGGTAAATTAAATTTACTTATTACCTCATTTCTGAATTTCTATGCTTAATAAATCATAATTTCTTGTCAATGCAAAGCGAGGAGTCCGTGGTGCTACAATGAAGGAGGAGAAGACCAATAACTCGAGTTAAGGGGAGCGCTACCAGCACCAAGCGGGCACAGGAGCAATCTCTCAAGTCCCTCTCTTGAAGTGGGGTGTCTTTATTTTCAACAGCAGAATATTTATACAGTCTTGGTCACGAGGCAAAATAGAGGAACAAACAGGTCGTGGCAGATAGAGGAACAAAGATCAGCAAGAGGAGCAGAGTGTGAAGAAATGGGGGCGTGTCTTAAGCTTCGTGAGGGGACTTGCGATGTGAAATAGTCTGACAGTTGGAAGGGGGAGGCTTCCTCATTTGGGGGTTTGTGCTCGTGCTTCATGTCAGAAACATGAACCATTTCTGCGGGGGAGCAGGAACTCATGTACTGGTTTCCCGGACTTGGCAGAAACCACAGAGACAGATGGTGAAAATGAGGAAGGCTAGGTGCAGGGGTGTCGTGCTCGTGCTCGGGGTCTTGGGACACCAAAGGGTGAATTAAAAACAAAATGGTGCCGGCTTTTAATGTGGGCAATTATTAATCGCGCAAAGGGGATCACGCAAAGGGGCATAATTAGATCGCGCAGAGGGCAGCGAAGGGGCATAATTATAGATTTTATTTCCACATTCCCTCCTTGCCCCAGAGTTTACCTACATTATATCTCAATTTGCATGAGATCATTTATACATTCTTGTAACATGATTCTTTCCCTTTCTCTCTGCTGGACAAGTGGTTTAGGAATGCATTTTGCAGCGCATAGACCGCACAGGGCAGGACCACATTGGATGCAAAGGCAGCATCCAGTTATTATCAGGAATATTATACCTGCTGCTGACAGCAGTTGCCATCCCCAGGACGATATTTTCTTCCAGAACCAGTCAGACCACGTCCAAGTGCCAGGTTCTTAATGTAAACTTACGGCTATCTTGTGTAATTTTGTTATGGCCGTGTATACAGATGGGGAATTATCAGGCATAAATATACAGCAGCTAGAGCCTATAATTTTACAGGCTCCGCCTCTGTCAGCCAAGATGATGTCAAGGACAAGGCGATTTTGGAGAGTAACCAATCGTATGGCAGACTGCTCCTGGGTTAAGCTCCCCAGGGCAGATGCCGTCTGGTTTACAACAGCCTCTAAGGTCCTTGTCAACCTGCGTATAAGCTTGCTGTTCTGTACAGGGCCAACAAAGAAGAAGAACCCTTTGTTAAAATCTGTATACTGTTCCCATGAGGTTTCCGTTTGGTCAACCAAGGAGGTATCGATCGTTCTTTTATGTCTGACATGGGGCACTAGGAGGTCTCGGTGGTAAGTGGATGGGGCCACAAAGACAGGGGGTAACAGGAATGCTATATAGCAAGTTCCCCCCAGTTCAAGGGCAGCTGCACATAGGCCGTTTGGCCACAGATGAAATAAGTATGGCAAGATGCTAGAAATGAGGACTTTCCTCTGTCTTCAAAACTTATAGTGGTATGACAGTCACTGTGTCCTAATGGAACAGAGCCATTTTTCTGGATGCACAGGTGTCCTTTTACTGGTGAGACCGAGATGGAAGGGGGACCAGCATTCTTTTTAGGTTTGGTATTTAACATCTTGTAGGACATGGTCATGTTCCCTTGCTTGTATTCTTCACTTTCTAGGACTGTACCGGTCGCCTGAGGATCTCCCTCCTTATTAGGGTAACAGGCAGTATTGAGTACCTTGTTTAAATCCCCCCAAGGCCACCCATTCTCGCATTAATTATTTCCGTCAGGGCAGGAGGTGGGGGTAGTATCGTCAGCTGTTATTAGGGCGAACCAGGCTTCACAAGTTCCATTATAAGAGAATGGGAAAGGAAAAAGAGGCATCCCTCCCTTTTTCTGATGAGGTGGGATGCGGCCACATATCCAACAATTGGTGCTATTACTGGCCTGCTGAGTGTGGTGTAGCATCTGTATGAAGGTATTGTTCGCAAGGCTAGTCTATGGGCTTGTTCATGAGGGGGTAGGTCGTGATAGGTGTGTTCCTGAGTGCTGTTGGGTGTATGAGAGGTGTGTTGTGTTGGAGGAAAAACAGTGTGGAGAATCCAACCAAGACACGTCATAACTGCCATGAGGAAAAATAATACCGTCAAACATATAATAGGACCATTAAGTCTTTTTCGAGAGTTCATTTTTTTTTTCTCCCACATAGTCAAGGTGTTAAAATCCATTCCCGTGCTCCAACCGCTTCACCACTGGACCGACGCCCAATGGACTTAATTAGCCAGAGTCCGAATGGCAGACCTTAACTTTGATTTGTAATCCTGTTGTGGGGTTAGTTCCAAAGGCAATAAAGATTGTTCAGTCACAATGTCAGTGGGATTGGCAGGGCCATCAGCAACAGTGTCTTTTTGTCCAAAATGTTTCCGGCAGTGGCTTGCGTGGAGCCAGCCCTTCCTGCCCTCGACCTTCACTGCTGTCGATGTTGTTAGTAGTACGAGTCTTGGCTTCTTCCACCTGGGCTGGAGGGGACTGGTCCGGTCAAAGTTCCTCACGAGGACCCAGTCCCCGGGTCGGATGGCGTGTTCTTCCGGGTTGGTTTTGTCAGGGAAGGTGGCAGCAACCTGAGAACGACAAGATTGGAGTGCAGACATCAAGGAAGCCAGGTAGTCAGTCAGCATAGTGCTGTCAACATCAGTTATTCTTTTAGGCCTTGGCGTACCCCACATATTTGGTGGTCTGCCAAAGACCACTTCATATGGAGATAAGCCAGTTCTGGAATGGGCTACCATACGCATGTAGAAGAGGGCAACCGGTAAGGCTACCATCCAGTCCACGCCTTTGTCAGTGCATATCTTGGCCAATTTTGTCTTCAAAGTTTGGTTGTGCCTTTCTACTAGACCTGCTGCCTGAGGATGTCTTACACAGTGAAACTTCCAAGTGTACCCTAACAGAAGAGACACTTGCTTCACAAGTTCAGAGGAAAAAGGGTGGCCGTTATCTGAGTAGATGACACGGGGCAACCCATACCTCGGGAAAAACTCTCTAACTAATTGTTAAGCAGTTGTCGTTGCATTGTAATCTGGGACGGGATAGGCTTCTGTCCATCTGGTCAGAGCACACACTACAACTAGCACATACTTGTGACCTCTACATCTCTCCATCTGGATATAGTCCATCTGGAGAACTTCAAATGGATGGTCAGGGGGTTGGAATCCTCTCTGTTCCACCTTTGTGCCTTTTCCTGGGTTGAACTGATTACAAATCATGCACGGTTTAACTTTTTGTTTGGCTGCAGCTCTCAAATGTTTGTTGTGCCATATATTCTGTATGCTGTCTAACATTGCTTTTTCTCCCAGATGCGCTGGTCCATGTATGGTGTTTACCATAACCTGTACCATGGCATCCGGTAGAAACCATACTGCTCTTTCAGGTGTCATCCAGCCTTGATCTGTAAGGACCCCTCCTTTTTCCTTCCATTCTAGCAGTTCCTGTGGTGTGGCGTGACTTTGGACATCCTGGATGTCAGAAAAGGGGTCTCGTATTGTATATTGGCGGTGTGGTATACTTAATTCTGTGTTTGCTGCTAACTTGGCTGCCCTGTCTGCAGAATCATTCCCTTTTGATATTTCATCTGTTACTTTTGTGTGCGCTTTACATTTTAGCACTGCGATTTTCTCTGGTAACTGACTGGCCTCTAAGAGGGCAGTGATGAGTGTAGCATGCTGTATTCTGGACCCATGTGATGTGAGAAATCCTCTCTCTTTCCATAATGTACCAAAGTTGTGTACAACTCCAAAGGCATATTGTGAATCAGTGTAGATGTTAACTGACTTTCCTTTTGCTAAGTGACATGCTCGTGTTAGGGCTATGAGTTCTGCTGCCTGTGCCGACAGTATCTCTATCTTGTGTGCTTCTAAAGTGTCTGTACCATTTGTGACGGCATAGGCTGCTGGTAATTCTCCTGTGGGGAGTCTCATACATGAACCATCAACAAAGAGTGTCATTTCTGCCTTAGCAAGGGGAGTATCTTGTAAATCTGATCTTGGTTTGGTCACTAAATCAATTATGTCAATACAATCGTGAATTTCTTCAGTAGGAGAGGTCAGTGGCAACAGTGTTGCTGGGTTTAAAATGTTGCAGCGTCTAATCTCAATGTGTGGCTGAAAAAGTGTCATCTCATATCCGGTGAGTCTGGCTATTGTCAGATGCTGTGTTTGTGTTCTGTTTAACAGAAGTTCTACAGCGTGTGGGACCTGAACTATCAGATGATGTCCCAATACAATAGAATCGCTTTGTCTAATAGCTTGTGCAGTAGCTTCTACTGATTTTAGACATGCAGGCAATGCTTGTGCTACTGGATCTAATGTGCTTGAAAAATAACCACATGGTTTATGTTTCTCTGCTTGAAGTTGGGTCAGAACTGATAGTGCTGTACCTGAGTTTTCTGTTACAAATAATGTAAAATCTTTGGTGTAATTAGGTGTTGCCAGCACTGGGGCTTGACACATAGCTTTTTTAAGAGACTGAAAGGCTTGCGTGTGTTCATCTGTCCAGGGTAATTGTGGAGTAGCGCCAGCTTCAAGTGTTGTCAGCTGCACTAACAGTTTGGAAATGAGTGCAAATTGTGGGATCCACTGTCTACAATATGAGGTGAGACCAACAAAAGCTCGAACTTGTTTCTGTGTTGTTGGTTGTGGTATTTGTTGTATGAGTTGGATGCGTTCCTGTGTAAGCTGCCTACCCTCCTTTGACAGCAAGTGCCCTAAGTATGCCACTTGCTGTAAACAAAATTGGAGCTTACCAGGGGAAACTTTATGGCCATTTGCAGCTAGGAATTCTAGTACAAGTAGTAAATGCTTCAGCACATGCTGCGTCAGATCTGGCCGTAATGAGGATATCATCAACATATTGTAGTATGGCTGTATCCGTGGGCATTTAAACAGTATCTAATTGTCTTTTTAATGCTTGGCTATATACGCTTGGACTCTCTGTGAAACCTTGAGGAGCTCTTGTGAATTGGAAACTTCGTCCTTGTAAGGAGAAGCCAAAAAGGTATTGACTGTCTGGGTGAATAGGTATGCTAAAGAATGCGTTTTTCAAGTCAATGACTGAAAAATGCGTTGCTTCCGCATCTATGGCTGTGAGTAGGGTGGAGATGTCTGGAACCACAGGGTGTTGTGGAACGACACATTTATTGAGCTCTCTCAAATCCACCACTAGTCTGTAGAGAGGTGGTGTTCCTGGTTCCACTTTTTTATGAACTGGTAAAACAGGGGAATTGCAAATGTTAGAAGTTGTTTCCTTAATCACACCTGACTGTATTAGGTCCTGAATAATTAATATTAATGCTTGTTCAGCCTGAGGTGGAATTATGTATTGCCTTATGCGTGGTAGTTGGGCTCCCTCTTTCAGTGTAACCTTGTGAGGTGTTATTTCCATACATCCTACTGTGGTGGAATCAGTGGCCCACAGGGTGTGTGGCAAATCATTCAAACGCTCATCTAATTCTCTACTTGTGTTATGGCCCTTGAAATCTCGCAGAAATAGTCTGACATCTGTAGGTGAGCAAACAATGACAGCTCCTAATTCTTTCAATGTTTTTATACCAAGCAAGTTTTCTGGACATGATTTTGTCAATATAAGATCTGTAGTTGTCATGAGGGGACCAACCTGCAAGGGCAGTGGCTTTGACGTGACGTTTCTCACAGGTTGTCCCGAGAAACCCAGAGAAATACTTTTTGAACCCGAGAGAGGAGCCTCTGGGACCTCTTGATGGCTTATTGTTGTTTTACTGGCCCCAGTGTCTAGTAGAAACTTCCTATCCTCCCCAAGAAGTCGGACCTCTATAAATGGACCTGTCTGATTTACTGGAATGGGGATTAGGGGCAGTTTGTCATCTTTTCTCTCTGGGCAACATCATGAGAAATCTGGGTAATATTCAGTGTAGGCGCGGTCTATAATATTCATTTGGGCCATTTGTGTTGTCAGTGGAACTGAAGGTGTTGAACTGTCTAGGGAACCATTCTGTTTTGGCTGATATGGGCGTGGCTGGGTCTTACCAGTAGCCAAATTGTGCTTTAAGACAGGGCAATCTTTAACGAAGTGTCCCATCTTTTTGCAATAATTACAAGTGCTTTTTATATTTGTCTGGCTACTTGGTGTCTGTTGACGCTGGGGTGCAGTTTGGGCTACTAATGCTTTCATCTTTGTGTCTTTCATGCGTTTCTTATCATTTTCTTCTTCATCCCTAATGTGATTCTGGTGATATTGTAGCATTTGAAACACCTGTGGAGGTGTATGTGCTTGCCAGGTACTTTCTACTTTTAGTGCTCTGTCCTTAATGGCTGGCAAGGCGTTATCTACTAATTTGGAAACAAACAGATGCGGGTAAGCTTCACTTGTCGGGGTAAGGCCGCTATTTACCGCAAAACACTTTTCAAGTCTAGTGTAATAATCTCATATGTCTTCACCATGTTTCTGTTTGCAGGAGGAAATGGCATCCCAGTCCTCCTTTTTCACTGTTAGTAACTGTGGTAGCACCTTTAAAATAGTGCTAGGAAGTGCTTTTAGTCTATCTCCTATACCTTGACCTGCTACTCTAGTATTTTCGTCATTCTGAAGTTCAGTCCATCTAATGTGTTCACCTGCTACTTCACAATCTTTTTCTCTTAGTTTGTCATATATACCTGATGGCAACATTAATTTCAGAATTGCTGTGATATCAGAAAGAGTATATGTTCCCATCATTAATACATCTCCTAATTCCTTAAAGAATCCAGCAGGATCCTTTGAGTGGGAGGGAACCATCTCTTTCATCCTTAGTAACTCAAGTTTTGTCAAGGGTACATAAATGAAGACGCGTTGTAGCGCTCCATTTGTGTCAGCTCTGGGGTGGACCTCTCTCATGGGGAACTGGCGTGTTTGAGGAAGTCTATTAGTTGATCCACACGTATTATGGGGAGATCTATATCCAGTCACTTTCTGGTATTTCTGTCTAAAATCTATAAATGTGTTGAGAAAAACTGAACTATTGTGGAGGAACACGTTATCAGCGCAGTCAGACAGAAAATCTTCGAGTCTTGGATCATGTTTAAAACTAGTGTCATTGAGTGTGATGAGATGTTGTACCATGTAGAGACTTGCTAATCTTTGATGTGAGCGTGGTAATGCTAGAAAAAGCTGGGCTATGAGATCATTGTCATATATCTTATATTGAGAGACCCATAGGGTCGCAGTTCTGGCTATTTCCTCCTCCTCTGGTGTAAGCGGAGGTTCCTGGTCTAACCAGTAGTCTAATGCATTGGATGTATTTTCAAATAACTCATCTGGAGATGACCGTTCAGAGTGACCTTGGAGGAATGTAGGCGGGGGTGTTCGTGAATTAGGGGCGGAAGAACGAACGGGTAGGACTTTTTCAGTAGGTTCAGTAATTTCCTCCTCAAGTTTCTTATTCTCTTCATTTGTTTGCAAGTTTTGCAGAATACGGGTCACATTACGGGTGAACCTGTCTAGTGCATCATTTATAAGTTCTAGACTAGTGTGGTCGGATGCGGAATCTAATAAGTCAAAAAGTGAAACTGGTACATTTCTTTCCTCTGCTTGTATGTGTTTTATGAAACAGCAAAGGAGGAACCTATACCTGTGCATTTTTACAGGGTGTGATCTTCTTGTAGTCATAGCGTTAATGGCTTGTGAGTTCTCTCCAGTACAAAGAAACTCAGAGGCCGCTTGAAGAAACGTGTCAATTGCTGGTAGATGTCTTATTACTTCCCAGGAGTCATGAAGTATTTTACTTATTCGGCCCGCCTCCCCTGAATTGCTCGCAGTCGGGTCATAGGGGCAGTCGGGAATTGTTTTACCTGGGTCTGGACCTACGGCACCCCCTTCTGGAGTGAGAGGTGGTGTGTTATGTTGTGAAAGGGGTGGCGGAGGCAGAGGGAGTTGAATGACTGGAACTTCATAGGGTGGTGGAGTATCTAAGAGAAAATTAGTAAAAGTATCCTCTGGTAGTGGGGCTGTAGGCTGTGCTGATGCAATGTTAAGGTTTTCAGGTGCAGATGGCAATACAGGATAAAAACCAGTAGAAATGGCTGATTGTTCCCTTTTATTCCTTTCACTAACTACTTCTTTCCCTATTTCTTGTAACTGTTCTTTCTTGGCCTGCTCTGACATTCTCTTACCCTTTTCAACTTTATGCAATTACTTCTGTTGCCTCATATGGGCTTCTTTTCTCCATAATTCTACGGAGTCACTCTGTGACTGGCGGAATCTCTTTTTCTTCCATAACTGTTCCTCTAATTTCATAATACACTCCGTATCAAAACTACCATTTTCAGGCCATCTATATCTGAGTTCTAGGTCTTTAGTATATTCTACCCATAGATCACAATAAATAAGTGCACCAACACCATGTTTTGCATACATGAAGTGTCCTGGAGTATCCAGAGGAGGAAGGGGAATTTCCTTCTCAAGAATACTCCTTTTGGTTGCCATCTTACGTATTTTCGAGAAAATAGGCATGATGGCAAGACTTTCAAAGATTTTAGAAGTGAGAAAAACACAAACAGAACAAATATCTTTACCGTACCCACGAAAGTGGTGAGTCCGTCTTTTATACTAGTTTAGTAGTCCTCACAAAATAAGTGAGAAACCCACAAAAAACATGTATCTTTACCGTGCCCACAAGGTAGTGAGTCCGTCTTTTATACTAGTTTTAGTAGTCCTCACCAAAGATAGGTGAGAAACCAACAAAACGCGTATCTTTACCGCCCCCACAAAAGCTGTGGGTTTGTTTTTATAATTTTCAGCAGTACTCACCGAAAAATAACTGGAAGGCCTTTTGAAGATTTTGGGAAAGCGCGGCGCGCAGTTTCAAGGTGGGATTTGTAGAACTTCGGACTCGTCTGCTTCGCAGGTTGGGCTTTGGTTCAGGACGTTCCGCTATTTCCTCACCGCTTCGTGTGGATGCTGGGCCGCAGTCGGTCCCCCTCTTCGCCTCGAGGGAGTTAGCGGTAATTCCCCGCGTTGTGCACTTTTGAAGTCCGTCAACGGTCAGGAGGGGACAGTACCGGGTCCAATATCGCGGCGCATGGGGGAAAGGGTAGTTTCCTATTCGGGCGCCAAATAATGTGGTAAATTAAATTTACTTATTACCTCATTTCTGAATTTCTATGCTTAATAAATGATAATTTCTTGTCAATGCAAAGCGAGGAGTCCGTGGTGCTCAAATGAAGGAGGAGAAGACCAATAACTCGAGTTAAGGGGAGCGCTTCCAGCACCAAGCGGGCACAGGAGCAATCTCTCAAGTCCCTCTCTTGAAGTGGGGTGTCTTTATTTTCAACAGCAGAATATTTATACAGTCTTGGTCACGAGGCAAAATAGAGGAACAAACAGGTCGTGGCAGATAGAGGAACAAAGATCAGCAAGAGGAGCAGAGTGTGAAGAAATGGGGGCGTGTCTTAAGCTTCGTGAGGGGACTTGCGATGTGAAATAGTCTGACAGTTGGAAGGGGGAGGCTTCCTCATTTGGGGGTTTGTGCTCGTGCTTCATGTCAGAAACATGAACCATCTCTGCGGGGGAGCAGGAACTCATGTACTGGTTTCCCGGACTTGGCAGAAACCACAGAGACAGATGGTGAAAATGAGGAAGGCCAGGTGCAGGTGTGTCGTGCTCGTGCTCGGGGTCTTGGGACACCAAAGGGTGAATTAAAAACAAAATGGTGCCGGCTTTTAATGTGGGCAATTATTAATCGCGCAAAGGGGATCAAGCAAAGGGGCATAATTAGATCGCGCAGAGGGCAGCGAAGGGGCATAATTATAGATTTTATTTCCACATTACGGTCAATGCTTTTCAGATCCCTCTTCCATACTTTAGGTCTTGTGGGTTGAACTGAGTTAAATTTCACTGTTTCATTGATGAAGAAGGTGATAATATGATGATCAGACCAATCACATGGCTGGATCGTATCTAGATGGATGGAATCAACTTTAGAGATTACTACTTCAAGGATTGATCCTTTATCGTGTGTAGAGCTGTTGAAATTTGGCTGAGGAAGAGGTCAGAGAGGAAGTTTTTGAGACTATTGACCACTGCATCATTAGGGTCATTCCAGTGGAGATTGAGGTCTCCGACGAATTTTTGGGTATTTTGATGTCCGGCATTAGTAGAGACTATGCCCATGAAATGTTCGGTAAAGGTGAGGTTATCACCTGGTGGATGAGAGAAGGTATGTAGAAAGCATATCGGTTTGCTATTGCTAGTGATGTCAAGGCATATGTACTCGCAAGAAGGGAATACATGGGATAGGGATCTGTTTACTGAGATATTATTCTGGTGTATGCAGTTGATACCACCCCCTGTCTTAGCAGTTCTATCACGTCTGAGGATGTCATAGTTTGGGGGTACTAATATGTCAATGATGGGTGTAGAGGATTCCTTTAACCAAGTTTCAGCTAAAATTAGCAGGTCTGGTTCTTGTGTGAGAATGAGGTCAGCTATGTCGGCAGCGTGTCTTGAGGCTGATCTACAATTTAGTAGTATATGCTTAAGACGGGGAGTGCTGTGGGATGTGTTGGGTTCCTGAATGAGGGAGCTTGTCTAAGGTTATTTTTGATGATGCCTTTAGTGTTGTGTTTAGTGGGCCTGTGAGTGCTGGAGGGACAGTTGGGATTAGCGCCATTTTGGGTGGGTTATCTGGAGGCATGATGTTGTGATTCCGGTGTGAGGGCTCGTAGGAATGGAGTAGAGAGAGTAAATCCTTTTCTGATAGCGGATTAGTCCTGTGGATTGGGCGGGTTAAGTTATTGTGAAAAGGCACTGATTTCCACATGGGAGTTGAAAATTTCGAAATGACTACTGAGTGGGTCAAGTGAAAGTTTGATTTAGTCTTCTAGGTTGTCGTGGGGTGTCCTATCTGGCTCCCTTTCCAGATCGGGGAGGGGTGGACTAGAATGGGGAGTGGCAGTAGGAGGCGTGGAGGTGTGTGGTGGGGATGTGGTCGTTGGAGCAATGGTTTTGCAAGGGGTAGTGATGACAATGGGGAGAGATATGTTCGATCCAGGGGAGGATGCTGAGTCTGTTAAGGGTGTAAATGCTGGTGTAGTAGCAAGGGGGAGTGTCTTATGGAGGAATCTAGTGGGGAGGGGAGCTTAATTGTAGCTAATGGTCGTGAAATCAGCGTGGTGGTGTGTTAGTCTGTGATGGGTGTAAATACTGGTGCAGTAGTAAGGGGGAGTATCTTGTGGGTGAGTTGAGCGGGGGTAGCATAGGGCTCGTGGGTATATATTGGTCGGGATAATAGTGGTGTGGCTAGAGGTAGAATTTGGCTGTGTGATAGGTTGTGTGCTGGTGGAGAGAGATGCCTGGGGAGGGGTTTGGGGTTTTGTCACATGTTCTTTGATAGTGGCGAAGGTGTTATATAACAGGTTTAAGCTGTGGTCTGTTGATTGCATGAGAATAGTTCCGTTATTATAGATGGTGATGGTTGCTGCTGCTTTGAAAATGTGGGAGTGGAAGACAGGGATAATGAGACCATGTGCAGTTTTCCTAGTGGAGGAGATCGAAAATATAACTAGGAATTCTTTCCTCCATTGTGCTCTTCATTTAGTGTAGAAGATGATATCCGTGGCTACATGCCTTTTGTTTGTTGAGAAGTAGGGATCAGAGATGGGTGTTTCAGGGTGTAGTTTTATCAAATTGTGTTTAAAGCGTTTGGATGCTTTTTTTGAGAGGATGAGAGGGGCAGCTGATGGTGTAGGTATGTGCGCCTGTGAGCTCCATACTGGGGCAGGCACAGTTAGGACGGGATAGGGCGTTAAGGGGCGATATGTGTGTATGTGCCCCATAAAGGGGGGTCAGTGTGGTGAGGGTGTGATGGGCGTGGGAGAGAGGGGAGGACACGGAGGAGGGTGATGATGTAAGTGTGGGGTGGCTTGGGTTTGGGCAGAGGGAAGAAGTCAGAGGGGAGAGTAGGGGTTGGTTCAAGTAATTTAGTAGGTGCAGCGTAGCAGGCGAATGAGGGGCTGGGGGTGTGGCAGGAGCAGTAGAGAATGAGACAGAGAGAAATAAAGATAAAATACCTAAAGTTGCATTTGAGATTCTGACCTGTATACGTAGATAGGGGGATCAATGGGCGTAACCTAGCAACGTACGGGAACTTGTCCACTGTGGAGGAGTCAGTCCAAGATGGCCACTTCATTGGAGTGGACATCATTGCCAGCAAGATAGTCTTGTGTCTCTTTCTATTAACTGGGCTGAGCCAGGGATAATCCTATTTCAATTTCTGTAGCTCTGGTGGCGTTTTTAGTCTTTTTTCCTTTGTTATCGTCTGCTTCCTTAGAGGGTCTTTCTCTGCCTAGAGCAACAACAAGCTGGAGGCAGACCCCAAAATAATGGTATATATGTGGGCCACCATTTTGCAGATTGGGATATAGAGGCAGATGCTGCCCGAAGTTAGTAAAAGTGGTGCCAAATGGAGTTAGTAAAAGTGGTGCCAAATGGAGCGCACCTCGCTCCCATGTGCAGGAAAAACAACTCCAGTACAGAACCATATAAAAATGTACCAGGGGAGATTCTGCGAGATGCCTCAACACCGTCAGTTGTGTCCGAGGGGGCAGAGTTGTCCTGCGGGCTTCATACACATCACGTTCCCGTGTACAAGGAAAGAAAAAAAGAAAATCACATTGATGAGGGACAATGCTAAATGCAACAAATTAGAAGGTTGTATCGGCTCTGTTATTGTGCCTGAAAGGGCAGAGTCAGCCCGAGAGACCATCCGCACCCAGCTCACACATACGGGACAAATCCTATTACCACGGATATAGTGTACAATGCAGGACTTTAGCAGCCGCATCGGTGTTACTGCTACTCGTGCATGAGGGGGCGAAGCCCAGCTGCAGCTTCATCCGGGGGAGCCCTTTTGCCGGGAGGCCCGCTTCGTGTGTATAAACTTTGCCTATAGCCACAAAGAGTATATCAATCAGTCAATCAGAGTACTTGTAAAGCGCACTACTAACCCGTGAGGGTCTCAAGGTGCTGAGGGGAGGGGGGTGCCGCTACTGCTCGAAGAGCCAGGTCTTGAGGAATCTTCTGAAGGTGAGTAGGTCTTGGGTCTGCCGTAGGTGGGTTGGGAGGGTGTTCCAGGTCTTGGCGGCGAGGTAGGAGAAGGATCTGCCACCGGAGGCTGTTCGTTAGATGCATCGCACAGCGGCGAGGGCGAGGCTGGCGGAGCGGAGCTGGCGGGTGGGGGTGTAGGAGCTGAATCTGCTGTTCAGGTATGCTGGACCTGCATTATGTGTGTGGGTGAGGAACTTGAAGGAGATCCTCTTGTCGACGGGGAGCCAGTGTAGGTCCTCAGGTGGGGGGTGATGTGGCTGCGGATGTTGACGATCAGTTGGGCGGAGGCGTTTTGGATGCGTTGTAGTAGTCGTAGGTGTTTGGCTGGGATTCCTGCATAGAGTGCGTTGCCGTAGTCCAGTCTGCTGCTGACGAGGGCCTGTGTCACCGTTCTTCTTGTTTCGGTCGGGATCCACTTGTAGATCCTGCGGAGCATGCGGAGGGTGTTGTAGCAGGAGGAGGAGATGGCGTTGACCTGTTTAGACATGGAGAGGAATGAGTTGAGGGTGAATCCTAGGTTGTGTGCATGGTCGGTGGGTGTCGGTGCTGTTCCCAGTGTGGTCAGCCACCAGGAGTCGTCCCAGGCTGAGGGGGTGGGTCCGAGGATGAGGACCTCCATCATGTCCGAGTTCAGTTTCAGATGGCTGCTCCTCATCCAGTTGACGACGGCCTTCATTCCCTCATGGACGTTGGTTTTAGCGGTGTGGGTCCTTGGTGAGGGAGAGGATGAGCAGGGTGTCGTCGGCGTAGATGATGTTGAGGTCGTGATGGCGGCCCACTTGTTCGAGGGGGGCCATGTAGATGTTGAACAGCGTCGGGCTGAGGTATTAGCCCTGGGGGCCG
The DNA here is from genome assembly GCF_964261635.1 of Lissotriton helveticus. NCBI lineage: Eukaryota > Metazoa > Chordata > Amphibia > Caudata > Salamandridae > Lissotriton > Lissotriton helveticus. Next base: position 1,315,394,380 of record NC_136065.1, on the reverse strand, counting down.
CCGCAGATGATGTTGGTGGATTCGGATCAGAATGGTGGGAGACGGACGCTCTGGGTTCTGCCGGAGATGAAGGACGTGGTCCCGTCAAGGGCCTTTTCTTGGATTCCGGCTTCTAGGAGGTGTGTCTTTAGAGTGCGATGGCAGACCGTGTCGAAGGCGGCTGACAGGTCCAGGAGGATGAGGGCTGATGTTTCGCCGTTGTCTAGTTGGTGCCGATGTCGTCTGTGGCGGCAATGAGGGCTGTCTCGGTGCTGTGGTTTCGTCTGAACCCGGACTGGGAAGGGTCCAAAATGTTGTTGTCTTCCAGGTGGCGGGCCAGTTGCATGTTGACAATTTTCTCGATGACATGCGCCCGGAACGGGAGCAGGGAGATGGGCCGGAAGTTCTTGAGGTCCTTGGGGTCCGCCTTGGGCTTCTTGAGGAGGGCGTTGATTTCGGCTTGCTTCCAGCTTTCCGGGAATGTCGCTGTTTCGAAGGAGATGTTGATGGCCTTCCGTAGTTGGGGTGCGATGGCTGTGTCTGCTTTGTTGAATATGTGGTGTGGGCACGGGTCTGACGGAGATCCTGAGTGGATGGAGTTCATGACCTAGCGTGTTTCGTCGTCGTTGACGTTGGACCAGGAGGTCAGGCGGTTGGCGCTGGTGGTGTTCACAGGGAAGGTGGAGTCTGGCGTAGTCGGGGCGGTCAAGATGTTGAAGCTGTCATGGATGTCAGCGATCTTGTGGTGGAAGAAGATGACTAGTGAGTCGCACAGTTCTTGTGAGGGCTGGATGTCGTTAGCGTTGGCGCTGGGGTTGGAGAGTTCCTTTATGATGCTGGAGAGCTCTTTGCTGTTGTGTGCATTGTTATCCAGGCGCTCTTTGAAGGAGGATCTCTTAGCTAATCTGATGAGGTGGTGATGTCTGCGGGTGTCGTCCTTGTAGGCTGCGTGGTTGTCCGATGTGCGTTCGTGGAGCCATATCTTCTCCAGTTTCCGGCATGCCCGTTTGGGGGTCTGAAGCTCGTCGGTGAACCAGGTGGCACTCTTGCTGGCGTGGCTGTTGGAGGGTTTCTGGGGCAGGGCGAGGGTGTTGGCGCAGTCGTCGATCCACTGTCTGAGGTTGCGGGCTGCGGCTTCTGGTTAGTGGGGTCGTGGATGGGTTCTGGGCAAGGGTGGTGATCAGCTGGTCTTCGGTGACTTTGCTCCAGCAGCGGCGAGGTAGCTGTTGGGTGCGGTGGTGCGTGGTTGGTTTCTTGAAGGTGAAAGGGATGCAGCGGTTGTCTGTCCAGTTGAGTTTGGTAGTGTGGTCGAAGGCGACATGGGTGCCTGTGGAGAAGACGGGGTCCGGCATGTGGCCGGCGGCATGGGTGGGTGGGTGTGATGACGAGCTGTCTGAGGCCAAGGTTTGTGAGGTTGTCGATCAGGGTGGCGGAGTTGGCGTGGCGGAGGCGAGTACGTGGTGAGGTCGGCGATGGCGTCGCTGAACTGAGCTCGGGATCCGGGGGGTCTATAGATGAGTGTTCCTCTGAGGGTGGTGTTGGGGTAGGTGTGGATCCGGAAGTGCAGGTGTTCAGCGGTGATGAGGGCGTCGTCTGCTTGGGTGGCGACCTTGAGGGTAGACTTGTGGACAATGGCTATACCTCCTCCCATTCCGTTGGCGGGAATCGCTGGGGGCGATCTTGTAGCCGTCCGGTATGTCTATGCCAGTGTCAGGCGCTGAGGAATCGTTCCGCCAGGTCTCAGTCAGGAAGGCCACGTCTGGTGCGTCTGGTCTGGTGTCGAGCAGATCCCAGAGCTCGACAGCATGTTTGCGTGCAGAGCAGGTGTTCAGGAGTATGCAGCGGAGGTGGTTGGGTCCAGTCCTAGGAGGTTTGGTGGTTCTGTCGCAGGTGAAGCTGCAGGAGCGGCAGGAGTAGGGTCCATGGGTCCGTTTTGGGGTGGCCTGGAAGCAGGTGTGCTTTTGGCCGGCGTTAAGTGGGTGGAGGGTGCTGGCATCGTATGGAGTCTGGTGTTGTGGCATTCGCGGGGTCCAGGGGTTCTGGTGCTGGGCGCGGTCCAGGCGCGGACGGACACAAACGGGCTTGCCTTAGGTGCGCCATTGGCGCACCAGTGGCACGTCCGCTGCGCGGCCGCACAGCGTCCGACATATATGAAGAGGTGGGAGGGAGGAGCAGCTGGGAGGCGGGAGGCGGGAGCAGCGAGTGGCCAGGGGCGGGGGCGCAGGGGGCACAGCGGCGGGAGAAACTGGCCCAGAGAGCAAAATGGGGCACAAAAAAGGGGGGAAACGAGTGGCACAGATCAAAAAACGGGGCACAAGGAGGGGGAGACACTGGCACAGAAAGCAAAATGGGCACAACAAGGGGGGAAAAACGAGTGGCACAGATCAAAAAACGGGGCACAAGGAGGGAGAGACACTGGCACAGAGAGCAAAAAGAGGCACAGATGGGGGAGAAACGAGTGGCACAGATCAAGCAAAATGGGGCACAAGGAGGGGGAGACACCTGTACAGAGAGAAAAATGGGGCACAGAAAGAAGGGAAAAACAAGTGGCACAGATCAAAAAAACGGGGCACAGGGAGGGGGAGACACTGGCACAGAAGCAAGGACGGAAGAGACTTACAAGCGGCAGTGGTAGCAGGGGCACACAGTCGGAGCTGCGTGGAGGGGGAGCGACCTACCAGGAGGGTGAGGGGTAGCTCGCCTCACCGCGCAGCGTCCGGCATATATGGGGACGTGGGAGGGAGGAGCAGCTGGGAAGCGGGTGGTTGGAACATAGAGTGGGCAGGGGGCCGGGCCGCAGGGGGCACAGCGGGGGGAGACACTGGCACAGAGAGCAAAATTGGGCACAAGAAAAGGGGGGGAAATGGGTGGCACAGATCAAAAATTGGGGCACAAGGAGGGGGAGACACTGGCACAGAGAGCAAAATGGGGCACAGAAAGGGGGGGAAACGAGTGGCACAGATCGAAAAAACGGGGCGCAAGGAGGGGGAGACACTGGCACAGAGAGCAAAATGGGGCACAGAAAGGGGGTAAAACGAGTGGCACAGATCAAAAAAACGGGGCACAGGGAGGGGGAGACACTGGCACAGAAGCAAAGACGGAGGAGACTTACAAGCGGCAGTGGTAGCAGGGGCACAAAGTCGGAGCTGCGTGCATGGGGAGCGACCTACCAGGAGGGTCAGGGGTCGCTCGCCTCACCGCGCAGCGTCCAGCATATCTGGGGACGTGGGAGGGAGGGGCAGCTGGGAGGCGGGAGCAGCAAGTGGGCAGGGGGCGGGGCCGCAGGGGGCACTGCGGCGGGGAGACACTGGCACAGAGAGAAAAATGGGGCACAAAAAAAGGGGGGAAAACGAGTGGCACAGATTAAAAAAACGGGGCACAAGGAGGGGGAGACACTTGCACAGAGAGCAAAATGAGGCACAAAAAGCGGGGAAAATGAGTGGCACAGATCAAAAAGACGGGGCACAAGGAGGTGGAGACACTGGCACATAGAGCAAAATGGGGCACAGAAAGGGGGGAAAAACGAGTGGGACAGATCAAAAAAATGGGATGGGGCACAGGGAGGGGGAGACACTGGCACAGAAGCAAGGACGGAGGAGACTTACAAGCGGCAGCGGTAGCAGGGGCACACAGTCGGAGCTGCGTGGAGGGGGAGCGACCTACCAGGAGGGTCAGGGGTCACTGCATAAATGCAGTACTTTTACTGGAAGCTCCCAAATTCAGCACAAACACATTCTGTACTCAGGGGAACCAACATGTGAGTGGAGCCTGAGCATCTCTGAGTAGGCCTCTGAAAACTTTTTTTTTTATCCCATGAGATCAGGGACAGTTACACCATCAAGTAAGATCTAAAATTCCATATAGGTTAATGACTGCCCTCCTCCCATCTGTGGTGCTGCCAGGGAAAAACAATGTATATTATATGGTTATCTAATAAACATTATTAGCATTACAATTTCATATGTGTGACCATAAATGTTCAAGCTCATTTAGCTGGACAAATAAACAAAATGATCACAGCTGCATGTAGGGCAAGCAGATTTTTGTGGCAGTACACATCCTCTGCCCAATCAAAACATGTATTCCTAGCTCCCAGCGTGTAGGAGGAGTTGAATCCCCTTTCCTGGTGATTCTCACATAATTGTCTGGTTATAGTGGCGCTGTCAAGCCACAGTATAACAATGGCTTCCGACGGGAGCAACCTACTTTGCTTCTTTTTTACATTTTAGAGAGACAGAGTGGTTCTTAATGTTCAAATTGTACTGATTTGGACCAGCACCCAAAAAGGATAAAATATTAAGCCAACTTAGAAATATTGTTGACACACTGGAAAATGTTTAATTAAATTGATTATTTATTGTCCCACGTAAAAGCCCACAGTCAATAAGGCTAATGCTAGAGACAGACTAGTTAAGTTCATGCACATACTTTTGCTGCCACATGCTCAATTTAGTGTTTGAGGGGCCCTTACAAGTAAGCCCCACCTTCAAAAGGAGTGAATGGAACTCTTCAAGATTAGCAGTGGGAACGATTCTCAGACATTCTGGGCATGTATTGTTAATCTGGATAACAAGAATACTTATGCTTACTACAACAATGTTACCCGATAGATCTGGGTGTCAAATTTTAATGTGTCTTTATATCATACCTCAAAGAAGAGAGTAGATCAACTGACATCGAACTGAACAGGAATTAGATGAAGGCCATAATTAGGTTTGTATACATGATGGCACACCAGACCCTACTGGTCTGAGTCATTTTTGATGGTTGTAAGAAATGGGGTTATTAGTTGATATGGGGTGTAAGCCCTTTCAAATAATGAATGCAATCCTTGTCAGGGTGAACCACAAAAATCACTATATAGACCTGTGCTTAAGCCTCTGGTAGCTTGGCAGAAAGACAGTCAGGCGGAACTTAGAGGCAATGTGTAAACAGTAATAAAGTGAAAACACAACACAAGAAAAATTCCAAACCATTTTAGAAAACAGAGTGCAATTCAATATATAAAAGGAAACCAAATGACAAAAAATCTAATCAGCAGTCAATTTATTTATTTATTTAGTGTGTTTTGGTATCGCGCACAGCTACCCCAACGGGGTGTCCCGGCGCTCCTGTATAACTACATGCAGACCTTTGATGGTTAATTGAGGCAGAAGTAACTCAGCAGAACAGGTGCGTTTTGAGTGCTCGCCGGAAAGGTTGTTCGTCTTTGATCAGCCGGATGGCATTAGGAAGTTTATTCCATAAGGCCGCTGTCAACACTGGGAAAGTTTTCCCACCTGAGCGGGATTTCCTGAATCTAGGAACCGACAGGAGGTTTTTTGACGAGGAACGTAGAGTCCTGAAGTTATTATAAGGGATCAAACAGGAAGACAGATATGCGGAGCCTTTACCCTGCATTGCCCGATGAGCTAGTACCAAAGCTTTAAATTCGGCCCTCTTTTGCAGTGGTAGCCAGTGGAGGTTGCGGCGGTGAGGGGTGATGTGCTCACGTAGGGGGAGACCGGTAACCAATCGCACCGCCGCATTCTGTACTGTCTGAAGGCGATGACTGAGCCCTGCAGACAGGCCAGAGTAGAGGCCATTGGCGTAGTCCAGGTGTGAAGTAATCAACGCCTGGACTACAATCTTCCTGGTGTTACTCGGCAGAAAGTGAATGAACTTTTTTATCATTCTAATCTTGGCTAGACAGGCAGTGGAGACTGTATGCACTTGATGATGAAAAGTGAGGTTGGAGTCCCATCTCACTCCAAGATTCTTCACAGAGTCTTTTGGGAGGGGGGGGGGTACTTAAGTCGGTAGGCCACCAAATATTAGGGTCCAGTGGAGAAGGCTGGTTAAAAAATAGAACCTCCGTTTTCCCAGCATTCAATCTAAGAAAATTATTGTCCATCCAGTGAGCAATTGTACGAAGACAATTTTTTAATGGATCAAAAGTTGAGGGGGAGATGTTATTGAAAGAAAACATAAGCTGGATATCATCAGCATAGGAGGTGACCTTTATACCAGTTTGGGCGATGATATCAAAAAGTGGGGAAAAATAAACATTAAATAAGAGGGGGCTCAGCGAGGAGCCCTGAGGGACTCCCCACCGAAGCGGACGACTTTCAGAAATGAATGGGGGGGTAAACACTGCCTGGGTCCGGCTAGACAAGAAGGATGAAATCCATCCTAAGGCCGTGCCCTGAATACCTTTTGAATGCAGGCGATCAAGGAGGAGGGGGTGGGAGACGGTGTCGAATGCTGCCGACAAGTCCAGCAGCACCAACACCGCTCTTGATCCCTCGTCCAGCCTCCATCTTACTGCGTCTGACATCTCGATGAGAGCCGACTCAGTGCTGTATCCTGGTCTAAAGCCGTGCTGAGAATCGTGAAAGGCACCTGATGTTTCGAGAAAGTTAGCTAGTTGTTGTTGAGCAAGACTTTCTAGTACTTTAGCTGGGGCAGGCAGTAGAGAAATGGGCCTGTAGTTGGCAGGATCACAGGGATCGGCGCTGGCCTTCTTAATTATCGGAACCAGGCGTGCTTGTTTCCAGGTGTCGGGGAAAACTCCCAGCTGTAATGAATCATTCCATATTCTGTTCAGAAAGGGATTAAGGATGGGAGCTAAGGATTTGTAATGTTTAGCCGGCTATGGGTCCAGCGGAGTGCCAGATTTAATTTTAAGAAGTTCTGCGAGAGATTGTTCCAGAGAAATCTGATGGCAATAGTGTTAAAAATGGTATCTGGTCACACTGGACCGCATCAAAGTCACTTTGATGTTCAATCAGGACAGGACACAATTCTTTCCCCAGCCATCCTGTCAGGAAGTCCCACCCCATCTACACCCACCCCCATTTGTCCCCTTGTCTGGAAGGAATACACAACACATCACAGGTGAGCCATTCACAGTTATATGACCCTGGACACTGCCAGAAAGGCGCATTTGGTTTAGGCAAGAAAATGTCACCTTTCTAGAAGTAATAAAAAGGTAATAGGTGTCTGCAAGGGAATTTATTTGAAAAAGACTTAGTTGAGTATGGCATTACTTGTGGGATTAGTCCATCTGGAACAGACCCCCATGTGTCATAAGACAACTTCACTCAATGAAACTGATCAGCACAAAAAACACGGGAGATCCTAAACTGTTAGAAGTACCTTGCAGGCACCCATTACCTTTCTATTTTATTGCCCAATCCTCCAAGGGTTTATTGGGTTTCCCAATGTATTTTCCACCTTTCTTGAAGTGGCATTTTCAGAATAGTAACTTAAAATCAGACTTTACCATTAAAATCAATTGAGTGGAAGACGTATTTCTGTGGCAGATCCCAAACAGAAGTTATCACTTATTGTAATAAGGTATCCAGTGTTAGTTTATAGTAAAGATAGCCTTGAAACAGTACAAGGTGTAGGTGTAGGAGTTTTTCATTGTTAGGATATGTACATCTTATATATACAATCTTACTTTTTAAATACCATGCACCTTTCCCTATGCACCGTTAGGTCTTACCTTACGGGTGACTTATAAGTATTAAAAAGAAACATTTAGTCTTGGCAAAATGATTATTTTGCCAGGTCATAATGCCAGTGTAAAACTGCACTTCGGGCTGCAGTGGCAGGACTCAGACATGTTGTACAGTGCTACTTTAGTGGTTGGCATAATGAGTGCTACAATGACTGCTACAAAGTGCACTTAATTCACAGGAGCTGTCTACATGCTGTTCCATATATTAGGAACGTATAAGTAAATCAAATGTGCCAACTAGGTATATGCCAATTTTAGTTTAAAAGAGAGAGCACAAGTACGTTGGCACTGGTAAGCAGGAGTAAAGTACACAGAGTCCTTAAAGCCAACAAAAATAGATTCAGCATATGAATTGGAAGTATAGAGAGCCATAGATCTTGGCTGACTCTACAGAAAGGGCTCAGTCCATCAATGAGCACTCCAAGTTTTGACCTTGGTAATTACATCCTTTATCCGCCTTTCGCATAGAAACCTCCATAATGCCACTATAATGGAGGGGCTCTGTATTGCACCCATTCTATACAAATGGTTCTCCATCAGTCCTTCCAAATATCATTTGATTGCATTAATAGAAATAGAGGCCAACTGCTACATAAGAATATTGTTGGAAGAACTAGAAACCTGGGTTTCTGCAAAACACAAAGGGGCACATGCATCATTCATACATTTTGCATTTCTTAGTTTGCGAAAATTAACGAATCGCAAATTAAGAATTGCAAAATACTATGCATCATTTTTTTCGGTATTTATTTGTGATTCGGTAAAAATCGCAATTTTTACCGAATCGCAAATAAATACCGAATTCCTAACTGCTTTTTCGCAAATCCCATTGATTCCTATGGGCCGAAAGGCCCATAGGAGTCAATGGGAAGGCATTTACGAATTCGCAATTTGTTGATGCATTCCAAGGGTGCAGGGGGGGTCCAAAGGACCCCCCCTGCACCCCTGAAATGTATTTGAAAGTGCATGTTTCAAACACACATGTCCTAAGGACATGTGTGTCTGTAACATGACAGTGTAAAAAATGAATTTTTTTGCATTTTGAAAGATTTTTGCAAATTAACACGAGGGTCAACCTCGTGTTAATTTGCACTTCCAATTTCAACATTTGCATTTTTTTTTAAATTGATGCATTGCATTTAAGGAATCGCACAAATGCGATTCCTTAAATGCATTCGCATTTTTAAGAAATGCAAAAAAATGCGAATTCTGAAAAAGTGTTTGATGCATCCCAAAAACGTATTTAGGAAGCGCAAACGGCCGAATTTACCGATTCGCACCGTTGGCACTTCCTAAATAGGTTGATGCATGTGCCCCTAACTTCTTGGTATCAGACAAACTTTCAATCAAAATTGGGAACCACATATAATATATTAGCCTTCATAGCACTCAATATACATCTAATGGATGTAGTATGCATGCTTTATCGATTTTAGAGCTGTATTTGACAGTGTTTACAGAGCCTTGTTTGGCTTAGGTTATCCCAATCGGAGTTCCCTTACATATTGTGCTCCATTCAGGTGCAGTGTGACACACACTAGTGAGGATGTAATGCTGTACCCTGAAGTTATCTTTGAATTGTGTCTAAAACAGGGGTCTGTTCAAAATTGATCTGGCCAATCTGGAGATTGTTTTACTTGCACCAAGAATATTTGCTTCAAAGCTTGGCAGTCCCACCTTTTTCCACATAGCACATGATTCCTTTTTTAGATAGAACATAAGTATGCCTTTGTAGGTCACTGGCCACCCAGATACAATACAATACAATTACATTTATAGAGCACTCAGCTACACTTGAGGGAGTGTCCCTGTGACAGCAGCAAGCCCACCCTAAAAACTACCTAGCAGCCTCAGGGATCAGTCTAAGCATTAAACATGTGGGTCTTCAGATCTTTCCTAAAGATCCTTTCAGAATGGGGCAAAACAAAGAGTGGTCGGAAGTGAATTCCAAAGGTTTGCTGTAAGAAAAGTAAAGGAGCTCCCACCCCACGCCAGACCTATGAACCCTTGGGTTGTGCAAGTGCTTAAATGAATTAGACCTCATTCATCTACTCTGACAGTAGGCTTGAAGTATGCATCTCAGGTACAGAGGTCCCTTATTCACCAAAGCTTGGTCTGATGTGGCTGATTAGAGGAAGCCAGTGCACAGGCGGAGATGAACAGACATCGGCAGACAAATCAGTGCCTGTGGACCCTTCAGACCCCTGCCCAGACCACATCTTCAACAAAGCCAGCACAGCCATCGCACCCCACCTCCGGAAAGTCATCAACATCTCCTTTGAGACAGCAACCTTCCCGGAGAGCTGGAAGCCTGCCGAGATTAACACCTTGCTCAAGAAATCCAAGGCGGACCCCAAGGACCTTAAGAACTTCCGGCCCATCTCCCTGCTCCCGTTCCCGGTGAAGGTCATAGAGAAGACACAACAAATAACTGACCAGCTACCTCGAGGGAAACAGCATCCTGGACCCGTCCCAGTCTGGGTTCCTCAACAACCACAGCACCGAAACTGCCCTCATCGCCGCCACCGATGACATCAGGACCCTGCTAGACAACGGAGAAACCACGGCCCTCATCCTCCTGGACCTGTCAGCCGCCTTCGACATGGTCTGCCACTACACACTACGAACACGCCTCCACGACGCCGGGATCCAAGAGAAGGCCCTGGACTGGATAACGTCATTCCTCATCGGCAGAACTCAGAGCGTCTGCCTCCCCCCCTTCCGATCCGAAGCCACCGAGATCATCTGTGGCGTACCCCAGGGCTCATCCCTCAGCCCAACGCTGTTCAACATCTACAAGGCACCGCTCGCCCACGTTGCCCGGCTGCACAACCTCAACATCATCTCCTACGCTGACGACACCCAGTTGATCCTCTCCCTCACCAAGGACCCCTACACCGCCAAACCCAACCTCCACGAAAGAATGAAATCTGTCACCGAGTGGATGAGGAACAGCCAACTGAAGCTGAACTCGGACAAGACGGAGGTCCTCCTCCTAGGATCCACCCTTTCGGCCTGGAACAACTCCTGGTGGCTGACCGCACTGGGAACAGCTCCAACTCCCACTGACCACGCACTCAACCTAGGGGTCATCCTCGACTCCACCCTCTCCATGACAAAGCAGGTGAACGCCGTCTCTTCCGCCTGCTTCAACACACTCCGCATGCTCCGCGAGATCTACAGGTGGATCCCCACCGAAACAAGAAGAACGGTCACCCAGGCCCTCGTCAGCAGCAGGTTGGACTATGAAAACGCCCTCTACACAGGAGCCTCGGCAAAACTCCTGAAACGGCTTCAATGCATCCAGAACGCCTCTGCACGCCTGATTCTCGACGCCCCTCGCTGCAGCCACATCACACCTCACCTTAGAGACCTGCACTGGCTCCCCGTCAATACGAGGATAACCTTCAAGCTCCTCACCCACGCACACAAGGCACTTCACAAAACTGGACCAGCTTACCTCAACAGCCAACTCAACTTCTACACCCCCACCCACCAGCTCTGCTCCACCGACCTCGCCCTGGCCAGTCCCCCGAATTCGAAGTGCAACTTCCGGCGGCAGGTCGTTCTCCCACCTCGTCGCCAAGACCTGGAACACCCTCCCCCTCCACCTACGGCAGACCCAGGACCTGCTGTCCTTCAGAAGACTCCTCAAGACCTGGCTCTTCGAACAGTAGCAGCATCCCCCACCCCCCAGCGCCTTGAGACCCTCACGGGTAGGTAGTGCGCTTTACAAATGCTATAATTGATTGATTATGAATGATGCACGCAGCTGCATTTTAGATAATATGCAATTGTTGCAGTAGGTAAGCTGGCAAGCCCAGATGAACACTATTGGTGTAGTCCAATTTTGATGTAACAAAGGCATGGACAATGGGCTTTCAGAATGCCACAGGAACCAACTATAACAGCCTTCTCGGGTACTTCAAAGTAGCAAAACAGCTTGCTGAGAGCACTTCCTCCTGTGGTTCAAATGACAAAGCTGAATCGAATATGACACCCAGGATTCTTACACAGCTCAGGCGGCCACCAGCTGAGAGTCGGGGATCTAACTTGTGCCCCAAAAAATAATTTCAGTTTTATCGGAATTTAGTTTGAGGCAGCTTTCACCGATCCATCACCAACTGTTTTTAGGCAGTTCTTGAAGGAATTGATGGCATCAGATGCCTCATCATGTTAGGATAGAAGAGGCTGTGTGGCCCCATGATTCAACCAACTTAGCAAGGGGCTCCATATACACATTAAAAAGAGTGGGACTCCGGGAGGAGCCCCGAGGCACCTCGTTCTTGCGAGGCTTTGGGTCTGAGGTAAAAGGAGTGAGAAACACTGCCTGCGATCTATCCTCCAAATAGGATTTAAGCTAGTACAGCATTTTCCCTTGTATTCCAATCTTCTCTAGTCTGTTCAGCAGGATGGGGTCCGAGACCATTGTCAAATGCTGAAGACAAATCCAGTAAGGCAGACTCAGTACTGTGTCCTTGCCGAACCTGACTGAGTGTCATGTAGGAGGGAGTTAGATTCCAAGAACAGGCAGAGCTATTTGTTGACCACCTTCTCAGACATCTTGACTAGTGCAGGAAGAAGGGAGATCGGTCTAAAATTGCTGAGTAACTAAGGAAATGCATTTGTTTATTTTAGCAGAGGTAGCAGGAGGACCTGTTTCCACTTCTTTCGGACAGTAGATGACTCCAGAGAGGCAGTCAGCAATTTACTAGGAATAGAGATGACAATTGGCAGAACTGACTTCAGAATATCAGGGGGGCAGCTTTCATAGGACGAGTTGGACTTACAGTTAGCCAGCAACATGGCAGATTCATCTGGAGAGATAGACTTGAAATTTCTCAACACCGGGCCAGTAGAAAGCACCCTCACTGAAGTAGCTTTAGATGTACCCTGGTTCAGAAACGGATCATATATTATTTTTAAATTGTTAGAAAAGAAGTCTACAAGCTCCTTGCAAAGCTGAGCAGAGGGTGTTAGAGAGCTTGGAATGGCCCTTGGGAAAAGAAAAGAGTTCACAATGCTGAAGTGCCTGAGGTGTATTAACAACAGCATCAATGGAAGACGCAATGAACTCTTTCTGAGCACTGCAAGAGGATTTGCGAAAAGCTGGCAAATGCCTTTTTATACACCAATTTTGCATTCCTGTGATAGGCTGAATGCCAAACGTGCTCCAGCAGCTTACAGTGTTTCTACTCCTCTCATAAGGCTTCTGTAAGTTATGGGCAGATGGCCCTGAACGGCACAGGGACACTGATTTTGCAGGGGCAACATGATCTAGAGCTTCAGAGATCCAATTGTCCACCAGCTCCAAGCCTCAGTCGAGAGCGCCTGTGATAGTTGTAGGGGTCGCCTGAAGAGCATTCCCCTAGCTGAGCTTGTGACATTTACCGTCATGGTCTTCTGCATTTCTGACAAGGGGTCACCTGCTCTAGAGCAGAGTAATAGTAATCTTAAGGGGAGTAAACATTGGTCAGACCATGGTAAATCAGTAGCCGGCCTCAAGAGAATATTCAGAAAATGTGAAGAAATAAGGTCCAATTCATGACCAGCTGTGTGAGTATGGCAGTTAACATGTTGTTCTAAGTTGAAGCCCTCCAGTGTACTTACAAACTGTGGAGCACTAGGGCAGTTAGGGTCACCGACATGTAGATTAAAATTCCCCAGGACTAAAAAGTTGGAATACAAAAAAAGAAAGTCGGCCAAATAAGTCAAAAAGCCAACCGAGGGACTCAGAGGAGCTGCTAGGAGGTCTGCAAATTAAAGCTCCAGACAGAGTAGAAGCTGGATTCAATGAGATAGAAAAAGACCTTAGTGTCTCTACATACATCCGCTCTACCTCCACCCTTCTGATCAGTCCTATTAATTGAATGGAGAAACCCTACAGGATAGCTAAGGCAGTGTCTGGCAAGGAGGACTCTGAAAGCCATGTCTCCGTCACTAACAGAAGGCCAAGCTTATTTGCAGCAAGTACATTGCGTATGTCTAACGAATGTTTCTGAAGCGACCTAAAATTAGAGTTTATGTGGCCTTGACCGAGAGGTGACATATAGTCTCTGTGCAATGAGTGGAGGGACATAACTGTCTAAGGCACACGACCCATGTTAGAAAGTGCAAAGCTGCAAAATGTGCATTTAAAAAGGTGCGAGCAATAGGCCTAATTATCACCAAAGGAGTAGAGCTCACACAAGGAAGAGGGAGGAGTTCATTTCAAATTTACTAGCTCATCTCTAGAATAAGCTAATGGCGGATCGCCACGCAAACCGCAGCATGGCTGGTGTTGGACGCGATCCAAATGGGCATAGACTGGCTCGCCTTAGGCACGCTGCAAGTGTCCGCTGCACGTCCGCAACATAGGCTGTTCGAGTGGGAAATGAAAAACTGTAAACCAAGTACTAGAGAGCATCAAGAGCAAAATGGCGGCTCTGTGGTGGCAACCAAGGGAACTAGGAAGTGGTCAGAAGCACAGATTCAACACAGTATTCAACACAATTAAAATAGAATAAAAGGATTTAAAAATTCCTTCATTAGAGTTTTTACAAACATAGTATTACAAGCAGAATTGCCACTGATATACTTAGTAGCTGCTCACAATCATCACTAAAGTGCACATTAGTAAAAAATTGCAGTCTAAGCCGTTCTCTGTCCGCTGCATAGGCTGCTTAAATAAGGAATGAAGTCCAGTAAACCAGCCACTAGGGTGCATCAATAGCAAAATGTCGGCTCTGTGGTGGCAACTGGGGAAATCAGGAAGTGATCAGAAGCACTGATTCAACACAGTATTCAACACACATAGAACAAAAAATGACTTAAAGGTTCCCTCATCAGATACATACAAGGGATCCACAGATACGTAGATACATACACTAATGCAATTAATTTGGCAGTAAACATAGATAAGACCAAAGTCACCATCTTCAGCCTGAAAGCCTGAGATTTTAAATCAAAGTGGAGCGTATTCCTGCTTTAGGTATCCAGGGATTTGGTTTGGGGAAAAGGGGGGCCACTAGCAGTATTTAGCCCCATCGAAACCTCAAGTCCAGTCTCTGAAGTTGGCCTTCTTTTTTAGAATGCCTCTGATCCTTCCCTAGTCCCACTTGCTAGTTGAACATGTTATATTAAAGCCTACCTTACCTTACGTGATTGAGTCTTTCCATACGGCTAGATTTGTCACAGTAGTGCTTGTTTAGAACTTTATTTGGCCTACCTAATTACACTATTGAGCCACAAATTCTACTTGAATTTGATCTTATAAAGTAGGCTGAAGACATAGAACCAGATTCTTAGCCATTTGTATCATAACCAGGCATGTTTCGCTAGGGATGCTAAATCTCTGCTGAGGAAGAGAATTGATGGCAATGATCAACCAAAAACCCTTCACTTGTATAGTTGAGGGCTGCACTGAATTTCTGTGTAATCATTGGTGAGTGGACCTCAATGATACAATCATACAAAAGTTAATAGTTCACTGAATTTGAAAGCTTTTCAGGAACATTCTGTGGAATTTGCAAAAACAATTCAGGCTGACAATAAGTTAAGTTTTAAACTTTATTCGATTGTTCATAAAAACATCATAAAAGTATACAGAATAAAAAGGAGGCACTTATGAATTAGTACAAAATCGAGGAATACAATACATAATAGTACTCGGATAAGTAAGAACATGGACTAGTAGCAAGGATTTGGACCAACACTGAAAAACCATACTTTTTCTGGCCCATACTGATTTTAGAATAAAGGTTGCGATAAAAAAACAGATATCCGGGGTTGCAAGTGCAAATAAAAATCTCATAGCATTGGCAGTTGTGGACACAGAATATTTCTTAAACAATGGTTTGAGGTAAAAAATACACAAAGATTTATACAGAGGGCATATTAACATGAAGTGCAACGTGCTTTGTTTAGTAATTCCGTCACACGGACAAGGGGTGGCAGAGTATATTTTCATCCTCGGAAATGCCACCAAATTATGCACAATACCTAATCTCAGCCTTGTTAATACATATTGGTGAGGCTGTCTAGTGATGACTTTTAGGTACATAGGAATCCCAGTCCCTTCTTCCTTGTTTGAAAAATAGAAAGCATGGGTAGAATAATCACTAGATTGTTCTTTACGTCTGGTATTTTTATGCCTCAAAAAACACCTTTAACCTCAAGCTTCGGTAAAACAGTAGCACATCTGGGTCATCATGAACATCCAGATCAAAAAGTTCCTTAAAAGATGAAATGACATATTTTAGCCACGGAATCTGGTGGACATTGTCCAGGCGTAAACAGTCTTGAATTATTCCCCTTGTGAAGCCAGTTTCATCCTTTGTCCAGATAGACCTCCAGGCCATTAGGGGCCTCAATCCGGTTAAGTCAGTTATATAATCCAACCCTAGTTCTTTATCGGTCAGTTCAATGGATGCCGAAGATGGAAGGCAGAGGAGTCTCTTAAGAAATAAGTTTTCCAATATTTGCAAATCCCTTTGAGGCCTGTGTCCCCAAACCCCTGAGCCGTAAAGGGCAATAGATGCACACCTATGTCGATAAACATTCAACATATCTGGTATGCGGCGGCTTCCTAATTTGGCAGCAAAACGAAATACACTTAGGGAAACCTTGCCCATCCTAGCTTTAACATTATGTTGTTCTGGGGCCCAGGATCCGCCATTATTAAAAGTAATGCCCAAATAACAAAAATTGTTCACAACCTCAATACGGTTTTCCTTAAAATAAAATGATTTAAGATTATTCACCTTTTTTCCACATGCCATGATGTAGGTTTTAGAATTATTAATTTTTAATTTCTTCCCCTGTATAAAATCATAAAAACTATTCATAAGTTTCTGGAGGCCTATGGGGGTTCTCGAGAGTAAGACGGTATCGTCTGCGTAAAGCAGCACCGGGATTGGTTGTCCCTCGACTTGCGGGGCATCAGCTTGCACGTTTTTCAGTTCAAACTCCATCGAATTTATAAACAAAGAAAAAAGTAGCGGGGCCAGGACACAACCCTGTCTAATGCCAGATTTTACCCTGATCTTCCTCGTGCACTCTCCCTCTTGACCATAGCGAATCTGGGCTGATAGATTTTGATAAAGTTTTGCCAAAAAATGGATAATCGCTGCCGGAGCACCCATTTCGAGTAAGGTTGTCCACAGCAAGGTGTGGTCAACCAGATCGAAAGCACTAGAGAGGTCCGCAAAACAAAGGAACAAAGAGCCCTGTTTTGCTTTGGTGTATTTTCCTTTTATAAGGTCAAGGTTGATAGACTGCTCAATAGTGCCGAGGCCCTTCCTAAAACCATATTGGGAAACTGCAAGGATATTATTGGATTCAGCCCACTCCTCCAAGCGTAGCAATAAAACCCTGCTCATGATCTTTAACGAGGAATCCAGGAGGGAGATAGGGCGGTAGTTCTTAGCCTCTCCTCTATCTCCCTTCTTATAAATTGGCAGGATTATGGATTCGCTCCAGGTAGGAGGGGTGGTAACGTTAACTGCGGCATTAAACACTTGGGTCAATAGGGGGCTCCACAAGGCCAGATCTGTTTTGTATAGATCGACCGGCACCCCATCCGGTCCTGGGGATTTCCCTCCTTTACTATTTCGAATTGCCATGTCGACTTCTTGAAGGGTAATTCCCAATGATTGATTGGATATGGTGAAGTTAACACTAGAGCTATCCTGGGCCTTACAAGTTGGGTCAAAAATCCCGGTAAAATATTGGACCCAGCTATCCTCGCTAACTTGGGCGGTTAAAACTGGGAACTCCTCCTTCTGGAGGAAAGGGCTATTGACAGTGCTCCAGAATAGCTTACAATCCCGTAGTGCTGCCGCCCTGGTCAGGTCCTCCCAGGCTTGTTCTCTTAGTTCCTGATTCCTACGCTTCAGCTCGTGTTTATAAGTAGTCCTCAAAAGTATTACAACATCCCTATCTCTCGGGAGATTAGATAGAGCCCTCTTAAGATCTTGTAGCGCAGAAGTATAGGCTTTATCAAACCAGCCTAACGTGGCCCGCTGGGTTATACCCTTGGTGATGGTGAGAGACTTTTTAATTATATTACCAAGTTCTTCGAAGTCGGCTATAATGCAACTTGGGGCGGCATCAACTTCAAGACAACGAAGTAGCACTTCGTGACCTGCGCCCACAATTTTCCTTATTAATTTATCGGAATTATTTCCACACCATTTAATCCGGATGCCATTTTGCCTACATGGTATAATCTCATCAACAATCCTACCGCCACGACGGGTCATAGGACCCCAGATGGGAATTGACAAAGTAATGGCATTGTGGTCACTAATTCCAAAATCCACAATAATGGGGACCGTACAAAGGGGGACCATCTGTGTTGATATCAACAAGTAGTCAATAACAGATGCAGAATTTCTCCCTGTAAAAGTCGGAACAATATTACCCTTGTTATCCAGAGCAGGTTGATGGATAACCAGATCAATTTTTAACAGGAGGGTATTAAGGGAGTCGCCATAAGGAGTATGGGTGAAATGAGCCCGGTTCTCCCCATTGTCCCCATCATACCCACATACATTAGTATATAAGTAGGGACAAGTTCTGATATTGAAGTCCCCCCCCCCAGATAATGTCATATGGCTTGTGGGTATCATTGCAGATTTTATTTATAGCTGACTCTAGTTCATCTACAACTAGGGTACTCGCGGGGTCAAATGAATTGTTATAATGATTAATCAACAAGGTGTTCCGGCCCCCTTTATGTTCCAGCCTAAGTATTTGAGAGTGTGAGCCTACAGTGGAGTGGGATCTCACACGTACTGAGAAGTGCACAGACAATAAAATCAACAATCCACCTTTTGCCCTACCCATGGAGGATTCTTGCGCAGGGCAATTATAAGAGACAAAACCATCATGATGAATATCAGTCGTGGACCAGGTCTCCTGGAAACAGAGGATGTCAAACCCGGAGATAGACTCCTTCCAACCCAGTGCTGACATCCTCTGCCGCCAACCAACGATATTCCAACTTGCGATTTTACAACCTGGGGGGCTAGTTACCAATACTGGCTCAGTCAACACAAGGTTAGTTGGGGAAACCGGAATAGTTAACAACACCTCTGACGTACCCGGGGCATAAGGCGGCTGATGGAAATCCGCTATCACAGTTTGCAGAGGTGGAACTATTGGCAACATTTTAGGTGTTGAAGGAGGCAACAAACATTCAGCTGGACACATTTCATTGAACACAACTTCCTTGTCCACCAAACCATTACCCAACGCAGATTGGGAAGACGTTAAATCACATGTTGACAGTAGTCAATCCACCCCCTCTAGGCCATCTAGACAACTATATGGATTACAATCAAAAAAGGGATTGTACTGGGGGGTATACTGGGACGATATGGCCGGTCTTATATTGTGGCTTCTTGGTCTTCCCCTTCGTTCAACCCTTGACCAATCAGGCCCTCCTCTACCATGGGTTACATAGTTAGGTGAGAAAAAGAAAGACACTGGGAGGGTCTGATTGGTCGAGTCAAAAGACCTATTAAATCCGGCACAAATATGGGATACCGTTCTGGGGTCACTGAAGCTGACCGTAATACAATCCCCGTTAATGGACTTGGCCGTCTTACCTAACCAGGGTACCCTCCTTACCATAATAATCTTGTTATGAAGATGGGCCGGGAGGGGTCTGTTCCAGTTAAGACACTTAACGACTCTACCTTTCAGGGAGCTATAGGTTTCAGTTTCTCCTGTTTCCAGGGCAGGGGCTCCAGCCAAAACCACCATATATTGATTTGCTTCCGGGGGGAGATCAGGCAGGCGAGGTCTGCGGGCTCTAGGTACTTTAATTGGAGACCCGTCTGTACCATCAGTCATTGGTCCAGGTGGGCAGGAATTACAGGGTTGGGGTCCAGGGAGTGGTTGTGGGGGGACATTATTACACTGGTTGGAATCTTGATGTACTGAGAGAGCACAAGTTTGGGAAAAAAATGTATAAGTACGCCATATTTACAAGCACGTAGTTAGTTTAAACATGTTTTGCACACGAGTGTTTTATATTCAGTAGTGAAATGTATAGAATGTTAAGTAGAGTAACTATAATTTTATCGGTGTGAGATTAATGTAGAAATGTTGGAATATATGTGAAAACCTCATGTTCTCATGTTAAAAGAATCATGTCCGAATTAAATGTAACTTTGAAAATCCAGTATCATGTGTAGGCCTTAGGGCAATTCACAGCAAACCTGAACGTGCTGCTAAATTAATGTGAGATAAGGTTGACATGGTTCTTCCAAATGTACTATTGAACTTAGGGTTAAAAGTATATGCTTTATAGATGTGTTATTTTAGAAACGTATGCTAGTTAAGAATGTTTGCTGTTTAAATCAAGTTAACGTTTTAAGAGTGCAGGGACCTGCTGCATGTAAATCAAGTAGGCCAGAGGAGATAATGTCATGTCGTGTAAATCGTCATGTGCTCGTTAGAGAAGAGGTCGCGAGGTGTCCAGCACCGAGCTTTGAGAGTGTTTTACGACTTAAGATATGGTGGAGTCTGGAATTTGAGGCCCACTGCAGGACGAGCTGTATGCAGGTGCGAGGGTCCTAATCAGCTCGAATGAAAGGGACTTTGTTCAGTGGCGCCTTGCGCAGGCCTGTAGGAGTTTCCAGGAATTTCAGGGGGTATCAGCGCACTGAAGAAGAAGCCTGGGAACCAAGGTCAACTATAACGAGGGTCTTCAAGAGTACCATCATGGAGTTTGCCGCGCAAAGATGTACCACGTGAGGGGCGTCCCAAGGGGCGTTTCTATTGGAAATGTGATTTGGTATTAGGGAAAGAGACCCGGGAGGAGAGCAGAGCAGATGATTTTGGGAGCCTAAGGAAGCGGATGGGTAGGCAGATAGGCTGATCAGGAGAGACCCATTACCAGAGAAGAGACAAAGAGAAGTGCGTGATCTTCTTAGGAAGTCACCACGGCTGACACCTAGAGGGTTAAGATCTTGCTAAGTAGGGATGTCACTTAGTATAGTGTAGGGACAGACTAACCTTAATTTTCTTTTCTGTAATGACTTTGAGATTGCAACTTATTTCTATTTTGACAACCCTTATGGTTTTTGAGCTTGTACTTATTATTTTGTTCTTCAGACTTAGATTATTCAAGAAGTTCATGTTTATAGTGATACCAATTTACCTTTTGAATCTCATTTTGAGAAGTTTGTATCTTCAGTTATCTTTGACTTTATATTAAATCTTTAAAACTTAAATTTGGTCAGTGGTCATTTAGCGTGGTGTAAGTTCTTAAATTGATTGACTTATTGCGAGATTACCTTTTACTCAACGACAGGTACCAACGATTCAGTCGACATAGTTTGGGATTTGGTAAGATAATTAGTAACCAGTAATCCCGCGTTAGCAGTTGGTAGCAGAGTGAGGATGGTTATCTTCTTGAGGAAGGTAATCTAGAGAGGTTAGTTTACCCCAAGGCCCGAGACGTCGAGAGACGAGCAGCGGAAGAATCGTGTGCCGAAAGGTGCAGACGGTGCGAGAAAAGCAGCAGTATCGGAGAGTGAGTATAAAAAGGGTCATGCGTGAACAGATTGCGGTGTTTTGTGTTGTATTTGTATTGTAATGTCTTGCGGAGTTGAATGCCTGTAGTGAGAATGAGAGAAGGTTGTGAGCGCGCGCAACCTGGTAAGCTGGTAACCTGGTAAACGGGTGAACTGGTGAAATCTTAAGTTCAGGCCAGAGCTTAAGTGGTTTTGGGTGTATCGAACATCCAGGGTAGTTGTCGACCATAGTACGGAGGTCACGAGGTACCATTGACCGCCGTGGATCCAAGATAGGGGGAGTGTAAGAGTGAGTGTATGAGTAACGGACGCTGGTCGAAAGTTACTGTGTGTGAGTAACCTATCGGAGAAGGCGATTGTCTGGAAGTAAACGGAAAGACATTTCGCCAAGTTAAGGTGACAACTACAGAAAGACTGTGGGCGTACAGTCAAAGAAAGGTGATCGCTTGGACGGAAGTAATCATTTTTCGGAGTATGAATGGGACGCGTGCATGACCGAGGAGACGAGCTGAGAAAGGAGGGGAACTGCTGCGAAGGGGGACGGGTGACGTCGGCTAGAGCCGCGCTGTGATTGAGCGGTTGGTGTGACGTTAGCTAAAGCCGCGCTCTGGTTGGGCGACTAGAGTGACGTCGGAGGAAAGTCGCGTACGGATAGGCCAGTTAGTGAGAACGGCGCTGAGATTGGTGGAGTGTCATCAGGAAGTAAACAAACGCGGAGAAAAGAGAAATCATGAAGTGTTTTAAGTGTTTGAAAGGGATTTTTAAACGTAAACGAAGTGAACATTATTACGGGGAAGAGGCTCCGCCGGAGGGTACGCCAGCTCATTATATGGCAACGAATGTGGGGCTGCATACCATATTATGGATTGGGGCTTGGAATAAGCTTACGGAAGGAAATGAGGAAATGCAGTTCCCGAGGTACGGGACGTTTAAATTAGAGGTGTTACATCGGCTAAAAGCAACCATGTCCTCATTGAAACCCTCGCCCAGACCAACACAGTTTGAGGCTCTTAATGCATGGATTAAGGCTGCACACGACCGAAATTTGAACAGGCGTCAACAAAGGCTGACGCGATCGGTAAGGGCAGTGCGAGATTCCAAATGGGATGAGGAGGAAAAGCGTTGGAGAGTACAGACTATTGAGGTGGAGAAAATGTATCCGATGAGGGAGGTGTCAGGAGGAGGAAACCTCATGGAAGAAGACGAGGAAAGCGAGTCGGAGGACAATCTGATAAACAGATTGTTAATGGATAGACCACCTCCGAGAGTGGGGTTAATAGAAGATAGAGGGCTCGCAAGGGAAGATGGAAATGACATAGAGGGATATACACCACTCCCTATATCGGAATGGACACCTATCAAAGGCGGAGAAACACCTCCAAACAACACTGTACAGAGTGTAGTGGGAAGGTTTGTGGTGCAGAAAACGCCAACCACAGAAAGGGTTGAGTCTGTGGGATTGCCAGACGCTCTTCAAGTGCCTGTTACCATAGGACCCATAGTTTCGATCTATAATTCTGAGAGAGATAGAGGGGAACAACAAAGGCAATTGGATAGGGAAAGGATTGAGATGGAAAGGAGGAATAATGTGACAAATGCATGGAAACAATTGCCAGGTTCGGTAACATGGAACACCCCATTAGACACAACTGTCGGTCCCAATTCAGAACAGGGAGGTCCGAGAGGACCAATGGATCTAAGGGGACCACGGCCAAGATCTTTTTCAGAGTTAAGAGCTGATTTGAGGGAATGGGACGGGTCCATAGTATCTCCAAGTAACAGGACAAGAACAGAACCAGAGTGGGAAAGCAGGGGTAACGGGACTGTATCTCATTGCGGGGCCAGCGAAAGCAGTCAGGGCCGGGAAGGCCAAAGTCAAGAGAATAGAGGGGATGCATGTCCTACAAATCAGAGAGAACAGCCGGAACAAAATACTAGGATTGTAGAATGTGAGGAAATGTCCCGTCTCTGGGGGAAAGGAGGAGATGAGGCGGTACGGGCTTTTCAGAATAGGTTTAGGTGCCTTCATCATACACTTGGGGAAGACGTTCAACATTGGAGAAAGGAGAACAGCGATAGGTCCCGCCACGCCTCGAATAATCAGGAATCACAGGGAAGTAGGGAAGAAAGAGGGAGTAATGGAACATCTTACCCTGCATCCCGTGAAACTAGTCAGGATGGGGAGAGAGAGGCTAGGAGGCATGAAGGAGTGTTTCACCACCCACCCCGAGAAGATGGAAAGGCATGGGATCTAGAGAGATGGGAACAGGGGAGGACTCCCTATAACTCACCAATACCTAAACGTAGATCTCGGAGCTGGGATGGGAGAGATGCGGATGGAGGAGCTAAATTGAGTGTCTTGAAAGCTGAAATTAAGGCAAAAAGGCTTGATGTTACCAGTTTAAAATCAGATGTTGATGAGATAATAGATGGAACATTGCCTTTGGAAAGGATAGAATTGTATGAACAGGATGAGTTATTGTTCATGGCAAAGGATATTACTAGGAAAGCTAGAGCGTTTCATGAGAAACTGACTGAATTGGCAGATAGATATGCCGTGGATTTGTCTAGGACAAGGGCATTACAGAGTAACCACAGATTACAGTACGCAGACCAGGATCTAGATGAGAAGAGAACTACTGGATTAAAAACACACATAAGAGAGCTGGTATCAGGGATAAGAGTGTGGAGGGAACTGGATAAATGGGAAGAAAGGTGGTCGAAAAAGGGCACGGTTAGACGAAGTACAAATGTGATGACCCCAGAGGGAAGGGTAATGCATATGGAGGCATTCCCTTTGCGAGAAATATCAAATGGAAATTATGTACATGTGCCCTGGAGTAGAGGAGACTTAGCTGCATTCACCAACTCATTTCCGAAGTTGCGGGACAATCCAGTAGAGTGGTATAAGCAGGTAGAGAGGTTTGTTAAAATTTCGAAGGTATTGTGGATTGATTTGAACACGTTGTTTGACATCGTGGTCCCATCTGATCTGTGGACCCCTTGTAAGACTAGTGTTGAATGGCCAAATACTGAACCAGTGAGGGATGCTCGGACTAATGGACCGTCCGAGATTATCATGCAAAAGTATGAAAGGGTAATAGCATGGCTGAAAGATAAGGTACCACCACAGGACATAGATTGGGTAAAAATAGACCGAACAAGGCAGGAACCCAAGGAGACAGTTCACGAGTTTTATGAAAGATTATTGAAAACATTCAAGCAATACAGTGGACTAGATGTAATGGATCCCAAAGATATAGGGCAGTTTGTGTCAAAGTTTGTCTTGGGGTTGAGACCTGATATTTGTTTGATGATACAGCAACATTTAATCTGTTGGCAGAACAAACCACTAGATGAGATTTTACGTTATGCGAGGTACTGCAGTGACGAGATAGATTCTAAAGCCAAGAATCTAAAGGAGAAATTGATGGTGGTGCAAATGCAGTCCGCTGGGAAGGGTGGCCAGCAGAAACAGGGGATGGGACGAAAACCAAACGGTCAGAATAAGGACAATGAGGAAGGGCAGAGACCTAGGATAGACTTTGCCACTTTAAAGAAAACGACAAAGTGTCATCAGTGTCACCAGGTGGGGCATTGGCGACGCGAGTGTCCCTTTAACCCTGAAAATGGAGAGCTAGAAGTAGAAGAGCAGGTCCAAGAAGTCCCAGTGCAAAAGGTGACAGTTCCAGGAGGCAAGGTGGCCAAAGGGGGGACTTCGGCTCCACGGGCCCAGTTCCCACAGCCACCGAAGGTAGCGACAGGGGGTAAGGTCTTTAAGCAGATGCCTCTGTTTATCGAGGAAGAAAAGTGTTATTACATTGATCCATTGACAGGACAACGGGTGAGCAGTGAAGAGGATTGTACCCTTGGGGCAGTCCTAGAAGTGGATCAGAGAGGGCCATTTGTTGAGGCAGAAGTGGCAGGGTGTCCCACTACGTTCTTAGTGGACACTGGGGCTACTCGTTCGACTCTGAGATCAGCGGTGGTTCCAGACTTGCCAATGTCAGGGGAAACAATTCAGGTGGTAGGAGTCGCAAATAAAAGAATGACTAGTCCTTTGACAGAACCAGTGTCTGTGAAAATTGGAAACCACATGAACGAACATCAGTTTGTGGTTTGTGACTCGAGTCCGGTATGTCTGTTAGGAAGGGATTTGTTGTGCAAATTGAACTGCACCATATACTGCACCCCGCAAGGAGTGGAGGTACAGACTACCGACGAAGATGCTACTTTTAAGGTGGCCAATTCGAAATCATGTGTAGAACTATATCCTACTCTGACAATAGAAGATCTTCCCCAAGACCTACGAGATGCAGTGGCGTCAGAGGTATGGGATTTCACAGGAGAAGAAATAGGATTGATTAAGGGGGTAGAACCGGTAAAAATTTTGGTAAAACCAAATGTTGAGTTTCCAAGAACGCCTCAATACAAATTGTCACAGGAAACGATTGCAGGAATAAAGCCTGTGATCGAGTCAATGATACAGCAGGGAATACTGAAAGAAATCGTGGGTAGTCCTTGTAACTCCCCGATTATGGGTTTGCAGGAACCTAGCGGGAAGTTTAGGATAGTTCATGATTTACGAAAAATTAACAACATAGTCGTTTCATGTTGTCCCGTGGTACCGAATCCATCAGTGATATTGTTTCAAATACCATGTCAAGCAGAATGGTTCACAGTGATAGATCTTTGTCAGGCTTTCTTTTCAATCCCATTGGATGAAGAGAGCAGGTATCTTTTTGCTTTTAAAATGGAAGATCGCGTTTTAACATGGTGTCGAATCCCACAAGGATTCACAGATAGCCCATCCATCTTCAACCAGTTGTTGAAGAAGAATCTCGAAAATCTAGTACTGCCACAGAATTCGGTTCTGGTACAGTACATAGATGACCTACTTGTTGCGTCAGAGACAGAGGAAGCTTGTAAAGCAGATTCAATTGCCTTACTGAACCATTTAGCCGAAAATGGACATAAGGTATCTCCAAGCAAGTTGCAGTATTGTCTGACAGAAGTACAGTATTTAGGGCACCGGTTAGAGAAAGGAAAACGTAAGGTGTCACCAGAGAGGATTGAGGCGATAATGAAAATGAATGCGCCTACAACACAGAGAGAAGTTAGAATGTTCCTAGGAATGGTGGGTTACTGCCGACAGTGGATAGTTAACTTTTCACTGAAAGCAAAGCCCTTACAGAAACTGACGCACAAGGAGGTGAGTGATCCGGTACCATGGGATGAAGAATGTTTGGTGGCATTTTTACAGCTGAGAGACGATTTATGTCGTGCTCCGGCTCTGGGAATGCCAGATTACGAAAAGTCATTTTCACTCTATTGCTGTGAGAGAGAGGGATGTGCTTTGTCAGTCTTGGCACAGACCCACGGAAACGCCCGTAGACCAGTTGCATATTTTTCGGCTACATTAGATCCAGTAGCCGCAGCGTTGCCCGGATGTCTCAAATCCGTTGCTGCAACGGGTGTCAGCATTGAAAGGAGCGAGAGTATTGTGATGGGACATCCAGTAGTGGTGTATGTACCACATTCAGTTGAATTGCTAATGACCAGGACGAAGACGCAGCATCTGACCAATAGTAGGCTCACGCGCTACGAGCAAGTTATACTTGCCGCAGAGAACGTGACTCTCAGGAGATGCTCTGTCTTGAATCCTGCTACTTTGATGCCATTACCTACTGTAATAGAAGGCGAAGGATGTGAAGACCACGATTGCCTTGATGTGACTGAACTATGCACGAAACCCAGACCAGATATTGTGGATGAGCCATTGTCTGACCCCGATGAAATTTACTTTGTTGATGGCTCATGTTTAAGAGACGATACTGGTCGGTTGAGAGCAGCTTATGCTGTTTGTACTATTACTGGAGTTGTGGAAGCCGCTTGCCTGGAAGGAGTACATTCCGCACAGGTAGCAGAAATTATTGCCCTAACTCGTGCCTGCATAGCAGGAAACGGAAAGAGAGTCACCATCTACACGGACAGCCAATATGGTTTCGGTGTGGTTCATGATTTCGGGCAGTTGTGGTCTCAGAGGGGTTACATGACCTCCTCTGGTTCGCCCATTCGAAATGGAGAATTTGTGCGGCTGTTGTTAGAAGCATTGCAAGGTCCAGTTGACATCGCAATAGTTAAATGTGTAGCTCATACTAAGAATACAGATTTTGTGTCACAAGGCAATAGATACGCTGATGAAGTCGCACGCTATTGTGCGGAACAAAATTATTCTTTCTCAAAGGTGGAAATAGAAGGTGCAGAAGAAAAGACTGAAATAAGTATGATGTTAGAAACTGTAGACACTTGGGAGGATTTAAGAATAATGCAGGAGAACGCACCTGAAACAGAGAAAAAGGCATGGGAAATAGCAGGTTGTGTGCGAAGTGAAATGGATTTTTGGGTTTCAGCAGATGGGAGAGCTGTGTTACCTGAAGAATTAGCTAATCCCATGGCGAGAGAAATACATGGTCCAGTACATCTAGGAAGGGATGCTATGATGAGAGTGTTTAGGCAAACTTGGTATTGCCCTAAATTTAGAATAGCAGCAGAATCAGTATGTAAGCGATGTGTTACCTGCCAACAACTGAACGTAGGCAAACGAACACCAGTCACACTGAGTCACATTGGGAGGTCGGGGGGGCCTTTCAATAGAATGCAATTAGATTTCATCGAAATGCCAAGAGTCAATCGCCTTAGGTATGTGTTGGTGATTGTATGTGTATTTTCCAGATGGGTTGAAGCGTACCCTACACGTAGGTGCGATACACTCACAGTGGCAAAGTTGTTGCTCAGGGAGTTGATACCGCGCTTCGGGGTGCCTGCCTCTTTGGAATCGGACAGAGGAAAACATTTTAACAGCGAAATAGTGAAGATGTTGTGCTCCACACTGAATATCGATCAAAAGCTGCATTGTAGTTATCGACCAGAAGCTTCAGGAATTGTGGAACAAGTGAACGGCACGTTGAAGAATAGATTGGCTAAAGTAGTGGCATCCACATCTTTGAGTTGGCCAGATGCTCTTCCTTTAGTGCTCATGAGCATGCGCAGTACACCTGACAGGAGGACAGGTCTCTCTCCCCACGAGATCCTGATGGGGAGGGCCATGAGACTTCCTACAGTTCCAACTACTGCTCTATTGAATATTACAGATGATCTGATCTTGGATTATTGTAAAGGACTGTCTGACGCCATCCATTCTGTGTCCCTTCAGGTGCATGCGGCTGAAGTTCCAGCATCGAGGAACCTGTGTCATGATCTGAACCCAGGGGACTGGGTCTTAGTTAAAAAACACGTCCGGAAGAACTGCCTAGATGTTCGTTGGCGTGGGCCCTTTCAGGTAATCCTGATAACGAACACCGCGGTGAAGTGCGGGGGGCTGCCAAATTGGATCCATGCTTCCCATACTCGAAGAGTTCCAGCACCTCTAGAAGGAACAGCTCCCATCCCAGACGAAAGCCCGGAAGTGGAAGAAGAGTCGCAAGAAGGGATTGAGGCAGCTGAGGGGGTGTCGGAAGAAGTTGGGAACGCAACGGATTCAGAAGAAGAGCGAAGGCAGGACGGCAGTGAGACAGAAGACGCAACTGAAGGAGAGAGCAGAAGTGAATACGACTCAGACTCAGATCCGTATCAGAGCGACCAAGAACCAAGTGAGAGGACAAGGAATAGGAGAATAAGGCTTGGAGCTGCCACTTGGCCAGCAAGGAGAAGAAGGCTAAGTTTGAGGTCGGCCCAAGAAGAAACGCTTGCTCCTATATCCGAAGACTCAGATCCAGAAGAAGATATCCAGGATCAAGCCGAGGAGGGTCTTAGAAGATCAAGAAGGGTGCGAGTGCCTAGCAGAAGATACTCTACTCCCGACTGGACCTACCTTGTTGCAGATGTCTGGGAGACACAGAACAGGGAGGATCAGGGAAGTGGAACTGATCAGAACTGACCCGATCATCACAGTGCAAATAAGGTTTCTACTGCCAGGAGCGGAGACCGAAAGGTTGCTGACACTCAACATCGTTCATCCTGCTCTCCTGAGTGGAATAAGAAAATTGATTTTAGAGACAGTTGAGTTTCCAGTTTGCTGTTCACGATATCCAATATTGGAGGGAACTCTTCTTCGTTTGGAAATGCTTGAGCGAGTAGTAGAAATGCTAGGAGCGCTTATTGTTGTGGATTAATACCATATTGTGAATGTCTTCAAAGGGGCGCAGAACTGGAAAGGTGAAGAAAGTGATCTTGATTAGAACGGACCCCTTTGTAATTGTGGATGTAGAACTGATAGCACCAGGAGTGGAAATTGAAAAAACGCTAACTCTCAATTTTGTCCGTCCACTTGTCTTGAGCGAAATAAGGAGAATAATCCTAGAAAAAGTTGACTTTCCATGTTGTGGTACGAACTGCCCAGAACCTGAGGGAATGATACTTCGGATAGACATTTATGAAGACGTAGTGTCACTCCTTGAGTCATACATAACTTCAGACGAAAATAAGACTGTTGAAAAGAAATTGTAAAATTTTTGCAAGATAACCTAGCGCCGAGTGGAAGAAGAAAAATGGTAGGGGTTTCATTTTAGTGGATGGAGAAGGGCTAGGGTTGTCTATTTTCTACTGGACTTTGAACTGTTTTGTGGGAATACATTGTCAAGCTTCCAAGTGTTCAAAAGAAAGACATTGCTAGAAAGAAAGACTTTTGGCTCAGAAAGGAGAAGAAGTGAATGCTGGAAGAAAGTCAAGAACTACACTGTTTGAGAACATGGAGGCTGGCAACCCGAACCGCAGGGCAAAATGTATAGCTGTTACACTTTTAGGAGTAGTGGTTTCTCTTATAATTTTAGTGGTAACTGTTTCATTCCTAGCGGGACACGAAGGGGATGAAACCGCAGTCAAGGAGGATAAGGGAGTATCAACACCGAAAACTACCATTATTAAAGAGAAGGGAAACATCAATGAGAAAGACAAAGCATTGTTAGATGCAGAAATAAAAAGGCTTCACACAGATGAGTCACAGGGAAATTACAAGTCAAATGCTTATGCTAAATTGCTTTATGAATATGTTGATGCCATGGAAGTGAAGGATTGTTACGTTTGTATGCAATTACCAGCTTCAGTGGAGGAGGGTATCAGATACCATCATCTCCCTTTGACATATGGAATAACGTGTAGTTTATTGTTGAGCATGTTTTATGGACGAGAAGGATTCGAGTATTATTTCTCGAATTTCGACTCGACATTGCCAGAGGTTCCGAATTTCAAGCATTTGAACAAATGGGACTACTACAAAAGCGAAGACAGATTACACAAATTGTTTATTCCATGGAAAACGTTAGATACTTCACATGCTCGAAGAAACAATCTGACTTGTCAAATATCAGAGGTTGAGAAAAAGTTTATAGCACAGGTAGATACTAGATACAGGAGGCAGAAGATTTTGAAAGCATCAGGACAATGGGAAACAGATTGGACCAAGGAGGAAAGGGCACATCAAAGAAAAGGTAGTATTGGTCCAATTGCTTTGGATAAGGATAAACGGGGAAAACTGTGTATACACAGGAGTTACTCATATTATGAAAACTTTTATGTAGGTCAAGTCCATTGTGAACATGCCTTTCAATTGGAGTATTACTCTAAGAACTTTTTGAAAGGGATGCAAGCAATACCAAATGTATATTTTGTATGTGGAAGAAATGCCTATGTGAAGTTACCAGATAATTGGTACGGATCATGCTATCTGGCTGTTGTCTTCCCTAAAATATATCATGTTGAGAATTTAGACACGCCTAAGAAAGAAATATCAACTAGATGGAAACGAGGGCTGGGTGCAGCAGAAGTAGTTGGAGATGTACTAGGTGCTGCATTCCCTTTCTTAGGATTAATAATGAATGACATCAAAATTAGGAGGTTAGCTACAGTCGTAGATAGGCTATCTGCTAGTACTGCAAGATCATTGATGCTGATAGAAGGTGAGATGCAATCGATTAGGGCAATGGTTCTTCAGAACCGACTTGCTTTAGATGTTCTGTTAGCAAAAGAGGGAGGAGTCTGTAAGGCTTTGAAGGTCCAGGAATGCTGTACTTACATTCCAGACAATTCAAAACCTCTAGAGAAGTATATACAAAACATCACTGCCATACACTACGAAATTGAGGACCTAGCAAAGGTAAATGTGTGGGAAAAAGTAGGTCATGGAATGGGTAAAGTTGGAAGTTGGTTTGCCAACTTAGGAAAGGGTATCGTTTGGTACATACTGAAACCCATCATCATAATAGTGATTTGTGTAATCACTTTGTGGGGATTGGTGCGTTTGTATCAATGTTATAGAGTAAATAGGTTGCAGAGAACTATGAGAAAACAGGAAGAAGAGTTGACAGCGATGCAGGACACTCAATATAAGAGTCTGAAAGCATTAGAGAGTATGAAAAGAGGTGGAACTGCCCTGTCTTCACTTTGAAGGGTTCTACATTTTTAGTGTCTTGGTGATGATGACCCCTGAAGGTCATCAAAGGGGGGATTGAGAGAGCACAAGTTTGGGAAAAAAATGTATAAGTACGCCATATTTACAAGCACGTAGTTAGTTTAAACATGTTTTGCACACGAGTGTTTTATATTCAGTAGTGAAATGTATAGAATGTTAAGTAGAGTAACTATAATTGTAACGGTGTGAGATTAATGTAGAAATGTTGGAATATATGTGAAAACCTCATGTTCTCATGTTAAAAGAATCATGTCCGAATTAAATGTAACTTTGAAAATCCAGTATCATGTGTAGGCCTTAGGGCAATTCACAGCAAACCTGAACGTGCTGCTAAATTAATGTGAGATAAGGTTGACATGGTTCTTCCAAATGTACTATTGAACTTAGGGTTAAAAGTATATGCTTTATAGATGTGTTATTTTAGAAACGTATGCTAGTTAAGAATGTTTGCTGTTTAAATCAAGTTAACGTTTTAAGAGTGCAGGGACCTGCTGCATGTAAATCAAGTAGGCCAGAGGAGATAATGTCATGTCGTGTAAATCGTCATGTGCTCGTTAGAGAAGAGGTCGCGAGGTGTCCAGCACCGAGCTTTGAGAGTGTTTTACGACTTAAGATATGGTGGAGTCTGGAATTTGAGGCCCACTGCAGGACGAGCTGTATGCAGGTGCGAGGGTCCTAATCAGCTCGAATGAAAGGGACTTTGTTCAGTGGCGCCTTGCGCAGGCCTGTAGGAGTTTCCAGGAATTTCAGGGGGTATCAGCGCACTGAAGAAGAAGCCTGGGAACCAAGGTCAACTATAACGAGGGTCTTCAAGAGTACCATCATGGAGTTTGCCGCGCAAAGATGTACCACGTGAGGGGCGTCCCAAGGGGCGTTTCTATTGGAAATGTGATTTGGTATTAGGGAAAGAGACCCGGGAGGAGAGCAGAGCAGATGATTTTGGGAGCCTAAGGAAGCGGATGGGTAGGCAGATAGGCTGATCAGGAGAGACCCATTACCAGAGAAGAGACAAAGAGAAGTGCGTGATCTTCTTAGGAAGTCACCACGGCTGACACCTAGAGGGTTAAGATCTTGCTAAGTAGGGATGTCACTTAGTATAGTGTAGGGACAGACTAACCTTAATTTTCTTTTCTGTAATGACTTTGAGATTGCAACTTATTTCTATTTTGACAACCCTTATGGTTTTTGAGCTTGTACTTATTATTTTGTTCTTCAGACTTAGATTATTCAAGAAGTTCATGTTTATAGTGATACCAATTTACCTTTTGAATCTCATTTTGAGAAGTTTGTATCTTCAGTTATCTTTGACTTTATATTAAATCTTTAAAACTTAAATTTGGTCAGTGGTCATTTAGCGTGGTGTAAGTTCTTAAATTGATTGACTTATTGCGAGATTACCTTTTACTCAACGACAGGTACCAACGATTCAGTCGACATAGTTTGGGATTTGGTAAGATAATTAGTAACCAGTAATCCCGCGTTAGCAGTACTACTGAGGGACCTATAGGAATACAGGTATGGTGTTGGGCTACATTAGCTTGTAGAATAGCAGGGATGGTGGGAGTGATTTGTAAGGTATTGAAGCTACTAGGTTTGTTAACATTGGCTAGGATAGAAGCAGTGGTTTTCTCGATATTAGACAATCTAAGTTCTATCCTTTCTATTTTAGCCTCAAGAGGAAATAGAATCGATTTAAATAAGGTGGCCAAGCTTTCAATAGATACCTCTCTAATAGAGGAAACTGTTGGAAAAAACGTAGGGGAAGGGGTGGGAACGTGTTGGGTCTTTGCTGTTTTCGAATTCCTACCAGTTTTCTTGTTATAAGGTCTTTTCCGTTTGGTGGTAGCCCCTTCCTTCACCCCCTGAGACATAGAATTATTAAGAGTATCTTCAGCTACAGAAACAAAGGAAACATTATTAGTATCTAGAACTAGGTCAATTTCAGGCAGAATTTCGTTCACCATGATATCAAGGTTCACTAAAGCCTGATTATCCGCTTCAGGAAGGGGTGGTTGGTCTGCCACTAAAGTGGTGACGGTATCAATTGGTCTTTCAGGTGTTTTTGCATTAGCTAATGTCCCCCAGGAGGATCTTTTATTAGACAACAGTTACTTGGACAAACGTTTCTCAAGAGAATTAATTTCAGTGTCAATGATAGTATTCGCCCTGATGAGGGTTTTGTCCATACCTCCAGTTATAGATCCTCCAGAAAGCGAGGACTTACTCCGTGTTTCCCGGTCAGCCATAGAGTCCAATGATACGTACAGGTGGATTAGGATCAAAGTAAGGGAGGTGGTCCGGTCCGGTCACTACTGGTCACGAACGGGCACAAACGGGCCCGCCCTTGGCCCGGGCTTTGCCCGGCGCCGTCCCGCGCGCGCGGTTATTGGGCCGGTGATATGCGAGTGCGCTGTGGGCGTGGCTACAGGGAGAGCGGGCCAGGTGTCAACAATTGGCCTCGCAGGGACTCCTGGTAGTTGGAGTCCCTGCCGTCACGCTCGCAGCCCTGTAAACTGCCACGGACCCCCACAAAGTGTCCAGATGAAGCGGGACCCGCGAAGCGGGTCCGGCGAACTGTAGCGTTGGGCTCGGGCTCGGGGGGCAAATTACAGTTGTTAGGTCACTGTCCACAGCTCCGCTTTATCCAAGATGCAGGCGAAGGAGAACCCACCGGAGCAAGGAGATGAAGCTGCTTTTACCAACGGCCGGTGCGCTGTGGGCGTGGCTACAGGGAGAGCGGGCCAGGTTTCAACAATTGGCCTCGCAGGGACTCCTGGTAGTTGGAGTCCCTGCCGTCATGCTCGCAGCCCTGTAAACTGCCACAGACCCCCACAAAGTGTCCAGATGAAGCAGGACCCGCGAAGCGGGTCCGGCGAACTGTAGCGTTGGGCTCGGGCTCGGGTGGCAAATCACACTTGTTAGGTCACTGTCCACAGCTCCGCTTTATCCAAGATGCAGGCGAAGGAGAACCCCTGACAATAGATCCTCCCAAGTTCAAAGACCACTGTAGATAACTTAAACTGTATGTGTGGCCACAGTGACCATATGGTTATCATCCAATATGGGAGTTATGACCTTAAAGCAAAATAAGAATCTGAGCTGCATGAAAGCTGTCAGCCAAGATGCGCAGCCCGCAGAAAGGCACACGATGCATGTACCTGCCAATGTGCAAGCATGCACCCGCACCACTGATTCGGCTGCATCAAGTTGACTTCTTTCTGAAGCAGCCTTACCACCCTCTGCTTTGCATGTTTTCAACTTCATGTCACTCAGCTGTAGAAGAGGGACCATACTTTGTAAGGTTAGAATACACGGAAGTGTGAGCCACAACTCTGAAAAAAATATCAACACAAAGCATCCAACTTGTAACCATACTGGTGGTGGTCGTGCTGCCAGAAAGGTCAGTCAGAAAAGCACCAAAAACATATGTTAGTCTTTTTCTCAGCAAGTAAAACACTGATCTTAATTAAAGAAAATTGAGATCTTTACATATTTATTCGACAAAGCATTTTAATGAGCAGTTTATCAATATCTGAAATGCAAATAATGTCTTAATGATTGTACTACTGTACATGTTCAGAAAAGTATGGTGATTTTCTTTACTACAAGCTCGTTTACAGATTGGACTGGGGAGGTGTAGAAACACCCCCGTTGAAAAACATTGCAACTTCTTTTCTTAAGCCCCCCAGACCCTAGTACAGGTCAACCTTTAAACGCCCCAGGGGAGCATCACAAGAGCCGCTGGGTGTGGTCAGTGTGAGCAATGGTGTAGCAGCAGTTCGTCAAAGTCGGCAGTGCACCAGGACAGGACAACCACCATCACGCCAAATGCCATGTCCTCGCACGTGATATGGCCAATACAGGGAGGCAGGCTTAACCTCCTGACTGTCCCTGTGTAGCCGCAGAAGCGCCGCCATGGATGGGAGGACCATGCACACGAGTTACGTCTTGTGCTTGTTTTATGTGTATCACAGTGTGAACACAAAGTGAACTGTTGTGGTTTGAATAGTCACAACTGTGTGTTCAATGCCCCGCTACTGCTGCCGCAAATTTTTGTTTCAGGCGTGCTGAAAAACAATGAATATTTTATGTGTGAAATAAGTTCGGCCTCTGATCCTGCTGCTACTAGATGGCCAAGAACTGTTTATGAATACACTCCATTAGAACACTAATTCAAAAAAATATCATACTCTAGGACTACTTTTCACCTAGCCAACAATTTCAGCTAGAAAGAAGAGAACACGTGTGCAATGTTGTAGGCTGATATCAAAACGCGGCAGGCAACTCATTTTTGCTCACTCTGACGACAGGGGAAAGCTGTATGTAAAGGACTTAAAAAGAAGAGCACATGACGCACTACCACTGTCGTGGCATCCGGCATGTCCCCAGTGGGCTGGAAGGGTAGGGGCCGGTTTTACCGAGGTGGGGGCCGGTTTTGTTACTGGGGGCCGGTTTTGCAGCAGCGCTGCAATATCAGCCCCCATTAACAAAGGCAGCAGTGTTGGGGGCCGGTTTAATCAAGCAGCAGTGCTTGAACTAAACACCCCCCTGCCCCCTCCCCCCCCCCCCCCCCCGCATTCCGATAGAATTACCAGGGCCGCTTTGTGTACTCAGTCTGGCCCTGGCCTCATTGAGCCCTCCTCGGTCCTCACTGTCAGCCCTATGTCAATAACAACATTTTTATTTGCAATGTGGTGTAAACGCAGATGTTTAGTGAAACGTTAGAGCAGAGAATTGAGATGGCATTGGTTTTTTCCCCCGATTTTAAGTGGTATTAATTGAAGTTTACTCTATTTTACCTTTGCTTTTTAGTTTATTTATACTTTTAAATAGTTTGTGCCATATAATGACACTATCTAATATGTTGCCAAAAGCTGCCCTTAACTGAAATATTTGCCTATCCTTAACGCTTTTTATGGGTTAATAATAACATGAGGGGGTGGGACCCTCTCCATATTGTCACCTTCTTGACATCTGGGGTTCAAATGTCAATTAGTAACTATTGTAACTGCTTTTCTTTTTCTTTTCTTTTAATCTTCAGTCTGTAATTTTATGGTGTCGAATGTATAGATGTAATATTGTTGTGCTTTTATGGCAGTGACTGCCGAAATAAAGTCTTTTGACTGAATGACTGAATAACCAATGAGAGAGACCTTTTCCTCACAACTGATGTCTGTGAGTCCTGCTGTCTGCAGTTGTGTATTGCTTAGTAACTCTGGCTGGCTGCACCAGGGTGGCTTCGACGTGACCCTACTCACACGAAAACCTTTCACATTCCACTCATGCAGGCAGCAGGGCGGTCTTGGGTTCCCCACCTCTACTGTAAGCTCAGCTCATCCAACTGTTGGTGAATTCAGCTGGTGAACAAAGTGCAATGGCAGTGGCCCTGGAGGTGCTTGCCAGAGCCACGAATATGTCCTATGCCTCACATATGTTGTGAGTCAGAGAGAAAGGACTAACCGCTCACAAAAGAAGAATATTGACGGCAAGACTACTGCAGGCACTAAGGCAAGGATGATTGGCAACATACACTGTGGCTCTCTGCAACTGGGGAACTGACACCTGCATTCACCTTACATTCAAAACACCTATTAGAAGTGAATTGCCTAATAAACACATCCAAACATTGTCATAACATTGTAATCACTGTAACAGGTTACCTTTGTGCCATGTTTTTCTCTACAATCTATAAACTATAGGCAAGTTCCCCCCTCCATTGTTTTCGATGGGAGGGTGTTACAGGAGCAGTTGTTGGCCATATGAGGTGCTGGACGTATTCCATCTCTGAGATGGAGTACAGGTACGGCTGTTTTGGATTCATATTTGTCTATTGAGTAGAAGTTTTGTTTTTGACAAAAAATGTGCTTATTCTTTGTGGGTGCCCCCTAAATCCCTCCTTACTCATCCCTTGACTCTTCCAATTTTGTAATAAGTAGTCTACATTTTCTGCTATTCCGCCTCTGTCCCTCCCACATTTACTACCAAAACGTATAATTATGTGTGCAGTCAGGACGGATATCTCCGTAAAGAAAAATATAGGAAAGCTGGAGGTAAAACCTGAATATGTAGGTCTGTGAATAGCATTTTGTAGAATGCTAGTAGTCCTACTAAATATACTACAAGCTGCAGCTTGTGAATAGGCCTCACACCTTCGTGGCACATCCAACTGTGCTATGTTGGAGTGTGTTGAATGGTGAAAAATAACCCTTTCTATTTATGCACTTATGAGATATCTGTTTGTTCATTATTTTGACTATGAAAAATAACTCTCTAAAAAAAATATCTTTTAAACTTTTTGGAAATAAGGCCGACAATTATTAATTGAACCTATTAGGTATATTGATTTGATCAAATAAGTATGGAAAATGCCTAACTGAGCTTAGCTTTTCATAAACTGAAACAAGGACTGAAATGACGCCTAGAGTTCGAAATGAGTAGGTCGTGAAGCATTTGCACAAAACACAAACAATAGGTTCAGTGTTTGTGGCTGCGTGACGTGCTCCATGAATACTTACTCTGCTGCTAGGTTTTGGCTCCTCTGTTCCGTACTCCCACGAATGTGGCCTGTTATTGGTGTTAGTTTTGGTATATTCCCATGCCTTCAACGACTGTGCCTTGGCTATGGAAGATTCAGCAGCATCCTTGTTTACAGTCTGTCAATATAAAGAACATTTTTAAATGCATGCACAGGGAAGGCTGGATTTCTAATTTTCCATCAAAGCTTAGATTTTGCACAATTTACATGAACGATTAATGGCAGAGAAACATGGTACAAATTGGCACAGCATTGCAGTAAACGTGGTATTAAAAACGGCTCTGTAACGTTTTAGAACTGCACTCAGCACTTTAGTGACAGTACCTGCTTCGGGGACCGGAGAGCACACTGCACTTTCTGCGCGGCCCCTGGACCTCACTATTTCTTCACAGAGCCAGTCACGCAACGCGGGATGCGCACGGACGCAGCACAGGCGAAGACCGGGCCAAGACGGGCCCGTCATAGACTGTTAAAGGCCTGGCTGGGCAACGCCCCTAAGGTGAGTCGGACAATTCTGGACAATTTGATCATCCCTTGTATGTTAGGGCCAGATGTAGGTGGCCCAATACCGGTCGGTAACGGCTGAAATTACCGAATTTCGGCCGTTACCGACCGGTATTGGGCATTTGGGATATAGGTGGCCTAAATTGCAAATTCGGTAATTTACCGATTCGGTATTTTAAGGAATCGGTAAATTACCGAATCCTTAAAATACCGACTCGGTAAATTACCGAATTTGCAATGTAGGGAGTACTTAAATGAGTGCTTTTCCCATTTTAGGATTCGTTATTTACCACCAACTATAAGTTGGTGGTAAATAAGGAATACCTTTGAAAATGCAAATCAGTGCATTTTCAACTGTGCCTTGTGGCAGACTTACATGCCCTTAGGGAATGTATGTGTGCCACATCTGCACACAAGCACGATTCAGGGGTGCAACAGGGTGTCAAAGTGACACCCTGGCACCCTTGAATGTGTCCCCCATTTTACCGAATCGTTATTTACTGATTCAGTAATTGCCATTCATTCCTATGGGCCTCCAGGCCCATAGGAATGAATGGCAATTACCAAATCGGTAAATACCGATTCGGTAAATACCGAATGTTACCGATTCGGTAATTTTTACTTAATGTTTTGCTACATAGCATTTACCGTTTCTAAAATACCGAATCGGTAAAATTCGATATTTTAGAATCGGTAAATACTATTTACCTACATCTGGCCCTTAGTCTTGCTTCTTAAGTCTAACTATAGTAATGAGCAAGAGGAAGACGGGACATACAGCTACCGCAGTCATAAAAACAGGAGGACAAAAATCTTTGATGACTTATTTGACTGGTGCTATGGGGGCTATTGAGGAGCAAATTATTACGGTAGAAGAGTCTCTTCCGCAAGGGAGGCGGGGTATACTTTTGGCTGTCATAGGGAAATTGGTCTCCCATTCATTTCTGATATCATTAGAATTAACCCTCTTTTACTCTGGCACAAGGTCTGGGCTTGCATGGAGACAGGTTTTAATGAGGATGTAATTATGGATTGTTTAAAACTGGATAGGGCGGCTAATATACCATGGATTAGTTATATAAAAAATGTCGTATGATATTGGCCATCCTGAACATTTTGACACTCCAGAGTGTTTGGAAAGTATACCTAGAAAAACCCTGAAAACAGACTGCCTGAATCATCTAGCATTGTCTCACTGAGAGAGACAAAATAACAGTCATGGATAACCATCTGATGACAATATGTCCAGGCATACAACCTTATCTGGTACAGGTTCAGGGAAGTTCCCGCTATGGGGACTTACTGGTGGTAACAATAGGGGTTCTTGGCCCCCAGCGACACTCAGTACCCAAGGGGACTTCATCCCCCAACCAGATGTGCGCAAGGAACCGTGTTTGCAGAGTGGTTGAGAAGGGGGTCGAGACCTCAGATGAGGTCTTGGCAGTCCTGCTGTGAGGGACTTACCGGTGGAAACAACTGGGGTTCTTGGCCCCCAACGACCTTCAGTAGCCAAGGGGACTTCATCACACAACCAGGTGAAAGCCAGGAGGTGCGTTTGCAGAGTGGTTGAGAAAGGGAGCAGGGCCTCTAACACAGTTTAAGCAATCCTGCTATGGAGGACTTATTGGTGGCAACAATAGGGGTTCCTGGCCCCCAACAACCTTCAGCAGCCAATGTTGCAATATAGGAAGGATGGCAGAGTGAAAATTGCGCAGAGCTGTGACAAAATCTGAGGTCAAAATGCAAATAGCTCTAAGGATAAGGTGATGGCCATCCACCATCAACCAAAGGTATAGAAAATTCTATGCGCGTATCAAGAGAGAGAGAGAGGACTAGAAAGCTAGTCCGAGTCCCCGTAGTTTATATGTGTTATCAAAAGAGACTAGCTTAAATATAACTAATATTGTTAGGACTCTGATTAGATTTGTCATGGGCACCTCGTTGGTGAGTTCATGAAGCCCTCACCCACCAACCTGGTTGGTGGCATGCTTCATCATCGGGCCCACCCAGTGACACCTAATGTGTCCCGGGTGTGCTGCGACGCCTGATTACAGCGGAGCTGGTATTTTACTGAGAGTGCAGTGTGAGGTGTAAATTGAAGCGTGAGTTAAAATGACTTGGTGAGGGTCCCAGTACCCGAGGGTAAATTAAATTTTAATAACTGGGCCCCCGTCAGCGGTTAAAATAAGGCTTGGGGATGTTTAAGGGAGGCGAGTTACTACCTCCTACATCCACCAGTTGGTCGACATGTTTCAGCCAGTGCCTTAAACTAAATCTGGCTTTCCTCAGGACCTTTTTAAAATAGAGTGTAGTGCAGGTTAAAAAGGAGTGTAATCCAGGCTATGTGTTACACTCACTAAGGTGTTTCTCTAAGTGTGAGAGGGGGGATTCCCTTCTCATGTATGCGCTTAGATTTTGCAGCCAATGCTTCCAGGAGTGAAGCGGTAAGGGGTTGACCAGCTTTTCTGGTCAGAGCCTGCCTTGTACCTGTTGCACCGTCCTCGTACTCCGGTAGGCGACCGGAGTACGAGGACGGTGCAACAGAGAGAAGGGAATCCCCCCTCTCACACTTAGAGAAACACCTTAGTGAGTGTAACACATAGCCTGGATTACACTCCTTATTAACCTGCACTACACTCTATTTTAAAAAGGTCCTGAGGAAAGCCAGATTTAGTTTAAGGCACTGGCTGAAACATGTCGACCAACTGATGGATGTAGGAGGTAGTAACTCGCCTCCCTTAAACATCCCCAAGCCTTATTTTAACCGCTGACGGGGCCCAGTTATTAAAATTTAATTTACCCTCGGGTACTGGGACCCTCACCAAGCCGTTTTAACTCACACTTCAATTTACACCTCACACTGCACTCTGAGTAAAATACCAGCTCCGCTGTAATCAGGCGTCGCAGCACACCCGGGACACATTAGGTGTCACTGGGTGGGCCCAATGAGGAAGCATGTCACCAACCAGGTTGGTGGGTGAGGGCTTCATGAACTCACCAACGAGGTGCCAATGACAAATCTAATCAGAGTCTAAAAAATATTAGTCATATTTAAGCTAGTCTCTTTTGATAACACATAGAAAATTCTATACCATATATAGTAAAAAAACACACAGATATATAGCCTGAACTCGCAACAACAATAAGTAAAGTCCTTAATAAATCATGGTCGAGATGGTCTTCTTATCTTCATTTATTGTATAGTAGTTCTTCATAAACATTCCTAGCCGCCATCACTTGTTTCGTCTTTAGTGGTATAAACCACAGACTTCCTCAGGGCTATTCGTAACGATATATTTCTATATTGAAGCAGTAATCTCTATAGTATCAGTGTGATGAAATATAGATATTAGTAATTCGGAAGGCACGTGGTATGGTAGATCAACCAAATCAAAAAGTATTCAAAGTGACGACAATGTCCCAACGAACCTTAAACGCAGTGTAGTCCGGCACGAGTGTTTAGAAAGTGGTGTAGTGTACCACGAGGCGCATTTTCAGAGTGGTTAAGAAAGGGGTAGGGCCTCTAACGAGGTCTCAGCAATCCCATCGGCTGGGGACTTACTGGTGGTACAATAGGGGTTCTTGGCCCAAAACTACCTACATCAGCCAAGGTGCCTTCAACCCCTAACCAGTAGTGCACCAGGAATCATGTTTGCATAGTGTTTGAGAACAGGGGTGTTGCCTCCAACAAGGTCACAGCAATACCCCATTTGCAGAGTGGTTGAAAACAGGGTCAAGGCCTCCAACAAGGGTTCAGCAATCCTGCTGTGGGGGACTAACTGGTAGCAATAATAGGGTTTCTTGGTACCCAACGTCCCCCAGCAGCCAGGAGGACTTCTTCCCCTAACCGGTCATGCAGCAGGAGTCGCTTTTGCACAGTGGTTGAGAAAGGGGCGAGGCCTCCGAGGCTGTGCTGTGTGGGACGTGCTAGTGGTAACAGGAGGGGTTCTTGGCCCCAACTACTCTCAGTATTCAAGGAGATTTCATTAGGGGTCCAGCCGCTTATGTAACACAGCAGAATGTGGCAGAGTTTTTTAGTAACTCTGCGGAATTCGATGAAGTGAAACTCCGCAAGCTCTGCCCAGCTTGCGGAATTTGGGGCTGCCCAGTATGTCAGTACTTTTAATCTTACATCAGGGTAATGGCAAATCACCCTAACAGAGGGAGGATAGGAGAGATCAGCCTTCTCCACTGCAGAGGGCCACTATCAGTTTAAGATGATGCCCTTTGCATTAAAGAATGCCCCTGTCACCTTCCAGAGGCTGTTGAACCAGATCCTTGCTGGTATGGAGGCATTCTGTGATGCCTATCTGGATGACATAGCTGTCTTCTGTAGCAGGCGGAAGGATCACCTTTTCACCTCCAGGAAGTACTACAAGCTCTGCAACAAGCAGGCTTGACTATCAAGGGAATTAAGTGCCAGATAGGGCAACAGTCTGTGGTGCACTTGGGATACCTGGTGAGTAGGGGAAAGGTGCAACCCCTGCAGGCTAAAATAGAAACCATCATGGCCTGGCTG
The DNA here is from genome assembly GCF_964261635.1 of Lissotriton helveticus. NCBI lineage: Eukaryota > Metazoa > Chordata > Amphibia > Caudata > Salamandridae > Lissotriton > Lissotriton helveticus. The sequence continues at coordinate 1,315,351,345 of NC_136065.1, read as the reverse complement.
CCCCCCAAACCCATACTGAGGTCCGAGTATTCTTGGGCCTCAATGGGTATTATAGGAAGTTTGTCAAGCAATATGGCACCATTGTTGCCCCATTGACTGAGCTGACTTCCAAGAAGCAGCCAGAAATGTGACTTGGACAGAGGGATGCTAAGCTGCTTTTGTCTCCCTCAAGTAGGCTATATGCACAGCTTCTATGCTCAGGGGCCCTGACTTCACCAAGGAGTTTATCTTTCAGTCAGATACCTCAGAGCATGACATAAGGGCAGTACTATCCCAACTTATTGAGGAGGGCCTAGATCAACCTGTAACCCTTATCTCCAGGATGTGGCTCCCCATGGAACAGAGGTGGAGTGCTACTGAGAGAGAAGGTTTTGCTGTGGTCTGGGCACTGAAGAAGTTGAGGCCATACCTGTTTGGCACTCACTTCCTGATTCAGACTGACCACAGGTCCCACAGGTGGCATATGCAAATGAGGCACGAGAATCCAAAACTGATGAGGTGATCCTTTTCCCTACAGGGTATGGACTTCAGGGTGGAACAGAGACCTGAGGTAGACCACGCCAATGTTGATGGTCCATCTAGGTTTTTCTGCCTTAGTGATGGGAACAACGTTGGTGTTGGAAAGATCTCCCCACTTTCACTTGGGGGGAGGGGCTGGTTACATGTTAGATCTGGCATCCTTAGGGTGGTCTTCCCCCAGACATTTTGATTTTTACCTCCTATTTTGCTGATTCTTTTTTTTTGCTCTAGGACTTTGAGTACTTTACCACTGCTAACCAGTGCTAAAGTGCATTTGCTTCTCCCCTAAACATACATGGTGACATTGGTGTATACCTGATTGGCATAATTAATTTACTAGAAGTCCCTTATAAAGTGGTGCAACATATACCCAGCACATGTAAGTCAAATGCTACTAACAGGTCTGCAACACTGATTGTGCCACAGATATAAGTACCCTTTCAAACCTGTCTCAGTCCTGCCACTGATGAAGGGCCTGTGTGTGCAGTTCACTGCCACTTCGATTTAGAATTGAAAACTACTTGCCCACCCTTAAACCCTCCTTTTATTACATAAAAGTCACCACTAAGGTAGACCCTAAGTAATCCTAGGGGCAGGGGGCCATGTAAATAAAAGGCAGGACATGTGTGTTTATCTTTACATGTCCTGGTAATGAAAAACATCCAAATTAGGATTTTCACTACTTTGAGGATTCGCTGTCTTTTAGGCTATCAAATTCCTTAATACACTTTTAAGCTGTAATGTCTGATCAGATGGTAGTAGCTTTTTCATGTTTCATATCTTTGGAATGGTAATGATAGATCCTCCTCACTGGTGAAGTTGGATTTTTGCTGTTTAGAAATGCCCCTTTTAGAAAGTGCCAAAAGAACAGATGATATACGGAATGCTGAATTAATCAACCATTCACCGCCAGTCACAGATCTGGGTCAAATCAATCCTCCATTCCAGTTTAGACCCAGCCATATGCAAATCATTCTTGACCCTGTTCCCCATAGGAACAGTCCAGCCCAAACTGCCAGGCCAGGTCTTCTCTGGCCCATAAACAAGCATCCTGGGACCGGTTTTGGAGTAACACCCCTCATCAGCAGGCTAGCTAGAATCTGGTGGCTTAGCTAGCACGGGACCCACGTCTGGGCATACCCTTCCTACTTAGGGTGAGAAAAGCAAAAAAGAACAGACAATGGACGGCATGCTGAATTAATCAAACATTCACCCCCAGTCACAGATCTGGGTTAAATCCATAATTTTTTCTTTTGCAAGCCACACCATTCCAGTTTAGACCTAGCAATATGCAAACCTGTCTTGATCCTTTTCCCCGTGGGAATAGTACAGCCCGAACTGCCAGGCCAGGTCTTCCCTGGACCAGAAACAAGCATCCTGGGACTGGTTTCGGGGTAACACCCCTCATCAGCCAGGCTAGCTTGAATCTGGTGGTGTAGCGATCACGGGACCCACATCTGGGCATACCCTTCCCACTTAGGGTGACAAATGCAAAAAGAACAGATGATGGACGGAATGCTGAATTAATCAAATATTCACCCACAGTTACAGTTCTGGGTTAAATCCATTGTTTCTCAACACTTACTACTCGGTGTGCCTGACAGCCTGTCTCCAATACACGCTTGGGGTGGGTTAGAGCTGTTTTGAAGTCACTCCCACCTCCAAGGGCCTGTTGGTATGCCACCTTTTGCTTGAGCCTCAGGGATATCAAGCTCTACCCCTTTTCCTGTGCCTGGCTCACTGGCAGTCCCCAGATACTTGCAACACAGATGTCAACGCATCTCTTGGTTGCTGGTAGCAGAACCGGCGCATTCACTTGGTTGTGGAAAAGCAAAGCATCGCATCAGAACCAGCCCTCTTCAACCGATGCATCACTCGACACCTCTGAACTCTGGCACCTGTCTACAGAACTGACGCAAGGCCTTCACTGCGTGAGTTGATTGTGACCAGGAAAGGTACTTTCTTCACCGGGGCCTGCGTGGGTTCTCTAGCCCGCCTGCACTTCTACGAGGTCAGATGGAACTTTGACTTTGCCCCGGTCCAGCGCACCCTAAAGTAACCTTTTTAGCGCTACTTGCTTCTAAGCAAATGTATAGCAGTAATTATTTTAAAATCCAATATTTACTTACTTAAAATCTTTATTTCGGTAACAGTTTTTACCATAAAAGACATTTAAAACATCCATTAAAACTTGTTCAAAAATAGAAATTTGTACAATATGGGGTCAAACATTGTCATTTAAAAACAAAGTTCCATATTACACTATCAAGTCCTTGGTGCTTTAGGGTCAGTTGCCAGCCCTGATGCATTTCCTTCTCAAACACCAGATAGCACCCAAATATTTAGCCACTGCAAACACAATTTGGTCAGACGGATTGGATTTCAGTATTCTATGAGCAACACTCCACAAATCCCAGATTTCTGCACAGGGGAACTATCCATTTCTTGCGAACCTCTCGGTAAACCGGACAAAAAAAGAGTATGTGGAGTTCAGATTCATCAGACATTCTACACGCTGGGCAGATACTGGTTGATTGTTCGCTCCATTTGCTTGTGAATGATCGAATGGGAAGAGACCCATATCTCCACTGCAAATATAATTTCCTGAGCAAAGGAGGGTGCAATTTATCTAGAGTTGGTTCAAAGTTGTAAGTGTCCTTAAAGCATACAAACGAGTCAGTCAATGAACCAGCTTTTTGGTGGTTAAAAAGATCCATTAATTTACTGTCGTGATATGCCTTAGCCAATTCCTTTTTGGGGATAAAAAGGTAGCCAGGGGATCGGACCACATCTTCGAAAATCCCAGACTCTCCAATTCGGATTTAACAAATTTGATCCACTTAATTTCCCCCGCATTGGGCATGGCAAGCACCTCCTGTAATCCCTGTCTGTAGGTGGCCAATTCTGGGGTTGCCCACAGCCTGCGCCAGTAAGCCAGAGGGCGAAAAGTCAGTTCTTCATCTAGCGGTCGTAACCCCAGATCCAGCCTGAGAGGGAGAAGGGGCGTGCTAGGAGGGAGTCCTACAACCCTTCGAATAAATTTGTTCTCCTCTTTCTGTAGATCTAGTGTACCTACATGGCCCCAGAGTTCACACCCGTACATGGCAGCCCCCCTTGCCTGTATCTTGTAGATCTGTATTGGAGGACCTATGGGCCTGGTCGATGATTTGTTATTCGCCAGAAGATTCATAATGCCCCCCGAGTGTTGGGTCAATTTGAGGAGAGCTTTCTCCTGATGCGTGTTCCAGGACAGTCTGTCATTTAACATGACACCAAGATACTCGAAAGTTTTCACCCTCTCAAGCCTACTGTGTCCAATTTTGGGGCTGAAGTGGAGTTTCTGTGGTGGATTAAAGACCATGAATTTGGTCTTTAGGGTGTTAATTTCTAGACCATGGTCCTCACAAAAGCCCGCAAAACCATCAAGGACCCGTTGTATACCCGATGCAGATTTCGAGAGCAGCAGGGTGTCATCGGCGAACATGACAGCCGGCACCCTTACACCAGCCAATTTAGGAGCGTCAGAGTTAACAACCCCGTTTAGGTGAGAGATAACCCCGTTGACATAGAGACAGAACAGGGTCGGTGCAAGCACACAACCCTGTCTTACCCCCCTGCCAACGGGGAACCTACTAGACAGTGCCCCCATCTTGCCACACCTCACCTGTGCAAAATTAGCACTGTGAAGACAAACAATCATCTTTAGGAGACCCTCAGGGACGCCCAATTTGGCCAGCACCTCCCAAAGCTTTTTCCGGGGTACCAGGTCAAAGGCCGCCCTCAGGTCCACGAATACAGTGTAGAGGCTGCCACCCTCCAGCTGCACCGTTTTCCAGACAATGAGGACGAGCCGAAAGACCTGGTCTGTTGTTGAAACCTTCTCCCTAAAGCCAGCTTGGAAAGGGCTCAGGATGTTACATTCCCTCATCCAATCCAGCAGGCGGTTCAGCAACAGCCTTGCAAAGAGTTTTTGTGACACGTCTATCAGGCTTATTGGCCTGTAATTGACTGGGAGCAGAGGTGATCCCTTCTTATAGATTGGGACTATCTCTAACCCCCAGCCAAGTTGGGGGGATTGGCATGCCATTCAGGATTGAATTAAACAGCACCCTGAGGTACGGTGCCCAGATTTTTGGTTCTTGTCTGTAAAGATCCCCAGGCAGCCTATCAAGGCCTGGCGCCTTTCCAGCAGCCAGGGACGTGATTGCCGCAGTGACTTCCAGTACAGTAAATCCATCCATGGGAGTTACACTTTCGCTGGGTTGGTGCATTATGTCTTCAGATGGGGGGACCAGTTGGTCACTGTTATATACTTTATATAAATCTCTAAAATGTTCCTCCCAGACAGAGGGTGCTATGTTAGCCTCTACTGCAGCAAGGGGTTCCACTGCACCATGCTTGACAATTTGCCAGAAAGTTTGGGCGTCTCGTGATGCTAGGGCAGCTGACATTTCTGTCCAGTTTCCCTCATCCCATTCCACTTTAGCACTGCGAAGGATTGACTTATAAGCCAATCGCTTTTCCCTTATCTTACTTGGGATGTCTCGATTTTTAAGGGATTCTAGTAATGTAGCTTTCGCTCTCCTACAGGAGGCGTTGAACCATGTAACTCTTTTCTGCTTAGGCTTCTTCGGCCTAGCCACAGGGTTCAACACTTCTGCCAGGTTGGTACATAGGTCAGAGTGGATAGCACCAATCGCATAGAGCTGTACGGGATTAAGTGGCATTGGCATAAGTGCCTCGGCCCGTTCCAGAGCAAATCCAATATCTCAACTTTAATAAATAAGAATTTTTTAATTTTGGTCTTTTTTTTTCATAGTATAATAATCTATTTTGATAAACCTGGGTGGAATCTTTTTGTGGTGTATTCATTTTGGTACCCTGTATGTGTATGTGTGTATGTTGCATACATACTTTACATATTGCCTCTTTAGATAGACTGCTCAGTGCCAAGGTGCCAGAAGGTGAGCACTTGTTATCTTTTAGTGTGCATCTAGCTTACCCTGTATAGAGTGGTGGTTCCTGCCTGGCCTGGGTGCATACCTCAGCCAACCAGGAATCCCATTTATACCACACATACAGAGGCTATGGGCATTCACATGGAGGGATAGAGGTGTGGCCAAGGAAAAACATTACAAATGACACGAGCATCCGTACAGTTACGGCTTTATGGGGACACACTTTATAATATATTTCCAATGTGTGTCTCCACATAACATAATGTGGATGGTTGAATGGCTAGGCGGACATTTAGAAACAGTGTTATTTATTGCTACGTGTCCCTACTTAATCGCATTCCTAATAGTCCTCTGCCAAAAAGGTCCCATAACAGCATCGGAAAAAAATTATCTTGCAAGGGCTCCTGGATCCCTCAAAATCCTGTTGGATTCTGTTGCAAAATTTGACTCAATGAATGCAGCATTACTTAACTTTTATAAGCACTCTCAGGTGTTTAAGTAAGAAATTCATCTAAAAACATGTACGGTGCAAAGGTGGAAATCGGCTAATAAGTAGTTGCTTACAGACCTGAAAAAATAGGCTACCTTCTTCTGGTATAGTTAGAAAATAACTGGAGAAAACCAAACCTGGAGTCCGATGCATTCATTTACAGACAGCAAATAAGGCTAGATCAGAAAAACAAATTCTATTATCTGTGTAATAACATCCTATAATTTACCAACTTTCCTCATCAGTTGTTCCAGATGATGCAGCCCTTCTCAAAATGATATTATACCCTTATTTCTAAGTGTGAGTCCCCGCAATTTAGTCAAGAATTTTTTTATTTTTATAATGTAAAAGAAATCCCCCAAATCTTTGTTGGTATAAAAAAGCAAACCACCCATGTTTGAGCTTTTGTACCCGAGATTGTTCCTTCATCACCTGTCACATGGACAGACTTTAGCCCCAAATATAAAGGAAATCTGTCAGTAATTAAATTTTTGAGTAAAGAGAATCTAGATGGGTCACAGCAGTAAACTAGCAAATCACTCTGTGGCTGGAACTGTACAAACCGACTTCATTGATGGTAGCTTATTGAGCTAAAATCCATAGTGGATCAGAACAAGGATAATGACTTTTTGCCACCTTAAGTCTTTTGGATTTATCTGTAGCATTTTATATGGTAGACCAGTCCATCCGCATGGACTGCCTCAGAGAAAAGGTAAATCTAGTCCAGTGGATACAAGATTCTCCTTATTTCTAGAAATTCAAATGTAGGGAGTCACTTTACCACTTTACCACTGCACTACAATGTCCAATAAATGTGGGGTATTTCAGGGTGCCTCTCTGTCTCAAATTAATCTAATCATTCTGATGTTTTGCAATGTATATGCTAATGACACATAGTTTATTGTCTAGTTAGACTATAAGGCTTCTATCTTAACAGCTAACCTGGCTGAGTGCTTTCTGAGGCTAGAAGCATGATATGAACTACATTTATCCATGGGCATCCCCGCCTCATGGATTACTACTGTTGTTGCTTGTCTTTAGACCTCCGGGAGGCAACCCAAGGGTTGCACCTCACACCAAATTTTCAGTATATAGGATTCAAACTTGTTCGCAAGACTGTCATGTAGTTACCACTAATCCATAGTTTCTGGCATTTGGTGGACAACTTAAACATTGGGTGAGATGCCTAGACTGATTCTGGGTACCCCCGCAGGATTTGTTGCCCTAGAGCACATCTCACTCACAGTGCCACCATAAGCCACCCTAATCCTACCAGGGAGCGAATGTGGGCCATTTTCAATGTATTTATTGAATCAACGTTATTCTTGTACAAAATAAAAGGGCTGCGATAATCAGTAGACAAAAGCAGATAAAAGTGATTATTAGCACAAAAAGAGTCAATAGTAGATACAGTTCTATCATGGTGCTGAAACAATGTTTATATGAAGGCATATAAAACAAGGTAGTACTCAGCTGGGAAACAAAAGGAACAGAATAAATTAGCTTGGTGTTTGTTAGCATATTTTTCTTTGCAGGTGTAGGTGTAAGCTTATATAGTAGTAAGCAGCTGGATCTGATGTGTCAAAATCAGAAAACTAAGGAAACCTCTGTGCAAATGTTTTTGAACTACCTTTTAGTGGTATTGGGCAGTGTTTCCATTGGGTGTAATCATAAACAGCACATGGGATGCTTGCTTTGTGTACAAAATGATGACCACAATGTTGATAACAGAACATATCATTGTAATTAGATGTACCATCATACAAGTCATCCGAAGAAAATGCATCCGATTGTTTTAAATCTGCAAGCACATTGTGCACAGTTTCAATGTACCAATCATCAGAGAAAGTACTAGAGGTGATAATATCATTTAAGGAAATGTTAAACAAATATGGTATTTGTTAAACTTCTGTAGGACCATACACATCATACTATACCCTGTCCCACACTATTCCTTTCGGAACTGGAACTGCTGTGATGTTCATCAGGGCCAGGTCACTCTGTTCACGGTGCGATGATTCTAATGGTTTCAGTACCAAGTTTGCACTTTGTACTGCAGAGCGTTCTGGGAGTTAGCTTTCATTCAGAGGCAGGAAAAAGACAGATACTAAACCAATCCAGAGGACCAGGAATAGTAATCCAATTGTAATCCAGAGATTAACCAAGGAGTAAAAAGTATGTATTTTTCAGCCAAAGATAGAGAACATGCACCTGTAGCTTAAAAGGGAGAGGTGGTGGCGAGGCCTTCTCAGGTTCAGTTGAATCCGATGAGAAGTCACCACAGCCCACGAAGTAGCCTGATGCCATTCAGTCTATTTTTGACACCTCAGCAGATTTTGTAGAACTGGGAGATGACTCAATCTTTGGCATATTCAGGTAGACGTTGTACATTTTACCAATTGAAATTTGTGTTTCTGAACTGGTTGATGGTACAGTTGTAGTTGTTTCACCAGGAAGAAGAAATACTTCTTTATTCTTTACAGTTTCTCTTCAGAGAGTGGAATTTTCTTTAGTTATTGAAGCTTCCATCTGAACTTCTTGCATTGTAGCAAGAGGAGTGCAACGGCTACCCAGGAACCTACGTGACCGACTATTGAGAATCGGCCACATAGTGTGGTTTGATCGGATCAATTGAGATAAACCTTTTGTCTCGTCGACTGGCAAGGGGTGGAAGAAGTACAGTTGTGGTACCTTTGACAGCCAGAACAGGTACAGGTGCTCTATAAAATGGCCCAAATTATTTCATGTCTACAATTGTTTCCCTGCCCAGATCCCCAATCTTTGGGACCCAGCCAGGTCTTGGAGGAACAACATACACTTCCCCAGTGGCGGTGCGTTTTATTTGGATATTGGTTTGTGCCCCCAGGAATTCATTAAGTTCCTGTAAATCATCCAAATGTTTATTGATATCAAATGGTTATTTCCGCCGCCACTGCACTAACATTATCGAGGTCTGGCACCAGCATTCTCAATCCAAACAGGATTTCATATGAAGTTTTTTTTGGAATGGTATTGAGTTCCCTCTGGAAGCCATATAGGTGACTGATGCAACTGCAAGCTCAAACCTAATACCCTTGCTGTTAAGAACTGCTTTAAGTCACGGTTTTACCTCGCAACTATTGAATTTCTCTAGAGATAACAGGGGAGGAGTATCACCAGGTCACACGCAAACTTCCCATGGCTTCTTTGTAAGCCTGAAAGCTAAATGCCGGACCCTGGTCGGAATTCAGTGTGCCAATTGCATATGTCCTGATGAAGACTCGCAAATCCTTTATAACAGTTTGAACGTCAGCCGATTACTGTGGCCAAACCCACAGGAATCTGGAACATGAATCCACAGCCACCAAGATGTACTTGTAAGCCCTGTCTGAGTGCAAAGGGCAGCAGTGATCCAAATATACAACTGCCAGAGGCTTCTCTGAAATCAATAGCCAGTTAGGCAATCAAGGCACAACTTCCCAACACTATATAATGTCACTAATTCAACGTCTTGTCAGATTGATATCATCTATATAAGACAACACCTCGTCAAAATGTTGAAGTAACTCTGTCACTTTGGCTGAAAAAAGGCCAGGGATCTTCTTATACATTTAAGGTAAACTGCAAAATTACCTCTGTGACCCAGTGCTGAAAATGCTGTGAAATGCCTGCTTTCAGTTGCTATTTTCAGCCATAAAAATCCATTTGAAGTATCTAGTGTTGTTTTGTATTTCTTTTGCACAATGTTATTCATTAGTGCGACACTGTGTGCATTTTGTACTGCAGTAGATGTGTTTAAATGCCAGTAGTCTACAACTAGATAGTATGACTTATCTGGTTTAATCATAATAAACAAGAGATTATTAATTGATAATGTGCAGTTTTCTATCACACCCTGTTATTCAAGTTGTTCTAGAATTTCCCTAAATTGCTTTTTAGCTTCATGATTTATTGGGTACTGTCTCTGGCGTTGAGGAGTTGGTTTTAATGGGATCTCATGACGAGGTGACTCATTATCCCACCCAACATGACTGTGGTATAGTGCAGGAGCTAGCGCTAACATCCACTTCTTGGCGTATGAATGTTTAATTGATTCTGGAACAAGTTTGGACGAAGCTGGTAAAATTACCGTTTCCCTACTTGGGCATTCCATTACAAACTTGGGAGGTGAGTCTTTTTCAGACAAAAGAATATTTTAACCATAAGTCAGGCTCTCCCAAAAATGAGCCTTGATGTTCCTGGGTATGTCCCCCTCCAATTGGAGTGTAGTTTCATTTCAACGACGGGGAACACTTACCCTAGTATCAGATGTTTCCACCGTGATGCTCACTCAGCGCTACTGCCGCCAGATAATCCATTAGTTTCCAGTGAGCTATTGTGGTTTCTGCCGTGCTGTCCAGCATTGTTACTGTCCATTCCCCGTTCAAACACAGAGTCCTCAGTAGACTGGGCATGTCTTTTTTTTTTGTTCTCCTCATTTGCCTTACCCTCAGTATAGGAGATACCAGCCACCTTGCGAGTCCTTCACTTTGGAGCGGAACAACATATCCTTTTTTTCCCTCTCCTGTGCCGGGACACGAGTTGTTTTAATGGTGGCAGAGAAGTCCCAAAAACATGAGGGGTTTAAGCTGACTCCATCTAGGTATATTTCAACCTGTAGGACCAATATCGTAACGAGGCTAGACCCGGTCCAAGGAGTGTTTATGGCATAATCATAGGACCCGGAAAAAAACAAAAACCCCGGAGTACTATCTCCACTTGGTCAACAGATCCCAAAAAGCCAGGTTACGTTTACTGCATGATCTGTTGAGGTCAGCTTTAGAAGTTTCATATAGGGACGTGAGCCACCCAGAGTGTGATGGGGCTGTTTTCTCTACCCAATGCATACAGATTTGCCTTCTGGCCAACAAAATGGCGTAGAAAAGGAACGACCTTGCCTTGCCAGTGATGCTATCCTCCAAACCAAAGATGATAAGTGGTAAAGTTATTGACAGTGATGTGTTTAGAATGGAGTTTAGGGTAAGATTCCCTTCTTCCCAGAACCGGCCTATGTCAGGGCAATCCATGAACATGTGGATGTCAGATGCTCCCAGAAGGTTGCATTTATTACATTTTTTATCATGGAGAAATTTGGAAAGTTTCAACGGTGTAATATATGCACGGTGAACTGAGAAGAGATGGTTTCTTCTTAGCCATGATGTCTTCACAATTTTATGAAGAGCGAATGAGTTTAGCCACATCTCCTCACAATGAAGGCCGGTTGCCTCCCCCCACAGCTCATCTGGAAGGGCAAATTCCCCATCGATTTCTTCCAAGAACTGCCGATACCATAAGGCTACCTCCTTTAATCCCCCTGGTCGTTCCACTAACTGCTGCTCCAATATGCTAGTCTTCCCAAGATGCGCGTCTTTGCCGCACTGGGATCTCGCCCAGCTATCCAGTTGGATGTACTTAAATCTGGAGAGCCCAGGGCCAATGTGGTCATATAACTCATCCCAGGCTATTAACGATCCTTCCTTCAGTATCTGACCCCATCTTGAAATCCCAGCTTGTTCTATTATGGAGGACAGGCTATCTCTCAAACATAATGGTAGACCAGGCGAATCCCAAATTGGGGCAAAATTAGAGTAGTAAGACACCCCCAATCTTTTTCTGATGATAAACCAAGCCTTAGTCCATGACTGTAGAATTTTGAGTTTGATTTTTAAAAAAAAATTCTGGCTCCCAAACTTGAACATGAACCCATCCACTGATAGATTTGCCCCAGTTAGCATAGCTCTATACATCGACCCATTAGGAAGATTAGATGGTATTTTTAAAAGCATCCTAGAGTGTGACATCTGGAAGGCCCATGCATAGTATAATAAATCAGGCAGAGCGAGACCTCTCTTTTCTCTCCTCCTCCTCAGCTTTTTCCAAGCGAGTCTAGTGGATTTATAATTCCAAATAAAGGAGTTAATTTCTCGCTGGCATTTTTCAATCGTTTTAAGGTCAAACGCCAGGGGAATAGCATTAAAAACAAACGTAAACTTTGGAAGGATACACATTTTAACCAAATTGACCCTACCCGTTATAGAAAGTGGCAAGTGAGTCCAAGATTTCAGAAGCCTTTTACTCTCACTAAATATTCTGTCCAAGTTGGTTTGACCAATACTACCCACTTCTTGGGTGACTCGTATCCCGAGGTAACACATAGAGGTTGAAATGTTTACCCCCAACCGTAAATCTGATATATTCCATGTCATTATTTCGGTTTTACTCGAGTTGATGTCGTAGCCCGAGATATACCTGAACTCCTCTGCCCGCTGGATGACAACCGGAAATGCCATTGTTGGATCAGATGTGAAAATCAGGATGTCATCGGCATAAAGTGCTACCCGCTTTTCCCACTCCCCAAAACTAAAAGATGGAATATTAACCTCCTCCCGCAGAATATGGGCGAACGGTTCGATATATAAGTTGAAGAGGAGGGGGGAAAGCGGGCAGCCCTGCCTTGTACCTTTGGTGACGTTAAAGGCATCCGTCAAGAACCCGTTGACTAGCAGCCTAGCCGATAGTTGTCGACCTTTGATGAATCCTTTCTGGTCTTGATGGACTATAGTGCCTATTACGCCGCTCAGTCTTGCTGAAATTATCGTTGTAAAGATTTTATAATCATTATTGAGCAACGATATTGGTCGGTATGACCCGCATTCCAGGGGAGATTTCCCTGGTTTCGGGGTAAGTACAATTGTGGCCTCCCCCCATGTTTTTGGCGGTGAGTCTCCTTCTATTAGAATACCATTGAATAGAGCCGTCAGCACGGGGCGATGACATCTTCCAATGATCTATAAATCTCCCCCGGAAGACCATCTGGGCCTGCCGCTTTCCCTTTTTTTGATTGGCGAATTGCTTTCCTCACCTCGGCCTCCGTTATCTCGCTCTCTAGGGACTTACTCTGTACTGTTGAGAGGGTTGGGAGCGTGATTGCTTCCAGCCATCTATCTCTTGCCAACTGGTCATTGGGAAGATCTTCTTTATAGATTGCCTCAAAGAAATCAAAAAAGGCTTTACCTACGTCTAAATTAGAGGATCTTGCCGTAGCCTCCCCATCTACCTTGATTTCTCTAATATATTTGAGGGCTTGGTCAGATTTTATTCTCCATGCCAAAACTTTCCCTGCGGCTTCTCCAAATTCGAATTGGGAGATCTTACTCGCTTCCCAACTTTTGTTTACTCTCTCTTGTAGAATGTTTTCCAGTTGTGATTTTAGCTCAACCAGTTTTGTCTGCTCCTCTGGTGTTCCTAGGGACGTGCCGATTTTTAACTCTATTAGCTTCATTTCCTGCTCCAGGCTGGCTATCCTTTCTCTGTATATTTTCCGCCTATAGGAGGCTCTGTTGGTGATCTGACATCTTAAGAAGGCCTTGAATGCCTCCCAGACTACAGCCAAGGCTGAGGAGTCCAAATTTACGTCAAAGAATGCTGAGGACTCAGCTACCAGAAACTTAACCTCTTCGTCCTCGAGCAAGAGTGTCCGGTCAAACGACCAAGATGGTAGTTTAGTCTTGCTATCAGATCTCATAGTGAATGCTAAGGCGGAGTGATCTGACAAGTGTGAGGGGAGGAAATCTATTATTGTCAGAGTGTCCTTCAGGCAATAGCTGAAAAGGGCATAGTCAATTCTGGATTTATGTTTGAAACAGCTATTCCGGAAGAACACCCCCAACTTATTGCCAACTCTTTCTCTCCACAGGTTTGACAAGCCAAGTTGTGTCATAATTGTACTAAGAGTTTGCCTAGACTTAGTGGAGCTACAGGCTTTAGAGTTTGTTGATTTATCTAGACTGGGGTTGAGCACGATGTCAAAATCCCCCATCCAGATCACCGGATCCTGAACTGATACCAGGTGGTTCCTAACGGCATCTAAGTGTGATGGGTCATCTGAATTGGGGCCATAGTAACCCACCAAGGTGCGGATCTGACCATCCAGCGAGACTCTCAATATCAGCCATCTACCTGTGTGGTCCTCTTTGTAATCTAGAATTTGCGCTTTTGCGGATTTTTTGAAGATAAATATTACCCCCCTGATGTTAGCGTTATGGTCTGTGGAACAGAATTTATCAATCCACCTCTGTTTTTTTTAGTATAGTGGTGGCCTCTGTTTTAAGGAGGTGTGACTCCTGGAGGACTATGATCTGTGCTTGAGAATCTCTCAAATATTGTAGAATACGGTCTCGTCTACCTCTCACACGCAGACCATTGACGTTCCAGGACAGGTAATGGACAGATGTCATATTATTATGTCTATCCCTGGCTCTTTCACACTTTTACTCTCCCACTGGCGGAATCCTAATACTAACTTATTATAGATCTGAAATTGAAAAGAAGGACAAGCTAAGAAACTGAAAAGGGCAGACTCATGAGGACTTTTTGGTATTTTAACCTTTCTTCCCAACCCCATCTCTTCCCCCCTGGGAAACCCACCCCTACTCTGGCCAGATGTCTGGCCAGATTTACGCCCACCTACAGCCTTACTCTTCGACCCCCCCGCTGCTGCTGTATTTGCAGGTATGGAGCTGCTGTTACCGACCAATATGGACGTAAAAGAAAAAAAGACCCTAAATAATGTCCCAAAGGATGCTTTTGTCTTATAGAGTAAACACTTTCTTCATTCTTTTATATGTTTGTTCTCTTTTTTTTTTAGTTCATCTTTCCCTTTTTTTTTCTTTCCTCCCTATTTTTTTCCCTTTTCATATATGTTTTTTTTCCCATTCAAAAGTTGATATAGGTTATGTATAGGTTATGTAACCCCCTTTGGATGGTATTTTTTTTTTTGTGTGTGATTTTTATGATTTTTTTTCCCTTTTCTTTTCCTTTTTTTCTCTTTATCTCTTTCCCATTTATTGGTACAGGAAGCTGGGAAGGCTTACATATAGGCACCTCTGTACTACTCTGACCAAGCCTGAGTTACTTTGCATTCTGGGCCTGGGCATGGTCTTGTATGGTTTCTAATAACTCGTCTGCATCCTGTATGGAGCGAATATTGTGCATCTTGTTGTTGTACATAATCCGTAGGAATGCCGGAAATCTCATCTGTAACGTGGGACCTAATGACCTAAATTTGTCCATACGCTGCCCCAACTCCCACTGTTTTGGGAAGGTCTGACCGTATCTCAAAAGAAAAGTCTGGGCCCTGCATCGTTCTTGCTTTCAGGGCAAGATTCAGAATCTTTTCTTTGAGTGCGTATGTCAAGAAGTTAATTAACACCTTTCTAGGTTTGTTTCTTGCCGGATTCAAGTGGAAAGGATCACGATGTATTCGTTGAATATCCTTATCTAGATCTTCGACTGTTTCGTCGAGATTAAGAGAGTCTTTTAATAGCTTAGTTATAAAGCTTTTAAGGTTGGCACCTTCCTTTCCTTCAGGGATCTTCAAGAGTCGAATATTATTCTGTCTGGAATAATTTTCCAACACTTCGATCCGCTCCCGCATATTCTCTCCGTCTCTTTGGAGGGTATGTATTTTGGATCTGGCAGTCTCTAGATTTGAAGTCAAGAGCCCCACTGAGCTTTCCAGTATTTCGGTTCTTTCGCATAGGCCGTCCACCTTTTGATCTAGTACCTCGCAAGATGATCTTATATTGTTCTGATTAGCTTTGGAGACTGCAAAGTCGCGTCTTTTCTCTTCCCTCATCGTGGTTATAGAACTGACAAGGGCCTCGAGTGTACTACCTACTCCCGAATCTACCTGACCCCGATCTGCTGCATCCTGCTTCGCCTCCTTTCCTGATGTTATTGCAATCTGTCCCCCTTCCTCCTCCAGCTCTTCTTGTAGGATGGGTACCTCACTAGCAGTAGTAGCCTCTAAGACTGTTGAAGAACCAAACGGGGTGGCAGTTAGAGACGAGTTAACTTTGGGTAGGGGGGCTTCTAAAGGAGCCGCAGGTACTGCCACTTCAAAGGATGGGATAGAGGAGGAGACCAAACCAGAAACAGCATTAGATATACCCTGCTGTCTATCCTGCTTATCCTGCTGCAAACCCTCTCCCCTAGATGCTGCCATACCTTGTGTAATTTCTAACACTTGGGGCAGAGCTTTGAAAAAGATCGCAGTGATGGAGTTATACCTCCGGAAATCTTCGGATTTTTATTTCTAGTCTTTTTTTGCTTGATGTTTTTGCTCCCCTCCTTTGTGGTTGCTCCCTTCGTTTCAGTTAACTTTGTTTTAGAGTCCTGACCTATGATTGGAGCCGCCCCCAAGGTGCACCCTGGGACCTGTAGTTTTTTCTCTTCCAACCTGAGCCCCTTGCCTCGACTCCTAGTCTTGCTCCTTGTAACCCTTACAGGTAGGTCTTTGTTTTTGCTTTTGCTGCTTACGTTAAACCCGTCCCTGCTCAGATCAAACCCCCTACTTTGGGATGGAAGGGAGTCTCCCGAATCTTCCGACTCAGCCGCCTCACCGACTGTGACCCGTTCCGACGTTTTACCAGAGTAAGGAGAAGACGATCCTGGCAGGGCAGTGTCCTTCGGCGTTATTCCCCCTCCTCTTCCACCGCCAGAAATCGTGCCGAGGAGCCCCCGAGCAACGGTCGCCCGGCCGCGCCTAAGCTCCGCGGCTGCCCGCCTCCAACACAAGGCGGGGGCAGGAGAGGGAAGTGCTGTAGGCAAACACATTCGCCGTGTCCTGACGAGCAGCACAACCAAATCTCTTCAAAATCGGCAAAACTCCGCTATAACGTTAATCCAGCGTTAATCCACACGTTATGCCCGACAGCATAGCTCCATTGTGAGCGTTGTCAGCGGTGCAGAGGTGGAGGATCTCAGAGGGCTGCTCGGAGCGCGCGGACCGCTCTAGCCGACGGCCGCCATGTTTCCTCCCAGACTGGGCATGTCTTATTTTAATCCCAGCTACCTTCTACAATTTTAAATTGAGGTTTAGTATTCTTTTGTTTGTTTTCTCATTTAATGATGTAGTCTGATGAGCGTTGTGATTCCTTCTTCAGTTTCACACGCTCTTCTGATCTGTGCTCTGACCATCCACCTCTCTAAGGACATGTATCAGATTAATCCTGAAAGGAACGAGAGGAACGTGTATCAGTATCCTGATACCTGTCAGGCTTTCTAATGTTATCACAGTTCCTAAAATTGTATTTCTTCTCAGTGGTCTCCTATTAAGAAGACCCACCCTGTGAATGTATTTTGTTTTTATTTTTTTGTTTTTGTTTATTGGGGGATCGGGTGCTTGCTTAGAGTTATCCTTTTCAGAATTACTCTTAACTTTTCATTTCCCAGGTCTGGCTCCCAAATTATCTCTACCTATCATAGCATAGGTTTCTTCTATCATTTTGGCAATTCCCACTCCTGCACAGCAGGAGTGAACTCCCTCAGGCGTTGGTATATAGCTAATACTGATGCCTCCCCTTTTATGTTACTTAAAATAATGGCTCGAACTACGGGAAAATTGCCCATCAGTTTCATCCCAAAGTTTAAGGCAGGTGCCGCCCCGTATTCCTTCTGTACCTGTTTCTGTACTTCAGGCAATACAACCAGTGAAGCAGTACCATGTGTTCCAGTGTAAACAGCAGCAAAGACCGTACTCCAATTGGCACAATCTTCCACTGGAGGAGTCATCCCCGTTGGCAAGCAAATAGTCAATATTCAGTGTTTTCGCCTGCGGAACTGTATGGGGAAAAAATGCTTCAAGCTGAATGTTGTGGTATCCAGAGTGGAATTTGCTCCCGAGTGGTGGGAATCATACCAGCATTAAGTGTTTATGCAATGCCAACCCGTGGTAGCCAATTATGGTTGTGCAGCCTGAGCAGTACGGGCAAGGTTAACTGTGAGTGTTTGCATTATGAACAGTGCAAGATTTCTGCAAATCTTTACTAGATCTTTGTATAATGTATAATGTGCTTAATTATTTTGCATCTAAATTAGCAAAGTTAGGATACAGTGTATGAGCAGCTAAGACTGACCATGTTTCTCCTTCTTTACTGAGCGGACCGAGTCCCCTGTTTCCTATAGTGTGGGGGAGGGTGCCTTTAAACCAATTTTATATGTTCTTGGTCTGATAATGGAATTTTTATGTCCACATATGAAAAGTATTCATCTGGTGCTTCAATGTAAGTATGAAACAACTGTGTGTGAGCATCTGCAGCTGGGAACTTAACCCAGGAATAGAAACCTTTGTTCTGAATGCTTCATGTGCCTCAACCACAAAGGTAACATCCCTACCCGTTGCTGGGAGACCATATTGCAATAATTTTATAGTAACTGCATGCCTGCAGTTCTCTGTAATGTTTAGAGGTCCTACTTCCTCTTCCACAATTTCTCAGTTGATGGACATCATTTGAAAAAAAGAGGAATTTAGTAGTTGAATTTATGGAGATAGGGTTTACACAATGCGGGAAGTTTTATCCTACAAGCTTCAATAACCTACAGCCAATACATTAGGTATACCTACTCAGTTGAGGCAGAGTTCCCTACCACTACAGATGTCTCCAGTTTGGAGGTGAGTAGGAGTCTCCAAGAAAGCACTATTGAACTACTCAGGTAGACTCTTAAATAAGAACCCAACCAACGTTGGTGGCGCCATGATGTATATTTCCCACTAATCCATAGGATCTACGCATTTGATGCACAACATAAACTTTGGGTGAGGTGCCTGGACTGATTCTAGGCACCCCCGCAGGATTTGTTGGCCCAGAGACCAGCTAGCTCACAGTGCCTTCATAATCACCCCTAACCCTACCAGGGAGCAAATGGAGTCTGGCAACCACTGAATATGACAACCCTGACTCCTCAGTGATAATGGTAACAGATCAGAACCTTTCACTCAGTCACTCATGCTTACTTGTTCTCAGATAAATATACAGAGAATGGACAGTGGGACATTTTCAATATATTTATTGAACCAACATTATTTTTGTAGTAAATACATGTACTGCGATAATCAGTAAACAGAAGCAGATGAAAGTGATTACAAGCACCAACATGGTAAGTAGTAGATGCAGTTCTACCATGGTGCTAAAACAGTGTATATATGCAGGCATATAAAACAAGGTAGTAATCAGGCTTACTCCTACTATGCAAACTCTATGCTGTGTGTGCCTAGAGTGTGTGTAGGTGTAAAGCCAAGAATCCCCCAAGGGATATCCAAGCCCATTACCTGCCGGGAGAGAATGTAGGAACCCGTCTTGGTCAGGAATTGGACACCCCTTAGGGAGATGTCAGACCGCTGCGTGGTGAAGGTCTCAGCCTGCAGGGACCCTCGGTGCCAGCTGAAGTGCCTCCTCTGCTATGCTTATTATGGATTAGCAAATGTTATGGATATGTAGATAGCCCTGCCGCCCCGTGGATGAAGATTGAACAACATTTGTACAGCGTGCGTAAAAGGCCTTGTTCTTTGTTTTAAAGGCATCGTGATATTGTTATGTGAAGCCAGATTTGTAAACAGAAGTAGGTTCAGATAAACAAATCCAACATTGTCATGCACATGAATATGCGTAAAAGGTCACATCAGAAATGTTATTGTGCACAAAGAGGACAATGTAAGAAGTGCTTGGGCTATTTCATGTGGACTTATATCTGCTTCGAGGAGATACTTATGGTCCACTGTGAGTTGAGGGAGTTTTATGTCAGCTAAAAAGGATTCCACATCTGAGGGAGTGCAATGTGTTTTCGCAGAATGAAAGCGTTTTTAATAGTTTGCAAATATGCCGGATATGCCCTCTAGATCGGATCTAATCTCCCCTCTGTCAGTGGAGAGTTGTAGGACCAAACCATGGGCTTGATAGTGTTTCTCCAGCCAAGCCAGTAGCCGTCCCGCTTTATTTCCAACGTCATAAAGACGTTTCTTGGTCAGGATGTGGCGTGATTTTGCATTCTCTTTAACCAAGTCTCTATATTCCTTTTGTTTAAGTCTGAGGGTGTGTATTTGATCCATTTCTGTCCCCTGTTTTATGGCTCCAAAGTCATTATGTCAGCCTCCAGGGTTTAAAGTTGTTTCTGCCATTTCTTCTTCCCCCATACATACAGGGAGTAGGCCTGTACCTGAATCACTGTTTTGTATGCTTCCCAAAGTGTTAGTTGTGGGTTAATCTCAAAATAGACTGCACTTGCCAATTCCAATTTGTGCATTAGTATTTTATCCGTGAGGTGGCAAGTGTTAATGGTCCCCCTAGGTCTAGTGTTCTATCCCCATAGGTCCAACCACACCAGGGAGTGGTAGGATATTCCTCTAGCTAGGTAATGTATATCAGGATTGTGGGCTATATTGGCTGTCTGAGTGAATATATATTCTAGTCTGAAGAAGCATTGATGTTCTTCGGATGTATGTGTAAATTGGCGCTCCAGCGGGTAGTGAAGATGCCAAATAACAGCACGTCCCATCGCCGAGACAAAGGTGGCCCATGTAGGGTCTCAGCGAGCATGTCGGGCCTGAGACTGTCCATGTCTTCAGATAAAGTGGCATTAAAATCCTCACCCATGACCAGTACAGGGAGTTGGAGCAGGAGGTCGCCCAATCCTGGAAGCGTGGGACGCTACTGGCGAAGTGGGGCATATCAAGTACAAGTTGAGGGGGATCCCACCTTATGTACCCGACTGAGCAATATATTTCCCCTGGGGGTCCGTCCAGGTCCTGTGTGGAACAAAAGGGACTGGATTTTTTAACAGGATCCCCACTCCTCTAGAGTTAGTGGTGTAACCCGCTTGTGCAATCATTGTGTAACCCACTCTAGTCAGGGCTTAGAAAAGTTACCCAGGAGATGAATCTCCTGTAGCAATACAATGTCTGGATCGCATCATTTAATATATTAGAATACCATCCCCTGGTTGATTTTATCACCCAGTCCATTTACATTCCTTGAAAGTATTTTAAGTCGGGTACAGGTGTTATGTGTCATTGGCTCATTATGTGTGTTAGGTAACAGTGTGTGTCACTTTGAATAATTCATAGGTCCCAAGAGTTCTGAGTAGCCCGTCGGCTGTCACTGCTCTGTAACTTGAAAGTAAACTCTTCTTTCAAACCCCCCCTCCCTGCCACCCTGCATGACAGATTCCAAACTACCCACCTGACCCCCAACTAGTAGGGCTCGTCACCCCTGAAAACATTTTAGTAAACTGAGAACTGGGGGTGAATTTGACAGCCTAAACACCCCATGCCCACCTTCCTCCAGTGCCAATCAAAGATGTGTTTCACCCACCCTTGAAGGTATCCCTGAGTGTAATAACACACAGGATCATAAATGCACCCCGGCCACATCACAAAGTCAAAGTCTCAAACTAGACTTATAATGTCTCAGGATTCAATCAACTGTAGGGACGGACCAGTCTGCTTTTGTTGTTTGTGCGTAAGACTCCCACTACTCTGCGTTAGGGTATCACTGGCTGTTTCTCCATCCGGGTCTCTCCATGTCGGTTGAGGGGTGCTATTCCCCTTGCGACCAGGGGCCATGCGCTAGCCCTCCAACCACTCCAATGCTGCTTCTGGAGACTCAAAATTCCAGGGGCCTTATTTATGAAGGCCTTGCGCCTCCGGTGCGTCACTTTTTCCCATGTTAAAAGTGACGCACCGGCGGCGCAAGGCCTTCATAAATAAGGCCCCAGGTTTTCACCTGCAGTTTGGCAAGAAACAGCATCATATATTTAATGTCTTTATTCCGAAGTTTCTTTTTAACCTTTAAGAAACTGTGTTGTTGCTGCTGGAACCTAAGAGTAAAATCATCATATACGCTAACTGTGGCATTTCAAATTTCAAGCCTGGGCTGTGCTGCGCTTTGCTGCCTAGAGTATGGCGTTTTTATCACCCTGATTAAACATTCTTGCAATAATGGTACGGGGTGCTCCAGACTTAGTAGTCATGGGCGCTCTATAGTCTTTCTAAAGAGTAATAAAATAAATTCATGAATGACGTAATATAAAAACAGATTCCAGTGACAAGTGTAATATGGTCCGTTACTGTATTTATTGGTAAATGTGACATTTGTAAACCAATTGCCCTTCGACCTGGATTTTATACGTTCTCGAGAATCCATCAATGCAGGCACACATACATTTCATGATTTCCCGGTGTAGGTGGCCCCACCAGTTTTAATCACGGGGGTGTCTGCTTCAGGGGGATTGTTTGAGGTGTGACATCCTCCCAAATAAACTGATTCTTGGCTTGGCAATTGGGTCTGGGCCCCTGAGTCAAGTCTGCTAATGAAAGACAAAACAGTGACCTTTAATGTAAATGGAAGAGAGTGACAGAGATTCCCTTGGCTAAATTTCAAAATGTGAAACCAGATAACCTAGAATCAATACCTGCTTCTCTGCTTGTCTAAATTGCAGTTCCACTGAGCATATTCCGAGTTCCTCCACCGCCAGCCATTTCATGGCGGGCTCCCCTCCATGAAAAAGCTTACATTGGAGGAACAAAGGGTGCTTTATGTGACCCCACCACCATGAGGATGCATTCAGGGGGGCACAACTTGTGCCTCCCTGTCTGCTATCACAACCAGTTCCAGCATAGCATGTACGTCACCATCTATGCCATGTTGGAACATTGTTGAACTGCAAAAGGACCGTCAGCCTGCACAAGGAAAAATCAGGCGGGCGGTTTTTACATGCAGAGAGCCAGTGCAACTGCGCCATAGCTATAATCAGCTCCTTAGTGCCAAGGCGGACCCATGGCTCCACTCTGGCTCAACTCACTTTTTTAACTAATTACCTGCACACCCTTATCAATTTGCACCTCAGGCTTATTACATGGCAACGTCACTCACTTGATAAAATGATTTGTAAAAAGCGAGGGCTAGAAACATTGAGCCTTGCCCACATGCTCCGATTTGACAACTCCTCCATCACAGCTTCTTATTGCAGAGAAGAAGAGTGTGTGCAGTGAAAATAAAACAAATGTAAAGTGAACCCAGAGCAGGGATTCAAGGCCATTGTGTTGTATGTGACTGTAGTCATAAGTTCGCAGGAAGTACGACCAGACCAATGTGGGACAGGCAGGGGTGTAGCTTCAATGGGTGTGCTTGGGCTGTGAAACCCCTTAAATGCCTCCTTGGTTTGGTAGTTGGGTCTGGGGGCCCTGAGTTGGGTCTTCTATAACTGTGTTGGTGTTTCTTGTCATTCTCATTTCACTGCAAGGTTTTAACTTGTTTATTTTTTGGATCGGGGTCTTAAATATATATAATGACCAGTGTACCAAAGAGGTAGTAAACCACTACCAATATAAGTACTACTGGAATGGGCACAGATTTTCTACTTTTTCAAATTCACAAACTCTGGCAGTAGTAGGCTTTATTAGCTATACAAGTCTCAGTTTTCCAGAAATACTACCGCCAATCAAACACCCAAAAGGAGATGGGATGAATGCTTGCAAATAGACTAATTACTACTAGTGGCAATCCCTTTGTGTAATATTCTACCCCATGTTATTGCCCACTGTGCTACTCTAGGCAGAGGTCCAATTAATATGAATCAATACTAACCCTGTTCCTCATGGAAACAGTCCATCCTGATCCTTGGTCACCGGAATACAAACTAAATGAGGACTTCGAAACAGGAACAGGAATTAATGGATTATTGTGCACTATTGTATACCTTGAGGATTCTCAATGAGATAAAACGCACATTCAAATGTTGTTTAGATTGAATCAATAAGAGCTATGCATGACCTGTACCCCATTCTGCTGGATATGAAATATGAACATGTTATAACCTGACTTGAATTTCCTCTGCAATGCTTGAAAAATAATTAAAGATTTGAAAATCAATGAATTAGCATACATTTGAGGCATTGTATTATAAACAGAAGTCGATCAATACAATGAGGGGCAGGGATTTCAGCTGTTACAAAAATGACATTCTTACTATAACTTGCTCTGCAAAATGGAGTAGAACTTCCTACTCCCTGCCTTGCTTCCAACCATGCTTCCCTATTTCAATAAATACATTCACTGACATGTAATACTGACAATTAATATCCCATTGTCATTTTTTGTTTTTTACTGACCTGACGTTGTGGTGCTTCAGAAAAAGACATTTTCAGAGCTTCATCAACTAGCTACAGGGAAAACACAAACAAAACAATAACACTGCTTAGATTTTCGATATATATATATATATATATATATATTACATAAAACACATCTCAAGTATGTAAAAGAGTTATCCCATGTTCCCATCATATTTCACATGTGGTTAAATTTAGGAGGTGTAAACCAGAAACTGGCAGCCCTGTTCCTCGGTAATTTATGGTCGTTTAGACACCTACCCCTTTGAGACTACTTAGTTCCATGTTGCAGTGCAGGTGTGTTTAATACTCGTCAGAGCTGCATGCATTTTGATATTTAGCCAGGCTAGATGTGCACTTCCATGTTCCTGCCATTCCAAGGTCAGGCTATTTAGTGATGGTGAGGCATGGTGCCATTTGAACAGTGGACATATTTTTAGGCCTGTCTAGAGAGGAGCACTATTGTTGAAGTTTCAGTGAATATTGCTATGTCAGAGTGAGGAAAAAGCAAGGCTGGTGTTGGGCATTGCCTTACCACTGTGCTATGTTGCACATGGCAGACTCACGCATCCCCTAGCTCAGAAGAGGAGGTTGGAGCCAGAGAAGCTATCCTTGACATTGGGGCAGATTTACATGAAAGGGCCGCAGCGCGGCACCGCAAGCCCTCTGACTGCGCCACGCTGCGGCACGTTCAGAGCACAGGAATGCAACATATTTACAATGATATGTCGGATTCCTGTGCTCCCCCCTGCGCTGGTGCACAAGCAGCTGCCATGCGCCACCCAGGCACCCTTGCTTCATGGTGCAAGGATGCCTGCGTCATGGGGAGATTGTTCTTGTGCAGAAAGGGGCACCTTCCTGCACGAAAACAATCACTACAGGCATATTCCTCTTTCAATGCGTGCTGCGCAGCACGCATTGACAGAGGAAAAAAACGAGGAGAAATGAAAATGAAAACATTTCTCCTCGTTGCGCCGCTCTGGCGTAGCATACTGACGCATTGCCAGGTTTACGATTTCTCGTAAATCTGGAAATGTGTCTGGTTCCATGGGTGTTGCGTGGGAACACCCATGGAACACCCCTTTCACGCAAAGTTCTGCCATATTTACAAGGACAGGAAAAGCCACGCAGGGTGGTTTTCATGTCCTTATAAATATGGGGCAGAGAAATTTGCTGCCAGTGCGTCACAAAAAGTGACGTACTGGCAGTGCAAGGGGCTTGTAAATCTGCCCCTACTTGTTTTACACACACTGAATTCAGCTCTCAGGAGCTAAAACACCTAGCACACGTGTCATTTTCGGTTTGCCCATATAATGGTTCTACTAGCGCAGTTAGACGTAAGGGAAGCACTGCCTTTCCATCAGCAAAGCCACAGCTTGCTCCGTTGTCTGAAAAATCCTGACTGACATGGTTTTGGAAGTACTTTCCTACGTAGAGCACATTCTCTGATGTATTGCCTGCTGTGCTTGTCTGGTACCAGCATGACTTTACTGGGCAGGAAGAATGTATCAATATCTAACAAGTACTGGGAAAACTGACACTGAAGGGTCAGCCTTATGGCAGTGAAATCAGTGCAGCTGCACCTGACACTGAGTGAGCTAGGGGGCGCTATGTTTCCAAATACTCATGGGTTTAAAAGCATCAGTGCCAGAGTTCCTTATGTGTCTAGCTGTTTTCAGGCAACAATAACATATTCACAATAACTCTGATAATTAATGTTCTTGCTGGAGAGAGATCAGAGTTTTGTCTAGTGGCACTTCTGACTCACCATAAAGTAGCTCAGAGGTTTAATATGCCTGCTGCAAAGAACATGTACCCTGCTGATCACAGAATTGTATTTTATGTTGATAGCTCGGTACGTTACTGCTTTTGTCACAAAGATAATTTTGTTACTTGAAGGAGCCTTTACCTCAGATGCAGAGACATGTATGGTGGCATTTTTATCTGAAAGTGCTGCTGCAGCACTTTTGACAAAAACTGACAATACCAGCTGAATACAATTCCACGCATCATGACAAATAGGGCGGTATCAAAGACAAACTCACAGTGATAGGTTCACTTTTTGTAAATTGAAATATCAGCGTCAACTTTAGTGCTGGCTTTAGTGCTGGTGGCATCCAGGTTGACAATTTTATTTGGAGCCTCACCCCCAGCCCCCGCAGCTTCCTGGAGTGATGACAGATTTTAAAAGTGGGTTGGATTGGCATGTTTGTGACCGCTTTTTTAATAAACAGTTTTTTTCTTCAAATGCAGCCCGTTTTCCTTAAAGGAAAACGGGCTGCATTTAAAAAAAGAAAAAATTTACTTTTCAGTTTCATATTTTTTAAGGGCATGCAGTGGTCTCTGGGACCACTGCCTGCTTTTAAAAAATATTTTCCCACATACTCATACTCATGTAATCTTCCTCTAAGTGTTGGGACTCATACCCTATTTCCTGCAGGTTCCTGCCTGCTGCCCAATACAATAGCCATTGAAGCTAATAGGCCCTAAAGTCAGGAACCCCCAATCCGTCCTTGTGGAGTTCTAACTGCAATGTCTTGAGGCTTACCCTGCGTCAGCTTGTCCCCCATATAAGCTCTAGGAGGATTGTGTCGAGTGTGCGAAAGGTTGATTGAGGAATCACTAGAGGTAAATTCCCAAAAATATATGAGTCGGTGAGCAGCAACATCTTCGAGATGGCAACCCGTCCCATCACAGACAGTGGAGGGATGTCCAAAAGGATACACTGGAGCGTATTGCAGTAATTGCCTCGGACAGATTACCATCAAGTTGATCCACCTGTGATCTGTATATCTGGATACCTAGGTACTTAAATGTGTGGTGCGTTACTGGTAGAGTATATGTGCCAAAGAGTAACATGTTTGGGTGAGGACCGTCACGGAGATAGAAAGTGTTTGATTTCCCTTCTTTAATGGCAAGTCCTGAGATACATTCAAAGGTAGAAAAAATGGTGGGGAGGGCCTCCGCCCGGGCAGAGAGGTCACGTAGGTAGAGGAATATGTCATCAGCATAGATTGAGATTAAGTGTGTGGTGCCATCTATTGGTATCCCCAGATGTTAAGCTGTGTGCCTCGAGAGCTAAGGGCTCTAGGGCTAAGACAAATAACAGCGGGGAAAGGGGACGACCCTGCTGCGTGCCTCTTTGTATAGAGTATTCACGTGAAATATGACGAGCTCTTGCAGTGGGGCCAGTATACCGCAGACGCACCCATTTAAGTCTCAGGGAAGACCAAAGCGTCGCAGGGCTGCGAACATGTACCCCCATGTAATGGAGTCGAAAGCCTGGTGTAGGTCTAACACTACGCAACCAGTGGTTTGCATATGGCCAGATCTGAACTGGGGTGGCATTGTGAGCAAAATAATATTGGATTTAACCCAGATGTCTTGACTGGGGTGAATGTTTTGATTTGTTCTGCATTCCATCCATCCATTGTGTGTCTTTTGCTTTCTCGCCCTAAGTGCGCCGGGTATGCCCAGACGTGGGTCCCGGGCTCACTGTGCCACTGGATTCAAGCTATCCTGGCTGATGAGGGGTGAAACCACGAAACTGGTACTAGGATGCTTGTTTCTGGTCCAGGGAGGATGTTGCATTCTTAAATAAAATTGCAGGAAAAAGAATCCGGATCCAAGAATATTTATTCAGGAATAAGCACAGTACTACATCAGTTCAGGTCTCCCAGTAGAATGAGAAAACTCTCCAAGCACAGTTGAATAGAATTCTCACAGAGCAGCATGTGCCATACTCAAAGATACACAAATACTTAAAGGGGAAATATACATAGGAAATACTAACAGCTTAAAAGGGAAATAGTAACAGTAATGAAATGTATGAGGATGCAACAGAGACCTGGCTTGACAGTTCGGGCTGGACTGTTCCCATAAGGCACAGGGTCAAAACTGATTTGCATATAGCGAGGTCTAAACTGGGGTAGCATGGTGGGCAAAACGAATGATGGATTTAACCCAGATCTTTTGACGGGGGGTGAATGTTTTGATTTGTTCTGCATTCCATCCATTAATTGTGTGTCTTTTGCTTTCTTGTCCTAAGTGCACCCGATATGCCCAGAGGTGGTCCCAGGCTCACTGTGCTATTGGATTCAAACTATCCTGGCTGATAAGGGGTAAAAACCCAAAACTGGTCCTAGGATGCTTGTTTCTGGTCCAGGGAGGACCTGGCTTGATAGTTCGGACTGGACTGTTCCCATAAGGCACAGGGTCGAGACTGATTTGCATATGGACAGGTCTAAGTTGGAGTGGCATAGTGAGCAAAAGAATGATAGATTTAACCCAGATCTCTTGACTGGGGGTGAATGTTTTGATTTGTTCTGCATTCCGTCCATTAATTGTGTGTCTTTTGCTTTCTTACCCTTCACATCCTTGCCTCATCCATGCATACCTTACCTTTCACAACCTTAATTTAGCTTTGTGTATCTTACCCTTCACATCCTTGATGCTGCAGTTTCCCTTAGATGTTCACATCCACGTTACATCACAGAGTGGCTACTGCCAAAATAAAGTGGTGGGGCAAATAATTATTTTTAAAAAAGCACTTACCTGTCGATCCCACTGCCAGCCACCTTTGTGCTCTTGTCTTCCTGGAAGACATCCAAGGGCCAGCACAGCTGTCCCCCCCAATCCATGAGAGCAGCACCAGGATTGGTCTGATCCGCCTGGTTAGGCACTAACTAAGGGACTGAGAGTCAGTGCCATGTCTCCACTCAGCTATACAATAAAGAGGGGTTGGAGAAATCTATGAAATCTGAGTGCGTATGTTGGTTTGGCCATCCTAAGACAGCCGGCCAAACCAGCATGCACTTTTACCGTGCTGCTGTCTGTCCACATAGGACAGCCCAGGCACACCCCACCCTAGACTCAGCAGCCTTGGCTGTTAGTGAAAAAAACGATAATAAAATTGATTTATTACAGTTTCATTTTTCATCTACAGTGAGGCGACGCTCCTCCACCATTATGGAGGAGCCACGGCTGACATCACAATTGTGTAGGTAAGTCAGATTACCTTAACACTTGGGCAGCCATAGACACCTGTGACCCTAGTGCATTTTATTGAGCTATCAAATCTAGGGAAGGATCCCGCCCTTATCTCTTTCCTTCTCAATATATAACACAGACTTAATGATATAAGTGTTTAAATGTTATCAGTATCTGTCTATCTAAACCCACACCACCCTCCAAGAGGAAACCTATTGGTTCAAGCTCACTCACACAGGAAAGAGAGAGCCTAAAAAGAAGGGACATGACACTGCACTAAGTTCACAACAGAAATTGGCACCAAGAATTCCCGGGACAAAAGTCACAAAGGTGGCAGTTACCCGAGAGTTGCCGGTGCCCTCCAGAACTGGCTTAGCAATGAATAAGATTATTACCTAGACTGAAGCGAGCACTTTTCCTGCTCGACATCTTCCCTCATCCATGCCTCAAATCTAACGACTAAAAAGCAGTTTACTGTTAATATCCTCCATGAAGCAGTTCTATCATAAGGCAAGATGGCGGCCATGGCGTGGGCTGTGTGAGCAGCTCAGCCCTCTGCTCCGTGTTCTCCGGAGGGGATTATTGTATTGACGAGTAGAGCCCAGTCAACGAGTGAAAAGTGAGCAGAACCGAGGATTGCCTGATTGAAGTGTCAATGATCGAACCTCACATTTCTGTGAAAATCGGCACTTTGGGACTTTCGGGACGTTAGCTGTATTTTTGTTGCGGGAGCCGACTGATTTGAAAGTCGGGCTACCGCCCCTCACCTGTGATCTGCTACAGAGCGACGAATGCTGTTCGATCTGCTCCTCCCCCAGCGGCGTACTCCGCTGTGGCGGTTCCCGGCGATTTTTGCTGGTTTTCAGAGAGCTGTTGTGCGAGGCAGCGGGGGAGCCCGTAAGAGGAAAATGCCACCTAAACCCCAAGCAAAGGCTACTACCAGGGGCGGTAAGACGAAACAACTGACTTCTGAGGAGCCATTGAAGCAAGCTACGGTTACCGCGAACCTGGTAAATGCGGAAAGTTCTGAAGGTGAGACTGCTAATGGTGGGAGTAGGAAGGGTGATCAATCTTCTAAAAAGACTGTGCTGCAACGTAATTTTAAACAAGGGACTTTGCTATTTGAGAGAAAGACAACTAAACAGCTACTTTCAGGGATTCAAAACGAAGTTGACCATGTTACTGTATCTAGTTTGGAGGTTACAGATACTTTGAGTCCGGCACAGCAAGAAGAAACTCAGGTCACAGTGAACGTTGTCAGGGGGATTATGGGAGATGAAGTCCAGAATGAAACATCACGTATTGTAGTTGTAGTAGACAGCCCCGGCTCCCTAATTCAAGAACTACAGGCTGACACTGCAAATATCCCTATTAACTCTGACATTGGTATTAATTTCGGCAATGAAGCACTCGGATTACAAGAAGTAGGGGAAAACTTTTTCTCTTTGTCAGATCATACCTCTGATGACAGCGCTAATTTGAGTAAAGATTGGGCTGATTATACCGCTGAAAGTAGTTTGGATGCTGAAGAGGCATTGAGAGCTAAATCAATATCACCTAATAGCAATGTATCGACTGTAAAAAGACGTAAAAAAAGAGGCTCATGGCGTTCTGTGGTGAAAGACAGTGATGCGTATCAGGAGGATCCCAAAGTGAATAGTGGGACCATGTTAAACGCTGAGTTGGAGGATGGTACAGGGATTACAGGGACCATAACTACAATGAGTCTTGAGGTTGGAGATAATGGGAACACTCTTGAAACAAATACTGAAGTCACTCTAACTATGATATATAAAACAATGATGGCTCATCGTGATGAGAGTAAATCAGAAAATTTGCGTACTCAAGCTACTTGCTCGAAAATGAAGAATGCTATCCGACGAGCAATCAAAGTATGTACTGAAACAGCAGACAGAGTGACTGAGAATGAAGCAAGGATTTTGGCCTTGGAAGAAGAGTCGATCTCTCAGAAACAAGAACTTGAGACTGTTAAAGCTCATAGGGACGATCTTTCATATAAATTAACGGGCTTAGAAAATCAGGCCCGTAGAAATAATCTACGTTTCTTAGGTATTCCTGAGAAAAGTGAAGGGGTCAATGTAAGACAATTTGTAGTTGAATTACTAACAGAGGCTTTCCCGGAGGTGACGTCCTGGGACTGGGCGAAAGAAGTACAAAGGGCACATCGTTTCCCTTTCTCTATTAAGAAAAATCGGCAGGGTGGAGATGAATACCCCCGGGCAATCCTAGTGGGTTTTAATAATTTCCTCGCTAGAGAAGAAATGTATGCCTTAGCCAGACCCGAGAAAAAAGCAGTAGCCAAGCAATGCTCTTTTTTTGTTAGGCCGGACTTTTGTCAGGCAACAGTGGCCAAACGTTGGCATCTCAGACAGTTAATTTCTGATTTTCAGAAGAAAGGGGCCACTGTTTATCTGCAAAACCCGGCCAAACTTAAAGTCATCTGGAAAGGGCAGACCACATTTTTCTTATCAGAAATAAAAGCTAAGGAATTTCTAGAATCTTTATGAACTATGAGTATGAGTTAGAGTCTGAACGATTATTATCATCGAATAAAGGGGTATGGATCAGGTAGTATTGTTACCTATTAATTTTGAGTTGCCCTTCTAATATATTAGGCTTCTCTTTTTTCCCTGTCCAGGGTTCTCGGAGTTGGGGGGACACGGTACTCCATACTTTACAGGAACTGAGAGTTCCTGAGCCTCATGTGTTGGGGAGGGGGGTGGGGGGTTGGTCATTGACCAGGGGTTGGTGGTGGTCTGGGTGGTGGTGGGTTTCAGGGTATAAGACAGCGGTAGTTAACTTAGAACGTTCAGCAGCACAGTTGAATTTGGTATTTATATGTCAATGGGCGAGTAAGAACCAGAACTTTGATGTTTTAGCAATACTAATGATGAAAACTACAAAATGGATAAAAAAATAAAAATATGTACTCTAAATATTAATGGTTTGAATAATTATAAGATGGTAGGGGCATTATATAAACTAATTCAATTACTACAAATTGACATATTGTGCCTTCAAGAGACGCATGTCTCTTGGGATAAGCGGAACATACTGAAAGAATTGGGTCTGGAACTTCTAATTTGCTCTAAGCAGTCTGGTGTTAAGAGAGGAGTTGCCATCCTTATGAAACCAAAACTTGGAAAATGTACTAGAACTCTAGCTGACAAATAGGGAAGATGGGGGCTAGTCGAAGTTGTCATAGAAGGCAAGAAGTATACTGTCTGTTCTATATATGGTCCGAATTTAGACGACAATGAAGCATTAAATGTAATTAATTTAGAGCTGGCCACCTGGCCTCAACCGATCATTTTTTGTGGTGACCTAAATATTCATATTGATGCAGATTTTGATATAAGGAATACATGGAACTACAAAGGCCGAAAGATTAAGACTTTTAGAGCCCTCAGGGAATTAATATTAGGAAATGGGCTAACAGATGTGTGGAACAAATTAAGACCTACTCAGCTGCGGCCCCTGGAGGGAGGTACGGTGGGGCAGGGAGGCGGGGAGGGGGAGGGGCAGGGTGGAGGGTGCTAAAAACCGGCAAATGGATAATTGCAGGTAAGTAAACAATTTAATTAATAAAACGAATTTCGTTCCGTGCCCTGCATCGCAAAATGCGATGCAGTGCGTGCTACGAAATTCGTTTTATTAATTAAATTGTTTACTTACCTGCAATTATCCATATGCCGGTTTTTAGCACCCTCCACCCTGCCCCTCCCCCTCCCCGCCTCCCTGCCCCACCGTAACTTCCTCCGCGGGCCGCGGCTGGACCTACTGATCCCGGTGTCATGTTGTTTTCAGCTCCACACCTAAAGTCTGTTTGTTTAGATTATTTTTTTATTTCTACTACTTTGCTGGAGAAAACTAATATTGATATCTTACCACAGGTTGTTTCTGACCACAACCCTATGATATTAGAATTGTCGCTAATTTCACAGGATCGACTTTGGAATAAGCAGTGGTCGTTTCAAAGAGATTTGCTGTTAAATCAAGACTATCTCTCTCACATGGCTAAAATTATCGATTATTTTTTTGTATTTAATAATGAAACTGCCTCTATTCAGACTGTTTGGGACGCTTTCAAATCTGTAATAAGGGGGAAACTAAGAGTTATGCTAGTTTTCATCGGAAAAAGAAACAGAATGAGTTTAAATTAGCACTAGAGAAGATAATACAGGCAGAATTAAAGTTAGCTGACAGCATTAAATCTGGTCAGGATATTGATAGTGAACGCTCTACCATATATTCATTTTTGACTGACCAGGTTGCACTGAAACACAAGCAATACAAAAAGGAATGTTACGAATTGAATGAGCAAACAGGTAGAATTTTGGCGCAAAGGGTAAGGCAGAAAGCTGCTTCAAACGACATAACTAAAATTATTGATTTAGAAGGAACAACTCAAGTATCTAGATTAGGTATATTGAATGCTTTTCGTGAATTTTATCAATTACTTTATAACAAATCAAATGATGGTACTTGTATCGACAGTAATGCTGCCAGTTATTTAATGAATATGGCCAATCTTCCCCTCACGGATATAGAAAAAGCTTTGTTAGAAGACCCGGTCACATGGGAAGAAATCGAAATGGCTATCCTTGGGTTAGCCTCGGGCAAAGCGATGGGACCCGACAATATTCCTTTGGAATTTTATCGGACCTTTCGGAATATGCTCAAACCAGAACTCATTAAGATTTTTCAGCAGGCATTTCAAAGTTATCCTCCTGCTTCTTGGTCGCTGGCGACTATAGTTGTATTTCAAAAGAAAGGAAAAGAAGCCACGGATTTAGGGTCATATAGACCAATTTCTCTTATTACTGCAGACAGTAAGATATTTTCAAAGATCTTAGCAAACAGAATGAATGATATTATGCCTAAATTGGTCTCTAAATTTCAACATGACTTTATTAAAAAAAGAGACACAACAGATCATGTTAGGAGAGTTATCACTCTCCTGGACTGGGCGCAGGCCACGGGATCCCCAGTTGATGTGGCCCTGTTGGATGCTGAAAAGGCATTCAACAGGGTCGACTGGGGGTTCCTATGGTCTGTGCTGGTCTGGAAGGGTTTTCCTGCTGAATTTATCAGAGCAATACGAGGGATGTATATTAATCCCAAAGCTGTAATAAGGGTGGGTAATGAGACTTCTGCTTCTCTGTCGATCACAAGGGGGACAAGGCAAGGTTGTCCCTGTTTCCCCTTGCTGTTCGCCTTATATATAGAACCATATCTACAAAGACTTATTAAAGAAACTGGCATTCCGCCTGTCAAAATTCATCAAGAAACGTATAAAATATTCGCGTATGCTGACGACGTGGCGATTGTAACTTCAGATATAAAAATTGCACTTCCTAAAATTGTAGAATTAGCACACGATTTTGGGAAATTTTCGGGATACAAATTAAATATCTCAAAAACACAAGTGATTCACTCTACTGCCGGGATATCGGATGGAGTGGCTTTATCATCTATAGCTGTATATCTAGGAGTTAAATTATCTGCTAAGGTAGACGATATACTTGGGCTTAATTTAGATCCTCTACTCGCCTCTACTACTAGGACCCGTGAAAGGTTAAATAACCTGCATCTATCCCTATATGGTCGTACTAATGCAGTGAAGATGATTATATTCCCCAATTTTTTTTACTTTTTTCGTACTATACCGTTACTGATTCCTTCTATTTTTTTTATTAAATTAGATAGGATTATTTCTAGGTTTTTGTGGGGGTACAGGAGAGCTAGAAGATCCCTTAAATGTTGTACACTTCCTAGATTAAGGGGAGGCTGGGGGATGCCAAATTTTCGGTTGTACTATTGGGCAGTCTCGTTAAGATTAATGGGCATTTTAATTTTCCAAGATTTTGTAATAGATGATTCAATCTGTCCTTCAATATATGAGATGGTTCTTGGGGCAGAAGCGCGACAATGTTTAGTTAGGTTAATTGAACCAAGTTATTATAAAAAAACTAAATTTAAAATCATCTCTACGGTGTACCAAATCTGGAAACAATTTAAGAAAAGGTTTCGCTGCTGCGAAGAATTAAATTATTATACACCTCTACTTAACAATCCAATCCTGCCAGCAATATTTAGAGACTCTGTGATGCAGCGTTGGCAAAGATCCGAGCTGTGTTTATTAGGAGACCTCTATCAGGAAGAATATCTTGTTTCATATGCACAACTGCAGCAAAAATATAGACTTACTAAAGGGGACTTTTTTTAATACCTTCAAATTCACAGTTTTTTAGAGAGTAAAAATCTATTAAATACCAGTAAAATTAATGAATTTGATGTTTTGGAATGTTGTAGGAAAAAAAACAAAATTGGGGTGATTTATCAGACAATGTTAAATCGAATTGAAGATAATCTAGAAGCGTTTGTAAACAAATGGCAAAAAGAATTAGGAATGAAAAATGTTGATATATCTAGGTCATTAGAACCGGCAAATTTGGTCTTGTGTAATGGATCACTTAAAAGCCAACATTTTATGAGTATATTTGATTTGTATTACACCCCTGCGAAGTTATTGAAATGGAAAGCCAATAGAGGTACCAAATGTAACAGATGTGGGTATCTCGGCGCAGACTCAATTCATATGTTTTTTCATTGTATTAGATTAGCTCAATTTATTGATGAAATACAATTTTTTTTAAACAACATTTTAAGTATGTCACTGGTACTGTCTGCTGAATTAGTAATATTAGGCATTCAATGTGATCAAACTGTTATCAAAACAGATGCTGAAGAAGGCTTTTTGTTTATCTCGATGTCAGTATTCAGATATTGCATAACTTCTCGTTGGTTAGACGCAGACCCCCCCACGTTTCGTCAATGGCAAACCAAATTATTAAGCAGTTATCAATTGGAGAAAGCGATATATAATTTAAAGGGAAAGAGAAAGAAAGTATTTGGTCAAAAGCTCTGGGCACCTATTTGTAATTGGATATAATATGGCTATCGTATCGATTGTTAAAAATACTGTTCTGCTGATGTTCATTTATTTGTACTTTTTTTTAACGAGATTTTGTTTTAACTACTTGCTGTCATAAAACTCAATAAATACATTTAAAAAAAAAAAAAAGAAGCAGTTCTATCATATTTTATACTGACCGTAACCTGTAGTTTTTCACCAGAAGACACGTCAAAAGCTTCATCGACAATCTGCGTGAATAAGAACAAAAAGAAGAAAATAAATTAGATTTCTCGATTTTCATGACAGATAAAAACATTTATTTAGTGTGCCCTAGAATGTCCCTAGTTTGCATTTTATTTATGACATGGTTAGCTGGGACCCCTGTTCCTTGAAACTTTGTATCATTTCACACCTGCCCATATTCACGAACACAGAACAAGGAACTGTGCACCTTATGAAGCTAATAATGTTGATTTTAGAGCATCATTCTTTCTACAAATGTCTTATTGACGGTTTTGTGTAGAATTAGATGTGACCACTGAAAGGGCTCTATCTGTTGACAGTCCGACTGCAAGCAATCAATCAATTAGGGGTTCATAAAGCACGGCTACTCACCTGTGAGGGTCTCGAGGCACTGAGGGGATGGGGCTGCTGATCCGTCTGGGCACTGGGGTTCAGTTCAAAAGTCTTGAGATCTGCCTGAATTGGGTCAACAACGAGGATTGCCTGAGGTGGAGAGGCATGGTGTTCCATGTATTGGCAGGGAGGTAGGAGAAAGAACTTCCTGTGGTTCTGGTCTTGTGGATCTGTGGGACATTGGCCAGGGCCAATTGGGCAGAGCGGAGGAATCTGGTGGGTACATGGCGTGGTTCAGATATGCTGGCCCTGCGTCGTGGAGGGATCTGTAGGAGTGCGTGACGCGCTTGAAAGTGATTTTTTTGTTGACTGGGAGCCAGTGGAGTTCTCGAAAGTGTTCGGTGATGTGCCTGTGACGGGGAGGTTGAGGACCAGTCTGACTGCAGCATTATAAACGTTCTGTAATTTTCAGAGTAGTTTCTGAGTGATGCCAGTGTAGGGTGTGTTGCAGTAGTTCAGTCTGCTGCTGATGAGAGTGTTGGTGACCGTCTTTCTAGATTCGGTGTGGGTCCATCTGAATGTCTTATGAAGTAGGTGAAGTGTGTGGAAGCAAGATGAGGCTTCTGTGTTGATCTGGCAGTCTACTGTGAGCGAGGAGTCCAGTAAGATGCCGAGGTATTATGCGTGGTCCGTGGGGGTGAAGGCATCCTCAATGTGGCAGGCCACCAGTAGCAGTCCCAAGCTGAGGGGCTGTGTCCCAGGATGAGGAGTATGGTCTTAGCTGAGTTGAGTTTGAGACAACTGTCTTTCATCCAGGCAGCAATGGCTTTCATCCCATTGTGGAAGTTGTTTCTGGTGGTTGTGAGTTCTTTGGTGAAAGGGAGGATCAGCTGGGTATCGTTGGCGTAGGAGACGATGTTGAGTCTGTGGTTTCTGATGATGGCTGCGAGCGGAGCCATAGACACATCAATGCTTACTTTTTTTTAAATCAATCAGTTCAGAAATTCATAAATGGCCTCTCTATGGCATTTAATTAATAAACTGATGGCCGCTATTTAAAAGTAAAAAGTAGTAATAGCTTGTAAAGCTTAGATGTGTGCTAAATTTCCTGCCTCTCATTTGCACTCTTTTACCAATCTGTTGCAGAGTAGCCTCAGATTCTTGTTTAAAAATCTGCATTTTCCCGTACATTCGGAAATAGTGGTGGGAGCAAAGAAATAAAAACAGGTATACTGTGCCCTGAGTTGGGGAGGTGGAGACTATACTGGCTATTCAGGGCCTCAATTATTGCCATTTAGCCATGGGGCAACGCAGAAAGGCTCCTTGCTGCACTGCCTTACACCAAAGTGAAAGGGCAGGAATGCACCGTATTTAAGCAATACAGTTCATTCCTGCCCTTTCTGTCTACGCCAGTGCAGTTTTGCCAGCCTAGCGCCACCGTAGGCACCATTGCACCTTGGTGCAAGGATGCCTTCATTGCAGGCATGATTGTTTTTGTGCAGGAAAGGGCACCTTACTGCACAAAAACAATCCTGTGAGGCGTCTTCCTCTTTCAATGTGTGCTGCAAAATGCAGAACACATAGAAAGAGGAAAAGACCAGGAGAAATTAACATATTTCTTCTCATTCTGCCTCATCTTGGGATACGTACAGATTTGATGCTTCCCCACATTTACATCACTTTGGGAATCTGGGGCAGAGGCACATTCCATGGGTATTTCATGAGAAAGCCCACAGCAACCCCATGGTATGCCATCCGGGCGCCGAATAAGGACATGCAGCTATTTGTGCTGCATCGCCTTACTCATGATTCATGAGGGCAATCAAAGCCATGCAGGTTGACTTTGTGTGTCTGCGAAATGCATGTACCACTTTTTCTATCACTGCAAAAATTATGCAGGGCTCTCATAAATAGTACTACAGCTCGGAAATCACAACGTTTTTTTCTAAATTGTTTTTTGTATATACCTATCCTAGTTTTTTGAGTCAGAAAAGCCCTAGTGGGATTTTGGGATCCAATATGAATCACAATAAGGAGGTAGTGTGAAATAGGCGCCCCCTCCTATTGAGATTCGCAATTGTATGCATCAATGGTTGGTGATCACAATTGCACTCATATACCACTGATCAGTTATCACCACCTCAAAGGAGATGGTAAATGATTCACAAAGTTCTCAGTATCCAGTTGGGACTCCTCCCACTTTGCAAAATCTGCCAGGGTGATAGCTTATGGTTTCCTCCCTGCTCTTACCAGTGGTTTCCAACTGGGAACCTGAAAAAAAACAGCACTTGTTTTTAAGGGACTTGGGCGGCATTAAAAAAAAAAAACAGGGTTGGGGTTTTCTTGTCCAACAACAAAATGGCTGGTTGGAACTGTGAAACTTATGTGTGCTGTGTCTGCATTCAGTTCTCTGGTAATGTTCACCACTTGACTTTAGAAAATGCACGGACATGCCGTGGAGCTGGTACCTTGCAAGTCTTTGGTACCCCAGGACATTTCTGGTGCACAGTTTTCATGGCGACATCTGTCCATGTGTGGCATGCTTAAAACGCACAGTCCTCACAAGACTTACACATGCTATGAGTGGATTAAATTATGCAGTTTAAATAACTTCTATGCATAATAGCTCAGTGAGATGAACACTCAAGGATTACAAATGTGGTGTTCTAGGGGCCATACATTTAAATGCAGTCAAAGAAGACTCAGCCTTCCATCCTTCTAAGGTCCATAAATGGAGTATCCGTAAATTAAGTAATAGGAGTTTCTATTATTTACAGAACTTGAAATAGAAGTAGTGCACTGTACAGAAAACAAGCTTCTGTGTCTTTTTAAATAGCACTTAATACTAAGGATTATCAGTGGCGGCTGCTTGGAATGCGAAGTGGTGAGGCAGTGCAGGGGAAATACTAAAATAAAAAAAATGCAAACAAGAAAATTAATTAAAAAATATAAAATAGTACTTAGCTGTGCATGCCGCCTCCCTCTTCTCTCGATCCTCGACTCCCACAGCTGGTGCACACTGTGCAGGCTTTCAGATGCCAATCCCGACCCTGCTCTCATGCTGGGAATACTATTACCCAGCATGAGAGAAGCGCTGGGATTGGTCTGAGCGGCCTGGTTTTCCTCTCAGACAGGACCTGGGAGCCTGTGTGGACTCCACCCGGCTGTGCAACACAGCTCAGGTTGGAGCAATGTTAAGTGCGCATGTCAGTTTAGCGGTACTAAAATAGCCAGCCAAACCGGCATGTGCACTTACAGTTCCCACAACTCCTCCTCCCTGCTGCAGCTGCTTTCAATGGGTGGCACTGTCCTGCCCTAGGATTCAGCTCACTGTCAGATGACAGTCAAAGCATGTCACTTTTCATGTTTTGCTCACACTCATCTGGCCGAGGAAATTACAGCCCAGGAGATGTTTGCATTGCTATACGGTGCTTCTTTTATGCCTGACAGAAGTAGTGGGGCAACAGTCCTCCACTATAACAGAGAAGCCTCCCCTGAAGGTTAACCTGACCTAGACACTTTCAGTTGTGGTCTATAATAGAACTAGTGCACTGGCTGAATGCATGCCGTCCTCAGGTAAATCAGGACTTTTGCAGAATTTATATTTTTTCACAAAAGAAAGCGACATGGACGGCATAAATATAAGAAAACAGGAAATAATGCGATTTATGTGTAGCACAATAATCTGGAACAGTGGTCCTGATTTAAAACATTTCCATTTGCAAAATGTCATAAATTGCACTACAACCTTCTGTGAATGCAAAAGAAATTTACGAGCTGAACTATCTACCTATAGGTGATGCACTAAAATCTGAGTGTAGTAGGTCACAATTCAACCTTCTTCAAAATATTCATGAGGTAGGTCGCAAATCGCAACTCTACAGGATTGGGAAAAAATCACTGGAATGGTGGCATCCAGTGATCAGCTGACCACCACATTTATGGGTACATTTAAATAATGTAAACTATTTTAACTGCAGTCTTGTTTTGATTTAAAGAAACAGGACTTCTTCTAAATGGAAATGTTTATTCTTTAAAGTTTTTTTGAAGGTTAATAGTGGTTGAAAGTGCTTACTCCCCACCAAACCTTTTTTTAACATTCATTAAGGAGAAGAGTTCCCAAAGGGACCTTTTTTATGTCTCGCCTGCGCAGCGCACATGCGCTGCATAGGAGAGAGACCTTTAGCCATCTGCACAACTTTGGGGGCAAAAACAGGCACGAGTTGCATTGCTTGCAATGGCAACGCGTGCACATCTGGCGATTGGCTTGCGGGCGCCATATGCTGGTGCCATATGGTCGCAATCATCGCACCTTGCTGCATGCTGCCGCAAGGGAATCGCGCAGGCCCCCTCCCCCTGCTGCCGTGCAAGGCTTGTTTGAATATAGAGAAGCATTTAGCATATTTGTATGACGTTTGTTACACAATTTACGTACCAAATATGGCAATGTTTCTATTTAGTGTTGGCACCTGGGCAGTATTTTACTATTTTGGCAGCTATATTTATATATATGCCAGTAATTACCATGGACATTCAACAGAACCCGGTATTTTTACCTTTCGGAACATATTCTTAAAAATACGTGAATTCATCACTTTGCAACTATTTTAAATGTGTCTGATTCATTTCTAAATGATTACGAAAAATAACAAAACATTTAAGTAAAAAATGGATTTTAGATGTTAATACGGATATATGGTTTCTACGTACTAGATTCTAGCACTTACATATCCAAAATACTAACACATGACCGATAATTCCCGGTATGATGTTATTTTTGTGCGTCCTAAACTTTTCAATAAAGAATGAAAACAATGTCTCCCCACATCACCTGGGTTGTGTTAGTCCGTCTTCTAGTTCTATGAACGCCGCAAGTTCCTGTGGCCGCTACTCAGCAACCGATAAACAGAGAAAGTGGCTTGGGCCGAGGACGTGCTGCTGCTGCCTCTGTGCCTGGAGCGATCCATGGTGCGCCACTGCTGGGGGGAGGCTGTGACCCTTCAACGCCCCTCGCGCATGCATGCATCCTGAAATCCTGTAGACTGCAGCACTGTTATAGGGATGTCCTAACCATGGACAAGTACAACCGGGTGGCCAAAATCGACGAGGGTTCCTTCGGCACCGCGATCCTGGTGACCTCCAGGGAGGACTGGCGTCACTATGTCATCAAGGAGATCAGCATCGCGCGAGTGAGTGCTGTCCGGTACTACTTGTGCATGCACTGTATGTAGTTTTAAGATTGTCTCTATTAGACCCTGCACCAAAACTGCATGTGCGCCAAACGTTGCTTTAAAAACAAGTACTCACTACAATACTGCACCTAGTACAGTTCCCTCTGCGCTCACTCTGCACAATTAGTTCTGGCATACTGCATCTCACTTTGCCTCGCTGCCCTGAGTACAGCTCCTCCTTCACAGGTGCACAGTCTCCTACTCTGCACTACAGCATCGTTTTCCACTCAGAACAGCCTTCATATGTCCACACCATTGCCCCTACTGCACAGTATCACTTAACTCGGTTCAAGCCGTAACACGCCCAGCCCAAGCTGAGAAATCAAGGATGCAAATCTAATGGAATAGTAAAATTCCAATGTTCTAAAGCTGTCCATTTCGAGATCTGTGGTAACTAACGTGTCAGCCAGTTGTTAT
Source organism: Lissotriton helveticus (assembly GCF_964261635.1). NCBI lineage: Eukaryota > Metazoa > Chordata > Amphibia > Caudata > Salamandridae > Lissotriton > Lissotriton helveticus. Next base: position 1,315,309,260 of record NC_136065.1, on the reverse strand, counting down.
TATCTTAAGACAGGCCTCTCAGGAAACGCTGAACTAGAAGGTGCCTGAGTACAATGTGAACAGACGTAGTATAATGTAAAACTTACATTAAGAACTACAAAATGACCCAGCCAAACAAAATGAACTACAATATGGGTGATTAAGAATGTAATTGCTAGTTCATTTCTTATGGTTTTAGCCACCCTGTTTAATCTCCAGTTTATCTAAATGATTGATAAACTGAAGTTTAAACAGAGTGGGTAAAACCATAAGAACATCGTGTGGCTAGTTAAAAGATATTTTACGAGTAGCAGTGAACTTCAGTGTGAGAAGCGATAAACAAAACATGTTACAAGACCTACATCGTTCGTTGTTAATGGTGCGATACTTAACAAAAATATATATATTTTTTTTTTTTTAAGTTTGAAGTTTATTAAGGCAGAAATAAGAAAAGACAGTTCATGAAGAAACAATCAGAAGTTATAGAAACAAAAAATCTCTCTTACATCAGAATAATATTGATCAAAGAAATAATGTGAAGCAAAAACAATGGAAGTTAAAATTGTAGAAAATTGAGGGTTGGGGAAAAAACATGGGATTCATACATCGCAGAAGTGACAAAAAACAGAAAAGGAAATTAGGATGCATTAATAAATTTACATATACTAAGATAAAACAATTCACGGTGGTTTTTGAACTTCAACAGTACGTGGTGGAGAATTGGGAGATGGTCTGACAATTCTAGATAAATACTCGGTGAGGGGAAGCCATAGAAGGTCGCGTTTAATTGCTAGGGAAATAGGGGAGACAAAATTGGTGTCTAGACGGTGATTAAAACAAACCGCATTCCACCATGCAGAGAAAGAAACATCCTTGGCCTGTTTCCAATGTGATGTAATGTGATGGAAAGCAATGGCTATCAGGAGATCAAGTAGTTTGTGTTTATGGTGGGGTCCAGAAAGATCAGGGGAAAGGGAGCCTAGGAAAACATGAAGGATTGAAAAGGGGAGAGTGAGATTAAAAAGTTTTTGTATTTGAGACCAAACTAAATGCCAGAAATGGAGAATGGGAGGACATTCAAAGAGCATGTGTTTCAAATCAGCCAAAGGGCATGGACAGGACCAACAAGTGGGAGAAGTGTCTGGAGAGAAAGAGGATAAGGTTGCGGGAGTGTATAGCGTACGGTTATATAGAAAAAATAAGGTTTGGGTAGTATTGGCAGCTCTAGATGTACTTTGAATTTTAGACCAAACTTTATCCCAAAACATAGGGGGCCAATTCTGAGACAAATCAACCTCCCACACCAACTCAACCTTGGATTTAGTACGCTCAACAGATGCTTGAAGGGATTTATAAAGAAAAGATGCAGATGGGGATTGGTCAAGAGCACTTGAGATGGAAAGGTGAAGTGTAGGAATAGTGTTGGTGGCAGGGAGAGAGGAAAGATACTGAGTAAGGGAGGGAAGCAGAGATAGGTATTGTTTGCGAGAAGAGGAGGGTAACGAAAATTGGGTTTGGAGGAGGTGGAACGGGAGAGGGCAAGAGTCAGAGACCAGTTGAGAAACCCATTTTAAACCACGGGAATGCCAGGATTTCCAATAGATTGAACGATTGTGAATTTTAATGAGTTTATTGTGCCAAATGGGTTGGGTAGAAGTAGAAGATGCAGAAGGGTAAGTGGATATTAAGTACGGTTGAAGAAGAGAACGTGTATGAGAGATGATGGAAGAACCGGGAGAGGTGACGTCAGCGGAGAAGGAGAGAACTTCATTGAATTCATAAGGGTGAAGGAAAGATGATTCGAGTGTTAACCAAAGTGGAGGATAATACGGAAGATCCGAAGAAATCCAACGTAAGGCTTGTTTTAAGGAGAAGGCATTATGATAAGATTGAAAATTAGGAAATTTAACTCCACCCAAAGATTTTTCCTTCTTTAAAGCAGAGAGGGCTATTCTGGATTTTTTGTTTTTCCATAAAAACTTCAATAAAATAGAATCTATTGATTTGAAATGATGATTGGGGATGCGAATGGGAATCATAGAAATAGTGTATAGAACCAATGGAGCTAGCATCATTTTTATGGAATCCAGGCGACCCCACCAGGAAAGAAAGAGAGGGTTCCAACGATTGATGGAAGAAGTGAGCTTAGTAGAAAGGGATTCGAAGTTAAATTTGAGGGTGTCAGAGAGACGAGGGGCGAACCAAACCCCTAGATATTTAATCTTAGAGGGTTGCCAGGAGAATCCAGAGGTGTCAAATAGATGTTTTAGACATAGGGGATTCAGGGGTAGTATTTCACATTTGTCCGTGTTAAGTCTGTAGCCAGAAACATTAGAAAAAGCGGAGACTTGGTTTAGGAAGGAAGGAAGGGTTATTTGAGGGTCTGAGCAGTAAAATAAAATATCGTCAGCGTATACCGATAATTTTACTTGTTGTTGTTGGGAACCATATTGAAAACCGGAAATATTCTCGTCGCGTCTAATTTTGGTTAAAAAGGGTTCTAAAGCCAAAATAAACAAAAGGGGAGATAGAGGGCATCCTTGACGAACTCCTCTTTGGAGGGGAAAATAATCAGAAGTGATGCCATTAGCAAAAATGGAGGCATGGGGACTAGAGTAAAGCAGAGAGATAAGGGAAATGAATTTAGGTGGGAAACCGAACCAACGAAGAGCTTGGAACATAAAATCCCAGCCAATTCTATCAAAAGCCTTCTCAGCATCGAGAGAGATGGCAGCTAATGGGGAAGTAAGAGAAGAGGCTCTACTCAAAATGTTAAAGAAAACACGAGAATTATCTGATGACAAACGACCTTTAACGAATCCGGATTGTTCCGGACCGATAAGTTCTGGTAATAGAGGATCCAATCTGAGAGCTATAATTTTGGCAAAAATTTTATAATCTGTATTGACCAGGGAAATCGGGCGATAGTTTTTACATAGAGTATGATCTTTGTCTGGTTTGGGTATTAAACAGATTAGTGCTTCTTGGAAGGTCCCCCGAGAGGAACCAGAATCAACAAATGACTGAAATAACAGGAAAAGTTTAGGGAGGAGAAGGGAAGAAAAATGAGTATAGAATTCAATGGTGAAACCGTCTGGTCCCGGGGCTTTCCCTTTACGTAGGATGGAGACGGCATGAGAGATTTCAGAGGGGGAAATATCTAAATTCAGCGTTTGAAAATCAACATGTGAAGATTGCGGGGAAGGGATATCTCGAAAATAAGCAAGAAGATCATGAGGATCAGGGATAGATTCAGGAGTGTATAGAGTATGGTAGAAAGAGACAAATTGAGCTAATATATCTTTATCTTTGAAGAGGGAAATACCAGTTGGACCTTGTAAAGATTCGATCTTTGTTTTCTCTTTGCGTATTTTAAGATAATTAGCTAGAAGCTTGCCCATTTTGTTTTGTCCTCCGTAATAACGGGAATTACACTTAAGGAGAGAATTTGATGCCGCGTTAGTGGTAAACTTATTGAACTCAATTTTGGCTGAAATAAGGTCGCGAAGAGAGGATTCAGAGGAAGAGTTATAGTATGTGTATTCAAGTTTCTTTATTTTATCCAAGAGTTGAGTTGATTTGGTGATTGATTGTTTTTTCTTTTGAGAAACAAAATCAATGATAAAACCTCTAGCAGCCGCTTTGAAGGAATCCCACACCGTAACAAAGGAAGACCCAGGGAGATGATTTAGTGTAAAGAATTCAGAGGCGAAAGCTGTAAATTTAGTGGAGAATATGGGGTCTAGAAGTAAAGAGTTATTAAATCTCCAACGTCCTGAATGAGGAGAGAAGGGAATAAGGTCAATGTCAACAAAAACGGGAGCATGATCTGAGATTAAAATGGAACCAATGTCTGAATGAGTGACTAATTGTGCTAGGGGTTTGCTAAGGAAAGGGTAATCAATACGGGATTGTGAGTGATGGGTGGGGGAATAGAACGTGTATTCTTTAAGGTCAGGGTTACATAGTCTCCAAATGTCTACTAGAGCATAATTTCGAATAGAAGTAATAAACTGGGAATGCATCTTGGAGGGAATAAACTTAACCTTGGAATTCCTGTCAAGAAAGGGGTCTAGAACTTGATTGCAATCACCACCAAAAATAACATATTTCTCATTAATTGTAACTAATTTATCAGAAATAGCTGGCCAAAATAATTTATCAATACCTGTAGGAGCATAAACATTAAAAATAACGATAGGAATTTTATCAATAAGAAGATTAGTAATAACCCAACGACCATTGTCATCATTTTCATGGGATACAACAGAAACATTTAACTTTTTATGACATAAAATAACAGTGCCATTTTTCTTACCCAAAGCAGGAGAATGAAAAACATGTCCCACCCAACAACGTTTAAGTTTGCTAGCCTCCTTGTCTGAAAGGTGGGATTCTTGGAGGAGAGCTACATCAGCTTTGAGCCGCGTCAAGTGGGTTAAGACACGTTGACGTTTAATGGGGTTATTTAACCCCTTAACATTCCAAGTAATTACTCGGAATTTGGAAATTCAGTAGAATGATATGAAAGAAGATATATTGAAAAGTGAATAGGAAAAGAAAGATAATAGTAATAAGAATGTAAGAAACAAGAAGAGTAAGAGAAAGAGATCAAAAGTGAATAAAGAGAGTATAGTAAAGAGATAGAAGAGAAAGAGTTGAAGAAAGGGATAGAGAAAGAGAACAGTAGAAAATAGAGAACAAAGCATGTAGAGAGTAGGAATATCATAACAGATAAAAAGAGATCAAAAAGAACTGAGGGATGACGACGCCAGAAGAAGACGACATCAACAACGGAGACTCACATCGTCGAACACCTGAGGAACCAGCGAAGAAACGAAATGGAGGGAAGTAGGGATACACCGGGATGAAGAAACACGCGGAAAGGATCTGTAAAAAGGTATCACAAAGTAGAAGAGAACATTAGAAATACACATGGTAGATGAAATAAAAAATAGCACTAGAACATTATATAAAAGAGGTAAGATATACAGGGGTGGAGGGCATTCAGTCATATACAGGGATCAGAAACAAAAAAAATGGTAGGTAAATGTATAAGCAGACACATGAGGAAACACGTCAATAATAGACAAAACAAAACAAAATGGTTAGACGGGTCTTGCAGTGTCCATGTTTTCGGTTTCATGGCGACGCAGGAACTCTTCAAGGACGAGTGGATCTTCAAATGTAGTCGTTCTCTCTTTATAGGTCACCTTGAAGAGGCAGGGATGTAGTAGTCCATATCTGGCGCTAAGGGCTCTCAAACGCGGTCTCAAATCCAGGAACTGCTTCCGACGGTCGGCTGTAACCTTAGCAACATCTTGAGAGAGGTATAGCCTGCGGCCCTCCCACATAACTTGTTTTTTAGTCTTCACTGCCGAAAGTACTTGGAGGAGATCAGTGTATTGAAGGAACAGCATAATGACTCCGCGAGGCTTATTGGAAACTTTCGGGCCAAGTCTGTGCGCACGCTGGATATTTAGAGAGGTGGAAGGAGGAAGGTCCAAGATTTTTGGTAGAAAGGTTTGGAAGAATGCTGTTGGATTGGATCCTTCTGTAAGTTCCGGTAGATTATAAAGACGTAGGTTGTTCCTCCGGTTGCGATTTTCCAACTCCTCCGCTTGTCGTTTCAGGAGAGAGACATCTTTTTCTAAGAGCGAGATTTGTGCACATGAGGCATGAAGAGTCTCTGTAGATTGTTCTACCAAAAGAACCCTTGATTCCAGCGTAGACCACTTGTCATGGAGAAATTGTAAGGTTTTAGTGGTTTCGGCCATGAAGGGTTTGAGTGCACGGAGTTCCTCTAGAATAAGAGCGATTGAAGCAGATTGTGATGAAGAGCCTGGAGATGGAGGGTCTGTTTTCAAACGCTTCGTTGAACCAGGTTGTAAAAGTTTACTGGGTGGAGTAGTTTTGGGAATTGCGCCGTGAGCGGCGTTCGGTTTGAGGAGAGCAGGTTCCTCCATAGTAGGTGCCGTGGAGTCAGAGTCTGAAGAAACTTGTGGTTTGGTTTTGGATGCTGTAAGTTTAAGGGTGCGGAGCTTCCCCATAAATGGTAAGAGACGGGAGAGCAAAGACACCACAAAATTAGGAAGAGAGAACTGTTATAAATATGCAGTAGGAGGTACGCTTTATGAAGAAAAATTTTAAAAAGCGTATGTAGCTGCAACGAGGAGTGATGAGAAGCGACCCAATGGCAATTATAAAACAGATATCATTTCCTCAGATAAAACTAGCCATAGTGCTGTGGAAATACAGTTATCACCACATGTCTTCAAATTGCAGAAGGAAACATTGAAAGCAGCTTGAAAGGATTAAGAGGCTACATACAGAATAGCGTGCTGCCAACGTGTGGTGAGAAATGGTTGAGGCATGAGGGATAATGCTGAGGAAAGTTGAGAGACAAATAGCGGTAATTCGGTATAAAAACCGCTAAGCAAAAGTTACATGTTATGAGGATTGCTGCAGAAGCTGGGTTCGCTAAAACATGTATCCAATGCGTGAAACAATCGTGCTACGCACGCTGAGGCATGGAAGCGGCGCTCGGTGACTGAAAAGTCCGCTGAAGTACGGAGGAAAATGGCGGCCGCCGAGTGGTGAAGCGCGTCACTGGGGAGAACTGCGCACACCGCCAGAACAGAGGAGAGCAGGTCAGATCATTCCGCTCACCTCACGTTCCGACTTCGATATATATCATTTGCGCATCCGCAGGTCCGGTAGAAACGAAGAAAGTCGCCGGTTCCGGTGAACGACTGGCGGAGCTCCGCAGTTAAGCCGCCATCTTGTGCGGCGTTCAAGCCACGCCCCCAACACAAAAATATTTTGATTGTCACAATGTTGTAGACTTGGTTGACCGTGTGAATGTGTTATATGCTTCTGAAAGACCATGGGAAGGAGAAACTAAATCCTACACCTGCTCTTAGAAGCTTTCCATGTTCATTGCATATGGCTGTGAAAATAATTGTACAAGCTGATGCTCTCTAGATTGGCAGGGCCTAAAGGGTTCCACATAGATAACATGAATTGAAGGCAGTTGATGTGGGCTGTGTTGCTACCTGTATGCCATACAGAATTTGCCAATGTCTCTAATCCCGAGCCTAACATGCACAGTTGTCAGGGTTACTACATGCACGGTTGTCAGTGTGTCACTAACATGCACGGTTGTCAGTGTGTCACTAACGTGCACAGTTGTCAGGGTTGCTGCTAATTTAAACAAGAGCAGCCTGTCATGGGAGGGGCACAAGTTGTGCATGCGGGGACTGCCTTTACTGGCAGCGACAAAAACAAGCATTGGCATAGCCAATAGGTCTCGCCTTTGGGATCTTATAAGTGTTTAGCCATGCAACAGTTTATTTTGTTGCATCATAGATAATATGCTGCATAACTAAATATTTATAAGGTCCCAAAAGTGAGACCTATTGGCTATGCCAATGCTTGCTTCATTTGTGAATGTTCTACCTCCCTACCACAGGATCCTACAACTTTTCAATGTTGGTCACAAAACATGGGTACATAGAATACCGAATTACAAGGGATGCGCTAAAAACGCCTCTTTAGTAAGTTTGGTCCTGGGTCTGAGAAAGGATACTTTTGCAAGAGAGAGTTGTTGAAGAATAGTGTAGAGTTCATTTGGTCAGAGGAGTGTGATAGGGAATTTAATGCTGTAAAGATGAATTTAAGTAAGGCCTCAAGCTTCAAGTGTTAGAGCAGGTATCAACTGGTAGAGAAAACACAATTTTATTCATGGCAAGAGCATTGCATGGAGCTCAGACCAATTATTTGGTTATCGAGAAGGAGTCCCTAGCTGATTATTTGGCAGTCAGGAAACGAATACAATCTTGAGGGGTAGCCCTTTTGAGATCAAAACAGATCAGAAACCTATGAGGGAAGTTTTTTGTAAGAAAGAGATATATTCCATCTCCAGTAGGATATTAAGATGATTGGTAGCATTGAAAGAGTTTGAATGTATTGTATAGTATTTACCTGGTGTGATGAATACCATTGCTGATTGCTGCTCAAGGTTGTATGTAGGCGACAGTGTAAGTAGGAAGAATGAGGAATTGGAAAATGAATTTGGTGATGAGAGCGAGAAATTGTGTATATTATCTGGTGGCATTGTTCAGGAGGATGAATAGAGGAACGAACGAGAGAATGACAAGGAGTCGCTGGAAGTAGTGAGTATACTGAAGAAGAGATCATCTGTAGAAGACAAGGCATGTGTTTAGATAAAGGGATTTTGACAAGTGAGAGATGAACTTCCATTGGAAAATGGTGTAGTAATGAGAGGAGGTAGATTGGTGCAGCCAATCAATTTGAGGGTGAGACTGATTGGAGGTGCCCATGAGAGTCACCCAGGAATATCCAAAAGTTAAGGAAGGGTTTGAGAAAATAACTGGTTATTTATTTATTTATTTATAAAGCGCTAACATTCATCCTACAAGGACATCACGGCGCTGAAGAAAGTTGCAAGTGATTTGACATCAGCTCTGATTGAAGATTATTGATCTGGCCTGGGAAAGAGGAATGGACCTGAAATGGACCTGTTGATTAAAAGAGTGGTACATTATATTATTGGGTGCAGGAAATGTAACAATGTAAAAATGCAGTACACAACCCATGCTAATCTGGGAAATAGTATCTTGTCCTCGGGTGAAGGTTACATTAGACAGTGTGGGGCCGATCAGAGTATCAAGTAGTGATAAATGTATCATTGCGTGCATGGATATATTCTACTGGTGGTCAGAGTTGAAAGTGGTGAACTCAGTGGAAACTAAAAGACATTTTTGGGAGAGAGGTGTTTCCAGCTTCCACATGATGAGTAATGGAGTAAATCTAACCTCTAAAGCAATGGAAGAGTATTAATAAAGAGTGGGGAAAAAACATCCAAAAACAAAGGTGTACGCATACAGGATGACTCCTCACTCATCAACAGGAGTTATTCCTTTTGTGTTATTTAAGATGGAACTTCAGGCTAGTGCTGTGAACATTTTTTGAGGATGGAAAGAGTGACGGAAATAATTTTAAAAAGAAAGAAGTATTTTGATAAGCGGATGGCTGCTAAAGAAACAAGAGTTTGTGTCGGTGTATGGGTGCCTGTGTTGGCTAGTCAGTACATTGTGCTCCAGTGCACAGAAAAGCCAGGAATGTTAGATACAATGCACTCCTACCCTTTCCCTATCATGCAGCACAACAAGGTGACTTCCTACGCTGCTTTAAAAAAAAAAAAAAATCGGCCCCAAACTCTTTAAACCGTGCAACATGCAGGGCCTAGATAATTAATACCTTGAAGTGTGATAAAAGCTAACTGAGCGTGTGAGATTGCTGTATTATTTTAGCAGCGTCAGTCGCACTAACAAAACACAGACATGCACCGGAGAGCATTCTGCTCGGTACAGTAACTAACATTGCAAAGCCGCCCGACCTTACATAGGGCAAATCTGGAAAGAAAAAGAAAGCAAATCGGAATACATTTGCTTGCCTTTCAAACACGTCTCTGACTGAGACATTGTTCATTCTGTAAAGTGCAGATTCAGAAGCTTACACAAAATCTCCCACTCCCTTTTCCATTGAAAATCATGGGGGAGAAGGGTATAAAAAGACATGAGATATGGAAGGGACGAGTCACAAGGGCTGCTAGTTGAGGAATATGCTGGACTGCCATTATCTGACTGCATGCCCCACAGCTCTCCAAGGGAGGTGAGTATAAGTGTATGGATTGGCATAATTTATTTATAGAAAATACTAATCACTCAGCCAATACAATATCCATAAATCTGATAATATATATGCATAGGCATTAGGTAGGTTTTAGACTAAATCGTAACAAGTAGTAGGCATTTTTGATGTGAATGCTTTGAGATTTTCTAATGTTTATTTTATTCTACATACTGTATACTGCAAAGTTTAATGTAATCATTTACATCATTCTGATAGACAGAGTTTATGTGCTGACATAGTAAATAACCATTTAAAAAAAAAAAAAAAACAGCAGCTGTGTGTGTTTACTATGCCAGTGGCCAGGATGATGACTCAGGCATTTGCATATAACCCTGCAAATAAGAGGTTGTTTAGCAGGTCTTTCTGACTCATAACACTGGATCTAGATGAACCTAACTAATTTTAGAAAAAAGAGCCCCATATCTGTTTTTATTTTCTAGGAAGGGAGGTGATCTAATGAAGTTAAAAAAAAACTTTCCTGCTGTGACCCTTGAATTGGTAGGATCAGGACATAATTTTGTAATTTATTGTAACATTCAATAGTGTTTTCCTACGTCTTGACGGGGCTCCAGAGAATTCTCCAAATAGTGTAACGGGTAGTTAACTCAGGCTTCCAGTGCATGAGGAGGAAAAAGCATTGGTCACAGTGCCCGCTAAATAGTGTCACATTTGGTGTCATGAGCGAAGTCTGAGTGTGTGATTCAGACCTGCTGTGATGGTGCATTGCAGCATCTTACTTATGAAGCCGAATGCAAAGAGAGTGAGAATGAATGACATATTCTCGGGTAGCCTATACAAACCAGCATGACTCTATGTAAGCTGTGACAGATTTTGGGAAGTATCCAATCTTTATTGCTATACTTATTTCAAGGTGATTTTAGATTATCATTATTCACTATTGGAGTGTGTTCTAAGGTTTTCATGTCCTGATGTAGTATGTATGATGGCAGTCCATGCTGCTCCATTAGGAGTCCAAACCCAGGAGGTTCTGTTGAGCCATGAATAAAAGACTCTATGGAGTCCACCTAGAGCCAACAGAAGCCCAAACCACTGGATTAGAAACAAAATCGCTGAAGGCACAGATAACTCGGGCCTGATTATGATGTCTGGAGGACTTTTATATGCCAGACACCGTGGCAGTTTGAAACCGTCCGACCATAGGTCAGCGATTCCGACCGCATGATAATGATGCGACCACCCATAGGAGGTCACAAACATTCATTTTCTAATGGAAGCTTGTGTGGCGGGCAGAAAAGACCCTCAGCACAAGCTTCCATTGAAAAATTGATGTTTGTGGACATCCCTCCCCCACATGGCAGGCATCATGCAGAGCGTGCCACATAGTGCAGGGATGTATAGGGGGGCACCTTAGGTGCCTCCCAGGATTCAATGCGGAGGGCCTTTTCCAACAGCCTTTCCATGTCGGAAAGGTTGACATAGATTGGCTGTCAAAACCAACATCATAATCACGACAGCAGAGCCACGTCATTAAGGGATTATGCTGTCTTTCCGATGCACCGACGGGCTGCTTGAGCCCGTCGGAACCACGTTGGAATCCCCTTACAGTTTCAACTCCGACTGCCGTCTCCCTAATATGTCGGTCAGACTGTACACCTACGATGTTGGGCAGAAAGCCTCCTACTGATGGTCTGAGGCTTTCCGCCCGACATCCCAATGAGGCCCTTAAGCTTCAATTATGAGTTCTCATAAAATTCTGCCACACTTGCAAAACACCATTTTTATTTTGAGATTTTACCAAATGTCAGGTTTTTCCCCATTGAAAAATGCCTGGTAAATACAATATAATGCAGATTTTGTAGCAGTTAGCAACACCATCTGCGTTTTATGCTGCATTTTTAGCTGAAGCCTCATAATTGCAATTAAATATTTTATCTGTTACCTAACCCCAGACCAATATTAATATTGGACATGAAAACTAACACAGTAATAACAAAGGACATGTAATTGAGGCCTATATGTGGGCCACTAGGAGCAACCTCTGTCTTCCATCATCCATCTGCACAGGAAGAGATATCACTGGATTTCTCATTATCCATCTGCACTGGGAGAGCCATCACTGGTTTCCTGCCAAAACTGTCTTGAAAAGAAGACCCCAAAGCAAGAGAACTTATTTCCATCACCTATCTGCAGAAGATGTGACATCACTAGATTAACCATCAACCATCTGTACAGGAAATGACATCACTGGATCTCCCATCATACAACTGCACAGTAAATCTTATCACTCCTTTGGCCTCCCAGGACCTACCTAATGGATGCCACATAGTGTATGGATTGCAGATGGGTGCATCAGGCTCGTCATCAGTGCAGCAAACATGCACTCATCCATGCAGGGACCCCACCCAGTGCCAGGAACCCTGGTCCTAACCCTTCCGCTGCTACAATGCTGCAATTATTTGTGCCCTCAACCATGCCTCCACATGTTGCTGCACCACACAACACCGATGAGATATTTTTCTGCACTGCCTGCAAGTTTTCATGCACTTAACCACACCTACCACTCACCACACCAATAGCACCAAACACTCCACTCTCTCCCACTCACACAGTCCTACAATCACCCACACAACACTCCACACACGCATGCATGGTCATCAACATGCTCTCCCTTACCAAACATCCCACATGCTGCACTACAATGCCCATGCTCTACTTTTCCTCATGGAAACCTGGCTGTACCCTGCATCAGGACTGACATCGCCACAGCCACCCCCCCCCGACTTACAAGATTGCCAGGCAAGACAGACCTAACAAGCCCAGAGGCAGAATTGCCACAAGAACACCACAAGCTGCATCACATCTTTGGAAAAGTCATCCTCCAATATGAAACATCTGTCCTTCAAGCTTCACGTCACAGCCAAATTCACCCTAAATAAGACTCTCATCTTCAGATCGCCGGGACAGCCCACCAACTTCACAGACAACATCATTGACTTTGTCACAACATTTGCCCTCGATGCAAGCAATTACACCCCACTCAGAGGCCTAAACTTCCAACTGGAAGACCACGCTGACCCCAACTCAAGAGCATTCATTTAAGACCTTGGGAGTTTGGACCTCACCCAACAAGTATAGGGACCTAGTCAGATCGCCGAGGACCTCTTATACCCTATTTTCAACAAATTCACAACATTTGAGTCAACAAGCCAACAGCTGTCCCCTGGACAACACATCACACCCTTGTGAAATTCAGTATCCCAATCCCACTCCAACATACACTACCAGCCAGCCTAACAAAACTGGAAAAGCATCATTTACAAGGACTGGAGTGAACTTTGGGGAGACTGTTGTAATCTGAACACAGCAACAGCCACCCCACACCCATCAAGAATTTCAACAATTGGATCTCCTCCTGAGACAACTCCCTGGCCCCCCTCGAACACAGCAATACAACAAGATCTAGGCCACTAATTGGTGCACGGAGGAACTCAGCATGATGAAATTCCACTGCAAACAACTGGAGCGCAGATGGAGAATGAGCCAGGACACTGCAAACACTAACACGTTCAAATCCATCCTAAGATGCTACCACCAAATGATCTGTACCACCAAACTTGCAGCTCAGGTGGACCACATCGACGCCAGCAACAACAAAAGCAGAGAAATCTTCACCAGTGTGAAAGATTTCAGATCTCCATCCGCCGCCTCCAACTCAATCACCCCCCCAGCAACAATCTCTCTCAATTCGTCAGCAACTCCAACCTCACTGAATGCCTCCTGATCTTATGGAAAAAAACAATGCTAACCACATAGCCTGTCATCACCCCAAGAAGAAACTGCTCTCACCATAAAATCTATCCACACAGGGGCTCTATCAGACCCCTGCCCCCACCACACCTACTCCAGAGGACTGCACCATATCACAATCATTCTTACACCCATTCTGATTGCCTGCACCTCTCACATGAACTTCCCAGGTGCTTGCAACTCTCCTCCTATTGCTGACGAAACACTTTACAGACCCTTCAATGTTCGCCAACTCAGACTGATCTCTCTGGTACCATTCCCGGCCAAGATCTTAGAGAAAATTATCAACAGACACCTCACCAAATACTCCAATGACCACCAATTCCTCAACACCACTTAATTGGTTTCAGACCCTGCCACATGACGGAAATCCCCAACATTGCTGCTGCAGATGGCATCCACATGGCTCTGGACTGAAGAGACACAGCGCCCCCATTCTCCTGGACCTCTACTCAGTGTGTAACATAATTGCCCACCCCATCCTTATCCAATGCCTACATGGCTTCGGAATCCAAGGGCACACTCCAATGAATCTGCTCCTTCCTGACTGGTAGGATCCATTCAGTCAGCTTGGCACCATATACCTCAAAATGCCTGTGATCTTATCTGCCAGTTCTGCAACCAACCTCCCTAGGGCCAACCCTCTTCAATGCATGCATGAGCCCTTCAGCCCGCAACATCTACTCTCATGATATCAAAATCCTCTCTTACTCCGGTAACATGTAACTCATTCTTTCCCTCTCAGACAAGATGTCCAGTACCTGGTTCAAGTTAAATTTATACATGGCTGAATTCACCCACCAGATGAAGGCCAACAGTCCAAAGCTGAACACCAACAAGACCAAATTCATTTCTTACGGCAGATCTCATCACTGTGGACTTCACCTGGTGGCCACCAAAGCTAGGACCAACACCCATCACCCATGCTAGGAACCTCGGGATCATCACTGACAGCAAACTTAACATGACCTCCCAAGTCAGTGCCATTACCATCTCATGCTTCCCTATTCTGAATATGCTGAGGAAGATTTTTATATGGCTCCCAATCAGCACCCAGAAAACCATCTCGAACCCACTGGTCACAAGCAAGCTCGACTACGGGAACACCGTCTATGCTGGGATCAACAAAAAACTCACCAGAAGGCTGCAGACCATTCAGAACTCAGAGGCGAGAATACCTCTCAACCCCCCACGTCACACTTACATCACACCACACCTGAAGGAGCTTCACTAGCCCCCTGTTTCAAAAATGAGCACAAGTGAAACTCCCCACTCATACTTTCAAGGCACTACATAACACTGGCCCAGCATACCTCAACAATCATGCATTCTTTCACAAACCTTGTTGACATCTCCGCTCGTCCGGACTCCTACGTGCACAAATCCTGTGCCTACGGAAGACCAGATCTGGCAGTTGAGCCTTCTCCTACATTGTTCCTAAAGTGTAGAACTATAGCATAAGAGTCTCCTCCTCACCTCTTGAATTCCGCAAGAAGCTGAAGACCTACATTTACGAAAAGTCCCTTTAGGCCCAAGGGATGGTCAGCACCAGGCCACCCTCCCAGATGCTAGTGCATTCTACAAATGTATTTAACATAACATAACATAGCATAGCATAATATAACATAACAACAGAAGCCCAAATACTTGGAGGTACAGTTAGTCATAAGTAACATCTAAAGTTTATACCACATTGGTGGCATGCATGCAGATCAGTGAAGTCATAGTTTTTTATTCAGGATTAAAATTTGGTTCACTGAGGATATGTGTTGGAGGAAGTAGTTTCTCAGCAGAAAAGGTAGAGAATGGGGTAAGTTATGAAGACAGTGGTTTAGATGAAGGTGTTGAATTTCTGGTCTGCAGCCCTTTCCTGGCCCAAACAGAGACTATGCCACAGGAGGACACAATTAATGTTCAACTTTTTTCCTGGACCACTGTGACGGATATGCTGATAACTGAGATTTGAAAAATAGCTCGAAGGGTTGAGGCAGGACTGGGAGAGATGGACCATTGGGCATTCCCCTGACCTGGCAGGCCTGCCTGTGCCCTACATATCCTGGGGAGTAGCAAAAGTGTCAGGATCGAGACCTCAGGGCCTCTCCACAGGTGTACCTACCAGAATGTTTCCCCACGTTAACTGTAAAAGGTTACAACTGCAACCAATTACATAGACTCACCGCATTGTAACATCTGGCAGAGCAAGGGGGAGCTTTATTTACAAAGAAAAATGGTTTATGTGAATGTGGAATACTAATGCTAGGCACCTCAGAAGCCAGAGGCTAAGGCAGTGTGCTCTAACACCTAGTTTTATGCTTTAATTTGCTAGGAATTTCCAGATCATAAATTACAGTGATAAAAGAGAGTGATTCCTTTTGGTTTGTGCCTGGCAACCCTTTGTGTTTGCAAATGGTTTCGCTTCATGCCTTAGTTTGCACCTGGCTATTGAGGCGACTTATCACCTTAGTTTTTATTTTCTCCCTTTCCAGTTCTCTGGTACCGTTCTTGGTTGTCACATGTGTGTCCCTTCTCCCGCCTCATTTATCTTCGTTTCCAACTCTCCATCTCCTCCTTGGTGTTCAATATTAATTCATGGCCTATCTTGGGCTTGTCAGGGTGTTTGGCTTTAAAGAGGCAGGTGACTTATTCAATCTACTGAGACTCTTCAAATGTGAACTGATATTTCATTGCAACACTCGCTGTGTGTTCATCACTTCCTATAGATGTGCTGTCGCCATCTTTGAGTAATGTTACCCCAAGACTCTCAACACCAGACCACTGTTTCTCTCATTCTCTCCTATTCCCTTCCCCTGGGGTTTGGGGTAACACTATGACTACCAGTTTCGTCTCATCTCAAAGTTTAAGGAGAGGAAGAGATTGGCTTTGGGTGGAAAGGCACTTTAGCATATTCCTGAGTGTTACCAGACCCTAATTGTGTGCCATTATGAAACTGGATACCTGTCCTCTGCAAGCTATGGCTCACCCTATCTATAAAAGTCAGGAGGAATTAAAACCAGATTCAAATCCAACCAGTAACACCAGTAAATGAGCCCTCCCCAGGTACTGGGGGGTAGCAGTCAGGTGATTCCCAGTTCCTCTATTGTAAAAGACACTGGTATAAATCAGATTCCAGTGCTAGGCAGTTTTCCATAGGTGCTAATCCTGCTCTGCCTGAAAGATGTTTTGGCATTCCAAGACACTTGCAAGCCTTTTTAGCACAATTCGGTTTATATTTATGGCTCAACCACATTGCTTTCTGGATGATAGAAGCAAAGTGTCTTTTACTTTGTCCTATTTAAATAAGGAAGCCTTATGTTTGGAAACACCATTGATTTATTAACACAGTTCCTGGTTAAACCATGGGCACATCTTTTAGTCTCAATTTTGGGCTACATTTGGAAAAAGACAGACTTCTCAAGACTCTCATAAAGACCTCCTCACTTTGATACGGGATACAGGAGTCATGGGATTAAATATACTAAATCAGCTAATGTAAAAAAAATCAGGGCTGTTGCTCAATGGACTGTTGAAAAAGCCTCTACTGCTTTCTATTAGGATCTCAGCCCAGATAGAACACAGTACTGACTAATGTTCAGCAGATACATCGATATTCAAAACAAAAGCGATATTTGTTCCTGAAACTTTAAACAACTCTTTTGTATGTTAGGGATAAATGCAGATTAGTAGCACAAGAATTATCCTAGGGAAACAGTATCATCAGCTTAAGAAGAGATTCTGTCTGTACTGTGGGAAATAAGGAGATGTTGGCAGGAAGTGTCCTAAGCTGCCAGGAAATGCTACCGCATGGCCCTAGATGACAGACCAAGATTGAACACTAATCAAGTACAAGAGAATCTTGCTATTATCAGAAGCATGTTATACTCTTACCAGTACCTATTATGTTAGACTTTATTGATTTTGAGGTGCCTGGGCATTTTAAGGACAATGTTATTGTTGGAAATCGAGGCAGTATCTGTGAGGCCTGCACAAATAACATGTCACATTTGTCCTAGTGCAGCGCCTGACTCCCAGAGGGTAGCGTGGTAGAGCAGTCTATGGCTTACTCAAGGGAGGTGTTGTGGGCTAGTAATCGCCATTACAGGTGCGCATAATTAACACTCAATAATTGATTATCCAGTCTGTACTTTGCTTTATTAAAGTAAGAGTACATTTATTAAACACACACACTACTCAATACAATGCACCAATTTACAAATATACATAAGCTGTTGAAATTACTTTGTTACATTGCATAACATCTCCACCCCTCCTGCAGGGGGGTGGGGTCTGGTACCACCACTCCCATGTATGCAAATCATCTTGCCCCTTAATGCAGTTAGTTGAACATAATCTAGAGCGAGGGCCCTGTGCACTGGCACCATCCCAGTGGCGACCCACCCCATTACCTCAACAAGCATTTAAAATGGGCACACCTGCCCTGGTGACACATGACCCTAACTGAGCATCTTCTACTGACCAAGAAGTATACTCTTCTACATCTGAGGGCTAACAGTCTTGGTTGTTCTTCACCTAAGCGTAGCAGCAAGAATACATGTTTAATCATCACTTTAGAATGACAGTAGTCATCACATTTGTTGATCATTAGGATGCATTGCAATTACAGCCCCTAAAGGCATCACAGATGAAATCACAGGATTAAGCATATACAGCCAGACAACCTAGCAGGAATGTCGAGCAACATAACCCCATTTGGCTTATGACATCACCTTACACAGGTACTTCACATAACACATATGACTTTCAGTCCCTTTAAAAGAAATAACGTTAGTAAATGAATTTCTGGTGCAATTACACTTCTTCGCCAGTGGGGGGTGCCCTTTTCCAGACATCCCCAACTCAGCCCTTCCTCTACTGGTACACTTCTCAATACACCCCCAGCTGTAGAACAAAAGTTCCAGCCCAAGAGGTGAGTGAATGCTGGCTGAGCCCTTGAGGGGTTATTTATTCAGAGTTCCCAGAGTCTGCATACACCTGCAGCTCCCCCTTCACCTTTGTACCCCTTTCACTGTGACCCCATCCTCCAGGGGCTACCACAAGCGAAGAAAAAGTTGCTTTCCCTTGCAGGCCGGTCCTGGCCTGCAAGGCATTATGGGGCACTTCTCCTCAGACCCGTGCATATTATAGTAGCGGCTCCCCCGCTGATTTGGGGAGAGCCGCGATCACTGCTGTCGGCCTCGTGCTCCTTTGATGCTTTGCTGGGGGACCCGGTCCCACCCCGACCCCGTGCTGCTAGGTGAGTTCTTCCATGCGGCTCGGGGAGCCCCCCTCCCACGGCCGCTTGTGCTAATTTTCGGGGGCCTGGTCCCACCCGGGCCCCTCCTCTTGTGTACGGGGTCCCGGTCTCACCCGGACCCCTGCATGCTTTCCATGTTGGAGGGCAGCCTGGGACCCCACCCCTGGCTGCCCCCGCTGGCTCACCACAAGGCCAGCACCCTCGCGTGCTGCCACGGGAGCCAGATCTGCAGGTCTGGTCTGGACCCGGAGGCCAGCGCTGAACCAGCTGGCCTCGGGGGAGTACGCTGGCACTCACCCCTCCTTCCTGCAGCCCTTTTTTTTTTTTTTTTTTTTTTTTTTTTTAGATGGGGCCCTGGGCCCCCTGGTCATATCTTCACTGGGAGCGCAACAGCACTCTCCAGCTTGCCTTCCTATTTGTTGGGGCCCGGAGTTGGGATCCCGGGCCCCTCTTTTCACCTTCGAGGGGAGCACCCCGGCACTACCCGTCTTTGCTTCTTCGCCGGGGGCCAGGGTGGGCTCCTGACACCCCGTGGGGGGACATCTACACAGGGAGCATAAAGTTGCTCCCCTGCTTTGCTTCGTGGCCCGGAGATGGGGACCGGGGCCCCCGAAGACCTGCTTTCTCCTCCTCACACTGGGTCCAGAGTTGGGATCCAATCTTCAGGGAGAGTGCGCCGGCGCTTCCTAGTTTCATTTTTGGCAGGGACCAGGGTGTGCTCCTGGCACCCCACAGGGGCACCTTCACAAGGTGCATGACAGCGCACCGCGACTTCACTTCTGTGAATGTGTCCTAGGACCTGATCAACACCGGGGCACATTCAAGACTAGAGGTGGAGCCCCACATGCTTCGCTGTCGGTCTTCTTGGAGGTCAAAGGCCGCCTACCTTCTGGGGGGCATTTCTCTGCCCCCAGAGTACGATCTGCACCATTTGCAACTCCTCTTGCTCCTGGCGGCGCTCCCCAGCCACTGGGAGCACTCTCCTTTGCCCTCTGGGTCTCACAGAGGGTGGATTCAGCAGGGAGCTGTCTTCACTGGCTCCCTGCGCTAGCCTTTTGCCTGGCTCTCCTCCTGGGCCTCTCTTCTCCCTGCGCAGAGGCCCTGGCTTCTGCTCACTGGTCCTGGTCTTCACCTGTGGCAATAGGCATGGTCCTGGCCAGTCTGGAGGTTCATCCTTCCAGCTGCCCATGGCACCAGGCTCCAGCACCAGTCTTCCTCAGTAGACCACACCCTAGAGAGAGCTTCTCTTCCTCTGCAAACACTTTGTAAAGAATGGGGAGGGGAATGGCAGGGGTTTTATGACTTAACAACTACTGCCTGAACCACGACTTCCTGAACAATGAAAGCTAAACAACGAAAAGTTCTTAACCACTACATTTTTAACATCTACTTCCTAAACCACGAAAAAAAAGATAAAATTAATGCTAGTATATTTCGAATAAACATGTAAAGAGCTTTGTCCAACAACGAGCACAATGAAGCGGAGTGATTTGAAATGCTTATCTGCTTAATCACCTAACAAGTGATGAAAATAAACACATCAAGCTGTGCACCTCTGTGCTTACACAATCAAGGACTTTTGACTCGTTTTGCTCATTTGTTTTAAGATTTTGAATACATTTAAACATATTAATGACCTACCTGATAATGGCAGTTATTTCCAAAAGACGCTATTCCCAAGTCGTGCTACCAAACTACAAAAATGCAAACTGCATCCAAACACTCTTTTTTCAATCTGCTGAAATGTTTGCAGCAATGCCTTTTAAAATCCATAGATGTCTAAAAATAGTTTGTATGCAAAAAAAAAGTGCCATGTTCAAATAATGTGAGGCATTTCCAGTTACTATACTGTTCAATTCAGAAGATTTGGGGGGCGGAGAATAGTGACGTTATATTCCGACACTGGCGAAACAAAGTGCAGATTAGGTTTGGTGGGGGCGGAAAGAAGTGACGTGCCTAACATTCTTTCTGGATACAAACAAGACATGAGCATGGATCCAGACTTCGTTGAAGGGTCGTGGTTCCAGACTTCGTTGTTCCGGACTTCTTTAAAGTCTCGTGGTTCCAGACTTCTTGGTTCAAGACTTCGTTGTTCCAGACTTCGTTGAAGTGTCGTGGTTCGTTGTTAAGACTTTGTTATAAAAGTCGTTGTTAGAAATTTGTTGTATAGGTTGTTTCCCACTGGCAGGATGTCTCTGTTTTTCCTATCAAACAGCGACACATCACTTCATTGCGCCTGCTCCCTCCTTCCTGCCCAGGCCTCCGGGTTGGTTCAAGATGGCGTCGTCCAGGGGTCTCCTGCCACGTGGCCTCTGAAATCCACAAATCCCCATGCCACTTTCTCCCTTGTGCAGCTTGGTGCCTGGCACAAGCCTGTAGCTCCACCCATCTTCTCTTCTTGGAGAGGAGGACTTTGCCCTTGGAAGGAAGGTCATTAATCCAGCCTGCCAGGGTCAGCTCCCAGCCAGGCCCTGGTTTTGAGCTGACTCAGATAAATATGACATTTCTGGAGGACCCAAAAGCAGTACAAGTATGACTTTGGACTCTACATAATACTTCTTCTCACAGCAGTTACAGTGGACTTTAGTACGTGTCTGGAATTTGCAGGCCTTAGGAAAGTGAAACTAGCCCATCAGCTCCACATCCCCATAGGAGAATAATGAAGTGAAAACAGTAAAACCCACTGTCTTTCCCTGGCATGTTTCTTCCAACTGTATAAAGCCTATTCCATGTCACCACCCAATTCTGCATAAGTCCTGCCACACCATTCATTTTGTATCTGCTCCTGGGTTGCGCAGGCCAGGAATCTCTCCAGCGCAGCTCGTACACGTGGGCAGATGCATGTGCACATGTGTCTGCATGTAACCAGCCCTGTGCCCATTACTCCAGCTGCAGCGCAGCGGCCTAATAAAGCTAGGGGGACACCAGTAAAATCAACATGCAGTCTCCTTCTTCATGAGTTCACTGTGGGTGAGTCTCAATTTATGAGGCTCCCCCACAGTAAAAGCCTAAGAAATAGGTGCTAAAAAACGCAAAATCTGGGTGGCTCAGAGTGTCAGAACCACCTTCCAACAGTTATACACACCACAATATACCTTGGCATGAAACATTTGACAAAACTTTTATAAGTTCTGCCTAGAGTTAATGCTTCCGCAAGTGGAAAAGTTTTTTTATTAGGACGAAAACCCTAACCCACCAAACAGTGGCATGCTTCATGATAAGGGTTCCTCCTCACACTAAAACAAAAGTTGTGGGTGTGGGCTACAGCTCCTACAAACAGGAGAAGCTTTTTGAATGCTTTCCATGGTACCCTATGTGAGTCAAATGTATGAGTGAGTTGAGCAGAGTTTAACAATATGTGAAACGTGAGATTAAAACTGACTCATAATCAGACTATACCCTTTATTCTTATCCTATACGGACAGGATTAAAAACAAAGTGAATGATGCAGGAAGCAATCTATATATCCCTAACTATATTTGGGTCAACATGTTTCTGCCCTTCAGGAAGGTGTGGGGACATTCATCAGCACCCACTACTAAACAGTCACTCTGCTATGATGTGCAAATGTGCTGTATTGTGCAAAACAATAAAGTTGCATAACAACTGGTGGTCACCAAAGACTAAAGGAAATCCACCTTTCAGAAACCTGCAAAAAAGATATAATACACAGTCAGAACTTCATGTGATCAGCCAAGTGTTATAGCGGACCAAACCATATGCCAAACAGAGGAAACCTCCAAGCAGTGCACCTCACAACAGCGTGCGAAAGATGCTTGCTCTTCATGTGTGGTAACCAAGGGAAGCCGTCAGAGAATACATTCAGAGTGTCAGAGATTATCCGCTGTAGTCCGGTTTTAATGCCTCCTGGCGAGTACACCCTGACAAGAAACTCAGGCATCAATATAGCAGCAAAGGAGAAACAAGAAGGAGAAACCAGTGTCTTTTATCAGTTGAAAACCTGTATTATTAATGAGACGTCATACTCAACTAGTCAAATATTTGTTTCAACTTCACCTGAGAATGTAGGGGTCCCCCTAAGAGATAATTCAATTTTACATGTATTATGTACCGAAGTACTTACTAATGCACCGAAAACTGGTCGCAAGTAACTGCATTGCCCAAGATTAAACATCAATAACCGGGAGTGGCTTGGCGCCCAGCGGTAATGGCGGCGCCCGAGTGAAGCTCCGGTGAAGCTTCAGGAGACGTACCGCTGAAACACCGTCTTTTCCTGCTGCGAGGGCATGTCTAGATTCCGGAACAACGTGGGACGCTTTTGAACTGTTCTCGGCGGCCCGGCATACTTTGAAGCCGGACATTCCACTGAAGTAAGTGGCTACGATATCTTCGTGATTGCGGCCGCCATTTTGATATGCGGCCGTAATCGGACTTTTCTGTCGTCGAGCGGAACTTCCTATAAAGCAGAACCCCTCCTCACGCCTGGCCACTTTCTGCCTCAGAACTTTGGTACATGCCATTATTTTAGGGATTATGCCCCTCTGCTCTGCCTGGTACACGTTGTGAGACACCATCACTTGCTCCCAGCTCCTGACCACCATTTTGTAGCGTCTGACTAACGATGCGCTACTTTCTTGAACACGATGCATAAGCTCATATCTGCTCAGCAATTGCTTCTCTTCAAGCCTCGGTAGGCCAACGCTGAATGCACCTATTGTTGATTTAGGAAAGAGAAACCTGCTCTCTCCACATAACAATTCTTTACCACATCATTCTCTCTTTTTGGCGTCTGTATGGCTCCTGCAGCATGTGGCTAATTGCCATTAATACCTTTTGCTGGATACAGCTTGCTTGTCATACCTGCCAGCTCTGAGTTGTCCTTATCTTTCCTTATGTCAAACAGAGAAAGGCCATTTAGTGTGGAAAGGCCTGAGCAAACAAAAAAGTTTTCAGACCCTTGCGGAAAAGGGAATATTGTTTTAAGGCTCGAAGGTGGTCAGGCAGGGAGTTCCAGAATACCGGAGCTAGGAAGGAGAAGTTGGAACCTCCCCATTTTTTCCTGGTGAAACGAGGGACTTGCAATAGGGACCGATCAGACGAACGAAGATGTCTGACGGGGACGTAGTTGGTTAGAAGGGAAGAAATTAAAACCGGGGCCGTTCCCTGTCGTGCCTGAAAGACCATGCACCCCATCTTAAAAAGCGATCGTTGCCGGACAGGCAGCCAGTGCAGTTCCTTCAACAAAGGTGTAGAATGATGGAACCGGGGAAGGCCATACACCAGCCGGGCTGCTTGGTTCTGCACAAGCTGGAGTTTGCGTAGGCTGTATGCCGGAATGCCGTTGTAAAGGGCATTGGCATAGTCTAGCCAGGAGATGACCAAGGCAGACATGATGAGTTTAAGTGCCAAAGGGGAAAAGAAACGGGAAACAGTACGAATAGTTCGAAGCATAAGAAAACAAGAAGAAACAACAGCACCAACCTGTGAATGAAGAGTGAAATGCTTATTAATTTTTATACCCAATGTTTTGACCGTAGAAGAAGGAAGGGGGGGGGGGCAAGAGTGAGGGGCCAAAAGGAAGAATTCCAGGGACTGGAGGAGCCACCAGTAAGCACCAGCTCGGTTTTATCCGGATTGAGCTTCAAATGATTGTGGCTCATCCAGTCCCTGATAAAAATCATAACAGACTGAAAATTGGAGATAGCGTGAGGGGAGGAAGAGAGGTCAAAGACCAGCTGGAGGTCATCCGCATAGTTATACACGGCGACCTCCAGCTGCTGAAGTGCAAAGATAAGAGGATAGATATAGAGATTAAACAATAAAGGAGAAAGAGAGGAACCTTGGGGAACACTACAGGTGATCTTCAGAGGGTCTGCCATAAACTCTCCCAGCCGGACCGCCTGTGTGCGATCCCGCAGGAAGGACGAGAGCCACACTAGTGCTGACCCCCCGATTCCCGCCGCTCCGATACGTGAAAGCAAGATGGAATGGTCCACCGTATCGAAAGAGGCGGAGAGGTCGAGGAGCACTAGGGCTTGATGTTTATTTTGGTCCAGACCCTCCCTGAGGGTGTTTAGGACCGACACCACCACAGACTCGGTAGAGTGTCTGGGGCGGAAGCCAGCCTGGCAGGATGCCAAGCCTCCCGTAGCCTCAACATGGGTGCTAAGCACCGCGGCAACATGGCGCTCAAGTACCTTGCCCAAGTGTGGCAATAAAGAGATGGGCCGATAGTTAGAAGAAATAGCTGAGTCGGCCCCTGGTTTTTTCAAGATGGGCACAATGGTAGCTACTTTAAGGGCCGGGGTCACAATTCCCTGTGAGAGGGAACTATTCAGAAAGGTGATCGGGGGCTGTGTGCAGACCGAGAAAATATGCTGCAGGATACGAGCCGGGCAGGGGTCAGCAGGTGAGCCTGATTTAACTTTTAGTAAGATTTCCCGGAACCCTGTTTCCGTGATAGGCGGAATTGATGTTAGGCTAAGCGGCAGGGCTGGTGGGCAGGGGTCAACATAAGAGGCGGAGGGAGGGGGAATGTTATTTTTAATGTTAAGAACTTTATCAATAAAATAAGCATTTAATGAGTCACAGAGGGTTTGAGTGGGAAGGGGTTTAGATGTACTCCTGTCTGAGAAAGCTAACTCCTTAACTATCGAGAACATTTCTCGTGGTTGATTCTCTACTGCTAAGATTTTAGATGAGAAGTAGGTGGTTTTGGTTTCTATGATAGCTTTCTTATAGTCCTGCCGTAATGTTAAGTAGCAAATTTTCAGATGGGGGCAGTAATCCCTTCTCCGGAGTCTTTCAGCGCGCCGAAGGGACGATTTCTTATCTTTTAGGTTGGTGTCAAATCATCGGTTCGCCTCCTTAGGTCTTTTAATTGAGATCCGGCATAGGGGGGCCGCTGAGTCGCAGCCTTCCGTAAGCCAGGTATCAATCCCAGTGGCTTGTGCTGACGAAGATAAGCCATCTAAGTCAGGTGCAGTGGCTAGGAGGGAAGATGATAACGAGATCAGATCGACCCGGTTCCAATTCCTGGCCCAGAAGTTTTTTTCCCGCAGAATCCTGGCTGGTAAGCTAAGACGGAGGGTAAAAAAAATGATGGCGTGATCGGACCAAGGACAAGGAGAAACTGCTACAGAGGAGATAGGATAGTTAAGAGACTAAACTTGGTCAAGCACGTGTCCACCAGTATGTGTGGGAACATGAACACGGGAAATAAAATTTAGTGACTGGAGCAGGTCAGAGAATTGTTTCGAAGCCTGACATTCAGACGGGTCATTAGGCCAGTAGTTAAAGTCCCCCAATATAAGGAGGGAGGCATGATTAACCTTCAGCGTGGCCACTAGGTCCTGGAAGGCTGTAGTGAAGTGAGGGGTATTCTGAGGGGGGCGATATATAAGTAAACAAATCAAAGGAGGGGAAAAGGTGTCAGAGCGAGCTACCAGATACTCAACGGAGTCGATAAAGGCAGATGGAAGTAACCGGAAGTTGTACTCGGTTTTGGCGATAAGCGCCACACCGCCTCCTTTTTTCCCTGCAGGGCGGTCTGCTCGAAGAGCCACATAGGTAAGAGGAAGAGCCGCCAAGAGAGCGGGGAGTGACGAGTCACCAAACCACGTCTCCGTTAAACACAATATGTCTGGCTTCTGGGTGTCAAGCAAGATAAATAGGTCCTGGTGATGTTTCACCGCTGACCTAGTGTTTAACAAAATAAAGGACAGGGAAGAGGGGGGGGAGGGCGGGGAAGGGCGGAGCGTCGGAGTAGGAGGGGCGAGGCCCAGGATTGAAATATTACTACTAATGGCAGGTGGAAGTGGCCACTCACCTTGTAGGAGTTTCAAGGTAGCCGAGGAATAGGTAGTTAAAGGAGCAGAATGACATGCCCCTAGCCCCGGCCGGCCGCGGACGGGCTCAGACGGGCTTAACTCAGGCGCAACTCCGGCGCGCCTCCGTCGCGCCCGCTGCGCTCGTCCGCTGCGCTGACACATGAGGTCCGTATAAATAGGCCCGTGACCAAAATGGGCGGGGTCAACAGGGCGGGTAGGGCGGGATGATTAAAATAAACAAGAAGAGTTTCGCCGCTCTTACTCAGCGGAGATCAGTGTCCAGAGGCTTGTCATCAGCCTAGAAGAGAGTGAGTAATTATATTTTAAAAATATCGCGTGCCGCCAGCGAGCCCGTCCTCTGCCACAGGACAGCTCGAGTTTGGCAGGCGGAGTGAGGCAGAAACTAAATAGACCCGTGACCAAAATGGGCGGGGTCAACAGGGCGGGTAGGGCGGGATGATTAAAATAAACAAGAAGAGTTTCGCCGCTCTTACTCAGCGGAGATCAGTGTCCAGAGGCTTGTCATCAGCCTAGAAGAGAGTGAGTAATTATATTTTAAAAATATCGCGTGCCGCCAGCGAGCCCGTCCTCTGCCACAGGACAGCTCGAGTTCGGCAGGCGGAGTGAGGCAGAAACTAAATAGACCCGTGACCTTGGATGTGTTGCCTTACCTGTGTGGCTCCATCCCCCCTCGACACCTTCTCGTCCTTTCCTTTTGTGGGTATGTTCCCCCTTTGTGTCCCTCTCCTTGTTTAGTTTTCTCCCTTTTGAATTTTTCCTTCTTCTTCTTTATATGGGTGACACTTTCCTTCTCGCCACTTTTTGTCGACTATACATTTCTGCTTCACTCATTCCAATGTTTCGTCTTCTTTTCTTATTTCTCTCCTCCTTTTCCTCTCCTCTGCTCCTTTCTAACTTGGAATTTCCTACTTCTTCTCCCTTTTCTCTGCTCCCGCTGCACTTTCCTTTCTCGTACTTCCACTATTTTTACATGGGTATCTCTTTCCACTTTTGTCTTCTTGATCACCATTATTTCATTTACATGCAATGTCATTGAATATAATCTCATGGAATGTTAAGGGTATCAATTCTTCAATTAAGCGTCAACGTATTTTGTCCCATCTAGCCAAGTTGTATGTTGATGTGGCCTTTTTGCAGGAAACTCACCTCTCGGACACTGAATCTGTCAAACTCAAAAGAGGTTGGGTGGGTGAGGTGTTTTACTCACAAGAGGATGGTAAGCGTAATGGTGTGGCAATCTTATGTCGTAAATCGCTTCCCCTGACGCTCATTTCTCAGGAATCTGATGCTAATGGCAGATGGGCTTATGCTAAGATATCTCATAAGGGTGTCCCAATTTCTTTTCTTAATGTTTATGCTCCAACTGGGGGTGAGCCTCTCTTCTGGGCTGAGCCGCTGGACGGGGTCTTTTCAAATGATCCTAGGTTAACCACTGAGCCTCCCATACCTCTTTCCTGGTCGGATCACTATGCCATCCCCATTGAGTTAATTACCACTACTGGGAACAGCAAGGAAAGTGATCCTAGTAAAAGGGAACTGAGGCGTAAGCTCAGAAGTGTTACCAACGAGAGGCTTGCTCCCAGACTGCCAAGCGGGGCGATCTCCTCAGAGGAGGACGTTAGCTCTGCGGTCGAGAGGTTTGACACCGCCATTAAAATAGCCATTGAAGACCTTGCCCCTGCCTCACTGTGTTATTCCGCGAGGAAAAGTCCACAGGCACCGTGGTTCTGTGAATCACTAAGAATTCTCAGGCAGGGTGTACGAAGACAGGAGCGCCTCTGGAGGGCGTGCGGGGATTTGAGAGAAAGGGAGAGACATAAAATCCTCCTAAAGAAGTATAAGATGGAAGTGATTAGTATCAAACAGGAGTATTTTGCCTCTCTTACCACCTCACTCTCCTCGCCGAAGGAGCTGTTTAAGATAGTAGACACGCTCACATCACTGAAGGTTCCAGACCCCGTGGTGAGTTCACAGCAGCTCTGTAATGACATAGCACAATTCTTTGAATATAAAATTGTGGATATTTATACGGCCTTAGAGTCTCAGAGAAGGGCCCTTCCATCCATACCGTGCTCATCTGTCCCCTCTATAACCTCTCCCAATGAGCTGCTGCAGGGATGTTTGTCCAGCTTCCCACCCCTCTCCCTTCAGGAACTTGACACACTTCTGTTAAATACCAGGTCAGGCTCCCCCCTAGACCCGTGCCCCTTGAAGGTTCTCAAACAATGCAAGGAGTCTCTCCTGCCCACCTACTTAGAATTCATGAATCAGGCAATGAAGGACGGTATTTTCCCTCAACAATGGAAAAGAGCGGTGGTTAAACCACTACTAAAAAAGGCCACTTTAGATCCGGGTGTTCTTAAACATTTTCGCCCCATTTCGCTGCTTCCAGCCCCCGCAAAGATGCTGGAAACTCATCTAAACCAGCATCTCTCAACTTTCTTGGAAACCTCTGGCCGCCTAGATCACTCGCAGCATGGATTTCGGAGAGAGCATAGTACTGAGTCGGCCCTCACCATCGTGCTTGACAACATTCGCACAAATGTGGATAAGGGCCTGACGTCCCTCCTCATCCTGCTAGATCTCACGGCTGCGTTTGATACCCTGTCTCCCTCAGTGCTAACATCTCGTCTGAGGGAGTCAGGGGTCGTGGGGTCAGCCCTTAATCTGCTGACCTCGTTCCTTGGCCAGAGAGAACAGAGAGTTATGCTGGGGGAGTTTCTATCTCCATCCCACCCTGTGCAGTGTGGGGTCCCTCAGGGGTCGGCTTTAAGCCCGACCCTCTTTAACATCTATGTGACCCCACTTGCCAGGCTGATTAGATCTTTTGGGATGGAGGTAGTATCCTACGCTGATGACACGCAGATCCTGATGTCTCTCGCCCAACCCTCCATCTCGGCTGCCACCAACTTCAGACTTTGCATGGAGGCAGTGGCTCAATGGATGATTTGCAATTCATTGAAGCTCAATGGCGAGAAAACAGAGATTCTGGTGTTCGGAGGCAAAAATGACATCTGGTCGGCGGAATGGTGGCCACCATCCCTGGGCCAGTGCCCTACACCCACCGCCCTGGCCAGGAATCTAGGAGTCATGATCGACCCTACTCTGGGGATGAGTCATCAAGTAAACAGGACCATCTCTACCTGCTGGGGCATAATAAACATCCTCCGGAAGATAAAATTCTATCTCTCCCCTCAAGCCAGAAAGCAAGTAGTAGTTGCTTTAATAGGATCGAGACTAGACTACTGCAATGCCCTACTTCTGGGTATTAACAAGGGCCTCATAAGGAGACTCCAGATGGTACAGAATGCTGCAGCAAAATTTGTTCTAGATCTACCCAAGCGGGCTTCGGCTACAGCTGCAAGGAAAAGCTTGCACTGGCTCCCGATAGAGTCCAGGATTGCCTTTAAGTCCCTCTGCTTGATCTATGGGGCTTTGGCTTCAAAGGGGACTAGAGGCCTGAGGGAACTGTTGGTTCCCTATTCCCCTGCTAGAACTCTGCGTTCAGCTAACAAGTCCCTGTTGGCCTGCCCCCGTGTCCGCAGAGCCAAATGGGGTGGTAGAGCCTTCTCAACCTTGGCCCCTAAGTTGTGGAATGCGCTGCCAACTGAGATTAAATCCCTCCCCACTAAGCAAGCCTTCAGGAAGATGCTCAAAACGTGGCTATTTGCCAAAGCCTACCCCTAGCTCTGGATTTGCCTTTTTGATTTTCTTTGGTTAGGCGCCTTGACGCCTCCGGGCTAAGTTTGCGCGTTTATAAATTGCATTTCATTTCATTTCATTTCATTTCAGCTTTCCCAACATATTACCCGATTTATGGACGGACTTTGTTCTTGCTGGCGATTGCAACCACCCCTTGGATCCTTTTGTGGATAGGCACTCTACCGCCCATTACATCCCTAATAAATCTCATAAGCTCTCTACCCACACCATTTCCCAACATAAGCTTATCGACGCATGGCGTCTTTGTAATCCAACATTAAAAGAGTTCACTTTTTACTCTCCCTTACACCACTCCCAGTCACGTATTGACTACATTTTTGTCTCTCATCATATTGCTCAGTCCCTCAATACCGCTGAAATTGGTCCGATTTTACTTTCAGATCATGCTCCAGTTTTAATTAGCATAGATGTACTCCCTAAATCTGTCGGCACTAAGAGATGGCATTTTAACAACACTCTCCTATCAGATGCCAAATTTACTACCTCTTTTACTTTATTTTTGGATGAATTTTTCTTACTTAATGACACTCCTTCTATCCCAACACACACCATCTGGGACGCATTTAAGGCTGCAGCACGAGACTTTATTATCAGTTTTGTAGCGCAGAAACGTAAAACTGCCCGTAAATTTACTGAGAATCTCCTTACTGATATTAAGAGATTGGAACATGCCTATTTTACCTCGCATTCACAAGACAGTCTGACTGCTCTAGTAGCTGCCAAACTGGAGTTTAATCAAAAGTCCACGGAGGATGCTTCACTATATTTGTTAAAGTCTAGTGCTAAATTTTATGGAGGACGTAACGAAGCTGGGAAAATTCTAGCCAACTATCTAAAGGTTAAGCACAATAAACTGGACATTGATTCCATTTATGATGCCAACTCTGTTCTCCTACACAAAGATGCTGATATTCTTAACCAGTTCTCCCGTTTCTATAAGAATTTATACTCTTCTGAAACTCAGCCCTCCCCTCATTCTCTCACGCACTTTTTTTTCCAGCATTCAGAAACCTGAGCACTTTCCTCTTGACTTGACCCATTTAGAATCTGATATTTCTGAAAAGGAATTGACCACTGCACTCCATCATCTTAAACTAAATAAGGCTCCGAGGCCGGATGGTTTCACTGTGGAATTTTATCTCCACTTTTCCAAGTCACTCATTTCAAAACTCCATTCTCTCCTGAGTTCGTTCACTGTCCTTGGAAGTTCCTCTGGATCCTTTTCTGATGCCCACATATGCTTAATTCCCAAAGAAGGAAAGGACGCCAAGCACTGTAAGAATTATAGGCCCATTTCCCTAGTAAATATTGATTTCAAAATATTTGCCAAGGCGTTAGCTGCCCGACTAGACCTTCTGCTCCCGGACCTTTTGGGCGAGGAACAGTCTGGTTTTGTGAAGGGCCGCTACATAACTGACAACACTAGATTACTGTTTAATATCTTGTCTAAATCCCCACGCCTACAACACTCTCTTGTAGCGATCGCCCTAGATGCCGAAAAGGCGTTTGATAGGGTTGAATGGTCCTACCTTTTCCACACTCTAGGTTGGTTTGGCTTTGGTCCCAAATTTATTTCCCTGATCTCCCTCTTGTATTCTGGCCCACGCGCGGCGGTTTGTGCCAATGGTCAGGTTTCCCCCTTTTTTGATCTCGGAAGAGGGGTTCATCAGGTTTGTCCCCTTTCCCCTTTTCTTTTTAACCTGGCATTGGAACCCTTCCTTTCCAAACTTCGACAAAACCCCAATATTCGTGGTTTTCAGACTGCGAACTCCCACGTTAAACTTGCTGCTTATGCAGACGATATTTTGCTCTTCCTTTCTAATCCTACAGATTCCATCCCTGCTTTTCTGGAGGAAGTACGGAATTACTCCCGCATCTCTGGCTATAAACTTAACAATGATAAATGCGAGATCCTGCCCCTCACTAAATTCACATTTAAACCCGACTTCAGCGCCTCCAACTTTACTTGGAGTCCTTCCCACATTAAGTATTTAGGTTTACACATTACCCCCTCCATCCCTACCACTGTTTCCCTCTGCCTCACTAAATGTATTAAAAAAATATCGGATTTCACAACCAGATGGCACCCTCTTTATTTATCATGGTGGGGCCGTCTTGACACTATCAAAATGATGCTATCCCCTATAATCCTCTATACCATCTCCAACATTCCTGTGCCTATTCCCTCTAAATTCTTTAAGAAGATTAACACAGTCTTATCTTCCTTCTTGTGGAACAACAAACAACCTAGAATGTCCCTTGCTAAATTGATCTGTCCTGCCTAAGCAGGTGGAGTGAATTTTCCAGACTTTCCCGCCTAACAGAAAGCCTTTTTGTTGCGCCAAGCTTCCTTCTGGCTGTAGGACCCCATTTCTCCCTGTCCCCTATGGGCTAAGGTTGAGCGCCTTTTCCTTTCCCCCTTTTCTTTGGCTGAGTATATTTCTTTTTCTCTGAAGCCTCCTTCGATCTCCACCCCCATTCATAAGTTCACCTCCAAGCTTCTCCTCTCCTCTAAACCCACCCCTCCCATTACCGTTGCTGATTTCCTCTCTTCCACCATTTGGCATAATATTAATCTCCTAATCCACAATAAACCCTTTCATTGGAAATCCTGGAGGCATAAAGGGCTAGTTTGGATACCGCAATTGTTTTCATGTTCAACCTTTCTGCCCTTCTCGACTCTTTGCTCTTCCTTTGACTTACCCCCATCTTTTGCTCCTAAATACATTTTACTTCAAACAGCAGTTCTCACTACGTACAACCAGCTTTTGCAAGCGCAATCACCACCTCTTTCTACCTCCTCATCCACTACTCAACTTCACTCTCTCCTATGTACTGCTCCCAAGGCTTCTGCTCTCTACAAGTACCTCCATGCCCATGAATCTATTAGAATCAAATCCAAAGTGGAGGAGCAATGGGAGCATGACTTTGATACTTCCTGGTTCGTGTTTGTGTGGGACAAGTTATGGATTAAGATTCGTAAATCATCTAGAGCGGCGTCCCTCACACAGTCTCTATTCTTCCTCTACAATAGGTTACTACATACACCTTCCACTCTTAACAAGCGATTTCCAACTACCCCAGATGCTTGCTGGTCTTGCTCCTCTCTGAATGCCACCCTGTTCCATATGCTGTTTCTTTGTAAACCTATACATGATTTTTGGATACAGGTTTGGGCTCAAATCAATGTAATTTTCAATACTCATATTATTTTTTCTCCTACTCACGTTTTTCTGGGTAGCCTTTTGCCTTGCTGGGACGACATTGATGATGATGTTCGTATTGTTGATTTGTTGTTAGCTGTTACGTTCCAGCAGATAACTATTAATTGGAAGGCATCAACTAACGTTTCCTTTAACACCTTCACTGCGGCGGCTATTCCACCGCAGTGCTACGGGTTTTGAGCGGCCGCGCGGCGGGCGCATGCTGGTGACGGAACCGCTCCGGCACCAGCGTCGGTTGAGCTGTGCTCGTGACGGAGCGGTTCCGTCACGGCCCGCCCCGCTCAATAGAACCCTCAGCGCAGGCGCGGAATTCGCGCCGCGCATGAGCGTTCTATCGAGCTGGGCGGGCCATGACGGAACCGCTCCGTCATCAGCACAGCGCGACCGCGGCTGATGACGGAGCGGTTCCGTCATCAGCACCGAAGGGGTTAAGGCTTGGTGGTACAATGTTTGCCATAATCATAGGCTTGACACTGCTTTTGTTTTCCCTCCTCACATGGCCGCGAAATGTGCAGAACTATGGCTCCCTGTTACACTGTATTTAGATAATTGTGCTCTCCGCTCCTTTTGCCCAACGCCGTCCCAACAAGAGGTTCCTAAACCTCCCTGAATACCCTTTGCATTTCCTTTTATTTATCTTATCATTTGTTATTGAAATTTTTTTCCTGATTGCTTATTGACCCATTGCATTATTTTTGTCATATTTACTGCTCATGATTTACCCATTTACTCATGTTATTGAATCTGCTGTATTGTTTTTCGTTGATTGATCTTGTTTTCCCCCCCTCCTTTTAGTTGTACCTCACTTTTCTGTATATTGTTTTTTGATACCTTGCATTTTGATTAATAAAGTCTTTGTTGGAACTAAACGTCAATAACCCAGATGGAAGGGCTAAGCCCTGATTATTTGTAAAGTAAGCTTTGCAAAAATATAAGAACTAAAAAGAAGAGGAAAGACAACTTTATCACTCACGCGATTTCCCCGTGAGCGTTATTCCCGTGAGCACCCGCAGCCCGTGCAGTGAGGACGGGTGGAGGGATTTCGACAGACGACAATGAGGGGAAATTTATTATTTATTTAATTTTCCCTGTTGTCGTCTGTCGAATTCCCGGCGCCACTGCCCCACTGCTCTTACCTGCATGGGCCACATCTGCCCATGAGCCCAGCCATGCCTTGCCATGTCCGAGGCTAGTGCGGACTTCCTTTGTTATCCATTGAAACTGCAGGCAAGATGGCGTGTTCTCAAATACGTCAATCAGACATGCCTTAACGTAACAATGCGGACAGTCAGAAAATGCAATATGATATCCAAGTACAACCATTTGTTAATGCCTACATAATTAACTAATTCCCAAAGGGACACACTGCAATAATTATAAATCGGTATATCTGTAAAAGAAAAGGAGGCCCACAGAATGTAGCAATATCCTTTACTAAAATACTTCAACAACAAAAACACCTAAAATCATCTAACAGAAGAAGAGGGAAAATGTAGTCCAAAAAATGTTTAGGGCCATAAATGGGGGTACCCTTGTCCCCATCTGCAAGTGCCATACACATATAGACCAGGGGACCAATACTCGTGTTCCACTGCCATAAATATAATCTAAAGAGAACAGCTAGGTCTAGGGTGGTGATTTTAATCATAATTCTCAATTAAGTGTATGTGCAAAGGAGTCATCATGCTACATGTACCTCAACAGTGTACTGGAACAAATAACAGCCAAGGAATCCAGTGTCAATGACATACGTTGACTGTTTATGGCAAGGCAATCCAAGGAATGTCATATTTAACACCATAAATCTGATGTTTTAATCTAAACACCCATTGTTGTTCCTTATCAAAAAGGAATTATGTCACATTCTGGACACTCGCAGTTATTTTGGGTTTATCCAGTACAGTCGAAAACAAATCAGCTACCATATGTCTGTTCTCCAAGATAGTGTGTTGTTAATTTGGTTGAAATATGTTTCCATCTAATTGGGCTTTGATGTTCCATAATATGTAATCTGATCTTTCTGGTTGTCATCCCTACAGGACGGAGGCCACAGGGGCATGCAATCAGGTAGATAGGTTTATTGCTATTCCAACTGGTAGGTTGTCATAACTCCCATGGGGTATTCACTCCTAGTCAGGGGCGGCTCCTCCGCTAAGTTGGAATTGGGAAAATAAAATGATAATAACAAGGTTATTATCATTTTATTTTTTGTTTCTGTGGGCCTGGGTTAGGGTGGGGTGGGCTGGTGGATCAGGGATGTGGAGTGGACTGTGCAAACTAAGGGGCCGATTAGGATGGAGGATTTTCCGCCTCCTCCGGGCCGGCGGAAGCCACCTCCGGCCCGGAGGAGGCGGAAAATCCTCTGCGGAGTCACCAAAGACCCACCGCCGCATTACGATGGCTGGTGGGTTTTGGTTTCTGTCTACTGCTTTTCCGCCGCGGTCGGATTACAACCGCGGCGGAAAAGCTCTCATTTGGCTGGCAGTGTCTATCAGACACCGCCAGCCAAATTAGGATGCATTTTTAAACATGCTTTTCCGTGGCGGTTTTTCCGCCGTGGAAAAGCATGTGTACTTTTGATTTTGGGGCCCGTTGCGGGCCCCCAGGGTGTAGGCGGGTGGGGGGTGCACATGGGGGGTACCTATGGTACCCCCCAGTATTTACATGCACAAAGCGGCAGGCACCGCGCGGTGCCTGCCACTTTGTGCATGTAAATGTAAAACATGCACTTTTAACATTGCGGCGGGTGCTGCTTGAAGCAGCACCCGCCGCAATGTTAAATATCCAGGATGTGACCGCCAGGGTGGCGGTCACATCCTAATTTGCACGGAGGGACTGCCGCAGCCCATGCGGACGGTCCCTCCACCTCTGGGATGGCGGACGGACGCAAGTCCGTCCGCCATCCTAATCGGCCCCTAAGTGTGCATGACTGCTTGGCCGGCCGTGTATTGACTATCAAGAAATGAATGGCCATCTCTATACTGTATGTTTATTTCTTGCTAATACTCAAGGGATGCTCCTCCGTGATGGCGGAGGAGTGTCGTCCCACTGTTGCAACCAGCAGATCAAAACATGTAAAATAAAATGATAATAAAGCAATTTTTAAAACTGCTTTATTATCATTTTATTTTACTTGTAGGAGCAGCAACCAAGTCAACAGCAGGAGTGGGGGCACAGGGCTTTGCAAGAGTACAAGTCGGTTTGGCCAGCCGTCTTAGGCAGCCAAATGACGGAGGTCCTCATCCTCGGACAATCCCCTTCCGCCTGGGACGAATCCTGGTGGCCCACAGCGCTGGGCGCCGCATCAAAACCCACGGACCACGCACACAACCTGGGATTCATCCTGGACTCCTCCCTCACAATGGCCAAGCAAGTCAATGCCTTCTCATCATCTTGCTTCAACACTCTGCGCATGCTCCGGAAGATCTTTCGGTAGATCCTCACCAAAACCAGAAAAACCGTCACCCAGGCCCTCCTCACCAGCCGACTGGACTACGGAAATGCCCTATACGCAGGAACCACAGCCAAACTTCAGAAACGACTCCAGCGCATACAGAACGCCTCCGCACGACTCATCCTCAACATCCCCCGCCACAGCCACATATCCGCCCACCTGGGAAACCTGCACTGGCTCCCCATCAGCAAGAGGATCACGTTCAGGCTCCTCACCCACGCACACAAACACTCCACGACAACAGCCCGAATACCTCAACAACCGCCTCTCGTTCTACACCCCCACCCGCCAGCTACGCTCTGCCAGCCTCACTCTCGTCACCGTCCCACGGATCCGGAGAACCACCACCGAAGCAAGATCGTTCTCCTACCTGGCAGCCAAAACATTGAACTCCCTCCCCACACACCTACGACTGACCGAGGACCATCTCACCTTCAGGATACACCTCAAGACCTGGCTCTTCGAGCAGTAGCAACACCCTCCCCCCTCTCCTTCCAGTGCCTTGAGACCCTCACGGGTGAGTAGCACGCTCTATAAATTTATTGATTGATTGATTGAAATGGACATGTACACTTGGATATCTCTAGGCTGTTTCTTTGACATATCAGAAGATCTCAGGAGCACAGGCTCCCAGTTCCTGCTGGAGAGTGAAACCAGCCTACTCCACCCTAACCCAGCACTTCTCTCACATTGGGTAATACCAGCAGGAGATCAGCGTCTTTATTGGTGTAGGGGACTCAGTGTGCATCGGGATTCATGAGCTGAAGAGTGCGGCAAGGCAGCAGGTAAGTTTTATGTTACATTTTTTGCCCCCGCGCTGGCCCACCACTTTTTCCTGCTAGCGGGTACTACTGCTAATACTCAGTCAAATTCTTGATGGGGTAATAGAGTAAAAACTGTTGTTTTTGCAAAACTTTAGCATACTCCTAGTAGTGAATGAATGTCAGTTTGACAATTAACTTAGTAGGAGAAGGAATCATAGTGGAATCTTCATATGGCAGCTAGTATTAGCCAATAGTAGAACAGTGCTCTTGACAGAGTTGAATAGCCATAAACCAGATGAGAGTGACCCACTTGATATAGAGATTATCTGATAAGCCACGGTAAACCAAAAATTACAGCATAGTTTGGCGACCCAATTAAATCTAAAGACAATATCTCCTTATGGGATTCAGATAAGACTAGTACAGGTGTGATTTCTCTTACAGTGCCAGATGTCAATTGTGTACAAGCAACAGTCTGAATATGACAATGTATCAATGTTTGGCCTACAAGGAATATTGTGAATTGTGAATATACGTTCAGGGGCAACACCATCTAGAAGTCCTGGAACTTGGTTCACCGTTATGTCATTAACTTATTATAGCAAATATTAGCAAAAGGAACAAATGGATAATGGGTGAGTAATTTGAACCACATAAGGAAGTGGTTGATTAGACATTTCTTCTTTCCTTGCAGGAGGCAGGGGAGAAGACTAAGGAGCTTAAAATGTATGAATGCTACCCTTCATTTGCAGGATTCTTCTTAGGCTGATTGGGGTTTTTGTTTGAGCAGATGACCAGAACCCCATTAGTAAAGGCGTAAACTGACTTTCCTATTAGCCTCTTCTGTTTTTGACAGAGAACAACTAGTGTTACCAATCTGCATATCTTCTTCTTGAGAACTGTTATTAAAGGAGAAGATTCAATCTTATTGCAAAATATTCTAGGGTGTGAAAGCTGCCTGATTTGACACTTAGAGCTGTGTGGTAGGGCAAGTCCTGAAGTAATCAATCATTTAATTGATTCTTCTTCTTAAATAGCTGCAAATAGCATAGCTACTTACCCAATATAGTCTGAAATATGTTCAGTAGGAAGCCCCATCTAAATCAAATTTTAAAAGGTGAGGATCACCCAAAGCCTATTGAGAAGGTCCACCACCAAAAGATGGTAGCACTGTGATGGAATATAGAGTAAGTAAGTAGTTCTGCAAAGTTAAAGTTACACCAACTCGTGTGCTATGTCATGCACTGTTGAATCCTCTAATCTCTTCAGTTGATCTTATATCATGTAATGTCCTGTGATTACATCAATATGCAAATATCATTTTGGGACTGGTAAGCCTTTCGTCTTTTGCTTACAGAATGGTGGTCAGGAAGCAGACGCTATATTGATATTGATGAGGCTCAATGGCTCCAAAACCTGATTTATGATGCCTGCACGTACACCACTTTCTATAGAGGGACAATAGGGGAGAGAAGATGATGGCTGTAAAGCTCATTCACACATACATGCCCAAGTTTTAAATATACAGCCCCAGTAATTATCTTGTTTGGGAAAGCTTTCTTCAAGGAAAAGTGAGATAGAGGTCTGCCCCGCCACGCTAGTCAGGACATTCAAGGACAGGTGGATGGCAGCCGATGCACCGATAGCATACCTTTCTGCACAATAACAATCCTTAAAGGCATTTTTCCTCTTTCTATTTGTGGTTCGGAATGCAGCACACATAGAAATAGGGAGTAACAAGGAGAAACAAAGATATTTCTCCTTGGTACTGGTTCTGGGAGGTGTAGCATTTTGGCCCATTCCCAGGTTTACTCACCATAATAAATCTGGAATTGCATCAAAAATCCACAGGTGGATGAATGGAAATGCCCATGCTCCACTCATGGAACGACTCCCTGTGTGTACCCTTGCGTTACTTTTAGGGAAAAATCCAATGCAATAGAACGCAATCTGATCTGTGAGGTTGTGTAAATACCGACTAACATTTTCCATTGTGACTGTGCCAAAAACCTGGTACAATCACAACGCAAAATGTTAATAAATCTGGTCCTTGGTGTCTAGCACTTCTAGGGCATTCGTACATACAGCACAATTTACTTCTTAATGCATAAAGCACAGTCCATGCAATATCTGCAGCATCATAAGGTACAGAGTGGAAGTTGGAGTCAAATTGACTTCAACACACATCATCAGTGCCACACTCTACATCACCACCAAGTACACACCACAAAGCACTCACTACACCTAAAATACAAAAGAAGCATAAACAGTGGGTCAGAGTGAAAGCAGCACAGCAATATCCACAGCATCACAAAAAAGCACTACTATAATCCCGCGAGCGGGACACCCAAGATGGCAGCGGTGGAGTACCTAGGGAGAAAGGCAGCTACCTCTCCAGCAGAGCGAGAAGTTAATCATGTGACCGCCGCGTCGATAAAAACACCGCAGACACACAGAGCGAAGGAAAGGAAAGATGTGAAGCCACAAGAGGAGAAGACACGAGAAAGGGGATACAAGGAGGAGGACGAGAACGACGAACTTGTCAGGAGGAGCCAGGAGGAGAAGGTACCTGCTGAGGCCAGCGTGGGCAATACGTGATTGCAAACAAAATCCCCAGCTGAAGCAGACGATAGGGAACAGCCTAGAGGCATCACACGTCAGTCCAAGTCTCCTGAAGAGAGAGAGGACACCTGGACTCCTCCCACCACGACCCAAGAGGGCAGTGGCTTTAGGCAATTACCTCTCCTCTGTTACTTTGCTGCAGAGAGGTGGTGGGGACTTTAAAACTGTGTCAAGCCACTTCTATGTAACAGAGCATGGAGCACAACCACCTGGGTGTTTTAGTGGGGGTTTAGCAAAGAGCCCTTGAGCACTTTGCCTACATTATTTATTCTGTCGCTCTTTTTAAGGGTAAAACTTACTTCCACACCTCTGCGGTTACCAATTAAGACAAAGAAAAGAGGGATGTAAGTCCCACTTTATATCCTTACGGTAGAAAGGACCAGACAAAGGAAGAATACTTCCAGGCGACTGTGGACTTTCGTAAAAGAACCTCTGTTTTCTTAATTTGATGCTTTGGGACCAGTAATCTCATTACTCGGTGTAGCTTGCCACATATAAAACAACTGCTAGTCCAATAGAACATTTTTTGAGTGCGTCCCTTATTTTCACACCGAGTGATTACAACTACTATAGTATAAATGTGATTCAATCTACTACACCATTCAAAAAACACAACCCATATTTGATGCATGTACCAAATAAGCAGCCACAGCTCAGGTCAAAATGGAAACAACAGCACCAGGTGCACAATCATAGCTCACATCCATACTCATGGTACTACTCCTGACACACACCTGAAATCCACATTCCCTTTTTACACCTTTTAAACTCTAGCCCAGTGACAGCTTTAGCTGTTGGCCAAACATTGTAGGCAAGAAAAATAAAACATTACATAAAATAATACATAGATGGATTTTGGCTCAACCTCCTCCAGCCATTACTTTTTTGGAGAGTCGCTAACATTTTGCATCAACCAACACATCAGCCATTCAGTCTTTGGCCTATCAGGAATTTTGAGTTACTGCATGATTCTCTATATAGCAAGCCCACACATCACCACTAGCAAACAAAGGAGTCTATTAGAGAGTGTCTGTGTGAATGGCTGTATGGGTGAGTACACAGGTATACGAGTGCTTGTATGGATGTGTAAATGGGTATGTAATGGATATGTGAGTATGTGAGTGTTTGTATGGGTGAGTGAGTGGCGGTGTTGACTGGTTGCATGGGTGAGTGAGCCACTGTGTAGGTATGTGAGTAGCTGTATGGGTGAACTATGGCTATGTGAGGGGTTGTAGGGATGATTGACTGGTTGTATGAGTGGCTGTATGGGTGAGTGATTGGTTGTTTGAGTGGCTGAACAAGTGAGTAAGTGGATGTGAGTGCCTTTATGGAGGAGTGAGTAGGTATATGAATACTGGAATGGGTCTGTGAATGGCTATGTGAGTGGTTGTGTGAGTGGGCATAAGAGAGGTTGTATGGGGGTGTGAGCGGGTGTGTGAGTGGTACTGTGGATGATGTCATGAGTGATATCACTGACCATGTTATGAGTGATATAATAAGTGAGGTCATAAGCAGTGCATTGCGGGGGCGTAAGTTATAGTTAGCTCAGGTAATTATAACTGCTGAATTTCATTGGTTTTGTAGGATGAAATTCTGAGCCTAACTATAATGTCGCTGTAATCTTTATTTTTGTCAGTGAATTGCTAGGTTTTTAAAAAATATATTTCCTAACTATAACATCCCTGTAACAAGTGATTTTCTATGATTTTGTAACTGGTAGCTGCATTTGCAGAGTGATGGAGAAAGCGGGCAAGGCCTCCAGCACATTCTCAGAAGGCGGCAAGGGACTTTCTGGAGGTAACAGGAGGGCTTCTTGGCTGCCAAGGTCCCACAGGAGAAAAGTGGACTTAATTCCCCAACCAGTATTGCACCAGAAGGTGTATTTACAGAGTGGTGGAGAAAGGATGTGTGTGGCTACCAAAGTCCTCACAGCAATCGTGCTCCGTGGCACTTTGTGGAGGTAACAGGAGGGTATTTGGCCCCCAAGCACACTCTGGAGACAAATGGACTTCATTCCCCAACCAGGAGCACACCAGGAGGCTCGTTTGCAGAGTGGTGGAGAAAGGGGGATGGCCTCTGACAATGTCTCAATTCCTCTGTGAGGGACTTACTGGAGGTAACACAAGGGGTAGTTGGCCCCAAAGGGCCCTTTTGAGCCAAGAGGACTTCATCCCCCACCAGCAATGCCAGGAGGCGCATTTGTAGACTTAATGCCCCAACCAGTATTGAACCTGTAGGTGTATTTACAGAGTGGTGGAGAAAGGAGATGTGTGGCTTCAGAAGTCCTCACAGCAATCGTGCTCTGTGACACTTTCTGGAGGTAACAGGAGGGGTAGTTGGGCCCCAA
Source organism: Lissotriton helveticus (assembly GCF_964261635.1). Classification (NCBI taxonomy): domain Eukaryota; kingdom Metazoa; phylum Chordata; class Amphibia; order Caudata; family Salamandridae; genus Lissotriton; species Lissotriton helveticus. The sequence goes on along the minus strand of NC_136065.1, from coordinate 1,315,266,600 downwards.
GGACACTCTGGAGACAAGGGGACTTCATTCCCCAACCAGCAGCATGCCAGGAGGCTTGTTTGCAGAGTGGTGGAAAAAGAGGCATGGCCTCTGACAACGTCTCAGCAATTCCGCTGTGAGGGACTTACTGGAGGTAACATAAGGGGTACTTGGCCCCAAAGGGCCCTTTTGAGCTAAGAGGACTACATCCTCCAACCAGCACTGTTCCAGGAAGCACGTTTGCAGAGTGTTTGCAGAGTGTTAGAGAAAAGGGCATGGCCTCCGAACACCTCTCAGTAATCGAACTGTGTGGAATCATTGGAGGTAACATGAGGAGTAGTTGGCCCCAAAGGACCCTCTTGAGCCAAGGGGACTTCATCTCCCCACCAGCAATGCCAGGAGGCGCATTCGCAGAGTGGTGGGTGGAGAAAGAGGGTGGGGCATCCGGGGACCTTCAGGTAATTATTTAAAATGTGTTTATTTTTTAGGGCCAGCCCTTTTTTCAATGGGGAGGTGGGCTGGTCGCCCCTCTGTCCCATCCCCCGGCCGATTTTGGCCATTGGGACCCCATCCCAAGGGTCCTTGATTTAAATAAATAAATAAATGGATTGCCCCCCCCCCCAGGCCGAATTCAGCCCCTCAAACCCCATACCCCGGGAGCCTGCCTCTTTCTAAAAATGCTTTAAAAAAAAAAGCTAAAGTGAGGGGTTTTGCAGGGCCCCACTCCTGGACCAATTTATATCCAGGGACCCCCTCCCCCAGGGCCCAGCCTCTAGTCGGGTGCCCTGGGCCCAAACAGGGCACCCAGGCACTTTGTTGGGGATCCCAGGGGGAGCTCGAAAGCCCCCGCTGTCCCTGCTAGCTCCCCGTGTCCTGCAAGAACCGGCATTGCTTTTGGACAGAGAGAGCTGCTAACATGCAGCTCCCTCTGTCCAATAGCAAATCTGCTCCGCTTTCAGCAAGTGAGAGCATTTTTTATGCTCTTGCTTGTTAGAAGAGGAACAGCATTTGCTATGGCTTGGCAGAAGCCGTAATGCTAACACAAGGAGATGATGGACGGAGCGCTGAAACTTTTCAGACACTCACCCCCAGTCACAGATCTCGGTTGGATCCATCATCATTCTTTAGCTCAGTTCGTCGCCTCGGTTCAGACCAAGCTATATGTTAATCAGTCTTACTGCTCCCGCCAAGCCATAGCAAACAGCTACCTCACCTCGCCACCTCAGTTCAGACCCAGCTATATGCAAATCAGTCTTGGCCCTGTGCCTCATGAGAACAGTACAGCCCAAACTGCCAAGCCAGGTCTTCCCTGAACCAGAAAGAAGCATCCTGGTACCGGTGTCTAGGTAATACCCTTCATCAGCCAGGCTAGCGTGAATCCAGTGGCAAAGTGAGCAAGGGAACCACGTCTGGGCATACCCTGCCCACTTAGGGCGAGCAAAGCAAACACAAGGAGATGATGGACGGAGCGCTGAAACTTTTCAGACACTCAACCCCAGTCACAGATCTGGGTTGAATCCATCATCATTCTTTAGCTCAGTTCGACGCCTCGGTTCAGACCAAGCTATATGTTAATCAGTCTTACTGCTCCCGCCAAGCCATAGCAAACAGCTATGTCCCAGGGGTGGGCACCCTGGGACATAGCAGGAGCTGGTCCATATATGGCTCCAGGAGCCCCTGTCCTATATTTTGTTTTGGGCCTGCCCCGGGGAAGTGGTGGTCCCCGGGGCTGAGAACAGCCTGGGAGGGGTGACTCTCATTTTTTTAAATCAGAATCAGGTAGTGGTCAAGGAGGCTCCCCGATTTATATTTTGCATATGGCCCCAGGGAGGTGGTAGTTGTTTTCAGGGCCTGGCGGGTCAGAAAAGCCCCCTGCAAAATAAGTGAGCCCCACCATATTGTCATGTCGCAGACAAACAGACCTGCTTTTAAGTGTGACTGCATTTAATATTAGAAGAATTCTGTAATCTGCATAGTTAAGAAAAGAGGTTAATTGTATGCCTCTTGATGCTAACTAATGTTTCGTTAATCACCAGGGTTTTGCTTAGAAACTCCATGTTTTCTGACACAAATGAAACTACCAGGCAAGAGAAGGTAAACTTTCCACTTCTATAGTGTACACATTGCAATTGAGGCCGCAGGGAAAGATGATCAGGAAGAGATCCGTACTGGAAGGAAGGAGGAAGAAGCTGCATTAAATTCCGTTGCTTCTGGAAATGGGCATTGTTTGCATATTTTTGTAGCACAATATGAGGTGAGCATGTGTGACCCTTCATCATTCAATTAGGTATGGTTGACATTAGAGGTATATAAGGTACCAGTACAAGGGGTGAACGGCTGAGTTCAGACTGCTGAACCCATCACAACGTAAGATACATGGGGGCACTCTCCATACTTGGCATATTATAAGCTTAATAAGCTAATACAGTGAAGTACATTATGTTCCTGACATTATTTAGATATTCTGGGTGGGGAACAGACTAATAGATCTGGGATGTCTGATGACAATGAAAAGGGCATTCCTAACATTTGCCCTGATTTCATATTATCTGCTGAGTTGCTTAGAAGATTAATTATCCTTCTGAGACACAAGATTTGGAGACACAAACTGCATAAAAAATAATCATGTGGCTGCAAAATACCATTTATTGTGTGTGCGTGGTAATTTAGAGGGTACAAGGGTGGGACTCTAATATATTATAACCTGAAATTAAGAGATTCTCTGACAGATTTGTTTTACTCCCAACTCTCCCTGTAGAACAGAGTCTAACTCACAAGAAGAATAAGAAACACCTGACATCCTCTCCGAAAATGTGTATGTCATTTTGGGGCAAAGTGGAGCCAATGGTTGTAACCATAATAATATTAGGGTGAACACAACTATACATAAGGAGGCCTTGATCAGAGAAGGATGCAAAGGAATGCTCCTACATACATGTTTCGTCAAGTTCTTCACCCACTTAGATGCACTATTCATTGTCTGCATTCAAGAACCAACAATATTGATGAAGGTGTGTTGAACCCCAACCCCCCCACCCTTGGGTATTGACTGCAGAGTGAAACGATGGCTACTTCTGTCAGGCACTCAAAAAGGAAAGTGGAGAGATCTTCATAACATCATGTCCTTGACACTCTGGGGCATATTATCAAGCAGCGCGTTAAAATTATCGCTGTTTTAGCGGCAGAAAACTGCTGCTAAAGAGGCGATAATGGGCCCTGAACACATACCTGATTGACTGTACACTCTTCGCCCCGGTCCACCGCAGCCCTGTGGTTGATTGTTGTGGAGGGCATAGACGAGAGCTAGGACCGGAATCCCTCACTTCCGGTAGCGCGCCACTTTGGTCAGCGCTCTAGCTGTTTTCGCCGCATTTTACTAGTTAAAGTGGAGTGACTGCGTGGGCATACTGTTTTGAGCAGTTTGCGATTTCATCGACACGAGGAAACACTACAACTACGATTTCCGATATTTAGCCCCAGATCAGTGGGTGGAGGGTAACTTTGTTTTTTACATCGCACTGGTTTTAAATATAAAATATATCGCCCTGAACACCTACCTGATTGATTGTACACTCTTGCGCCCCGGTCCACCGCAGCCCTGTGGCTGATTGTTGTGGAGGGCATAGACGAGAGTTAGGACCGGAATCCCTCACTTCCGGTAGCGCGCCATTTTGGTCGGCGATCTAGCTGTTCTACGCCCCCTGTCTCCTATTTATGTCCAACATGGCGCGTGAGCGCAGCGGACGCGCGCAGCGGGCGCGTGGCAGTGCTCCGAAGGCAAGCCCGTCTGCGCCCGACCGCGCCAGTACACCGACCTCGCCATAAAATGGGGCCCTAAACCATCAGGAAGGTACATTTATTCTAGAGAGGCCTTATTAAACCTGTGCCCTACTTCTTACGGTTGCAATTCTCCCCGACTTCATCCTATGAGTGGCCCCATCAACTGCTCGTGTGGCACGTTTGTACTTTCCAAACACGTGCCTCTTTCCGTTTCTTCGGTCACGCCCCCTTAACACCGACTAAAAATACTGCAGCTGAATGTCAGGTCACTAGTTAAACACCACGCTGAAATATACGATCTTATCACTGATGAAAGCCCTGATATATTTTTTTTGACTGAGACATGGCTTAGCGACGACCTGGCGGCCGTTGCTATTCTGGCTTTACCCCCCCCGAATATTCGATTTCTTTGATGAATAGAGCGACTAGGGGAGGCGGCATTGCTGTGATTACCAGGTCCTGCTATACCTGCCTCCTCAACAAGGTTAATATGGAGGGTGGTGAATACGCCTGTTTTAGCATCTCTGTGAACACCCATTTCTCCCTTTCTGGCCTATTGATATATAGGCCTCCTGGAACTGCCACTGGTTTTAAAAACGCTCTGTTAGAGACAGTTGGAACACTGGCTGTGGAGTCGGCCAATTTCAGCATCTTTGGCGACTTAAACCTCCATTTTGATCTGGACCACGACCAGACTATTCGCACGTTGCTTGCGGACTTAGTCGCATTTCAGCTTCATCAATTGGTTGCTAGTGCTACACACAGAGGCGGTCACCTGTTAGATCTCATTTTCATGAATATCGAGGCTGCGACGGTAACTACCCCCACTCCTATAGCCTGGTCCGACCATCTCTTAGTCGGAATGGTCATACCTGCATTACTACCATCACGTAACAACATCCAACGCGCTGTATATAAACGACCTTGGCGCAAGCTGCGACTTGAAGACTTCCATGCACTTCTAAGCGCCGATCCTTTAGGCCCGCTTAACAATGTTGAGACAGGCTATGAGTCAATCTGCGCCTGGATCACCCGGGCACTCGACTCTCTTATCCCGGCAACCTGGATGAAGGGCCGTACGCAGGAGTCTAGCCCCTGGTACAATGATACCCTGACCCTACTGAAGAAGGCATGTGAAAGACATGAGCGAAGGTGGAGAAAAGACTATGATCCTGGAAAAAAAGCCTACTATCTAGCTGAACTTAAAGCATATCACAGAGCCGTGTGTAGGACACGAGCGGAGTACTATGCGTCTGAGATTAAAACTAGCCCCAACCCCGCTAAATTCATTTTTAAAATCCTCAAAGATCTCAGTGCCACAAAACCCCCGGCGCCTATACCTACTTCAGAGCTCCACTGCGAAGAGCTAGCCTCCTTCTTCGTGGAAAAAATCCGGGCAATCTATCAATCCTTCCCCCTCAGTACTACTTTCTGTCCATCTATTCTCACTAGACCAGGCCCAGTCTCCAACTTGACAGCTATTCCGGAGATCTGACTGTGAAAATCAAATCCGGCTCTCCGGCCGACGCACTCAAGCCTGCTCAGTTCATAGAATCCTCCCTGCTTTGTATCACACCGCTACACCAGCTAATCAACGCTTCTTTCTCATCTGCCCTGGTTCCGGCAAAATGGAAACAGGCATGGGTCTCTCCCATCCTTAAAAAACCTAGTTTAGACCCTATGAAATCTGAAAATTTCAGGCCTATTTCTCTCCTTCCCTGGGTAGCGATGGTTGCGGAAGCTCATGTTAACATCACACTCACCAACTTTCTGCATTCTAATAACATTCTAGACGCAACACAACATGGCTTCCTCGCAGGTCATAGTACTGAGACTGCTCTCTTGGCTATGACGGAACACCTGCGGACCACTCTTGACCATGGTCAAACGGCCGCACTGATCCTGCTGGATCTCAGTGCCGCCTTTGACACGGTTTCTCACAAGATTCTGCTCCACCGTCTTGAGGAGGCAGGGATCACAGACCTGACTCTTGCTTGGTTCAGATCCTTTTTGACTGAAAGGACCTTCCGCGTCTCTACTCCTCCTTTTTCATCCAAGACGCACCTTATTGAGCAGGGCGTCCCCCAGGGCTCGGCACTGAGCCCCACATTGTTTAATCTTTATGTCCAACCACTAGCTGCAGTCGCCAGGCAATGGGACCTCACTGTCGTCTCATATGCGGACGACACGCAGCTAGTGGATGCACTAACGGAGGGATCGACCCCGAATGTCTCCAGGTTTAAAAGTGGCCTCACAGCCTTGGCTGACTGGATGACATCTAACTGTCTGCAATTAAATGCAAACCACACAGAAGTGCTGCTGGTCGGTAAGAGGACTGCCTTATGGGGCGATCACTGGTGGCCCAAGGCTTTGGGTAAAGCCCCTGAGCCAAAGAGAGAAGTCAAGAACCTAGGGGTGTGGTTGGATTCCTCTCTTAGTTTCTGCCTCCACATAAAAAAAAGTTGCTGCCACATGCTTTGGCATTTTACGAGGTCTCAAACCTATTTTAAAGTTCTTTGACACATCTACCATACAGCTAATAGTCCAATCCACGGTTCTGTCATGATTGGACTATGCTAGCTCCTTGCTCCTGGGTGCCAATCAAGCCGAGATTATGCGGATACAGCGCATTCAAAATGCGGCTGCGAGAACCTTGGTTGGCCTTCCACGGTTTTGTTCCATCACTGACACCATCCGGAGGCTACATTGGCTCCCGATGGCCCAGCGAATTCAGTTCAAATCATTATGTCTTTCTTTTAAAATTCTAAAACTTACCACTCCCAAAATGCTCTGTAACCTCTTGACCCTGTATGTCCCAACCCGTGCACTACGCTCAGCGGAACTAAACTTGGTCAGTGTACCTCGGGTCAAACGCTGCAGAGCGGGAGGACGTTCCTTCCACTATGTGGCAGCAAAGCTGTGGAACGCACTCCCAGCACACATACGAGAACTCGAAGATCTGCTGGTTTTTAGGAAGGCAATTAAGACCCACCTCTTTCCCTTAAACTAAGCTTTTCCGGACATTGTCTTGCTGAGCTTCCTCGTAGTCAGTTGTCTGTGAGCTGCCAGAAGCGCCGGGACGCCCCTTTGCTGGGGCAGCTGAGCGCTATATAAGTCACTATAACATAACATAACATAACATTGTGAATTCCAATATAAACCCATGTTCTGGTGTGAACATGGGCTTCTATTGGAATTCTCCAGGGCATATTATCAAGCCCAATATCGCCGCTTTAGTGGCAGTTTCCTGCCGCTAAAATGGCGATAATTTTTAACGCTCTGTGTCAGGCTCCGCCTCTATCTCTTCGGTACTGTGCTGAAAGACCCACACCTTCCCCCAAAGAACTACCCCAATGTCCGGGTTAAGACACTGACCATTAAGGCAGTTTCACCGGGGGGGGGGGAGGAAGGGAACAGCGGGGAGGTAGATCTGGAATGACAAATGAACAAGCTATTAGAATAAATCCCCCCGTACCCACTGCTTTCTAACACTCCTCCTACTCAAACACAAAGCAAGTATTACACACTTTCCCTCATACCTGTAAAGGAAAATAACAAGGACTAGCGCGAGGAGAAGAGACTTGAGGTGATACCAGGGATTCTGTTTAGCTGTATAAGAGACAAAAGAACTTGCATGAAACCCTGATGCTAACAATGACTACGCTATTCACTCATAGCGTTCCACACATACCATCTTAGGGATGCTCACACAACAGCACAGGACCCCTCGAACTTGATACCCCTCTCTCGTTTCTCTTGCGTGGAAGAGAAATAAACAAGATTGTGGAGAAAACAAAATACAGCAAACAGGGTTAATTCATCCTCAACGTTGTCTGCATACTGGAAGCTTTTTTAGTGTCTCTATTCTTGTGTTGCCAGTCCAGTGAATCCGGACCTGAATAAAGTATCTAGGTGACGCTGTACAACTGCGCTGGTAATTATGTACACAGGAAGTCCTCTCTGAGCAAATATGACCTCTCTCAGCAGAGAGAGTCACTTGGAATCCATCACACACGCTACCTGCGTGTTCGAAACTGAAGCTCCAGAAAGACACTGGAAGTCCATTACACACGCTACCTGCATGTTTTAAGCCATAGCCCAAGAAGGTCACCGAGAGTCTCAAGGGCACCCGTAACAATGATCTGAGTGCTTACCGCTACCACCGCTTACGACAAAAACACCTCCGGACTTAGCTGAATTATCGGCGCCCCCGCTGGTTTCAAATGCAGTCTTTATTTCCGGGTGTGCGCCTGACCCAGCGTCTCTTGCGTGACGCGATTCTCGGCATGCCGGGAATTGTAGTTCCAACTCCGACCTTCGCGGGACTTGGCAATGTTCGGTGCTTCTCCTCACACAGGGAGGGTGTTGATTCCTTCCCATTCCGGGGGTGCGAGATCTGACACTCTGCTTGATTATATGCCCTTCTGTTACTGTATTTCGTAGAGTTCATCTGCCAGCTCTCATGCCACCACATAGTAGCAGGTGAGCCCAGTCACATCTCAAAATTTTCACTGCATCTCCTCAGGGTCTTCTGATTGGCAGAGGTATTATCTAATAACTGCCCAACCTGGCCTGCCTGTACCCCCCAAACTGTGTGAATGAACACACTGCATCGATGCTGTTCCCCAGTATAAGGAACCTTAGATAGCCCACTCTTTCAAAAGCATTTGTTTCTATTCGTGGCAGTGCTTAATTTGTTTAACATTTAAGTGCCAGGACCAAAAGTATTTCACCCGGGTCCACTGTAGCTGGTACAACCCATATGTCACTTTTAACTACAGGTTTCATTCTGAGTTTTATCTCTTGTTCAATATATATTTAGCTAAATTATCAACTAATGAACATTGCTTAAAAATACACACACAGTGCCATAATGTGGTGGATTCTCATAAATATCTGCTGGGGTTTACAAGTATGTGTCAGTTCCGAGTACCGGAAAGCACTAGCAGAAATTAAGCACTGATTTGGTGAACAACATTGCCAACCTGTTAGTTTTGGGCATGTATGTACTTTATCAATTGTTGTGTTTGACGTGATTCTAATAGTATGTATGCCTTCATTTAAAAATAATCAGCATATGTTTTCAATAGATTGTTGTTGAATGTATGAACAATCTAGCAGATTTTAGCTGATACAATATGTTTTATACTGCATGTACACAGAGGCACAAGCAAAGAGGTGATTCAACGCCTGCTATTAGAACTGAACTAAAGTGAACAAATTGCTGTTGTTTAATATGCTTTTGTTAACTATTTGTTACCCTGTCACGTGCTGCATGGTGGTAGCCAGTGGCTTGCCAGCAGGTTCACTCTGTGTCATCTGCTCCCCAGTTAAATAGGAACAGGGAATCTGACCGGACATACAATATATTTCTGAGTGAGGCAACAGACGCAAGTTTATATTGACTTTATCGATTTTGTGGCTATTTTTTGTTGAATTTAGTTAATTTTCTGCGTCTTCTATTTTTTCTTGAAGGAGGATCTAGGGACACATCTGTCTAGAATATGGGCATAGAATATATAAAATAAATTAAAAGACAGGAACAATGTCTTTGGGGAATTATTTTTTGCCTAACTACAAAGTTACATTTGTGAGTATAAACACATTGGACATGATAGTTTGCCTAGGCAATAATAAAATGGAAGCACACTTGGATCCAACACCGTTAGCATAAAGTGATAATGACATTTAAAGTACAGTACCTCTTCCACAAAGTGATCTACTTCTGCTGATGGTTCACTGGATCTCGGAACAATTTCTTTACTGACAAAATAGAGCTACAAAATAAAAATACAATAGGTAGTGAGATTAAACACCCCCGGCAAAGCACACTGATGAATTAAAAGTATAAGTTAACATTTCAATGAATCCACCCATTAGAGGTTCATTTTGATTCTTTCCCTTTTAAGATCACCTCAGGAGTGCTAGAACAATCACTTTACTAACAAACTAGGTCCCTGGAATCTCTAATAACCATGCTATAGTGCTTGAACCATCGTTTGACTGATGCATAAATATTTGTAATCACCATTTTTATAGCCCTACTGAGGTAGAGTAACTATTTGTAGTCCACGTTCCTCTTCACTAGGACACACATACCCATTGATGCCATGTTACAGCAACAGGCACACATACATGTTTAAAGTGTATATACGAATATGGGTAGACAGGTCATCCTTGATTTAGCGTCCTCCCCGCCTGGGTACTCGTAAATTAATACCACACATGTAGCTTAGCAGTACACATATTTGTTTCTGTGCATGTAACTGAGAACTCAACGTTCTAAACATGAACTCTATTCCCCACACCGAACACTTACGTTATAGTTCTATGGAGTCCATTAGTAACCAAAAGGGTACCATCATCACAAGACACCACATCTCCTCCCTTGTTAAATACAAAATAAAACTTTTTACACACACCCACATATATATAAACATACATATATACATATATATTTATATATATCTATATATATGTATACATATATATATATATATATATATATATATATATATAGATAGATAGATAGATAGATAGATAGATAGATAGATAGATAGATAGATAGATAGATAGATAGATAGATAGATAGATAGATAGATAGATAGATGTAGATATATATATATAACAACTCATCGATAAGTCATTGTGGAGCTCTAACAAACGCCAAGATCATGTCCTCTGAGGCTGGGAAGAGAGAAGAGTAGCGCCCATGACTGGTGATGGAAGGACAGATGCAGTCATAGGTCTCTCTACATCTTGATCGAACCAGTCTCATTGCTGACATCAGGTGATTGATGTGCCCTTTACTATTCACAACTTTGAAAGATTCAGAATCAAAGGGAGCATCAGATTTGCATTTTCTCTATTGTCGCTCCAATACTCGATCACCTTTATTGAAAGCAATGTTTTGGCACATCAACTTTTGTGGGTATATACTTTCATCTTTTGCCTATGGCGTAAGTCTGTTTGACAAATCTCCCCATCTGTTGTAGGTCTTCTGTTGGTCCATTGTGGTAACTTGGTCGTCATGCTCTCCTGAACGTTAAAGTGGCAGGACTTTCACCTGTTGTTAAATGCGGAGTCGACAATAAGCTTAAAGAGCAGCATGGAGAGTGCACTTCATATCAAGCTTCTCGATTGTAGCACAGTATATGGTCTTTTTAAGCTTGCTCATAAAGCGGTTAGTAATGCCATTTGCTTGTGGCTAAACTGGTGCTTTTCCGATGCTTCACAGTGATCCAATTGAGAAAGTCTCTGAATTCTCGACTGTTGAATGGTGGGCCATTGTCAGACTTTAGAAGGAACACCCCATGTTGCAAAATTGGCATCTGACCCTATATATATATATATTTCCGCTAAAGGAACGGTCACTTGAGCCCTGATGTTATCCCTGTTGTACTACTTCAATGCCCTGTATGCTGGCATCCTGGGATACCTGCTTAACAAACTCCAGGTTGTTCAGAATGCATCAGCCAGGCTTCTTCTTAACGTCCCCACTTGAAGTAGCGTGAGAAACCATCTGTGCGCCCTTCACTGGCTGCCTGTATTTGAACGGAGTAAATTTAAGTCCTTAATTATAGCTCACCATGCTCTTCATGCCTCTGGCCCTATCTACCTACAAAAGCGCTTCTCTTACTATACGCCTGCGAGACATCTGCTCTCTTCCTCACAACTCTTGGCTCATGTTCCGTGTTTCCGGCTGAAAAGGATGGGTGGCAGCTCCCTTGATTTGAAAGCCATTTTAGCCTGGAACTCGTTGCAGTTCACTCTTCGGAGCATTCAGACCCCCATTCCGTTTAAAAAAAAAATGAAAACATTTGTCTTTGCTTAATTTGATCCCTGTACTCTCCAAGGCTCACGCCGGGACACTCCTCAGAGTAGCCGTGTGCGCTACAAATATAAATAAATATTTTTTTTTCCCCATTTGAACTTGCTCAAGCAATTGAAGACACCACACCCAACATTTGCTTTCAACCATTTAGTTCCAGCTGGCAGCAGCGACACATGAGTGAACAGGGACTGTTGATGTCTGAAACGCGTAGGAAGGTTATGAAAATGCTGGGTCAATAAAATTGACTACTAAAAAATTATATTTTCACATTTTTCAATATTGTCATCTGTGTCTGCTCACAGTTTGCCTCTCTTAGCTTAAAGGAAACTCTGTGCCTGTGTCTCATGTCACTCTGGTAAATGTTTTCTGGTAAAATGTCTGGCTTTAAAATTTTGGTCAAGGATCACACTGAGTGTGTGAAATAAGGAATTATATTTTTACATTTTTTAATAATGTCACCTGTGTCTGCTGACAGTTTGCCTCTCTTAGCTTGAAGGGTACTCTGTGCCTGTCTCTCATGTCACTTTGTACCTGCCCAATCTCTCTCTTTCTGTGTGTCATTTCTCTATTTGCGTGTGTCTCATGTCACTTTGGTAAATGTTTTCTGGTAAAATGTCTGGCTTCAAAATTTGGGTCAAGGATCACACTGAGTGTCTGTGTGAAATAAGGAATTATATTTTCACATTTTTCAATAATGTCACCTGTGTCTGCTGAAAGTTTGCCTCTCTTAGCTTAAACGGTACTCTGTGCCTGTGTCTCATGTTACTTTGTACCTGCCCCATCTCTCTCTTTGTGTGTGTCATTTCTCTCTTTGTGTGTGTCATTTCTCCCTTTATGTGTGAGGTAGGCACAGAGTACCCTTTAAGCTTAGAGATTGAAACTGTGAGCAGACACAGGTAACATTATAGAAAAATGTGAATATATAATTCCTTATTTCATACAGACACTCAGTGTGATCCTTGTCAAAAATGTTAAAGCCATACATTTTACCAAATGACACACACAAAGAGAGAGATGGGGCAGGCACAGAGTGAGATGACACACAGGCACAGAGTGAGATGAGACACAGGCACAGAGTGGCATGAGACACAGGCACAGAGTGAGATGGTGCTGGCAGAGAGTGAGATTAATAATGAAACTGTACTGCACTGTTAAGAAAATTAATGAAATGTAAAAAAAAAAAGTTGTTCTTTCAAAGAAAAAAACCAACTCTAAATACAAAGAAAAAATTGTGCCCCTCCAAAAATGTTAGACCTGTAGAAGGAGATGGTATTCTCTATAGCAATAGAAGGAGAAGTAGACGAATGTTTTATAACAGAATAGTTTCAAATTTATTAAAAAATGTAAAGATGTATCAAAGAAGAGTGCTTTTTACAAGAAAAAAAGCATAGTGAAGATTGTGGATCAGGCATTTAAGGTGAAAAATAAATTATATGGTTTAGTAATCAATAGAATTCGTACACTAGATGAGGTAATCAATGTGTTCAAATCAAAATGTAAGTGGAAAAGAGTAATTAATCGGACTAATTTTTGTGATGTTTTTTCTGGAGAATGGAAGCATAGTTCAAGTTGTGAGCCATTTTGTAATGAAGAAGGTTACTTTCAGGATAATGATTTGGTGCATGCAGTTGACACCAGTGGTCGAGCATATGAGGTGAAGGACAGTTGTCCGGTTGAAAAAGAGAAAATTGTGCCTAGAAATGCAGAAGAGGTGTTAGCTGATGAAGTTTTAGGGAGATGTCCTAAGGCTCCAGTGTATACTTGGAATTGTAGTAGTATTTGTAGTGTGCGACAGGATTCAATTGATTTGTTTCTCAATTTCTTACGGACATATACTAAGAAAAGTCTAAAACAAAAGTTAAAGATTTTGCAAGAGTTAGATCCTTGTAGAGTGAGAGAAAAAACAGGCTTGCATGGGCATTCACTGGCTTGTCTTTCAAGAAAAGTATGTCAGAGTGTTTTTCACCATTTTAGGATGTTAGCAGTACATCATAATAAAGTGAGGAAATTAGTGAGAAGGTTGAATTATGCAAAAAGCCCAGCACTTAAGCTAAAACAGTTAAACAGTTCTCTTTTGCATGGAACTGAATTAGATGTGAAGAACATTTGTGAAGAAATTGAGATTTGTTACTTTGGTGAAAAAGAGGACAGTGTAGAAACTGATACAGTAATAGAAGGTAATGTGGAAGAGAATGTACAGATTTCAAGTACAGAAAAATTTGAACATGAAATTACAAAGTTTAAAGTTAATTCAAGTGAAAGGCCTAATTTTTCTTGTGTGTGTTGTCGACGAACTCATTATAAGAATCAGACTAGATTAGTTGATTTATATGTAAAAAGTGAAATGGAAAATAATAATGAGTGGAAGGGTTTTGCAACTTATTTGTTGGTAGAACATTGTTTTGATTTGGGTTCTGATCAACATATTTGTAAATATTGTTATAATAAATTAAATGAAAACAGAATGCCTGCTAGAGCTGTTCATAATAATCTGGATTTGGTCGACATTCCTTCTGAATTAATGGATTTAAATACCTATGAGTCTATTCCGGTTCAATGTGTGCATTATTTTCAGCCTATTGTTCGCATGGAGCCTAAGACAGGGAAATTGCCTCCTTCAGATTTACAGAGAGGATTAAAGGGAATAGTTGTTTATTTGCCTCTAGATTTTAAGAAAAATATCGATACAATTGGTGTAGAAAAAGTAGAAGAGGAACCTCTGGTTTTTCTAGTTAATGGTGTTCCAACAAAAAGAAAAAAATCTGGCAAGAATTAGTGGATGTTAGGAAAGTCAAAAAGGCAACGTTGTATTTGGTAAAAAATAATCACTACTACAAAAATGTATATGTTGGAGAAGAGGAAACAGTTGTAGAAGAGGACAGTGATTTCTCAGCTGGGCAAATTGAAAAAGTTGATGTCTCTAGAAGTGAAGAAATGTATGAACATTATAGTGTTCATCCATTGCATTCCAAAGAAGTAATGGGGAATGCTATTGACTTGTTTCAAATGAAAGAAGCAAAAGGAAATCCCATAGTGTATGGGAAGAAAGTTTGGAAGCTCGTTGTTTTCCACAGTTATTTCCAACAGGTCAAGGTCGACGATATGACGACCGACCTGTTCAAATTCCTGCATCTGAATACTGGACTTTAAGATTATATGCAGAAGATCCAAGGTTTCGTCAATGCATTCTATATTTGTTTCATCTACTGTTTGAGAGTGACTTGTCAAGACTTTCTTATGCAGGGCCGGACTGACTACCGGGCAGTTTGGAATGCTGCCGAGCTGGGGGCTGAGATCACTGCGGTAGTGGCTGATTTTGTTCATGGAGACCTGCATGTACTTCGAAAAATTTAAAGCAAAACGAATTTCGATTAGCACATGCAGGTCTCCATGAACAAAATCAGCCCCCAGCTCAGCAGCATTCCAAACTGCCCGGTAGCCAGTCCGGCCCTGTTCTTATGCAGTGAACCATATACTGAAAAGTGGAGTACATCTGCAAAATGTTTCGGCAAGGGACTTTATGGATAAAGTCACACTGCAAGACAGTGTTTTGGAATCTCAGCTAATTAATCTCATGGCATGTCAGCGTGGTACTTACGAGTATTGGTACCGTCGTCATGGGGAATTGAAATGTATGCAAAGAAACTTAGGAACTCCTACATGGTTCCTCACTCTTAGCTGTGCTGAGTATGCTTGGGAAGACTTACTTCAATTTCTACGAGAGGCAAATAAAAACATTGAAAATATTGAATACAAAACACCTGGAGAACTGTGCTCTTTGGATCCAGTTAATGTATGCAGGTATTTCAATCATAGGTTTGAAGCTTTTATCACAAACAAAAAAAATCCTCCGCTTGGAGAGGTTTTGTATTTCTTTTGGTGAAAGGAGTATCAAGCAAGAGGCGCTCCTCACATACATATGCTGCTATGGATCAAAAATGCACCCAAATTTAGAACAGATTCGGATGAGACAGTGATTTTCATTGAACAGTATTCTACATGTGCTGTTCCGAAAAGTACAGAAGAAAACAATTTAAGACATCAAGTTTTACCCTCTCAAACCCATCGTTGTGGAAAATACTGTCGTCGAAAATACAAATCCAAGGACAAGTTCTATACAAAATGTCTTTTTGCATTTCCACGTCCAGTAACATCGAAAGGAAGAGTGAACAATTTTATGTCTTCTCGTGACATACTGTGACAAGAAAATCACCGAAAAATACATACAACCTAAGAAGAAATGAAGAGTCGAAATACATAAATGACTACAACCCAGTCATTTTTTCCATGTGGAATGCTAACATGGATATTCAATATGTTGCTGACAACTCTATTGCTGTGGCTCGATATGTGACATCTTACATCACAAAATCAGAAAAGACGGAACTGAAGGAAATGTGGGAGGAAATTTCACATGAAAAGAGTCTAAGTAAGAAATTATACAGTTACAGTCTGAAGATGTTGTCGCATCGAGAAATTGGAGCATATGAATGTTCTGATCAGTTATCATCAGCAAGCCTATATGCCAAATCTAGAACAATCATTTGGTTGAGTCTAGGTCTTGATGCAACACAAAACCGAGTTTTGAAATCTGTACAAGAAATAGAGTATTTGGCGGAGAAAGAACCAAACAGTACAGATATTTTGAAGACAAACATGTTGGATACATACTATCCAAATAGAAGTAGTCATCTTGAGAACGTTTGTCTCTATGAAGTTCTCCAAACCTATACTTTTAAGAGGAACATCACAGAAGATATCAATAAAGGTGTATATGCTGTAATTGGATGTGAAGGATGTCTGGTGAAACAAAGAAAAGGCCATATGATTAATCATCGAAAATTGAGTTGTGAATCTCCTGACAAAAGGGAATTTTACTATTTAGCTCTTTTGCAACTCTTTAAGCAATGGCGTACAGAAGAGGAATTACTTGGAGATTTTCTCAGTTATGAAGATTCATTCAATGCAACCAAGGATACCATAGAATGTCCTGTTTTTTCAAATTATCTGCAAATGTTGAACAAGGAAATACAGCAAGAAGCTACAATTGCAGCAGAGATTGCTAGAGACAGTTCTCAAGACAGTCAGAGTTCTGCTTCATTGAGTCAGGATCCACTAGGAGGACCAATTATCCAAAATGAAACTGCCACTGCCATGGATGAAGTGGAAAGAGCCATGGAGCAAGCTCAGGAGGATGTAGTTAACTTAGAAGATTTGGAAAAAGAACTAAACGTTGAGCAGAGACAAATATATGACGAAGTCACAGAACAGATTGAGCATGGTTTATGTCATGAGAAAAAAGAGTGCTCATGTACATCATTTATACCTGTCCAACTGTACGTGAGTGGAGAAGCTGGAACTGGAAAAAGTTTTCTGATTAAAGCAATTGCAACTTATCTGCAGAAAAGAACGGAGTCATCGCTGTCTTCTGTTGTTACCGCTCCAACTGGGTTGGCAGCACATAACATTAAAGGGATTACTTTACATCGTTTATTGATGCTGCCAGTAGAGCATGATAATAAATTACAATACCACAAGCTATCTGGAGTAGCTTGTTGTGAAGTTTCAAGAGTCCTAAAGAAAATGAAACTTCTTATCATCGATGAGGTAAGCATGGTATCAAATGTAATGCTTGCTTTTGTGAATTTAAGAATGCAAGAAATTCTTAAAACAGAGTATGATGTGTTATTTGGAGGCAAACACATCATTGTTTTTGGAGATCTACTGCAGCTAACTCCAGTGAAAGGACAACCAGTGTTTAAAATGCTTACACATGAAGATACAAGGAAGTGCTTAGGAAGCATTGGAAATGTTAACATATGGTTAAATTTCAAATATGCAGAACTGCTTCAAAATATGCGACAGGCAAAGGATGAAGATTATAAAAATATTCTACAAGATGTAAGAATTGGAAAAGTAAGTGAGCATGGCAGGGAAGCTTTACATGCACGATTAATTTCAAATTAGTTTCCAAACGAAAATATTCTCCCAGAAAATATTTTTAAGAAAATTCCTGAAAACAAATCTGTCATATGCTTGATGCCAACTCTGCAAGAATGTTCAATCTTCAACAAAAAAATGTTAAAGTTAGAAAATCAAGAGATTGTGAAACTGGAATCTATTGATAAAATAGAGCATGAAGGAGCAACTATTATTTTGTCAGAAAAGTTGAAATCAAAATTGGATTCTTTAGAGAAGACAATATCTAAAACTGCTGGTTTGGAAAAGACTCTGTATGGATCTTTAAATTGTCGTATAATTTTACGACGGAATTTACATGTGGAAAGAGGTTTAGTAAATGGAGCAATGGGTCATGTTGTTGATTTTGTGAATTACCGAAATAGAGGTGGAATTGAATTTATAAAAATTAAATTTGATGGTATTAAAGAAGTACAACAAATCAGTCGTTGTTCTGCTCGATTTTTGCTTGTGAAAGATTTATATGTCCGCCGAAAACAGTTTCCTGTTTCTTTGGCATATGCGGTGACTATTCATAAATCTCAAAGTTTAAGTGTAGATAGTGCTTTGGTGAATATTGGAAGTTCTGTGTTCAAGGAGGGTATGGCATATGTTGCTTTATCTCGAGTCAGGCCTTTATCTGGATTGTACTTGATTGATTTTGATGAGACAAAGATTAGTGCAGATCTAAATTGTGTAAAAGAATATAATAGGTTAAGAAGAGAGTATGCTCCAAATTTACCTCAATATCCTCTATTTGAAAAGCATGTGGTAGGCCAAAAAAGAAGAAATGAGAAAAATTGTAGTGAAGTTGTAGCAAAAAGAAAACAAGTAGATGAACCAGTAATTGTAAGCAGAAAGAAAAAGGATTCAGTTAAAGATGTTGTTGGATTTCAATTTGAAAACAGTTCTGGTGTCAACTGCTAAGCTAATGTAGTGGTTAATGTTGTTTGTTTCTCCAAACTGTACAAGAACAGATTGTTGAAAATCGTGATCAAAGATTTTGTTGCTTGTTGAATTCTGTATTTGAGAAATGTAGCAGTGATAGAACAAAAATAGAAAGTCTTTCTGAAATTCGAAATGTTGTAGACATATGTTCTAGTCTAAATCAATTTTCACAGAATATTCAGCAAGATTGTCAGTAATTTCTAATGTATATGCTTGTTGTATTGCAAGATGAAGGTATAGATGTAGAAAATCGTTTTGGCCTTTCTTATAAATGGCAGCATAACTGCGACAATTGCTCCTTTTCAAGTACTCCTACAATAGACACTGAAAGATTTATATATTTGACTTTACCAGACTGCAAATCAGTGTCTTTTAATAATCTAGTTAGAGAAGCAAATAAAAACATGGTCTGTACTCAATGTAAATCTGCAATGCTATCAACATTATATATACAAAGATATGGACAGTATGTAATTTTAATGTTCCAATGATGTAGACCTGATGGAACTAAATTGACAACTTTAATTTAAAATGTTGTGGCTTCTCAATTATCAATTTCAGAAAGAACCTGTGCAACTGCAGCAAATATTTTCCATGATGGTCCTTTGACAACATCAGGACATTACACAGCTTATTTAAAATGTCAAAAAGGCTGGACTGATTGTAATGATACTCAATTGACTTTCAAACAACGTTTGCCTTTTGACTTACCAAATTCTTACTTAGTGTTCTTACAACCGACATTTTAGGAAAGGTAATTGGCCTATGAAGATTGGAGCAGTTAATAAAACTTAGTCTGCTGTTCAAAATTACTTTGTGAGTGAGAGTGATTAAGATAATAAAAAACTTGTAGTTGTCATAGAGGTAGTGTAAGTGTATCACATAGTGAGTGATATGAGTATTATAGAAAATGTTAATCATGAGTAAGCCAGAGGTGGAAATATAACTATTGTTTCATGATGTAAAAGATGGTGGAGCTTTTCTTTCAGAAACTCGGGTAAATGGAAGATTAAGAATACTATTGAGTAATTTCCAAAGAAAAGGACTTTCCATATACTATTTGGCCTTGTGGAAAAGTACATGGATCAAAAGTGAGTTGAGATATGTTTTTTCTAAATTTTACATTATTTATTGAAATGTTGTATGTTTTTTTTTAAACACAATCTTATTGATTGTGTTTTTTTTGCCCGCTGTCATATGATGAGTAGTATTGAAGTCACTGTTTTAAGTGAAATTCAATATATTCTGAGAACAGCAAAAATAAACCATATAACATGTTGTACAAATTATTTTGTATTTTGTATTATGAAATATATATTATTCTCCCCTTGTCTCACGCTCACTCACCTTTTTCCACCCTCTATCATTCCTCTTAACTCACCCTCACTGCCCTTCTCTCACTCTCCCTCACCTCCCTTCCCTTATTCCACTTCCCTCACTTATCCTCATTCCCCATTCCTTCACTGCCCTTTCCCTCTCTCCCATCCACCACTTTCCAGCTGTCAGTCACTCTACTTCACTCCCTTTCTCCTTCTTTCCTTTCTTTGCTCCCTCACTAATTCCCCTTCCCTTACTCACCTTACTCCACTTCACTCACTCCTTCTTTCACTCCTTCTGTCCTCTCATATCCTCACTCCTCTTCCCTCACTCTCTCACTCTTAGCCTCACTCTCTCCATCCTCTCACTCTCTCACTCCTCTTCTGTCACGCTCACTCCCTATAACTCACCCACACTCCCTCACTTACCTTTCTTTGCTCCCTTACTCAGTCCTTTTCTCTCACTCTTTCCTTCACTACCTCTATGTCCTCACTCCCTCAGTCCCCTTGTCTTACAATCACTCGCCTTTATCCACCCTCTATCACTCCTCTTTCCTCAACCTCACTGCCCTGCTCTCACCCTCCCTCACCCCGTTCCCTTACTCCACTTCCCTCAGTTATTCTCATTCCCCATGTTTACTCCCCTTTCCCTAACTCCCCTCCCACACTCAACTTCTTTCAGTCTCCCTTCTTCACTTCCCTTCCCCTCTCTTTCCTTCCTTTGCTCCCTCACTCATTCTTCTTCCTTTACTCACCTTACTCCAATTCTCTCACTCCTTATGTCACTCCCTCTGTCCTCAAACTTCCTCACTCCCCTTCCCATCACTCCCTCTCTCTTAGCCTTACTTTCTCTGTCCCTTCACTCTCTCACTCCTCTTCTGTCACGCTCACTCCTATAACTCACCCACACTCCCTCACTTACCTTTCTTTGCTCTCTCACTCAGTCCCTTTCTGTCACTCTTTCCTTCACTACCTCTATGTCCTCACTCCCTCAGTCCCCTTGTCTTAAACTCACTCACCTTTATCCACCCTCTATCATCCTTCTTTCCTCAACCTCACTGCCCTTCTCTCACCCTCCCTCACCCATGTTCCCTTACTCCGGTTCCCTCACTTATCCTCATTCCCCATCCTTAACTCCCCTTTCCCTTTCTCTCCTCACGCACTCACCTTTTCCCAGTCCCTCTGCTTCACTCTCCTTCCCCTTCTTTCCTTCTTTTGCTTCCATTACTCACCTTATTCCCCTATACTCACTCCTTCTTTCACTCCCTATGTCCTCTCACTTCCTCACTCCTCTTCCCTCACTCCCTTTCTGTTACACTCACTCCCATTGTCCTCTCACTCTCTTATGCCCCTACACTCACCCTCACTCACTTTCCATCCCTCATTGTCGCGAATCCACCCTCACTCACTCCCCCTTCCCTGTTACTCACTCCCCTTTCCTTACTCCCCTTTCCTATCCGCCTCATTATCCTCTTAGTAATTTGTTCTCCCTCTATTTCTTTTTCACTCTCTCTGTCCTTCACCATTCTTTTGTTTCCCTTTCTGTGTCCTTCACTCCTACTTTATTTCTTAGTACCCTTTATGACTTTTAATCTCCTGCCTCGTTTCTTGTATTTTCAAATAAATATTATTAAAATTATAAGTAATTTTTTTTTATCTTCCACAGATATTAAATTTAATAAAAATATGTCATCAAGTTTACATTACTTATAAGGTAAGTTTAACAAACAAAATTTACTTTCTCATCGCTCATTTCCTTAACCTTACTAATCTTTTCTCAACCACCCTCACCCCCGTTCCCTTACTCCGTTTCCCTCACTCATTCTCATTCCCCATGTTTACTCCCCTTTCCCTCACTCCCCTCTCACACTCACCTTCTTTCAGACCCCCTGCTTTACTTCCCTTCCCCTCTCTTCCCTTCCTTCGCTTCTTCACTCATTCCCCTTCCCTTACTCACTTTATTCCACTTCACTCACTCCTTCTCTCACTCCCTCTGTCCTCTCACTTCCTCACTCCCCTTCCCTCACTCCGTCTCTCTTAGCCTCACTCCCTCCGTCCCTTCGTTCTCTCACTCCTCTTCCGTCACACTCACTCCCTATAACTCACCCACACTCCCTCACTTACCTTTCTTTGCTCCCTCACTCAGTCCCTTTCTGTCACTCTTTCCTTCACTACCTCTATGTCCTCACTCCCTCAGTTTGCTTGTCTTACAATCACTTGCTTTTATCCACGCTCTTTCACCCGTCTTTCCTCAACCTCACTGCCCTTCTCTCACCTTCCCTCACACCCGTTCCCTTACTCCGGTTCCCTCACTACCCAATATTTACCATCCTTCTCTCCCCTTCCCTTTACTTTCATCCCCCTCTCACCTTCTCTCAGTACCTATGCTTCAGTCCTCTTCCCCTCTATTTCCCTTCCTTTGCTCACTTGCCTTACTCCACTTCACTCAGTCCTTCTCTCACTCCCTCTGTCCTGTCACATCCTCATTCTCCTTCCTTCACTTCCTCTCTCTTAGCCTCACTACCTCCGTCCCCTCACTCTCTCAGTTCCCTTCCCTCATGCTTACTCCCTTTAACTCTCCCACACTCCCTCACTTACCTTTCTATGCTCCCTCACTCAGTCCCCTTCTCTCACTCTTTCCTTCACTCCCTCTGTCTCCTCACTCCCTCACTCCCCTTGTCTCACGCTCACTTGCCTTTATCCACCCTCTATCACCACTCTTTCCTTAACCTCACTGCTCTTCTCACCCTTCCTCACCCCCATTCCCTTACTCCGCTTTCTCACTTATCCTCATTCCCCATGTTCACTCCCCTTCCCCTCACTCACCTCCCACACTCACCTTCTTTCAGTCCCCCTGCTTCACTTCCCTTCCCCTCTCTTCCCCTCCTTCGCTCCCTCACTTGTTTTCCTTCCCTTTCTCACTGTACTCCACTTCACTCACTTATTGAGAATTTGTATAGAATATAGCTCTTTTTGGAAAATTGGAGGTCGTTCTAAAAAGAACTGGTTTTTTTTTAGTTTTTCCGAACGTTTTTTAAATTTTTTTGTATTTTTTGGAGAACAAAAATAAAACTAGGGAATGCTAAACTGCTCAACAGGAGCAAAAAAAAGGGGAAAAATTAGGGCTGAGGGGTGCAGCGGTGATCTTCCCTGGTTCTCACAATTATATGAATACTCTGCTCACCATGACAGAACAGTTGGTCACACTGCTTACACCGAATGGTAATGTCACCAAAAACAGGTTGAATATTTGGAATCATCAGTTCTGGTCTTCCTCTCACTGTTGATGTGGAAGCTCCGGTGGAAGCGGAGGGGCCTTCTTGTGGTAGATTGCGAGCCAGGGCTCTGGTGCTCTCTCGTGCAAAATTTAATCGGGTGCCTCCTCTCCACATGCCTTATTAATGTTGCATTTCCAAAACTGTATTTCCGGGTAGGATCTCCACGAGAGAGTACAGTGTCACAAAGTGTACACGTGACTTTTGCTGCATTGCATTTCTTCTCCCCCTCTGGAAAAGAGAAAAATTTCCAAATTAAGTGGTCCTTCACTCTTCTCTGTGGGGGGACCACAGGCAGGAATCCATCGGAAGAGTCTGAGGACTGGTCCTGAGAAGGGTTCTGGGAACCAGACATGATATTAGAAGTTTTGTTTTTGCAAGAACAGACCAGAGGTGTTGTCTTAGCAAAAGCAAAGACATTGTGATGGAAATGGGTGGGGTGTTTCCCTACTTGTGAAAAAAAACTGTTATTAACCAATCAAAAGTGTAGTTTTAAGGTCACATGGCTTGACGCGCGCTTACGCTACGCGTCCCGGGGCGCTTACGCGGGTGCTTATGCGGCACGTACGTAGGCGCTTCCGGGAACGCTTCCTGGGCGCTTACGCGGAGCGTCAGAATGACGTTTTGCTAGATTTTTTTAAATGCGTTTAAAGGTGAAATACGAATATTAAAAATGAAAATGAGTACTTTTATGAGTATGCCACTGAATGTCTTGCATTATTATTTACTTTAAATACATAATTATATATTTTTTCTCACGCGGAAATAGCGCTCTCGCTACGTTTACGGGTGGGTTTACGGGTGCGCGTACCCTGAGCGCTCCGGGGTAAAATGATAAAAAAAAATACAGGAAAAATACATTAAAAAATTAATTTTAGAAAAATATACATTATTGAAATAATTTTATAATTTTTTTTATATTAATAGCTATAAAAAATAGCTATTAAAAAAACATAATAATTCACTTTAAAAACTGTAGGTTACAACCTCGTTATAGTAAGTAATTAGCTTTTATGAAACCTTTGAAATTCACTGAAAAAACCATAGGTTTAACACTCGTTATAGTTAGGAATTAGCATTTAAAAAACCTTTGAAATTCACTGAAAAAAACAATAGGTTTCACACCAGTTATAGTTAGCTGAACATTTTACTCATACAAAACCATTGAAATTCCCACGTTATAGTTAGTTGGACTCACTATAACTCGCGTGCCCGCAATCCACTGCTGATGATGTCACATATTACATCATTCATGACATGGTCAGTGACATCACTGATGACATCACTGATGACATCTCAAATGACATCACTGATGACATCTCAAATGACATTACTGATGACATCACTGATGACATCATTCATGTGATAATACGATGCACCTCCTCACACTCTAATCTAACCTTTGATACACCCAGTGTTAAATACAGACTACCATTCTTGAAACCATTGACACACCAATATCAGTTACTACATACGCACTCACTGATTCCAAAGACAACACACACATCCACTCATTCACCCATACAATCACTCATACATACAGTCACTCATCAATACAGCACTATCATATCCATTCATGCACCTATACAGACACTGACACACTGCCACTAATCCACGGAGTTACTCACACACCTAGTCAGTTATGCAAAGAATCAATCACAGTCCTATTTCCTTATCTACACAGTTATACACACTAAACCTTACTTATTCAAACATATACTAACACATACTTACTCTCTTTTACAATCACTGATACAAGTACACATTAATCCATAAAGCCACTTACGCAAATACAGGCTCCCATGTATAGTCATTTACATATGCCAACTCTCTCAAGCACTATGTTTTACATATGTACTTACTTGGACATGTAGCACTGAGATATCCATTCACTCACCAACACACCAATGCACACAGTCATTCGCCCATACAGCTGTTTCAACATGCAGTCTTGAACTCATACACCAAGTGAATCAACTGCTCACACATCTATGCACAAAGTCACACACCTCCCAGGCACCCACACACACACTCAGCCTCACATACAAATACTTAGGCAACCAATCAAGAACCCATATAGCCACTCATATAGTTACTGATCAACACATGCAGCAGCTTACACAACAACAGACATACTGATGCACACATTCAGACAGTTTAGTCACTAACCCATGTATTCAGTAAGACACATTTAATCACTCACTCATACAGTCAGTCACATACCAACTAAATCCTTCATCCAGACACTTTACAGAAACACACAGTCACTGGATGATGTCATCAGTGATGTCATCAGTGATGTCATTTGAGATGTCATCAGTGATGTCATCAGTGATGTCATTTGAGATGTCATCAGTGATGTCATCAGTGATGTCACTGACCATGTCATGAATGATGTAATATGTGACATCATCAGCAGTGGATTGCGGGTGCGCGAGTTATAGTGAGTCCAACTAACTATAATGTGGGAATTTCAATGGTTTTGTATGAGTAAAATGTTCAGCTAACTATAACTGTTGTGAAACCTATGTTTTTTTCAGTGAATTTCAAAGGTTTTTTAAATGCTAATTCCTAACTATAACGAGTGTTAAACCTATGGTTTTTTCATTGAATATATATATATTGTTCCCAAAGGCAACAGAAGGTGAGAAAGCCACACAAGAAAGACAACCCCCGAGGCTAATCACTGGTTTCAATCGCCACCATGCAAACCTTCGCAAAATCCTCAGAAGGCACTGGCCTTTGATCCGCAATGATACAACCATAGGGAACTTAATGGGCGGGAAAACGCTAGTTTCCTTTCGC
The DNA here is from genome assembly GCF_964261635.1 of Lissotriton helveticus. Lineage (NCBI taxonomy): Eukaryota > Metazoa > Chordata > Amphibia > Caudata > Salamandridae > Lissotriton > Lissotriton helveticus. The sequence continues at coordinate 1,315,240,705 of NC_136065.1, read as the reverse complement.
AGGGCGAAATCAATGCGGGCGGAATTGGTGTGCAATGCCCCGGTTGTCAAGAAAAAGAAAAACTGGCTACAGTCACAAACGGGCTTCAGAAAATGCAGTAAATGCAAGGCATGCATTCATGGAATTAACACGACTAGTGTAGCAGCACCATTTAGACAAAAACCACTTACCATCAGAGACCAGTTTACGTGCAAAACAGAGTTTGCAGTTTACGTACTCACATGTGAATGCGGCAAACAATATGTGGGATCAACTATCCACCAAGCACATGTGAGAATCCTACAGCACCTACGAGCGATCACAAACAGGGACCAAACCTATCCAGTAGCACGCCATATCCATGAGGCTCATGGTGGTGACTCTACAGGTCTGACGTATTTCATCATAGACAGTATCCCCAAAAATGTGAGGGGCGGGAATCGCAAATTGGCACTACGCCGATTGGAATCAAGATATATTATTCTCTTGAATTCCAAGATCCCGGCGGGGTTAAATGCAGACGAAGCCCTTAGTGTCCACATATAATTCAGTCATTAAATTTAAGCCGCCTCCCTTTTCAGTCCTGAGTACCCCCACAAAAACATCCGCCATCCATGCACCTTCACTGCATTAAGTAAAATTGATGTCAGATTGGGTTTCTGTACGCACTACAGAGACAGAGGCAGCATCACCAGGACACGTCCTCCAAATCCTCTAATCCCCGTAACTCCTACCCCACATACAAATTGACTCGAGAATAACCGCTAGACATTGAGCCAGTTCAACTTAAGCCCATGCATACGCACTTACCGGCACATTGCCGCATACAGGGACACATGCTCCTATGTAACAGTAAGCCGTACAATGGTTCCCGAACCGGCAAGCAAACCAGGTACTGGCGGTGTGGTTACCATGGTTATAAACATACTAACAGGGCACATCCAACTGGAATCGGGGTACTATCCCAGCCACAGTTAGCCAACGAATCATGAGAGGCAATACGGGACATTGGGTAAAACGGGGAGTGGCAAACTAAATATTAAGACACTACGGATGTATTACAATTTGTGATGTTTGAATAATCTCAGTGCGGAGACAATTTAGTTGCACGCCCTTGCAAAATGTAATGTTTTAAAACATGATGTTAATGTTTGAAACCTACATATGATTTGACAAAGAAAGGATAAAAAGACTGCCATGAAAATAATGCGCTGAGTCAGAAAACTTGTTACGTCACCACAAGGGTGCAACCTGATCACCATAGCAACCAATGATGCTAATTAACTTTGTTAAGTGAAACCCATGACATGATGTATATATATAGTGCACAGCAATATGGTCAGATGTTAGTGAGCAAGGCGGGAGCAGGCCGCTGAAACGCGTCTGAGCAGAAACTGATTACAAAATAAACGTTTGAATTAAGATACACGGAGTCAGCGCCTTCTTTGATGGAAAGTATGGTATGGTGAAAATATATATATCATATAAAAGAAAGCTTTCTTCGCAATAGATTTGCTTTTTGTGCAATTATAGGAAAGGTGTAGAGCATACTTTCAAGCAGAGTAATCATATTTACAGCTTGTAAATGTATAGGTATACCCTTGGGTCTTCATCTTGACTGCAATCAAAGGAAGGAAATAACTCTGAAATCAGAAGTCTTTCTTCACCAGTGGATGTGGCAGGGTCAGTCATATCTTCTGCGCTCTTGGTCTTAGGGCTCTGAAATATGGAAACAGGTAAAACATCAGTTCTGATATAACCATTCACCAGCCCTATATTCGCTATGTACGTTACATGAATCAATTCAACCTGTGTTCTTTTATATTTCTAGCCAGTGGTGGTACTCAGATGCAAGTATGTCCTGCATTGCCTTTGTGCACAGTTTTAAAGTTATTGGGCAACCAATGTCTGAAGCAGATAGAGAAATGTCTATAGACACTATAGATAGACCACTCCTACACCCCAGGTATTTTCTTATTGTATTTAGTATTTCATTTTTGCAAGTTTGTTTAGCAGGAACAAGATTCAAAAGGGTATCTGAGCTTACAAACAATGTACAAAAGAGCAGTTGCGCTAGTTTCATTGCAAAACAAAAGTTTAAACTGTAAAATTTGTGTAAACTGACATCTCATAAATAACTTATTCCTACTAACCATTGTCTTTACCATGGAAACTTCTGCCTATCAAACTAAAAACTAAAGAAAAAGATGATTGGAAGCCGATTTTTATTTCCCACATGGCCACCATATACATACCAATATCGGGTAGGCTTCATTAGAATGGCAGTACAGTTGCTGGTAGGGAAATCAAGGCATCTCACAGCAGTTGCCATAAGAATCACTGTTGCATGGTGCAAGGAAGCAATATGTCGGTATCCATACCAACCGATGATTGCCTCCACTCCAAAGAGATTTAGGAAGCCAATGCCTCCAGGAGATGATGCCCGTCACCGGCAGCACCAGCTGAAAAGTGGCTAAATATACCTTGACATTCCTGAAAAGGCTGGTCCTTCTAGAATTTATGTTCAATACTAGAATGAATGTTCAGGACTGTAGACTGTAGAAACAATGTTTAGGACCTAAAGAGATTTGTATGGAGTTGCATACTATATTTCCCCTGGACAAAAAAGTTTAGCCCAACTAATATGTAGCAATTAATTATTTGCGAGATGGAACAGTTGTGGCAATTAATCTTACAGGGCTTGCCGTTTGAGTTTACATTTTCTTTTCTATGTCTTTCCCTAATTCAATGTCAATAAAATGAGTACCATTGAATTTGAAAGCAATAAACATTGTTATTCAGTACAAAGTTACCCTTCTGGGTGATCACGCGCACTGTTATTTTAAGTTGTCTTGAAGAAAGTCATTAGTATTATGGTGCAACTGATTAATACCAATTCATTGAGCGTTACTTGTTTTTTAGGTCTCGCCTATAAATAGTTTTAGAAATCTGTTGTCAGACTATAATAACAAATGTACTTTAATATATACATTGAAAAAGTGTAATCTCATGCCGGATAACCAAACTCCCCAGTATATTGTCAGACCATAATTCCCTCATCTGTGCATCTGAGCTAGATTCTGGAGTTAATACACCTAATCCATGTACCTTTGAGAAAACCTTGCTGATAGACGAAAGTTATTGTAAACATACGAAAGAGTGGATCCCTAACTTTTTAAAGGATAATGAAGGCAGTGCTCCAATTGAAATTATTTGGGAGGCGCTAAAAGCCGGGGTGCGGGGAGAGACGATGTAGTATTCACTTAAAATTAATAAACAAAACCGGGTAGCTATGCAGGGTTTGGTAGCTAATGTGAGGAAAGCCGAGGAAGCGCAAATAGAGGGTACAACCAGCAGCCCCCAAAGTAGTCGAGATGAGGTAACAAGATTACAAAATCTGGTCGCGATTACAAAAGCAGAAGTCTGGAATGTCTTTACTGACAAAGCTGTCAAAAAAGCTTGAGTTCAAAAAGAAAGGATATACAAAGTTAACGCACAAATTGTGCATCAGTTAGCAGTTCGATTGAGACAACAGGCTACATCAAATGTTATTCGTGAAATCGAGGATCCCTCTGGATCCCGAGTAGAAGACCCCAATCTTATAAGGGAAGCATTTGGGCAATTTTATCAAACCCTATATCTCGGAACAGAAGAGACTGACCAGTCAGAAATTGAGGAATACCTTGACGACTCCCGACCTAGTAGATAGAAGATGCAAATAGCCTAGAAGAACTACCCTCGGAGGATTACATTTTAGGAGTAATTAAAAACCTTCCTAGAGGAAGGACTGCATCCCCTCATAATTTTTTGTGTTCTCAAATTAAAAAAATTATTGTGGACCTAATCATACTTATATTTACAGGGGGTTTGCCACTGAAGTACTGGTCTCGGGCAAAAATAATTATCTTTCCCCCAAAAAAACAAACCCCCCGAACAGCTTGGCTCATACCGTCCCATTACCCTGATTAACTCCGATTCAAAGATCTTGGTAAATAGAATTGCCCCTTTAATGCACAAAGTCGTCTCACCGAGCCAACATGGCTTTATACCGGGTAGATCGACTATTAATCATATCCACCGGGTAATCACTTTGTTTGATGAGATGGAGGTGACAGGGGACCCTATGGCGCTAGTCTTGCTCGACACGGAAAAGGCGTTTGATAGGGTCGCCAGGCACTTCCTCTTGGTAGCAATGGCCAAAATAGGGATCCAAGATGGATTCATCCAGGCCGTTCAAAAATTTATATAGAACCCAAAGCCGTAGTGATGGTTAATGGTAGTCTGACAGAAGAATTAAGAATCTCTCGCGGGACTAGGCAAGGCTGCCCGTTCTCGCATCTACTCTTTGCGATTTATATAGGCTCTTTCATCAGACATCTAGATCAAGATAGAGCAATCAAGCTGGTAATTCTAAATTCCTTTCCGACCAAGATATTAGCCTATGCGGATGATATCGCTATTGTAACAACTGACCCATGTACTGCTATGCTGGCAATAGAGGAAAGGGATAAACAATTTGGGAATTTGTGAGGATACGCACTTAATCAAGGGAAAACCCAGATTGTTCGAGGTAAAGGATGCTTAATGAACGATAATAGGGTGACGGAATCTGCAACTTATGTAGGCATCTCAATTACATCTGACCTTGAAAATCTTGTTAACTTCAACCTAAAACCAATAACTAGTGTAATTCAGAAAGATCTCAAGCGCCTTGATAATTTACACCTATCCCTTATATGCAGAGTAAATGCGATCAAAATGGCTTATTTCCCTAAGATTTGATACCTCCTTAGAGCAACCTGTTTGGAATGTTCTACTACTTGGCTTAGATCAATTGACTAGATATTTTCCAGCTTCATCTGGGCATACTCGCAACCCGACGCTCCCAGAAGCTTCTCACCCTCCAGAAAGATCGTGGTGGGCTGGGCCTGCCGAATCTGCAAGCATACTATTGGGCAACCGTTCTACTCTACAGCAGGGAATTACTTGGGAATAATCAGAGGAACGAAATAGGAGAGACCACTACACCATCCACATTCCAATTATTGTTAGGCAGAGAGAGCGTTGGGCATTGGTGGAGGCATCTACACGATAGTTACTACAAAAAAATCAGATTTAAAATGCTATTTAGTGGGTTTGAAGCATGGAAGGCAGTTAGGAAATTGGTAGGTGTTGGTAGACTCTCATTTTACACGCCTTTAAGGGATAATACCGACCTGCCCGCTACATTTATGGATAATCATATGCAGAAATGGTATGATGCTGGGATTAATCAATTGGGCTGCCTGTTTTCCACAGAGGGGATTCTATCCTTCGAAGAGCTAAAAAATAAATTTGGCTGGACTGGCGCGATTTCTTCAAATACCTCCAATTAATAGATTATCTTTCCCAAAAGGCAGCATTAGATTTTCATTGGTAATCTTTGCCAGGTGTTGCCTTTTTGATTAATTCAGGTGCCACCTCCATCAGACTGATTGGATGTATGGAATGAGAAGAGAGAGTGGTCTCTAGAGAAATGCAAAGTTAATCTTTGACAGTAACTTGCCAGTTTGCTCTCTGGATCTACTACTCTCAAAAGACTGACAAGTGTAAAAAGATAAGGCTTTACTCCTAAGTGATCCTATATAGTAAGTGTTGGAAATTGGGTCTGTAGTTGGCAGAGGTATGCACCCTGTCCAAGTAGGGACCAAAATCCTAGCTTGGGTAAGCTAAATACACACTAAACTATAACCTGTGCTCTCTCTCTGGTAGCTTATCACACAGCAGGCAGGTGTATCTAAAGAGGCAATGTGTAAAGTATTTGAGCAACACACAAACACAGTAACTCAATGAAAACACCACAAAAATACTCCACATATGTTTAGAATATTAGAGAATATTTCCATTCATAAAGCAAGACCTAAATGACAAAAAAACCAATACGTAGAACCGAAGTTATGAATTGTTAAAGAATAAATGAAGTAGTGCTTAGAGTGAAATAGCACTTAGGGGTTACTTGAGGTCGCACCAGCCCAGGGTAAATCCAAAGATCAGGCCGACCATGATGGTGGGTTTGCCAGCTACAGGACCCAGGCAGGGCCCGCTGAAAAAGTACCGTGGATGGAGCAAGCGTCATTGTCAAAGACTCGATGCATCTGTTTCAATTCACTCAGTTGGGTCAAAGCGTCATCGTTGCACCTCACAGTCTGGTCCAGCGTCAGCATCAAACCTCCCTTGATGCTTCATCATCGTACCTCACTGACGGGTGCCACATCATTGTTGAGCCACACTGGGATGTCCTCGGATCGGCACTGCTTCGGCATCGTAAATGTCACTGCACCAATTCCGATCAGGGCAAAGTTGTCGCTGAGTGGATTTTAAAGCAAAAAAGCTGCCAAACCCACTTCTATGGCCACCAACTGTATTAGCACCTCAGGCAAGGGAGGATTAACAGATGGCAGAGTCCAGCAGCAGCAGAATTGTGAAAGTCTTTGATGGACCAGAGACTTCAAAACAAGAGGAAAGCCAGAACACCCATGGAGTCACTCTATGTTCAAGTAAGATGGGTCCAGTCCTTGTACTCAGCAAGGCAGAGATCAGCAGGCAGCTGGGCTGATCAGCAAAGCAGAGAAGCAGATCCTTCATAGCAGTTAGACAAGCAGAGTGGCAATCCTTGTAGCACAACAGTCTTTACTTCTGGCAGAGTTCTTCACAGGTTCAGTAGTGTACTGTCTTGGTAGGGTCAGAGCCCCACCAGTACCTATAGCTAAATGTGCCTTTGAAGTTAAGCTGACTTTAAAGTAGGCCCTTGAAGTGCACGAGTCCCCTTTCACCCCAGTTCTGTCTGCCAGGCCATCTGTGGGGGGCCATTGTGTGGGACACAGGACACTGCCTATTCAGTTGTAAGTGTCAGCTTCCATTCCCTCATCCTGCCAAGGAAGAGCCATCAGAATGTAGATGAATGCATATGAGTTGATTGTCATACCCACCCTTCCTGTGGTTGTGGCTGTCTAGAGGGAATGCACAAAATGTAGCTGTCACCATCCCAGATGTGTGTTGGAGACAGCCTGCATTGCACGAAGAGCAATAAGAGCATGGAAATGTCTACTTTTTACAAATATTCAAAAGAGGCAGTCCTGAAGCACACCCATTTTTACACAATAATGATACCTGTTGATTTCATCAAGTTTAGCGCGCAGCACTTGTTTTAGTGCCCGTTCCTTTCTCACTACGGCATGAAAACATGAGAAAGAGGTGACCCGCAGTTTGCGGGCCAACATGAGTTGCACAGCCGTATGTACTTTGGTATATAAATTAATCACCATCAACCATAGTATGTCCAATATTTCTCCATTTTATTCCATTTTTTTCAAAAGTTTTTCCTTCTCATCAAAAGATGCAAAATTCTTCAGTTTCATGCCTTTTAATTATTTCACGATTGCCCATCCAGGCCTATACATGAACAATTCAGAATTAAGAGTCCTTCGAGTATTTCCAATGGTATCACACCCAATGCATTTCGGTTCTCATAAACCTTCATCAGGGGTATCTGTGATTTACAAAAATAATATTATCATCAGTCACATCTGTTTAGCACCAACCTTCTATGGCTGTCATGTAATTATGTGCATACATATCTCCACCCACATTTCTTCTGTGAATCAACTTACAACAATGTAATCTTAAAAGACACCAACCGTTACATTCACGTCCCTTGTGTCCCCACAAAAACATATTCACAATGCCTTAAGTCTTCATTTGGTGTGATCATTTGTTCAAAAAATAACTTGTACTTGTGCCAGAAAACGAAAGCTAATGCCCCAACTGTTAACTTCCAGTAAACTTAAACCTCCCGGTTTCCCCATTAATCAAAATCCCCCAATGTATATCGTCATCCTAGATCAAATATCTATACATCTCGTAACCCCGTGCATACCTGATATCAACATGTCGTACTCCTATCTACTCGTGTGCGTGTATACTCTGCTGTATCAAACCGTGTTCTAGCAGCCGATTTTTAAACCGGCGTGACCCACCCCTCCTGTATCCCTGTGATTAGTCAAACAAAAATCCCCAGTGACCCTTGAAATGCAATCAAAACAATGAACTTCAGATATTTGCATATATAAATGGTAACTTATAGCCTTCAACAACACTTTTTCAACGTGTTTACATGACAAAATATCATCGAAGAAATAGTGTCTTTGCTGTAAATTCTCCGTGACAGAAATTCCGTTGGACTTCTTTTGACGTGAAAACAATACAGTAATTTGCTTTTCTTCAATTTTGTTTGCGGGGTGCTGTTCACGGGCTGGAACGGCATATGAAATATTCAAAAGAGGTAGTCCTGAAGCACACCCATTTTTACACAATAATGATTCCTGTTGATTTCATCAAGTTTAGCGTGCAGCACTCGTTTTAGTGCCCCGTTCCTTTCGCACTAAGGCATGAATATTATCATCAGTCACGTCTGTTTAGCACCAACCTTCTATGGCTGTCAAGTAAATTATGTGCATACATATCTCCACCCACATTTCTTCTGTGAATCAACTTACAACAATGTAATCTTAAAAGACACCAACCGTTACATTCACGTCCCTTGTGTCCCCCACAAAAACATATTCACAATGCCTTAAGTCTTCATTTCGTGTGATCATTTGTTAAAAAAAAACTCGTACTTGTGCCAGAAAACGAAAGCTAATGCCCCAACTGTTAACTTCCAGTAAACTTAAACCTCCCGGTTTCCCCATTAATCAAAACCACCCGATGTATATCGTCATCCTAGATCAAATATCTATACATCTCGTAACCCTGTGCATACCTGATATCAACATGTCGTACTCCTATCTACTTCACAGATGAAATGTGGGTGGAGATATGTATGCACATAATTTACATGACAGCCATAGAAGGTTGGTGCTAAACAGACGTGACTGATGATAATATTCTTTTTGTAAATCACAGATACCCCTGATGAAGGTTTATGAGAACCGAAATGAATTGGGTGTGATACCATTGGAAATACTCGAAGGAGTCTTAATTCTGAATTGTTCATATATAGGCCTGGGTGGGCAATCGTGAAATAATTAAAAGGCATAAAACTGAAGAATTTTGCATCTTTTGACGTGAAGGAAAAACATTTGAAAAAAATGGAATAAAATGGAGAAATATTGGACATACTATGGTTGATGGTGATTAATTTATATACCAAAGTACATACGGCTGTGCAGCTCATGTTGGCCCGCAAACTGCGGGTCACCTCTTTCTCATACTTTTTACAAATGGCATTTCTAAAGAAGTAATGGTAAATCCAACTTCACCAGTAAAGAGGATTTATCATTAGCATTCCAAAGATTGGAAACATGAAGTAGCTACTCCTTTCTAATCAGGAATTACAGCCTATTTTATTTATTTTGAAAGTTTTATATAGCGCAAACATGACCACAGAGTGTATCAGAGCGCTTTACAGTATATATATATATATATATATCAAGAAGGGTACAAGCAAAAAAACAGAACCAACAAAGCAAAAAATTCACAGTCATATAAAGTCCGTAATTCTCTTGACCCTGACAGTAGGGCCACAAATCAACGACTGTGGCCTCAATATCGAATGGAGGAGCCAGAAATTTCTACATCAGCCTTTGACTTCTTTTTTGAAGAGGACAGTGGAATGGTTCACCCTGACTTCTGGGGGAAGGGAGTTCTAAATCCTCTGAGCCATACCTGAGAAGGTTCCATTATAGTTTTTTCTTTTCTTGAATTTCTGTGGGTTGAGCAATTGGGTTCTGGTGCCTCTGGAGGCTCTTGAACCACATGAGAGCTCCAATGCCTGAGTGAGGTACAGCGGGGTATTGAAGTGGATGGCTTTGTGTGACAAGCATTCAATTTTTAACTGTATCCGAGCTTCATATAGAAGCCAGTTCAAGGAGAAATATGGTTGTGTTTTTTAGTGCCAGTTATGAGCCTAGCAGCAGAATTGAGGGCAACCCTAAGAGGAGCCATCTTTACTCTGGGCAAGCCTCAAAGCGCTGAGCTGCCATAGTCCAGATTTGAGATCACTAATGCTTGCACTGCAGCCGTTAGGTCATGAGCAGGGAGGTAAGGTTAGAGTTTCCTTAGAAAGCTGAGTTGGAGGTTCATTCCTTTTCCTTTGGTGAGGGAACTGATGTGCTTCTATATTTTCAGACTTTTGTCTAACATAATACCCAGAGACGTTGCGGAATCAACAAGGTGAGGTCTACAGTTAAGAGCAGTAAGCTGATTCAACTATTTTTCCATGACCGGAGATTGCTTGTGGGGTGCGATTAAGAGGAATTCCGTTTTGAGAGCATTTAGCTTCAAGTGGTTACGTGTCAGCCAGTATTGTGTTTCCAGAAGGACTGAGTTGAAGGACTGAATGTCCTCGGAGGAGGCGATCTTCAGGTATAGTTGGGTATCATCCACATACATGTGATAGTGAATGCTCGATGATTCCAGAATTTCTGTCAGAGGCTCCATGAGCAGGTTGAAGAGTGTGGGTGAAAGCGCTGAACCCTGTGAAACCCCCAGAGTGACTGGTGCAGGATGAGACAGGGATTGGTTCACCGTGAAGATTTGGAATCTGTTATGAAGGAATGAGGAGAGACAGTGTAGTAAAGGCCCAGATAGCCCCGTCCTGTTTCCCTGGAGGTCAATTAGGTTATTGTGTTTGACAGTATTGAATGCTGATGAAAGGTCAAGAAGGATCAGTAGGCACGACTCATTATGGTCCAAAATTCTTAGCGCATCATCGACAATGTGAGTTAACGCAGATTCTGTACTGTGGCCAGGGCGGAAACCAGATTGGCATTGGTCCAGGAGTTGGAAATGATCAATGTGGTTACAGAGTTGGGCGAGCCCACATTTCTCTAGGAGCTTTGCCAAAGTGAGGATGTTAGAGATTGGGCGAAAGTTATGAGGATCTGTGGGATCAGCAGATGATTTCTTTAGAATCAGGTTAACTTGACCCTATTTTAGGCAATCCGGGATAGCACCTTGCCGAAGTGATGCATTGACAATCTTAGCCCAAATTGTTAGTAAGGAGGTTCTAACTTCCAAGAAAAGGTTCGATGGCAGGGTGTCGTTGTAGTGATTTGAAGGTTTCAGAATCGTCAAAATTTTATATAGTGCATTCATCCAAGGTTTGGAAAAGACTCCAGGATGCGTTGTTTTTGGGGAGGTAGGGCTGCGCAGGGTAAGTGATATCCAACCATGGGGGAAGGAGGGCGTTCAGTGGACTGATCGACAGGTGATCAAGGACAGAGCGTAGTTCAGTTTCAATCTTAATAGTCTTATCGGTGAAGAAATCAGCGAATTCTTTGCAGGTCAGCAGTGTCCCTTGACCCAGTGACGAAACATTAGGATGATTGTTAGCGTGGGACTCGGTGCGTTTGAACAATTTTTTGGGACTTTTTTTGCATGCTCTTGTTAATTTCTGAAAAAAGTGGCCTTCGAGCATCTGATGCATTTATTGTAGATGCTTCTTAGGGATCTCAGATGGTAACGATCAAAAGATTCTTTGCTGAGCAATCAATTATCAATATACCACAGTCTGTCACCAGTCCAAAATTTTCTTAGCACTGATCCACAGTATTTTCAATGTGTAAAATGTCCAGCTTTGTGTCCAAAGTAATGTATCCGCCTTATTGACAACACCAAGGTATGTTGTTATAGCATCATGTCCATTTATTTCAATTCTTGATCAAAGAAAGCAGCCAACACGTGTTTCGTCTGGCATTCAAATCATGCCTTTCGACTTCTTCAGGGCTGCAAGCCAAGAAGACAATAGTATTTACAATTCAAAGTATGACACTCTATATATATTTTATAAAGTGATGTAAAAAGATATAGCAACGTGTAAGGTCAAATTCAAAGAAATCCATGTGGTTTGTTTTAAGCAAATTAAAGAGTCACCTAATTATGAGAGTGCATACCCTGGTGAAAGAGAAACACAAGAAAAGGCCCACAGATACCAAGCTTGTCACAAGTTTTTAGATCAAGAGATTTACCAAAATAAGAGTTCTGCAACTCAGATTTCCACTGGTACAACCGTAAGTTACGCCCTAAAACGACAGAGGACAATCCTCAGTTCGTCATTAATAAAAACAACCATCTCTTAAACAGGTTAAAAGTGAACCCATATTTACTCTAGCAATCATAAAGTCCAATAGAAAAGAGTTCCTCAATTTTGGTAGTCCACATTCATAATTCAATCAAAAACACCTTCATAGGCTCCCTGCATCATCAAATTAACAGTTCTCACTAATGCATCCCGGTTACATTAAATTAAATCAATAGTGAACCATTGTCATGTCACTCACCTCTAGTTCGAGGGATTCTCTCCAAAATAAACAAAATCATACATTTCTCAAAATGTGCGTTTATCCAATTATCTTCAATCTCATGGCACAAGATACCCCATATGTATTAATATTCTGTTGTAAAGGAAAAAATATACAAATAAAAAATAATATATAAAAATATAATAAAAGTCTTGTTTCTCAAACTGCAACCGCTATTATTATACCTTCATTCTCATACATCAGTGTCCAAACACTCACCTATATTTCGACTGATTATCTCCAAAGCGTAACCACAACCTTCTTATTTATATGTAAGGTCAAAGAAAATGCCGTTTTTATCCTCAATCTCAGCAACACGGGTACGTGGCGAGTAAGCATTCTGTTGCAAAAAAGAACATAAAGTTCTTAAGTATCTAACTAAGACGATTTGCTGTTTCCAAAACAACTCGTATTCAAAAACCGGGCTGCTTACCATCAAAATCCAGCGAGTACGCCAAACCAGAATCACACTCCGCAGCGAGCGTTCTACATCGGCGCCATTATATAGAACTTATGTCAATAATAGAGAATCTGTCGCCATCTTGTAATGGTAAAATACACTATAGCTGTATCTGCATGTGAAATTATTTTTATCTAAACATCCAATCATCAAATATATATACGTCAAAATTAAAAATTACTGAAATCTAACAATACTGAGAGTATTGGATGAAAACAAAAGCGTAAGTAAATTCAATCTTAGGTACCCTCGTATGTACCAAAAACCGCTAATTATCTATTCTCGTGTTGACGTAATAGTCTAATATACAGAACCCAAAATATTGTATTGGTACTGACAGTATACAAATCAGCAAAATTGTAATATCTCAGTAGTCCAAATAAATCATACCAATATAAGGAGTATTCGAACCCCTTATTTAAAGAGAGATATCTCAGTACTCCAATCTATAGTGCCACCGCTGCCATGTATAATCCTGATGTGACACAAATAATAGCTTGTCTCATCAATCATAAGAACTTCGGATTGTCCACTTACGTTCCCGAGTGACAACACCGAGCATACCTGGAAATCTCAATATAGCGAATGAATATATATTTATATTGTAAGGAGGGGAAAAAAAAGTGTAGGTGACACATCGGGGGTGCAGATGATAGGCAAAATGTATAGGTAAAACGTACAACAATAATAATATACATGTAGTTCTTCACTCCACAGTAAAAGCTGTACATGATATTGTTACACATTAGGTCAATTACTTCATTAGTATTACTAATCTCTCCTTTCAAAAACAGAGGACAGGACAAAGTATCCATTAATGTTAACAGTTGTACATAATGAACATTCCTCAAAGGCATATTATTTCACTTTACTGTAACAATCAATACTAACATATTCTTAAAATTGTAATCTCCTAAAAAGAATTGAAATTCAGAATCCAAATTTAATCCTTCCTCTACAGCTCGCAAAATCATAATCCATCTAGCTTCTCTCCGTCTCAGTTTTAGAGTTCTGTTCCCACCTCTTCTATCAACACTCACATGTTCTATTCCATGATATGTGAATGTATGTTTATCGGAGTCATTCCGATTTTGGATAGCATGGGAGGCAATGGGGTAGCGTGTATCCCCATTTTTAAGAGCACGAAATTGTTCAATCATTCGTTCTTTCAATCGTCTCACTGTACTTCCAACGTAAATTTTTCCACACGTACATGCTATTATATAAATAACAAATGTGGTATCACAGTTAATAAATGTTTGGATTTTAAAAGTACCAGTGTTATTATATTCAAAAGACACAATCTTCTTTGTGGCCCATCTACAACAACTACATAGGCCACAGTGATGGAAACCTGTAGGTTTAGGACGCCACCACTGACCTGGCTGTATAGGTTTATTAATTTTGGGATAGCTCGGACTCACCATGTTAGCAAGGGTCGTACCCTTGCGAAAGGTTAAATTTGGCCTTTCGGATAAATATGATGTTATATCCCCATCTGTCTTCAGTATATGCCAAAATTTGTTTAAAATGGCATACAATTTGTGGCTCCCTGCTCCAAAATTGGTAATCATCCTCACCTTCTGTGGATTCTGAGTCAACTCACTATTGTTTCTGGGTTTCAGTGTATCTTCTCTCTTGAGCTTTAAAGCTCTATCATAAGCTTTTTGAATAACTTAATCCTTATAACCTCTGTTTCTGAATCTACTAGTCATATCATTAAGGTTCTTCTTGAGGTCACCATCGTCCGAACAATTCCTCCTGGCTCTCAACATCTCACCAAAACGAATTGCTTCTATTTGGCTTTTAGGGTGGCAACTATCTGCGTAAAAGTGCATTACAGCTAGTTTCCTTTCGGAACATTTTACTACACAATTTGTCATCTTTCACGAATAATTCAATATCCAAAAAAGTAATATGTTCATAGTCAAAATGTGTAGTAAATGTCATGTTTAGGTCATTAGAATTGAGGTAAGAAAAAAATGTGTTCAATTCCTCAGGGGTACCCCTCCAAATCAGTAAACAATCATCAATAAATCTTCCCCAAAAATAAATATGGTCAATCCAGTTCTGCCCCCTTGGGCCCCAGATCCACTCCGCCTCTAAGCAACCCATGAAAAGGTTCGCGATGGACGGAGCAAATCTGGAACCCATAGCAGTTCCAAGTTTCTGTCTATACCAAGTTTCCTCATAAAGGAAAAAATTGTTTTCAAGTACCATTTTGGTCATTTCTAAAATCATCATTGTGTGATCTAGGTATTCTGCTGGTCTTCGATTCAAAAAGTACTCAATAGCTTGTATGCCCAACGCATGATCTATGTTGGAATATAAAGAAACAAGATCTAAGGTTGCTAAAATCATATCTGATTCCCAGGTTACATCATTCATGATATTAAGAACGTGTTTAGTATCCTCAATGTGTGAGGGAAGGTTCTGAATAAAAGGTCTCAAATACAAATCTACAAATTGTGAGAGTCTTTCAGTCGGCCCACCAACTCCAGAAATGATGGGCCTACCTGGTGGTTTCTCTCGATTTTTGTGTATTTTTGGAAAGGTATATAGGCACGGGGCCCTCAGACATTCAACTCTCAGATACAGATATTCTTCATGATCAAGTAAAGTACATTCATACCATTGCTTCAATTTCTTATTGATCATAGTCATGGTCATAGGTAAAGGGTTGGTACTGATTTTCTCATAATACCTAGTATCACCTAGTTGTGATAAAATTTCAGAGTCATAATCTTTTTTATCCATAACCACGATATTGCCACCCTTGTCAGCCTTACGTATTATAATATCTGGTTGTAGTATTAGTTCTTTGAGCGCTAGCCTCTCATCATATTTTAGATTACCACCAATCTGTTTCTTCTTATTCTTACATTCTCTTTTAATCAATTCGTCTATGTCAGCAGTCACTGATTTATAGAATGCATCCACCACATTGCCAGCTGACAGTTGTGGTGTCCATTTTGATCTAACTTTAAGTCCACTAGAGGAAGCATATCCAGAATTGATCTCTAGGTCCCCCAATAGTGAATTCACGGTCACCGGATCTTCTTAATTTTCAGTCAATGATAGCAGAAGTTTTGTATCATATACCTCTTGTATAGTAATGTTACTAAATACTGGTTTACTAACCACTTTAGTCTCACTGCTATCATGTTTGGAAAAATGTTTTTTCAATTTTAAAAGTCTCGCAAATTTGTACAAATCAATTTTAGCTGAATACCAATCAATGCATACAGTTGGACAATATCCCAAACCTCTCTTTAATATTGACACCATATTTTCCGAAAGTACAACTGATTTCCTTAGTACCTACATTCACTTCCTCCAGGATCGTAGTCTCATTCCTGGTCTTGTTTCTTCTGCCTTTGACGATGTTCAAGGAAGGGATAGGATTGCCACAGCCTTTCCGCAAGTCTTAAATTCCTTCTTTCGGTATTAAGACTATCATTGAACCAAGGTTTGGAGAGTTTAGATGACAATCTTTTAAGCTGTAGCGGTGAAACCAAGTCTAATACATTGACAATGAATTTAGTTGTTTGTCATTGCCAGGACATATACAGCTTAAAAGTACTTGTGCTACCTGTTACTTACAGAGTACCCTGCCCTTAGGGCTATCTAGGGTCTAACTTAGGGGTGACTTAAGTTTAGTGAAAGGGGAGTTTAAGGCTTGGTAGGTGGTTTTAAATGCCAAGTCGAAGTGGCAGTATGCTGCACACACAGGCCTTCCAATGGTAGGCCTGAGACAGGTTTAAAAGGCTACTTATGTGGGTGCCACATTCAGTGTTTCAGGCCCACTAGTAGCATTTACATTACAGGCCCTGAGTATATGGTATACCACTTTACAAGGGACGAATAAGTAAACTAAATATGCCAATCAGGTATACACCAATGTCACCATGTTTAGGGGAGAAGCGCATGTACTTTAGCACTGGTAAGTAGTGGTAAAGTGTTCAGAGTCCTAAGGCCAACAAAATGTTACAGCAAAAAGTGGAGGTAAGTTGGCAACATGTTTGGGGGAAGACCGCCCTTAGGAGGACAGGTCTAACAGTAAGAGACACAGTGCTCCACCCCTTCTTCCTACTGACACTTGAAGAACAAGATTATGGATGATATTATTGGCAATGAATTTGCAGCTTGGCTGAGCTACCCTCATAACAGTCCTGGAACTGTGCTAGGAGTATCCACAAACAGTGTCTGCAACATCTCACTGACTGGTTTTAGGCAACACCTAGCAGGGTGTTGGAGAATAACCTGAGATCTACCAGTGATGTCTCTGAGAACCTGTTTCCCAGCAAGGTGATAGAACATTGCCTTTGAAGTCTGCAAATTTCAGCTGGAGGAACCCAGCAAAACATATTTTGTTTGGTGCTGGAGCTGTCACTGCATGAGGAGTCTGCCGGGCGGAGAGTGAGCCCATTAGTCGCTGCCTGGTGGAGAATCAGTTCAAAGCAAAGAAGTGCTGATTAAGAAACCATAGGCAGTATCTATATTGTGCAGCACATAGTGAGATTGGTGAGCTCCTCTAAGCAATTGGGTATAATCAGCATACTGTTGAATGGTGATTTAGCAGCTATATGTAAAGGTTGAATGTAGCAGGAAACAGTATGACTCTTAGTAGTACACCATTTTCAGGAATAAGGTAAGTAATATGAAGGAGTACTTTTTTAGGAAATGCGATTTTTGCCGTGGAGAAATGAGAGAACCATTTCAAGACTTTGTTTTCTCTTAGTGGGGTAAAAGATGTCTAATACAGGTTCTTTCCTAATTGAATTGAACAACACTGATAAGACAAATGGACTATTTCCAAGTACCGCTGGAATCCTGATTTTGGAACAAGCAGGGTTTGTGATAAAACGTTTTGTGGAATCATCTCATTCCCGAGTAGCTTTCAGCAGCCTAACAAACTCTCTGTGACATAAAGCAGTTGGAAAGGCACAAAAGATGTAGCAATGAGGTGCATAAAGTCAAATTCCCATGTTATGGTCTAATCCTTAGCTCTGTAATGTGTAATGAAGTGATAATACTGCATCACGAAAATACAGTATCCTGCAGTATCAGTAAATCCCCATGCTGTTTTACTGCATAATTCTACTGCAGGAGTCATAATGACCACTGCCATGATTCAAAGTTTGACTGTAGGAAAACCTTAGCCCAAAAATGGTTTTTAGTCCTCATCTTCTTCTCCTGGCACCTTTGTACAAGCTCAACAGTGATTGGGCTGCCATTACTGTAACACCAGACCCTGGGTAGAATAGAAAAGTGCATTTTTTTAAAATACTTGAGCCAGGTACTGTACATAAAGCATGCATATTAATGAAGAGGACATGAAGTTGGAGTTTCTCCATCTTCAAGCCCTCTTCATGAATATATTGTTTTGTTGAACAGTTCATGGTCATTATTGCTCCTATATATAAACCATAGTCATGTTTTGAGATGACCTGCATTTTGATATTACATCAAACTGTCTCATTGCATATGTTTGAGACATCAATTTCTGTACAAAAAACATTGCACATGTCTGAGATACCATTTTCTGTATAAATAATTGCTAAAGGCTGCTTTGTACTGTTGCTGATGCAGCTTTTTACATGACAGTTAATAAAATAATATTTTCTATCTTCAGTATACCATATCATGGTACATGGCTAATTTGTGCCATATTTTAATTGCATATTTAGGAAATGTATATGCCCGCATACTTTTATGTACAGTACCTTGCTCAAGCATGTTTCAAAATTGTCCATGTTTCTCCCTGCTCTTGACAAGACATTGGTATGCAGGCGACCTCCTCTTTCCTAAATTAGAATAGAAAAGTATCTACATAAGGAGAGCAGGAGACCAAACCGAGCTGGCGCCAAACAGACCACTACGGAGTTTTTCTTTTACTGATCAAATATATAATAGGTTTACTCTCTTGACTGTGTCACAGGACTCAAGCTATGTATATAAAGTGAGGCCTAAGTATCCACAACAATGTGTGTGCACTCATCTTGAGTGGACCTTGTCTTGCTCTTCGTGGTGGACAGCTACTAAAGAATTATTCCCTAGGCTGATCTTCTGACTTGGCAGAGCTCCATTTACAGTGGCGCAGTGGGTGAACAATGATGGACTGGAAGGTGGACCAGAGGGACTGACAGTTGCTGATTTGCTTAATCATTCCCAAGATCACTTAGCTGCTTCTTGCGGGGCAAATATTAGGCAGTTTTCGGGGTGCATGTGACATGATAGGGCTTTGGGATTTGTTCCAGTGAAGAAATCTAACTTTGGTCCCTGTTAGGAGCTCACATTTCTGAGCAGATATGAATATTTCACGTGAGAACGGTCGCATTATGTCTGAAATGATAGTTGAGTTGTAGCAATATGTTCAAGATCAATGCCAGCTGCAAGATTGTCAGATATGGTCACTTTCTTTTTCACCATTCTCCACTTACAGAAGCTTTTCAATCATGACTAAGCATGACTAAGCAGAGGCTTTTAGGAGTCTCGTGGTGCGAGGTTTTGAGAAGCTAGATCAAAAACTAAAACTGGGACGACGGGAATTGCAAGGACTGAGGAGGTTGCATCATCCAGTCCATTGTTCTGATGGATCCTCAGAAATGTTGCTCGCCTTTCAGTGCTAAGGGGCACATTAGGATTGCGGTTAATCCGCATCCTCCGGGCCGGCAGATTAGGATGGCTGGGGGATCTTTTTTCCGTCCGCCGCTTTTCCGCCGCGGTCGCCTTCCATCCACGGCGGAAAAGCACTAACATGGCTGGCGGTGTCTATCAGACACCGCCAGCCATATTAGGATGTCAGCGGCGCTATGCCTTTACACGGCGGCATTTCCGCCGTGCAAAGGCATACGGACTTTTCTTTGGGGGCCCGTTGCGGGCCCCCAGGGCTGAAGGGGGGTGGGGGGTGCACAGCGGGGGTACCTATGGTACCCCCATGCCTTTGCGTGCACGAAGCGGTAGGCACCACGCGGTGCCTGCAGCTTCGTGCACGCAAAGGTAAACATGTTTTTTTAACATTGCGGCGTGTGCTGCTTCAAGCAGCACCCGCCGCAATGTTAAAGACACAGTATGTGACCGCCAGGGTGGCGGTCACATCCTAATTAGCACGGAGTGACCGCCGCTGCCCCTGCAGACGGTCCCTCCTCCTCTGGGGTGGCGGACGGACGAAGGTCCTTCCGCCATCCTAATGAGCCCCTTAATTTGGAAAAAAAGACGTGCCAGGGCCCTTGTCAGGAGGCCTCTGCAGCGTGCATTACCAAGTGCCCCAACTAGTGCTGCCAATCACAGTACCAGCACAACTACTAACCACCACACTCCAACAAGTGTGACAGTTCAGACTATTCCATACCGTCAAAGCTATAAGAATGGCTTGGGAAGCAGCGAATAGCCTTTTTTAATGTATATTCAATTAATAAACAACTGTTGTTGTGCACCTCTTTAAATTAGACAGACAGGAAAACTATGTGGTATACTTTCATAAGTGCCCATGTTGTCAATCAAGTGGCAGTGCCGAGGACTTATTCCTGGCATTTTGCACTAACTTCTTAGTGCAAAAAGAATCCTCACATCCATTTTTGATGCAAGGGTGTGCATTTTGCTCTAAATGCAAAACAACACAAACAACCGCATAATCAGCTGCTCCATTTTGCTAAATGTATTGTTTCTGTGCTAATATCCGCCTCCAAATTTCTCTTATTTACTTGAGTGGAAGTAATAGCGTAACTATCGGTAATTCAACATCAAAGTGGAATGTGGAATTACCAAAATTATTCCAATTACTTCAACATAATTAAAATTGCTCCCAGACCTAGGGCCTTATTTACAACGCCTTTGTGCTGCCAGTGCGTCACTTTTTATGATGCTCCGGCGTGCCGAGTGCAGACTCATATCTAAGAGGCCACGCAAAGCCACTTTGCATGGCTTTTCATGACCTTGTAGATATGATATAAGGCTACGCCGCACAAGTCACTGGGTTGCCTTACACTGCATCAGGACGGCATTCTATTGGCGTTGCTGTGGGTGTTTCCATGCAACACCCATGGGTTTTGATGCATTCCCAGAATTACCAGGATCCGTAAACCTGGGAATGTGTCAAAACTGTACATCTTCTCAGGGCAGGTATAACGAGGATAAATATTTTATTTATTTATTTGTTTATTTATTCGGTGTTTTGTATAGCGCAAACTTGACCCCGTAGGGTATCAGAGCGCTTCACAGTTCAGAACATGGTAACTTTTCCGGTACAGAGTCCTGTTTAACATTAATATATTCCGGTCCAGTTCAAAGTGGACACATCTAGTTCTTTTGATAACTGCTTTAGTACATACGCAGGCTGTAAGATTAGAGGGACCATGACCTCAAGGGAAGAAAGTCGTGTGTCCTTGAGCAAGAGTATTTGGGCGAGCCATGTGGGGATGCTCTGTAATGCTTACGGTAGGAATTTACTCTTTAAGAAGATCTTGGTTTCTTTCTTGAATCTTGTGTGGTTGGTTTGCTTTCTGATGTTTGGAGGTAGCGAGTTCCATATTCTTAGTGTGGCACCTGAGAACACTCTGTTGTAAGTTTTATTTTTTTTGCGGAAAATCAGTGGTTTCGGCTCTAGGTCTCTGGCGCTCCTTGATTGTCTGTTTCCCCCAGAGATCACCAGTTTCTGCGCTAGGTATCTTGGTGACTTGAGGTGTAGAGCTTTGTGTGTTATGCAGGCCAGTTTGAGCTGAATTCTGGCTTCATAAAGTACCCAGTACAGTGCTTTCAGGTGAGGAGAGATGTGGTCGAATTCTTTTGACCCTGTTATGAGCCTTGTTGCTGCATTGAGGCAGGCTTTTAGCGGTGTTGTTGCAATTTTGGGGAGCCTAGAAAGTGTTGTGCATCCGTATTCGATCCGCGAAATTACTAATGCTTGGATTGCCATTTTGAAGTCCGCCGTTTTGATGAAAGGTTTCAATTTCTTAATGTAGCAAAGGTGAAATCTTGCACTTTTACCCAGCGTGTAAATGTGTGACTGCATGTTAAGGCTTCGGTCTAGGTTTATTCCTAGAAATTTGGTTGAATCTACAATGAGCGGGGTGCAGTTGAGTGCGGTGATCAAATTGGTCCATTCTTTTATAATGGGCGGACTTTGGTGGAGGAAATTAGGAAGAATTCAGTTCTTTTTGCATCTCGTTTAAGCTGATTGCTTGTTAGCCATTGCATCATTATATCAAAATATGTTTATTTCTCCTTGTTTTTTCCTCTTTCTATGTGTGTTGAATTCTTCAGTATGCATAGAAAGAAGAAAATATCTCCTTGGATCATTTTTGTGCATGAAGGTGTCCCTTCCGGCACAAAAACAATCCTGCCAACAACGCTTGTACCCTTGTACCATGGTGCAAGGTTGCCTGTATTAATGCTAGGCACCATATTGTGCACCGGCGTTGGCTGAAAGAACAGGAATGCACTGTATCTCATAAATATGATGCGTTCCTACCCTTTAGATATGGCGTAGGTCAGCGCATCAAAAAAATGTGGGGTACTGCAATACGCTAAATCATGTTAAATGAGGCCCCTAGTGTTTAGTCAGTGGATTTTCGTTACTCTGCATTACAGAATACAGCAGCCTCTGCACCAGCAAGCATAAAAGCAGAGTGAGTGCTCAGCTGTCTTTGAGGAGTAGTAGGTAGATGACTTATTCAATTCCGGATTGGCGTTCAGTTCAGCAGAAACAGTGGATGAAAGGGATATTATGTGTTTCTAACCTGTACTTGTTGCTTTGTTTCTAGGGTCCTCTGAGCTTCACTACTAAATTATAACTCCACAGCGTGTACAGTAAGCCATAGTGATTACACATAAAAATGGGCAAGGTCTAGGCATTAATATTTCTATAGAAGGATGCTGTAGGTAATCTGCCTTTTTCTGTATGGTCACCCGTACATTTTTGCCTTTTACTGGACCCAATTTTTGCTGGACTTTTAAATCTCTACACTGATATCCTTGCTATAAAGGACTAAAGTGCCTGTGCTCCCCTTTAAACTTGGTTAAATTGACGTATTCTTAACTAACATTTGTCTTGTCTATAGGTCTCTGGTATATGATATAGAAAATACAGCCAGGACCTGGAAGTTACATGCCGCTAGAGGACTGCAACACCTTTGTATCATCCAAAAAAGTGGCCTACAACATATGCCTTCAGGCCTACCACAATGTAAAATATGCAATGCAACCTGTCAAACTAACTCTTTTTGACAAGCATCTGCCACATGCATCAACAGAAGGAATTGCGATTCCTAAATAGCGATTTTTAAGGAATCACTTTTTAGGAATCGCAAAAGCCTATGCATGTAGGAATCGCTATAAAAATAGTGATTCCTACACATTCCTTAATTGCAGGGCCATAGGAATGAATTGGAAATTGCATGAGGTACTCGCAAATTGCTCATGCAATTTCATGGGTACAAGGGTGACACCCTGTTATACCCCTGAAATTGATCTGTGCACATATGTGCACATATATTGCACACACACACATGCCCTAAGGGCATGTGTGTGCACAACATGAAACTTAAAAAAATTAACAAAGTGCATTTTTCAAAGTTCAACTTCATGGCTATTTGCTACTCCTATTAACGAAATCGCTAATTTCTCAACTTTAATGCATTGCATTTGAGGAATCTCAATTTGGGATTCCTTAAAATGCAATCGCAATTTAAGGAATTGCAATTTAGACATTCCTTAAATTGCGATTTTTGCATTTGGGATCATGCATCCCAAATGCAAACATACCGGTCGCAAAGGGGCCGATTCTGAGAATCTACCCGGTTGCGATCTTTTTTTCCTTTGATGCATGTGCCTTCAAAGGTGTCTCTTTTAAATATTAATAAGTCACCTATTTGTAGGCATGGTATTTAAAAACGGGCCATGTAAAAAATAATGACAATATTTTCCTACATTAACAAGGCCCTGTTGGACTTGGCCCTATTTGCAGGGTCATCCCTGAACTTTTTGCCTCTCTCCTGTATTTTGTCTGACCTGTTTTTGTTGCAGATCCTGTGTGCAGTCTGGTACTGCCATGTTGACTTGGCAAGTGCACCCACTTGCAGGTCCCTAAACCTTCCCTGTTCTACATATTAGTCACCCCTATGATAGGCCCAAGGGCAGGATGCATTGTAGGTAAAAGGTAGGACAAACCCTGATATGTGTGGCATGTCCTAATAGTGAATTACAGTCATTTTAGTTTTTCACTATGTCCCGCATAGGCCAGAATGGGCAGTTTGATTATTACACCTTATAAGCCTAACTGACTCAGGGAACTAGGTGGAAATTCGAGTTTAGTATGCCTTAACTCAGAATGATAAAATGTATCTTTTAGTGAAGTTGGTTTTAACATTCTGTGCTTGAAAATACCAATTTTAGAAAGTGGGTATTTTCTTGTCTAACTATCCAAGCCTGCCTCTACTAGGTTGTGTATTCCTTGTCTGGAGTTTGAGTGACAGAGACTGGGGGATTCCAGGAGAGAGGGTGAGTCATAACAAGGCTGAATAGCGAGATCTGCATGCAGATGGAAGGGAGGAGTTGCACCTGTGACCTGAATAGGGCTGTGCCTTCCCTTCACAATGCTGGCTCCACCTCCTGTGGTGCGTCTAATGTTCCTGGCCTGCACTGTGAAAGGAAAGAAGGAGTCTTGTCAACAAAGTGCTCCAGGACTGACCAGAACTGGTTTGGACTAGGCAAAGGCCTCTCTCCCTTCAGAGAACAAAGGGAAAATTAGTATAAACGAGGGTACCCAGACCAAAGAACTTTAGATCACTTTTGGGGAACAAGAAGAAATGTTTGCTGAGGAGAGGAACCAGAGGAACTGAGGAAGAGACTATCCATAAGCTGAGTGCTGTCTGCCTGCAGTGGTTGTCTGACTGCCAATGAAAGGAAAAAGGACTTTGTGCTACTTTCATTCAACTTGTGAAGGATCTCCAAGGGCTTGAGATAGAGCTTACCTCCTGCTGAAGTCTCAGGGACAACAGACTTAACCCACCTGCTCCCCAGGAGTTCTTAGGAAGGGCCTGCAGTTGGGTTGGGCTTTTTGAGGGACTGCGTGTCGCAAGGAGATGAAAGCGTGACTCATGGAGAAGCGTGTCGCCGCAGCTGCCGCTGTTGCTTCGCAATGCAGAAGCGCCTCGCATCACCGGAGAAGAGGATTGACGTCTCACCAGACGCCCCCCCATCATCGGAGAAGCGAGTCGCCGCCGCAGCCGTCGCATCGCTGGGAAAGCATGTCGCCGCTGCAGCTGTCGTATCATCGCCAAAGCGCCTCGCTGGAGAAGAGGATTGACGTTGCATCAGATGCCGTCGCATCACCGAGAAGCGTGTTGCACGGACTGTCGCCCTTCAGAACAATCGTTGAGTCGCCGCACGGCCGTCGGGCGTGCACGCATCGTGTTGCATCAAGAAGAAGGCGCCATTTTGTTTCATTGCACTGGAACTTCATCGCATCACAGAGCCACTGGTTGCATCATCACGGAAGCGCAGTAAGAAACCTACGCATCACCTCCCCACGCCGAGAAGAACCGACGCATCCCCTACACATCAGTAGGGACCTGACGCATCACCGTTCGTGCGTGTAAGGAACTGACACATCACCTTCCCTGCAACACTTTCGTTGCATAGCGTTACTCATCCAAAGGTACATTGAACTCAAAGTGTCGCATTTTACATCTTAGAAGTACTAAGCTAATTCTACCATTTTGAAAGTAGAGTACTGTGGAATTTTGTTGTTTGTGGTCTTTTGTTAAGTCTATATAAAAAAACTTATTTTTATACTACGACTTGTGTGGTGTCCATCTGTAGTGTTGTCACTGGGTTACTGTATGTGTTCACAAATGCTTTACACACTGCCTCTGAGATAAGCCTGTCTGCTTGTGCCCAGCTACCAAGGGGGTGAGCTGGGGTTATTTTAGGAGTGTACCCCTTACCCTGACTAGATGCAAGGGTCAATATTTGGTCAAAGTTACCTATCTCTGGTGACCGCTCAGCCCTCCACAGGGCTTGGTCGCCCCACTCACCGCCCCCCTGTGATTCCATTCGCCGCCCCGCTCCCGCCACCCAGCTGCTCCTCCCTCCCGGCTCCTTACTTAAGAGGGACCGTAGGGGACCACAGAGTGTGACCGCTCAGCACTCCACAGGGCTTGGTCGCCCCACTCACTGCTGCCGCTCCTGCCTGCCTTTGCCGCTTCCTGCCTGCATATTCCTTCGCTCGCTGCCTGCTGCTCCTGGGAATTTCCCGCTGCTCCTGGGAATTTCCCGCTGCCCGCTGCTTCTTGGAATTTCCCGCCGCTGCCTCCCTGCGGCCCCGCCCCCTGTGATTCCATTCGCCGCCCCGCTCCCACCACCCAGCTGCTCCTCCCTCCCGGCTCCTTACTTATGACGCCCCCAGAGCGACCGCGCAGCGGATGCGCGCAGCGGGAGCGCCGATTGAGCGCCGAAGGTGCGGCAAAGGTAAGCCCGTCTGCGCCCGTCCGCGCCTGGCCCGTGCCCAGCGCCAGGACCCCTGGCCCTCCCCGCCGAGGCAAGACGACCCGACTGACCTACGACGCCGCCACTCTCAACGCACTCAATGCGGGCCGGACCCACGCCTGCTGCCGAGCCACCCCGAGACGCACCCACGGACCCTTCACCTGCTGCACCTGCAAGTTCACCTGCCTCCGAACCTGCCCCGCACCCGCCAAGACAAACACCAGCAGCAACCACCTCAAGTGCATCCTGATCAACACCCGCTCCGTTCACAGACACGCCGTGGAACTCTGGAACCTCCTCGACGCTACATCATCGGACGACCTGGATGAACGCCTCCTCTGCACCCAACATCGCCATCGCCATCCCGGACGGGTACAAGATCATCAGGAGGGACCGCATCAACCAGGCCGGAGGTGGCATCGCCATCGTCCACAGGAACACCATCCGCATCACGACCGACGCCAACGACTCCTTCGCCGCAGCCGAACATCTCCACTTCCAGATTCACACCGACCCTAAGACGACCCTCAGAGGCACCCTCGTCTACAGACCCCCGGGACCACGCACACAATTCAGCGAAGACATCACAGACTTCATCAGCCCGCACGCCCTCCCCTCCACTGACTACATCCTCCTCGGGGATCTCAACTTCCACCTGGAGAACAACAAGGACCGCAACACCACCGCCCTGCTGGAAAACCTCGCCAACCTCGGACTCAAGCAACTGGTCAACACCCCCACCCACTACGCCGGCCACACGCTTGATCCCGTCTTCTCTTCCAGCAAGTACATCTCCTTCAGCCACGCCACCGGACTCCACTGGACCGACCACAGCTGCGTCCACTTCAGCTTCAAAAGATCCACGACCCACCACCACCCGCAACAGGTACCTCACAGGAATTGGAGCAAGATCACCGCAGACCAGCTCACCACCTCCCTCAGCCAGAGCCCACCCGCCAACACAACGGACCCCAACGAAGCAGCCCGCAACTTCACACAGTGGCTGACCGCCTGCGCCGACGACCTCGTGCCACTATAGAACCCTCTCAGCAGACCCAGAAGCAAGAAGGCATCCTGGTTCACCGACGACCTCAAGGACTCCAAGAAGACCTGCCGCACCCTCGAGAAAGCCTGGCTCCTCGACCGGACCACCGACAACATGACCGCCCTCAAACACGCTACCCGCAAGCACCACCAGCTCATCCGCACCACCAAGAAGAAATCCCTGAAGGACAACAACGCCCACGACAGCAAAGAGCTCTTCACTATCGTCAAGGAGATCTCCAACCCCAGCACCGGCACCAACGACATCACTCCGTCACAAGACCTCTTTGACTCCCTCGCCTCGTTCTTCCACCGCAAGATCGCTGACATCCACAACAGCTTCGGCGCCCCACCCACGCACCCAACCGTCGAACAAATGCCCCCCACCGCCACCCTTCGCACCTGGACCACGGTGACCACCAAAGACACAGCCCGAACGATGAACACCATCCACTCCGGATCACCGACCGACCCCTGCCCACACCACGTCTTCAACAAGGCCGACTCCACCATCGCACCCCAACTCCGGAACATCATCAACTCCTCCTTCAATACCGCCACCTTCCCGGAGATCTGGAAGCACGCCGAGATCAGCGCCCTCCTGAAGAAACCTACAGTGGACCCCACCGATCTCAAAAACGTCCGCCCCATCTCGCTCCTCCCTTTTCCTGCTAAAGTCATCGAGAAGATCGTCAACAGACAGCTGACCGCCTTCCTCGAGACGAACGGATCCCTCGACCCCTCGCAGTCCGGCTTCAGAGCCAACCACAGCACCGAGACCGGCCTCATCGCAGCCACCGACGACATCCGGACCCTGCTCGACAAGGGGGAAACAGTGGCCCTCATCCTCCTGGACCTCTCCGCTGTGTTCGACACGGTCTGCCACCGCACCCGAGTCCAGCGCCTCAGCAACATCGGTATCCAAGAGAAGGCACTGGAGTGGATCATCTCGTTCCTCGCCGGAAGAACACAAAGAGTCCGCCTCCCCCCGTTTCGCTCCGAGGCCACCGAAGTCATCTGCGGCGTCCCGCAAGGATCTTCACTCAGCCCCACCCTCTTCAACATCTACATGAAACCTCTCGCAGCCATCGCACGCCAGCACAACCTCAACATCATCTCTTACGCCGACGACACCCAGCTGATCCTCTCCCTCACCAGAGACCCGACACAGCCAGAACCTGCCTACACGAAGGGATGAAAGACGTCACCGAGTGGATGAAGGACAGCCGCCTGAAACTGAACTCGGACAAGACAGAAGTCCTCATCCTGGGATCTTCGCCCTCCGCCTGGGACAACTCCTGGTGGCCCCCAGCCCTGGGCACCGCACCCAAGCCAACCGACCACACATGCAACCTGGGCTTCATCCTGGACCCCTCCCTCTCGATGACCAGACAAGTCAACGCCGTCTCCTCATCGTGCTTCAACACCCTGCGTATGCTTCGCAAGATCTTCCGCTGGATCCCGACCGAGACCAGGAAGACTGTCACCCAGGCACTCGTCACCAGCCGACTGGACTACGGAAACGCCCTCTACGCCGGAACCACAGCCAAGCTACACAAAAGACTCCAGCGCATCCAGAACGCCTCCGCCCGACTCATCCTGGATGTCCCCCGACGCAGCCACATCTCCAGCCACCTGAGGAACCTGCACTGGCTCCCCGTCGACAAGAGGATCACGTTCCAGCTCCTCACCCATGCACACAAGTCTCTCCATGACCTGGGCCCCAAGTACCTCAACGACCGTTGTTGCTCCCTAGCACACGTAAGGGATTTATACAGTCAAATACAAGTGTTTCCACATTACATTTCATACAGCAATACACTAAAGAAAAATTTTCCAGTTCCTTTTGTTCAGGGTTTTGTCGTTGTTTAATGAGGAGACGTCACAGCCAACACGTGTTTCGTCGTACTGGGGAATGTAACCCCCGACTTTTTCAAGGCTGTTTAAAGAAAATTGTAATGTTGTAGTACATTGCTACTGATCAAAACAGTCAAATTAAATTAAACAAATTGCTTGTCTGATGTGATAAGATGGTAGTGCATGCATCCAATTTCACCATAATATGCATGTTCGATATTCCGTCTGGTTAAATATCTCAGTTTTGTGCTTTATTAGTCAGATTTGATACTTTATGACATCATTTAGAGAGATTATGAGCCCATTAGGAGGTATGGAGAGAACCCGGTGCGCGTGAGCTTATCTTTATCATTGGGGTGACATGCAAACTTATAACATGTGATTGTTTGTGTTTAGGTTATAGTGGGAACATGCTTATAAAGAACCATTCCACTTAGATACCTATTCTCCGTTGCTGTAGTTCGTTCTGTGGGGGCGAAATATTGAAGCAGTATGTAAGCGTAAAGACTCAGCCTGCTCTGAACATTTAAGTTTGAGAAAGCCACATGTTAAGGTCTGGACTCTAGAATTTACTCACGTTGTTTGAGGTGATAATTCCAACCCTCAAAAGGGGTTCTGGTGTAGTTGTCGTAGTTATTTATTGTTCCAGCTTCTTGTGGTGTGAACACCATATATTGGTTCACTTTCTGCAAGTTGTGAACAATATCAGACTTTAGTTGTTTGTATTCGCCTTTCTTTTGTTTTAATACTTAGTCTTACAGACGCTATCAGCTTTGCTGAGATATACAGATATTACCTGTATAGAAGTGCTCCCCTTTATATAACCCAAAATGTGCCTCTTTGGATGTGGCATATTTTCTTATCATTATTGCCATGTGCTCCCCTCGCATTTATCCCCGTGTTTTCACATTTTTATTATTAGTGAGACCCGCTAAGTTTAGCTTTCGTTTAACGTGTTAATCTCGCCGCGTTAGTGTCTACCCCTTCACAGTGTGCTCCCGTGTTCTTGTTTAAAAGCGCTTTGGTCAGCTAACAGTTACTGTTACCCATTGCCCGCGTTGGTGTCTAACCCCTTCGTTTTCACTGACGAGTACGTTCTCATGCTCGCGTTAGCAGTGCTGGTCTCCCGTTATTCGGGTCTTACCTTTCCGGCGTGTTCTTAGCGGGGAGTATGATAAGTCCCTTCTGCTTCGAGTAAGAGGCAGTTTGAACGCTCCGGACTCGCGCCATGTATTTACATCGGAGGTCCTGCCATGTAACTGGCAGACGTCACTTCCTGAACGCCCCGCCTATCGGTCCAGCTTAGGTTTACAGCTTTTCGAGTCTCAACCCGGCCGCCATATTAGAGTGTCTGTTACACGATATAGACATACACTTGTTATTTGAAGGGTTCTATGTTTATCAGGGTTTCGCTATATTCCCTCTTATGTTTCAGGGTCTAATTACGTTTTGTGGTTATTTAGATCCTTGTTTCAGCAATACCTGCATCCTCTGTTCGTATTACCTTAAATTTCCAAGTCTCTCTTATGGTGATTTAATTACGTGTTATTCTCATGATGTTACAATTCTTTGTGCAATTATTTCCCAGTTGTTTAGGTTATTATTCTGTATATTCATGATATCCCGTGATGTATATGTGAGGACTTCGAATTGTGCGGCGGTTATGACCTAACTTTCTGTGATTCTCATCGTGGTTGTGAACTAAGTGGTCGCCACAATTGATTTTTAAATTTTTTTAGGGTTGGGCCGGTCACTAATAAAATCGAATTCTCCATCTCGAATGGGCTC
This sequence comes from Lissotriton helveticus, assembly GCF_964261635.1. Lineage (NCBI taxonomy): Eukaryota > Metazoa > Chordata > Amphibia > Caudata > Salamandridae > Lissotriton > Lissotriton helveticus. Next base: position 1,315,209,748 of record NC_136065.1, on the reverse strand, counting down.
AGCACAGTTTTGTGCCATTACGTGGCCATTAGAATGTTCAGTGATACAGTCAAAATCACAATTCACCTTCTCTTAATTAGCTCATAAACATTTCAGTACTGAAAATACATTACAAATACCAATTAACCACATTTCATATTCCACATTTCATGCAACTTACTCCCTTGTTGTTTTATTTATTTACGTTAGTCTGCATTCTATGTCGTCATGTTTGGTCTAGGTGCCTAAAAAATAGTGTAGCTCATGGTCGATGTTAAGCCCCAGTTCTACACTTCTCAAAGTCATTATCCAAATAGCCTCTCTTCTTCGCAGTGCTAGTTCCCTATTACCCCCTCTCGGGTGCATGGGTACATGTTCTATCCCAAAGTACTGGAATGAGTGACTCGTAGTTTGTGCAGGGCATATTGACATATGGGCTGCCACTGGGTAGCGCATATCTCCTTGTTTAACCGCCCTGATGTGTTCGTTTATTCTGTCTTTTAGCATCCTTTTTGTGCTTCCTACATATCTCTTGCCGCATTTGCAATCTAGGGCATAAACCACAAATTTGCTACAGCAGTTAATGGTCGTCACTATTCGGTGTTCTTCATTGTATGGTCCTTTGAATCCCTTCTTCTTTTTGTAGGCCCATTTACACGCTGCGCACATACCGCAGCTATAGAACCCTGGGTCTGTTAACCAACAGCTTTTGGTTTTCTTTCCCTGATAACTTGGGCTCAATATGTTCCTCAGTGTTGTGCCTTTTCTGTATGTTAATGTTGGCCTTTCTGTTATGTGTTTTTTTAAAATCGTGTCTTTGCTGAGTAGGTGCCAGTGTTTGTTGAGACTTTTGCGTAGAATGGGAGCCCAGTTATTATAACATGTCACCAGTCTAACGGTTTCATTTTTCTTTAGCTGTTTGGGCTTCTCTGTTAGCGTGTCTTTTCTGGCTAGTTGGTTTATTCTGCTCTCAGCTTTTTGCAATACCTTCTGGTTGTACCCTCGGTTTCTGAATCTTTTAATCGTTCCTTGTTTTTGTTTTTCAAATTCTGTTTCCGTGCTGCAATTGCGGCGGGTTCTGACTAATTCCCCGTAGGGGATTGCCTTTTTTTGGTGTTCCGGGTGGGCACTCGTTGCATGTAGCAGGGAGTTGCAGGCCGTGCTTTTTCTATACAGTCTGCTTTGTATTGTGTTGTTCTCAATGAAGAATTCCACATCTAAGAATGGTAATTTTGTTTTGCTGTATTCCATCGTGAACCTAATGTTTTGATCGTTGGTGTTTAGGTATGTGTGGAATCCCTGTAGTTTATCTGGAGTACCTGTCCATATCATGAAACAGTCGTCAATATATCTGCCCCAGTATAGTATATCCTTATTCCATTCTGAGGCCGGTGGACCCCAGATTCTCGTCTCCTCAAACCGCCCCATTACTAGGTTGGCATACGAGGGCGAAAATCTGGAGCCCATCGCCACTCCTTGTTTTTGTCTGTACCACTGTTCCTTATAAAGGAAAATGTTGTTGTCCAGAATTGTCTCAATCATTTCTAGAATCATTTCGCTGTGTGCCCATGCACTAGCAGGTCTTTTGCTGAGCATGTGTTTCACTGCTGTTAGTCCCGTGTCTCTTTTGATGCAGGTGTATAAAGAGACAACGTCTAATGTGACCATTGTCATGTTTTCATCCCATGGTAGGTCTGCCATGGTTCCCAGAATATGTTTCGTGTCCCTTATATAAGATGGAAGGTTTTGTACTAACGGTTTTAGGAACACGTCTACATATTCTGAGAGCCTCTCTGTTGGCCCCCCGATGCCTGATATAATAGGTCTACCCGGAGGGAAAGTATGGGGTTTGTGTACCTTCGGTACTGTATAAATGCAGGGATATCTTGGTCTGTCTATCCTTAGATAGGCGTGTTCATTGTCATCAATAAGACCATTGCCACGCCACTGTCTTAGTAATGTGTTGATATATTCTGTCAGTTTCCACATCGGGTTGGCTCCTAATTGTTCATAACAATTACCATTCTCTAACTGGGTGAGTATTTCATGGTCATAGTCCTTGCTTTTCATTATTACCATGTTCCCCCCTTTGTCCGCTTCACGGATAGTTATTTCTCTGTTTGAACTAAGTTCTTTCAATGCTTTCCTCTCTTCCTTTGTGAGATTATCTCTGTGCATATGTTCAACTGTTTTTTTCATGGTGTGTTTGTCTAAGTCTGCTGTTACTGCTTTATAAAACTGATCGATATTGTTACCTGCTGTTAGTGATGGTGTCCATTTTGATTTGTCTTTTAACCCACTTGTTATGTTATAGTCGAGGTCAATTTCAAAGTCCCTCATTATTCTTTCTGTTAGTATGGCCTCATCTTCACATTCTGTGATTGACAGTAGTAGCCTTGTGTCAAGGATATCCTGGATGCTATAATTACCATTAGCCATCAAACCCAGATTCTGTTGCACTTCTTTATTTGTCGGATTAGTCATTTCAAAATGTTTTTTCAATTTCAAGCATCTGGTGAACTTAAATAAATCAATTTTTGTTTTACATACATCACCAACATTATTCGGGCAAAAACTCATACCCTTTTCAAGCACAGATACCATGTTATTTGTGAGTTCCAAATCACTCAGATTCATAACAGTAACATTATTTATTTCTTCTGATTCACATTCTGGTTCCAGGACCTGGTTCGCATTCCTGCCCTGCCCTGGCCTGGCGCCTGCTCTTTTGCCTCTCCTTGTTTTCCTTGTGCGCCTGGTTTCTTGCTTTCCCTGTTTCCTTTCTTGATTCTGTTGATTTCCAATAAAAAACTATTATTGGGATCAACCGAACCTGTAGCTCCCATTACTTCTATGCTGGCTTCACTAGAATTAATGGTGTCAATAGAAGTCGTGCTCGAGCCAACTGAAATGGTCTCACTTGGGGTCTGAGTGGGGTTTCTAGGTATAAGGTGGTCATATTTTTTGGCAAATGTAAATATTCTCCCGCCCAGATAGTCCCGCTCATCTCTCTTAAGTTTCTTGCTTTTTTTCTGTTTAATGTCCATGACATGTCGCTGCACTATGTCGTCCAAAATTTGGTAGTTCTTGGAGGTCACATCAGGGAGATTAAAGTCTTTAATTTCTTGTTCTAATTTATCTATCTCTGTTTGTAATTTGGCCACTTTTCTTTCACAGTTCTCTATTAGGATCATTATCAAGTTATTGGAATTATTGATCAATTCCTTTTCCCAGGCTAGTAAAAGGTCCGGTTCCAGGTCTTCGTAGGTTGGCATAATCTGCGACCTGAGACCTCAACGACCGCATGACCTTCTACACGCCCACCCGCCAGCTACGGTCCACCAGCCTCGCCCTCGCAGCCGTACCACGCATCCGAAGAGCCACCGCCGGAGGAAGATCCTTCTCTTACCTGGCTGCCAAGACTTGGAACTCCCCCCCCATCCACCTTTGGCTGATCCAGGACCATCTCGCCTTCAGGAAACAACTCAAGACCTGGCTGTTCGAGCAGTAGCATACCCCTCCCCCCAAGCGCCTTGAGACCCTCCCGGGTGAGTAGTGCGCTATACAAATGGCATGATTGATTGATTGATTGAACTAGAGACCCCCAAATCTAACATTGGTGGCAGCAGTGGGATGTGGACTTGCATTTGTGACTCATATACAGTGATTGGTAAACACTACTAGTGAGTGCAGACCAAACGCAACCACATACTTTTGGTAGATTGTTTTTTCCTGGGATTTTCTATTTTTGCAAAGAACTGTCAAGTTTACCCCCATGGAGAAAGCAGCATCCACAGCATATGTTGATTTTGAGTGGGAAGAGGAGAAACTGGAACGCTACAATGTAAAACAGCTAAAGCACTTCTGCAGGAAATTTAAAGTTGCAATGACCGGTCTCTCCAAGAAGGATGAGTTCCAAAAGGCGCTGAGGGCCTGGGGTGAAGCAAGGAATACCCCCGAGAATGAGGAGGGGGCTGAGAATGCAGATGAGCAGCTGGATGGGCCATTGAGTCCAAGGGGGAGGAGAGCAACCTCCCCAGTAGGTAGCAGTGTTTCTGACCAAAGGCCTGTCCCCAGAAGAGTTAGAGGACAGGAAGAAGTGTAGGATGCATGAGATGGAGCTGGCCAAGCTCAAGTTGGGTGGGCAACTGGAGTTAGAGAATAGGAAATTGGCCCTAGAGGAAATGAGGATGCAGTTTGAGCATAAGTTGAGAATGAGGGAGCTTGATTTGGAGCCCAAGCGGCTTGAGGCCATGAGTGTCTCAGCCCAGGGAAAAGGAATGTGTGTAGCTCAGGAAGTGAGCTTTGCTGAGTTGGAAGTGGAATCCAGCTCAGATTGTGGCAGCAGAATTGGGTTATCTAGTGCTGAGGGAGCAGTACATACACCCAGAGATGTGGCGCCTGACTTGAAGGAGGGGGTTAACATACACCGGGATGTTCAAGGACATGAGGTAGATCCAGTAGTGCGCAGTGTCCCTGAGGAGAATGGGGCAACTGAAGCAAGGGTTCCTGGTCCTAGTCATGGGAGGGACACTCTACTGACTCTAGATGAGAGGTGCAGGGAGAGAAGTTCCCCCAAGGTTGAAGTCCTGGTATGTGAGGGTGGAGACCACCCAGAAGTGTGTGGGTTGGGTGACAGAAACAGTCAGATACAGTGTTGCCAATCTCAAGAGAGTGGTGTGGAGTACGTGTTCAAGGCACTGGATGGAGAGGTGAAGGATAGTTTGGTTAACCTTTGCAGGGGGCTGTGTGATCCAATCGTGGGGGAGCATATTGTAAGTCCCTGTTTTCCAGAGCTATGCCAACACCTGTTGGAGAGTGAGTTCTTTGACCCCAGGGAGCTCACATGGGAGCCAGACCTTTTGGTAGATTTCAGAGGGTCTGGAGAGGCATTGGGGAGTGACCCTGAGGGGAATGGCTCAGGTATCTTCCAACCCAGAGTGGTGGAAGTGGTTCAGAGTAGCCCAGCTAGGTCCCGGTGTACTGGGAGGGGTGTAGGGGCTCAGATCCTGTCTCAGTGGGGACAGAGTGAGTGTGGGGCTGCGTGTCCCAAGGTGCCAAAAAACCCAGTCTCAGAGCCTGGATGGTTCTGTAAGGGAACACCAGGTGGGGAGCCTAGGCTGCCCTGATGGGCCGCCCGTGGAGGGGGATCCCCTAGTGTCTAGTGAACTGGGAGTGTCTGTAAGTTCTGGTGTTCTGGTGTCTGGCAGTGCCACTCCTAAGTAGAGGGTGCAGAAGTGCAGATTGCGGGGTGAGAGGGGGAAAGAGTCCCCAGTGGAAGAACCAGTGGGTCAGGGGCCAGCCAGAAGGGCTGAGTCACCGGTGAATGAGCATGGTGACCCCACTTCTGTCCTGGGTGATCTTCATGCGCTGTCAGATGGACTGGGGCAGGGGTCAGGAGACCTGCTCTAGGCAGACTGTCACACAACACATGAGTGGTGTGTCATCCGCAGGGGGGGATATTTGCTCCCAAGGAAGTCCTGGTGCACCGGGCAAGTGTTCAACCGCAGGGTTTGGTCCCTGGGTTGGGAATCCAGGTTCAGGTGTTGTCTGACCTGGAGGAAGGGGCAACTGTAATCAGTGTCCTAACTGATGTAGCTTCTAGGGGTAGCATTCCAGTTTGGAGGGTGCTCTGGAAGGGGGTGCAGAGGGAGGGAGTCCTCACGTCTGACCCCAGTACAGCCTGAGGGTTTGGACCCTAGGTTGGAGGGCAAGGTTCAGGGTGTCCACCCTGATTTGTAAGCCAAGTTGCAGGATAGAACCCCTGAACTGGTGGGCAAATTGTGCAGGACACCTGCTATAGGCACCCTGACAATTCTGGAAGGGGTACCGCTCCAGGTGGGAGGGTACAGAGCCCCAAGGAGGAGGACCGGGTGTGGGAGAGCCCACTCCAGTCTCTTGTCCAGCCGCCGGGTACAGGCCTGGGGCTGGTTGGTCAGTGTCAAGATGTCATACCTGTTTTGACAAGAGGGAGAGTGGACAAAGGGTGCCAAGCACCTGGGGCTCCTCCCCCTGCTCTCTGACGCCAAAGAGGTTTGAAAGCCCTGAGAGGAATAAGGCCTGGGTCTCATCACTGACTACCGTCAATGGCCACTGTGGCTTGCTGTCTGTCTGTTGGGAGACACGTGTGAGCAAGCTGAGGTTAGGTGCTGCACAGATGGTGTCCACAGTTGAGGAGAAGGGTTCCCTATGGGTTAGCATGGTGGGCCCTGAGAGTATAGACAGAGGAATTGAAATTGGTTCAGATTGGCGTAGAACTGGAATATGCCCCTGCTGTTGCGGGCCAGGGTCCGTGTTCTGTCGCACAAAACAGAGAAGCCCATCAGGGTAGTGATTGGTCTCCTCTGCGTTTTCACTGGAAGGGGGTTGTGTAGGTCTTGGCCCTTTTTGCAGGGTCATCCTTGAACTTTTTGCCTACCTCCTGTATTTTGTCTGACCTATTTTTGTTGGTTTTATGAATCTGGGCACTTTACCACTGCTGATCAGTGCTAAAGTGCATATGCTCTCCCTGTCGCAAATTGTTGTTTGGATTATTGACTCCATGATTGACTGATTTGGTTTACTTGTCAGACCCTAGTACAGTGCACTGCGTGTGCCCAGGGCTTGTAAATCAAATGCTGCTGGTGGGCTTGCAGCATTGGTTGTGCCACCCACAGATGCAGCGTGTAAATTGTGTCTCAGGTCTGCCATTGCAGAACCTGTGTGCAGTCTGATATGGGCATGTTGACCGGGCAAGTGCACCCACTTGCCTGTCCGTAAACCTTCTCTTTTCTTCATATTAGTCACCCCTATGGAAGGCACAAGGGCAGGGTATATTGTAGGTAAAAGGTAGGACAAGCCCTGATGTGTGTGGCATGTTCTAATAGTGAATTACAGCCATTTTGATTTTTCACTATTGCAAGGCTCACTGTTCCCCATAGGCCAGAATGGGCAGTTTGATTATTACACCTTATAATCCTAACTGATTCGGGAAACTAGGTAGAAATTTTAGTTTAGTATGCCTGAACTCGGAATGAAAAAATGCCTCTTTTAGTGAAGTTGGTTTTAACATTCTGTGTTTGAAAATACCACTTTTAGAAAGTGGGTATTTCTTGTCTAACTACCCAAGCCTGCCTCTGCTAGCTTGTGTATTCCTTGTCTGGAGTTTGAGTGTCAGGGGCTGGGGAATTCCAGGAGTCAGGGTGAGTCAGCAAAGGGATGAATAGAGAGATCTGCATGCAGATGGGAGAGAATAGGGCTGTGCCTTCCCTCCACAATGCTGGCTCCGCCTCCTGTGATGCGTCTGATGTCCCTGGCCTGCACTGTGAAAGGAAAGAAGGAGTTTTGTCAACAGAGTGCTCCAGGACTCACCAGAACTGGTTTGGACTAGGCAAAGGCCTCTCTCCCTTCAGAGAACAAAGGGAAAATTTGTTTAAACGAGGGTATCCAGACCAAAGAACTTTAGATCACTTTTGGGAAACAAGAAGGAACCTTTGCTGAAGAGAGGAACCAGAGGAACTAAGGAAGAGACTATCCCTAAGCTGAGTGCTGTCTGAGGAATTGGCCTGCAGTGGTTGCCTGACTGCCAATGAAAGGAGAAAGGACTTTGCGCTACTTTCATTCAACTTGTGAAGGATCTCCAAGGGCTTAAGATAGAGCTTGCCTCCTGCTGAAGTCTCAGGGACAACGGACTTCACCCACTCCGGATCTTCATCACATCACTGCGCTGGTGGTCGCATCACCATGGAAGGGCAGTAAGAAACTGACGCATCACCTCCTCATGCTGAGAAGAACCGACGCATCCCATTCGGATCAGTAGGACCTGACGCATCAACGTTCTTGCATGTAAGGAACTGACACATCACCTTCCCTGCAACACTTTAGTTGGGAGAGGTGTGGCGCCGCGGCCAGGGCGACTGACGCTGGAATCTGGGGACCACGGTTCGATCCCCGGCTCCGGCGGCAGGTTAGCCCAGCACCATGTGACTCTGGGCAATAGCTCGCTTAATCTTCCCGACGGCCCCCCAGCGCCTAGAGACCCTTACGGGTGATTGTGCGCTTTACAAATGTGGACTTTTTACTTTAGTTGTATAGCGTTACGCTTCCAAAGGTACATTGAACTCAAAATGTCGCATTTTACATCTTAACCCCTTCGCTGCGGGGGTTAATCCCCCGCAGCGCTGGGGGGAGATGGGGGGCGCGCACAGCACCCGCACGCTCATGATGAGCTGAGCTCGTCATGAGGCACGGCGCTCCTGTGCTCATGACGAGCTCAGCTCGTCACAGGTGCATTACCTGCCGTGGAATGCTCACACAGCAGGGGAATTATCCCCGCATGCGAGCGTTCCACGGCTCCGGAGCGCAGTGGCTCATGAGCGTGGAAGAGGTTAAGAGAACTAAGCTAATTCTACCATTTTTAAAGTATAGTACTGTGGATTTTTGTTGTTTGTGGTCTTGTGTTAAGTCTATATAAAAAAGACTTATTTTTATACTACAACTTGTGTGGTGTACATCTGTAGTGTTGTCACTGGGTTATTGTATGTGTTCACAAATGCTTTACACACTGCCTCTGAGATAAGCCTGTCTGCTCGTGCCAAGCTACCAAGTGAGCAGGTGTTATCTTAGGAGTGCACCTCCTTATCCTGACTAGATGCAATGGTCTCTATTTGGTCAAAGGTACCTACCTCTGCCAACTAGAGACCCCCAAATCTAACAGCCCCTGTTAGAACTGGGATTTCTGGTTGGCTAAGGCTTGCGCCAAAGCCAGGCAGAAACCACCACTCTAATAAGGGCAAGGGAGTTACATGCCAAAGATAACCCCTGCTCACCCCCTTGGTAGCTTGGCACTAGCAGACAGGCTTATCGCGTAGGCAATGTGTAAAGCATTTGCGCACGCACATGGCAACAACATCCCAGGCACACTACAAAAGGAACTCCATACAAGGTTTTATAAAAATGACTTTTGTATTCTGAAAACACATCAGATAGTAATCACACAATATAAATTGTGCCAACTGGCATGGGCAATATTCACAAGGGATTATTTACACAGGACACGGACACGTGGGCCACTGTCAGAATCAACACTTAGCAGAAATTGGTACAAGTAAAAATAAATCATGAACCTACAACCAGTAGCCACTGGTTATCACTGTACCTCAAACTGTAACAACACTCTACAGTATGCACAGTCACATCAGTCGCAAATTACATCCTGCGATAACCTCACCTGCATAAACACATTATGGAATCTCCTCACTAGTCTAAACACATTAGACCCTACCTCCTAAGTATAACTCACATTTAGGGGCGTAAATCACAGTGAAGTATAATCTCACTAACACAAACCTCCATAGGTAAAACCATCTCTAGAGGTATCAGATACAGGGTGCGCAAAACATACTGTAAACAATACATTTCCTAGCACCACATGTAGAACACATCAATCCCATTAGGGCCTTGCACCCTATACACGTACCAGCCCCCCTGGCCAACTGGCCATCAAGAAGGGGCTCAAATGCCCTGTGTCCAGAATGTCAGGGCGCGCAGCCAATGCAGCGAAGGTCAAGGGTGCGCCACTGTGCAAAACCTAAATGTTGCAGCTGCCCACTACTTGCTGGGCAGCTGAGAACCATCAAAAGGGGTCTCAACGCTGCAGCTGGCACTAAGTGCTACGCAGCTGTGTCAAGGGCAAAGGAGTGCAACTCACTCCTACTCAGACATGCCCCCAAAGAAGTGCGCCTACACGGTGTAGCAGCCCCTACTTGCTGGGCAGCTGTAAACACTCCAATGAGGCCTGGCACCACTGTGCCGCTTCTGTCCCTCTGAGGGAATCCTAAATCAAAACCACACCACTGTTGCAGCTGCCTGCGCTCTCGCAGGGCAGCTGAGATCAACCAAAGGCGCGGGCACACTGTGCCCCTAGACTCAAGGTGCCTCCACACGGGGAAAAGCATGGGCCTCTAAATGATTGTGCCCATTGCTGGAGCCATCTGGCTCTTAAAAGGAATGTGCCCACAACAGGGGCAACCACGGGCCCCTGGACCTCATGGGGCTTGCTACAAGGAAGGAGGCCCCCTCTGGGAAAATGTTGGGGCAGCCCGCTACGGCGGGCCTGCTCGAGAACACGAGGCACACGGCGTGCGCAGGGACCTTTCCCCCTTCCCCCCCATGGGGGACTCCCATCTAGGTTGCCTCCCCATCGGCCCACTCACCGGACCTCGGGCAGGACTTCAGGCGAGCAGCGCGGAGGGGCATCCACCGGCATTGTCCCTCCCGCCCCCTCCGCAAGCCAACAGGCTGCACGTCTTCACCCGGGCCCTCTCTTGGAACCCGGTACTCTTCTCTGCCGGCGGCTGTCACCACGGGGCTCTCCCTTTCTCCAGGGAGCCCCGCATCGCTACCGGCGCTGTATTCTGGACTTGCGGGGCTTCCCTTCCAACCCGGAAGCCCTGCCCACTAAGACCAAGCCTTTCTCGCCTTCTCGCAGCAGCCCTGAGGCAATTGCTCCTACTGCTCGGGCCGCGACGGTGAGACGTGGAGTGGGCACCCGCTGCAACCACGGGCAAAGTTGCGGGGTAGGCACCCGCGCAAGTCAAACAATTAAATGAGCGGCTATCACACGGGGTGGGCACCCGTGCAATTTATGTCAACAGCAGCACGGCGGCCATAATCCAGGGTGGGCACCTGCGAGTAACTCCAAATAAGCGGCAATTTCGGGGGGATTCCCTACACCGGGGATTCCCACAGGGCAAAGTGCAGCTCAGCGCTGCCAAGCTCCAGGGCTCCTGGTGGAGCCAAATCTCAGCGCTCCCAGTGCGCTAGGATAGCCTCGTCTAGTAAGCAAAAAGGGGGAGAATAACAAGGATCCAGGCAGTCCACGGGCAGGGCAGGGCCCAGGGAGGCAAGCCTTCCCCCGGGCCCCAGCAGCAGCACGCCCCTGGTTGTTTCAAGTATCAGAACAAGAACATTTTCATGGGGTCACAGCCCCTCTTTTATACACCATTTCCTTTGTTTCCAAAGGTGCAAGCAAGGGGCGAACCAGCTGCAACTGGTTCTTGAGCACTTTGTTTTGCTCAGCTCCTGTGCCTATTCACAGGGTGGGTCAGGGGCATCAGACACACCACAGGGGGTGGAGCTAGCATTGTGGAGGGAAAGCCCAGCCCTATACAGGTCCTAGGTGCACTCCTCCCTCCGATCAACATGCAGATCTCTCCATTCACCACCGGGGCAGACCCATCCTGACTCCTGGAGCCAGGCACACCAGCCAGCTCCAGCCAATCACAAGTTAATCAGTCACAGACATGCCAACTTCTAGAAGTGGCACTTCTCCACCAGACACAATACATCTGCGTACATCATCGCGCAGCATTTAATCACACGAGTTCCTGTGCACTCCCCACACATCAGGAACTACCAAGGTCACACATATTCCCCATGCATTCCTAATTGAGGGCAGGCCACTCTCACCACACATACACAGAGAGCGCACGCACTTTACACTGGACCACAGTGAAAAAGTGCGCAGAGGCCTAAAATCACCAACACCAGGTTACAGAAACAGGCTAGGCAAATGCAAAAAGTTTCGGGGTGAACCTGCCAAAAGGGCCAAGTCCACCAGCCCCCAAAACTATTTTCCCTGTGGCTGTCCTATACAGTAAGAAAACACAAGGAAAGTCCCTGGGCTATGTACTAACTTGGGAACCCTAGTATAGATCATGTGTACCAAAAAGCTGTACCCCAATATTGAAATATCTTCTAGATAACACTATAATACACCATATTTGTATAAATTGTAAAGCAGAAATGCGAAAAAAATGCGAAAAAAAGAACCTTAGATGTTTGTTGTTTTATATTAAAAGTTGTACAGTTTATTACAATGTTCACAAGGTTAAAAACATTATTATGCACAGATAAAAGTAAATACAATATCACAATTAAATTAAAAACAATGAGTATCAGGAGTCACAGTTTGTTTTCGTTGTCGACGCTGCGTTTCGGTGAAACTGTAATAACACCTTCCTCAGGACAAACAAGTTCTATAAAAAAACATTACAATTAGAAGACATCCTTTTTTGTGCATGTAGAGCGGTTAGAGCTCTCTTTGTCTTTTTTTTAGGACGAACATTTTTTAAGAACATTTTCACCTCCGAAAAACAACAAGCTAAACAACATGGTACTTAGTAGAGATGTTAATTACATGATTAGGTTCTAATGGGTGTATTTCTGGAAGCATTTTGGTACAAAGGACTATAGCTAAGGGCTCTGTAGTACTGTTGACTAGGCAACAAGAATCGAGTAGCTTCTGAGTGGGAATAGGTATGAAGCGTACCTGTGTATGAATTCTTTGGTATCCTCTGTTAATCAATTATGAGGAACTTCTCTTGCATCAATTTGGAGAAAAATGGCTTCCTGTTTCTTAATTTACAAGTCGCAAAGATCTTTGAATCCAAACAGGTAATAAAAGAAATTGATGAATTCCTATATTGTAGAGAGCCTTTTTGAAAATAAATAGCGATGGACATAAATTAATCATTGATGTTCACTATATTCTTTTACTGAAATAGCGACTTGTAAATTAAGAAACAGGAAGCCATTTTTCTCCAAATTGATGCAAGAGAAGTTCCTCATAATTGAGTACCATGTTGTTTAGCTTGTTGTTTTTCGGAGGTGAAAATGTTCTTAAAAAATGTTCGTCCTAAAAAAAAGACAAAGAGAGCTCTAACCGCTCTACATGCACAAAAAAGGATGTCTTCTAATTGTAATGTTTTTTTATAGAACTTGTTTGTCCTGAGGAAGGTGTTATTACAGTTTCACCGAAACGCAGCGTCGACAACGAAAACAAACTGTGACTCCTGATACTCATTGTTTTTAATTTAATTGTGATATTGTATTTACTTTTATCTGTGCATAATAATGTTTTTAACCTTGTGAACATTGTAATAAACTGTACAACTTTTAATATAAAACAACAAACATCTAAGGTTCTTTTTTTCGCATTTTTTTCGCATTTCTGCTTTACAATTTATACAAATATGGTGTATTATAGTGTTATCTAGAAGATATTTCAATATTGGGGTACAGCTTTTTGGTACACATGATCTATACTAGGGTTCCCAAGTTAGTACATAGCCCAGGGACTTTCCTTGTGTTTTCCTACTGAATCCTCCTTGTCCCTCATCACCACACATAGGAGGCCTCCCTTTCCTTTTTCACTTTGTCCTATACAGTAAACCATGGTACAAATTAATGGTAAAATTGTTACCTCAGGTTTTTGGGACCAGATAAAGAAAAGTAACTAAACCAAAGTTTTTTTCATATCTATTGAAGATCAAGTGTAATGGTGATGTATTTTTTTTAATATGTATTAAGGAAAACTTTCAGAAAGTTACCTTTGCTCTGTCTAAAGTTTCTGAAGGCTTCAGCTACTGCCATCTTTTAATGAGGTACAAAATTCCACCCAGGAGTTACACAATAAACCACTTTGATTGACCAGTCGACCTGAATGGGCAGAGCCGAAACGTTTGAGGTCAGCTGGACAATCAGGGTGGGGGCTGCTGCCTCTCCTGTTGACACAACACAACAGTGTCAAATTCTGCTTGAAAGATGTGTCTGAGGCAAATATAAATGTTTTGCCCCTTTGAAAGGGCTCAAACAGGATCAGAACACAATTCCTTATGTGTATACCCTGCTTTGTCTTACCAGACTTCTGTCTCATTTTGTCTGTGGTTATAGGCCTGTTTAAAACCGTATTTTAGTGTTAGATCTGGGAGAATAATAGTAAATTACATAATACACTCTCCCACAAACCCTCAGCCTTCAGCCCAAGTTTAGTGCGGCTAAAGACTTCTTGGAATTACCCTGACACATTGAATTTTGGGTCTGTTTGCAGTAAGCCAACTGAAGGTACTGAAAAAATATGTAGGCCATGCCCTGGGATTGTATACCGCATTGGTTAGGGAGTGCTCAGGAGTCACCTGTAAATATGGCACCCAAGCACCATCCTCATAACCCTTTCTGGACGTGTGGAAGATCAGAAGAGGACAGGACATGCTTCCTTTTGTACTCAGGGTAAAGAAGTAGACTCCAAAAGATCAGTGGGCTACATGGACACAAGCTGCAACAGACCTTTTCCCTGAGCAGCCCAGCTGACCAGTGGCAATTGGCTGTGGGCTGGACATTGCTGCTGGTCTCTGCCTGCTCCCTGAGAATCTCTGAATGCCTTCCTCTAGAGTCCTTCGGGCCCTAGACGTGTACTTCTGTGAAGTGCTTAATTTGTAAAAGAATGAGTGCTAGTGCCCAGAGCTATACTCAAAAGCCAACAGTGCAAATTATAAAATGTTGATGTGCAATACTCCAACGTTGTGTGGTGTTTAATCCACCCTCATGCCTCTCTAATAGACTATCAGACTCTCTCTGCTCCTTTATCTCACTTGCAGATACCTGATTTCTCCCTTTAGGACTGTTTTTCCATCTTTCTCTTCCTCCTTCTTTCCCCTTTGTGTGTTCTTTCCCTCTCTTGCACTGAGAACATAAGTGCTGGTTGGCCAGTAAACATGCTTTTCAGTGCAGAAGCCTAATGACTTTTTCTAGAATTACAGTTTGGCTCCAACTCTCTTGCCAATGAGGTTTAGATTTATCGCTACTCTTTGGCCAATTGGCTTGGACAGGAGAGCAGGTCACAACAATGCAACTCATTGAGGTCCATAAGTGCTGTGAGGATCATCCCCATAGCCCATCAAAATGTGTACCAGGTATACAAAAATAGGATGTTTTTCACTGATGGAGAACCCTCTTACACAATTAGTTCAAGGAATGTCACACTACACAATGCTCCTAACAGAAGGTAGCAATATAAGTCAGAAGTGGAGTACTGTATAGCACACATAAAAAGTAACGTCCGACTCAAATCAAGCACTGCTTCTGTGGTTATCTCAGCACAAGTAGAAAGCTTGGAAACTTTTGAAAACTTTTCCTCCAGAGCTCCAACACTTCAGTGGGACCTGCTGGGAAAAGCATGTGACCGGCAGTTCCAACCCGTTAGATTGAATTTCAACTTTGTCCCACACAGAGATCTGCGCACCTTCAAAAAACATGACAAAGTCCAATTTTGCCTTTGGTTCCAAGAAGGCATCCCACACAGGGAGGATTTTCCTTCTCAAAAACTGGCAAAGGCCCATTCATAATTAGGATGTAGAAGACATTTCAGCATTTTACTTTAAGAAAATGTCAAGGTCCATTTCTGTTGTTGGACTTAGAAACTTTTTAAAATTGAATACTTCCACACTTTCACCTGGATAAATCCAACTGGTCTATCCTGACTAGAGTTCCATCGCTGTTAGTCTGAAATTGCACATTGGTCCAGGTATATGACATTCATGGACAATTATTGGTGCTTAGTGTTTTTTGACACACCTTTTACTTAAAATTTAAAAAAATCATATCTTTAATTCCCTGTACTGGATTTTTGCTGTTTTGGAGTCATGCTGTTTATTCAATTTTACTCTATTTTTAATTCAGTTTTTAAATCTTTATTCTTTGATGTTTTGACTTCATTACTCTTTTGGTACTGCATAAATACTTTACACATTGACCTAAGTTGCTGTCTGCCATGGCTATCAGGGGTTAAACTGAGGTTAATTAGGTCACAGTAAAGGTTCAGCCAGACAAGAAGTGTTATTATTCCTTGAGGTAGACAGTCGCGCACCTAAAATAATAATCTACTTTCTTACAGCTCTATTAAAGCATCTTGTGGTATCTAGTTAATCATTCCACAGTTTTTGTTCCTTCCGTTTATTGTAAACCACTGGTGTTCCTATTACCTATCTTGGTGGTACTGAGTTTCTCACCCTTAGAACATTAAGTTTCAGCTTATGCTTCCAGAATTCCAATTTGCGGCTCGCAAGAAAACTAAATGTTAATAACAAATGTTTAACATAAAGAGACCACTAGATGGCTTACATATAATCGTTTTCAAAATGCAAAAGCTAGGGCAATTAGAAAGAAGACAAACAAACCAACCCTGCAAGAACCCTAGAACATTTTAGATCTGATATATTAATATGCAGGCTCTTAAGCATTTAGGGATATTCAGCTGCTGTGTTAAATGCTCATTTCAAAGGTGCTTGATGTTACCCTGGGAGTGAATTGTTGAACATGCTCTTCAGTGCAGAAGCCTAATTATGGTTTCTAGAATTAAAACCTGTTTGGTGTCAAGGCTCGTGCTAATGAAGGTTTAAATGTATCTCTGATATATGGCCATTTGTCTTGGACAGGAGAGCAGGTCACAACAATGCAGCCCACTGAGTTGAATAAGTGCTATGAAGAAAGTCCCCATAGCCAGAATGTGTACCAAGTATACACCGCAAGTATTATGATAACATGTTACTTCCGATATTGATGAGATAAGAAGTATTAATCTCTTCCCAAAGCATGGTTAAGTAGGAACGTTTTAATCTCTTCTGAAAGGGAAGGAGAGCAGTTTCTTTCCTCAAACCTTCCGGAAGTTCAATACAGATTTGTGGTATCATAACTGAAAATTATCAACTGCCCAAGGTAGTTTTCTTAAAGTGTGGGCAGGCCAGCAAAAATGCCTCATAGGAGCGTTAACTAAGTCCAGGCACATACGGCCACATGCATCAAGTGATTTTGGAGTCGCAAACGGTGCGATTCGGAAAAATTGGCCGTTTGCGATTACAAAATCACTTTTTGGGATGCATTAAACAATTTTTTAAAAGCCGCAATTTTTAGCGATTCCTAAAAATGCGATTGCATTTAAGGAATCACATTTGTGCGATTCCTTAAATGCAATGCATGAATTTTTTTAAAAAATGCGAATTCGGAAATAGGAGGTGCAAATTAACACGAGGTTGACCCTCGTGTTAATTTGCGAAATCTTTCAAAAATGCTCAAAAAAGCATTTTTGAAAGTGTCCTGTTACACACACACATGTCCCTTGGACATGTGTGTGTGAAACTTGCACTTAAAAAAACATTTCAAGGGTGCAGGGGGGGTCCTTTGGACCCCCCCTCAGCACCCTTGAAATGCATCAACAAATTGCGATTCGCAAAATAAAAATTGCAAAAAGGCATTGATTCCTATGGGCCTCTAGGCCCATAGGAATCAATGTAATGCCATTCCTTAATTGCGATTCGCAATTAGGGAATCGCAAATACAGAAAATTAAGAAATCCTAAAAACTTTTAAGATTTCTTGATGCATAGGATTTTGCAATTCCTAAATTGCGATTCCTTAATTTTCGCAATTTTGGAATCGCAAAATCCTACAATGATGCATGTGGCCGATATTGCCTTAGCCGCTCCTTAATATAAGATGGAACTGTGCAATGAAATGTCTTGTGTGCATTACACAGGCCTTTGAACATGGCCATCCGTTTGACTTGCAGCCAATGCAGTTGTTGTAACATTGGTGTAGCATGCGCCTGTCTTGGTATCTTGAACAATAGTCTTGCGGCATTGTGCAAACCACGTAAAGCATACAAAATAGCTTATTGGGGAGGCAATGTACAGGGTTTTACTATAGTCCAGCCATGACATGATCAATACCGCCACCACTGTTCGCATAATAGCAAACGAGAGGATAGGAACCAGTTTCCAGAGCTGCCTCAAGAGACCTGTGCAGCTCCCACACACTGTCGCCACCTGCTCAGACATTTGCAGGTTACTATCCAGCCTAATAAAAAGACTTTTCACTACAGGCATGGAGTCTGGGGCAGGGCCTAACTCCCAGGACCAAAACACAACTTAAATTAGCTGGGTATCATCAGCAAATGAGGTGGTTTCGATGTTGAATGATATCAATTATATGAGAGGTGCCATGTAGACGTTAAACAATATGGACAGCCTGTCAAAGAAGATTTAAGCCAGTCCAGAGCTAAATGGGAAATGCAGAATGCTTTAAGATGATGTAACAGGATCTCATGAGAAAGGATGTATGTCATTACAACGCATGCTTTTTCCACGCATGCCTTTACAACGCATGTCATTACCATGACTTGCGTTGGGGGGCGCTGGATAGTGAATAGTTTAATTATTTACTATTCCAGCTCCAGTCCCTGTGGATAGTAGGGAAGGTTTTGGATAGTAAATTAAACTATTCCCTATCCTACAGCGCCCTCCAGCGCAAGTCGTTGTAACGACTTGCATTGTAATTCCTGCGTTGTAAAGGTACTGCGTGGAAAAAGTTTCGTTGTAAAGGATGTTTACCCATGAGAAATGGTGTCAAAAGCAGCTGACAAATCTAACAGAGTCAGTACTGTCTTTTTTCTTCATCAAGAGCGATTTTGAGGGTCTCGGAAGATTGCAAGAGTGCCTATTCTGTAGAGTGTAGTGGCCTAAAGCCTGATTGAGCAGAAGACAACGTGTTAGAAGCTTCTAAGAAAGTCATTAGTTGACTACTGACCAGTTTTTCAGCAATATTACTGTGACAGGATAATAGGGAGATGGGACAGAGGTTAGAGAGAGTGGTGGGGTCTGATACTTGTTTTTCAGGAGGGGCTTAACCACCGCAATTTTCCAATCAGGGGGTACTTTTGCTAGTGAAAGTGATGAATTAATTATATTGTTGATGGATGGGTTTACAATGCCAATGATGGTGTGAAGTATCTTCGGGGGGCAGGGATCAAAAGGAGATCATGACTTGCAAGAGAGGATGGCCTGATGAGAATGTTACATGTCAATCTTCTGGAACCAACGTAAATGGTTTGTCTTTTCTTGCGGTTCAGATGTTCGTACTATATTGGGGAAAGGTATCCCCTTAAATCATTGTGAATTTTTAGATTTTTTTTGTTCAAAAGAGTCAGCTATTTGATTGCAGTCTTTGAGGTTGGAATCTCTCGTTCTAGAGCTTTCGGATGTGTGAAACATTTCTCGATCTTAAAAAAATTTTTTGGGTCATTGTCCACTGACTCGAGTAAGTTGGTGTAGTATGTGTTTTCTTCTCTAGTCTAATTTGAAGACAAAAGGCTTTCAGGGCTTGTTTACTCTGGCTTATAGTTTCTGCGCCATCAGCGTTCGAGCTATCTACATTGAAGATGTAGATCTATCAATTTTTGTGTGAACCATGGAGAAGAGGTTTTAATTCTGGGGCTTTTCCTTTTTAAGTTAATTGGGGGGGGGGGGCAGGGCGTTGCAAAGTGAGGACATCCATAAGTTATAATATTGTGATTGCCTGATGGGATTTCCTGTCAAATTGGGTCAACGGTCTGGTGCTTTTTTGTGAAGGTCCGGATTGGTTAACATTTTACTTCATTTCCAGACTGTATTGGGGGTACCATAAGTACAATCAAATGTAGTGTTGGTGTGCTTATGATTTATCTCAAATGGGATAAAACAATGAGCAGTCCAAGGAGGGCCTTAAGACATTCTTAGAATGTTCAGGTAGGGGACTAAGTGCAAGTTTGCATTTCCTACATGTAATAGAGCCATCCCATATTTCAGGATGCAAGTAATTGTTGCATTTCTGTGAATCATTATTAAGGCTAAGTAACATATTTCTTGTTAGTCGTATACCTGGGGTGAGTTGGGTAGCAGGGCTGGCGCTGACTGCTGTTCGGCCATGGACGGGTGCAGACGGGCTTGCCTTTGGCGCACCTTCGGTGTGCCAGCGGAGCGCCTGCTGCTTGTCCACGGTGGCAGGCACATTATGAAATGTAAGGGTCTTCAACCATTAGACCACAGCCGGACAGGGAATGGTCACACTTCTGGGGAAATCCCGAAAACTCCACCCTCCCTGTAGGAGGCTCTCAAAATGAAAGTGGAAGTGAGGAGAAAGCCGAAAAACACGAATACGTGCAAAGAGAGGTTAGTGCATATTCAAATTCAAAATGTACAATCAGGGATGAGCCAGGTTTCTGACAACAGAGTTCCTGCTGAATATATCTGCAGAAACCTTTGACCAATTCCCTGTCTGCCCTTGGGCTGTCAGTTAATTTATATCAGATCATCTACACTATTTTGAGTGGATGTTCAGGGCCATATCAGTCCAGAGCACGAAACAAAACTATGACCCCATGCTATACGCGAAAGCTCCCAACATGCCTGGGTGATTTAGTTTGAAAAAATCAAAGCTGGTGAGTTACACCTTCTAGATGACGGTGGTTCAGCTGTGGTGATCTTGCTTGATCTATATGCTGCCATTGATAAGATTAATCATACCATCCTCCTCCACAGCTTATGTGAAATAGGGACATCAAGACTGATCAATAATGGGTTAACAACATTTCTGAGTAAAACAGGGGCAAGCATTAGCACCTTATGTGTCTTGCACAAAGTCTTCACGGACCACACAAACTTTGTCGCAAAGAGAAATTCCAGCAACATAATCCTCTTTGGACTCCACGGTCCAGCTCAAATGTGCTTTTTCATGTGCCTACTCAAGCAGGTGGTCACTTACTTGACTATATGGGAACGAAAAGCTGCGCTGCCCCTTAATATTCAAAACCAATCCAGCCATCTTTATAAAGAGCTCAAGTCTATCTTGTCTGTTAGTCTGTTTGCCTTCCCCACCAAATCGTCGAATACCCCATTTCCACCTCTTAGTGTGTTGCTTTGGATTCATTGTCGTGCCAGAATAGTTATTTGGGTGTTTCAGTATTTACAGACAAATAAAACAAAACACATAGCAGAATATCAAAAACTATCAAAATGGATATATAAAACACATAAAGATTTCTCACCTCAGATTTCTCCTTTCGGCCTGTTGAAGAGTATGTTGGTTTCCACATATTGTAGATTAATCTCTCAGATGTTTCACGATGGAAGCTAAATTTAGGTCCAAGCTGTTATTGTTTCATTGAGTTTGAAAATCGAAATTATATATAAAAAAAATGTAGATAATCCAATGCCTAGAAATTCTCAGGGGTATTAATCTCGGAATTGCAGTTTCCTTTAATATATTTTAAACAGTAGGTGCTTAAAAAGTATTGTCAAAAACGTTCATTGATAGCAGTCATGAACTCAACCGCATCTAAGGAAGAGATTAAATATTCTGGGAGCTCTCCAGCACAACAAAGGAAACGGCTGACGTCATAATGGATGTATGAATCCGTGAGGCTGTCCTTTGGTGAGCATGTGCATCAGTGCTGCTGATCAGTATCTCAGAACAGATTATAGAAATACTTGTTTGCTCTACACCTCAAAATTTCAAAGGGAAGATTTGAGCAGTGATTGTCTGGTGAGGTAATAAACAATAAAAAAATGATGCCTCGACCCCCGGAGAAGTGTGGGCAAAGTTGCCTTCATTTGGATGTAATACATCATAAGTGAGCATCTTTTGAACCAAAACCAGGTCCTGGGCAGGTGAGTGTTCCAGAATAAACTCGAGATTTATAATCCGACAATTCCAATCACTTTACGATGTTTTCTTCAAAACCATCACTATTCAAGGCCTCCTCAGTTCATTTACTCACGTCATGGATAAAAAGTAAAGATGACTGTGGTGGGAATGTTTCACAATACAGTCGTAAAAATAAGGTTCAATGTAATATAATATAACGGAAATCAAGATTAAATCAAGTGAAGTATTTGAGACGCAACCACTGGAACCGCTGGTGCCCTGTCAGCAGTCAGTGCTGGTTTTGAATTCAGGGTATTTACACTGACGAATCCCTCAAATCCATCTGGAATAGGCGTTTAATTAAGATTTCAGGAGGAGACAGTTGGGGGTAGAGCTCTATATAACTCTGCAAGTCCTGTGGCAAGAAACAATGCGTTAAGCGTCATAGATTATATCCGGCTGCCTAATTGTAATACCAGCATCCGATTCTGAAAGACATTTGCATGTGTAATACAGACTTAAACGTACATATAGCGTAATTAAAGCGTGCGAATCCGCTTTCTAATTCTACATTGTTTTGTACTCGAAAATAGATTCACTCTCACCAAGATGTTTGTGCACAAGCAGGCGGTGTCGAATGGACGTTACGGAGTAGAAATACCCTTGAATTTATGAGCACTATCCCCCAGATTCATGAAAGTCATGTGTTGCGAGTCCTTAATAGCGAATTTTAAGGATTCGCTATTAAAGACTCGCAAAACGGGATGCATGTAGAAATCGTAATATTTTTTGCGATTTCTACCGATTCCTTATTTGCGATTCGCTATTTGCTAATCGCAAATAAGGAATGGCTTATTTGCCTAAAGGCCCATAGGAATGAATGGGGAGTCATTCCTTATTTGCGATTAGCAATTAGCGAATCGCAAATAAGGAAGCAATTTCAAGGGTGCCAGGGTGTCCAAAGGACACCCTGTTGCACCCCTGAAATGGTAATATTCACTGGTGTTGCGCACACACATGTCCCAAGGACATGTGTGTGTGTAACATACAACTTAGAAAAATGCACTGAAGTTTTTGCTATTTACCGCTTCGTTAGACTTCGCGGTAAATAGCGAACCCAGATTGCGAATTCACAGTTTTGAAATGGTTCATGCATTGCATTTAAGGAATCTCAAATTGCGATTCCTTAAATGCAATTAATCGCAATTTAGCGATTTCTAAAATTGCGATTTTTGCATTTAGGAGGATTCCAAAGTGTTTGACACCAAACACAACATGTTTCCGGGCAGCCATTCCAAAGTGAGAATTTAACGCGAGGTTATAATGCACTTAAGAGTATATGCTCTAGCTGCATCACAAAACAGCCTCAGAGAATAGGCTCCGAGCGCTGCAGAGGGGCCCTGCTCATGCTTGGGCACCCTCTCACACAAAACCAATCACCCTGCCTTCAGGATTGAAAAGGCCTGCTATATTGGTGACTGATAGGATTCTATGTGCAGTGATTTAAGGTAGATATAGGTAACCTATATCGAAGTAAGGGGTGCATGCACCACCTTGCCCAGGCTGCAGTAGCAGTCCTATGGTGTCATTTTGGAAGGCTTCCCAGGGGTGGCATAATACATGCAACAGTCCCTGGTAGGCATCTGGGGTACCTATGCCCTTAGTACCTGGTGTACTTGTAAAGATGCTACCAACACAGGTGTTGTGGCAGAAGAAGTTTATTAGCATCCAGATTCTCCAGTGCCAACTTCCAGAGTGAGCTCACCAACATTCTAAGGTGAGCTTCACTCCAACATTCTATACAGAGTGTACCAATAGGTGGGGGAAAGGGAGGGGGGGAAAGGAGAGGAAAATACCACGTTACAACACACCTCCCTTTATAGGGGAGAAAAGGAGAAAAGCATACAGAATTACAATTTCCCAAAACCTGTAGGAAAAACAGAGAAGAAGGTTACACAAATACATTATGTGCTGTAATCAGCTTGCCATACAGGGCGTCTGCGTAAATACATTATATACTGTAATCAGCTTGCCATACAGGGCATCTGCGTTGGCGTGTGCATCTCTCTTCACAATGTGCTCTGGGCATGTCCCCAAAGTCACTGTTGTCAAGTGGCTTTGAGGTATGAACATTAGTGCAGTGAGCCAAATTATCCATGCTACATAGATTTCCATCTTCCAAAACCACCGAGTTATTATGAACCTTCCTAATTCTAAGGGGTTTCGAGAAGGATGAAGCTTTGGACTTCAGCAGTGTGGGTTTTTTGACTACCACCCAATCCCCTACCCTCCAAACTCTGTCAGAAGTGCCCCATTTTGCATCATAGCTGTCTTTGTATTTCATTTGATGTTCTTCTACCTTTTCTGACACAGTGTTCCTGTCTACCCAAACCGGGGACCCTCCATTCAACCAATTGGGTATAAGTTTAAACCCAGGATTCCTCCCCTTGAGTGAAATGAACGGGGAAACACCAGACACAGAATTAGGGGTAATGTGGTATGACCACAACATTTTCCTGATGCTCTCTTCAATCGGTTCTTGAGTGGATCTTGCTAGTTGAATAGTCTCTTTAAGCATTCTGTTAGCTCTTTCAACTAACCCATTAGATTTCGGGGAATAAAGTGGGGATTTGATGTGAACAATGGACAAATCAGTCAGGAATTCTCTCATCTCATCAGAGGTGAACTGTACCCCATTGTCTGTAATAACTTCGCTGGGAATACCTTCCCTGGAAAAAACATCTTTAAGGAAATCAATCAACGAAGTGGTAGTGATAGTGGAAACCATTCTTGTTGTTATCCAGCGCGAGTGGTAATCAATAGGAACAAATATAAATCTTTGAGAAAACTGTAAGTGATTCAATGGTCCTATTATATCCATCCCAAGTTTGTCCCAAGGTTTGGAGGGTATTGAGATAGGAATGAGAGGTGCCTTCCGGACAACCTTGGATTTATCACTGGCTCCGCATGCTAAACAATTCTTGACTTGGTTTTCAATCATAGAATCCATATTCGGGAACCAATAACTCTGCCGGATCTTGCTTTTAGTCAGATTACGTCCTGGATGACCTTCATGGCCGATTTGGATGATACGATCTCTCATTCCCACGGGGGGAACTATCTTGTAGCCTCTGCAAACGAGATCATCCACCTCAGATAATTCATCCTTAACAATCCAAAAATTCTGGATGTCTTCAGGTACCTCATTTTTGGTTTTAGGCCAACCACTGGATATAACCTCCTTTAACTTGGTAAATGTGTTATCTTCCAACAGAGACTTTTCCCACTCGTCTTTTTTGATGGCAGGAATTTCAATCGTGAGAATGGTTTCTTCCAAGGAATCCATACATGGATCAACATCCACGAGAGGCAATCTCGACAAACAATCTGCTACTGAATTTTTTGAACCAGAGATGTGCACCATGGAATAATTGAATCCTTGCAGCCCTAGAATCCATTTGGCAATGCGTGGTGTGGTATTTTCTAGAAGCTTGGAGGAAAATAAGGGAATTAGGGGTTTGTGATCCGTTATCAACAGGAAAGGAATCCCCCACAGGAAAAACTTGAAATGACGAATAGCCCAATAACAGGCTAGGGCTTCTTTTTCGATAGTGGAATAATTGATCTCCGCAGCTTTCATGGTCCTGGAGGCAAAGGTTATAATCTTTTGTTCACCATCCACTAATTGGGTTAAAGAAGCGCTAAACCCTTGTTACTGGCATCAGTTGAGAGAGTTGTTTTAGCATTGGGGTCAAAAGCGTGCAAGATCGGGGCATCACATATGGCATCTTTGACATGTTGAAATGTCTGTTGATGTTCTGAGTTCCATTCGAATTTAGATCCCACTTTGAGTAGGTCCCTGAGGGGTTGAACTTGATCAGCGAAGTTCTTCGCAAATTTCGACATATACTCCACTAACCCCAAAAAGGATTTCAATTCATCTTTATTTGCAGGAGGTGGTGCCAATTTGACAGCATCCACTAAGCTCTCTTTGGGTCTAATGCCTTCACTGGATATCATATGTTCTAGATACACTACTGACTCCACACCTACTTTACATTTCTCTTTTTGCGTCG
The DNA here is from genome assembly GCF_964261635.1 of Lissotriton helveticus. Taxonomy (NCBI): domain Eukaryota; kingdom Metazoa; phylum Chordata; class Amphibia; order Caudata; family Salamandridae; genus Lissotriton; species Lissotriton helveticus. The sequence continues at coordinate 1,315,184,421 of NC_136065.1, read as the reverse complement.
TGAAACCAGCTTTGCTGAGCTTGGATAACACCTTTTCTAGGATCACGTTGTGTTCACCTTCCGATGCTCAATACAAAAGTATATCGTCTTGAAAACACATTACTTTTTCGAGACCTTGAAGAATATGTTGCATTATACGCTGAAATACAGCGGCTGCAGACGCAAGCCCAAAAGGTAGTCTTGAGAACTGATACGCCCCAAAAGGAGTTATAAAGGAAGTCAGGTGCTTTGAATCAGGATGGAGGACCACCTGGTGGTAAGCCGAGGATATATCTAAAACTGTGAAATATTTGGCTCCATGAATGACAGTCAGCATTTCGTTGATGTTTGGGAGGGGATGTCTGTCCACCCATATATTCGCATTTAAATCCCTGAGATCAACACAGAGACAAATGCCCCCCCCCACTCCCCCTTTTGCAGCTACTACAATGCGGGCCAACCATTCTGAGCTTTCAATGCGCTCTATGATTTTATTGTTTTCCAGTCTGTCCAAATCCTTTTGTAGGGGTTCTCTCAATAGTAAGGGGACCAATCTAGGCTTGTGTACAACTGGTTTGAAATTGGACTTTAGTTTGATTTTATGGAGAAATCCATTAAGTTTCCCCAACTTATCTGTGAAAACCTCAGGAAATTTGTCACATACCTCCTTACCCACACATGGTTTGTCAATGAGTAACACCGGTTCAGGAGCATTGGGTTCCAATTTAATATCAAGGTCTCTTTGGTGTTGCCACCCTAACAGGTCAGAACCTGATTTAGTAATATACACTTTTCCTAGAGTAGACCTGTCTTTAAAATCAATTTGCATCAATAACATGCCTACCAAAGGTATTAAGTCCCGATTGTATCCACCTGGTTTAACATCAGGGGGTAGAAGGTTGTAACTTTTGTGACCGGAATTGGTATGAAAAGAGGTTTCATTTATAAGGGTGTAGGGAGAACATGAGTCAGCAAAAACCTCATAAGAAACATTATCCAGAAAAATTTCACAACTAGGATAAGAATTAGAGTCATTTTCCCCAACATTCAGAACTTGAAAAATGATGTCTTCTCTCGGTTGTGGACTCAGATCTTGGACTACCATGTGAGTAGTGTTACTTTTTTCATGGCAAACCTTCGAAAAATGACCCCCTTTTTTACAGTTGCTGCAAATGACACTCCTTGCAGGACATTTAACATTGTTGGCTAAGTGGTTTGGGTTACCACATCTAAAGCATTTAGGTTTGTTAATGTGCACACTCTGCTTGTCTGAGACAATTGGAAATGGTTTAGGTCTGGTGTCTTTGTTAACTACTTTGTACACTTAGTCACTTTAGCCTGAGATGTAGTGTGCAGGACCAGTCTTCCTTCTCAGCAGGCATGGCAGGCCTAAAGCAGCAGTGCAGCATAGCGTTCTTCTTCTATAGTATCCACAGGTCCAGCTGTGTATGGAAGAGTGCCCTTCTTATACCTGGTGCCCACTTTGAAGTGGGAGAAGCTTCTGGACTTCTTTTTACCACAATGATGTTCTTCTTTAGCTTATCTGTGCTGTGTTTGTTCATAAAGAAATTGGATGTTTCACAACTTTATTGCTGGTATATTTTATAGATTATAGAAAATGTGCCAACAAGGGAATTTGTTCTATTAAATCAATCACAGATTATAGACTTGTAAATTATTTACATCTAGTAGTCTATCCAACAAAATTGGTATCTGTTCACTATTATTTGAGTCTCTCTATTCAAGACAAAGAAACAAAACAGAATGAAAATAAGATGCTACACGGGAAGATTGTTTTATGAAAAAAATTAATTATATTTATGTATTTGCAAGGGTACAGTTCAATATTTAAAATTGATTATACAAAACTTTTCAAATGAACAGGAACTAAATCAATCAATCCATTAATCCAACTGAATTAAAGTCCAATCTCATATAAGTTATAGTCAACGACTCCTATGCCCCAACAGAAGGAATAACGTTGTCTGAATTCAATCAAAGTATAAAAGATCTGGACAAATTAGTTGACGTTTCGGTCTTGTGTTTGTTGACTCCTTAAGACCATCTTCAGAACAAACAATGATTATAAAAGAATGAGACACCCTGGTTGGTTCATATTGATTTTTTAAGTAATTAGTACGGCTTGTTCTTGGTTACGTCTCTGTTCTCACGGTTCTTTCGAAACCTGTGTGGCCTGCGTTCGTCTTATGAGGCCTGATTGACGATTTTTTCTTTGAGGTTTATTGATCAGTTATCAAATACTTGCTGTAACACCATTAACAGCACAGCCAATTCTCTCGGACGTAACGTAGCCTGGCTGATGAAGGGTGATAACCTGAAACCGGTCCCAGGATGCTTATTTGTAGTGCAGGAAGGACCTGGCCTGGCTGTCCGGTTCGACTGTTCTCATAGGGAGCAGGGTCCAGACTGATTTGCATAATGGCTGGGTCCAAACTGAACACATTATACGTACCCAGACTTCACCAACATCACAGCTGTCTTGACCTAATGATCCATAGCCATGTAGTTCCCTTTCTATAATGTCTGACCAGGCTGTAGACGGTAATATTTAGATATGTGTTTCCTTTGGGTTTCAGAATGTCATCTGGGATCTAAAGGGAGTGGTAAGTCATAGAACTGTATTTACCAAACTGGGATGTTTGATAAGATATGTCCATGTCATGTACGGAAACAGAATTTGGAATGCCATTATTGGCATTACAGAGTACTTTGGTAAGTGATGCAAGGCATCACTGAAACACATCTAGAGAATAGGAATGTAGGGAGTGAAACTGAAAAGGACCCTAGATATTAGACCCTATGACAATTTGGTAAGTAATAGGCTCTTCAGTTACTGGAGTACAATCTATCACTGGAGATGGTTTGACTAATTAGTGTTTTAGATATTTCCTCCCTGAGTATGCGCTAGCGCATGTTCTCTCATTTGCAAGAGATAATGTGGTGAACAAGGGTCTTGGAGCACACTCATTGCTTACTATTCATAGGCTTCATTGCCACTCTATTTTGCCTTTTGATTGAGCACCAAGAGCTGGCTTCACTTACTCTTCTTTTGGCTGGAGTATGGACAAATTTGCTTAATCTGATTTAGGGCCATTCTGCTGCTGTGGTTGAGGTACTAATTTATATTTATTTTTTTTTTCCTTCCACTGCTATGCTTGTTGCTTCTTCCCCTCCCATCCCCCGTCTATGTTGTTTATTCCATAAGCCACCCACCCACCCTGCCTGATCTGTCTTGTTCATTCTTCTCTCACCACTTGCCCATGTCGCTGTGATAAAATGAACTATTAAGATTTCAGAACACAAAGACAAGAAATGTTGGCCGCAGGAATTCATTTGTGTGCCTACAAAATTTAAAAATCTAATGTGTTTAAGGATCGTGAGCATTTGCAGTTGCATTTTTGTTCTACTTTTAGAAAGTTGCCATTTTCTTGTCTTAATCATTTGGTGCCCTCAGCCTGTTCCTGGGTCACATGACTGGGTTTAGTTGGCCGTTGGACTTTATTTATTCCTCTCAGACAATCACACCATAGAGAGATTAGGTGTGCGTGGATGGGCCATCAATTGGCAGGATGGGGAGGGAGGAGCTGGGCACAACCCTACTTGCACCTGAATAGGCTGTGCCCTGCCTTCACACAAAGGAGTTGTCACCGCTGCATTGTTCATCGTGCCAGCTTGGAACTAGGACAGGGGAGGCAGGAAATTTGAAGGACTTCAAATGGAATTCTTTAAAAACTTCCCTTACTTCAAAGTGGGCACCAGGTATAAATACCCGACCCTCAGACCCAACTCTTCTCAGAGAGGAAGGGAAAAATTCTGATGTTTTGGACTCTTCGTGAACATGAATGGGCTGGTCTGTGCGAAGAACTTTCCACCAGCACCGTCAGCCAATGGGATGTTCCGGTGAATCCAACTCTTTGAGTCTCAGCGACAAACAACGACACCTGGCAGCATAAGAAATTGCACTTCGCACCACAGAATCGACAGCTCGCGATGCCTGACAGCTCGCGATGCCCGACAGGATCTTCGTGCAACAGCAATGGCCATTCATGATGCCCGGCATGCTCTTTTACATTAACTACCATCCCTGACTCCCTCCCTGCTCCCAGCAACCAGTTTCACCATGAAAATAAATTTTGCTCTGGACTTTGAAGGTAATTCTATCAGCAAGACAAACCTGACTCTGTATCTAGCTCATGCTTCAGCATGGTTAGACTGAACTTGTGACTTTCAGCCTGTCTCGCAATACCAGATAACCGCGAGTGGTGCTTTGTGCTTTTAGATGCTTATTAAGTTGTACTCTAGTTGTCTAAACTGGAGTGGGATTTTCCTTGTGTTGTGTTTTCACTTTATTACCATTTGCAGTGCTGCATAAACACTTTCGACATTGCCTCTAAGTTAAGCCTGGCTGCTTTTGTGCCAAGCTACCAGAAGGTTAAGCACTGGTTAATTTGGGGTTTGCTTATGTTTCGCACTAACAGGGATTGTGGTTGCTGCTTGAGTAGGGTCTCACCCCCTCAAACAATACCCACATTTCCAAAAGGTAGACAGGGCATTGTGCTAAAATTGATTGCCTCATTGAGTCAGGTATACAGTTTGGGACACGAGGTTTTTCTTACAGAACCTTTCCAATCTTGAATATCTGCTGCACTGTACAGCACACATACAGTGGAAAGTGTTAACGATCTTTGAGCATACTGTTTTGTACTGGAAGGGTGCACTTCCAGTACAAAACCAATGCTCACACCCTTGCACTATGGTGCAAGGGTCTGTTCATTGATGCAAGGCAGCCTAAAGTGCACCAGTGGAGGAGGAGAAAGACACAGCACCATATATGATGCTGATAAGCTCTCTCCCTCTGAGGCAGTGGAGCAACTTTGATTGCTGCACTGCGTTCCGTGAAAAGTTAATACATTTGCCCGAGTGTTATATTGTGTTCAAATCAAGGGGGGATTAACAAACCTTTCAGCTGACCATTCAGAGAAAAACTAAATGCAAACTGAAATCCAACTCATTCCCCTCTTTGTTCCACAAGTGCCTGGAATGAAAGACATTCTTTCAGACATAGGCAGCCCACAGATCCTGAATTACCTGTTGTAAAAAGATTATAGATACCTGGATTTTTTAAATGTTTTGCTTTTGCTCTGGTAATGTGCATACACAATAGGCATTTGGCAAGCACATTAAGAGCAATTATTTGGAAATTGAGGCACTTCAACATTTTTCATGGAAAGCATTATCAAGCAAAACCTAATCCTAGAAGGGAAAGCTAGAGACAGCCTTGGACCACCGGTAGCTCCCTTCTCACTCCTACCATCACGAAATGTGTGCACAAATACCCAATCCTTTGCATTTCAGAAATGGTAGCAACATCTGTTGCTTCCTACCAAAGAAGGAAGCCACAGTTAATGATTCCAGCTCTGTTCTCTACCAGCCAATATGGCCTCTCTGGCTGACAGTCATGTACAATATAATATTCTATAACTTAAGGTGATCATTTCAGAGGTTGTAAAATCTACAAATGTAGGTAGCCATTACAAAGTATTCACAACCTTATTATTTAAGGACATAAAAGGAGCTTGCCTAAAATTTCTAGACGCAAAGACCTACATTTAAAGAGTACACTGCACAGAACAGATCACGAAGCGCATCAAAGCAGATGTATAGATTTGAAAAAAAACCTCTTACCAAAGTTCTCCCCGCTTTTTCCGGAGAAGAGGATGTTGGTTTCCACATTTCCGTAAATGAATATCCGTCGTTTCTATGTTACATGGCCATGTGACTGAAAGTTAAATGAGAAACAAAACTGTAAATTGTGTCTTGAAAATGATGATTGATGAAAGTGTAGCAAGTGATCGCTGGATGGATCAAAATATTTAAATTCAAGATCGGTCGCAAGGAAGCATTTTCAAAACTAATTCCTTAAACCTTTCTCCCCAAGGCAACCGCACATCTAAAAAGATTCTGAACAGGACTCGGCAACCCTACAAGTGAGTGACCATTCCAAACAATACTCTGACATCACAAAGCCAAATAGAATCACTCCGTCTCACTCAGGGCACTATAAGTTGTGCATGTATCATTGCTGCGAAGAGCGATCCAGTAAACTCCAGAGCTATCAAGCAATTCTATAGACCCAAAATGCATAATCATTTTGAAAAAGACATTCCAGGAGACACTGAAAGATTATTAATACTCTCATCTGTTAAGCGATTCCGTCATTTGGACTGTCCACATTATTAGCAACCTTCCTTTGGAGAGGAAAACAGTTCTTGGAATGTGCTTTGTTTCAGAACAGGCATGATATTCCTAATCAGGATTGAACAATAACTTCTCGATGGATCAATCAATCAACCACATATTAATAATTATTATGCGGGTGAATATGTAGAATTAATAAACATGTCAATAATGTTTCCCGTTAAGTAAACAAGGAGCAATCAGAAGAAGCTAAACACATATGAATGTTATTGATTTCAAACTTAGTGTATATTTATGGTACACTTATAGCAGAGGTGAAGTTCATATTGTGGGCACTGCCTCAAAGAGGCCTGCTGGCCTAATGCCAGATCTAAGATCCCTAGCGAGTATCAACCCGTAAAAGGAGCAGGCAAAGGGTTTACAAATGATGCAACATGTATCAACCAGTAAAAGCAGCAGGCACATGGTTTGCACATGATGCAACATAATCCGCATTGCATTCAGAACCCCAACAAAAGCCCGTTGGGGGGGTGGGCTGGGGTGAGTCTGAAGTACAGAAAAAAGCTTTCCGGTGTAAGGAATATCTCACTCCAATTCCCATTGGAGCGCCATGAATAATACACGCAGCTGAGCCTTACTATTCTGATGCAAAGGGATGGGTAAGGAAGCGCCACCATTGCATGGCGCCTCCACCACCAGTGCCTCTAGCTCCTGCAGCTCTCTGATACTCCTGGGAATATCTCTGTCTTCCCTGACTGCAATGCATGCTCCGCTGCGCCATCCATCTGTCAACCTCGTTAGACAGTCTGACGTGCCTCCACATATTAATATTAAATACTGTGTGGGAAGTCATTTAGAACATTTTGGGGGGGAGGGGGTCTATATTGTGAACGAGTGCAAACACTCCCACTAGGCTTTAATGAGCCAGGTACATTGTTTTGTTTTCATCACACATAAAACGTTGCTGACTACCATAATTCCATCGGTAGGTTGTTTTTAATATAGTTACAGAGATTATTCATAATGCACACTCACCACTGCTCCCTTGAAGAAGTAAAAACATTTTTAAAGGGGAACTTTTTTTTGTCTATAGAAAACATCCGGTGTACACTTTATGCAGTGCACACTTTTTTCAGAGCACATCTGTGTTAACAGTGTGCACAAATCCCCCCATGTTGTGCCTTAAAAACGTGGTAACGTTAGAAATTGTAGGACTGATAATGAGCGCCCTTCACATGGCAGTTGAGAAGCTGTTTGCTTGGCCTTGTATGTTTCTGGACAACCCTATTCATGACCAACTTGTCTACTGACAAGACCTGTGTTTCATGTTTGCGAAACATCAGAGCAAAGCCATGTCATCAAGAGGGCACGCTTTTGCGAGTGTGTTTCTGGTACCCTTAATCCACACTGGGGGCAGCAGTGTGTAGTCATGGGGCACAGGCCAGGTGCTCTGGAAGGACACCCTACCAATTCCTTCTGGATAAAGGGGCATATTATCAACAAAGGCGATACATTATCGCCGCTTTTATCGGCAGAAAATTGCCGATAAAACGGCGATAATGGGCTTGATAATATGCCCATGAGAATTCCCATAGAAGTCCATGTTCTGGTGTGAACATGGGCTTCTATGGGAATTCGCAAGGGCATATTATCAAGCCCATTATCGTCGTTTTATCGGCAGTTTTCTGCAGATACAACCGGCGATAATGTATCGCCTTTTGTTGATAATATGCCCCTTAGTGTCCTCATACTCGGATCCTCTGCCTTACTCATGTGTGGGCATGGTTACCAATATGTAGGTAGGTGCATGTGTGGGTTCAGATTCTTTGTCTAACCAAGTGCAGTAAATAAACTTCTTTTGCACCCTCGTAAATGTACAATGTGTGTCCTGTGAATAGCTCCAGGTCGGAAATTTTGTCGGATTTCCAGCTGCCGTTTCTAAAACTGCCAGGCACGTAGCAACTTTATTGGATTTATTCTCTGGTCTTCCATAAATGTATGTCATTACTTGAGAATTTAGAATGTTCAGAAGTTTTCTTTTGCATAGACTTACACAAGACTAATCATCCTTAAACTTGCCGGTAATAATGGGTGTGCATGACTAGTGGTAGGCCACGGGTGTGTAGCATAATCACACGCCGTTACCTACGATCCCAGGATATACAGCCTGATTCATCAATCTCCCGTTTTGCGAGCCCCTAATAGCGATTCATAAGGAATCGCTATTAAGGACTTGCAAAACGGGATTCATGTAGGAATTGCTAAATAAATAGCGATTCCTACACATTCCTTATTTGCGAGTAGCAAATTGCTAATCGCAAATAAGGAATAACTCCCCATACATTCCTATGGGCCAAAAGGCCCATAGGAATGATTGGGGAGTATTCCTTATTTGCGATTAGCAATTAGCTAATCGCAAATAAGATAGCGATTTAAAGGGTGCCAGGGGTGTCCAAAGGACACCCTGTAGCACCCCTTAAATGCAAATTGAAACAGGTGTTGCGCACACACATGTCCAAAGGACATGTGTGTGTGCAACATGCAACTTAGAAAAATGCATTTAAATGCATTTTTCTAAGTTTTTGCTGTTTACCAAGAGGTCTGACCTCTCGGTAAATAGCGGCCCAAAATTGCAATTTAGCTTGATGAATCAGGCGGATAGTGCTTGAATTACACAAGAAGAGTACTTCTGTGTTTGGCGATATTTCTTAGCACAATAAATGCCCAGAGGAGTCCAAAATGAATACAAGGATGCATTTCAAGCTAACAAACAGCACAAAATGCAACAGAGCATGAATAGCAAGCATTAGCAGTTGCTTGTCCTCGCTAAATGTGCTCTTGGGGTAGGATTTCCCCACCACCTTACTACCAGCATTTAGTGCTATTTTCTTAACACAAAATGCACCCTTGCCTCCGAAATAGAAGTGAGGATGCATTTTGCACTAAGAAACAACACTAACTGCATCCGGAACATAAATAGCGAGCAATCGCTCGCTAAATGTGCTGCATTAGATACTTTGTGGTACGCCAAGACAGTTTCAACTGTGTAGAACTCATTTCTGGTGTGCATGATAGATGTTGCTAATGTGTTTGTCCACCCCTTGTGGAATTTGCTGTGAATGCTTTCGCTGGGTGTAGTGCGGCAACAGCTGCTTTGGAGTAGGATTTGAGGGATATTGTTCAAATTGTTTATGAGACAAAATGTCAGGATCTGCTGAATTTATGGCTGCCCTCCATCTCTTTGGGGATGTCTGGTGTTGGATTGTATGCTCAGTGTCCCGCTGTCTTGAATGGTATTGTTAAGAAGACTTAACACCAGGTAAGTGTAGAAGAATCTTTATTCTGTCTTCACCACCAACAGGTTCCAGTCAGCTGAAGGTAGCTGTGGAATATTGGTACACAACAGTAAGAACGTTTCAAAAAAAGGCAAAGGGCTAAACCAAGTGAGTTACTACACACCTCCTAAGGCAGGAGGGAAAAAGAAGAAGAAAAAAGAGTGAGAAAGTAGAAGAATAAAAAACAAGGAAAGGAGAACATTACAGAAGGAGCTAAAACAACAGTGAGCAACAATATACAAAAACAATGTAAGGAGAAATTAACAATCACAAAGTCTTTGTGCCAAACTGGGCAAACAGTGTTCCTAGATGTCCTGCGAGGAGAAATGGAACGTTTTGCCATAGGACCGGCTTCCTCCCCCGAACAATTTGGCGAGGCTTACATTTTACCACCTGGTTCATGCCCCAAATTCATCAATTTTCCAACTGGACTACATTTTTTCCTAGTCTTGTTATCTTGAGAGGTTCAGAACATCAGAAATAAGTCTCTTCCTTCTAGCTTTGGGAAGGTGATGCATACTTATTCACCTGGACTATGCAAATGTGTTTTGACATTCTTGGTGTAGTCATATAGTGCGTTGTATTTATTTTGTTGTATTTCAATTCTTCTGGCAATTTCTGATCTGTCTCCAGCACATGGCCTGTATTTACATAACCATCCAGCAGTGAGGTTGGTTTTAGGCTTCCTCCACTTTAAAGAAATAAATGGAGACACACCTGTGACACCATTAGGTGCAGTTCTGTACGCCCATATAATTTCTTGCAAGGCTGATTTTGCTGCTACATTAGTGATTACTGCTCTTTGAAGACATTATTTAATAACTCTGTTCATACGTTCTTCTAACCTATTAGCTCAGGGGCAATACAATGAGATTTTCTGGTGAGAAATGCCTAAGTCTGAAGGCAAATCCGTAATGAGATCGGATCGAAATTGGACCCCATTGTCTGTTACTATGGTATCTGGCATGCCTTCTTCATAAAAAGTATCTTTTGGAATTGAATGAGAGGCTTGGTGTCAATTTGGTTTACACATCTTTCGTAATCACCCACCTAATGTGATAGTCTATGAGAACTAAAATGAATCAATCATTCAGATGTTTGAGGTTCAGTGGGCCAATAATTTCTAACGCAAGTTTTGACCATGGTCGAGTAAGGATTTGAACAGGGGGCAAAGGGGGTCTGCTTACAAACAGCGTTTTATCACTTTTGGCACACTCAATACAGTTTTTGACAAATTCTTCTACCATGGCATCCATCCCTGGCCACCAGTATTCCTCGCATACCTTGCTTTTAGTTAGGCAACGACCTAAGTGTTTCATGTGTGCTAAAATCACAATTTTGCTTTTGACTCCTATGGGAGGTACTACCTTTTCTCCACAATAAATAGCATAGTTAAATATACATAATTCAAGTCTTACTTCAAATATTTCTTGAGTGCTTCAGGTGAGGTACTCTTGTTGTCAGGCCATCCACCCCTATTGTATTCTTTTAAAGGAGCTACTGCTTCATCAAGCACATTTAAGTCCTCCCAAATCCTCTTGTCCAAAACTGCTGCTTCCCAAATCATGTCCCCATCTTCCTCCTCTTGTGTGTCTGTACTTGCAGTAAGAGGAGCACGGGACAGAAAATCAGCTACCGTGTTGTGTTTACCAGGCACATGTTCTACTTTCAAATTGAAGCCTTCTAACCCCAAAATCCATTTTGCTATCCGAGGTGTGGTCCTGATAGAACCGTTGCTCATGAACACATAGATGAGGGGTTTGTGGTTGGTCCTGACAGTGAACAGTATACCCCACAAATTGTTTTTAAATAATGGATGCCCAAGAAACACGCCAGAGCCTCTTTTTCTATTACAGAGTAGTGTTGTTCAGCTCCTTTTAATGTTCTTGAGGCAAAAGTAACAACTTGCTCTATGTCCCCTACCCTCTGAATGAGGCTGACTCCCAACCCTTTATTGCTGGCATCCGTGGACAAATAGGTAGTTTTCTTAGGGTCGAATCTGCCTAAGAAAAGCGCATTGTTGATACATGACTTGATTTCCATGAATGCAGTTTGGCAGTCATCATCACATACAAAGGTTGTTTTTTGCCCGGAGTAAATTGTGTAAAGGTTCTACTCGGCAGGCATAGTTTTGTATGAATTTTGAGTAGTATTATGATAGGACTAAAAAAGACTATAATTCTTCTACATTGGTAGGAGTAAGAGCATTAAGAATGGCATTCACTAAATTAATTTTGGGCTTGATGCCATCTCGGGAAATTGTATGGCCTATATATTCCACAGAGTTTACCCCAATTTGACATTTTTTTTCTTTCTTCAGTGTTAATCCAGCCGGACTCAACTTGTGCAGGGCTTGTCTCAACATGTCAGCATGCTCTTTTATGTCTTTCCCAGGTATGAGAATGTCATCTTGGAAGCACAAAATGCCAGGAATGTCTTTGAGAACATGCTGCATGATTCTTTGAAATGCAGCTGAGGCCAATCCAAAGGGCATGCAGAGATACTGGAATGCCCCAAGGGTAGTGATAAATGAGGTGAGGTGACGACATTCAGGATGCAGTTCCACCTGGTGGTATGCCGAGGATAAGTCAAGGACGTCAAAGAAACTGGCATCCTTGATAAGAGTTAAGACCTCATGTATCGTCAGTAGTTGATGTCTGTCTACCCAGATATTCTTGTTTAAGTCTCTCAGGTCAATGCAAAGCCTGACATCCTTGCTAGCTGATTTGGATGTGATGACAATGGGAGCTAACCATTGAGAGCTCTCTATGGGTTCTCTGAAACCCAACTCCAATAGACAGTCTAACTCTTTTTGAAGAGGAGATTGCATTAAATGGGGAATTGGCCTGACTTCATGAGCAATGGCTTTAGCCTTGTGCTTTAGTTTTATGTGGTGTTGGAAATCTCTTAGGAGACCTAATTTGTTAGTAAAAAAATCGGGGAATTCTTCGAAGATGTCTTGGCCACATACAGAGCAATCAACCAACAGTACATGGTATGGACTATTGGGGTCAAATTTCATGCCCAATTCTTTTTGGTGTTTCCAACCTAAAAGGTTGGATCCCTTTTCAGTGATATACACTTTACCCACTGTGCTCCTACCCTTATATCCAAACAACATGTTGGTCATGCCTACCAGGGTAATGGGATCACCATTATAGCCTCCTGGTTTGATGTCAATGGCTTGAAGTGTATTGAGTCTGTTGGGGAACATTACATCAAAAGCACTGCCCTCCAGTAGGATGTACTGTGAACATGAGTCTGCAAAGACTTTGACCTGTTTGTTGTCTAGAGTGATACAACACTCTGTAAATTTGACACTATCATCTTTGTTTTCTAGTTAGAACACAAGTTTGGTCTCTACAGGTATAGTTTGTTCAATCATGGATACCGTTTTATCACATATATCATGGTGCACTCTGTCCAAATGTCCCTTCCATCCACATTTGTGACACGTTACATTCCTGGCAGGACAGGAAGGGTTATTTGCAAGATGTGCTGTGTTGCCACACCTGTAGTATTTAGTTTTAAAACTTGCACCTCCTTGGTTCTTTTGTTTATGATTCTTATCTAGCTTGAGATTCTCCTTACTCTCTTGTTTAGAGATGGTATTGACTTCATTGCATGAATCTGCATTTACTCTTATTTCTTTTAGGCAATCTGCAGTGTGCTCACTTGCCAATGCAATTTCAATGGCTTGTTTAAGATCAGGGTTTCCTGAGAGTAGCTTCTCTTGTATTTTATGGTTGTTAGTGCATCTAACTAATTGGTCCCTGATGAAGGAGTCTGTTAAACTCTCAAAATCACAAGTGTTGGAAAAAGCCATTAGCACAGCAATGTAGGGTCTGTATGTCTCATTTTTGCCTTGCAATCTGGAGAAATATTTGTGTCTTTCTAACACAACGTTTATGGCTTGAACAAAATGTTTTTCCAACTTGTTTACAGTTTCTAGATCTCCATCCCCTTCATCGACCTCTTGTTCAGATTAAATTATTAAAGGTTTTACAGCCTTCAATTCCCAAATTGTGTAGCAGGATATGCTGTTTCCTAAAGGAGAAAATTTGTCCCCCCAAATTGCTATTTGATACGACTCGAACATCTCCTTCCATTCTTTCCAAGGGATGTTTTGGTTCCCCATCTTCATTTAAGAAAGGAGGTGGTAAGGACATATTTAGAGCAGCCATAGTGCAGAAGGGAATCATTGTATTGGTAAGACAGGAACAGGTGAAGAAGTGTTAGTAAGCAAATTAATAAGGTGTCTGACAATCTTGGTGTGCCTGTCAGCTACAAATGAAAAACGATGACAGGCGGTATTACATAAGAGATGAGCAATATGTATGCTATGTGTAGCTTGATGAGCACTGCGTTCTGAGTAGATAAATTAATAGTGACAAGCAAATACCCCCACAGCAAAATACTGTGAAGATAGACAGGTGCAGTGCCATCAGCGAAAAAACAAGAGACAAGTGAAAATGCTGTGCTTGTCAACGAAGGAACGTGCAACAGGATGAAATCATTCCGCATGAAAGCTGTGCCTATCAGCGTGCAGTGACAGACAGATAATGAAGAAAATGTAGTGGGAAAATGCACTGAGAAGAAAACAGCGCAGCCAGGCTCCCATGCTTAGATTGTGCCTATCAGCGAGAAAACAGGCAGATGTAGAAAAAAGTCTTAAGGGGTAGTAGAAATACGATTGCAATAATTAACTCACAGCGGAGTCAGGCTCCCACACTGTGAAGATTGTTTGAACAGCGGTGCCCATCAGCCTACGGTGACAGGCAGGCAGAGTTACAATCTGCACAATTAGAAGAGAAAATACTTCAAGCTCCCATGCTGTGACGAATATTAGAGGAACAGCTGTGCCCGTCCGCGTATGCTGACAGGCAGGCAGAAATACAATCCTCCTAATAAAGAGAAAACACCTAAGAAGGCCATCTCCAGACGCAGCCACGCCCAAGAAGCAGTCAGTGAGGGACGCTGGGATTGTCACAGAGAGGAAATGTGAAGTTGGAGTCATGGACTGTCTCTGTTGTACCGATTCGAGGAAATAAGGCGGAGGTTGGCCCGATAAACAGAGCAGCAGCCCGTCACCGCCTCACACCATCCCCACCCGGTGCAGTGTCACCGAATCACAAGCACCACGCAGAGCTCGAAGAAGCGAAGCTCACTGTGTCTCCTCTCAGCTGTCTATATTTTCGCAGCTGTGTGGAATGGCATGCCTGCTGTGGGGAGCTTATCTGTATTTTCACCTCAGTGGAACAACTATCCGGCGAAAAGGGTGGCTACGGAGATTATTTCACAATCAGCAGATCTTCAAAAATTGGCCCATGCACACACTCATATTTTCCCTAGTCGACTTGTTCCCACAGGGTGGTCAAGTTTTATATTCACCTTGATCTTGAACAGTCAATGCCTAACTAATCTTCACAGATCAACACTCTTCCTTTGGTCAATGGGCCATTAGTTGAGTAGTTGATGGTGATATTAACAAATTAACTAATTTATCTTATAACTCTCAATGAAATAATCACAGACTCCGGGCAAGATACAATTAATTTTATCTAATAACTCAGTCAAAATGAACGCTCATTTGAACAGATTCACTGTGCAAACTCCATCAACTATCATGGGAGAGAAAAATTAATTTATCAATAAATTCAATTCATAGACTCATTCAACAATTCAATGCATTAGGATTGGATAGACGAAGAGACAACAAACATAATAAATAATTCAATTGCAAAAAATATGCAAATTTAAGACAGAAATATATTTAACCAGTGGTGAAATGGGAAACCCAACCCTCTGGCCTAAGGACTGGTGGAGGTCACCTGATTAAGAGTCAGGAGATAAAGACTATAGGACAGAATCAGGACAGGGAAACAATTAATATCACTTCTCCAGACCCCCGTTGCACCAGAACACATCCCTCTCTTTCACTTTCTCCCTCCTTGATATTCTTCTGCAATCTTCAATCTAATCAGGTTTTCTTTCAGAAAGGAATCTTCCCAGTCTGTTATCTTCTTTCCAGAAGCAGCTCTTGCCTCTCTCTCTCTCTCAGCATTGATCGATCGCTCTCATGATGAACAAACTACTAAAAAACTTTTGTCCCTCTAAATATACTCTTTAGTTCTGCATGTCCCACCCTCAGAAGTTGCAAATATCCGTGGATCATTGACTACTATTGGGCAGGGGAGTAGTCATCACCTCATGCTGTCATATTCATTTTTCTAATGAACTCCTTTATTTAATAAACCCTTCCCCTTGAGCTCATCAATGTCTTTCTTTCCCATACAAATTTTGTTGCGAACTAAATAACATTTCATTCAAGCTTCAATGACAAATATCACAGGTTCCCATGTTCACACAGCTGCTGTCCTTGATCTTTGGCAGTCGTTCAATTTTCCGGGCACTAAGTCACATTTCATCTCTTTCCGGATATGCGCAGTACAATCTTTTCTTCCAGCACTATTTTCTTTCATTGCCAAGGTATACCGGCCCAAATGTACACGATTAATAAAAGAATCATAAGCAGATGTTAATTTCTCAAATATGTGATAGTCACAGTTCACCACCCACTTCCAGTCTATCCCATGTTAAATTCATTTTCTTTAAGCAAAAGCTTTAGCAGAACTAGTTTCTTTTAAAGTTCAGGCAAGCATATGCCAGGCACGCGGTGCCTCAAGACCTAAGTTAGTAATTCTTGTGCATGCGTGAGAGTTTCCCTCTCAAATGAGTTAATCACATGGTTATTTACATAGGTTCTAGTTTGCACATGTGCAGAAGCATTTTTGGTTGAAAGCGGGATTTGATCGCGCTGAAAATGATTCTTTGTTATTTAAGCATGCAAAAAAGCTCTCTTCCCCATATGTGAATGTCGTGCGTATGTTGTTTTTCACTTCTTTTCGGTGAACAACCTTTACAACGCAACTTTTACAACGCACTACCATTACAACGAAATTTTTACAACGCAAGTGTATTTACAATGCATGTTTTTACAACGCATGTTTTTACAACGCAAGTACCTTTACAACGCAAATACCTTTACATCGTAAGTATTATGTTTATTTATATATTTTAAATATTTTTTATTAAATTTATTATTTTATATTGTAATTGTTTTTTATTTATTGTTATAATAATATTTTCAATTTTTTGTATTAGATATATTAATCTGAGTATTTAGAAATAATACTGTAGTATTAATATTTAAAAAAGTATTTATTTTAATATTTATAAAAACATTATTTATTTTTTCTATTTATAGATCAAATTGAAAATTGTTGAAATTTGTTTTTATTTATAGGAGTTAATTTATTAATTTGAGTTAAAATAAATAATACTTTTTTATTTTTTATTATGAGTATTAATTATTTCTATTTATATATTTAGTTAAAAAATGGAAATTAATACTCTAGTATTTTTTAAAAAATATACTGTTAATGTCAATTTAAAATATTAAAGTTTATAAATATTTAATGATGTATTTCAAAAAATATTTAAAAAAAAGTTGAACTTATATTTAGAAAATTTATACATTTGTCCAACTTAAAAAATACAAATATACTTTAATTTAGAAATATTACTTAAGTATTTTTAATTTATAATATTTTTAAATATTGTTATTTAATATGAAATTTATAATTTATATATTTATTTTATTATTTCGAGGAATAAAAAGATTATTATAAATGTATTATTATTATTAGTTTAAATTTTGAGTAAGTAAATTAAAAAAAAATATTTAAAATGTAAAAAAAACTAATTTAAATTATTTTAGGTGACAAAATATATAAATATAATTTGTAATTTTTTTTAAAAGTTGTTACATATTTTAATATACATTTTTGATAAAAAGTTCCCACGATTTTGCATTGATTCAAATGGGAGCAATTGTCCTTCATTTATTTCCATAGTTTAAGCTGGTCATCCCGCGGAAAAGAAAAGGAAGGTGTTGAAGAAGAAGAAAGGGGATGATTAGAATGGAAAAGGAATAAGGATGAAGGTAAGGATTAAATATCATTAATTTTAAGGGAAATTAAATATTAAAAAGATGTAACGCTAACATAAATACATTAATAAAATAAATATAACATAGTTTATTTTTTGTTTTTTATTATTAAAAAAATATAGAAAATTTGCATTTATTTTTATTGATTTTTTCATATATTTGTTATTTATTTACATGTAATATACTATTTATGAACAAATATTAATAAAATCAATAAATTACAGTATTAAATAGTCCTTTTTCAATCTTTGCAGCTTTCTATGACGTATTCACGTAAACGTAAACGTAAGCGGCCATTTTGAAGAGCATCGATGTAGGAAGCAGCTGGAAGCTGATCTACGTCCAGGTAGGAAACATTTCTAGCTTTAAATATACATGTTTAGCTTAAAAAAGAATACATATATTGTAAAGAAAGGATAAGGAGAGGCTGCCGTTTTAGAATTTAATGTTAAACTTGTAAAACAACATGTCGACGATCGTGTTATTAGTGTATGCCTATGTCGGGTCGCAAAAAGTATAGGTTTTGATTGAAAAAAAGGAAAACATAATTGTTTTACATTACTATTTTGATTTATGAAATAATGAAATTGTAAATGCATTTTATTAAAAATTGAATCGATTTCCCTTCAACTATAAATTTGATAAATGTCGGTAGTAAATTAATGAAAAATGCTTCTTCAATTTATTACTGTGATTTTGGTTAGGAACACTATCCAGAAATAATTTTGTTTGTATGCATTGTTTCTAAAAAGTGTTATGAATGACATAGTTTCTAATATGCTAAGGTTGGAGGGATTATTTGTTTATTTTCACTTGGTTGGTCAGTAGGTTAAAAAAAATTCATTCGGCTGCAAAAAATAATATAGCAGTTGTTTTGGTTTGGTGAATATGTTTTGTTTGGTTGGTAATTTCCTTTTGTATAGAATAAATAATGGCCGGTTATTTTTGTTTAAATTTGTAAATAGCTAGGGTTGTATAGTGAGAAAATGTTCTGGTAGGAGGTAGAAAAAAATGTAGGATGTTATTATAGTACTGTCATATTTTGAAAAATGTTTTTGCATGAATTTATAATGCTATTGAGTTTGATATACTTTTAAAAAATGTTTATATTGATCAATCAGGGGATTGAAATGATTTCATTTTTCAATACAGAAAATTATGGTAGTATTTTATCCAAACTATGTATTTGATTTCAATAAATAAATAAAAGGGTGTATTTTTAACACATCTGATTAGATAATTTTGGATTTAAAAAAAAATAATTAACAAAATTATTTTGTATTTCTAACCAAATTATATTTGAAAATTATATCTAAATTCAAAGAAGCATTTAAAAAATATTTCTATAGTTGAAAAGTTCATACATAACAGGTTTTTAAAAAAATGCATTATTTAAAAAATAATATGCTTCAGTTGTTTGCAAACTTGGAATAGTGTTTTAAATTTTGGATTTGGAATACTTGGTGTTATTCGGTGTTGTAAAAAAATGATTACTTATGGCAGGAAAAAGGAGGAAAAAAAAATAGGCTGACCCGATTAATATTTTTGGTTAATTTAAAAAAAATATAATATAGCCAATTGTAATTAGTGTTTTATTAAATTTAGGGCAAAGTAGGAAAGTAAGGTCAAATATTTTTTTTAGAAACTTAAAATGTTAGCCACATTTTCGAGGTAGGCTAGAGCCACACACAACAAAAATTGTTGCATTATACCCAATAGTCTTTCAGACATCTCCTTTGTTTTTTTTGTAACTCGCAGGTTTAGACTACCACTTAATGCTTGGGAAAGTCTCATTTCTTGGAAACGTTGCTCCTTCTTCAAAGTTTCCAAAAGTGAGTAGAAATTAGGGTGAGGTCTTCCAATTGTATGGTTGAAGGAGTTATGCCATCCCTCAATGGCATTATTTGTTTTTAGCTTCTCCCTCTAAATAGCTCGTGTAACAGTTCCACCACTCCACATGAAAATGTGGCTCCCTCCTGCGACCCGATCTGCTTAGGTGCCCAATCCATGTGTCTTCAAAATAATTTAGGATGGGTGCCAATTTCTCTTCATTTTGATTGTAATATTCAGATTCAGTAATGGCAGTGTAGTACTCATCTACACTATCGGGAGGAACAAAACAAAGTGCTGTTAATTTTTTTAATTCAACTTGGAGTTTGCTGTCTGTGGAGTAATCTGTAACCAGGGATGTTTTCTGTAATTTACGCCAGAATGCCTGGGAAAAATGGAAAAAACACCCCTGAATTTGGGTATCCGTGTACGTTTTACTGATCACATTGATCATGCTCAATTCAAAATCTACTATTATTTTCCTAGGACTTTTTGTTGTTGTATTTTTAATAACTGATAAAAGTTCAGTGTAGGTTGCAGAAGTCTTATCAGGCAGCAAACTATATACTAAAGGGATCACATTATGGTTAATTTTAGAGTGAATTGTGTAAATTTGGAAGAATGGATGGGGTGTATTTTTAAACGTTCCATCCATCATCCAAATTTCACTATTTTCTAACTTTACAAGGTTGCGGGGAGTACTAAAAATTAGAATACGTTTTTGAGGGTTTTCATTGTCATGGAGAAGGAAGGGTTCATTAGAAAAAGAAATAGTTAGATCATGTGGAATAATAATGTCAGAAAAAGTATGAGGTGTTGTGGTTTGAGTGTTTCTTGCCTGCTTTTGTCTTTGAATAATTCGCCTCAAATTAGGAATTATAGGCATATTACTAGCAACATGAGAGGGGACATGTTGTGCAACCTCTCTTAAAATGGATCCTGTTGAATCATTGGAGGTGCTTGCTAGTTCATTCATCTAGTTAATGGTTTCCCTTACATCAATCTCCATTGCAGAGGCAGAGTGGTTGTGATCAGTAGTTTTGATAATGATATCATCATGGGTAACCGCTCTGCCGCTGCAATGGGATGTGTAGTATTGCACACACCTCCAATGATTTCTAGGAAAACTTATCCTTTCTTTACAATATATGTATCCTGCATGGTTAAGTAGTTTGTTTCCTTTTCTGGATTTGATGTAGGAAGCTCTTTCCTGAGTAGACATTATCTGTGGGGGGGAAAAAATGTTTTAATTATGTGTTTGATTAAACAAAAAATCATACAACTATATCTAACAGTTTCTCTGCTTCTGAATTTTTCTGGAATTTCAATTGTTAATACTCCTGTTATTTTATTCTTGTCTTTTCCTAATGTTTCTCCTCTTTGCAGTAGAAATAGTCAATTTTGTTTTAGAGTTTAGTACACATTTCCTTCTGCTGAATTTTTTATTGAGTTGAAATAGTATCTGTTTCTACCATACCATCCTACACTTTAACAACTGCTGTACCAAATTGGAGTTAGAATATTATTTAATACTCCTACACCATCCAAGACATTCACTTCTGTTGCACCTACCTGGAGTTCGAATAGTAATTGATACCCCTACACCATCCCACACTTTCCCTACTGCTGCACTTACCTGGAGTTAGATTGGTAAATATTACCCCTACACCATCCTATACTTTCCCTACTGCTGCACTTACCTGGAGTTAGATTAGCAAATAATACCTCTACACCATCCTATACTTTCTCTACTGCTGCACTTACCTGGAGTTAGATTAGTAAATAATATCTCTACTCCATCCAAGACTTTCCCTACTGCTGCACTTACCTGGAGTTAGAATAGAAAATAATACCCCTTTACCATCCCACACTTTCCCTACTGTTGCACCTACCTGGAGTTAGAATAGAAAATAATACCCCTTTACCATCCTACACTTTTCTTCATGCTGCACCTACCTGGAGTTAGAATAGTAATTGATACCCTATAACATAGAACACTTTCCCTTGCAGTATGTGTTTTATATACCTTTTGGTTTGGTTTCTTTCTTTGTGGTTTGGTTTCTGCTCTGCTTTTTCTTTTCTTGGTGGCCTTTTGGGTTGTTGCCCTTTTGGGATACAGATTATTGTGAATTTCTAAAAAAATTAATATGGAAAAGGAAATGTTATTTAAATGTAAAATGTTTCTGATGAAGTTAAAAATGTCAACAATACTGTGTATAATTTACATTTCTCTTTACTGTTCCTTTTATACTATACTTAACTTTCCTGTTATAGCAATTTTCTGATGTTGGAATAGTATTTTATTTCCCTACACCATTCAACAATTTCCCTACTGCTGCACTTACCTGGAGTTAGAATAGTATTTGATATCCCTACACCATCCTATACTTTCCCTACTGCTGCACCTAACTGGAGTTAGAATATTAATTGATACCCCTACAACATCCCACCCTTTCCATACTGCTGCACCTACCGGGAGTTAGAATAGCAAATAATACCCCTATACCATCCTATACTTTCCCTACTACTGCATTTACCTGGAGTTAGATTAGTAAATAATATCTCTACTCCATCCAAGACTTTCCCTACTGCTGCACTTACCTGGAGTTAGAATAAAAAATAATACCCCTTTGCCATCCTACACTTTCCCTACTGCAGCACCTACCTGGAGTTAGAATAGTAATTCATACCCTATACCATAGAACACTTTCCCTTGCAGTATGTATTTTATTTACCTTTTGGTTTGGTTTCTTTCTTTGTGGTCTGGTTTCTGCTCTGCTTTTTCTTTTTCGGTGGCCTTTTGGGTTGTTGCCCTTTTGGGATTCGGATTGATCTTTGGTGATCAGAAGATTATTGTGAATTTCTTAAAAAAAGAATATGGAAATGGAAATGTTATTTAAATGTAAAATGTTTCTGATGCACTTAAAAATGTCAACAACACTGTGTATAATTTACATTTCTCTTTACTGTTCCTTTTATACTATACTAACCCTTCCCCGTTATTTCATTTTTCTGATGTTGGAATAGTATTTTATTCCCCTACACCATTCACCAATTTCCCTACTGCTGCACCTACCTGGAGTTAGAATAGTAATTGATTCCCCTATACCATCCTACACTTTCCCTACTGCTGCACTTACGTGGAGTTAGAATAGTATTTGATACCCGTACACCATCCTATACTTTCCCTACTGCTGCACCTACCTGGAGTTAGATTAGTAAATTATACCCCTTTACCATCCTACACTTTCCCTACTGCTGCACCTACCTGGAGTTAGAATAGAAAATAATACCCCTACACCATCCTATACTTTCCCTACTGCTGTACTTAGAATAGTAATTATAACCCCTATAACATGCCACACTTTGCCTACTGCTGCATCTTCCAGGAGTTAGATTAGTAACTCTTACCCCTACAACATCCCACATTTTCTCGACTACTGCACCTTCTTGGAGTAAGAATAGTATTTGTTACCACGACACTATTCCACACTTTCTCTACTGCTGCACCTGTTGAGAAGTCTTGAGAGACACTACTGACGTTTCCACTTGAGCTGCAAACTCCCAACTCCCTCAAGGATCAATCAACTCAATCAGGAAGTTAACGCTGACTGAGTAAACTTCTCCCTCAGGGAAAGGGGAAGTGGACAGAGAAGACTCACAACAGTTAAAGAAACAAGAACTTCCGTTGTGGTCTCTCTAGGCTGTGTTCCGGGTCTAGGATCCTTCTTTTGATGGGAACTCAGAACAGCATCCTTTGCAACTCTGCAGTACAATATTAACAAACCTTTAACTCTACTGCCTGACTTTAGTTCACCAGAAATTCTTAACATTCACAACTACTGACCGTTTAGGTTGTAGACCCTTGTTCACACTTAGTTGAAGCTGATTACACTCTGACTCAGGCTCAAGGCTTCAAAAAATAAATGTATCACATTAAGTAAATGTATCACTTGGTTAAACACTTCTTTAACTCAATGGTTAGTTAGTTAATAAGTTTTAGTGGAAAAACTTATAACTTGCAAACTTAGTCCTACCTTACTGGTTCAGCTTTCATCAGAAAATGGAGAATCTGTATTAGGACGACAATAAGAAAAACAACATCCTACTTTCTATACAAATGAGATCATAAGTTTCTCCAGATTCCAAGCAGGAATTGATCAATTCAAGAATTAGTTTAAATTCTAAAACAGTACTCAATGTCTGTACAGAGGAATCTCCTCCTTATGAACTTTTGCCTTTGCCAAGTCTTGTTTATAGATTTAACATTTAGCTAATTAAGCTTAGAGTTCTCAGAAGACACTAAATCCTTATTGCGCTTATCCTACTGTCCAAACGCTGCATTAAAGTCACTCTTCTACTAATCTAAACTCTTGTCTTAGCCAATGCTTGTTTTAACTTGGCACAGGTAGCTTCGCTACTTCAATTCTGAAAACGGACTTGCTTGTCACTGGATTCACTGATAACTGAACACTGTGTTAGCGCGATGCCCATCAGTTCCTGCGCTATAGAAATATGTTAGCAGACCTTACTGTCTTTTCAGCGGGGAAGGAATTCGATTGAACAGGATCCTCTGCCGTCATCTGACGCAGCAAACATTAACCAGGGCTCCCGGCTGACGGGAGACGGAAGGAAGCGGGACACGCGATCTCACAGAAGATCTCGAAGCAGTTGAACCTTCCGCAATAACAAGGAAAGGACTTCAGTATTTAAAGGGGCAAAATACTCTCTGAAGAGCCCAGACTAGAGGGACAGGAATTAATCAGATCAACGACGACGCTGTCTCGGAATCAGTTGCGCTCCTCAAGACAGCAACGAGAGACGAAGCGTCAGCCGTTGGCAGGGAAACCCTTTTAAAGCCTCAGCCACGAGCCTTCAGCGCGAGCTCGTTTCCTGATGTCACTTAACACCAGAGCCCACACGCGCCTCTCTCAATTGAGCGCACAATCTAGACAGTTACTTAAAACACCACAAATAAACAAGCATTGTCAAATGCAAGATTTAAAATGCCCTTAACTTACAAGAATCAAATTGTAGATTTACATAACGCTTTCAAGATAACTATTTTAGTTTCATATTATTTTATCATATTTAAGAATTCACAGCACATTTACAATATTTACAGAATTACCTCAGAAATCAAGTGAGACGACCGGTACTACCCCTAACAGCACCTTCCTGGAGTTAGAATAGTTATTCTTACCCCTACACCATTTCACACTCTCTACACTTTTTATTCTTTATGAATTTTTTCTTCATTAATGACTAAATTTTAAAAATGCAGTTATGTTAATAATAAAATATTTACCTTCTTTAAAAGTTGACGTTTACATTTTCCAAGTAGAAAGTAGCTTTTTATTTTATCGAAATAGAATTTCTCTGTGAAAGTCAGATTAAATATATATGGATTTAAAAATTGATTTTCGTTACATTTGTTTAGAATTGTCATTTTCGAAAAGTACCTTCAATTTATTCTTGAAGAGGAGTGTTGCTTTTGTAGCAAAATCCAATTTATTTAAACTGGGCTTTTTCGTCGCAGTTTATAGTAGTTCGACTAATAAAAAAAATGTAACACTTTGTGATGTGTGAAAAATAATATATGTTTATTTTATTGAAAATAATTTTAAATAATAAACACTTTTATTTAGATTTTAGTCCACTTTAAAAATATGTAGGGTTTTTTATTTATGGATATATGTATCCATAATTATAGTAATATCTTGGTGCTATATTATTTTCTTTAAATAGGAAAAACAAACTTATTAGGGGCAGCCTTTTAATTGTTTCTAGAAAACATTTCTGACATTAGTTTTAGTAACTCACTTGTATTACGAGAAATAATGCTCTTGAAATATATTCAGATCTTATCTTGAAGAAGAGGTCAGAGGGTCAGCTTTTGGCGTCTGGTCACTCTGGGAGTTGAGAATCAACTGTTTTAAAAATGGTGTCTGGCTCGTATTTATAAGTTTTTGTCAATGTCATTGTTATTTTTAAGAAACACAGCGTTGGTAATATTTTTTTAAGTACGAATTACTACTGTGGAAAGTTATAATTTAAAACTTCGTGTAAAGAGATGTTGTTTTCACTTTTTCGTTCCGTTTTGGCATCCATTTTGAAAGTAGTGTTGTGGTATTATATTCATGGAAAGAGTTGTAGGACATATTTATTAACTACACAGTTTAAAATGGCGACTATGTGTATGTATAATGTTTCTGTTTACGAATAATTATTTTCTTTCATACTAATATATTTTAACTTTATTTTATTGTTATTTTCATTGCCTTTGTAAATTTTTCAACAGTTACTATTACATGAGTATTAATTTTTAATACTCGGGTATTAATTTTAATACACGAGTAATATTTTCAATAAAATCGTTGCATTTTTTTTAAACTAACGTTCAGTTTTTCTCAACATTTTAAGACACTTCCCCACCCACAACCTCTAGTTTCCCTGCATCCCGTGCCAGGTTTTATTTTACACAAAAAAAAATATGTTATTTTAGTGTTGTAAAGGTATGCGTTGTAAATGATTTTGTTGTTATAGCACTTTACTATTATTAACACTATCTCGCGTTGTAATAGTATTCGTTGTAAAAACATGCGTTGTAAAAGTATTTGCGTTGTTAAAAATGCGTTGTAAAACCATGCGTTGTAATAGTATGCGTTGTAACATCATACATCCCTTCTTTTCTATATCTAGAGATTACTACTCGTTAATGAGGAATTGATCCGAGCAAGTTCCGTTTTCTTGAATCCTTGCTCCATCAATCCCCCCTCTGATGACATTTTAGAGCTATCATAAAATACACATATACCAGGGGCCAACTTCATCATTTAATCTTGGTATCTACGTTGTTTTCTACACCTTCTTTATTTTTCTCTTTTAAGTTCATTTATTTTATATTGCCATACAGATTGTCTCTCATTTCCTCTAGCTCAACTTCCTCCCTATTTCTCTTTCTTCCCATCCTTCTATTTAGATTTAAATCATCGATCCAGTTCTCATTTTTCCCTTGCAACATTTATAAGTCATTATTATCATCAACATCACCAATGCTATTGTATTTACAGGGGTTAATATTTTCCGTAGTAATCTGCTCCCAAAAGTGGAGAACCAGCAGTGTTCAACTTTCAACATGTCACAGACTCCACCCTCTTTTGCCAATAGTTTATCAAGGGCAAATGTATTTTGTAAAACCATAGATTTGATCGCAACCATTTCAGTATTGATCATTAAGAATCCTCCAGCAGTATCAGTTGATAAACGATCAACCAGTGTGGATATTTTATGCAAATTCAATACGACTCCAACTGACGGTATCAGTGCACCAAATATGTCACCTACTATTTCTGAAAAAACTTACTCTTTTATTTCTTGTTAGTCCTTTACTTATTTCACTCATTTCATTGTTCACAGTGATTTGGTATGCCTTCGGAAATACAATGGCAACATAACAACTGCCATACCACCGTGCCGGTAACCTATAATAGGCATTTTTACCGCACACATAATAAATTCCTGGAAATACAGGTTCAGTTCCTCCTTTTAGTCCCCAACCCCCCATAATTAGTAAGGTATTTTCACATTCGCTAGTACCGATGAAGACACTGTTATATTCAGTTTTTAGTCTATGTAGACAGAATGTCCCCAATTTTGACAAATATAGGTACAATGCAGCATGAGTTTCGCCTTTCTTATAGTCCCTTTCTAAAGCAGCCCATGGAGATACATGTGACTTTTGTTCAACAGTTTTCTTTTGGAAATCCTGCCTTCTTTCTTCTACTAAATTAAAAAAATATTTTTCTTCACCACACAAATGACAAGTAAGGTTATTTTTATCAGCATGTGTTATGTCTATAGGATTTGTTGTTAGGAAACATTCACCCATGAATTTTGCATTCTTACTACTAAGTACAGGGTTTAAATTTCTAAGAAATAAGAATTTCTGAAAATACCAAATCCATATTCATAACACTACAAGATACACCATAAGTTAATGGGAGATGGTGATAGGTTATACCTTCCG
This sequence comes from Lissotriton helveticus, assembly GCF_964261635.1. Taxonomy (NCBI): domain Eukaryota; kingdom Metazoa; phylum Chordata; class Amphibia; order Caudata; family Salamandridae; genus Lissotriton; species Lissotriton helveticus. The sequence continues at coordinate 1,315,157,018 of NC_136065.1, read as the reverse complement.
AGACAGAAGTAGGTAGTTTCATGCAAACATAACAATTAATCACATCCATTGTGTCGACATATTGGTAAAGAAGTTTAGTGAATACATTTAATGACAAATCACTAATTGATTTGTCATGATAACACATGCTCTTATCCATTAATCCTAAATATGTAGTAGTTATTTTAGTAACCACACTCACTCTTTCACTAGTATTTACCATTGAGTTGGGTAACAACAAACATCTGTTATTTAGCGGCAAGATACCCGTAGAGGTGAACGTGCGCTTTACAAATACACAAGTAATGTTATTATTCTGAGTATTAGTTACCATTGGGACTGGTATCACAACTGTTAACAATAACCACATCAATATTAGTATTGTAATACTACGCGAACAACATTTAACACATTTTTATTTTAAACTAGATTTTGGATGTTCAGTCACATGTACTTCCACCATTTTAGTATCTAATTTTTTTTCTCTAAATTTATTTTCTAAAAAAAAGTGTCTAAAAATAAAATCTTTGTGTGATCCCACACTTCAAAGGCTTTCAGCTTTAAGTCAGTTTCATTTCCCCTTTCGATCTTTTCTTCTTTGGCTTGAAAATTTCTCAATAAATCCACCCTTTGTATAAAAGTCTTTTCTTTAAGGTGATCTCAGTTCCCTTTTATCAGATCCCAAAACAATGCCATTTTCTGGTTCTCCATTTAGATCAAGATTTTTGAAGTCTTCAGTATTATATAGGTCCACTCTGGAGCCTTATATTTTCTACTTGGTACTCTTCCTCTCTTTGACAATCTTAATGATCTTCTTCTTGATTGTTCTTGCTCTACTTTGTTTCACACCTCATTTACCTGTTCTAATTCTTTCCCTGTTCTTCTTTTTAGAATGTATCTCAGTCTTTTCACTCCACTCAGCCGGTAATCACCCTTTCTGACCCTCTTTGACTGTACTGCTTTTTCACCTTCTTCACCGATTTCAAATGTCCTTTTATTTTCTCTTTCTCTTGGTTGGTCTTGTTCTGAATTCCTTATTTTTTCATCTTTTGTCATTTGACTTTGTTTTGGACTCCCTACCCTTCTCTGTTCTTCTTCTGACTGGCTTGGATCAGACTTTTCTGCAATTGGTTCTTTCCCTTTTCCTAAATGACCTGGATCTGAACTTTCTACAATGGATTCCTTTTCTTTTCCCTCTTGCAATTGAATTTGCTCTAAGTTTTCTGCAATGTGCTCTTCTTCTACTTCTAACTGAGCTGAATTTTGGTTTTCTGCATTGAGTTCTTCTTCCAATTCTAACTGGGTTGAATCTTGGTTTTCTGCTACAGTTCATTCTGGTCTTTCAAATACAACTCTCTTTTGGTTTTTACAGCAGTCTCTTCAGTTCCAGTAGCTGGTGCCCACTCTACTTGACTTGTACTTGGCTGTTGATCATCAATGCGCTCTTCAGAGTCTGTTTCTCTGGTTCTTTCGACTTCACAACTTTCAGTTTCTAGATATTTTCTTGGTTCTACCAGTTGCTGCTTTTGTCGTTCAGGTGGACTTGGGACTCTTTGGGTATGACTGGCATGGATCCAATTTGGCTAGCCGGCACACTTTACTGCTGTTGTCGTAACCAATATGATTTGATGTGGTCTTTCTTCCTGGGTTCCAGACACAATTTCTTGTGTGCTTTTTCACCACAATCCAGTCTCCAGGACATAGATCATGAGCTTGGTTTGGTTGTGCTGTGATTGCATCTTCTTCAACCTGGTGAGACACAGAACGTACCAGATCAGCTAGTCGCTTGCAATAGTCCAACACTAGATTTTCAGTTATATTCACCAATTTGTTGCCAGGTACAAATGATTGTCTCATTGCTCTTCCCATGGGATTTCATGTGGACTTAATCCTGTTCTTAAGTCAGGAATGCTTATAAGACTCATCAATACAAGGGGCAAAGCATCAGGCCATTTCAGTGAAGTGGATGAACACACTTTCCCTAACTTGGAATTTATTGTGCCATTTAACTGCTCAACCACTCCAGAAGCTTCTGGTCGATAGGCACAATGTAATTTCTGCTCAACTTTGAAAGCTTCACAAATCAATTTAATTATCTTATTAAAAAAATGAGGTCCTCTATCTGATTCCAGAGTGACTGGAAATCCGAAACGAGGAATGAGCTCTCTCAACGGAAGTTTGGTAGCTGTGAGACTGTCATTCCTCCTCGTGGGATAAGCTTCTACCCATCGAGAAAACAGACACACAATGACAGGGACATACTTCAATCTTTATACGGTGGCAACTAAATGAAGTTTAGTTGCAATCTTGTAAATGGTCTTTCTGCTTTTCCAATCTTTCCCCAACTGACCACTGTCTTTCTACCTGGATCTTGGAGTTGGCAGGTCAAACATCTTTGGCAGAGACTTTTTGCAACTGCCCTAAACTTTGGATTATACCATTTTTGTCTGAAATGTCTAATCATGGCATCCCTCCCAATGTGTGAGGTTCCATGATATACCCTGGCCATTTGTGACAACAAACTATCTGACATTATTGGTCTACCATCTGGACACACCCATACTTCATCGTCAGGTCTTCTTGTGCAACCTGTTTTGATCCAGTGTTCCTTTTCCTTTGGGTCTGCCTCATCCTGTAACTGTCTAACTTCATCCCATGTTTCAAAAGCAGTGAAAAATATCAGTTGGCAATTGGTAACTTCTTTTTCCATCCTTCTGTTCAAAGATATTGTATTTATTGCACAGAATTGTGCCACTTGGTCTGCGTACCGATTACCCAATGTCACATAATCCTTTCCTGTCTCATGTGCGGCACATTTGACCATTGCAATTTCTTTTGGCAACTGTAAAGCTTCCAATAGTTCTTTAACATCTTTGCCATTCCTAATGGGAGATCCTGAAGAAGTCAGAAATCCCCTCTGTAGCCGCAATTGGCCAAAGTCATGCACTACCCCAAAACCATATCGACTGTCCGTAAATATGGTTACCCTCAATTTCTTCCCCACTTTACAGGCTTTCGTTAAAGCGAACAATTCAACTATTTGTGCAGACTTGACTCCTTTTAGACAGGAAGCTTCTATGATGCCTGATACAGTACATACTGCATAACCATACATCAATTTCCATTCCCCCTTCTCAAACATGACCCATTTACTCCCTTTTCAAACATGACCCATTAACAAACAGTACAAAGTCTGACTCTTCCAGTGGAATGTCAAGGAGGTGGGGTCTAGGCTTTGTACACGTTTCTGTCACATGCAAATAATCATGATCAACTGCCTCTTTCACTTCTTCACAATATGAGTCAAGCAACAAGGTTGCTGGATTCATCATTGTGCATCTTATCACACTTACATTTTCAGCACCCAAAATTACTCTTTCATACTTAGTCAGCTGACATGGGGCAAATGTCGAGTACGAGCCCTTGTTAAAAGGATCCTAACTGAATGTGGTATAAACACCATTATAGGGTGTCCCATCACTATTGATTCACTCTGTTCCAGACTCAAGCAAGTAGCAGCTACTGCTTTCAAGCAGCCAGGTAATGCTGAAGCTACTGGATCCAGAGTAGCAGAAAATTATGCTACTGGACGCCGTGACAATCCATGTCTTTGTCCTAATACTGAAAGTGCACAACCTTCCTTTTCACAACAGAACAAAGCAAACTCTTTTGTGTAATCTGGAATTCCTAGTGCTGGTGCTTTACACAAACAACTTCTCAATTTTATGAATGCTTCCTCACTTTCATCACCAATGTTCACAAATCCACTATACTGCTTGAATACCTGCAATAACCTCTCATAGTATGCCTGTACTGACTCCTTAGGTTCTTGAGTTGTGCTTTCTATTTTAACCCAATCTGTTTCTTTAGGGGGAATTTTCCTTTTCAGGAAAGTAAACATTTATTATATTTCTTTATTTTATCCTTTCAAGAAAACCTTTGAAACTTTTACAAACCTCTCTACTTGCTTGTACCATTCGACTGGTTTCTCTCTCAATCTATGTAAATCATTAGAAAAGGATAAAATATCCTGTCTACTCCATGAAACATGAACAGTAGCCACCACCAGGGATTTCTCTCATCGGACACGGTAACCAGACATAATATCGGGGTTTTTTCCTGACCTAGAGTAATATCGAGTTTTTAATATCGAGGTACAAAAATATCGGAAGGAAGAATATCGTGGACAAGAATATCGACAGTAAGATAAGAAATATTGAGTTTTTTATTATCAAAGACATTAATATCATTTGTAAAAATACTGTTGTTAATAATATCAATGTTTATATTAGTGTTATTTATTTTTGTATGTATTTTAAATGTATGCATTCTACATTTTTGTTTAAGTATTGTTTTTATTTTTTAATACATGTATAACATTTTTAGAAGTTATTACATATTTTTTAAGTAAATTTTGCGTTTTTGTTCTGTAGCGGGTTGTGGGTGTATAGGGGAATAGGGTGGGAAGTAATTTAATTATAATTGATTAATAATATATTTTATTGATTAATAATTATGCATTTAATATTTTAAATTGTTAATTGTAGGGTGGGAAGTAATTTAATTATAATTACTTAGTTAATAGATTTTATTTATTAATATTTATGTATTTCATATTTTATATTGTTAATTGAGTTAATTCTCCCATTAAATGTACCATGTTCTGAGGAAGCTAGAACATCATCACTTTTTGTATACTCCCCAGTTTTCCAACCATAAACATGTATGATATCCACTTTCCATCAACATAAAGAAAGCTGGCATATCAGGAGGTGGCATTGGAATTCCCCCCCTTTTTACTATGCGCTTGTCCTTTTTAAAGAAATTCTTGATTTTTGTAATCAACTTCAGTCTTCTGATTCTTGTAACTTAACCAATTCAGTCGGCAAAATTCGAAAAGCTCTTCCGTATTTTCACAGACCCTGTTTGTTAATACTCGACCTATACCAGCGCAGCCCACACCAACAGTCTAATCAGCGCTCACTACGTATTCCTTTCTTCAACCAATACCAGCAAACTACCTATCTACTACCCAATCAGAGCTTACTACACACCAACTCGTCTAACCAATGCCAGCGCAGTTCTTTGTGACATCAGTATTACTCCTACTACTGACCCTCCATTCAAAACCTGCAGTTTTCTCACGCCCGCTGCTTCAACCAATACCAGCGCAGCTCTCTGTGACGTTAGTATGGCTCCTGCTAATGACCATCCCTTTACAAGGTAATACAACAATATCTTTTCTAACTTTTCTTTATTTAAAAGAAATTTTTGTCAGTAACCATGTAAAAATAGCGCTACTCTGCTCCACAAAACCAACGATAGTTTCTTCACTCGCTACGAAGAGAAAATTCCTTCCGGTCACTATGAGTAAAAACCCCTGTTTACCCTTCACTTAAGCTCCGGGAGAACCTGTTACTTCTCTAGAGCTACTCCTCTTCCAAGTAAGGCCTAATTTGTACAAGCGAGCCTTCTGCGGCCTTTCACACCCTACTTGTACATGATATAGGACCAGATGTAGGTAATTCCCATTTACCGATTCTAAAATACTGAATTTTAGTGATTCGGTATTTCAGAATCGGTAAATGGGATGTAGGTAAAGATTCTGTACATTTTACTGAAGTGGTAATATTCGGTATTACCGATTCGGTAAATACCGATTGATATTTACCGATTTGGTATTTACCGAATCGGTAATTCACATTAGTTTCTATGGGCCTGGAGCCCATAGCAATGAATGGGAATTACCGATTCGGTAAATACCGAATCGGTAAATATCGATTTGGTGTTTACCGAATTGGTAATTGGGGGACCATTTACAAGGGTGGCAGGGTGTCACATTGACACCCTGTTGCACCCCTGAATGGTGCATGGGTGCACGTGACACACATACACGCCCTAAGGGCATGTATGTCTGCCACATGCCACTGATAAAAAAGCACAAATCTGCTTTTTTAACGGTTTTCGTTATTTACCACCAACTTGTAGTTGGTGGTAAATAACGAATCCTTAAATGTGAAGAGCACTCACTTGAGTGCTTCCTACATTAAGGATTCGGTAATTTAAAGAAATCGGTATTTAAGACTTTGGGAATTTACCGATTCCTTAAATTAGGCCCTACATCTGAAAAGCCTAATACCAGTTGGTAACCGCCAAAATTCGGTAATTTTGACCGTTACCGAACGGTATTAGGCTTCCTACATCTGGCCCAAAGTCCCTAAAATAATACTGCCAGCCCTATGTAGCTACTCAGTATTATGACAACAGACGAGTAACCTTCTGCAGTATGATTTCCTTACCACACTATTCTAAATTCTGTTCCTGGGATTCCCAGGTATCTCTGTACCTGTGCTTCCAGACAACATAAAACGTGACACTAACTTTTAATGTTAAACATGTAGTTAATAATCAAAAGGCAAACCCTGGTTTCATGGAACATTGCAGGGCTTAAGACCAAACTAACATCCCAAGATTGGCTAAAATTCATAGACAATCACAATGTCCTACTGTTCCAGGAGACATGGCAAATGGGACCACAGTACAGAGTAGGCTATCTGAATTTTAATAACCCAGCTACCCCTAGTTCGAGGGGAAGACCGATGGGGGGTCTGACCATTTGGGTCTAACAGGATGGCAGCTATAAAGTTAGTCAGTTGGCTTCCAAGAATAGTGATATTCATTAAAATCCAAAGTCCCAAATGTAGAGATGTGTTTATTTTTAACATCTAGGCAAGAGGCAAACCTGGGGGTAAACCCTCGGAGACGATCTCCTTGCTGGATTCATATTTAGAATATTATAATGGCAAGGTGAATATGCTCGTAGCAGGAGATTTCAATTGCTGTTTTGAGCCACTTGATACCAATGACATCGAACTTACATTGGAGGAAGACCTTGCTTGGGATATCCCGCCATTGACCATACCCCCAATTAAGAAGTGGTCCCAAGCTGCTCTACAGCTTAAAGTCCTATGTCTGGAGCAGGGGCTTAGGGCAGCAAATGGCAGAATGAAGTCGGATTTGCAGGGCGATCCCACTTTCAATAATGGAATATATAGTAGTCGCATAGACTACATTCTTCTTAATAAAGAGTACTGGTCCTCCATTAGGGACATGGTTGTATTAAAACGGGTGGAAAGCAACCATAACCCACTGATACTATCTGGAGAACTTTATGGAAGCAAAGTGCCCGAACTTAGTACCATCACAAGTGATTTATATCCCTCAAATGACACCAGGAGGGTAAAATGGGCAGAATGTCTTCTTAAAGAGGACCACATAGCAGAAATGAGTGAATTTGCTGTAAAGGCCATATTAGAACTCCAGAGTTGTGTCACAGATGCTGACATGATTCTAAAAGTTATTCCAATACAAAACAATCTTTTTAATAGGCTTAGGGGCTTTTTTAATGTTGAGGTCCATAAACCCAATCGTAGGCCTAAACTCCGGGTGGAAACATGGTATGGCAAATCTTGTAGGAATGCCTATAAAACTTTAGCATTAGCAGTAAGATCCAAAGCTAGGGATCGGATTCAAGATGCAAGGGTGATGTATAAGAAAGCCCAACATGAGCCAAAGCGATCCTGGGATGAGCAGTACTGGTTGGAACTATATAACGCTAGTAGAGCCAGAAACATGTGTGCCTTCTGAGATCTGGTAAAATGGGGGAAGGGGGCCCTAGGGACCACCCACAAAACCATGTCCCTCCTGATTTATCGGTTTCGCACTTCAAGGCGCAGTTTACCTGCCCGTCCTTTGACACGATGTTGAGCCCTGATATCCCCAACATCCCTCTAGATCTTATACCATTACAATTCAGCCTAAAAGAGGTGGACAGAATACTCAATTCTGTCCCAAAGGGCAGAGTGCCTGGGCTGGATAGTGTTCCTGCAGATCTGTTCATACACAGGAGAGAAGTGTGGGCTCCTTATATCCAGTCCATTGCTAATGCTATGTCAAAAGGATCCCCCATACCAGACACCTGGAAGGGTACCGAGGTAAACCCTATTTATAAGAAGGGGGACCGTTCGGGCCCAGCCAACTACATGCCTATAAGTTTAATAGACTGCATCCAGAAGGTGATAGCCAGGCTCGTTTTGTCCAGGATCCAAGTCTGGATTGATGAGGATGATATTTTGTCCCCTCTCCAGGCCGGATTCCACACACATACGAGCACGATTGATCAGGTCTTCAGATTTGTTTTAATTTACTGGCGAGTGGTAATTCTTAGAGGTGGCACTCTTTTCGCGGCGTTCATCGACCTTAAGTCAGCGTTCGATTTGGTACCGCGCTCAAAAATGTGGAGTGTCTTTCTAGATCAAGGTATGCCACTGGATGTACTTGCTTTTCTAATTAAACTCCACAAAGCTAATTTTGCCCACGTCCAGTGGGGGGAGCACGGCAAAGTTACAGATTCATAGAGGGGTAAGGCAAGGGTGCGTTCTGGCGACAACACTGTTTTCATTGTACATTAACAGGGTCATCGATTATTTCAAGAACGACCCGACGGATGCCCCCAAGTTGAATGGAATATCGATCCCCCTGCTAATGTTTGCAGATGACACTCTTCTAATATCTAAAACACAGCAAGGCCTACAGAAGGCTATTGGGCATTTTGAAGTGTTCTGCAAAGATTATGGCCTTACAATTAATGTGAACAAGACAACATTTATGGTCATGCACAAGCAAAAGCTTGTGAGAGGGAGGGATACGATGAATGGTGAATTGCTCGGACAGACTCAAACCTTCTCCTACCTTGGCATTAAACTGGGTTCCAGATTAGAATGGGAACCCCATATAAATCAGTTGGCTACTAAACACGCTCAGCTAGCAGGCGCATTAGTTAGGGAATTGCACCTTTCTGCTACTAAACCAATTGCCCCAGCGATTAAAATTTAAAACACCAAAATAAGCACTTCTATACTCTACGGGCCAAACTATGGGGTCTTAGTAATACTGTTCAATTGATGAATTCCCAAAATAAATTTATGAGGGGCTTAGTAGGCCCACCACAATCTACGCCACTCTTGCCCCTCTACTATGAGCTGGGCTGTCAACGATTAGTAGATGTGGTGCGTTTTAGACCAGCGGCCTACTGGCATCGCCTCTGGGTTACACCTGAGCTCTCCCAGTATGCCCAGGCCCTCCTCGAAGTCCGAGACACAGATATGGCCAACAGAATCCCATGGTTGAGAAAGGGTAAGTCTGTGTACACTGCTATGGGCTTGAACCCTACTGTTAACCCTTTTTTAAAAAAAATAACTTAACTTATTGTACATGGTTTTAAAATGTTGCTGCTTTTTTAACAACATTAATTTATTGTATGAAATAGCTTTTGGACCTGGTTCCTTGGCAGGAATGCTGTACCACTGATATTGCTATGGTTTTTTAACTGGTGTAGTTTTATTAATGTACAGTCTTTCATGATATATTTATCGAAATAAACACTTCTTTGAATTGAATTAATCAAAAGGCATAATCAATAATCATTTATCACCAAACTAATCGATAATAACCATCACTCTGCTAAGAGAAAAACTGATCCAGTGAAAAGGGCAGCCACTTTGATCTTGATTAGTCAATGCCTAACTAATCTTCACAGATCAACACTCTTCCTTTGGTCAATGGACCATTAGTCAAGTAGTTGATGGTGATATTAAAAAATTAACTAATTTATCTTATAACTCTCAATAAAATAATCAGAGACTCTGGGTAAGATTGAATGAATTTTATCTAAAAACTCAGTCAAAATGAACGCTCACTTGTACAGATTCACAGTGCAAACTCCATCAACTTTCATGGAGGAGAAAAATTAATTTATCAAATACATTCAATTTATAGACTCATTCAACAATTCAATGCATAAGGAGCGGATGGATGAAGAGACAAAAGACATAAAAAAATCATACATTTGCAAAAGATATGCAAATTTAAGACAGAAATACATTTACCAAATGGTGAAACGGGAAACCCAACCCTCTGGCCTACGGACTGGTGGAGGTCAACTGATTAAGAGTCTGAAGACAAAGATTATAGGACAGAATCAGGACAGGGAAACCATTACTACACTCCTCTAGAACCGTGACGCACCGGAATGCATCCCTCTCTTTCACTCTCTCCCGCCTCAATATTCTTCCGCAATCTTCAATCTAATCAGGTTGTCTTTCAGAAATGAATCTTCCTAGTCTTTTATCTTCTTTTAAGCAGCTGCTCTCGCCTCTCTCTCTGCCAGCATTGATCGATCGCTCTCATGATGAACACACTACTAAAAAATCTTTGTCCCCTAATTATACACTTTAATTCTCCATGTCCCACCCTCAAAAGTTGCAAATATCCGTGAATCATGGACTGTTATTGGGCAGGGACAGGGGAGTTGTAATCACCTCATGTTGTCATATTCATTTTTCTAGTGAACCCCTTTGTTTAATAATTTAATAAACCCTTCCCCTTTATCTCATCGGTGTCTTTCTTTTCCATACATATTTTGTTGCGAACTAAATAACATTTTATTCAAGCTCCATTGACAAACATCACACGTTCCCATGTTCATACAGCTGCTGTCCTTGATCTTTGGCATTCATTCAATTTTCCGGGCAGTAGATCACATTTCGTCTCTTTCAGGACAATCGCTTTACATTCTTTCTTCCAGCGCCATTTTCTTTCATTGCCAAGGTATACCGCCAAAATGTAAACTATTAATAAAAGAATCGTAAACAGATGTTAATTTCTCAAATATGTGACTGTCATTGTTCATCAACAGGTATTTTTGTTGATATACGAGTTTGTTGATTACAGAGAGTTTGTCAGATTAGTTTTCTTTAATTTCTAGGCAGAAAGATTAAAGGTCTGTTAGAAGGCTTCTAAACTGCTCCGGGAGGATTTCTTTTTTTTATTCTGGTGCTAAAGGCAATCAAGTATTAACTTGTTGTTTCGCAACTTTCTTTACAATCTTCTACAATCAATGTTTTGAAGCGCTCAAGTTTGTTGCTGAGTGTTTACATTTCTTCTGCAGCTCTTTGCATTCTGATTCCTAAAGTTATCATTGGGAGTCAGTGAATTGGAGTCTTTCTTACGTTTTCAGATGTGGACATGCATATTCTGCGATTTAAGTTTTAAAAACAAAACAATGTAGTACGCCTTGAAGTGTGGTTTTGGGCTGCATGAATTTTGTGGTGGAGCAGCATGCTTTAAAAAGATTGCTAGTGATGGAGCGAGATTTAGAAATATATTTATTTCAGCTCGCAAAGTTAAACTTCAATAATCAATAATAATATTAATAATGTGTGCAGTGAAGAATACTAACCAACCTAGAATAAACTTGCAGATCAATACACGCGGGAAACTGATATGTGTGCTCATACATGTGCATTATGTGCAAAGTGCTTGCATGTGAGAAATAATAAACTAATCTTGTCTATTGTGCTGTCAGAATTAAATGCGGCTGTTTAAATAATGGCATGTGCCTATTTCTGTGTGCTCATGTTTTGTCTTTCGTTTTAAACGTTGCACAAGTCTGTTTTGTTGCTTTGTTTGCTTCTGCTAGGTAACATAGATTAATGGGTTAATTAATTAGCAAAGGTGGGTGGGTAACAGAATGACTTTTAATTCTTGCATTAATTATTCTTTTGTGTTTGTTTATATACTAGTTGCAAAGAAAGAGGCCTGAGGCCTAGCACATCTTATTATGCAGTTGGCAAAATCCTGCTCAGTGAAAGCAAAGAGCCCAGTGTGGAAAAATTTCTGCTGTGTTTAAAAAGAAGAAAAATACAAACTTGATTAAATAAGTGAACTTTTCATGCCTTTGTCGGCCTGATCAAGGTCAGGAACCGGCAGAGAGATTGACAAGCTAAGGAAGTCACAGACTATTATTTCAACTGTTGCAAACTGAAGGAAGCTACGTGACACGAGAATAAGGGACAATAGACTCTAAGAAAGAGTCGGAACTGCGCTTCAAAAATGTGATGACATGCTGTGGCCTGTCGCTTGATAGCCAATCAGCGTCTTGCTCAAATGAGAAAAGTATACTTTTACTTAGATTAGTTAGTTAGGAAAGGTATAAAAACTGACCTCTTTGGAAGGAGGGCGCTTCTCGCTTTCCAAATCCAGATGGGCGTGTCGTGCTGTCAGACTTCTTTGGAGCACGTAAGAATTAATAGGGCTAAAAGACTTTACAATTTTATTTTAGGTGAAATCAGTTTAAACAGCGAAATAGGGTTTAGGTGATGGAAAAATTGGTTATTCTTCTTTAAAAATGCTATTTGATTCTGCTTGAAAACAGTTTGACTAATTTGCAATTCCTCAAACCATGCTGCTTAAATAAAAAGATTCTAATAAAAATGCACTTTCCTTTGAATAAATAGTTAATAAATAAGTTTTTTGAAAATACAAGCTGGCCTTGTTATTTAAAGAACTTAGTTACCATCAGCTGATCTTATCGCCTGTGTGGCTTAATTAAATGAAAAATTATTAAACTATGGTAAAGTCAGTATATTGCAGTTGTATATAAATGTATATATATAGTTTGTAAATAAGTTTTATTAATTAGGCCACATGATTCAGTTGCTCAAAATATGTCATTATTGGTTTATGGGCCTTGTGAGTGATTTATGGTTAATGGTGAGTATTGCAGAGTTGGGTAGTGCTGCTATGACATATTTTCTATAGGGGCGCTTGATCAATTTCCCTGGTAGCAGAGGATGGCTGCTATGGTAACTGTCATGCTACATGGTAATTACATAGGATCGATGTTTAACATATGTTGAGTTTGTTCATTTGTTATATGTAGTTGAAAAGGTTTATTCCAGCAGTGTGAAAATTCCTAGCTTGCCGCGGCATTTGAGTGGTGTAACAAGAAGTGAAGTTACACAGTGCATTTGTTCTGTTTCAAAATAGTGATATTGTTATCACTAGTGTTGTGGGCGTACAACACAAGTTTAGGGATTTTAGGTGTATATGAATGAATGTATAGTGAGGATTGTCTATGAAATTGTAGCTTTCGAGTATAGGGACTAAGAGCCTGCTTTAAAACTCACTGTGAAAAGAGTAGTAGAATTTATCTAAACTTGAGTGAAGGGTAAGTTAGCGTCGTCTATTTTTACTGGCAAATGTGGATTTCTATGGCTGGTTAAAGTCCTGCCAAGATTTCATGTATGTGTGATTAGGGAATCTTTCCGTTTGAAAGTGCGTGAATGATTTTGTAATTCCGTTCGAGTCAAACTTTGAATTGTTACTTTATGTGCATTCAGAGGGAAGCGAGTTCGTTATTATCTGTTAGAAGGGTAGAGTAGTCTTACTTTATCAATGATTGAATATTCTGTGAGAATAGCGTCGTCTATTCCACGCAAAAGAATACTTGTATGATTGTATAAGCTGTCACTTTATTTTAGCGAAACAGACAAATGGTTTATTTTTCTGTTGTCATTAATAAAATTCATCGAAAAAGCGTTCTTAAAATGGCGCTGTGAAAAGTTTTTGTGAAGGAGGGGTGAGCGCTAAGAGTGAGACGCGAGAAGCTGCAGCGGCTGTGTACGTCACAGGTCCGCGCTGTGATTGGCTAACATACGTCAAAGCTAGCACACGTGATTTTGATGAGCTGTTAGCTGATTGGTTCTTCTAAAAGGCCAACAATTCTATTGGTTGAGCAAGGTGGTGACGTAGCTTAACCTGATTGGCTTGTTGGTGTGTTTTGCGCACGGATTGGTTAGTTTAGCGGAACAACCAGGAAACATTTTCGATCATTCTAAATTAAACGAATTTAATTAAAATATGAGTTATTATTACAAAAAAGAGGAAAAGAAGCTTACATTGCTTCAGAAATTGAAAAATGTACTTTCACCTGATAAGAAAATTATGACTCGAGGTGGAAAGTTACTTCATAAATACAAAACACCTGCAGCCTATATGGAAGGTGAATATGGTTATCATACTTGCCTTTGATTTGACGTTTGGATGGATTATACCAAAAATGACGGCGTTTTAGCTTGGCTGGAAGATGGCTCATTTAATATGAGAATTTTGAAAAACTTAAGAGAAAAAATTATGGCTCTTGTGCCAAGACCAAGACCTACTCAATTTGAAGCTTTAGTTGAATGGGAGGATGAGATGTTTGAATTACAACGAGAAAGCAGTGGTATAAAAACACCTCCAAAATCCAATTTTAAAAGAGAAACTCATGAAGATAGAATGCGTCGATGGAGACAGGCAGACATGTGTGATGGTCTTTACCCAGTGAGAGAAATGATTACTGCAATACCAGGTCAAAAGAATACCCAAAAGAAAAATAACATTGAAGAAAGTGATTAGAAGATCCGGTTTTAGAAGAAATTTATATGACAATAAAAAAACAGACTCCCTTAAAACCAGCTTGTTCATGGTCTACTCCGATGGTTTCTACAGGAACCAGACCAAGTGCACCTCCATTAAATGAAGAATCACCCAGATTATACCCGAATAATTCTGAATCTTTTAAAACTCCTGAAAGGTTAGAGACGAGAAATAATTCTAGTGTGTTTGGTGAAAGTTGAAATTTATCTGAAACTCCAGTTTCTAAAAATGAGACTCCTTCCAGAAGTTTAATGGGTGTTGGCAGAGATGAGGAAGCTCAAAATACTTCAGGATATTTACGATCAAAAGAAGAATTAATTCGACAGTTAACTAAAAGCATGGAAGCAGTAACAGTTCCAGTAACTATTGGTCCTGTTCAGCCTGTTTTTGATCAAGGAGAAATTAAACAGCCAGGTTTAACAATTCCATTAAATGCAGAAATTCAGAAAGTGGCTGAAAAATGTTACTCAGAATTAACTGAAATTCATTGAGAAAAAACAATGATGCCTGATTTAACTTTTAATCCAGGTTCATCATGCAGAACACCAATGGGTGCAGAATCAGATATTGAATCCCCAGAAAAGAGTGTTGAAAAATCAGATTCATCCTCAAAACTTGATGTCGCGAGATTAAAAGCAGATTTAGAGGAATTAATTATTGGCACAATTGGTCCTGACAGTTTGAAGCGTTATCAAGATGATGAATTGTTGTTCATCTGTAAAAGTGTACAGTGGAAAACAAAAAACAAATATGATCAATTAGAAGAATTGGCTGCAGAATTAGAAATTGATTTGAGCAGGCAAAAGAATTTGGGAAAACATTACAGATTGGATTTCACTGAAAAAGACATTGACAATTTCAATGCAATGGGGAGAATTATGCATATAAAAGATTTGATTGTGTACATAAAAAAATGCAAATGGAGAGTGAAGTGGACCAAGAGAAAGGAGGAAGAAAAAAGAGAAGTGATGGCTAATCAGTACCCAATGAGAGAAATAGCAGGTGGTGGTTATGTTCATGTTCCCTGGTCTAGACAAGACATTTTGTTGTTCACAAATGATTTTCCTCGGCTGAGAGAGAAGCCAGTAGAATGGTATCGACAGGTGGAAAGGTTCATTAAAGTGTCAAAAGTTCTGTGGATTGATCTTGATGGATTCTTTGACATTGTTGTCCCATCATATCTTTGGACAGAATGTAAAATTGCTGTAAGTTGGCCAAAAGTAGAACCAGCTCGAGATAATGTGACAGGTGCTCCATCATCAGAAGTCATGGGATTGTATGACAAAGTAATTTACTGGTTGAAAGAAAAGATTCCTCCAAAAGAAGTTGATTGGGTTAAAATTGACAGAACAAATCAGGAGCCAAAGGAATCTGTTCATTCATTTTATGAAAGATTACTGTTGGTTTTCAAACAGTACAGTGGCTATGAAAAACTAAATGAAAAGGACATGAGCCACTTTATTTACAGATTTGTTTATGGTCTTAGACCTGAAATTGGTGAGATGATTAGAAATAATATTGTTGGTTGGCAATCTAACTCAGTTGACGACATATTGAGAAAAGCAAAATACTGCAGTGATGAAATTGAATCCAGACAAAAGAAATTAAAGGAAAAGGCAATGTGGGCACAGGTGAAGGTAGCTGAACAGCAGATTGCAAACTTAGAGAATAAAAATGTAAATTTTAATCAGAATCAGGGTCAAGGAAAGTTTAAAGGGAATTATAATAAGCCAAAATTCAATGTTAATATTGAGGAGCTGAAACAAAAATTGCCTTGTTTTAATTGTGGCGAAATTGGACACTGGAAGCGCGAGTGTAAAAATCCACCCAGAAATTCTCAAAATGCATCATTAAATCCACAGATGCAGAATGAGTTGAATCTGCAGCAACAGCTACAGCGAGAACTAAATGAGTTGAATCTGCAGCAACAGCTACAGCTACAGTTAGCAAATCAGCAGAGTCAAATTCCACAGCCTCCTCTCCCTAACTGCGGAGGTGGTCAAATATATAATTCGGAAACAGGATTCAGCGGAGGTGATCAGGTAATCAGACCAAAAAGAGTGAATGTACCAAATATTTCTGGACAGTTTTTGATGACAGAAAATGGAGGAAGTGATTCAGAAGATTATTTATGACGGTGCCTGAGAGAGGAGGAAGAGTGTGTACTTGGAGCCACTCTTGAGGTTGACCAGTCTGGTCCATTTGTAAATGGTAAAGTGAATGATGTAGAAATCACTTTTCTTGTAGACACTGGTGCTACCCGTTCTACTGTTAGATCAGTGGAAATTGAAAACCTGCCTCTCTCTGGTGACACCATCCAAGTAATTGGCGTAGCTAATCAGCAAATTAAAGCAGATTTGACAGAGCCTGTGAAGGTAGAAATTGGCAACTTCAAAGACAAACACAGATTTCTAGTTTGTAACAGCAGTCCTGTAAACTTGCTAGGAAGGGACATCCTATGCAAGATGAACTGCAAAATATATTGCTCACCGGAGGGTATTGAGCTTAAGACTTTTGAGGAAGATGGGCTTTACAAATTAACAATGTTGATGGTCGAAGCAGAGGAAAGTAAATTGTTCCCTGTTTTTGAAAAAGATAATCTTCTAGAAGAATTGAAAAAGACAGTCAAAAGTGAAATTTGGGATTTGACAGCAAGTGAGATGGGCTTGATGAGACATGTTGATCCTGTAAAAATCACAGTGAAACAAGGAATTGAATACTCAAATATTCCTCAGTACAAAATGAAAACTGAAACAATTGAAGGTGTCATTCCTGTAATTGAAAAATTCATAAAGCAAGGTGTTCTAAAAGAAATTGAAAGCAGTCCTTGTAATTCACCGATCATGGGGATCAAATAGCCAAACGGAACGTACAGAATAGTTCAAGATCTGAGAAGGGTTAACCAGATAGTCGTTCCATGTTGTCCAGTTGTTCCAAACCCAGCAGTGATTCTTTACCAAATTCCGCATGATGCAGAATGGTACACCGTCATTGACCTTTGCAATGCGTTCTTTACTGTTCCATTGCATCCAGACAGCCAGCAAATCTTTGCGTTCAGATTCCAAGGTCGCACACTAGCATGGTGTCGTATTCCTCAAGGGTATACAGAGAGTCCTTCTATCTTTAATCAGTTGTTAAAGAAATCTTTGAAGAATTTAAATTTGCCAGGAAAATCCACATTGGTCCAGTATATTGATGATTTACTCGTTGCAGCAAAAACACGAGATAATTGTGTTACAGATACGATTACACTCTTGAATCACTTGGCAGATGAGGGACATAAAGTGTCACCTGCAAAATTACAGTTTTGCAAACAAGAGGTAAAATACCTTGGTCACAGAATTGCAAAAGGAATCAGACATGTGACAATTGAGAGAATCAAAATGATTCAGGGAATGCAACCTCCAAAAACACAGAGACAGGTCAGAATGTTTTTAGGGATGGTTGGCTATTGTCGTCAATGGATTAGTGGATTTTCGGTAATTGCGAAACCACTGCAGAGACTGACAAAATCACATATAAAAGATCCAATTGTTCTCACAGAAATTGAAATGGAAGCTTTTGAGAAGCTAAAAAGAAGCTTGTGTGAAGCACCTGCTTTAGGCATGCCAGATTATGACAAGAATTTTGAGCTGTATTGCAGTGAAAGAGAAGGATGTGCATTGTCTGTGTTAATTCAGAGACATGGAAAACTGAGAAAACCGATTGCATATTTCTCAGCAGTACTTGATCCTGTTGCAAAAGCATTACCAGGCTGCCTAAAAGCAGTAGCTGCAACCAGTGTGAGTCTTGAGCAAAGTGAAGGAATCATCATGGGATTTCCTGTAAAAGTTTATGTACCTCATTCAGTTGAAATTCTGCTTACCAGAAGTAAAACACAGCACCTAATAAGTAACAGGCTTACCAAATATGAAAAGATTATTCTGGGATCAGATAATGTTTCAATAGCAAGGTGTGTTAATTTGAGCCCTTCTACACTATTGCCTGATGGTACAGAAACTGAAATCAGAAATGAAAATGACATCGATCATGAGTGCTTAGATGTCTTGGAATACTGCACAAAGCCTAGGCAGGACATTTAAGATGTTCCTTTGCCTATATCTGACTTTGTTTACTTTGTTGATGGATCTTGTCTGAGAATAGAAGAGGGTTTTCTGAGAGCAGCATATTCTGTCTGTACAGTTGCTACGGTGATTGAAGCATCATGTCTCAAAGGAGTTCGTTCAGCTCAAGTAGCGGAATTGATTACTTTGATTCGTGCTTGTGAAAATGCAATAAATTTGAAAATCACCATAATAACTGACAGCCAGTATGGATACAGAGTTGTGCATGATTATGGACAGCTTTGGTCCCAAAGAGGTTATTTAACCTCTGCAGGTACTCCCTTCAGAAATGCAAATTTGATTAAAAGATTATTTGATGGCATTCAATTACCAGAAAAGATTGCTGTCGTAAAATGTTCAGCACACAAGAAAGGTGAGGATTTCATTACAAAAGGAAATGCCTATGCAGACGAAATGGCAAAATATTGTGCGAGAAATAATTTTGCAATCAATCGGGAAAAGAATGATGAACATATTTTGAATTCACTCATGCTAACATCAGTAGTTGAAACATGGCAGGGAGTTAAAGATTTACAAGATGAAGCAAGTGATGAGGAGAAAAATACATGGTTGAAAGCAGAATGTAGGCAGCGAGATGAGGATGGAGTTTGGACATACAAAGATGGCAGAACAGTTTACCCAAATAGCATGATTGCTGACATGGCTAGGATGTATCATGGTCAGGCACATATTAGAAGAGATGCTATGATCAGACTTTTCAGAGAGACTTGGTTCAATCCAAAGTTTAGAATTATTGCAGAGTCTCTCTGTCAACGGTGTTTGGTTTGCCAACAAATGAACCCCAACAGAAAAACAGTTGTGAGCATGGGAACCATAGGACGGGAGGGTGGTCCTTTTACCAGGCTACAAATGGATTTCATTGTAATGCCACCTCATAATAAACTGCGATATGTTCTTGTAATAATCTGTCTGTTTTCAAAATGGGTTGAAGCATTTCCCACAAGTCACAATGATCCGATCACTGTTGCAAAATTGCTCTTAAGGGAGATTATACCAAGGTACGGTTTCCCGGTGACTGTGGAAAGTGATTACGGAAGGCATTTTAAAAACAGATTGTTAAAACTGATTTGTGAAGCTTTGAACATAGAACAAAAGCTCCATTGTGCATATAGACCAGAAGCTTCAGGTGTTGTGGAGCAAATGAATGGTACTATAAAGAACAGAATTGTAAAAATGTGCCTAGCTACGAGTATGAAGTGGACAGATGCCCTTCCACTTGTTTTGATGACTCTGAGAAGTACACCTGATAAAAAGACAGGTTTAAGTCCTCATGTTATTGTCATGGGTAGAGTTATGAGGCAGGCTTTTATTCCTGTAGGGAAATTGATGACTATTAATAATAGCGTCATTTTGGAGTATTGCAGGAAATTGTCTGATGTCGTGACTTCTGTGTCTAATCCGGTGGGAACTGAAGTGCAAACAAGAGAAAAAGAGCAAGCACATGATCTTTTACCAGGTGACTGGGTCAGGACAAAAGTTCATCGAAGAAGAAACTGTTTAGTACCCAGGTGGCAGAAAGCAAGACAGGTTATTCTTGTTACAACAAATGCAGTAAAGTGCAAAGGTCTAAAGCGGTGGATACATGCAAGTCATACCATTAGTGTACCTACACCTGAAAATTCTGATGAAGAGAGTGACACTACTGCTAATTCAGATTCTGAAGAAGAACCTGAAAGAAATCCAGATCCTGAAGATCGACAGGAAGGTCGACATTTGGAGAGTTTGAATGGAAAACAAGCCTTGAATGAAAAAGACTTGGAAGTTGTGACACTAGACTCAGAAAATGATGAAGATCTGCTAGAAAAAGAAGCAGAAGAAGAGTCTAACAGAAAAGTGAATAAAGATCAGGAGAGTATTGAAAAGCAGAAAAGAAGCTCTGAAAGCAGGAACAGGAATTCTGAATCTGGGAAGTTGAAGGTAATTGAAGAAGAAGAAGAAGAAGACGAATTACTGAGTACCAGTTATAAGGATGATGTTCCTAACGGAGTGAAGCTGCCGAGTAAAGAAGTACCTGAATCTAGAATTCAAATTTCTGACAGTGAAACTGATGAGAGTGATAAAGATTCTCAAATAAGAAAATTCAGAAAAAGAGCTTGGAGAACAGAGTGTAATGTGACTGAGCCAAAGAAGAAATTGCCAAGAAAAGGTGATAATTGGCCAGAAGAAAATGAAGGCCTGAAATTTAAATTGTTACACAGATCAAAGGAACAGATCAACGAGATATCAAGTCAAAAAGATCCTGAAAAGAAAATTGAACAAGGAAAGAAAATAGAGGTCATTAATAGAAGAACAAAAAGAAATTTGAAACCAAATCAGAAATATAAGTCACCTGAATGGACTTATATTACAATTCCACAGTAGCAGTCAGGAAGAAATAGATGACAATAGTGACAACGATTGAAGTATTTTCTGTTAAAATGTAGGGCTTCTGTTTTTGGCATAAGGCTGAAGAAATTGTGTTAGGTGACACAAGGTCGAAGAAATTGTGTTAGTTGAAAAACAATTGTGACGCAAGGTCGAAGAAAAGCTGTTAGAAAGTTGAGGGTTTGAAATTTTTTTTTAAAAAGGGGGTTGTTAGAATTTTAGAAGAATTAGACATTTTTAAATGTTTGTTTTTATTTTCTTTGTAAACTTAGTAAAAATGCCTTACGTTTTTGTAAATAATAGTTCAAGATGTTCCATCTTCAAGAGATGCTGTAAGATGTCCTTGATTTGTGTGGTCCTAATAATTCTGCGTTGGTTAGTTTTAGCTGTCATTTTCCCTTTTGGAATTGACAAGGAGATGTACAAAATCAATATGGCAAGCAAAGCTTCTGTTAAACAAGACAAACATAGTGCAACAGGCAAAACTAACAGAGTTATTGATCATAATCCTGAGATTCATCAGGATAGATCTGTTGGTGATTTTTCTAGCAATACTTTTTCAAGACTCCTGGCTGAATATGTAAAGGTCATGGAGGTGAAAGACTGTTACATTTCTGTGAAATTGCCTGCTTCTGTTTCAGAGGGAGTTACCTATAATATGTTTCCTCTTACTTATGGCATGACCTGCAGTGTGATAGCTAGTCTGTTTTATCAAACTGGTCGTTTAGAATATTACTATTCTAACTATGATGAGATTTTCGCAAACCTGAAAAATGAGAAAAGCTTGAATAAACACAAGCAAGCCAAACAGATGAGGGAATTCTTTATTGTGACAAATGAATTTACCTATGAGTATGCTTTCAGAAATAATTTGACATGTAAATTGAGAAATGAGGAAAAGTCTTTCCTGAATTTAGTTGAGGAGAGAAGATCGATTTATAAAAGAAATGAAATGCTTAAACAGACCAAATCCAAGTTCTGGCAGAAAGAAGACGAAAAACTAAATGGCAAATCTTTTGAAAATGCTGCTATTCACATAGATAAACCAATTAGTGGTAAATTTTGCATTAGGAGAGATAATACTTTATTTAACAACTATTTTGTGGGTGCGAGTCACTGTGAGGACACTTATCAAATCATGGGGGGTTGGGGATTCAAAGGTGGCAAAGACCCAATTTTTCCTGGGATTTATTTTGTTTGTGGAGATAAAGCTTACTACAACCTTCCCGACCACTGGTATGGGACGTGTTTTGTAGGATTGGTTTTTCCTAAAATATTCCATGTTGACAGAAATGCAGAAGGTTCATTTGAAATCAGCAGACATTTGAACAGATACAAAAGAGAACGTTTCTCAGAAATTTTGGGAGACATCTTTGAAGCAGTAATACCTTTAGTGGGTATAACCCTGAATGCTGGAAGAATCAGAAAATTGTCCACAATTGTTGACAGATTGTCAACTGACAGAGCTGGAGGTTTCCAATTAGTAGATACGGAGCTTATTGCAATTCGGACTATGGTAATGCAGAATCGTCTTGCGTTAGACATTTTGCTAGCAAAAGAGGGTGGAGTCTGTGGCATTTTACATGTCCGGCACTGCTGTACTTATATCCCAAATGAGAGTCAGGGTATTGAGATGTATATTAAAAATATCACTGAGCTACAATCAGATATTGTTCCCTCAGAAGAGGATGATTTTTCAGAACGACTGTCCAAAAGATTTCAAGCAATCAAAGCCTGGTTTCAAGAGATTGGTGGTTCAATTCTTGGCAAAATACTGACACCTTTATTAGTTATAGTTTTTGTGATACTGTTGTTGAAGATCATTTGCATGTTACACAAGAGAAAGAAATACCTGATGGAAAAGAGGAGAATTTACAAGATCAGAAAGGAACAAGAGAAAGATATAGAACTGGAAGAGTTTCGTAGAACTCAATATGAGAATTGCAGACAAACTGATGAGACAAGTCTTTAGAAATACTAACACAGTGAAAACCAAACATGTTCATCTATGGGATAACATTTTGTTAGATTTTGGGTGTGGTTTGGTGATTTTTAAATCACCAGATGAGGGAGTTGATGGAGCGAGATTTAGAAATATATTTATTTCAGCTCGCAAAGTTAAACTTCCATAATCAATAATAATATTAATAATGTGTGCAGTGAAGAATACTAACCAACCTAGAATAAACTTGCAGATCAATACACGCGGGAAACTAATATGTGTGCTCATACATGTGCATTATGTGCAAAGTGCTTGCATGTGGGAAATAATAAACTAATCTTGTCTATTGTGCTGTCAGAATTAAATGCTGCTGTTTAAATAATGGCATGTGCTTATTTCTGTGTGCTCATGTTTTGTCTTTCGTTTTAAACTTTGCACAAGTCTGTTTTGTTGCTTTGTTTGCTTCTGCTAGGTAACATAGATTAATGTGTTAATTAATTAGCAAAGGTGGGTGGGTAACAGAATGACTTTTAATTCTTGCATTAATTATTCTTTTGTGTTTGTTTATATACTAGTTGCAAAGAAAGAGGCCTGAGGCCTAGCACATCTTATTATGCAGTTGGCAAAATCCTGCTCAGTGAAAGCAAAGAGCCCAGTGTGGAAAAATTTCTGCTGTGTTTAAAAAGAAGAAAAATACAAACTTGATTAAATAAGTGAACTTTTCGTGCCTTGGTCGGCTTGATCAAGGTCAGGAACCGGCAGAGAGATTGACAAGCTAAGGAAGTCACGGACTAATATTTCAAATGTTGCAAACTGAAGGAAGCTACGTGACACGAGAATAAGGGACAATAGACTCTAAGAAAGAGTCGGAACTGGGCTTCAAAAATGTGATGACATGCTGTGGCCTATCGCTTGACAGCCAATCAACGTCTTGCTCAAATGAGAAAAGTATACTTTTACTTAGATTAGTTAGTTAGGAAAGGTATAAAAACTGACCTCTTTGGAAGGAGTGCGCTTCTCGCTTTCCAAATCCAGATGGGCGTGTCGTGCTGACGGACTTCTTTGGAGCATGTACGAATTAATAGGGCTAAAAGACTTCACAATTTTATTTTAGGTGAAATGAGTTTAGACAGGGAAATAGGGTTTAGGTGATGGAAAAATTGTTTATTCTTCTTTAAAAATGCTATTTGATTCTGCAGTTTGACTAATTTGCAATTCCTCAAACCATGCTGCTTAAATAAAAAGATTCTAATAAAAATGCAAATAAATAGTTAATAAATAAGTTTTTTGAAAATACAATCTGGCCTTGTTATTTAAAGAACTTAGTTACCATCAGCTGATCTTATCGCCTGTGTGGCTTAATTAAATGAAAAATTATTAAACTATGGTAAAGTCAGTATATTGCAGTTGTATATAAATGTATATATATATAGTTTGTAAATAAGGTTTATTAATTAGGCCACATGATTCAGTTGCTCAAAATATGTCATTATTGGTTTATGGGCCTTGTGAGTGATTTATGATTAATGGTGAGTATTGTAGAGTTGGCTAGTGCTGCTATGACATATTTTCTATAGGGGCGCTGGATCACTAGTCTAATTTTTTCTGACCACTAACTCATCCCATGTTCATAGTGTCTCAGGTTTTTACTGGCG
The DNA here is from genome assembly GCF_964261635.1 of Lissotriton helveticus. Taxonomy (NCBI): domain Eukaryota; kingdom Metazoa; phylum Chordata; class Amphibia; order Caudata; family Salamandridae; genus Lissotriton; species Lissotriton helveticus. The sequence goes on along the minus strand of NC_136065.1, from coordinate 1,315,132,635 downwards.
GCTAATGTTTGATTTCAAAGGCAATCCCTTTTGGCATCCAGGAAAGGGCCATTGATTCCAGTGTGCTGAATGGTGTCTGAAAGACAAAGCATAGATTGTGGCAGTAGTTTGAGTTGAATGTTGACCTGTTGGCAGTGGCAGCTCACAGAGATAACGCTGTGGGCGGGGAGGTGGGGCGGGGTCAGGGCTGGGTGGGGACGTAGTGGAGTCCAACATACGACTGCAGATATTAATCTATTTATTTATGTTTACTTTTGCCGTCATATGTTGGACTCCGCTACCCAGCCCCGCCCCCACCCCACCTCCCCGCCCCACAGTGTTATCTCTGTGAGCCGCCACTGCCTTTTGGTACAGCCTCGATGGTTATAATTCACTGATATAGAATGAAATAGCAGAATTTGAATAGTAATTTAACTAGCTTACATTTGCCAATAGGACATGCCTGTTTGTTTTGTAGTTTGAATGTATATATAAATCAAGTTAATGCACCATGTTTTAAACTAAGGTGTTTTCACAGAATACTGTTTGAAAGGTGCTGTGGTTGTTAGAAGGAAATTACACGACATAGGTAGCTGTGTTTGTAGAGTTTAATTTACGGGCAGCCTTTAGTTAATGATCATTTCTCTCCTTTGGAATTGATTGTCAGGTGCTTCCTGTAATAGGGAACTCCAAAGCAACAGCAAGAAAGCATTTATGCTGCTTTATTAGCACACCTCTGACCTCCATCACTGACAACTGTGAGCACATTTACTCATATCTACACTTGTATGCGCCTCTTAGATGTGCAGCCATTGTTAGGAGGTGTCACTGAGCTGAATATTGTGACATTGTGCACTTGGTTCTGGGCTTCACATATTGCATGAAGACAAAGCTACCTGGAGTTTGGAGCACATATCCAACTGTGCTTTGTGCACCTTTGCCATTGCTGGTGTGGAGGGGATGGATCCTTCCCCTTTCCCCTCTAGCCGAAGCTTGAGGAATGAAGAAGTCAGGCTTCAGTTCAAATTCACAATTACAGTGCAACCCATTTGGTCACACAGTAAACCTCAAAGTCAAGAGATTTGATTAAGTATGGATTTATTACAAATCCAATGCCAGAGTAATATAAATCAGTCTCAGCAACATCGCATAGCAATACAAAATTATCAAAGGACAGCGGAATTTGCAGACAAAGTTAATTCTCAAATGAAATAACCAATGAGAACTTCATTAGCAATCGTGCATATCAAATTACTACAGCATAATTAGAAGATTGATAATTCGATCTTCCTGTCTACGATGCATGACAGTTTCTAATTCCCAAATTAAGCTACACTTAGCTTGTCATTCTTTAGTGTAGCTTTCAGAAAACTGAAAGCTACACTAAAGAATGACAAGCTAAATTCCAATTTGATCCATAAAGTAGAAAATGGTGTCAGCATAGGAAAACTTCAGTTGACGTTTTCAAAAACAAAGGTATTGCATAGCATGAAACCACCCAATATGAACAGAACATAGAGGTCTATACCCCTCCTAGCCAAAAGAAATCTCCATGTGTCCTGCAAAGTCACACAACATTGCCTAGTTATACACTCAGAGACCATACGAAATCAAAGTCAATGATCTAATTAGTGAACACCTTCAAACAATACTCTCTTTGGCAACCACACTCGTAATTTTTCTTTCCTTTGATGCAAATTTCGAAAGACATGCTCACAACTCTTCTTCTTTGATCCAAATATCTGGAGGCTGCCTTGGATTTGTCCCTTCATTCCTCACAGACAGTAGTCCCCCCTTCTGGGCATTTCATTCTATCACCCTTGACTCCCTTCACGCTTCCTTATCTGTTTGACACAAGCTGCCTTTCTTTATTCATTAGGTCATCGTCCTAGGCACCTAGAGAGGAAAGTAAAACACTCCATCCGAAAAAAACATTCCAATTGAAGGTTGTACAAAAAATAAAGCTCCATAACACTGAAGATTACATTTTCTTGGTACTCACCCATAAAACATCTTCATTTGACCCACTCCAAAACAGTGGGTCTTCCCAGAATCCACAAGACATCATGGGGTGGTAGAGGTTTTGTCTTCTCCACTTGCCAGCTGTGTAATCAGCTACCCGTGCACCCTAGAGGACGGGCAAACTTAATGAACTTCAGGAAACATTTCAAAACATGGCTGCGTTCATCCCTGTTTCAGTTTATCTTCACTTGCAGCACAACTTATCTCATTAGACACCAGTGGCAAGACGCCTTTGGGCATGCGCCGTGCTTTATACAATTATGGAAACGGCCACTACAACGTGGCCGTTTCCACGAATACATTAACCACGCATGCATTACAACGCATGCGTGGTTACCACGAAAGCCTTTACCATGCATACCTTTACTAAGAGGTATGTAGTAAAGGCATATGTGGTAAAGGTTCAAATTTAAAAAGGTGGGCTTGGGGGGAACAGAGGGGGTCTCCCCCCCCCAAAAAACCTCACCTGAAGTCACGCCAGGATGTGCTGGGAATCGGCGTTGTTTAAGAGGAAACGGATAGAAAATTCTGCTTCCTCTTAACGACGTACGACGTCACCATGGAAGAATTCGATGAAAAGGTAATGTGTTGAAATACCATTCCATTGTAACGCATGCGTGGTAAAGGTATGCGTTGCAACGGAATGCGTTGTAAGAACATGCAACCATACAATTACTATATCAAATATTAATTCACGTTATAACGGAGTGAATGCTAATACATGAACAGTCACATTATAAGAGTAAATGCAGTTCTCATGAATACTTACATTACATAACAAGAGCAAAGGGAGCCTGGGGAATCAGGGCCCGGCCTGCCTGACCTTAAAATGGCGGCCGCTGCTGACACTCAGATCTAAACAAATAGATAGTGGCAAAGCTAATAACACATCTTTAACCATAGTGTACAGGCTTTATGAAATCCTCTCAAAACAGGGAGAAGTGATACACGCTCCACATTCTAGATTTGAGAAGAGATCTAATTCAATAACAGGCAGACTGCTTCATCAATCTGGACAAAGGGTAGCTAGCAGAGCAGACAAACAGTTTTGTAACTATTAGCAGTCAAGTAGAGAAGAGACACCTCAAGGTATGCAACGAGGAGCAAACATGGACGAAAGCTTCTTAGAGCTAGTAGGCATGAATGCTCATGCCATAAAATATCCAACCAATTTATCAAAAAATGCAGCCAAAAAATTCAAACACAACATCATGAGGAAAAACCCGGACACGCTGATCTCTGACCCCTACTTTAGCATAGATAAAGGCATTATAGTAAATGACTTGATATTCTTCACAAGAAAAACGGCTAAATGGCGCAATGCCATTACAAGAATGCTCATCACAAAAACTATAAACAATATCCCACATGGCACAAAACTTAAGAGCACACCGTCACCAAGATGTTGAGCGGACCTATGCATAACCATATATAAAAACGGAATAGTGCTTATACAAGCAGCCAACAGCGAATTAGATAAATTTGACAACGTGTTCTTGACCTTAAAAGATTCAGTAGAGAAATCAAGATGTCAACTACACCAGGCCCCACAAGAAGACACTCCAGCCACCAACAATACTACCACCAGAGATGTCACATGAACTGGAGACCCTCAGGATCAATCTACACAATTTGGAGACACAATTGGAATAGGAATGGCAATATCTGAGGAGGATACAGAAAGAACAGAGATGTCTACACGACATTCAAGCTGCGACCAGGAGCTGTTCCAAAGGGAAGAATCGACGCCGCTCCCCAATGAAGGGACATCTCACACATCTCAGACATATCATTCGAGTAGGCCGCTCAATGATAACCTGGAAATGAATAAGTTAGAAGATATCAACCATTCCTTACCCCTATTACAACACAAGTGACATCTAGAGCCATACCCCCAAACGTACTCCTAATATCACAAAACATAGATACCACATCCCACATCGAAAATAGAAACGGAACAGACAACCGAATGGATGACAAAAAGAAAGGGAGCCCGGCAAAAAGAACAGATCAAAAACACAGAAAAGCAAAGCGCATATCCCGATATGAGTGAGTAATCATCCCTAAGAGGTCACTCCAAAATCAGAGAGATATCAAAGAGCTTCCGACACTAATTGGCAACATGGCACAAGACACACTAAGCACTCTACAAGCGATGGAAAAGCTACTTGAATTGACGGTAAGCACTCATTCCAAAAGTGGTACATATCCAAGATCTAGTACACTCATCTCAAAGAAAGAGCAATGAGACGGCCATGCCATTATCACAAAGAAAGAGCAACGAGACGGCCATGCCATTAGCAAGTAGGCACAACCGACCAGATAGGACTAGTGATTACTTGTCGGAAGAAGAAACCCTTGCCTTACTCCGAACATATGAGACATCATACCGCACTAGAGGGGAGGAAATTAAAACAGTACCGATCGACCCTAATAGAACATCCAGACAATGAAAGAAAATCCAACCTTAACAATCTACACCATGTCCAGTTAATAACAGAATCGCAAAATCCGAACCTAAGTAGCCCAGGGAAACCTCTGATATGCCTTCTACTGAATTGTCGGTCTGCAACAAAACATGCATCAGACATAGCGGACCTCATTGTCAGCAAGGAAATTGACTTGACAATCCTTACAGAAACATGGCTGTCAGAGTCCTCCTCTCCAATCATGGATCTCTTAGTACCACCTCAGTACAACATTGTGAGACTAGATAGATGAAAAAAGACAGGAGGTAGCATAGCCTGCATTCACCGATTGGATATAGAGGTCAACCAAATACAATCCGACCCACCAGAATCCTGTGAATATCTAGGTCTCAATATAAGATCGGCAGACAATCAAAGGTGTAACCTACATGCGCTTTACCACCCACCAGGAGATAACGCCACGTTCATAGATCGGTTAATGGAGATCGTAACGGCCAATTCTAACACCGACGCCAGTAACATATTCCTAGGTGATTTTAATTTACACCGGGACGACTGCAATGACAAACAGGTCAACGCTCTCAAAGACTTCCTAACGGAGCTAAACCTCACCCAAGCATGCACGCAACCTACACACTCGAAAGGAGCTACGTTAGACTGGATAATATCAAGAAACAAAGATACTTCAATCCTCTCAACAGCGCCGCGTGACTGGTCAGATCACTATGCCATAACTTTCATGATTCCCACAGTGAAAAAGAGCAAGACCACGAAACCCATCAAACTTAAAAAATGGACTCGAGATACAAAACAGTCAAATATTGATCTATTAGTAGAAAACTGTGAGAGGGACCTAAATCCACCTAATAACCTTCAGAATGTGAATGATCTAACATATCACTACACTACATCAGTAGCGAATATTGTCAACACCACCATGCCACTAAACTGAAAAGAGTCACAGAGAAGATAAAAAATCCATGGTTTAATGGGACACTGAATGAAGACAGGCAAAAACTGAGAATGGCTGAAAGAAAATGGAGGCAACACCCATCATCCCCCGAACTGAAATCCCTCAGAAAAATCAGAAATGAATACAACAAAAAGATCCTCAATTCCAAAAAAGAATTTATAAGATCAGAATTGGATAATGCCAAAAACAGACCACGGAAACTATTCGAAATCTTAAAGCAACAACCCAATAAGCTAGCCAAATCTACCCAAGAGACTACGAAAACGCAAATAAGCTGTGAAGAATTCGCGAGATTTTTCACTGAAAAGGCCAACACGCTTGAAAGAGAACTCAAAAGCACAGCTGACAACCTCCCCAACCAACCACTATCAACGATCGACACTCGATCGAAAACGGCCGATAATAGTACAAAAAACAAGGCACATTGGGATACCTTCAAATCATACAACCAAAATACCATCACCAAGACACTCTCTGATATCATACCTAACAACCACTACAACAACCCACTCCCGTCAAAATGCCTAAAAGAAATGAGCCATATTGGACCAAAATAATAAATGCCTTGTTATCCCAAGGGATCCTCCCAGATTGCCTAAAAACAGGTCAAGTCGTCCCCATCATCACAAAACCTACAGCGGACCCGTGACCAATATTCCATTACTTGCCAAACTAATGGAGAAGTGCGTGCAAGATCAACTGAGCCGACACATCACCAACTTCTCCCTCCTAGACGACTACCAATCAGGATTCAGAACAGGACATAGCACGGAAACAGCGATCCTTCATATTGTCGATGACGCACTACAGGCCCTAGACCAAAATCGAACATGCCTACTGATCCTCCTGGACCTGTCTTCTGCATTTGACACAGTAAATCACGAAGCATTACTGACCAGGCTCAAGGACAGGATGGGAATGTCTGGAAATGTGCTGAAATGGTTTGAATCTTTCCTGCAGAACAGAACACAAAGATTCCTGGTCAACCAATCACTTTCACCATCTTGTCCTGACTCAATTGGGGATGTATGACGTTACAACGCATACTTTTACAACGCCTACCTTAAAATCACAACTTTTACAACGCATACCATTACAACGCATAATGCTTTTAGGCGCTGGATAGTGAATAGTTTAATTTACTATTCCAACTCCAGTCCCCCTGGATAGTAGGGAAGGTTATTGGATAGTAAATTAACCTATTCCCTATCCTAGAGCGCCCCCCAGAGCATAGCGTTGTAATAGTTTGCGTTGTAAAAATTGCGTTGTAATGGTAGTTCGTTGTAAAAGTTTCGTTGTAAAGGTTGTTTCCCGTCAATTGGAGTTCCCCAAGGATCTACGTTATCTCCATCTCTGTTTAACTTGTATGTCAAACCTCTTACAGAAATTCTTGGAAACTCAAAGATATCCTATCACATGTACGTAGATGACACGCAAATATATATCAAGATCGCGTCTCTGGAAGACATCAAGCTAATGAATGAGGCATTAAAAATGACACTGCAATGGCTAACGACCAATCATCTGAAGCTAAATGCACACAAAACAGAGTTCCTACTAATTTCACCACCAAAGAACCATACAGAAGTGAAGGAATGGACCAAACTGGTGACAGCACTAAAATGCACCCCTACCCTAATTAACTCAGCGAAATCACTAGGAATTACATTAGATGAGAATCTAGACATGAAAGCGCACATTAAATGAATGGCAAAAAGTGCCTGCTTTCATTTGAACTACATAAGAAAAGTGAAACCATTCATCTCAAAGGCGGATCTCAAGCTGGCAGTCCAATCCTTAGTTATCTCGAGGATTGAATATGGATGCACTACCTTAGCGGTCTACCAAAAATATCCACAGCACCATTAAAAGCATGCCTCAATGCAGCGGCAAGACTCATCACCGGATCTAGAAAATTCGACCATATCTCTCCTCACCTGAAAGCATTAAATTGGCTACCCTATGAAGCCAGAATTCAGCTAAAATAGCTTGTATCACCCACAAAGCACTCCACTACAATACACCAAGATACCTCGCCGAAAAAATTGAATTATCAGGAGGAAGCAGACCAGCTAGAAGTGCCAAGGAGCTGTTGTTGAGACCACCCATTTTCAGGAAGAAGAAAACATATGACAGAGCGTTCTCAGGAGCAGGCCCCAAAATCTGGAACTCACTCTCTCCAAACATTAGGAAAATTCGAAACACAGCTACATTTAAGAAGGAAGCGAAGATCCTCCTGATGAGTAAGTTCCTTACATAGGTAAGACAACTCATCACTAAAACTGAAATATAGACATTCCAATACAGAACATCTATGTAATTAGAGGGGAAAGTTACAGGCGTTAATGGAGATAAATGCTCTACGATATGACCCATGAATCAGGACTGGCGGTACACATTGAGACCAATCTATATTTTGATATCTACCTTATGCTACTGTTACTGTATGTATATATATATATGCTCACCTCCTTAAAGTCGAATAATTATGTACCTCTTATCTCGTTAAATCATTATACTATATATATTTAATCTCTAATCTACCTCTTATAATGTAAAGCGCTCTGATACCTACGGGTCTTGTTCGCGCTATACAAAACGTTACAATAAATAAATAAATAACTTGTTGTTACTGAAAATAAAGCATTAGTAAACACATATATATAATTGTCGTGATTACATAGCACATGTACTTTGTATCTAGCTTTATGTGCACTTCTCTTTGCTGGGCTACGTTTCATCTCATGATTACATAAGGCCTTAGTGTACACATATGCGGCCTAATCAATAATTAACATGGGTGGAGCTAATTTTATGCAGTTTCACCATCAATGATCATTTCTTTATTGTTTCCCTGAAAGTCGCACTTAGAGATTTTAGAGCAACTTGAACATCTAATCAAAGACGTGAAAGTGGAACACCTAAGGAGATATTCCCTCTGGTCCACATGCAGTACCAAAGGAATTTATTTCCTTCTGGGGAAAATCATTGCTGTTTCCTCTAGGGTTTACTGTGCTATATTCCTGCCCCCACTCAATTACAACAGATTTTACCTGTTCTGTTCTCTTTTCCATATGTTAATTTATCTAGGAATTAACTGGAGAAATCTGCTTTGGGAAAACTATAAGGAGTGCTCAAATTCTGCAAAACATGCCATGCCAAAATAGATGCATTAGTAGCCAATTCATAATCAATGTCTATATGACACAATAACAAAAGAAAGCTCAAGGCAAATCTGATATCTTTAGCAGACATTTAATGGCCATTTAGTGTGCTGTCTAATTAAGGAGTAGCAGACATTTGCTGACAGAAAATGGAAAACAGAGATATGGTATTATGTTACGTTTCGAAAATATAACATCAAATGTTCTGGAGCATCAAGTACACTTTCAAATTCATATTCATATTGTAGGTTGCCTAATTTCGTTACATTTGAAGTACATATGGGATTCCCTGAGGGGTATTGTCTTATTTTTGAAGTTGAATTTGCTTAATTCTTTACATAGGATAATGTTGGTCGCCATCAAACATATAGGGTCTGACTTGGAGTTTGGCGCTCAGGCACTCCATCACAAATGTGACTGAAAGTTTGTTGTAATAAGATTGGCAAGATATCCATCACGTTTGTGATAGAAATACCATCTACCAAACTCTAAATCAGACCCAAAGGCTTTATATCTTGCAGTCACTACTTTTTTTCTTTTTTTGGTTTTTATTTAGCACATAGCTTTTCGAATTCATATCAGGTCTGAGAAGAATAATGTAAACCTTTGGGAGGAATATGCAAGCCAGAAGCCCCAAACTAGAGGCTAGGATAGCAAACACCTCCACAGCCACCATGTTTTTCCCTTGTGTGCTCAGGTAAGCTGGAATGAAGGAGATCCACACACTCACAAACACAAGCAGGCTGAAAGTAATATGCTTAGCTTCATTAAAACTATCAGGTAAGTTCCTGGACAGGAAGGCTAATATAAAGCTGAATCCAGCCAAGAAGCCCATGTATCCCAGCATGAAGGAGAATAGCAGCATTGACCCTTCATAACACTGTATGATGATTTTCATGGAGGATGATGTGTTGGCACCTGAATAAGGGGGATTTGTAGACAACCACAATGTGCAAATGATAAGCTGAAATATGGAACACAAAATGACTAGGTAAATGGACGTCCTTGTGCCAAACCATGTTTTCAAACTGCTGTTTGGTTTGGTGGCTTTGAATGCAACAATGACTGTTAGGGTTTTGGCCAAAATACATGAGACACTGAGTGAAAATACAAGCCCAAATGTAATTTGCCGAAACAGGCAGGTCCATCTGCTAGGGCGTCCAATGAATATGAAGGGACAGAAGAAACACAACAAGAGTGACACCAGAAGGAGGTAGCTCAGGTCTCGGTTATTGGCTCTGACAATTGGTGTGTCCCGGTAATTGGAAAAAATACATAAGGTTATCAGAGTAAATACTGATAAGAGTGCTGAGAGGACTGCAAGTGTTGCACCCATGGGCTCCTCAAAGGACAGGAACTCAATGGCCCTCTGTATACACATGTCTTTTTTTTCATTGGACCACTCAAGTTCTCCACACTTCAAACAAGCAGCGAGGTCTAAGAAGGAAACAAAAATAGAAAAGTCTGTGACTATATATTTAATCATTCAAGAGTACAATCTAAAGTGTTTATATTGGGAAGGGAAACCATTATGAATAAGCATTTCATTTTTCCAACTTCAGTTTTACAATTGAATAACTATGACAATAAAAGGTTTAGCAACTTGCCCAAGAATGCATGTCTGTTTAGGTCTGTTACATGAACTCATGCCATGTGGCTTCTTCACAAACATTAACACTGTCAATGCAGATAGTAAGATCTGAATGATAGCATTTTTAAGTTGTGTTGATCAATATTATGATGTGGTAGCAATACTATATTAGCTACAACATTGAGGTCTATTAGCTCAGATCATGGCCATCAGGGACAATTACAATTAGAAGCTAGTCACATAGGTACACTTCGAGAGATCTAGGCACCAAAAGATCACCCTTTCTACTAACCACTAAATGAGGCATATCTATTGGTGTGAAAAGAGCCGTGTTTTTAGCTTTTTTTTTAACAATCATCACCCTCCTCTGTCCCCTTACTTTACATTTTTGATTGGATTACTGCATATCTGACACCTTGGCTGAGGAAGGACTGATGCACAAGTTTAGACATGCTGGATGTAGGTCTCCACTGCCAATTGCTGCTCTTCAGTTGGGGTGCTTTCAAAGGATGATATTGCTGAAGGCTATCACTGAATAACCTCATAATCCTTCCTTTAGACAATGAACTATTCAAGATATATTAAACAGAACCTACTTCCTAATTAGAAACTATTGTAGGCTTTTGAAGGTTGAGGACATATAATTCCCCTCTTGCCTCCCAGCCGGACATGAGCAACTGCATTCTGTAACCTTTGTCTTTTATCTAAAAGTTATTCTGGGGACCCTAAATGGTTTAACTTTAATTATTGATCCTGTATTGTACCAATGAAAAAATGGCTTGGACCCTTTGTGGAAAGGACAATAATCAAACTATTTGAACAATAACTCTCACGGAGAGAGGTTGTTTGGCAGCTCTATAATTGATACCCTAGTTTTCAAAGACAAACCCTTCATTATCTAGAACCCCAGACATCTCAAAAAGGGGAATTGGGTATGGCATGCTCCAAAGAATGTCTGCTATATCTCCTGTGGTCAGCAATCCTTTCAATGCATGACTTATAGGACTCAGGACTCAGAACTGACAGAAATTACTCGCAGCATCTTTGCACACTACCATCCTTCCTTTACTTCAATATATTTAGCAATATTAACCTAGGTATATGGTTCATATGGATATAGTTTTACCACCAGCTGGGTGCCAGCCCTATAGTTATGTAGTTTGAGGACAAAAGAAAGGAAAAGCTCAGTTATAGGAAATTATATTATTGAACAGCATAGGTGATAACACAGTGCCTGTTGGCAACCCTCATCTTAGTTCTTGTGGAGATTATTGAAACTGGATTCAATTTATTCTCTTTGTTCGTATATCTCAAAAATACTTAATCTACTCTAGCACAAGAACTTTTTCCTAGGCCTGGGTGGTAAATTCCGTTCCGCTCTCTAAATTTGCGGAATTTGGGTAATTTGTGTTCGGTGGAGAACGCAGAATTGCCAAAAATTCCACGATCCGTGGCTTCGCAGAATTTTTTGCTTGTTGGCACTTTTAAAATGCGTGTTTGCAAGATATTTCCCCCCGAGCACGCAAACAGCATTCGCGAACAGGAAAAAAGCATTGTGAATGGGCAGAACAAGCAATTACGCGTGTTCGCTGAACTCTGCGTGCTCACGGAGATTTTTACCATTTAGTGGAGCTTTGCGTAGCGCGACTACGCAAATCCCGCCCACCCATTTGTTTTTCCATATATCCCTTAGTCACATTATCAGGATGGTATGATTGATGAAATCGAATGCTGCAGATAGTTCTATCCGGGTCAGGTTTGGGCACGGAGATCACTCACAAAGGTCCTGAGATCATGCATGCTTTCAGTTATCGCTGACTGAAAGAGGTGATCTGTATAACGGCCAGTCTCAGTTTAATTCAAGATTAGATCAGTATTGACAAATGGTAGGAGTTGTGTAATTCTATCTGTCCGAGCAGTTTTTCCAGATAGGGAAGATTAGACATTGTCTGATTTACTTTGCCTGTCCATTTTTTTAATGGGTTGGCATCACCACAGTCTCTTTCCAAGGTACTTGATACCTTACCCTCTTTAAGGAATGATTAATTATCTTCCTGAGAAGATGCATCCCTAAAGAATTGATGCTTTGTTTTTGAACAGTCTTGCTGGTACCACATCACTCAGGAACCTTAACCATTTGCACCAACTTTCAGAAATGGGTAGAAGAAACTTTCTTAAAATGGGACAGCTCACGTACCAAGAATTGATCTCAAAGACTTTACTAATCTATTTCTCCTCCCTGAATCGGCCCACATATTCTATCAGTGTTATCTCAGCACTATTTTACTATGGCAGCACTTTTTGTCTGTTATTTACCTGTCTTATCTTGGAAGTCATTCTATTTTGTTAATTGTTTAATGATTTCTCTTATTTCTTTTTAGAGTTGCAAAGTCTCATTGAATTTTTTTTCATAATAAGCCTCCTAGCAACTCTTCACAATAATGTATATTATTGTATTGAGCTCCTACAAATTAGTTTGAATTCTATATCATAATTGAGACACATGTGTAGATGATACCATTTTTTGTATGTTTCAGACAATTTTATTATTTTAAAGGTTTTATATAGCGCTGGCTAGACCCGGAGGTATCAAAGTGCTTTACATGAGCAACAGATCATAGTTACAGGTTACATCGTTACAAAGGTTACACAGTTATTACAGCAAGGTAACATAGTTACTTGTAAGGTCAAGATAAACAATAAGCACAAATAAGTTACGGGAAAAGCAGGCAAGGGGAAAGATTCAGGGGAGGGGGAAGGAGCTGAGGAAGTAGACAGGTAATGAAGGCGGGAAAGAGAAGGGGAGGGTGAAGGACACCGCACGGAAAGAGGAGGGGAAGGGCGACGGGAAACAAACCAGTAGACGAGTCAAAGCAACGTCCAAAGTCCAGTAAGCTGTTATCCCAGGTGAAGTGGTATCACTTCCCTATCTCTGTTGCGGTAATGGTTCCCTTTACGCAGTGGACTCTCTCAGATGGGCCTCTGAGACTCTAAGGCCTACATACTGGATCCTTCCCCAAAAAGGGGAGAGGGAGTGCTTTGGCAAGGCATGCCAAACCATACCTCAGCTGTGAGTGGCTCCCTTGGCGCCGTGGACTCTCTCAGCGGGTTCGCTGAGACTCCAGAGTATAAATATTGGATCTTTCCCCAACAAGGGGAGAAGGAGTGCTTAGTCAAAGGGCACAAAGGACAGGGGGCTAGGCAGACCAGGAGGCAAGGTGAGAGATTCAGGGGAGAGAGGATAGGAACTAGGGAGGTAGACAAAGAGAGAAAGAGTACTAAATGGGAACAAATTTAATTAATGAGTTATTATATAGCGCTGGCTAAACCCCATGGAATCAGAGTGCTTTTTTATTTATTTTTATTTTTTTTTATTTTCACCAGACAGCTTTACAGGGCAATAATATAAATCTCATTGTAACAAGTCATGTATACATTCATAAACTCTGGTCTACATTTTCCACCATAGACAGTGCAGATAATCAATGCAAAGATAGACATCTACTTTTGGCTCTGAGCAGTCATCATGTGAGAGTACAGGTATAATCAGACATTCATACATTGTTTCCACTCCTGAACCCTTCTAATAAAAATTTCCCTCGTCATTGCTATGATATCATACCAGTAGTGCCCCCCACACCAGCGGACCTCCTCCCCAACAGTGCATCATAGTCCACATATCAACTATGGGTCTTGTTCAGATTGCTGTAAGTAGTCAACCAGCGGTTGCCAAAAGTCTTTGGGTCTGGAGGCTCTAGGTATATTTTCTGCATATGTGCTAAGTGTTTCTTTACAATAGAGTAAATCAGTTATCCAGTCCTTGAATCTTGGCGGGCGCTTGCTGCCCCACTTAATGGCTATCCTCCGCTTTGCGAGCAGTAGTGTCACTGCTAGCAGCTTTCGTCTTTTGGCCACTTTGAGTTTATATATACCGAGCAGGCATACTATGGGTGTGTTCGGTATCTGTTCATGCAACATGTCAGTAAGAGCAGTCGTTACTTATTCCCAATAAGTGTACAGTCCAGGGCAAGCACACGCCGTGTGTAGGAAATCAGCCCCTGGGGCGGAGCAGCGTTGACATTTATCATCCGCTCGTAGGCCGTATCTGTGTAGCCTAACCTGTGTGTAATACACTTGGTGCAGGAATTTAAAGTGAATGATTTTCAAATTGCAGTTTGAGGTAAGTAAATGTAATTGAGCGCAGCTGTAGCCCCATTCATCTTCCGATATGGCCTCCCCGAGAAGTTCCTCATATCTCTTAAGCGATCTATCTGGTCCCTGGTTCTGTTCGTTCTGAGAAACTGTGTAAAATCGTGTTACTATATTCTGCCGTGTGGGGGCAGTCAGCAGCACCTGTAGGGAGCGCAATGTTTCGGGCGTAGCCGGGAACGTCTTATATAGGTCCTTAAGCGCTGCACGCAACCGTAAATAAGCAAACATTTTCAGTGGAGTTTGGTGTGCGCAGAGGGAAGGGCTATTATATGATATGAAAGTATTGTTCAGGAACACTGTGCCCATTGTCTTAAATCCCATGGTCTCTAATACCGATCTCATCTTTGTTTCCTGCGTCACCGAAATTTTGGGATGGTGTGCCAGCGGTATCGCCGGTGCAAATGGGGGGAGCTTCTGCGCTCTTGACGCCAAAGTGTGCCAGGCCCTAGATGTGCACTTCACTGGGTGTTTAGAATCATTCGGGTAGCAACTAATGGGGTCTAATATGTAGTGCATCATGTGTTTCGGTCGGACGCTATCTGTTTCTACCGCTATATGCGGTATATGAGAGTGCGGTTGCGTCCAATAATGTGCATAATGTGCCTGAGCGCAATAGAAATATAACTGCAAGTCGGGGGCCGCAAAACCACCCTGGTGATACGGTCTCGTGAGTGTCTTCCAAGTGACTCTCGGCTGTTTCCCAGCCCATGTGAGACGCTGTAGCGATGTTCGGAGTCTAGTAAAGAAAGCTTGTGTGAGCCATATCGAGACGTTCCAGAAAAGGTATAAAAACGTGGCAAAATGACCATTTTCTGGAGGGCAATTCTGTCTACCAGCGAGAGCGGCAGCTTAATCCATTTCTCAATTTGCTCATCTAATTTGGTCAAGGCCACTCCATAGTTTTCTCTAATTACGACCTCAGGGTCTCGATGTGTCCAGACCCCCAGGTATTTTACCGGGGCCGTTGTCCATTGCAATGGGTAATCTAAGCTGGGCTTCGGTGTCTCGCTGGTCAATAGTATCACCACTGATTTGTCCCAGTTGATACTTAGCCCTGAGTATTTCTCAAATTTAATGTACTCCCTGATCAGCGGGCTTAGGTTTACCTCTGGATGCCTAGTGTATAATACCATATCGTCAGCGTATAGTGAGATGCCTACGGGGCGGAGGCTGAATTGTAGCGTAGCTTCAGGGTGTCGTTGTCTGATCTTACACGCTAGGGGCTCTAGAATGAGCGCAAATAAGAGAGGAGATAGAGGGCACCCCTGACGCATTCCTCTACTTATCTCAAAAGGTGGTGATGTCATACCATTTATATGCACTCTGGCTCTGGGCTCGTTATATAGTAGAGCTATCTGTCTCATAAATGGGGGTGGAAATCCCATTCGAGTCAGGACCGCAGTCATGAAGTCCCACTCCACAGAGTCAAACGCTTTTGCCGCGTCTAGTAGTGCTGCTGCAGCGGGTAGATCTGGATTGAGGCTGTGGTATAGGGCGAAGATAGTGCGTATGTTTTGCGACGTGGATCTGGTGGGTATAAAGCCCGCTGGGTCTGGGAGGACAAGTGAGCTCAATAGTGGTTGTATCCTAGTCGCTAATATTTTTGACAGTATTTTAACATCTATGTTTATAAGTGACAAGGATCTCTAAGACTCACATTTTTGGGGATCTTTACCCGGGTTGGGGAGAGCTATGAGGAGCGCCTCTCGCAGTGTCGGTGGAAGAAGTCCTTCCTCATAGGCTTCTTCATACATCTGAGCGAGGTGCGGAATCAGTAGGTCTTTAAATTCCTTGTAAAATGCACCCGGCAACCCATCAATTCCTGGAGCCTTATTGTTAGGTAGTGCATTAATTGCTTCCCTGAATTCGTCTTCAGTGATATGATGGCCCAAGTATTCCCTGTGTGTGTCAGAAAGCCATGCCAGTCCAATATCATCAAGACATTCATGTATGGCCGACGAGGAATTCAGAAAGTTATCCAAAATTATTGGGGGTGTCACATAGCAGTTCGCCCTGTGCATTTGCGATTTGTGTTACATGTGCTGCAGCGTATATGAAGGCTTTATTTTACTGGACAGGGCCCTACCCGGTCTGCCCCCCTCACCGTATTGTCTGGCTGTGTGCCGTTTTGAAAGATATTTTATTTCCGAGTCAGCGAACTCATGGTATGCGTCCACTTTACTCCTAATATCTGCCAGGATAGCCGTATTCATTGTACCAGTGTATTCTGCTTTTAGGGTCTTAATGTCCCGCTCTAACCTGCTCAACTGTTGTTGGATATCTTTAAGTATTCCTGCATGCTTGCTGATACAGTGGCCTCGTATGGTGACTTTAAAGGCTTCCCATAGGGACCTAGTGCTGTCCACTGATCCCTCATTAATTTGAAAAAATTCCATTATTGCTTGTCGCAATTCGCTATGAAAGACTTGGTCTTTTAGGGCAGTTGGGTAGAGTCGCCACGTAAACTGCTTGGGGGTATGAGTGGGGATATAAATCCCTAGTGTGACAGGGGAATGATCCGATAATGTTTTTGGCAAGTGTTCCACTGAGGTGGCCCAGGTACTAACCTCTCTCATGGTCAGCCAATAATTTTTCCGCGACCATGTGTTATGTGTCATGGAAGTGCATGTTTCTTCTCTGCACCCAGGGTGTCTCTCCCTCCATACGTCCACCAAGGGCCAGTCCTTAATGCCCTCTAGTAAGGAGGTAGCCGCTCGCCGGCCATATCTATCAGTACCTGACGATCTATCGAGTACTGGGTCCAAGCATGTATTAAAGTCGCCACCCCATATGAGGGCTATGGGCTGAATGTTCCTGATTTTAGACCAGAGATCATCAAAGAAGAGCGGGTCATCTATATTAGGACCATATACCGAAATAATCGTGAGATCGGTGCTCGCAAATGAACCCCGCAGAATGGCATATCGACCCTGAGTGTCAGTACTCGCATATGTAAGTGTAAAGGGTGTATTGCGCCTAACCAGCACCAGAACTCCGCGTGCATAATTCAAATAAGATGATGCCAGCTGATATTGTGCCCACCTATGGCCAATTCTGGTCTCTCGCTGCGGTGTGAGATGCGTTTCTTGGAGACATGCCACATCTATTTTGTGTCTGTCAAGATATGCAAGCACTTTACGTATTTTTTGAGGGTTGTGTAGACCCCGGACATTCCAGGACAACAAATTTAGTGTTGTAACTTGTCGTAACTCTGACGTCATACTTCCTAATGATAAGTGTGAATGTACCTACATGCGACCACGAGGCCTGTAAAGGAAGAACATGAGCATTAAACATGTACCCAACTGTAGCTGTCCGGTGATTTTCTGTGAGTTTCCCCCCTTCCCCTCCCCCTCCCACTCCGTCAGCTCTATACCAATGGAGACATTTCCCAATAATCCCGCCCCATCCCCAACTCCCTCCCCCGCTTGAAAAACAACAATCCCCAAAATCGTAACCAAGTGTGGTGTGCACAAGTGGGCGGGAGCTGCCTAGCTCTGATCCTTTGCTAACTAGAGCAAAGGGGGAGACCTCTGAAATGTAATGTTCGTGCACGCAACTGTTGCCGACCTTACATCTACCACTGAACAATTTACCCAACCATAGCAGAAACATGGTATAAGCATTTGTGCCTAATACATTATCTCAGGGTAGCCCAGTTTCTCCACTTATATATATATGTCCTTCAGTTTGCACTTATCCTTGTGGCTCATCGCTTCTCCGATCTGCACTGTTCATCCGCCATAATGTCTGTGGTAAGTCAGTGGATAGTTCGTCAACCTCTAAGGCGCGCAGGGGACGCAGCCTCTCCCGTCCCTATTAGGCTCTCATGAGGTTAAATCGATCGTGCGTGTTAGAGCCGCTTGTTCCATGTACAAGGTGTCTATTATGTCCTACATATATAATTTCACGTCTGAAAGGGCCTCTTGTCCTGCTTGTCGGTCCCTCGGTGATCGTCTTCATTCTCCTTTTGGCTTCCGCTGCTGCAAATACTTCATAGCTTCTTTTGGCTCCTTGAATATCTTCGTAGCACCTTCGTCAGTGATCTTAAGTCTTGCCGGGTATAGCATGGCGTAAGGGATCTGTAGGTCACGTAGTTTCTGTTTCGCCTGCCCATATTTTTTCCTCGCTTCCTGCACTGTTTGTGTGAAATCTGGGTAGATCGCGATATCCATACCCTCGTGTTGTAACACACCTAGCTCTCGTGCTTTGCGCAGTGCCGCATCCCTGTCCCTATAGTTCAAGATTTTAGCTATAATGGGTCTTGGTCTCGATCCGACTGGGGGTTTGGGAGCAAGAGAGCGGTGCGCCCTTTCAACCAGGAATACATCAGAGAAAGCGTCTCTGCCCATCAACGTGATTAGAAGTTGCTCCACATATTTCTCCATTGGGCTGTATTTGTGGTTTCTACTATGCCTAGTAGGCGGTTGTTGCTTCTTCGGGATCTGGCTTCCAAATCCTCTGCTTTCGCAGAGAGTGCAGCCAATTGTTTCTCTATCCCAGATTGTTTAGCCACCACCTGATTGTTAGTGTCCTCCACATCTGAGATCCTGCATTCAGCCATATCTATTCTTTCAGTGTGCCTGTCCAATCTCTCTGACATGCGGTCCACTCTGTGAGTGAGTGTATCCGTCGATGTTCGTAAGCGCAGTCTGGATTGTTTGGAACATAGATTGGATATTGTCTGCCGCAATCCCACTTGTTGAGGAGGTCGTGGGTGGGTGAGCCTGGTGATCATCTCCTGACTGTTCCGTCGGCTTCCTGGAGTTGTCAAAATTGAGTTTTGGTTGGTTTCTGTCTGGTTTCCCCATTTCTCCACACCGGGCAACTCGTTCGGTGTCTCTGCAGGCGGGAGGGCCAACGACCGCAGCCAGAGGAGCTGTGCTCTTGTCGGACTAGGAGCTGTGCTTCGCAGGGGGGCTGGGCAGTGTGCCAAAATTCCAGTCTGTAGGTCCTGCTTAATAGGCCTCAGTACCCCACTGCCAGTTCGGGTATTATTTTTATTTCCTTTTTATTTATTTATTTATTTCTTTATTTTCCCCCTGGCCTGGAGTATATTGCAGCGACAGTAATTAGCCGTCCGTTTACCCTGGGGTCTGGTGTGGCAGTGACTCCGTAGGGGTGTCACTCCACACAGCGCTTTTCGTTCAGGCTTCCCCCTTCAGTTGCTCCTCATCTGATGATCTATGTGACTCTTGGACGGATGCTCTTTAGGTAGGCTCCGTCGTAGTTTCCTGCACAGATATGATAGGGCTTCACAGCTCCGCAGCCGTCGACCGCCGCACCTGCCACTCACCTATTTCACAGTGAACGCAGTTTCCATTCTGTCCCCTTAGTCACGTCCGTCGCCTTTATCTGTGGCCCTGTCCCTTGGGGCTCAATATACTCCACGTCCTTCCCTCTACTCACTATTCATATGGCAGAGCAGTAACTTAGGATGTCCAGACCCCGCAGTTATGTACCAGTCCGCTCTCAGGGACTCCCTGTGGTCTCACCAGAGCAGTCTCAGTAGATTTGTGCTCCCTGTGGCTCGGAATCGAGGTATGCCAGTGTCCCCAGCCTCCGGCGCATCCTCTCCTGCGTTGGATCAATCTATATGGGCTGCCTAACTGCGTATGGGATCAGCTCTTCAATATGCGTGGGTAATCGCGCCGTCAGCGCCAATCTTTGACTACTGCCGCTTGTCCCGCCGGCAGCCCGCCGTCTCACTTCCGTGGCTCCCCGGGGGGTCGGTCAGGCGCGGTCCGGTGTACGTGCCATACGTCGCGGCCAGTTTCTGCACTGTGGGTCGGTGCGCAGCAGGCCCCCGTCACTCTCAGACAGCAGTTATACAAGTGGCGATTTTCGGCGTATGGCACTTCCGATCCCTCCCAAAATTGCAGTGGAGGCAGAGGATGCGATATGTGGTCTGTTCCAGTAGTTTTTGCAGGTCAGCTCGTTGTTGCGTGTGCAGGATGAGGATGCATATGTTAGTCTCCCAGAGGAGCTCGCTCAAGGCGCCGCCATTCCGTAGCCAGACTAGCTCCGCCCCCCGGAATCAGAGTGCTTTACATGAGGGACAATAATGTTGCAATTTACATCAGTTAAAAGTTACATAAGTATAAAGAAAAACATTTAAAGAACATAGGGGACAAGGTGAATGGAGCAGGTAAGGGGATAGGGTAAAGGGGTAGGAGGAAGATAGGACGTAGAGACAAGGGTAAAATCTGCCCAAGGTCCAGCTGGGTAGGTGACGGCAGGGAGGGGGAATGCACAACCCATCTCCTCTTTAGCTAAATAGTAGCTCCATCGCATCAGCGAAATCCCTAGAAAAATCTTTTTTTATGCTCTGTTCTTTTTCACCCTGTGATCCAACCAGGTTTTTCCACCAGAGTGTCGAGAACAAATTATAGTAGGGCCAAAATATTGACAAGGTAAATTTGTAAGTATATAGAGGCAAGTATATGTTTACTTAAATAAATATATATATATATGTGCGTGAAATTTTCCAAACTTTTGGCAAGCTCAGTTCTGCTCATTCCCTAAAAGTTTGGGGTTGATTCGTCAAGCGGGGGCTGAGAAAAAAGGGGGGTCCCAAAACCTGTTTTCCCCATGCAATTTCCCATAGGACCTTTAGCCACGGCTACAGCCCGAACGGCTGAATGGAATTACACCAAATTTGGCAAAGATGTAGTCCTTGGTTCAGAATTGTGCCTTTTGGTTATTTGGTGTAAATCCGTTCAGTAGTTTCTGCGAAAATTACATCAAAAGTACATATATATCTATGGGCGCAGAGGATCCGTGGATAGTCACCGTACCCTAAGCGCAGCACGAGCTGAATGTTAATTGGCTGACAACTGTCAAAATCAGGAAGTGTTGGCAGCCATCTTGTGCCTCGGTAGAAAATAATTTTTTTTTTAAATCGGCGAGAGTTACGCACCCAGCGAAAATTTCGGCCGATTTTTTTTTTTTTAAAACGAAGCGCGGACTCCACAGCCCCACAACACAGCCCCACTTCACAAAAAAAAAAAAAAAACGGGATCGGGCCAGAGACCACGCCCCCTTATTGCACCACTCTGCAAACACGCCACCTGGCATGTTTGCAGAGGGGAAAAAAATTCCCCTTGAATACTGGGGGTCCCTCGGGGGCCAACTAGCCCACCAGGTACTTCCAGTACGCTCCAGGGAGCTGCGTTGCAGAGCGGTGTTCTGAGGACATGCCCCTTTTTACCCCTCTCAGCAACGCCTCTCTGTGGTGCTTACTGGAGGTAGCTGGTGTGCTAGTTGCACCCCAGGGACCCTCAGTATTCAAGGGGAGTTAATCCCCCAACTTAAAACGTGCCACGGGACGTGTTTGCACAGTGGTGAAGGGAGGGGGCGGGGCATGAGTTCACATGTGTGCAAACACGCCCTGTGGTGTGGTTTAAGTTGGGGAATTAATTCCTTGTCAATACTGAGGGTCCCTGGGGGCCAACTAGCCCACCAGCTACCTCCAGTAAGCGCCACAGAGCTGCGTTGCAGAGTGTTGTAAAAAGGGGCATGGCCTCTGAACACCTCTCTGCAACGCAGCCTCCTGGCGCATACTGGAGGTACCTGGTGGGCTAGTTGCCCCCCAGGGTACCTCAGGATTCAAGGGCATTTAATCACGCAACTTAAAACGCGCCACAGGGCATGTTTGCACACATGTCACCTCAGGCCCCGCCCCCCTCCTTTACCGTTGTACAAATATTCCCCTAAAATCAGCTGAACTACGAATTCCGATTTACTCACCTGTTATCAGGAGAGAACCAAGTGCTGCATCTTTCAGCCCAGCCCTGACCCTGAAAATTCATTCTAACCATACCTACCAGTAACTTGAATTTCCTTCTATAGGAATCCATTGTCTGGTTTTCACCAGAAAAGTTTCTAAGTGTCTATTTTCACAAACTACAAATATTCTTTAAAAATTGCCTATGTGACTTAAACGCATTCTTTCAACTGTTTACAGGAGATGCAGCAGTGCTGGATCCAGGATCCACCACTGAGTAAGAAAAGGTAACGATAACACTACTTACTTGCTAAATGAATTTCCTTCCAAAGGGTAACATTGACTGGTTTCACTGGAAATTCTTCTAGCTGTGGAGTTTTGGAACTTTAAAATATTCCTATAAAATCAGCAGAGCTACAAATTCCGATTTACTCACCTGTTATCATGAGAGACCTCAGTGCTGCATCTTTGAGCCCAGTACTAATCATGAAAAATAATTCTAACCATACTTACCAGTAACTTGAATTTCCTTCCATAGGCTAACAGTGACTGGTTTCACTTGGAAATTCTTCTGTGTGGAGTTTTAGAACATTAAAATATTCACCTAAAATCATCCGAACAATGAATTCGGATTTACTCACCTGTTATCAGGAGAGAACCCAGTGCTGCATCTTTCAGCTCAGCACTGACCCTGAAAAGTAATTCTAACCATACTTACCAGTAACTTGTATTTCCTTCCCTAGGAATCCATTGTCTGGTTTTCACCAGAAAAGTTTCTAAGTGTCTATTTTCACAAACTAAAAATATTCCTAAAAAATTGCCTGTATGACTTAAACGCATTCTTTCAACTGTTTACAGGAAATGCACCAGTACTGGATCCAGAATCCACCACTGAGTAAGAAAAAGTGACGATAGAGTTACTTACCTGCTAAAGGAATTTCCCGCCATAGGATAACATTGGTGATTCTATGTCAACTTTTAAAATACAATAATATTCCTTAAAAATCATTACTGTAACTAAAACGCTTTTAATCAACCGTTTACAGGAGGTGTCCAAGGACTGAATATAGGATCCAGTCCTGTGGTTAGAAAAGTAATCCATAAAGTAACTAATTGCATTTAACTAGAAATTCACATTTACGTCAATGTTGCATTGTGTTTAAAATTGTGTTGCTCATTGCAACAATCAATCAATCAATCAATCAGAGAATTTGTCGAGCGCGCCACTTACCCGTGAGGGTCTCAAGGCATTGAGGGGTGGGGGGGGAGCCGCTACTGCTTGAAGAGTCAGGTCTTGAGGAGCATTCTGAAGGTGAGCAGGTCTTGTGTCTGCCGTAGATGGGTAGGGAGGGTGTTCCAGGTCGTGGCGGCGAGGAAGGAGAAGGATCTGCCGTCGGAGGTCGTTCGTTGGATGCGCGGGGCGGCGGCGAGGGCGAGGCTGGCGGAGCGGAGCTGGCAGGAGGGTGTGTAGAAGTTGAGTCTGTCGTTCAGGTAGGCTGGTTCGGTGTTGTGGAGTGCCTTGTGTGCGTGGGTGAGGAGCTTGAAGGTGATCCTCTTGTTTATGGGGAGCCAGTGAAGGTCTCTTAGGTGGGAGGAGATGTGGCTCCTGTGGGGAATGTTAAGAATCAGTCAGGCTGAGGCGTTCTGGATGCCTTGTAGTCGTCGCAGGTGTTTGGCCGGGATCCCGGCGTAGAGTGCGTTTCCGTAGTCAAGTCTGCAAATGATGAGGGCTTGGGTCACTGTTCTTCTTGTTTCAGTTGGGATCCACTTGTAGATCCTGCGGAGCATGCAGAAGGTGTTGTAGCAGGAGGAGGATATGGCGTTGACCTGCTTCGACATGGAGAGGGAGGAGTCGAGGATGAATCCCAGGTTGCATGCATGGTCCGTGGGTGTTGGAGCTGCTCCCAGTGCGGTCGGCCACCAGGAGTCGTCCCAGGCGGAGGGGGTGGGACCTAGGATGAGGACCTCTGTCTTGTCCGAGTTCAGTTTCAGACGGCTGCTCCTCATCCACTTGGCGACGGCCTTCATTCCCTCGTGGAGGTTGGTTTTTGCGGTGTGTGGGTCCTTGGTGAGGGAGAGGATGAGCTGGGTGTCTTCGGCATAGGAGATGATGTTCAGGTTGTGCTGGCGGGCCACTTGTGCAAGGGGGGCTATGTAGACATTGAACAGGGTCGGGCTGAAGGATGAGCCCTGGGGTATGCTGCAGATGATGTCGGAGGTTTTGGATTAGAAGGGCGGAAGACGGACTCTCTGGGTTCTGCCGGAGAGGAAGGACGTGGTCCAGTCCAGGGCCTTCTTCTGGATTCCGGCTTCTTGAGGCGTTTATTTAGTGTGCGGTGGGAGACCGCGTCGAACGCTGCTGATAAGTCCAGGAGGATGAGGGCTGAGGTTTCGCCATTGTCTAGCTGGCGCTTGATGTCGTCTGTGGCGGCGATAAGGGCTGTCTCGGCGCTGTGGTTGCATCTGAATCTGGACTGGGATGGGTCTAGGATGCTGTTGTCCTCGAGGTGGTGGGTCAGCTGCAGGCTGGTGACTTTCTCGATGACCTTCGCCGGGAAGGGGGGCAGGGAGATGGGCCGGAAGTTCTTGAGGTCTTTGGGGTCCGCCTTGGGCTTCTTGAGGAGGGCGTTGATTTCGGCGTGCTTCCAGCTTTCCGGGAATGTCGCAGTGTTGAAGGAGATGTTGATGATCTTTCACAGTTGGGCTGCGATGGTTGCGTCAGCTTTGTTGAAAACATGGAGTGGGCAGTGGTCTGATGGAGATCCTAAGTGGATGGAGTTCATGACCTTGCGTGTCTCTTCGTCGTTGACGTGGGTCCAGGAGGTCCGCTTGTTGGTGCAGGTGGCGTTTGCGGAGTGGTCTGTAGTGGTCGAGGCGGGTGGGGATTTCAAGCTGTCGTGGTTGTCGGTCGGGGCGAGTGAGGAGTTGAAGCTGTCGTGGATGTCGGCGATCTTGTGATGGGAAAAGGTGACCAGTGAGTCACATAGATCTTGTGAGGGCGGCATGTTGTTGGTGTTGGCGCTGGGGTTGGAGAGTTCCTTCACTATTTTGGAACGTTCTTTGCTGTCCTGCGCGTTGTTCTCCAGTCGGGCTTTGAAGGACGATCTCTTGGCTGTTCGGATGAGGTGATGATGTCTGCGGATGGGGTCCTTGTGGGCTGTGTGGCTGTCTGGTGTGTGGTAGTGGAGCCATTTCTTCTCCAGCTTCCGGCATGTCCGTTTGGAGATCTGGAGTTCTTCGTTGAACCAGGCGGCTTTCTTGTTAGGGTGGTTGGTGGGGGGTTTCTTGATCGGGGCGAGGGTGTTGGCGCTGTCGTCGATCCACTGTCTGAAGTTTCGGGCAGCGGTGTCTGTGTCGGTGGGGTCGGCGGGTGGGTTCTGGGTGAGGGTGGAGGTCAGTTGGTCTTCGGTAACTTTGCTCCAGCAGCGTTGAGGCAGCTGTTGGGTGCGGTGGTGCGTGGTTGGTTTCTTCAAGGTGAAGTGGATGCATCGGTGGTCGGTCCAGTGGAGTTCAGTGGTGTGGTTGAAGGCAACATGGGTGGTAGTGGAGAAGACGGGGCCTAGAGTGTTGCCGGCGGCGTGGGTGGGTTTGGTGACGAGTTGTCGGAGGCCGAGGTTGGCGAGGTTGTCCATCAGGGCGGTGGAGTTGGTGTAATTGTTGTTCTCAAGGTGGAAGTTCAGGTCCCCGAGGAGGATGTAGTCCATGGAGGTGAGTGCGTGGGTGCTGGTGAGGTCAGCGACGGCATCGCTGAACAGGGCCCGGGGTCCAGGAGGTCTGTATATGAGTGTTCGTCTGAGAGTGGTGTTGGGGTCGGTGTGGATCCGGAAGTGGAGGTGTTCGGCCGAGTTGAGGGAGTCGTCTGCGTGGGTGTGGACCTAGAGGGTGGACTTGTGGACGATGGCTATTCCTCCTCCAATCCCGTTGCATTCTCTGGGGGAGATCTTGTAGCCGTCTGGGATGGCTATGGTGACGTCAGGTGCCGAGGAGTCATTCCACCAGGTCTCGGTCAGGAAGGCAACGTCTGGGGCGGTGGTGTCGAGCAGGTCACAGAGCTCAAAGGCATGTTTGCATGCGGAGCGGGTGTTGAGGAGTATGCAGCGAAGGTGGTTGGGTCCATTCCTTGGGGTTTTGGTGGATCTGTCGCATATGAAGTTGCAGGTGTGGCAGGAGAAGCGTCCTTGGGTGCGTTTCGGTGCGGCCTGGAAGCAGCGGTGGTCTCAGCCGGTGTCGAGAGCGTGGAGGGTGTTGGTGTCGTATCGGAGTCTGGTTTTGTGGCGTGTGTGAGGTCCAGGGCTTCTTGCGCTGGGTGAGGTCCTGGCGCAGATGGGCGCGGACAGGCGCGGGCGGGCTTGCCTTTGGCGTGCAATCAGTGTGCCCGCTGTGCGCGTCCGCTGCGTGTCCAGGCAGCGGACGCCATTTAGGGCGGAGGTGGGAGTGGGGCAGCCTGGGGGCATGGCCGCAGGGGGCAGCGGCAGGAAAGAACCAGGGATACAGAAGGAAAAAAGAGGGGTGGGGGGCGAGCAAGGCGGAAAAAACAGGTCTGAACACTGGAGGAAGGTTTCAAGGCACAAAAAATACAAGGCACAAAAATTACAGGGCACAAGAATCAGGCGAGGCGGAATAGAGCAAGAGGCACTGTACAGGCAGCTACGGGCAGAAGCAGCGGTGCAGCGGCCGCGAACTCGCGCTGGGACGCAGCAGCAAGGCATCATCAGACCAGTGGAGCTGTGTGGCGGCAGGGGGGGCGACCTGGCCTGCAAGCAGGTCAGGAGTCACCAACAACTGTAACTACTGTACTTAAAAGTCTATTGCCTATTTGCAAAGTAATTAAACTAAAGTATTTCATTCTGAGAAAGTATATTTTGTAATGTAATGTATAATGTAATTATAATGTAATTTAAAAAATAAAATATCAAAAAAATAATTAGTTTAAAAAATGTAGTAAATCATTATCAATGAAAAAATATAACAATTAATACATTTAAAAATTGTCATTTACGAGGAGGAGCTTCGCGCGTAACCATGATGGCTGCGTGAGCACAGGGCTCCTGAGTCCCTTGCAACCTCCCGCATCTATCCTGTAAATTATCCTGATCACATTTGACGGGTTATTGAAGAAGATCCATAGCTGAGGCAGACACCGTTGTCCAAATTTGAATCGGACTTAGGGAGCCGGAATAACATCGAATTGAATAATGCGGCCTGCCCCTCGGAGTTGCCCAGAGCTCGAGTTGGTGGGGTGCCCGGGCAGTAGTTGAACAACAGCGGCCTGAGGAGACACTGATCTGACTTTCACTTTCGTTTCCGAGGCCCCAGTCTGATCCTACTCGAGAGCTAGCCTACTACGAGCAGAAGCTACTTGACTGCTAAGCGATCGTAGGTGCTGCTCCGATTGTGTGTTCTGGGCTTAGATGGACAGTGCCCTCTGGTCGCTGCCGCCGGTTGGATTACAGTTCCCGGTGCAGCCATTTACTTTCGTTGCCCACTACTCTGGAGAGTCTCCCTGTCCGTGATGGCGACTAAGCCTGATGGCGACAAGCAGAAATACAAGATCACTCTGCGAGGTGGCTACACCCAGGCGAACAGTATGGATCGATATGCTCAAGCTAAAGGATCCCCTGGTGCACTGAGTAGATCACTCGATGGTATTAAGGAGGGCCCGGCCTCATCGATAGAGTTGACCTTGCAAGACGTCATGGGTGCCATTGACGGGATGAAGGCTTCCATCGGCCAACAATTTGAGACTCTCGCCCACAAGCTGGACACCGTAGCGATCGATGTTAATTTGATCCGTACGGATTTATCAAAAACCAACGAAAAGGTCAAATCGTTGGATTTGAAAACTTCCAGCCTTACGGGCATTGTGTCCGATTTGCAGACAGAGGTCTGCAATCTGAGGACCTCGAATGATTTTTTTGCACGCCGATTGGAGGACTTTGAAAGCATGGCTTGCGTAACAACGTACGCATTATAGGGGTCCCGGAAAAATCAGAGAATACGGCAGCTGATCTTTTTATGGAAGATCTTATCACCAAGCACCTTGCTCCTAAGGGTTTGAGCAAGTTCTTTGCGGTTGAACGAGCCCACAGCGTACCGGGTGGTAAACCGAAGGTGGGTGCCCCGCCGCGTCCTCTTATCGCCAGAATCTTTAATTTCAGGGATAGAGACCCTATCCTGCATGCCTCGCGGACGAATGGACCCACGAAATATGAAAATACCACTGTAAGTTTCTACCCGGACTTTACACAGACTTCAAAAGCAAAGACTTGGGTTTCTGGGCGTCAAACGCCGACTGAGGAACATGGAACTGAAGTACGCAATGCTTTTTCCAGCCAGGCTGCGCGTTGAATTTGAGGAACGAACATACTTTTTTGATCGCCCAGAGATGGTGGGAGACTGGCTTGACACTTTGCAACACCGGCGTGGCCAGGAGGAACATTCTGGCGGAGCGGAGGGTGGCCCGACGGAGCAGGAATAGGAGCATGGTTTCCGGTCTCTGAACTTTATTGATACCCCTGACTATGGTTTGATGACTTTTATTGTATGATTTGATATTCATACCCGGGGGTTGCGGGGCGATGGTTGGGACTCTTTCCTCCTCTAGGGTTTCTTTTTGTAGACTAGTTTGATGTTAGGGCGACAGGCAGACTGCAAGTTGGGGTGGCTATTTAGTCTTAAGCAGGGGTGCAGGGTGGGGGATTTGTAACGGGTTTCTGGTTTGTGGGAGGGAGGTTGTTTACATGGGTGTGTTTTGGTTTAGTGCAAGGCAACATATTGTTCTGTCAATTGATTTGGCTGCTGAGTTCCGAGGGGGGCTGGATCCCCCTTTTACTTTCGGGATGGGGGTAGGGGACTGAGACTAATGAGTTGGAATGTGAATGGGTTGGGGGACAGGATAAAACGAGGGGTTGTGTTGCAACTGTTTGAAGCGACTTTCTCCTTGCGTTGCTACAGGAAACGCATTTGATTGGTAACACTTGTCATGCCATGAACCGAAGAGGATATCGCCTGGTCGCTCATGCGGGGTTCTCCTCTGGATCCAGGGGGGTGGGTATTCTAATTAGGAACTCTCTTCCCTTAGCAATCAATGCCACACTTTTAGACGATAGAGGGCGCTATGTAGCTATCACTGGACGATTGGAGGGTAGAACTATATCCTTACTCTCAGTTTATGTCCCCCCGGGTCTGCAGTCGACTACCTTTGCGGACCTGGGACGGGTAATATTGGGGCTTCCTGAAGGGATTTTGATCGTAGGCGGATATTTTAATTCAGTTGTTTCTGGTTGTTTCAGATCGACACCCACCCAGGGACCTAGCAGGGTCACAGAATTGGCTTAATGGCTTAATAGACATACTGGGGTTCGTGGATTGCTGGAGATTGCAGCACCCGGCCCAGAACCAATACGCTTTCCACTCGGGTGCACACGGTAGCCTTTCCAGGATTGATTACATTCTGATGCAGCTGCGTATGCCCCCTCTGTTACTGACGACCCGTGCGGCGCTGATTAAATCCCTCAACCACTATTTTGTTGAAAATCAGGGATCGGTGTCCTCTGCGGTGTCGCTCTGGGCACTGGTCACAGATGCCGTGAAAGTCATGGGCAGGGAGCAACAGGGTCGACTGTATGATGTCGGGGATAAAGCTGGCAAGTTGATAGCATGGTTAGACAAAAAATAGAGGGCTAGTCGAGTGGTTCTCGTGATTGAGAGAGTGAATGGTATGCGTGTGACTGATTGCGAGATGATTGTCCAGAGTTTTGCGGAGCATTCCCAGGAAGTGTACTCCCCCGTGTCGGATAGACCGGAGAAAGGCTCCCATTTATTGTTGCGAGATATAGCCCTGCCCAGCTTGTCTGACTCCGATAAAGAGTTGCTGGATGCCGTAATAACCCCGGACGAAGTAGCTCTCGCCATTCGCTCCATTCGTTCAGGAAAAGCGATGGGCCCTAACGGTCTCCCCATTGAACTTTATAAGCTGCGCCCCGATAAAGTAGCGCCGTATCTTCGTGACATGTTCTTGGAATCGCGAGATATGGGCTCCCTTCCCCGTGATCAGCATCTTGCGACCTTAGTGGTGATTCATAAGGAAGGGAAGCCAAGGGACCGCTGTGCCTCTTATAGGCCGATATCACTCCTTAATGCAGAGCCCAAGATTCTTGCTAAATTGTTAGCTAATCGTATAATAAAGGTGATTGGTGACTTGGTTCATCCGGACCAATCCGGTTTCATCCCTCATCGGAATACGGCTTTGAATCTGCAACAGTTGCATGGCGTTCTCGTGAGGAGTTCGTCGTTGCGTGAGCCAGCCATCTTGGCCTCCTTAGACGCCACGATGGCCTTTGACACTGTTGAGTGGCCATATTTGTGAGCCGTACTGGCCAAGTTCGGATTTGGTCCTGGCTTTATTAGCTGGGTCAAGCTCCTTTATGAAGATCCATTGGCTCAGGTTGTGGTAAATGGTTGGGTCTCTAAGCCTTTCGTGCTCGGAAGAGGTACAAGGCAGGGTTGTCCATTGTCTCCACTCTTATTTGCCCTTGCTCTTGAGCCCCTAGCTGCATGGATTAGATGGGAACCGTCGATGACGGTATTCAATGGGCCCCAGACTTTGAGGACCGTAATTCGCTCTATGCGGACGATATACTGTTGTACCTGACGTCGCCCCGGAAGTCGTTAATAGTTTTGTTTGATGTCCTTACATCTTTTGGTAGAAATTCCGGTTTAGTTATTAACTGGACTAAATCCTATTTATATGTCCTTTCGGGTGAAGTCCCTCTTTTGCCGCGCGATTGTCCCATTCAGGTTGCACACGCGGGTTTTAAGTATCTTGGGGTGTACGTGTCATTGAACCCGACTGTTCGACATGAACAGAATTTGCTCCCGCCATTGAACCGGTTGAAGCTGGATGTAGTGCGCTGGCGCAAGCTACCGCTTTCACCACTCGGCCGTGCGGCGCTTTTTAAGATGATGTCATTGCCACGTTTTCTATATGCTCTTCATAACACCTTTGATGTAGTCCCCGCGAGCTATTTTCGGGCTATTGAGAGTCTCCAGAGGAAGTTAATTTGGGATGGGCGTTCGCGTATCGCCCTTGCTAAACTGACGCTACCATGGTACAATGGCGGTATTGCTCCTCCCGACATCAAGCGGTATTACTGGGCGTCTCAATTGGGGGCCATTAATCACTGTATGTATTGCCCCGAGATGAACTCTGCTTTTGCAATGGATAGGTGGTTGCTGCCTGGGGGCGATTATAATAGAGCGCTTTATTCTAGACTGGATGGCGGGAGACTCTCGGGGCCCACAAAGATTGCAGTGCGGATATGGAACTGCGCAAACAGTGCAATGGGTTGGAAAGATCGACTGACCCGGGCGACCCCGCTTTTTGCTTCCGAGAAGCTGGGTGGCCTGTGGAAAACGAGAAGATTTAAGAAATGGGATATGATTGGGATCAGTAAGGTGAGTGACCTCTGGGTTAAAGGCAAGTTTAAAACTTTTTGAGGAATTGCAAGTCGAGTTCCAACTTAGTAAGATGGAATATTTTCCATATGCCCAGGTTCATCATGCTTTGCGGTCGGTTTTCCCCGAAAGTGCACATATCCCGGAATCCTCTCCACTCGAGGATAGAATACTGGACCGTCATGTGCCAGATAGCACGATCTCCTTAATATATAAAAAAATAATCAACGGTAGGACTGATTTGTTAGTGCTCCTCCGGGACGTATGGACCCGAGATGGTCTTGAATTAGAAGACGAGGATTGGCAGTCTGCAATCTCTTCCCCTAAGGTGGTCGCGATTCCAGCCCGTGTCCGGTTGGTGCAACTTAAAATTCTACACAGAGTATATGTGACTGGCCCCCGCTTGATTAGAATGGGTTACTCAAAAGATGGTCTTTGTAAGCGTGGTTGTGGGCTGCTCGGGACCTTTTTGCATATAATTTGGGAGTGTCCCGTAGTTGCTGCCTTCTGGACTGGTGTGCACAATAGAATGAGAGAGGCCACCGGTATTGCTCTACAACCTGAGGCTAGACGTTGTCTCCTGAATGTCTGGGAACCAACTGATTATAATGTTGCAACCCTGGGAAATATGGTAGCTAAGAGAGACATAGCACAGTTGTGGGGTTTCCAGAGGCCGCCCACGGTCGAGGCTTGGATGGAAAACATGGATTGATGCATGTTTAGGGAGAAGACGGTTTATGTGGCACGAGGGCGACCCAGGAAGTGGGGTAAGATCTGGGGTCATTGGAAGACTTACTGTGGAGATATTTGCACTCCTCCTCTTCTGGATGTCCCTGAAGTTCGGCTTTCCCCTTGACCCACCATTCCCGTACTGTAGAATGAATAACTGATATGGAACTCGTCTCTCCCCTGCGTCCGTTCCCTGATATAATTTATAATGTTTTACTGTATGAATTTTTCTCTTCCTTCCTCGCTAGGACTATATCCCATTGTACTGTATTTTTTATTGCCTTGTATGTTATTTACCTTCAATAAAAAGATTTTTTTTTTATTTTAAACATTTATATATAAAAAAGAAAAATTGTCATTTACAAAACCTTCAAAATTCACTGAAAAAACCATAGGTTTCAGGCCTGATATAGTTAGTAATTAGCATTTTTAAAAACCTTTTGAAATTCACTGAAAAAACCATAGGTTTCAGGCCTGATATAGTTAGGAATTAGCATTTTAAAAACCTTAGAAATTCACTGAAAAAAACATAGGTTTTAGGGGTGTTATAAGTAGTTGGACTCGTATAAAACCATTGAAATTCCACCAATATAGTTAGTTGTACTCATTATATCTCGCGTGCCCGCAATCTACTGCTGATGATGTCACATATTACATCATTCATTACATGGTCAGTGACATCACTGATGACATCTCAAATGACATCACTGATGACATCACTGATGACATCAGCCACGTGACAATCAGATACACCTCATCATACACTAGTATAACCTTTCATCACTCACTGTAAAATACAGAATACCTCATTTGAATCCATTGACACACCACTACAAGTTTCTAAAAACCCACTCAGTGATTCCTAGATCTATATGCACATCTAATCACTTACCTATAAATTCACTCATACATGCAGTCAATGATCAATAGAACACTATCAAATATACTTATACACCTATATCAACATTACACACCGGCACACATCCTATTCACTTATGCAAACAATGGATCACACTTACATTTACTTAGCTATACACTTATATGAACACCATTTTATCTATTCATATAGATAGTAACTCATACTTAGTGTGTTATAAAATCACCATAACAAGTATACAGTTATCCATACAGTCACTCATACAATCACTGAGTCTTATGCATACTTATTTATAAACAACAACTGACACATACACTGCCTTTTATTTTTCTAGCTTGTTGGACTCGTACCATTGAGAGAGATATTTCCTCATCACCACACCCATAAAGATATTCACTTATCCAAACAACTGTTATAACATGTAGTTTTAACTTCATATACCTACTGAATCAACTATTCACACATCTTTGGGCAGTCTAACACCCCCCACCGAACCACACACACATTCACTCTCCCATACAAATACTCAGTTAGCTAATCAATAGCTAATGTAGACTTTCAAATAGCTAGTAACCAACTGGAGAAGCAGTTTACACAACAACTGACAAAGTGATACAGATGTTAACACAGTTTAGTCACTATCCAATTTATTTAGTGAGACACTTTAAATTAGTCAAGTAAACAGTCAATCACACTGCTGCTAACACCTCCATCCAGATATGTATATTTATATATCCACTCATTCTTCAATGCAAATTGCTAAATATATAATACATTTTTAAATAACGAACCAAACCACATTCACTGGGTGATGTCATCAGTGATGTCATTTGAGATGTCATCAGTGATGTCACTGACTATGTCATGAATGATGTAATATGTGACATCATCAGCAGTGGATTGCAGGCGCGCGGGATATAGTGAGTACAACTAACTATATCAGAGGAATTTCAATGGTTTTGTACGAGTGAAATGTCCAACTAACTATAACACCCCTAAAACCTATTTTTTTTTAAATGCTAATTCCTAACTATATCAGGCCTGAAACCTATGGTTTTTTCAGTGAAGATATATATATATATATTACCTACTGGCGGTCGCCAGTAGGTATATATAGTTAGGATTTTTTCTCTATGGGTTTTTTGAAAATTCTATGTCTAATAACTTTGGCGTTTGTGGACGGAATCGGCTGAAATCTTCAGGAAAATGGCACATTTTGTTTCTGAGCAGCCCTTGAAAATTTGGGGGGGGTTCGTCCAGTGGGGGCCGAGAAAAAAGGGGGGTCCCAAAACGTGTTTTTAACATTGAGTTTTCCATAGGGCGGTTGGCCTCACTTTTAGCCCGAACGGCTGAATGGATTTGCACGAAACTTGGCAAAATTGTAGGGACTGGTAGCCCGATGTGCCTTTTGTAGGTCTCAATATATGTGCTCCAGTGGATTTTGAGAAATTAACGTTTAAAAAAAGATATATATCTGTAACAGCGGACCGGTTAGCGCTCTGGTTCGCGGACTTTTCGCGCAACGGAGCTTTGTGAAGCGAAGCTGATTGGTTCTCCGGCGTCTGTCAACATTCCAAACAGTCCGTAGCGGCCGCCATCTTGTCTCTCGGTAGGATCGAGAGACAAGAGGAGGTCAAAACAAAGGGGGAAATAACTATAAGGGGGCATAGTAGATCCTCGCTGACCCCCTAGGTTTGATGTGGAGGTTTTAAAAGGGCCCCGCGGGGCAAAAAAAAACCAAAATAATAATAATCGAACGGCTGAATGGATTTGCACGAAACTTGGCAAAATATTAGGGACTGGTAGCCCGATGTGCCTTTGCTAGGTCTCAATATATGTGCTCCAGTGGATTTTGAGAAATTAACGTTGAAAAAAAGATATATATCTGTAACAGCGCTCCGCTTCGCGTACTTTTCGCGTTACGGAGCTTTGCGAAGCTGATTGGTTCTCCGGCGTCTGTCAACATTCCAAACAGTCCGTAGCGGCCGCCATCTTGTCCCTCGGTAGGATTGAGAGACAAGAGGAGGCCAAAGCGAAGGGGGAAATGACCATAAGGGGGCATAGTAGATCCTTCCTGACCTCTTAGGTTTGATGTACCATTTTGCCAAGTTTGGTGTAATTCCGTTCAGCCATTCAGGCTGTAGACGTATGTAAATGTCCTATGGAAAATTGCATGGGGAAAACACATTTGAAAGTGTTGAAATTTAGAACCAATTAAAATGTTACTTTGGTTTTGTATTTGTGTGTGATGAAAGTTAATTGGTTATGTATATATGTCAAATGAGAGGAAACCACAGCCATTTTGTGATACTACTGTCTGAGGTACATTTGTGAGGAATTTTTGGTGGTGAATTTCTGGTGTTTGATTTACACAGTACTAACACTTCT
Organism: Lissotriton helveticus; assembly: GCF_964261635.1. Taxonomy (NCBI): domain Eukaryota; kingdom Metazoa; phylum Chordata; class Amphibia; order Caudata; family Salamandridae; genus Lissotriton; species Lissotriton helveticus. The sequence goes on along the minus strand of NC_136065.1, from coordinate 1,315,097,089 downwards.
GCTACTTTTAAAAAGGTGAGTTGTTAATTTGTAAGGGGAACTATGTTGTACACTTGAAGATAATTTGAAAAATGTTTTCTGTTATTTATTTGCAGTCCTTCTGTTATACTAAATACTTGATGAAGTTAGTTTTATATTATGTATTACTAAAAACGATAAATGAAAGTGATTATTTTTTTCTGCAATTTACAGCAAGCAATTTCAAAATAAAATGGCTCACAATGAAGAGACCGTGGCAATTTCTTTTGAATTGTCCACTACATTGATTGAAATTGAGAGCACCAATAATGAAATATTGTCACAAGGAGGACATGACTTGTATGATTCCATTAGATTGATTGAAATGGACAGCACCAAGAATGAAATATTGTCACAAGGAGATGACTTGAATGATTCCACTACATTGATTGAAATTGAGAGCACCAATAATGAAATATTGTCACAAGGAGGAGATGGCTTGTATGATTCCATTAGATTGATTGAAATGGACAGCACCAATAATGAAATATTGTCACAAGGAGGAGATGACTTGAATGATTCCACTACATTGATTGAAATTGAGAGCACCAATAATGAAATATTGTCACGAGGAGATGACTTGAATGATTCCACTACATTGATTGAAATGGACAGCACCAATAATGAAATATTGTCAGAAGGAGGAGATGACTTGAATGATTTTTTTGATCAATCTCTTGATGGCGAATTTATCGAGTGTTTGGAGACCATAGAGTTACAAGAATCATCATTGCAGACTTTTAATGAGGAGATTCCAGATGAGATGATTGAAGAGGAAATTACTGATGAGGACATGTTACTAGTTGTTTCAAATTTAGAAAATTCTGAAGAATAAATTTATATTTAGAAATCAAAAATTGTTTGAGACATTATTTATTTTTATTTTTAATTTATGAGGTTGTAGCGAAGTGATTGTAGTATAAAATGAGACTTATAGTATAGAGTGCAACATTTTTATGTTACATGGTAAGTTTACTCATATTTACTTCCCTTCTGCCACTATATTATCTCCAATGTGTATTTGACATGTCTTCTTCATCTCCGGCCTCCTTTCTCTCACTGTGTGTCTCCGATGCATCTTATCGCTGGTATTTTGTGTAATTACAGAAGAGAGTAAAATAAAATAGTTCGGAACGTGAAAAGGGGGCAAAGTAGAGTACTCCTCACCCCCTAGGCCTTTTTAGGCGGTCCCAAAAGGATCAGTTTCTGCTTTCCTGAGAGATTATGGTATGAGTTCCATATACCACAATAACTTGCATTACAACATGCAAGATATCTATCTCCTATTACCAACTTTTGGAGATATTCGCGCTAAGCGCGAATATCTCCAAAAAGTAACACCTGCCCTGAGCAGTTCTTAGCCATGTTATCCAATGGGAGGTGGATAACATGGCTAAGAGTATTAGCTCGGTAATGCATGAATATCGCTGAGTTTTTAGCGATATTCATGCATTGCGGCCGTTTATTATCGCATTTGCGATAAACCTTGATAATAGTAAGGTTTATCTTCGATAATTTCTGACGATGCTTAGTGGTAAAAAATTGGTTGGTAAGCATCGTTAGCGATAAATATCGCTTAACTTTGGTAATATGCCCCAACGTCTGTTAACGTTCGATTCGAAGGAAATGAGGAAGTGTTGAAAAACATTGTCTGCGCCATCTTGCCTTTTTTGAAATGCCACACTTTTGTCGTGCACGGCAGCCATTTTAGATGTCTTGACCAGACCCACTCTCTGCACGCTGTCGATTCGTAGCATGGCTCCTCACCCTCGTAAGCATCTCCCCCAGGCACTGGTCACCACCGCTCTCTGTCTTATGCATGGGCAATAAACCTTCCCCCATCTGCGCTGCTCTTCCCTGAGAATCACACTCTGTGCCCGCCCGACACCTCCCTTTCGCCCTATTCACTACCGCACCCTCTGACACTCCTCTTCCTCTGTGTCCGAATGTCCAGGCCGGTCCTAGGCTATCAGCTAGCCCTGCAGATGTAGTTTATGGCCCCAGCTGTAAAGAATCACCCCTCTTCAAAGGAGTTATAGTAGATCAAGGCCCACACCCGATGTGATCCGTCACAGCACACGCGTTCCTACTATCTGAAAACCATCCTGTATTGTGATTGGGGAGGGGACCGAGCCTGAAGCGGAAGATTCCAGGAATGACTCTTTGTACATCAAAGTTTTTACAATTATGTGTCACATTAAAAATATATAGCACTCCAACAAAGTAGTAGGAATATAAAACTTTAATAACATATAAATATATACAACAAAACAAAAACAGTAAAAACATTTAAACAACGAAGAGACCGTGGCAATTTCTTTTTAATTATCCAATAGATTTATTGAAATTGACAGCACCAATAATGAAATATTCTTGTCAGTAGCGGTCTGTTGTGCGAATAGTTCCAAGGCAGCAGAACGCGCTGAAATCTAGATGGCACGAAAGTGATGTCTAGTAAGTTGCCGCCCAGCAAAAAACGGCGTGGGGCGCCGCGGGGGTGAGTGAGTCCAGTAGGCACCACAGCTATTCTTACCGGCATTGCAGAATTACTGCTGGGGACAATGCCTGTGCTGTAGCAGGGTCACAGCAGAAACAAAAAGGATTCTGTTGAAGATGTTGTTGGTTTCAATTTGAAAACAGTTCTGGTGTCAACTGCTATGCTAATGTAGTGGTTAATGTTTTGTTTTCTCTAGAAAATGTAAAAGAGGGGGAGGCAGTCCAAAGTTCCGTTAAAAGGGCAAAGGAAAGGATCGGTGGTTTGAACTATCAGTCAAAAAGGGGAGGGGGTGCAATAATTTTTCCTACCGGGTAACACTGTGCTTTCACCGGAAGTGAGGTCTGCAGGATTGTAGTAATTCAAAGTGAGGCTGGCGCCAGCATGGGAGCGCCGACGTCCCGCGGATACAGTTTCGTCACTCCATGGGCGATCATGGCAGTCATTCCCCATCGGGGGTCGGAGACTCCCGCGGCTCCTCTAGAATCTTCAAGGTCGTGGAGGACTACGGTGGTGGAGTCAACCAGTGACCGGGCCATTTCTTTATGTTGGGCCCGCTCTTGCCAGGTCGACAGCCATTTTGAGAGTTCGGCAGCTACCGGCGATCGCGGGGTCACATGAGCGGACGGGCTCCACCCTGCCGGGCGAGACGTTGCAGCATGGCCACAGTGGAAGAACCGTTATCTAGGTCGTTCCGAAACTGTGCAGCACTGTAGTTGTTAGGATGCCACCGCCTGGAGCGCTGAGGGTGCAGCTGGGAAGCCTCCACCTGGGGAGGCGGGAGAGGCCTGTTCGCACCGTCTCTCCCTCCCAGTGCACCCCACGGCGTCTCGCTTGAGATTTGTTATGGCCGGACCAGGCGATGAGGACGAGGGGGGGGTCGGAGGCATGTGCAAGACATCCCCCTCCAGTGTTGTCGCAGCCATTATAAAAGAAAGAAGTGTCCCGTCCGTCTTCGGGCCGGGCTTCCGGTGGATGTCGGCCGGACGCCCCTGGCTCTGGCCCCATGAACGGGTTTCTTGGTTTATCGGCTGCAGCCGGATCCCGTCGGCCTCGGCCCCCCGACCGTTGGTGGTCGGACCGGAAGAGCATGTGGCGGGACTACCTGCAACTCTCAAGGGACACCGCGGCCGGACTGGGAGAGAGAGGGGAGGGTCGAGGAGACATTCCCCCCCCCTGCAACTGTTCAGCGTTGTAAAGGCAATCCCCTGGCCGGGTCCCGCTGGTCTCGGCCTCTCCTCCGGCTACACCCTACGTTAGGATCTCCTGGCCGAGGCGTGGCAGCAGGACCTGCCTTATATGGGCTGCTCCCGGCTGGGCGTAGCCGGAACCCTGCCCCACCTTGGAAGTTTCCAGAGTGGGGGTGGATGTTCTACTGACTTGCATTTTCCCTAGTCTATCGATTTTTTTGGCGTGGCAGGCGGTGGGACAGCGAGGGGTGATTTGGTTTCTCTTACTGTTTTTCTGGTCTCTCACCACTGGCATATTTTAACGTTTTCTTGTTTCTAGGACATTAATAGGTTTTATCATTACGTTATGTTATCGTTTCTTTGTTCGTTGTTTAATAAAAGTTCATGTTCATCAGTGGCCTACTGATTTTCGTTTTCCTATTTTTTTCTTTCCAGGTTGTTTCATGGTAAAGTTTCTGTTAACAGGATACAGTGATCACTTCGTTATTATTGCATATGTCCTTTTCACTAGGGGTGCTCTCTGGTCGGGCCAGATGACGTATCTCTAGTAAATGGTCCGGGTGAAAAAGGTGCATCAATCAGTGGGGAGTAGATAGGCATGACAGATTACAACGGGGGAGAACGGTCCGCATTACGTACCCTTTCACTACTTGCAAAGATTTTCCTACGTTTATTTGCAAACAGGGAATACCTCCAAAAAGAACTAATTCCCAAACAGTCAATGTTCGGACAATCAATCAATCAATGAGGAATGAAATAGGTACGACGTGTTAAAGGCTTGCGTTACCTACCCTTCACTATCTGCAAAGGGAGATAGAATATTCCTATTCTTCCTCGTTTGCAGGTAGAGAAGATCGTTAAGAGAATTAACTTCGAACAATTCAATGCTCGATTGAAACAATCAACAAGGGGTACTGTGAACACAAATGAACGCCGCTTATATACATACGCATTGCTATTTTCAACAGGTTGTTCCTAATGTTTCTATTTTAGCGAGGTCAAAAGAGATCCCATTAGTGGCCTACTGATTTTGCTCGATTCCTTTTGTTTTTTTACACGATTTTTCGCTATCTGCAAAGACTAAACAGAGTATTGCGACTCTGTGCTTGTTTGTAAATAGAGAATGAACCAAAGAGAACAATCAATCAAATGGAGAGAGAAGCAGGCACGACGGATTACAAAGGGGGAAAGGGCTGCGTTAACTACCCTTCACTATCTGCAAAGAGAGAGTACTCCTAATAGAAATGAGGGGCAGCAATCAAAGCAGATCAGTGTGCATAAACACGAAAAAAAAAATTCTTACCACGTACTTGACATTCGACAGCTTATGATATTTGCTATTAAAAAACCATTGAAATTCACTGAAAAAACCATAGGTTATAGACCATATATAGTTAGGAATTAGCATTTACAAAACCTTGAAAATTCACTGAAAAAACCATAGGTTATAGACCATATATAGTTAGGAATTAGCATTTAAAAAACCTTATTTTACTCACACAAAACCATTGAAATTCCATATATAGTTAGTTGCACTAACTATATATTGCGCACCCGCAATCCACTGCTGATGATGTCACATATTACATCATTCATGACATGGTCAGTGACATCACTGATGACATCACTGATGACATCTCAAATGACATCACTGATGACATCTCATTTGACATCAATGACCACATCACTGATGATATCATTCATGTGACAATACAATGCATCTCCTCACATTTTAATATAACCTCTGTTTCACCCAGTGTTAAAAACAGAGTATAATTTTTGAAACCATTGACACACCAATACTAGTTACTACATACGTACTCACTGATTCCTACGTCTACACACACATTCACTCATTCACCCATACAATCATTCATACATACAATCACTCATGTTTACAACACAATCATATGCACTCATACACCTATACAGACACTCACACTCTGCCACTCATCCATGGAGTTACTCACACACCTAGTCAGTCCTGTAAAGAATCAATCACACTTCCATTTTCTACTCTATACAGTTAAACATAGAGCACCTTACGTTTTCAACCATATACTAACACATACTTACTCTCTTATACAATCATTGATACAAGTACACATTGATCTGTACAGAGTCACACACCTCCCATCCAGCCACACACACACTCAGTCTCCCATGCAAATACTTGGGTAATCAATCAATAACCCATATAGTTACTCATATAGCTACTGATCAACACATGCAGCAGTTTACAGAACAACAGACATAATGATGCACAAATTAAGACAGTTTAGTCACTAACCCATGCACTCAGTGAGACACATTTAATCACTCACTCATACATTCAGTCATGCACCTACTAAATCCTTCGTCCAGACACTTATACATCCACTCATTCTTCAATATGTAAGACATATTTTAACTTTACAGAAACATAGTCACTGGATGTTGTCATCAGTGATGTCACTGACCATGTCATGAATGATGTAATATGTGACATCATCAGCAGTGGATTGCGGGTGCGCAATATATAGTTAGTGCAACTAACTATATATGGAATTTCAATGGTTTTGTGTGAGTAAAATAAGGTTTTTTAAATGCTAATTCCTAACTATATATGGTCTATAACCTATGGTTTTTTCAGTGAATATATATATATATATATATATATATATATATATATATATATATATTTATATCTTCACTGAAAAAACCATAGGTTATAGACCATATATAGTTAGGAATTAGCATTTACAAAACCTTATTTTACTCACACAAAACCATTGAAATTCGCATATATAGTTAGTTGCACTAACTATTTATCGCGCACCCGCAATCCACTGCTGATCATGTCACATATTACATCATTCATGACATGGTCAGTGACATCACTGATGACATCACTGATGACATCTCAAATGACATCACTGATGACATCACTGATGACATCTCAAATGACATCACTGATGACATCACTGATGACATCACTGATGACATCTCAAATGACATCACTGATGACATCTCAAATGACATCACTGATGACATCACTGATGACATCTCATTTGACATTACTGATCACATCACTGATGACATCATTCATGTGATAATACGATGAACCTCTTCAGACTCTAATATAACCTTAGATACACTCAGTGTAAACAGACACTCACAGACTGTCACTCATCCATGGAGTTACTCACACACCTAGTCAGTCATGCAAAGAATCAATCACACCTCCATTTCCTCAACTATACAGTTATACACACCTTACTTATTCAAACATATACTAACACATATTTACTCTCTTATACAATCCCTGATACAAGTTCACAATGATCCATACAGCCACTCACACATTCACTGGCTCTTATGCACAGTTATTCATATATGTCAACTCTCACATGTACTGTGTTTTACATATGTACTTACTTTGACATGTAGCACTGAGATATCAATTCACTCACCAATACACTCATGCACACAGTCAACCGCCCATACAGCTGTTTCCACATGCACTTTTGAACCCATACATCTAGTGAATCAACTGCTCACACATCTATGCACAGAGTCATACACCTCCCAGCCACCCACACACACACTCAGTCTCCCATACAAATACTTGGGCAACCAATAAATAACCCATATAGTTACTCATATAGCTACTGATCAACACATGCAGCAGTTTACAGAACAACAGACATAATGATGCACAAATTAAGACAGTTTAGTCACTAACCCATGCACTCAGTGAGACACATTTAATCACTCACTCATACAGTCAGTCATGCACCTACTAAATCCTTCATCCAGACACTTATACATCCACTCATTCTTCAATATGTAAGACATATTTTAACTTTATAGAAACATACAGTCACTGGATGTTGTCATCAGTGATGTCATCAGTGATGTCATTTGAGATGTCATCAGTGATGTCATCAGTGATGTCACTGACCATGTCATGAATGATGTAATATGTGACATGATCAGCAGTGGATTGCGGGTGCGCGATATATAGTTAGTGCAACTAACTATATATGCGAATTTCAATGGTTTTGTGTGAGTAAAATAAGGTTTTGTAAATGCTAATTCCTAACTATATATGGTCTATAACCTATGGTTTTTTCAGTGAATTTTCAAGGTTTTGTAAATGCTAATTCCTAACTATATATGGTCTATAACCTATGGTTTTTTCAGTGAATTTCAATGGTTTTTTAATAGCAAATATCAAAAGCTGTAAAATGTATTCTTCTTTTAAAGGAAAAATATATTTTATATGTATTTAATATAATTTTTTTATGTATATAAATTTTTTGAGGGAACGAATTTATCAACTATCATGCTGAAGAAGAGTGTGGGGAAAAAAAAACAAAGAGGAGGACTAAGAGGAAAGAACAATCAGGTCAAAAATACAATTGCTTTAAAGCATGAAGTGCTTTTCCACACATTTACATTTAAATAACCCATATTAGAACATACAAAATATCTACAGAGGAGACGGTGTACATTGAATTTTAGACTCTTCATTGGTACCTACATGTTGGTACTTACATCACCCACACAACACAACAACCGGGACGCTGTCACAGATATATATTTTTTTGAATGTTAATTTCTCAAAATCCACTGGAGCACATATCTTGAGACCTAGCAAAGGCACATCGGGCAAACAGCCTCTACAATGTTGCCAAGTTTCATAGAAATCCATTCAGCCGTTCGAGCTAAAAGTGAGTCCAACCGCCCTATGGAAAACTCAATGTTAAAAACACGTTTTGGGACCCCCCTTTTTTCTCGGCCCCCGCTTGACGAAATCCCCCCAAACATTCAGGGGACGCTCAAAAACAAAATGTGCCATTTTCCTGATAATTTCAGCCAATTCCGTCCATCAACGCCAAAGTTATTCAACATAGAATTTTCAGAAATCCCTATTCAAAAAAATCCTAACTATATATACCTACTGGCGACCGCCAGTAGGTAATATATATATATATATATATATATATATATATATATATATATATATATATATATATATATATAACATTTCTATGGCGAAATGAAACCCCTCATTTTGTTCCTTTTCAAATTAAATGTATTAAGTGTTACCACTTTATTCCAATCAAGATGACTTCAGGTGTGCCATACTTTTGTCATAAGTAGGACTGTTAGCGTTCTAGTTGTTCTTTAGAACACTCTGGGACATTCTGTCATTGGGCTATAGTTGGGCTACATCTGGCTGATATTTGGGCTACATTTGTTTTTTTGTCTCTGGTGGCCATCTTTGGGCTACATTGAGCTACATTGGGCTACATTGGGCTACATTTGGGCTCTAACATATATATAGCCCAATGTAGCCCAATATATATTTTTCAAACTTAATTTTCGTAAAAACCACTGGAGCATATATCTTGAGACATAGCAAAGGCACATCTGGCTACCAGTCCCTACAATTTTGCCAAGTTTTGTGGAAATCCATTCAGCCGTTCGAGCAAAAAGTGAGTCCAACCGCCCTATGGAAAACTCAATGTTAAAAAACACGTTTTGGGACCCCCCTTTTTTCTCGGCCCCCGCTTGACGAAACCCCCCCAAACTTTCAGGGGACGCTCAGAAACAAACTGTGCCATTTTCCTGACAATTTCAGCCAATTCCGTTCATCAACGCTAAAGTTATTCAACATAGAATTTTCAGAAATCCCTATTCAAAAAAATCCTAACTATATATACCTACTGGCGACTGCCAGTAGGTAATATATATACATATATTACCTACTGGCCGTCGCCAGTAGGTAGTTATAGTTAAGACCTAGTTTCCATAGGAAATCTGCAACATTCTATTGGGTATAACTCTGGCGCCGGTGGAGGAATTTGTGTGTAATTTTCCAATATTTTGGCCAGCTCCGCTCCGCTCCTTCCCTGAAAGTTTCGGGGGGATTCATGAAGCGGGGGCCGAGAAAAAAGGGGGGTCCCAAAACGTGTTTTCCCCATGTTATTTTCCATAGGACCTTTAGACACGGCTACAGCCCGAACGGTTGAACGGAATTACACCAAACTTGGCAAAATGGTAGAGTCTGGTACGCACATCACGCTTTTGGTTAAATAGTGTAAATCACTCCAGAAGTGCCTGAAAAAATTTAAGTTAAAATCAATTATATATCTATAAGCGCGCACCGTGCGCGCACGGGTGCCCGCACCTTCCCGTGCGCGAGCGGAATTCTGATTTGTTGTTTGACGTTTGTCAACATTCGATTTGGAAGAAATCAGGAAGTATTGACCGCCTTTTAGTCAGTGCGAGTCCACATATTGTAGATAACAAAGGGGCACAACATGGAAAAGGGGCAGGGTGGAGACTCCCTGACCCCCTAGGTATTGTCAGGGGGTCCATTAAGAACCCCCAGGGTCCAAAAAAATCTTTTTTTTTTCTAAAAAGTTGCGGGGTGCGCGCACCCGATCGCGCACCCGTCTCAAAATGGCGTTTCACTCGATTCAAATAAAAGTTTCAAAACGTGAGAAGGAGGCTTCGTAGACAGTCCCTGACCCCCTAGGTATTGTTAGGGGGTCCATTAAGGACCCCCAAGGCCCTAAAATCTTTTTTTTTTCTAAAAGGTTGCGAGGTGCGCGAACCCGGTCGCGCACCTCAATTTACAAGACTATTAAAAATTATAGCGGAGATCGTGGAAAGGGGGCAGGGTGGAGACTCCCTGATCCCCTAGGTTTTCTCAGGGGGTCCATTAAGGACTCCCGAAGCCAAAAATAAACATTTTTTTTGTTTTCTTCTCGCCAAAAAGTTACGGGTGCGCGCACAGTGCGCGCACGATGACAAAAAAAGATAAAAAAAATGGAGTTAAAATATAAGTTTGAGTGTTTATATGTTAGATGGCTCTAAAAAGAGCTGTTGTGTTTATTGGGTGTTTTTGGTACTTACAAGTAAGTACCGATGCAGAGTCTTATGTTACAGAGGAAGACTCTATTCCCCTCATTGGTGAAATGTACACCATCTCTCCTATAGATTCTTGCATGTTGTAACGCAAGTTGTTGTGGTATATACTACCCATTCCGTAGTCTCTCATGTACGCAGAAACAGATTTATTTACATGTTTCCTTGCTTTCTCAATCTGTGGACAAAATTGGTTGGACCAGTTCAATTTTTGCCTTTGGCATATATTAGAATATACCAAGGCAGTTTTTGGAAAAAGTGTCATCAATTGCCCAAAGATGTCCTTTAAAAGCATTTCCAGACCTACCCCAGTCAGAGTGCCCAAGTCATTGCCACCACAGTGCATAATTATAAGGTCAGGGTGTGGACAATGCATAAAGTATTTTACCAATGGTATCAATTGGCGACATCTCAATCCTCTCTGTCCAATCCATACAATGTTCACATTTGGTAAATCAAGGTTGTAATTACCTCTGTTAGCTGTGTATTTTTGAGCCCAGTGGACATAGCTATGACCCACAAACCAGACCTTTTGCATCTTCAAGGTAGATGTGCTTGTATTCAGATGAGTTGTGGAAATGAAATGGCAGTTTGAAAGTGGGAGTTATGAAAAAAACTGGTTAAGATTCAGTGCACTTGAAAAACAAGAAACGATTGGTGCTTTCTTAAAATTTTGCACTGAAAATTAGGGTGCATGCTTTTTTTTTTAAAGAAGTAATTTCAATGGTTGAGAAAAAGTCATTTAAACAAACATGGCACATGATTAGGTAGTACAGTGAGAGGTCAAACACCCTTGATGGAATATTTTGCAACATTCTATGATGAACTTCTGCAGGTGTGCTGGGTTAGGAGGGAGTTACCATGGTTACAGGGGAATGAGCACTGGGGGGATGGGTGAATGTCATGTGACTTTCAAAGTGTTCAAATGTACAACAGTGCAGTTTGTTTTTGAATTTGTGTGGGAAGAATTTTTATTGGCTATGTACAAGAATATGGGTCTGAAATGAAAAAGAATATGTGCCATTATTATCAGGCTCTAGTGTCAGAAGCATAATCCAGAGATTCTGCTGCAGAAAATCTGTTGACTGTGATTGACACTGTCTACATCTTCCAAAGCATGTTTAAAGGTGAGTAATTATTATTTTAATAAAGATAGAGTGCTGTATGCACTATGGGGAAGATTAGAAGCTTATTCTGCATCTTTATTCTTGTATTTTGTGTCATGTTATTTTGTAATGCTGTTTAAAAATAGAACGGTGCATATTGGAAATATATATTCAAAATGAGTTAGGTTTCTGCTTTGTTTCTGTAGTGGTAATTTAAATGAGCTGTGCTCTGTGTCAAAAACGATTTACTGTGGAAAATGTTTTCCGGTAAAAAGTGTGGTGTTTAAATTTTGGTCAAGGATTACTCTGAGTGTCTGTTTTAAGTCAGAAATTATATTTATATAATTTTCAATAATGTCACATGTGCTTTGTAACAGTTTGCCTCTTTTAGCTTAAAGCGTTTTCTGTGCCTGTGTCTCATCTTACTCTGTGCCTGTGTGGTATCTGAAATATGATTTATTTAATGAAGATACACTGCTGTATGCAGTATGGGGAAGATTAAGAAGCATATTGTGTTTTTGTATGGTGTATATTGGAAAGTAATTTTTGAAATGAGTTAGGTTTCTGCTTTGCTTTGTAGTGGTCATTTAAATGGGTTGTGCTCTATGTTTTCTGGTAAAAAGCCTGGTATATATATATGTTTATATAGAGGTGGCCTGTTTTTGGCCAGTAGAGATAGTGAAATATTATGAGCAGAGACACACATACTGCTTTCAGAGACAGATATGGTAAATTACACATACTGCTTGCAGAAACAGAGATGGTAAATTACATGCAACAAGCTGCTCATTTGTTTAAAATGACTTAAAAACGATTTAGTATGGAAAATGCTTTCTGGTAAAAAGTCTGGTATATATATATGCCTATATATAGGTGGCCTGTTTTTGGCCAGTAGAGACAGTGAAATATTATGAGCAGAGACACACATACTGCTTACAGAGACAGAGATGGTAAATTATACATACTGCTTGCAGAGACAGAGATGGTAAATTACATGCAACATGCTGCTAATGTGTTTAAGATGACTTAAAAACGATTTATGAGCAGAGACACACATACTGCTTGCAGAGACAGAGATGGTAAATTACATGCAACATGCTGCTCATGTGTTTAAGATAACTTAAAAACGATTTATGAGCAAAGACACACATACTGCTTGCAGAGACAGAGATGGTAAATTACATGCAACATGCTGCTAATGTGTTTAAGATTACTTAAAAACGATTTATGAGCAGAGACACACATACTGCTTGCAGAGACAGAGATGGTAAATTACACATACTGCTTGCAGAGACAGAGATGGTAAATTACATGCAACATGCTGCTCATGTGTTTAAGATGACTTAAAAACGATTTATAAGCAGAGACACACATACTGCTTGCAGAGACAGAGATGGTACATTACAAGCAACATGCTGCTCATGTGTTTAAGATGACTTAAAAACGATTTATGAGCAGAGACACACATACTGCTTGCAGAGACAGAGATGGTAAATTACATGCAACATGCTGCTCATGTGTTTAAGATGACTTAAAAACGATTTATGAGCAGAGACACACATACTGCTTGCAGAGACAGAGATGGTAAATTACATGCAACATGCTGCTCATGTGTTTAAGATGACTGTGATCGTGGGGGTGTCGCGGGCTGGAAAATCAGGCAAGGAGGCCGGATATAGTGGGCTATAGTAGAGTTTTATTGGTACGAAAGTCAATAGACAGGATGACAAAGGCAGTCCGGTACGACGGGTGGTTCTTCCTGGTCGACGATCTTCTATTGCCGGGTCTTGGGATGTTCTTCGTCTCCGTAGCTGGGGAGATACCTCGGAGGGCAATAAGAGAGAGAAGGGACCGTTAGACCGAACTTGGTCTCAATCGTATGCTGACACCGACACCGGGACGTGTGGGGGAAGAAAAGAAGGACTAGTGAGGTAGGGTTCTATGGGGAGGAGGAACGTACGGAAGTCAGGGAAGTAGGTCAGAGAAAAGTGTGTTAGGGTGACGGTGGCGGGAAGAGGGGTGTTTGCAAGGTGAAGTGCTTTACAATAATCACAGTGCAATTAACGTGCGACAAGTGCCTAAAGGTGAGAGGACTATACAATATATACACTGAACACCTAGCGTGCTCACGGGGAGGTTTACGCTACTCACCCGGTCCGCCGTAGCTCTCCAGTTGAGCTACGGCCGCTCTTCAGCCACCTCCTCAAGGGCTCCACCAGTCCTCCGACCACTCGTCTTCTTCGGCTTGCTCTTCCTCTCGCTCTCCGACGCCAGTCTGAGTATCCTGCCACAATGCTCTGACCTCGTCCTCACAGTGGCGTTCGCTTTTCACTGGTGCTGTCGCTGCCTCGGAGGTGGGCCTTCCGGGTTCACGGTGACGTACTTCCGGTGCCTGAGGCCCGGTGATAGGTTCCTGGAACAGAGAGAGGGGCGGGGTACTGTGGGTCATGCTGTTCGCTCTGACACGGTTACGGACCCGAGGGGGTTGTCTAAAAGTGCGTGAGTGGGAAGTCCTTGACAACGGTAAGGTTTCAGGGGGGCACAGTCCAGGCGGGGGTAAAACAGGGACCGGGTCACATTCCCTTCCCCTAGCTGTCTTTCTTGTACCGGTGGAGGAACTGGGGTACCGGGACAAAAAGTCTGCGTTGCCTTGTTCAGGTCCTTTTCGGTGGCGCGTCTGAAACCGAAAGGGTTGGAGAGATAGGAACCATCGGAGGACCCGGTCGTTATGTCCCTTATTCCGGGCCATCCATTCCAAGGGGGCATGGTCGGTGTAAACGGTAAAGTCCCTACCCTCTAGGTAGTATCTCAGGCTCTCGATAGCCCATTTGATTGCGAGGGCTTCTTTCTCTACAACAGCATAGTTACGTTCCCTAGGAAAGAGTTTTCGACTGAGATATAGTATTGGCTTTTCATTTCCTTGTGAGTCGATTTGGGAGAGGACTGCTCCTAATCCCTGATCGGACGCGTCTGTTTGGAGTACAAAAGGCCGGGAATAATCAGGGCTTACAAGGACAGGACTGGAGGTCAGGGCGTCTTTCAGATCGTTAAATGCCTGCCATACCAGGGGGCTGGGGTGGTTTAGAGCTAGCTCGGTGTGGGTGGCTTTTTTTAACAGGTCGGTAAGAGGGGCAGCCCTTTGAGAGAAGTTGGGGACAAATCTCCTATAGTAACCTAGGAGCCCTAGAAACGCCCGGAGATCTTTCTTTGTCCGGGGAAACGGGAGAGTCGCAATCGCTTTGGTTTTGGACTCCTGGGGTCGGATCAGACCTTCACCCAAAAGGAAACCGAGGTACTGGACGGTTTGGGCGGCCAGGGTGGTTTTAGCCGGATTGATGGAAAACCCAAAGGAGCCCAAGGAAGAGACAACCGCATGCAAATGGATGAGGTGTTGTTCCCAGCTGTCGCTATAGATGACTATATCATCCAAGTAGGCCCCTGCATAGGCTGTGTGGGGACGTAGTACCAGATTCATGGCCCGCTGGAAGGTGGCAGGGGCGCCGTGTAACCCAAAGGGCATGACAATGAATTGGAACAAACCCTCCGGGGTAGAGAAAGCGGTCTTCTTCTTATCCTGTTTTCGGAGGGGGATCTGCCAATAACCCTTGCAGAGGTCAAGGGTTGAAATATATTTGGCCTTCCCTATCCTTTCGACCATTTCGTCAACTCGGGGTAGAGGGTATGTATCAAATCGGGAGACTTTGTTCACCTCCCGGAAGTCTATACAAAATCGGACAGAGCCGTCGGGTTTCGGTACCAGAACTATAGGGGAGTTCCACTCACTGACCGAAGGCTCGATGATTCCCATCCTTAACATGTCCTCGGTCTCCCTCTTTATAACTGCTCTGCGGGCCTCAGGGACTCGATAGGGACGCAGTCTAACCACCTTCCCGGGTTCTGTCTCAATCGAGTGTTCGGTGACGGTAGTGCGTCCCGGACAAGAAGAAAAGACCTTCATTACAGGGGTCAGGGCTGTTTGGAGGCCTTGGACCTGTACCGGCGTTAAAGCAGGGTCCAGACAGGGGTCGAACGGAAAGGAAAAAGGGGGCCTACTTCCCAAAAGAACAGGACGGGGTCCCTCCCACTTTTTTAGATGGTTTACATGATAGATCTGGGACGTGCCTCTTGTGGGATCGAGTTCTATCTCATATGTTACGGGGGTGACCTGTCGTTGAATGGCATAGGGCCCTTGCCACTGGCCCAAGAGTTTTTGGTCTGAGGAGGGCATCATCAAGAGGACCAGGTCACCCACAGCGAATACCCTGGCCTTGGTACCCTTATCATATTGTTTTTTCTGCGTGTTTTGGGCCTTTTCCATGTTCTGTTTCACTATCTCTCTTATCTCGGCTAGATGGGTCTTGAGATTGTTAACGTATTCTGGCAAAGGGCGGGTACGGTCAGGCTCAGCTTCCCAGGCTTCCTGGGCCATATCAAGTAGGGTTCGCGGGGGCCTCCCATACAGCAGTTCATATGGGGAGTAGCCCGTACTGCTCTGGGGTTTACATCTTATGGCAAACAGGGCCAAAGGCAGGATTTCCTCCCATCTTTTGGCCTCCAGGCCTAACAGTTTTTTCAGTGTCTGTTTCAACGTTGCATTATACCGTTCGACTAGACCATCCGTCTGGGGATGGTATGCCGAAGTTCGGATTTGCTTTATTCCTAGCGTAGAACAGACTTGTTTGAGCAGGGAGGAAACGAATGGGGTGCCTTGATCAGTGAGGATTTCCCGGGGAAAGCCTACTCTGGTAAACAGTGAGATTAGCGCCTTGGCGATGTTCTGTGCTGTGGGTTGGCGTAATGGGAAGGCCTCCGGGAAGCGGGTAGCGTAGTCTACTATGACAAGGGCGTATCGGCAACCTGTTCGGGAGGGTAACATGGGCCCTATTATGTCCATCCCTACCCTTGTGAATGGGACATCAATGAGAGGAAGAGGTTGTAGAGGTACCTTAGGGGGTCGGTATCGGCTGTTTTTCTGGCAGACAACGCATTCGCGACAGTAGGTTTTAATGTTTTGATGAACCCCGGGCCAGTAAAACTTATCAAGGACAGTCTGGCTCGTTTTTTCGTCCCCAAAATGACCCCCTAACAGGTGACTGTGGGCTAGAAAGAGGACCTTGTCCTGGAAGGGGCCGGGAATCAACAGTTGGGCAGATTGTAAGGGGCCTCCCTTTCGATATAACAACCCCCGCTTCTTAAAGAAATAAGGACCTACTTGTGTGGGGTCTTCCTGTTCTAAGGCCCTTCCCCATGCTTCTTGTAGGAGTGGGTCCTCCTGTTGGGCGGCACGGAACTCTTGATCGGTTTGCCAGGGTGAGTCATCCACATTCACTGGATAGGCAAAGGAAGGGTGTTTCTTCTCCTGTCTTTTCTGATTCCTGGATTTGTGAGGTTTCGGTTCCTTGCAAGGGGAGGATGGACCCTGAGGGTAAGGGGCTTCTTTCCACCATTGAGACAGGGAATCCGTAGTGTCCTGGAGAAGGGTTGGGAGTCCGGGATAGTCGCTACCTAATATAGCTGGCTCGGGCAACGCCGGTACCAGACCGACCGTGAGGTGGGTTCCCGGGTCTCTGGGATGTTGCACCCAGACTTGGGTGGTGGGATAGCGTTTGGTATCGCCATGTACACACTGTATCGCCACTGTTCCGGTTGGTGGTCCGGTGGGAAGAACCAAGTCTTGCGGCCGAAGGACGCTTTGTCTGCACCCGGTATCGGCGAGGGCCAGCATCTCCTGTCCTTCAATGGTCACGGGACAATGAAACGGAGGTGGGGTGTCCCTTGGTGTGTTGCAAACATAGTTCCGAACCATTCCAATTTCCATGGGCACCTCCTTCTGAGGACACATGCGGGCAATGTGGCCAAAGTTCCCACACTGGTAACACTGGGGTCCGGGATTGAGGGGACGATACAGGACTGGAGAGTGTAAGAGTGGAGGAGGTTCCGGTCTTCGAGAGGGCAACGGGCGGGTTGGACGGCTGGCTGTGGGGATGTGGGGTCGGTGTGGGTTTTCTTCCTTACCGCGTTGCAACTCCTGAGCACGGCCATAGGCACAAGCGATTTCTACTGCGGTTTCCAAAGTCAGCCTCGTATGTTGTCGAACCCATCTCTGAGTGGCGGGATGCAAAGAGTTCAAGAACTGTTCGAGATAGACTTTCTCTAATATCTCGTCTTTGGTGGAGTTTTCCGGTCTAAGCCACCGGTTGGCAAGGTCCTTGATGCGGAAGGAGAGAGCGCGCGGATTTTCTTGCGGCCCTTCCTTAGCTTGTCTGAGCTTCACTCTGTACGTGTCGTCGTCGAACCCCAAGCGCTCTAGAATGCATTTCTTTATGTCGGCATAGGGGTTGTTGCCTTGAATGTTGGCTTGTTGATAGGCCGCCTGTAGGTCTCCAGTGAGGAGGGGACCTAGGTATTGGCCCCAACGATCCTCGGGCCAGTTTGCCGCTTGTGCCAGCCTCTCAAAATTTGTAAAGAAATAGTCCGGGTCTTCCCCCGGGACATACTTTTGCAAAACCACGGAGGGGAGTGAAGCCATGGCCCGTGGTTGTCCTAAGACGTCAGACAGTTTGCCCATAGCTTGGTCATGAGCGGTTCCTTGGCCCTTCAAGACGTCATGTAGCTGCCCTCTGTCGTCTTCGGCGGTTTTCAGAAACTTCTCCATGAGTAACCCCAGTTGTTCTTGGGAGTCGGCCATCCTCTTCATGACGGCCTCCATGCTTCCAGCTGATCCCACTTCTGACACCAAATGTGATCGTGGGGGTGTCGCGGGCTGGAAAATCAGGCAAGGAGGCCGGATATAGTGGGCTATAGTAGAGTTTTATTGGTACGAAAGTCAATAGACAGGATGACAAAGGCAGTCCGGTACGACGGGTGGTTCTTCCTGGTCGACGATCTTCTATTGCCGGGTCTTGGGATGTTCTTCGTCTCCGTAGCTGGGGAGATACCTCGGAGGGCAATAAGAGAGAGAAGGGACCGTTAGACCGAACTTGGTCTCAATCGTATGCTGACACCGACACCGGGACGTGTGGGGGAAGAAAAGAAGGACTAGTGAGGTAGGGTTCTATGGGGAGGAGGAACGTACGGAAGTCAGGGAAGTAGGTCAGAGAAAAGTGTGTTAGGGTGACGGTGGCGGGAAGAGGGGTGTTTGCAAGGTGAAGTGCTTTACAATAATCACAGTGCAATTAACGTGCGACAAGTGCCTAAAGGTGAGAGGACTATACAATATATACACTGAACACCTAGCGTGCTCACGGGGAGGTTTACGCTACTCACCCGGTCCGCCGTAGCTCTCCAGTTGAGCTACGGCCGCTCTTCAGCCACCTCCTCAAGGGCTCCACCAGTCCTCCGACCACTCGTCTTCTTCGGCTTGCTCTTCCTCTCGCTCTCCGACGCCAGTCTGAGTATCCTGCCACAATGCTCCGACCTCGTCCTCACAGTGGCGTTCGCTTTTCACTGGTGCTGTCGCTGCCTCGGAGGTGGGCCTTCCGGGTTCACGGTGACGTACTTCCGGTGCCTGAGGCCCGGTGATAGGTTCCTGGAACAGAGAGAGGGGCGGGGCACTGTGGGTCATGCTGTTCGCTCTGACACGGTTACGGACCCGAGGGGGTTGTCTAAAAGTGCGTGAGTGGGAAGTCCTTGACAACGGTAAGGTTTCAGGGGGGCACAGTCCAGGCGGGGGTAAAACAGGGACCGGGTCACAATGACTTAAAAAGGATTTATGAGCAGAGACACACATACTGCTTGCAGAGACAGAGATGGTAAATTACACATACTGCTTGCAGAGACAGAGATGGTAAATTGCATGCGACATGCTGCTTATGTGTTTAAGATGACTTAAAAACGATTTAGTATAGAAAATGTTTTCTGCTAAAAAGTCTGGTATATACATATGCTCATATATAGGTGGCCTGTTTTTGGCCAGTAGAGACAGTGAAATATTATTATGAGACACACATACTGCTTGCAGAGACAGAGATGGTAAATTACATGCAACATGCTGCTAATGTGTTTAAGATTACTTAAAAACGATTTATGAGCAGAGACACACATACTGCTTGCAGAGACAGAGATGGTAAATTACACATACTGCTTGCAGAGACAGAGATGGTAAATTACATGCAACATGCTGCTCATGTGTTTAAGATGACTTAAAAACGATTTATAAGCAGAGACACACATACTGCTTGCAGAGACAGAGATGGTAAATTACAAGCAACATGCTGCTCATGTGTTTAAGATGACTTAAAAACGATTTATGAGCAGAGACACACATACTGCTTGCAGAGACAGAGATGGTAAATTACATGCAACATGCTGCTCATGTGTTTAAGATGACTTAAAAACGATTTATGAGCAGAGACACCCATACTGCTTGCAGAGACAGAGATGGTAAATTGCATGCAACATGCTGCTCATGTGTTTAAGATGACTTAAAAATGATTTATGAGCAGAGACACACATACTGCTTGCAGAGACAGAGATGGTAAATTACATGCAACTTGCTGCTCATGTATTTAAGATGACTTAAAAAGGATTTATGAGCACAGACACACATACTGCTTGCAGAGACAGATATGGTAAATTACACATACTGCTTGCAGAGACAGAGATGGTAAATTGCATGCAACATGCTGCTTATGTGTTTAAGATGACTTAAAAACGATTTAGTATAGAAAATGTTTTCTGCTAAAAAGTCTGGTATATACATATGCTCATATATAGGTGGCCTGTTTTTGGCCAGTGGAGACAGTGAAATATTATGATGAGACACACATACTGCTTGCAGAGAATGGGATGGTAAATTACATGCAACATGCTGCTCATGTGTTTAAGATGACTTAAAAACGATTTATGAGCAGAGACACAGATACTGCTTGCAGAGACGGAGTTGGTAAATTAAATGCAACATGCTGCTCATGTGTTTAAGATGATTTAAAAACGATTTATGAGCAGAGACACACATACTGCTTGCAGAGACAGAGATGGTAAATTACATGCAACATGCTGCTCATGTGTTTAAGATGACTTAAAAACGATTTATGAGCAGAGAATCAGATACTGCTTGCAGAGACAGAGATGGTAAATTACATGCAACATGCTGTTCATGTTTTTAGATGCTTTTAAAATGATTTATAAGCAGAGACACACGTACTGCTTGCAGAGACAGAGATGGTAAATTACATGCAACATGCTGCTCATGTGTTTAAGATGACTTAAAAACGATTTATGAGCAGAGAAACAGATACTGCTTGCAGAGACAGAGATGGTAAATTAAATGCAACATGCTGCTCATGTGTTTAAGATGACTTAAAAACGATTTATGAGCAGAGACACACATACTGCTTGCAGAGACAGAGATGATAAATTACATGCAACATGATGCTCATGTGTTTAAGATGACTTAAAAACGATTTATGAGCAGAGACACAGATACTGCTTGCAGAGACAGAGATGGTAAATTAAATGCAACATGCTGCTCATGTGTTTAAGATGACTTAAAAACGATTTATGAGCAGAGACACACATACTGCTTGCAGAGATAGAGATGGTAAATTACACATACTGCTTGCAGGGACAGAGATGGTAAATTGCATGCAACATGCTGCTTATTTATGTGTTTAAGATGACTTAAAAACGATTTAGTATAGAAAATGTTTTCTGCTAAAAAGTCTGGTATATACATATGCTCATATATAGGTGGCCTGTTTTTGGCCAATGGAGACAGTGAAATATTATGATGAGACACACATACTGCTTGCAGAGACAGGGATGGTAAATTACATGCAACATGCTGCTCATGTGTTTAAGATGACTTAAAAACGATTTATGAGCAGAGACACAGATACTGCTTGCAGAGACGGAGATGGTAAATTAAATGCAACATGCTGCTCATGTGTTTAAGATGACTTAAAAACGATTTATGAGCAGAGACACACATACTGCTTGCAGAGACAGAGATGGTAAATTACATGCAACATGCTGCTCATGTGTTTAAGATGACTTAAAAACGATTTATGAGCAGAGACACAGATACTGCTTGCAGAGACGGAGATGGTAAATTAAATGCAACATGCTGCTCATGTGTTTAAGATGACTTAAAAACGATTTATGAGCAGAGACACACATACTGCTTGCAGAGACAGAGATGGTAAATTACACATACTGCTTGCAGAGACAGAGATGGTAAATTACATGCAACATGCTGCTCATGTGTTTAAGATGACTTAAAAACGATTTATAAGCAGATACACACATACTGCTTGCAGAGACAGAGATGGTAAATTACATGCAACATGCTGCTCATGTGTTTAAGATGACTTAAAAACGATTTATGAGCAGAGACACACATACTGCTTGCAGAGACAGAGATGGTAAATGACATGCAACATGCTGCTCATGTGTTTAAGATGACTTAAAAATGATTTATGAGCAGAGACACACATACTGCTTGCAGAGACAGAGATGGTAAATTACATGCAACATGCTGCTCATGTGTTTAAGATGACTTAAAAAGGATTTATGAGCAGAGACACACATACTGCTTGCAGAGACAGATATGGAAAATTACACATACTGCTTGCAGAGACAGAGATGGTAAATTACATGCAACATGCTGCTCATGTGTTTAAGATGACTTAAAAATGATTTATGAGCAGAGACACACATACTGCTTGCAGAGACAGAGATGGTAAATTACATGCAACATGCTGCTCATGTGTTTAAGATGACTTAAAAAGGATTTATGAGCAGAGACACATACTGCTTGCAGAGACAGATATGGTAAATTACACATACTGCTTGCAGAGACAGAGATGGTAAATTGCATGCAACATGCTGCTTATGTGTTTAAGATGACTTAAAAACGATTTAGTATAGAAAATGTTTTCTGCTAAAAAGTCTGGTATATACATATGCTCATATATAGGTGGCCTGTTTTTGGCCAGTGGAGACAGTGAAATATTATGATGAGACACACATACTGCTTGCAGAGACAGGGATGGTAAATTACATGCAACATGCTGCTCATGTGTTTAAGATGACTTAAAAACGATTTATGAGCAGAGACACAGATACTGCTTGCAGAGACGGAGATGGTAAATTAAATGCAACATGCTGCTCATGTGTTTAAGATGATTTAAAAACGATTTATGAGCAGAGACACACATACTGCTTGCAGAGACAGAGATGGTAAATTAAATGCAACATGCTGCTCATGTGTTTAAGATGACTTAAAAACGATTTATGAGCAGAGACACAGATACTGCTTACAGAGACAGAGATGGTAAATTACATGCAACATGCTGCTCATGTTTTTAGATGCTTTTAAAATGATTTATAAGCAGAGACACACGTACTTTAAAGATTGGAAAAATATCAATCAGGACGACCTAAAACTAATACTGGATCATACCCGTCCAACGCTGTCTACTGAGCCTAACTTAGCTCTTCAGCAATTTCACACCTGGTTGGGCCAGGCCACAAATCAGTCAGCCCCTACCAAAGAACTATCCAGAAATAGATCTAAACCTACTGCCCCCTGGTATAATGAACAACTAAGGGCACAAAAGCAAATCAACCGTAATAAGGAAAGACAATGGAGAAAAGATTATGACACAGCTAGCAAAGCAGCTTACAAGGAAGCCTTGGCACTCTATAAAGCCATGATCGTTAAAGCCAAAAAAGACTATTACACTGACCAGATCCAGAAAGCCAAAAATTCTAGCAGATTATTGTTTCAAATCACCAAAGTATTGTCAGGCAACTCCCCCGACCTCACTCCTCCCCCATCGCAACTTCTATGTGATTCGTTAGCTTCCTTTTTCTTTACCAAAGTGGATGATATTTACCAGGCTTTTTCCGCTAACTCACTTGTGAGGACAGTCAACCCCCCCATTTTAGCTCCAGTTAACATGTTCCCCAGCTTCCAACCAGTCCCCTCCGATCAAATAAAAACTACACTGTCTACCATTAAATCAGGATCACCCCTGGACCCCTGTCCACTCTCAGTACTCCTGCCGGTAATGGACTCTATCATACCACTACTGACCCAGGTGTGCAATTCCATTCTCCTATCAGGCAACTACCCAGACCCCCTTAAAAACTCTCTACTAAAACCCCTGTTAAAAAAAACGTCCCTGGATAAAAGCAAGCTAAAAAACTACCGTCCCATCGCAAGTCTCCCTTTCATGGCGAAGGTGATTGAAAAAACCATGAACATTCAGATTTCCGAATTCATTGAAAAACACCATCTCCTGGACAACACGCAATTTGGATTTAGGAAATACCATGGGACAGAGACAGCCTTGATTAAGGCTGCTGATGACATCAGGGTAATCAGGGATCAAGGGGGCACAGCCATTTTAGTAATGCTGGATTTATCAGCAGCTTTCGACACGGTCGACCATACCATCTCTGTCGACCGTGTCGAGGGATTTGGCATTTGCCACACTGCCAAAGACTTAATTGCGTCCTTTCTTGCCAAAAGAACGCAGGCTGTTATCTTAGGACCCTTCCAATCAGCCCAACTTTCATCTCCATGTGGAGTACCTCAAGGCTCATCCCTCAGTCCGACACTCTTCAAAATCTATGTGCCGGACCTTGCTAAAACCATCAAAGCACACGGGATGAGCCTAACCTCCTACGCCGATGATACCCAACTTGTGTTGGCGATTAAGGGGGATGGAGATTTAGTGGCTGAAAAATTCAAGAAGGGATTGTTAGACATAGGAGAATGGATGGCTA
Organism: Lissotriton helveticus; assembly: GCF_964261635.1. Lineage (NCBI taxonomy): Eukaryota > Metazoa > Chordata > Amphibia > Caudata > Salamandridae > Lissotriton > Lissotriton helveticus. The sequence continues at coordinate 1,315,072,625 of NC_136065.1, read as the reverse complement.
CCAACTGCCTCAAATTAAACTCAGAAAAAACCGAGGTACTCATTTTCGGACCCCTTTCGCCAGCCTGGCCATCAAGCTGGTGGCCAGAGGCTTTCGGCACTCCTCCCATTCCAACTGCTAAAGTCAGGAACCTCGGTATCATCTTCGACGAGGGTCTAAATTTCATGGATCATGCCAACAAAACAGTGTCCATAGCACACCTGAAGTTAAAGATGATAAGGAAAATACGTCCTTTTCTTCCTGACTCAGCCATCAAAACACTGGTTACCTCTCTTGTCCTTTCTTCTCTGGACTATTGTAATGCTCTCTTCCTTAATACTCAATCCAGAGTAATTACTAAACTGCAGACTATTCAAAATGCAGCTGCACGTCTGCTTTTGGGCAAAACAAAATATGAATCCATATCCAACAATATAAAGGACTTCCACTGGCTCACTGTGCGAAATAGAATCCACTTCAAGTCCCTCTGTATTGTGTTTAAAGCACTCAACAACCAAGGACCCCACTTTTTGAAAGAACAGCTACAACAATACAAACCTAACAGAGTTCTACGATCAGCCACCCTCAATCAACTGGTCATTCCTCGCACTAAAACTGTCACCTGGGGCGACCGGCGCTTTTTGGTGGCCGCCCCAAGGCTTTGGAACACGCTTCCCCCAAACATCAGGGACAGCTCCTCTCTTCTCCAATTCCGTAAACTTTTAAAAACCTGGCTGTTTGCTCAATGATCATCCCTTCCTCATGTTGACCGTCACAGATAAACTGGTTCCACTAGCGCCAAGACGCCCAAGGGTAAATGATGCGCTTTATAAATATTAAAAATAAATAAATAAATAAATACTGCTTGCAGAGACAGAGATGGTAAATTACATGCAACATGCTGCTCATGTGTTTAAGATGACTTAAAAACGATTTATGAGCAGAGAAACAGATACTGCTTGCAGAGACAGAGATGGTAAATTAAATGCAACATGCTGCTCATGTGTTTAAGATGACTTAAAAACGATTTATGAGCAAAGACACACATACTGCTTGCAGAGACAGAGATGATAAATTACATGCAACATGCTGCTCATGTGTTTAAGATGACTTAAAAACGATTTATGAGCAGAGACACAGATACTGCTTGCAGAGACAGAGATGGTAAATTAAATGCAACATGCTGCTCATGTGTTTAAGATGACTTAAAAACGATTTATGAGCAGAGACACACATACTGCTTGCAGAGACAGAGATGGTAAATTACACATACTGCTTGCAGGGACAGAGATGGTAAATTGCATGCAACATGCTGCTTATTTATGTGTTTAAGATGACTTAAAAACGATTTAGTATAGAAAATGTTTTCTGCTTAAAAGTCTGGTATATACATATGCTCATATATAGGTGGCCTGTTTTTGGCCAATGGAGACAGTGAAATATTATGATGAGACACACATACTGCTTGCAGAGACAGGGATGGTAAATTACATGCAACATGCTGCTCATGTGTTTAAGATGACTTAAAAACGATTTATGAGCAGAGACACACATACTGCTTGCAGAGACAGAGATGGTAAATTACATGCAACATGCTGCTCATGTGTTTAAGATGACTTAAAAACGATTTATGAGCAGAGACACAGATACTGCTTGCAGAGACGGAGATGGTAAATTAAATGCAACATGCTGCTCATGTGTTTAAGATGACTTAAAAACGATTTATGAGCAGAGACAAACATACTGCTTGCAGAGACAGAGATGGTAAATTACATGCAACATGCTGCTCATGTGTTTAAGATGACTTAAAAACGATTTATGAGCAGAGACACAGATACTGCTTGCAGAGACAGAGATGGTAAATTACACATACTGCTTGCAGAGACAGAGATGGTAAATTACATGCAACATGCTGGTCATGTGTTTAAGATGACTTAAAAATGATTTATAAGCAGAGACACACATACTGCTTGCAGAGACAGAGATGGTAAATTACATGCAACATGCTGCTCATGTTTTTAGGTGCTTTTAAAATGATTTATAAGCAGAGACACACGTACTGCTTGCAGAGACAGAGATGGTAAATTACATGCAACATGCTGCTCATGTGTTTAAGATGACTTAAAAACGATTTATGAGCAGAGAAACAGATACTGCTTGCAGAGACAGAGATGGTAAATTAAATGCAACATGCTGCTCATGTGTTTAAGATGACTTAAAAACGATTTATGAACAGAGACACACATACTGCTTGCAGAGACAGAGTTGGTAAATTACATGCAACATGCTGCTCATGTGTTTAAGATGACTTAAAAACGATTTATGAGCAGAGACACAGATACTGCTTGCAGAGACAGAGATGGTAAATTAAATGCAACATGCTGCTCATGTGTTTAAGATGACTTAAAAACGATTTATGAGCAGAGACACATATACTGCTTGCAGAGACAGAGATGGTAAATTACACATACTGCTTGCAGAGACAGAGATGGTAAATTACACATACTGCTTGCAGAGACAGAGATGGTAAATTACATGCAACATGCTGGTCATGTGTTTAAGATGACTTAAAAATGATTTATAAGCAGAGACACACATACTGCTTGCAGAGACAGAGATGGTAAATTACATGCAACATGCTGCTCATGTTTTTAGATGCTTTTCAAATGATTTATAAGCAGAGACACACATACTGCTTGCAGAGACAGAGATGGTAAATTACATGCAACATGCTGCTCATGTGTTTAAGATGACTTAAAAACGATTTATGAGCAGAGAAACAGATACTGCTTGCAGAGACAGAGATTGTAAATTACATGCAACATGCTGCTCATTTGTTTAAGGTGACTTAAAAACGATTTATGAGCAGAGAAACAGATACTGCTTGCAGAGACAGAGATGGTAAATTAAATGCAACATGCTGCTCATGTGTTTAAGATGACATAAAAACGATTTATGAGCAGAGACACACATACTGCTTGCAGAGACAGAGATGGTAAATTACATGCAACATGCTGCTCATGTGTTTAAGATGACTTAAAAACGATTTATGAGCAGAGACACAGATACTGCTTGCAGAGACAGAGATGGTAAATTAAATGCAACATGCTGCTCATGTGTTTAAGATGACTTAAAAACGATTTATGAGCAGAGACACTCATACTGCTTGCAGAGACAGACATGGTAAATTACACATACTGCTTGCAGAGACAGAGATGGTAAATTACATGCAACATGCTGCTCATGTTTTAGATGCTTTTGAAACGATTTATAAGCAGAGACACACATACTGCTTGCAGAGACAGAGATGGTAAATTACATGCAACATGCTGCTCATGTGTTAAAGATGACTTAAAAATGATTTATGAGCAGAGACACACATACTGCTTGCAGAGACAGAGATGGTAAATTACATGCAACATGCTGCTCATGTGTTTAAGATGACTTAAAAACGATTTATGAGCAGAGACACACATACTGCTTGCAGAAACAGAGATGTTAAATTACATGCAACATGCTGCTTATGTGTTTAAGATGACTTAAAAACGATTTATGAGCAGAGACACACATACTGCTTGCAGAGACAGAGATGGTAAATTACATGCAACATGCTGCTCATGTGTTAAAGATGACTTAAAAAGGATTTATGAGCAGAGACACACATACTGCTTGCAGAGACATAGATGGTAAATTACACATACTGCTTGCAGAGACAGAGATGGTAAATTACATGCAACATGCTGCTTATGTGTTTAAGATGACTTAAAAACGATTTAGCATAGAAAATGTTTTCTGCTAAAAAGTCTGGTATATATATATGCTTATATATAGGTGGCCTGTTTTTGGCCAGTAGAGACGGTGAAATATTATGATGAGACACACATACTGCTTGCAGATACAAAGATGGTAAATTACACATACTCCTTGCAGAGACAGAGATGGTAAATTACATGCAACATGCTGCTCATGTGTTTAAGATGACTTAAAAACGGTTTATGAGCAGAGACACACATACTGCTTGCAGAGACAGAGATGGTAAATTACATGCAACATGGTGCTCATGTGTTTAAGATGACTTAAAAACGATTTATAAGCAGAGACAGACATACTGCTTGCAGAGACAGAGATGGTAAATTACACATACTGCTTGCAGAGACAGAGATGGTAAATTGCATGCAACATGCTGCTTATGTGTTTAAGATGACTTAAAAACAATTTAGTATAGAAAATGTTTTCTGCTAAAAAGTCTGGTATATACATATGCTCATATATAGGTGGCCTGTTTTTGGCCAGTAGAGACAGTGAAATATTATGATGAGACACACATACTGCTTGCAGAGACAGAGATGGTAAATTACATGCAACATGCTGCTCATGTGTTTAAGATGACATAAAAACGATTTATGAGCAGAGACACACATACTGCTTGCAGAGACAGAGATGGTAAATTACATTCAACATGCTGCTCATGTGTTTAAGATGACTTAAAAACGATTCATGAGCAGAGACACAGATACTGCTTGCAGAGACAGAGATGGTAAATTAAATGCAACATGCTGCTCATGTGTTTAAGATGACTTAAAAACGATTTATGAGCAGAGACACTCATACTGCTTGCAGAGACAGACATGGTAAATTACACATACTGCTTGCAGAGACAGAGATGGTAAATTACATGCAACATGCTGCTCATGTTTTAGATGCTTTTGAAACGATTTATAAGCAGAGACACACATACTGCTTGCAGAGACAGAGATGGTAAATTACATGCAACATGCTGCTCATGTGTTAAAGATGACTTAAAAATGATTTATGAGCAGAGACACACATACTGCTTGCAGAGACAGAGATGGTAAATTACATGCAACATGCTGCTCATGTGTTTAAGATGACTTAAAAACGATTTATGAGCAGAGACACACATACTGCTTGCAGAAACAGAGATGTTAAATTACATGCAACATGATGCTCATGTGTTTAAGATGACTTAAAAACGATTTATGAGCAGAGACACACATACTGCTTGCAGAGACAGAGATGGTAAATTACATGCAACATGCTGCTCATGTGTTAAAGATGACTTAAAAAGGATTTATGAGCAGAGACACACATACTGCTTGCAGAGACATAGATGGTAAATTACACATACTGCTTGCAGAGACAGAGATGGTAAATTACATGCAACATGCTGCTTATGTGTTTAAGATGACTTAAAAACGATTTAGCATAGAAAATGTTTTCTGCTAAAAAGTCTGGTATATATATATGCTTATATATAGGTGGCCTGTTTTTGGCCAGTAGAGACGGTGAAATATTTTGATGAGACACACATACTGCTTGCAGATACAAAGATGGTAAATTACACATATTCCTTGCAGAGACAGAGATGGTAAATTACATGCAACATGCTGCTCATGTGTTTAAGATGACTTAAAAACGGTTTATGAGCAGAGACACACATACTGCTTGCAGAGACAGAGATGGTAAATTACATGCAACATGGTGCTCATGTGTTTAAGATGACTTAAAAACGATTTATAAGCAGAGACAGACATACTGCTTGCAGAGACAGAGATGGTAAATTACATGCAACATGCTGCTCATGTGTTTAAGATAACTTAAAAACGATTTATGAGCAAAGACACACATACTGCTTGCAGAGACAGAGATGTTAAATTACATGCAAAATGCTGCTAATGTGTTTAAGATTACTTAAAAACGATTTATGAGCAGAGACACACATACTGCTTGCAGAGACAGAGATGGTAAATTACACATACTGCTTGCAGAGACATAGATGGTAAATTACATGCAACATGCTGCTCATGTGTTTAAGATGACTTAAAAACGATTTATAAGCAGAGACACACATACTGCTTGCAGAGACAGAGATGGTAAATTACAAGCAACATGCTGCTCATGTGTTTAAGATGACTTAAAAACGATTTTTGAGCAGAGACACACATACTGCTTGCTGAGACAGAGATGGTAAATTACATGCAACATGCTGCTCATGTGTTTAAGATGACTTAAAAATTATTTATGAGCAGAGACACAGATACTGCTTGCAGAGACAGAGATGGTAAATTACACATACTGCTTGCAGAGACAGAGATGGTAAATTACATGCAACTTGCTGGTCATGTGTTTAGGATGACTTAAAAATGATTTATAAGCAGAGACACACATACTGCTTGCACAGACAGAGATGGTAAATTACATGCAACATGCTGCTCATGTTTTTAGATGCTTTTAAAATGATTTATAAGCAGAGACACACGTACTGCTTGCAGAGACAGAGATGGTAAATTACATGCAACATGCTGCTCATGTGTTTAAGATGACTTAAAAACGATTTATGAGCAGAGAAACAGATACTGCTTGCAGAGACAGAGATGGTAAATTAAATGCAACAAGCTGCTCATGTGTTTAAGATGACTTAAAAACGATTTATGAGCAGAGACACACATACTGCTTGCAGAGACAGAGATGGTAAATTACATGCAACATGCTGCTCATGTGTTTAAGATGACTTAAAAACGATTTATGAGCAGAGACACACATACTGCTTGCAGAGACAGAGATGGTAAATTAGATGCAACATGCTGCTCATGTTTTTAGATGCTTTTGAAATGATTTATAAGCAGAGACACACATACTGCTTGCAGAGACAGAGATGGTAAATTACATGCAACATGCTGCTCATGTGTTTAAGATGATTTAAAAACGATTTATGAGCAGAGACACACATACTGCTTGCAGAGACAGAGATGGTAAATTACATGCAACATGCTGCTCATGTGTTTAAGATGACTTAAAAACGATTTATGAGCAGAGACACACATACTGCTTGCAGAGACAGAGATGTTAAATTACATGCAACATGCTGCTCATGTGTTTAAGATGACTTAAAAACGATTTATGAGCAGAGACACACATACTGCTTGCAGAGACAGAGATGGTAAATTACATGCAACATGCTGCTCATGTGTTAAAGATGACTTAAAAAGGATTTATGAGCAGAGACACACATACTGCTTGCAGAGACAGAGATGGTAAATTACACATACTGTTTGCAGAGACAGAGATGGTAAATTACATGCAACATGCTGCTTATGTGTTTAAGATGACTTAAAAATGATTTAGTATAGAAAATGTTTTCCGCTAAAAAGTCTGGTATATATATATGCTTATATATAGGTGGCCTGTTTTTGGCCAGTAGAGACGGTGAAATATTATGATGAGACACACATACTGCTTGCAGAGACAGAGATGGTAAATTACATGCAACATGCTGCTCATGTGTTTAAGATAACTTAAAAACGATTTATGAGCAAAGACACAAATACTGCTTGCAGGGACAGAGATGGTAAATTACATGCAACATGCTGCTAATGTGTTTAAGATTACTTAAAAACGATTTGTGAGCAGAGACACACATACTGCTTGCAGAGACAGAGATGGTAAATTACACATACTGCTTGCAGAGACAGAGATGGTAAATTACATGCAACATGCTGCTCATGTGTTTAAGATGACTTAAAAACGATTTATACGCAGAGACACACATACTGCTTGCAGAGACAGAGATGGTAAATTACAAGCAACATGCTGCTCATGTGTTTAAGATGACTTAAAAACGATTTTTGAGCAGAGACACACATACTGCTTGCAGAGACAGAGATGGTAAATTACATGCAACATGCTGCTCATGTGTTTAAGATGACTTAAAAATGATTTATGAGCAGAGACACAGATACTGCTTGCAGAGACAGAGATGGTAAATTACACATACTGCTTGCAGAGACAGAGATGGTAAAGTACATGCAACATGCTGGTCATGTGTTTAAGATGTCTTAAAAATGATTTATAAGCAGAGACACACATACTGCTTGCACAGACAGAGATGGTAAATTACATGCAACATGCTGCTCATGTTTTTAGATGCTTTTAAAATGATTTATAAGCAGAGACACACGTACTGCTTGCAGAGACAGAGATGGTAAATTACATGCAACATGCTGCTCATGTGTTTAAGATGACTTAAAAACGATTTATGAGCAGAGAAACAGATACTGCTTGCAGAGACAGAGATGGTAAATTAAATGCAACATGCTGCTCATGTGTTTAAGATGACTTAAAACGATTTATGAGCAGAGACACACATACTGCTTGCAGAGACAGAGATGGTAAATTACACATACTGCTTGCAGAGACAGAGATGGTAAATTGCATGCAACATGCTGCTTATGTGTTTAAGATGACTTAAAAACGATTTAGTATAGAAAATGTTTTCTACTAAAAAGTCTGGTATATACATATGCTCATATATAGGTGGCCTGTTTTAGGCCAGTGGAGACAGTGAAATATTATGATGAGACATACATACTGCTTGCAGAGACAGGGATGGTAAATTACATGCAACATGCTGCTCATGTGTTTCAGATGATTTAAAAACGATTTATGAGCAGAGACACAGATACTGCTTGCAGAGACGGAGATGGTAAATTAAATGCAACATGCTGCTCATGTGTTTAAGATGACTTAAAAACGATTTATGAGCAGAGACACACATACTGCTCGCAGAGACAGAGATGGTAAATTACATGCAACATGCTGCTCATGTGTTTAAGATGACTTAAAAACGATTTATGAGCAGAGACACAGATACTGCTTGCAGAGACAGAGATGGTAAATTACACATACTGCTTGCAGAGACAGAGATGGTAAATTACATGCAACATGCTGGTCATGTGTTTAAGATGACTTAAAAATGATTTATAGGCAGAGACACACATACTGCTTGCAGAGACAGAGATGGTAAATTACATGCAACATGCTGCTCATGTTTTTAGATGCTTTTAAAATGATTTATAAGCAGAGACACACATACTGCTTGCAGAGACAGAGATGGTAAATTACATGCAACATGCTGCTCATGTGTTTAAGATGACTTAAAAACGATTTATGAGCAGAGAAACAGATACTGCTTGCAGAGACAGAGATGGTAAATTACATGCAACATGCTGCTCATGTGTTTAAGATGACTTAAAAACGATTTATGAGCAGAGACACAGATACTGCTTGCAGAGACAGAGATGGTAAATTAAATGCAACATGCTGCTCATGTGTTTAAGATGACTTAAAAACGATTTATGAGCAGAGACACACATACTGCTTGCAGAGACAGAGATGGTAAATTACATGCAACATGCTGCTCATGTGTTTAAGATGACTTAAAAACGATTTATGAGCAGAGACACACATACTGCTTGCAGAGACAGAGATGGTAAATTACATGCAACATGCTGCTCATGTGTTTAAGATGACTTAAAAACGATTTATGAGCAGAGACACAGATACTGCTTGCAGAGACGGAGATGGTAAATTAAATGCAACATGCTGCTCATGTGTTTAAGATGACTTAAACACGATTTATGAGCAGAGACACACATACTGCTTGCAGAGACAGAGATGGTAAATTACATGCAACATGCTGCTCATGTGTTTAAGATGACTTAAAAACGATTTATGAGCAGAGACACAGATACTTCTTGCAGAGACAGAGATGGTAAATTACACATACTGCTTGCAGAGACAGAGATGGTAAATTACATGCAACATGCTGCTCATGTGTTTAAGATGACTTAAAAACGATTTATGAGCAGAGAAACAGATACTGCTTGCAGAGACAGAGATGGTAAATTAAATGCAACATGCTGCTCATGTGTTTAAGATGACTTAAAAACGATTTATGAGCAGAGACACACATACTGCTTGCAGAGACAGAGATGGTAAATTACATGCAACATGCTGCTCATGTGTTTAAGATGACTTAAAAACGATTTATGAGCAGAGAAACAGATACTGCTTGCAGAGACAGAGATGGTAAATTAAATGCAACATGCTGCTCATGTGTTTAAGATGACTTAAAAACGATTTATGAGCAGAGACACACATACTGCTTGCAGAGACAGAGATGGTAAATTACACATAATGCTTGCAGAGACAGAGATGGTAAATTGCATGCAACATGCTGCTTATGTGTTTAAGATGACTTAAAAACGATTTAGTATAGAAAATGTTTTCTGCTAAAAAGTCTGGTATATACATATGCTCATATATAGGTGGCCTGTTATTGGCCAGTGGAGACAGTGAAATATTATGATGAGACACACATACTGCTTGCAGAGACAGGGATGGTAAATTACATGCAACATGCTGCTCATGTGTTTCAGATGACTTAAAAACGATTTATGAGCAGAGACACAGATACTGCTTGCAGAGACGGAGATGGTAAATTAAATGCAACATGCTGCTCATGTGTTTAAGATGACTTAAAAACGATTTATGAGCAGAGACAAACATACTGCTTGCAGAGACAGAGATGGTAAATTACATGCAACATGCTGCTCATGTGTTTAAGATGACTTAAAAACGATTTATGAGCAGAGACACAGATACTGCTTGCAGAGACAGACATGGTAAATTACACATACTGCTTGCAGAGACAGAGATGGTAAATTACATGCAACATGCTGGTCATGTGTTTAAGATGACTTACAAATGATTTAAAGGCAGAGACACACATACTGTTTGCAGAGACAGAGATGGTAAATTACATGCAACATGCTGCTCATGTTTTTAGATGCTTTTAAAATGATTTATAAGCAGTGACACACATACTGCTTGCAGAGACAGAGATGGTAAATTACATGCAACATGCTGCTCATGTGTTTAAGATGACTTAAAAACGATTTATGAGCAGAGAAACAGAAACTGCTTGCAGAGACAGAGATGGTAAATTACATGCAACATGCTGCTCATGTGTTTAAGATGACTTAAAAACGATTTATGAGCAGAGACACAGACACTGCTTGCAGAGACAGAGATGGTATATTAAATGCAACATGCTGCTCATGTGTTTAAGATGACTTAAAAACGATTTATGAGCAGAGACACACATACTGCTTGCAGAGACAGAGATGGTAAATTACATGCAACATGCTGCTCATGTGTTTAAGATGACTTAAAAACGATTTATGAGCAGAGACACACATACTGCTTGCAGAGACAGAGATGGTAAATTACATGCAACATGCTGCTCATGTGTTTAAGATGACTTAAAAACGATTTATGAGCAGAGACACAGATACTGCTTGCAGAGACGGAGATGGTAAATTAAATGCAACATGCTGCTCATGTGTTTAAGATGACTTAAAAACGATTTATGAGCAGAGACACACATACTGCTTGCAGAGACAGAGATGGTAAATTACATGCAACATGCTGCTCATGTGTTTAAGATGACTTAAAAACGATTTATGAGCAGAGACACAGATACTGCTTGCAGAGACAGAGATGGTAAATTACACATACTGCTTGCAGAGACAGAGATGGTAAATTACATGCAACATGCTGGTCATGTGTTTAAGATGACTTAAAAATGATTCATAAGCAGAGACACACATCCTGCTCGCAGAGACAGAGATGGTAAATTACATGCAACATGCTGCTCATGTGTTTAAGATGACTTAAAAACGATTTATGAGCAGAGAAACAGATACTGCTTGCAGAGACAGAGATGGTAAATTACATGCAACATGCTGCTCATGTGTTTAAGATGACTTAAAAACGATTTATGAGCAGAGACACAGATACTGCTTGCAGAGACAGAGATGGTAAATTAAATGCAACATGCTGCTCATGTGTTTAAGATGACTTAAAAACGATTTATGAGCAGAGACACACATACTGCTTGCAGAGACAGAGATGGTAAATTACATGCAACATGCTGCTCATGTGTTTAAGATGACTTAAAAACGATTTATGAGCAGAGACACACATACTGCTTGCAGAGACAGAGATGGTAAATTACATGCAACATGCTGCTCATGTGTTTAAGATGACTTAAAAACGATTTATGAGCAGAGACACAGATACTGCTTGCAGAGACGGAGATGGTAAATTAAATGCAACATGCTGCTCATGTGTTTAAGATGACTTAAAAACGATTTATGAGCAGAGACACACATACTGCTTGCAGAGACAGAGATGGTAAATTACATGCAACATGCTGCTCATGTGTTTAAGATGACTTAAAAACGATTTATGAGCAGAGACACAGATACTGCTTGCAGAGACAGAGATGGTAAATTACACATACTGCTTGCAGAGACAGAGATGGTAAATTACATGCAACGTGCTGGTCATGTGTTTAAGATGTCTTAAAAATGATTTATAAGCAGAGACACACATACTGCTTGCACAGACAGAGATGGTAAATTAATGCAACATGCTGCTCATGTTTTTAGATGCTTTTAAAATGATTTATAAGCAGAGACACACGTACTGCTTGCAGAGACAGAGATGGTAAATTACATGCAACATGCTGCTCATGTGTTTAAGATGACTTAAAAATGATTTATGAGCAGAGAAACAGATACTGCTTGCAGAGACAGAGATGGTAAATTAAATGCAATATGCTGCTCATGTGTTTAAGATGACTTAAAAATGATTTATGAGCAGAGACACACATACTGCTTGCAGAGACAGAGATGGTAAATTACATGCAACATGCTGCTCATGTGTTTAAGATGACTTAAAAACGATTTATGAGCAGAGAAACAGATACTGCTTGCAGAGACAGAGATGGTAAATTAAATGCAACATGCTGCTCATGTGTTTAAGATGACTTAAAAACGATTTATGAGCAGAGACACACATACTGCTTGCAGAGACAGAGATGGTAAATTACACATACTGCTTGCAGAGACAGAGATGGTAAATTACATGCAACATGCTGCTTATGTGTTTAAGATGACTTAAAAACGATTTAGTATAGAAAATGTTTTCTGCTAAAAAGTCTGGTATATATATATGCTTATATATAGGTGGCCTGTTTTTGGCCAGTAGAGACGGTGAAATATTATGATGAGACACACATACTGCTTGCAGATACAAAATGGTAAATTACACATACTCCTTGCAGAGACAGAGATGGTAAATTACATGCAACATGCTGCTAATGTGTTTAAGATGACTTAAAAACGATTTATGAGCAGAGACACACATACTGCTTGCAGAGACAGAGATGGTAAATTACATGCAACATGCTGCTCATGTGTTTCAGATGACTTAAAAACGATTTATGAGCAGAGACACAGATACTGCTTGCAGAGACGGAGATGGTAAATTAAATGCAACATGCTGCTCATGTGTTTAAGATGACTTAAAAACGATTTATGAGCAGAGACAAATATACTGCTTGCAGAGACAGAGATGGTAAATTACATGCAACATGCTGCTCATGTGTTTAAGATGACTTAAAAACGATTTATGAGCAGAGACACAGATACTGCTTGCAGAGACAGGCATGGTAAATTACACATACTGCTTGCAGGGACAGAGATGGTAAATTACATGCAACATGCTGGTCATGTGTTTAAGATGACTTACAAATGATTTAAAGGCAGAGACACACATACTGTTTGCAGAGACAGAGATGGTAAATTACATGCAACATGCTGCTCATGTTTTTAGATGCTTTTAAAATGATTTATAAGCAGTGACACACATACTGCTTGCAGAGACAGAGATGGTAAATTACATGCAACATGCTGCTCATGTGTTTAAGATGACTTAAAAACGATTTATGAGCAGAGAAACAGAAACTGCTTGCAGAGACAGAGATGGTAAATTACATGCAACATGCTGCTCATGTGTTTAAGATGACTTAAAAACGATTTATGAGCAGAGACACAGACACTGCTTGCAGAGACAGAGATGGTATATTAAATGCAACATGCTGCTCATGTGTTTAAGATGACTTAAAAACGATTTATGAGCAGAGACACACATACTGCTTGCAGAGACAGAGATGGTAAATTACATGCAACATGCTGCTCATGTGTTTAAGATGACTTAAAAACGATTTATGAGCAGAGACACACATACTGCTTGCAGAGACAGAGATGGTAAATTACATGCAACATGCTGCTCATGTGTTTAAGATGACTTAAAAACGATTTATGAGCAGAGACACAGATACTGCTTGCAGAGACGGAGATGGTAAATTAAATGCAACATGCTGCTCATGTGTTTAAGATGACTTAAAAACGATTTATGAGCAGAGACACACATACTGCTTGCAGAGACAGAGATGGTAAATTACATGCACCATGCTGCTCATGTGTTTAAGATGACTTAAAAACGATTTATGAGCAGAGACACAGATACTGCTTGCAGAGACAGAGATGGTAAATTACACATACTGCTTGCAGAGACAGAGATGGTAAATTACATGCAACATGCTGGTCATGTGTTTAAGATGACTTAAAAATGATTCATAAGCAGAGACACACATCCTGCTCGCAGAGACAGAGATGGTAAATTACATGCAACATGCTGCTCATGTGTTTAAGATGACTTAAAAATGATTTATGAGCAGAGAAACAGATACTGCTTGCAGAGACAGAGATGGTAAATTACATGCAACATGCTGCTCATGTGTTTAAGATGACTTAAAAACGATTTATGAGCAGAGACACAGATACTGCTTGCAGAGACAGAGATGGTAAATTAAATGCAACATGCTGCTCATGTGTTTAAGATGACTTAAAAACGATTTATGAGCAGAGACACACATACTGCTTGCAGAGACAGAGATGGTAAATTACATGCAACATGCTGCTCATGTGTTTAAGATGACTTAAAAACGATTTATGAGCAGAGACACACATACTGCTTGCAGAGACAGAGATGGTAAATTACATGCAACATGCTGCTCATGTGTTTAAGATGACTTAAAAACGATTTATGAGCAGAGAAACAGATACTGCTTGCAGAGACAGAGATGGTAAATTACATGCAACATGCTGCTCATGTGTTTAAGATGACTTAAAAACGATTTATGAGCAGAGACACAGATACTGCTTGCAGAGACAGAGATGGTAAATTAAATGCAACATGCTGCTCATGTGTTTAAGATGACTTAAAAACGATTTATGAGCAGAGACACACATACTGCTTGCAGAGACAGAGATGGTAAATTACATGCAACATGCTGGTCATGTGTTTAAGATGACTTAAAAATGATTTATAAGCAGAGACACACATACTGCTTGCAGAGACAGAGATGGTAAATTACATGCAACATGCTGCTCATGTTTTTAGATGCTTTTAAAATGATTTATAAGCAGAGACACACATACTGCTTGCAGAGACAGAGATGGTAAATTACATGCAACATGCTGCTCATGTGTTTAAGATGACTTAAAAACGATTTATGAGCAGAGAAACAGATACTGCTTGCAGAGACAGAGATTGTAAATTACATGCAACATGCTGCTCATTTGTTTAAGGTGACTTAAAAACGATTTATGAGCAGAGAAACAGATACTGCTTGCAGAGACAGAGATGGTAAATTAAATGCAACATGCTGCTCATGTGTTTAAGATGACATAAAAACGATTTATGAGCAGAGACACACATACTGCTTGCAGAGACAGAGATGGTAAATTACATGCAACATGCTGCTCATGTGTTTAAGATGACTTAAAAACGATTTATGAGCAGAGACACAGATACTGCTTGCAGAGACAGAGATGGTAAATTAAATGCAACATGCTGCTCATGTGTTTAAGATGACTTAAAAACGATTTATGAGCAGAGACACTCATACTGCTTGCAGAGACAGACATGGTAAATTACACATACTGCTTGCAGAGACAGAGATGGTAAATTACATGCAACATGCTGCTCATGTTTTAGATGCTTTTGAAACGATTTATAAGCAGAGACACACATACTGCTTGCAGAGACAGAGATGGTAAATTACATGCAACATGCTGCTCATGTGTTAAAGATGACTTAAAAATGATTTATGAGCAGAGACACACATACTGCTTGCAGAGACAGAGATGGTAAATTACATGCAACATGCTGCTCATGTGTTTAAGATGACTTAAAAACGATTTATGAGCAGAGACACACATACTGCTTGCAGAAACAGAGATGTTAAATTACATGCAACATGCTGCTTATGTGTTTAAGATGACTTAAAAACGATTTATGAGCAGAGACACACATACTGCTTGCAGAGACAGAGATGGTAAATTACATGCAACATGCTGCTCATGTGTTAAAGATGACTTAAAAAGGATTTATGAGCAGAGACACACATACTGCTTGCAGAGACATAGATGGTAAATTACACATACTGCTTGCAGAGACAGAGATGGTAAATTACATGCAACATGCTGCTTATGTGTTTAAGATGACTTAAAAACGATTTAGCATAGAAAATGTTTTCTGCTAAAAAGTCTGGTATATATATATGCTTATATATAGGTGGCCTGTTTTTGGCCAGTAGAGACGGTGAAATATTATGATGAGACACACATACTGCTTGCAGATACAAAGATGGTAAATTACACATACTCCTTGCAGAGACAGAGATGGTAAATTACATGCAACATGCTGCTCATGTGTTTAAGATGACTTAAAAACGGTTTATGAGCAGAGACACACATACTGCTTGCAGAGACAGAGATGGTAAATTACATGCAACATGGTGCTCATGTGTTTAAGATGACTTAAAAACGATTTATAAGCAGAGACAGACATACTGCTTGCAGAGACAGAGATGGTAAATTACACATACTGCTTGCAGAGACAGAGATGGTAAATTGCATGCAACATGCTGCTTATGTGTTTAAGATGACTTAAAAACAATTTAGTATAGAAAATGTTTTCTGCTAAAAAGTCTGGTATATACATATGCTCATATATAGGTGGCCTGTTTTTGGCCAGTAGAGACAGTGAAATATTATGATGAGACACACATACTGCTTGCAGAGACAGAGATGGTAAATTACATGCAACATGCTGCTCATGTGTTTAAGATGACATAAAAACGATTTATGAGCAGAGACACACATACTGCTTGCAGAGACAGAGATGGTAAATTACATTCAACATGCTGCTCATGTGTTTAAGATGACTTAAAAACGATTCATGAGCAGAGACACAGATACTGCTTGCAGAGACAGAGATGGTAAATTAAATGCAACATGCTGCTCATGTGTTTAAGATGACTTAAAAACGATTTATGAGCAGAGACACTCATACTGCTTGCAGAGACAGACATGGTAAATTACACATACTGCTTGCAGAGACAGAGATGGTAAATTACATGCAACATGCTGCTCATGTTTTAGATGCTTTTGAAACGATTTATAAGCAGAGACACACATACTGCTTGCAGAGACAGAGATGGTAAATTACATGCAACATGCTGCTCATGTGTTAAAGATGACTTAAAAATGATTTATGAGCAGAGACACACATACTGCTTGCAGAGACAGAGATGGTAAATTACATGCAACATGCTGCTCATGTGTTTAAGATGACTTAAAAACGATTTATGAGCAGAGACACACATACTGCTTGCAGAAACAGAGATGTTAAATTACATGCAACATGATGCTCATGTGTTTAAGATGACTTAAAAACGATTTATGAGCAGAGACACACATACTGCTTGCAGAGACAGAGATGGTAAATTACATGCAACATGCTGCTCATGTGTTAAAGATGACTTAAAAAGGATTTATGAGCAGAGACACACATACTGCTTGCAGAGACATAGATGGTAAATTACACATACTGCTTGCAGAGACAGAGATGGTAAATTACATGCAACATGCTGCTTATGTGTTTAAGATGACTTAAAAACGATTTAGCATAGAAAATGTTTTCTGCTAAAAAGTCTGGTATATATATATGCTTATATATAGGTGGCCTGTTTTTGGCCAGTAGAGACGGTGAAATATTTTGATGAGACACACATACTGCTTGCAGATACAAAGATGGTAAATTACACATATTCCTTGCAGAGACAGAGATGGTAAATTACATGCAACATGCTGCTCATGTGTTTAAGATGACTTAAAAACGGTTTATGAGCAGAGACACACATACTGCTTGCAGAGACAGAGATGGTAAATTACATGCAACATGGTGCTCATGTGTTTAAGATGACTTAAAAACGATTTATAAGCAGAGACAGACATACTGCTTGCAGAGACAGAGATGGTAAATTACATGCAACATGCTGCTCATGTGTTTAAGATAACTTAAAAACGATTTATGAGCAAAGACACACATACTGCTTGCAGAGACAGAGATGGTAAATTACATGCAAAATGCTGCTAATGTGTTTAAGATTACTTAAAAACGATTTATGAGCAGAGACACACATACTGCTTGCAGAGACAGAGATGGTAAATTACACATACTGCTTGCAGAGACATAGATGGTAAATTACATGCAACATGCTGCTCATGTGTTTAAGATGACTTAAAAACGATTTATAAGCAGAGACACACATACTGCTTGCAGAGACAGAGATGGTAAATTACAAGCAACATGCTGCTCATGTGTTCAAGATGACTTAAAAACGATTTTTGAGCAGAGACACACATACTGCTTGCTGAGACAGAGATGGTAAATTACATGCAACATGCTGCTCATGTGTTTAAGATGACTTAAAAATTATTTATGAGCAGAGACACAGATACTGCTTGCAGAGACAGAGATGGTAAATTACACATACTGCTTGCAGAGACAGAGATGGTAAATTACATGCAACTTGCTGGTCATGTGTTTAGGATGACTTAAAAATGATTTATAAGCAGAGACACACATACTGCTTGCACAGACAGAGATGGTAAATTACATGCAACATGCTGCTCATGTTTTTAGATGCTTTTAAAATGATTTATAAGCAGAGACACACGTACTGCTTGCAGAGACAGAGATGGTAAATTACATGCAACATGCTGCTCATGTGTTTAAGATGACTTAAAAACGATTTATGAGCAGAGAAACAGATACTGCTTGCAGAGACAGAGATGGTAAATTAAATGCAACAAGCTGCTCATGTGTTTAAGATGACTTAAAAACGATTTATGAGCAGAGACACACATACTGCTTGCAGAGACAGAGATGGTAAATTACATGCAACATGCTGCTCATGTGTTTAAGATGACTTAAAAATGATTTATGAGCAGAGACACACATACTGCTTGCAGAGACAGAGATGGTAAATTAGATGCAACATGCTGCTCATGTTTTTAGATGCTTTTGAAATGATTTATAAGCAGAGACACACATACTGCTTGCAGAGACAGAGATGGTAAATTACATGCAACATGCTGCTCATGTGTTTAAGATGATTTAAAAACGATTTATGAGCAGAGACACACATACTGCTTGCAGAGACAGAGATGGTAAATTACATGCAACATGCTGCTCATGTGTTTAAGATGACTTAAAAACGATTTATGAGCAGAGACACACATACTGCTTGCAGAGACAGAGATGTTAAATTACATGCAACATGCTGCTCATGTGTTTAAGATGACTTAAAAACGATTTATGAGCAGAGACACACATACTGCTTGCAGAGACAGAGATGGTAAATTACATGCAACATGCTGCTCATGTGTTAAAGATGACTTAAAAAGGATTTATGAGCAGAGACACACATACTGCTTGCAGAGACAGAGATGGTAAATTACACATACTGTTTGCAGAGACAGAGATGGTAAATTACATGCAACATGCTGCTTATGTGTTTAAGATGACTTAAAAATGATTTAGTATAGAAAATGTTTTCCGCTAAAAAGTCTGGTATATATATATGCTTATATATAGGTGGCCTGTTTTTGGCCAGTAGAGACGGTGAAATATTATGATGAGACACACATACTGCTTGCAGAGACAGAGATGGTAAATTACATGCAACATGCTGCTCATGTGTTTAAGATAACTTAAAAACGATTTATGAGCAAAGACACAAATACTGCTTGCAGGGACAGAGATGGTAAATTACATGCAACATGCTGCTAATGTGTTTAAGATTACTTAAAAACGATTTGTGAGCAGAGACACACATACTGCTTGCAGAGACAGAGATGGTAAATTACACATACTGCTTGCAGAGACAGAGATGGTAAATTACATGCAACATGCTGCTCATGTGTTTAAGATGACTTAAAAACGATTTATACGCAGAGACACACATACTGCTTGCAGAGACAGAGATGGTAAATTACAAGCAACATGCTGCTCATGTGTTTAAGATGACTTAAAAACGATTTTTGAGCAGAGACACACATACTGCTTGCAGAGACAGAGATGGTAAATTACATGCAACATGCTGCTCATGTGTTTAAGATGACTTAAAAATGATTTATGAGCAGAGACACAGATACTGCTTGCAGAGACAGAGATGGTAAATTACACATACTGCTTGCAGAGACAGAGATGGTAAAGTACATGCAACATGCTGGTCATGTGTTTAAGATGTCTTAAAAATGATTTATAAGCAGAGACACACATACTGCTTGCACAGACAGAGATGGTAAATTACATGCAACATGCTGCTCATGTTTTTAGATGCTTTTAAAATGATTTATAAGCAGAGACACACGTACTGCTTGCAGAGACAGAGATGGTAAATTACATGCAACATGCTGCTCATGTGTTTAAGATGACTTAAAAACGATTTATGAGCAGAGAAACAGATACTGCTTGCAGAGACAGAGATGGTAAATTAAATGCAACATGCTGCTCATGTGTTTAAGATGACTTAAAACGATTTATGAGCAGAGACACACATACTGCTTGCAGAGACAGAGATGGTAAATTACACATACTGCTTGCAGAGACAGAGATGGTAAATTGCATGCAACATGCTGCTTATGTGTTTAAGATGACTTAAAAACGATTTAGTATAGAAAATGTTTTCTACTAAAAAGTCTGGTATATACATATGCTCATATATAGGTGGCCTGTTTTAGGCCAGTGGAGACAGTGAAATATTATGATGAGACATACATACTGCTTGCAGAGACAGGGATGGTAAATTACATGCAACATGCTGCTCATGTGTTTCAGATGATTTAAAAACGATTTATGAGCAGAGACACAGATACTGCTTGCAGAGACGGAGATGGTAAATTAAATGCAACATGCTGCTCATGTGTTTAAGATGACTTAAAAACGATTTATGAGCAGAGACACACATACTGCTCGCAGAGACAGAGATGGTAAATTACATGCAACATGCTGCTCATGTGTTTAAGATGACTTAAAAACGATTTATGAGCAGAGACACAGATACTGCTTGCAGAGACAGAGATGGTAAATTACACATACTGCTTGCAGAGACAGAGATGGTAAATTACATGCAACATGCTGGTCATGTGTTTAAGATGACTTAAAAATGATTTATAGGCAGAGACACACATACTGCTTGCAGAGACAGAGATGGTAAATTACATGCAACATGCTGCTCATGTTTTTAGATGCTTTTAAAATGATTTATAAGCAGAGACACACATACTGCTTGCAGAGACAGAGATGGTAAATTACATGCAACATGCTGCTCATGTGTTTAAGATGACTTAAAAACGATTTATGAGCAGAGAAACAGATACTGCTTGCAGAGACAGAGATGGTAAATTACATGCAACATGCTGCTCATGTGTTTAAGATGACTTAAAAACGATTTATGAGCAGAGACACAGATACTGCTTGCAGAGACAGAGATGGTAAATTAAATGCAACATGCTGCTCATGTGTTTAAGATGACTTAAAAACGATTTATGAGCAGAGACACACATACTGCTTGCAGAGACAGAGATGGTAAATTACATGCAACATGCTGCTCATGTGTTTAAGATGACTTAAAAACGATTTATGAGCAGAGACACACATACTGCTTGCAGAGACAGAGATGGTAAATTACATGCAACATGCTGCTCATGTGTTTAAGATGACTTAAAAACGATTTATGAGCAGAGACACAGATACTGCTTGCAGAGACGGAGATGGTAAATTAAATGCAACATGCTGCTCATGTGTTTAAGATGACTTAA
The DNA here is from genome assembly GCF_964261635.1 of Lissotriton helveticus. Classification (NCBI taxonomy): domain Eukaryota; kingdom Metazoa; phylum Chordata; class Amphibia; order Caudata; family Salamandridae; genus Lissotriton; species Lissotriton helveticus. Next base: position 1,315,050,699 of record NC_136065.1, on the reverse strand, counting down.
ACACGATTTATGAGCAGAGACACACATACTGCTTGCAGAGACAGAGATGGTAAATTACATGCAACATGCTGCTCATGTGTTTAAGATGACTTAAAAACGATTTATGAGCAGAGACACAGATACTTCTTGCAGAGACAGAGATGGTAAATTACACATACTGCTTGCAGAGACAGAGATGGTAAATTACATGCAACATGCTGGTCATGTGTTTAAGATGTCTTAAAAATGATTTATAAGCAGAGACACACATACTGCTTGCACAGACAGAGATGGTAAATTACATGCAACATGCTGCTCATGTTTTTAGATGCTTTTAAAATGATTTATAAGCAGAGACACACGTACTGCTTGCAGAGACAGAGATGGTAAATTACATGCAACATGCTGCTCATGTGTTTAAGATGACTTAAAAACGATTTATGAGCAGAGAAACAGATACTGCTTGCAGAGACAGAGATGGTAAATTAAATGCAACATGCTGCTCATGTGTTTAAGATGACTTAAAAACGATTTATGAGCAGAGACACACATACTGCTTGCAGAGACAGAGATGGTAAATTACATGCAACATGCTGCTCATGTGTTTAAGATGACTTAAAAACGATTTATGAGCAGAGAAACAGATACTGCTTGCAGAGACAGAGATGGTAAATTAAATGCAACATGCTGCTCATGTGTTTAAGATGACTTAAAAACGATTTATGAGCAGAGACACACATACTGCTTGCAGAGACAGAGATGGTAAATTACACATAATGCTTGCAGAGACAGAGATGGTAAATTGCATGCAACATGCTGCTTATGTGTTTAAGATGACTTAAAAACGATTTAGTATAGAAAATGTTTTCTGCTAAAAAGTCTGGTATATACATATGCTCATATATAGGTGGCCTGTTATTGGCCAGTGGAGACAGTGAAATATTATGATGAGACACACATACTGCTTGCAGAGACAGGGATGGTAAATTACATGCAACATGCTGCTCATGTGTTTCAGATGACTTAAAAACGATTTATGAGCAGAGACACAGATACTGCTTGCAGAGACGGAGATGGTAAATTAAATGCAACATGCTGCTCATGTGTTTAAGATGACTTAAAAACGATTTATGAGCAGAGACAAACATACTGCTTGCAGAGACAGAGATGGTAAATTACATGCAACATGCTGCTCATGTGTTTAAGATGACTTAAAAACGATTTATGAGCAGAGACACAGATACTGCTTGCAGAGACAGACATGGTAAATTACACATACTGCTTGCAGAGACAGAGATGGTAAATTACATGCAACATGCTGGTCATGTGTTTAAGATGACTTACAAATGATTTAAAGGCAGAGACACACATACTGTTTGCAGAGACAGAGATGGTAAATTACATGCAACATGCTGCTCATGTTTTTAGATGCTTTTAAAATGATTTATAAGCAGTGACACACATACTGCTTGCAGAGACAGAGATGGTAAATTACATGCAACATGCTGCTCATGTGTTTAAGATGACTTAAAAACGATTTATGAGCAGAGACACTCATACTGCTTGCAGAGACAGACATGGTAAATTACACATACTGCTTGCAGAGACAGAGATGGTAAATTACATGCAACATGCTGCTCATGTTTTAGATGCTTTTGAAACGATTTATAAGCAGAGACACACATACTGCTTGCAGAGACAGAGATGGTAAATTACATGCAACATGCTGCTCATGTGTTAAAGATGACTTAAAAATGATTTATGAGCAGAGACACACATACTGCTTGCAGAGACAGAGATGGTAAATTACATGCAACATGCTGCTCATGTGTTTAAGATGACTTAAAAACGATTTATGAGCAGAGACACACATACTGCTTGCAGAAACAGAGATGTTAAATTACATGCAACATGATGCTCATGTGTTTAAGATGACTTAAAAACGATTTATGAGCAGAGACACACATACTGCTTGCAGAGACAGAGATGGTAAATTACATGCAACATGCTGCTCATGTGTTAAAGATGACTTAAAAAGGATTTATGAGCAGAGACACACATACTGCTTGCAGAGACATAGATGGTAAATTACACATACTGCTTGCAGAGACAGAGATGGTAAATTACATGCAACATGCTGCTTATGTGTTTAAGATGACTTAAAAACGATTTAGCATAGAAAATGTTTTCTGCTAAAAAGTCTGGTATATATATATGCTTATATATAGGTGGCCTGTTTTTGGCCAGTAGAGACGGTGAAATATTTTGATGAGACACACATACTGCTTGCAGATACAAAGATGGTAAATTACACATATTCCTTGCAGAGACAGAGATGGTAAATTACATGCAACATGCTGCTCATGTGTTTAAGATGACTTAAAAACGGTTTATGAGCAGAGACACACATACTGCTTGCAGAGACAGAGATGGTAAATTACATGCAACATGGTGCTCATGTGTTTAAGATGACTTAAAAACGATTTATAAGCAGAGACAGACATACTGCTTGCAGAGACAGAGATGGTAAATTACATGCAACATGCTGCTCATGTGTTTAAGATAACTTAAAAACGATTTATGAGCAAAGACACACATACTGCTTGCAGAGACAGAGATGGTAAATTACATGCAAAATGCTGCTAATGTGTTTAAGATTACTTAAAAACGATTTATGAGCAGAGACACACATACTGCTTGCAGAGACAGAGATGGTAAATTACACATACTGCTTGCAGAGACATAGATGGTAAATTACATGCAACATGCTGCTCATGTGTTTAAGATGACTTAAAAACGATTTATAAGCAGAGACACACATACTGCTTGCAGAGACAGAGATGGTAAATTACAAGCAACATGCTGCTCATGTGTTTAAGATGACTTAAAAACGATTTTTGAGCAGAGACACACATACTGCTTGCTGAGACAGAGATGGTAAATTACATGCAACATGCTGCTCATGTGTTTAAGATGACTTAAAAATTATTTATGAGCAGAGACACAGATACTGCTTGCAGAGACAGAGATGGTAAATTACACATACTGCTTGCAGAGACAGAGATGGTAAATTACATGCAACTTGCTGGTCATGTGTTTAGGATGACTTAAAAATGATTTATAAGCAGAGACACACATACTGCTTGCACAGACAGAGATGGTAAATTACATGCAACATGCTGCTCATGTTTTTAGATGCTTTTAAAATGATTTATAAGCAGAGACACACGTACTGCTTGCAGAGACAGAGATGGTAAATTACATGCAACATGCTGCTCATGTGTTTAAGATGACTTAAAAACGATTTATGAGCAGAGAAACAGATACTGCTTGCAGAGACAGAGATGGTAAATTAAATGCAACAAGCTGCTCATGTTTTTAGATGCTTTTAAAATGATTTATAAGCAGAGACACACGTACTGCTTGCAGAGACAGAGATGGTAAATTACATGCAACATGCTGCTCATGTGTTTAAGATGACTTAAAAACGATTTATGAGCAGAGAAACAGATACTGCTTGCAGAGACAGAGATGGTAAATTAAATGCAACATGCTGCTCATGTGTTTAAGATGACTTAAAAACGATTTATGAGCAGAGACACACATACTGCTTGCAGAGACAGAGATGGTAAATTACATGCAACATGCTGCTCATGTGTTTAAGATGACTTAAAAACGATTTATGAGCAGAGAAACAGATACTGCTTGCAGAGACAGAGATGGTAAATTAAATGCAACATGCTGCTCATGTGTTTAAGATGACTTAAAAACGATTTATGAGCAGAGACACACATACTGCTTGCAGAGACAGAGATGGTAAATTACACATAATGCTTGCAGAGACAGAGATGGTAAATTGCATGCAACATGCTGCTTATGTGTTTAAGATGACTTAAAAACGATTTAGTATAGAAAATGTTTTCTGCTAAAAAGTCTGGTATATACATATGCTCATATATAGGTGGCCTGTTATTGGCCAGTGGAGACAGTGAAATATTATGATGAGACACACATACTGCTTGCAGAGACAGGGATGGTAAATTACATGCAACATGCTGCTCATGTGTTTCAGATGACTTAAAAACGATTTATGAGCAGAGACACAGATACTGCTTGCAGAGACGGAGATGGTAAATTAAATGCAACATGCTGCTCATGTGTTTAAGATGACTTAAAAACGATTTATGAGCAGAGACAAACATACTGCTTGCAGAGACAGAGATGGTAAATTACATGCAACATGCTGCTCATGTGTTTAAGATGACTTAAAAACGATTTATGAGCAGAGACACAGATACTGCTTGCAGAGACAGACATGGTAAATTACACATACTGCTTGCAGAGACAGAGATGGTAAATTACATGCAACATGCTGGTCATGTGTTTAAGATGACTTACAAATGATTTAAAGGCAGAGACACACATACTGTTTGCAGAGACAGAGATGGTAAATTACATGCAACATGCTGCTCATGTTTTTAGATGCTTTTAAAATGATTTATAAGCAGTGACACACATACTGCTTGCAGAGACAGAGATGGTAAACTACATGCAACATGCTGCTCATGTGTTTAAGATGACTTAAAAACGATTTATGAGCAGAGACACTCATACTGCTTGCAGAGACAGACATGGTAAATTACACATACTGCTTGCAGAGACAGAGATGGTAAATTACATGCAACATGCTGCTCATGTTTTAGATGCTTTTGAAACGATTTATAAGCAGAGACACACATACTGCTTGCAGAGACAGAGATGGTAAATTACATGCAACATGCTGCTCATGTGTTAAAGATGACTTAAAAATGATTTATGAGCAGAGACACACATACTGCTTGCAGAGACAGAGATGGTAAATTACATGCAACATGCTGCTCATGTGTTTAAGATGACTTAAAAACGATTTATGAGCAGAGACACACATACTGCTTGCAGAAACAGAGATGTTAAATTACATGCAACATGATGCTCATGTGTTTAAGATGACTTAAAAACGATTTATGAGCAGAGACACACATACTGCTTGCAGAGACAGAGATGGTAAATTACATGCAACATGCTGCTCATGTGTTAAAGATGACTTAAAAAGGATTTATGAGCAGAGACACACATACTGCTTGCAGAGACATAGATGGTAAATTACACATACTGCTTGCAGAGACAGAGATGGTAAATTACATGCAACATGCTGCTTATGTGTTTAAGATGACTTAAAAACGATTTAGCATAGAAAATGTTTTCTGCTAAAAAGTCTGGTATATATATATGCTTATATATAGGTGGCCTGTTTTTGGCCAGTAGAGACGGTGAAATATTTTGATGAGACACACATACTGCTTGCAGATACAAAGATGGTAAATTACACATATTCCTTGCAGAGACAGAGATGGTAAATTACATGCAACATGCTGCTCATGTGTTTAAGATGACTTAAAAACGGTTTATGAGCAGAGACACACATACTGCTTGCAGAGACAGAGATGGTAAATTACATGCAACATGGTGCTCATGTGTTTAAGATGACTTAAAAACGATTTATAAGCAGAGACAGACATACTGCTTGCAGAGACAGAGATGGTAAATTACATGCAACATGCTGCTCATGTGTTTAAGATAACTTAAAAACGATTTATGAGCAAAGACACACATACTGCTTGCAGAGACAGAGATGGTAAATTACATGCAAAATGCTGCTAATGTGTTTAAGATTACTTAAAAACGATTTATGAGCAGAGACACACATACTGCTTGCAGAGACAGAGATGGTAAATTACACATACTGCTTGCAGAGACATAGATGGTAAATTACATGCAACATGCTGCTCATGTGTTTAAGATGACTTAAAAACGATTTATAAGCAGAGACACACATACTGCTTGCAGAGACAGAGATGGTAAATTACAAGCAACATGCTGCTCATGTGTTTAAGATGACTTAAAAACGATTTTTGAGCAGAGACACACATACTGCTTGCTGAGACAGAGATGGTAAATTACATGCAACATGCTGCTCATGTGTTTAAGATGACTTAAAAATTATTTATGAGCAGAGACACAGATACTGCTTGCAGAGACAGAGATGGTAAATTACACATACTGCTTGCAGAGACAGAGATGGTAAATTACATGCAACTTGCTGGTCATGTGTTTAGGATGACTTAAAAATGATTTATAAGCAGAGACACACATACTGCTTGCACAGACAGAGATGGTAAATTACATGCAACATGCTGCTCATGTTTTTAGATGCTTTTAAAATGATTTATAAGCAGAGACACACGTACTGCTTGCAGAGACAGAGATGGTAAATTACATGCAACATGCTGCTCATGTGTTTAAGATGACTTAAAAACGATTTATGAGCAGAGAAACAGATACTGCTTGCAGAGACAGAGATGGTAAATTAAATGCAACAAGCTGCTCATGTTTTTAGATGCTTTTAAAATGATTTATAAGCAGAGACACACGTACTGCTTGCAGAGACAGAGATGGTAAATTACATGCAACATGCTGCTCATGTGTTTAAGATGACTTAAAAACGATTTATGAGCAGAGAAACAGATACTGCTTGCAGAGACAGAGATGGTAAATTAAATGCAACATGCTGCTCATGTGTTTAAGATGACTTAAAAACGATTTATGAGCAGAGACACACATACTGCTTGCAGAGACAGAGATGGTAAATTACATGCAACATGCTGCTCATGTGTTTAAGATGACTTAAAAACGATTTATGAGCAGAGAAACAGATACTGCTTGCAGAGACAGAGATGGTAAATTAAATGCAACATGCTGCTCATGTGTTTAAGATGACTTAAAAACGATTTATGAGCAGAGACACACATACTGCTTGCAGAGACAGAGATGGTAAATTACACATAATGCTTGCAGAGACAGAGATGGTAAATTGCATGCAACATGCTGCTTATGTGTTTAAGATGACTTAAAAACGATTTAGTATAGAAAATGTTTTCTGCTAAAAAGTCTGGTATATACATATGCTCATATATAGGTGGCCTGTTATTGGCCAGTGGAGACAGTGAAATATTATGATGAGACACACATACTGCTTGCAGAGACAGGGATGGTAAATTACATGCAACATGCTGCTCATGTGTTTCAGATGACTTAAAAACGATTTATGAGCAGAGACACAGATACTGCTTGCAGAGACGGAGATGGTAAATTAAATGCAACATGCTGCTCATGTGTTTAAGATGACTTAAAAACGATTTATGAGCAGAGACAAACATACTGCTTGCAGAGACAGAGATGGTAAATTACATGCAACATGCTGCTCATGTGTTTAAGATGACTTAAAAACGATTTATGAGCAGAGACACAGATACTGCTTGCAGAGACAGACATGGTAAATTACACATACTGCTTGCAGAGACAGAGATGGTAAATTACATGCAACATGCTGGTCATGTGTTTAAGATGACTTACAAATGATTTAAAGGCAGAGACACACATACTGTTTGCAGAGACAGAGATGGTAAATTACATGCAACATGCTGCTCATGTTTTTAGATGCTTTTAAAATGATTTATAAGCAGTGACACACATACTGCTTGCAGAGACAGAGATGGTAAATTACATGCAACATGCTGCTCATGTGTTTAAGATGACTTAAAAACGATTTATGAGCAGAGACACTCATACTGCTTGCAGAGACAGACATGGTAAATTACACATACTGCTTGCAGAGACAGAGATGGTAAATTACATGCAACATGCTGCTCATGTTTTAGATGCTTTTGAAACGATTTATAAGCAGAGACACACATACTGCTTGCAGAGACAGAGATGGTAAATTACATGCAACATGCTGCTCATGTGTTAAAGATGACTTAAAAATGATTTATGAGCAGAGACACACATACTGCTTGCAGAGACAGAGATGGTAAATTACATGCAACATGCTGCTCATGTGTTTAAGATGACTTAAAAACGATTTATGAGCAGAGACACACATACTGCTTGCAGAAACAGAGATGTTAAATTACATGCAACATGATGCTCATGTGTTTAAGATGACTTAAAAACGATTTATGAGCAGAGACACACATACTGCTTGCAGAGACAGAGATGGTAAATTACATGCAACATGCTGCTCATGTGTTAAAGATGACTTAAAAAGGATTTATGAGCAGAGACACACATACTGCTTGCAGAGACATAGATGGTAAATTACACATACTGCTTGCAGAGACAGAGATGGTAAATTACATGCAACATGCTGCTTATGTGTTTAAGATGACTTAAAAACGATTTAGCATAGAAAATGTTTTCTGCTAAAAAGTCTGGTATATATATATGCTTATATATAGGTGGCCTGTTTTTGGCCAGTAGAGACGGTGAAATATTTTGATGAGACACACATACTGCTTGCAGATACAAAGATGGTAAATTACACATATTCCTTGCAGAGACAGAGATGGTAAATTACATGCAACATGCTGCTCATGTGTTTAAGATGACTTAAAAACGGTTTATGAGCAGAGACACACATACTGCTTGCAGAGACAGAGATGGTAAATTACATGCAACATGGTGCTCATGTGTTTAAGATGACTTAAAAACGATTTATAAGCAGAGACAGACATACTGCTTGCAGAGACAGAGATGGTAAATTACATGCAACATGCTGCTCATGTGTTTAAGATAACTTAAAAACGATTTATGAGCAAAGACACACATACTGCTTGCAGAGACAGAGATGGTAAATTACATGCAAAATGCTGCTAATGTGTTTAAGATTACTTAAAAACGATTTATGAGCAGAGACACACATACTGCTTGCAGAGACAGAGATGGTAAATTACACATACTGCTTGCAGAGACATAGATGGTAAATTACATGCAACATGCTGCTCATGTGTTTAAGATGACTTAAAAACGATTTATAAGCAGAGACACACATACTGCTTGCAGAGACAGAGATGGTAAATTACAAGCAACATGCTGCTCATGTGTTTAAGATGACTTAAAAACGATTTTTGAGCAGAGACACACATACTGCTTGCTGAGACAGAGATGGTAAATTACATGCAACATGCTGCTCATGTGTTTAAGATGACTTAAAAATTATTTATGAGCAGAGACACAGATACTGCTTGCAGAGACAGAGATGGTAAATTACACATACTGCTTGCAGAGACAGAGATGGTAAATTACATGCAACTTGCTGGTCATGTGTTTAGGATGACTTAAAAATGATTTATAAGCAGAGACACACATACTGCTTGCACAGACAGAGATGGTAAATTACATGCAACATGCTGCTCATGTTTTTAGATGCTTTTAAAATGATTTATAAGCAGAGACACACGTACTGCTTGCAGAGACAGAGATGGTAAATTACATGCAACATGCTGCTCATGTGTTTAAGATGACTTAAAAACGATTTATGAGCAGAGAAACAGATACTGCTTGCAGAGACAGAGATGGTAAATTAAATGCAACAAGCTGCTCATGTGTTTAAGATGACTTAAAAACGATTTATGAGCAGAGACACACATACTGCTTGCAGAGACAGAGATGGTAAATTACATGCAACATGCTGCTCATGTGTTTAAGATGACTTAAAAACGATTTATGAGCAGAGACACACATACTGCTTGCAGAGACAGAGATGGTAAATTAGATGCAACATGCTGCTCATGTTTTTAGATGCTTTTGAAATGATTTATAAGCAGAGACACACATACTGCTTGCAGAGACAGAGATGGTAAATTACATGCAACATGCTGCTCATGTGTTTAAGATGATTTAAAAACGATTTATGAGCAGAGACACACATACTGCTTGCAGAGACAGAGATGGTAAATTACATGCAACATGCTGCTCATGTGTTTAAGATGACTTAAAAACGATTCATGAGCAGAGACACAGATACTGCTTGCAGAGACAGAGATGGTAAATTAAATGCAACATGCTGCTCATGTGTTTAAGATGACTTAAAAACGATTTATGAGCAGAGACACTCATACTGCTTGCAGAGACAGACATGGTAAATTACACATACTGCTTGCAGAGACAGAGATGGTAAATTACATGCAACATGCTGCTCATGTTTTAGATGCTTTTGAAACGATTTATAAGCAGAGACACACATACTGCTTGCAGAGACAGAGATGGTAAATTACATGCAACATGCTGCTCATGTGTTAAAGATGACTTAAAAATGATTTATGAGCAGAGACACACATACTGCTTGCAGAGACAGAGATGGTAAATTACATGCAACATGCTGCTCATGTGTTTAAGATGACTTAAAAACGATTTATGAGCAGAGACACACATACTGCTTGCAGAAACAGAGATGTTAAATTACATGCAACATGATGCTCATGTGTTTAAGATGACTTAAAAACGATTTATGAGCAGAGACACACATACTGCTTGCAGAGACAGAGATGGTAAATTACATGCAACATGCTGCTCATGTGTTAAAGATGACTTAAAAAGGATTTATGAGCAGAGACACACATACTGCTTGCAGAGACATAGATGGTAAATTACACATACTGCTTGCAGAGACAGAGATGGTAAATTACATGCAACATGCTGCTTATGTGTTTAAGATGACTTAAAAACGATTTAGCATAGAAAATGTTTTCTGCTAAAAAGTCTGGTATATATATATGCTTATATATAGGTGGCCTGTTTTTGGCCAGTAGAGACGGTGAAATATTTTGATGAGACACACATACTGCTTGCAGATACAAAGATGGTAAATTACACATATTCCTTGCAGAGACAGAGATGGTAAATTACATGCAACATGCTGCTCATGTGTTTAAGATGACTTAAAAACGGTTTATGAGCAGAGACACACATACTGCTTGCAGAGACAGAGATGGTAAATTACATGCAACATGGTGCTCATGTGTTTAAGATGACTTAAAAACGATTTATAAGCAGAGACAGACATACTGCTTGCAGAGACAGAGATGGTAAATTACATGCAACATGCTGCTCATGTGTTTAAGATAACTTAAAAACGATTTATGAGCAAAGACACACATACTGCTTGCAGAGACAGAGATGGTAAATTACATGCAAAATGCTGCTAATGTGTTTAAGATTACTTAAAAACGATTTATGAGCAGAGACACACATACTGCTTGCAGAGACAGAGATGGTAAATTACACATACTGCTTGCAGAGACATAGATGGTAAATTACATGCAACATGCTGCTCATGTGTTTAAGATGACTTAAAAACGATTTATAAGCAGAGACACACATACTGCTTGCAGAGACAGAGATGGTAAATTACAAGCAACATGCTGCTCATGTGTTCAAGATGACTTAAAAACGATTTTTGAGCAGAGACACACATACTGCTTGCTGAGACAGAGATGGTAAATTACATGCAACATGCTGCTCATGTGTTTAAGATGACTTAAAAATTATTTATGAGCAGAGACACAGATACTGCTTGCAGAGACAGAGATGGTAAATTACACATACTGCTTGCAGAGACAGAGATGGTAAATTACATGCAACTTGCTGGTCATGTGTTTAGGATGACTTAAAAATGATTTATAAGCAGAGACACACATACTGCTTGCACAGACAGAGATGGTAAATTACATGCAACATGCTGCTCATGTTTTTAGATGCTTTTAAAATGATTTATAAGCAGAGACACACGTACTGCTTGCAGAGACAGAGATGGTAAATTACATGCAACATGCTGCTCATGTGTTTAAGATGACTTAAAAACGATTTATGAGCAGAGAAACAGATACTGCTTGCAGAGACAGAGATGGTAAATTAAATGCAACAAGCTGCTCATGTGTTTAAGATGACTTAAAAACGATTTATGAGCAGAGACACACATACTGCTTGCAGAGACAGAGATGGTAAATTACATGCAACATGCTGCTCATGTGTTTAAGATGACTTAAAAACGATTTATGAGCAGAGACACACATACTGCTTGCAGAGACAGAGATGGTAAATTAGATGCAACATGCTGCTCATGTTTTTAGATGCTTTTGAAATGATTTATAAGCAGAGACACACATACTGCTTGCAGAGACAGAGATGGTAAATTACATGCAACATGCTGCTCATGTGTTTAAGATGATTTAAAAACGATTTATGAGCAGAGACACACATACTGCTTGCAGAGACAGAGATGGTAAATTACATGCAACATGCTGCTCATGTGTTTAAGATGACTTAAAAACGATTTATGAGCAGAGACACACATACTGCTTGCAGAGACAGAGATGTTAAATTACATGCAACATGCTGCTCATGTGTTTAAGATGACTTAAAAACGATTTATGAGCAGAGACACACATACTGCTTGCAGAGACAGAGATGGTAAATTACATGCAACATGCTGCTCATGTGTTAAAGATGACTTAAAAAGGATTTATGAGCAGAGACACACATACTGCTTGCAGAGACAGAGATGGTAAATTACACATACTGTTTGCAGAGACAGAGATGGTAAATTACATGCAACATGCTGCTTATGTGTTTAAGATGACTTAAAAATGATTTAGTATAGAAAATGTTTTCCGCTAAAAAGTCTGGTATATATATATGCTTATATATAGGTGGCCTGTTTTTGGCCAGTAGAGACGGTGAAATATTATGATGAGACACACATACTGCTTGCAGAGACAGAGATGGTAAATTACATGCAACATGCTGCTCATGTGTTTAAGATAACTTAAAAACGATTTATGAGCAAAGACACAAATACTGCTTGCAGGGACAGAGATGGTAAATTACATGCAACATGCTGCTAATGTGTTTAAGATTACTTAAAAACGATTTGTGAGCAGAGACACACATACTGCTTGCAGAGACAGAGATGGTAAATTACACATACTGCTTGCAGAGACAGAGATGGTAAATTACATGCAACATGCTGCTCATGTGTTTAAGATGACTTAAAAACGATTTATACGCAGAGACACACATACTGCTTGCAGAGACAGAGATGGTAAATTACAAGCAACATGCTGCTCATGTGTTTAAGATGACTTAAAAACGATTTTTGAGCAGAGACACACATACTGCTTGCAGAGACAGAGATGGTAAATTACATGCAACATGCTGCTCATGTGTTTAAGATGACTTAAAAATGATTTATGAGCAGAGACACAGATACTGCTTGCAGAGACAGAGATGGTAAATTACACATACTGCTTGCAGAGACAGAGATGGTAAAGTACATGCAACATGCTGGTCATGTGTTTAAGATGTCTTAAAAATGATTTATAAGCAGAGACACACATACTGCTTGCACAGACAGAGATGGTAAATTACATGCAACATGCTGCTCATGTTTTTAGATGCTTTTAAAATGATTTATAAGCAGAGACACACGTACTGCTTGCAGAGACAGAGATGGTAAATTACATGCAACATGCTGCTCATGTGTTTAAGATGACTTAAAAACGATTTATGAGCAGAGAAACAGATACTGCTTGCAGAGACAGAGATGGTAAATTAAATGCAACATGCTGCTCATGTGTTTAAGATGACTTAAAACGATTTATGAGCAGAGACACACATACTGCTTGCAGAGACAGAGATGGTAAATTACACATACTGCTTGCAGAGACAGAGATGGTAAATTGCATGCAACATGCTGCTTATGTGTTTAAGATGACTTAAAAACGATTTAGTATAGAAAATGTTTTCTACTAAAAAGTCTGGTATATACATATGCTCATATATAGGTGGCCTGTTTTAGGCCAGTGGAGACAGTGAAATATTATGATGAGACATACATACTGCTTGCAGAGACAGGGATGGTAAATTACATGCAACATGCTGCTCATGTGTTTCAGATGATTTAAAAACGATTTATGAGCAGAGACACAGATACTGCTTGCAGAGACGGAGATGGTAAATTAAATGCAACATGCTGCTCATGTGTTTAAGATGACTTAAAAACGATTTATGAGCAGAGACACACATACTGCTCGCAGAGACAGAGATGGTAAATTACATGCAACATGCTGCTCATGTGTTTAAGATGACTTAAAAACGATTTATGAGCAGAGACACAGATACTGCTTGCAGAGACAGAGATGGTAAATTACACATACTGCTTGCAGAGACAGAGATGGTAAATTACATGCAACATGCTGGTCATGTGTTTAAGATGACTTAAAAATGATTTATAGGCAGAGACACACATACTGCTTGCAGAGACAGAGATGGTAAATTACATGCAACATGCTGCTCATGTTTTTAGATGCTTTTAAAATGATTTATAAGCAGAGACACACATACTGCTTGCAGAGACAGAGATGGTAAATTACATGCAACATGCTGCTCATGTGTTTAAGATGACTTAAAAACGATTTATGAGCAGAGAAACAGATACTGCTTGCAGAGACAGAGATGGTAAATTACATGCAACATGCTGCTCATGTGTTTAAGATGACTTAAAAACGATTTATGAGCAGAGACACAGATACTGCTTGCAGAGACAGAGATGGTAAATTAAATGCAACATGCTGCTCATGTGTTTAAGATGACTTAAAAACGATTTATGAGCAGAGACACACATACTGCTTGCAGAGACAGAGATGGTAAATTACATGCAACATGCTGCTCATGTGTTTAAGATGACTTAAAAACGATTTATGAGCAGAGACACACATACTGCTTGCAGAGACAGAGATGGTAAATTACATGCAACATGCTGCTCATGTGTTTAAGATGACTTAAAAACGATTTATGAGCAGAGACACAGATACTGCTTGCAGAGACGGAGATGGTAAATTAAATGCAACATGCTGCTCATGTGTTTAAGATGACTTAAACACGATTTATGAGCAGAGACACACATACTGCTTGCAGAGACAGAGATGGTAAATTACATGCAACATGCTGCTCATGTGTTTAAGATGACTTAAAAACGATTTATGAGCAGAGACACAGATACTTCTTGCAGAGACAGAGATGGTAAATTACACATACTGCTTGCAGAGACAGAGATGGTAAATTACATGCAACATGCTGGTCATGTGTTTAAGATGTCTTAAAAATGATTTATAAGCAGAGACACACATACTGCTTGCACAGACAGAGATGGTAAATTACATGCAACATGCTGCTCATGTTTTTAGATGCTTTTAAAATGATTTATAAGCAGAGACACACGTACTGCTTGCAGAGACAGAGATGGTAAATTACATGCAACATGCTGCTCATGTGTTTAAGATGACTTAAAAACGATTTATGAGCAGAGAAACAGATACTGCTTGCAGAGACAGAGATGGTAAATTAAATGCAACATGCTGCTCATGTGTTTAAGATGACTTAAAAACGATTTATGAGCAGAGACACACATACTGCTTGCAGAGACAGAGATGGTAAATTACATGCAACATGCTGCTCATGTGTTTAAGATGACTTAAAAACGATTTATGAGCAGAGAAACAGATACTGCTTGCAGAGACAGAGATGGTAAATTAAATGCAACATGCTGCTCATGTGTTTAAGATGACTTAAAAACGATTTATGAGCAGAGACACACATACTGCTTGCAGAGACAGAGATGGTAAATTACACATAATGCTTGCAGAGACAGAGATGGTAAATTGCATGCAACATGCTGCTTATGTGTTTAAGATGACTTAAAAACGATTTAGTATAGAAAATGTTTTCTGCTAAAAAGTCTGGTATATACATATGCTCATATATAGGTGGCCTGTTATTGGCCAGTGGAGACAGTGAAATATTATGATGAGACACACATACTGCTTGCAGAGACAGGGATGGTAAATTACATGCAACATGCTGCTCATGTGTTTCAGATGACTTAAAAACGATTTATGAGCAGAGACACAGATACTGCTTGCAGAGACGGAGATGGTAAATTAAATGCAACATGCTGCTCATGTGTTTAAGATGACTTAAAAACGATTTATGAGCAGAGACAAACATACTGCTTGCAGAGACAGAGATGGTAAATTACATGCAACATGCTGCTCATGTGTTTAAGATGACTTAAAAACGATTTATGAGCAGAGACACAGATACTGCTTGCAGAGACAGACATGGTAAATTACACATACTGCTTGCAGAGACAGAGATGGTAAATTACATGCAACATGCTGGTCATGTGTTTAAGATGACTTACAAATGATTTAAAGGCAGAGACACACATACTGTTTGCAGAGACAGAGATGGTAAATTACATGCAACATGCTGCTCATGTTTTTAGATGCTTTTAAAATGATTTATAAGCAGTGACACACATACTGCTTGCAGAGACAGAGATGGTAAATTACATGCAACATGCTGCTCATGTGTTTAAGATGACTTAAAAACGATTTATGAGCAGAGAAACAGAAACTGCTTGCAGAGACAGAGATGGTAAATTACATGCAACATGCTGCTCATGTGTTTAAGATGACTTAAAAACGATTTATGAGCAGAGACACAGACACTGCTTGCAGAGACAGAGATGGTATATTAAATGCAACATGCTGCTCATGTGTTTAAGATGACTTAAAAACGATTTATGAGCAGAGACACACATACTGCTTGCAGAGACAGAGATGGTAAATTACATGCAACATGCTGCTCATGTGTTTAAGATGACTTAAAAACGATTTATGAGCAGAGACACACATACTGCTTGCAGAGACAGAGATGGTAAATTACATGCAACATGCTGCTCATGTGTTTAAGATGACTTAAAAACGATTTATGAGCAGAGACACAGATACTGCTTGCAGAGACGGAGATGGTAAATTAAATGCAACATGCTGCTCATGTGTTTAAGATGACTTAAAAACGATTTATGAGCAGAGACACACATACTGCTTGCAGAGACAGAGATGGTAAATTACATGCAACATGCTGCTCATGTGTTTAAGATGACTTAAAAACGATTTATGAGCAGAGACACAGATACTGCTTGCAGAGACAGAGATGGTAAATTACACATACTGCTTGCAGAGACAGAGATGGTAAATTACATGCAACATGCTGGTCATGTGTTTAAGATGACTTAAAAATGATTCATAAGCAGAGACACACATCCTGCTCGCAGAGACAGAGATGGTAAATTACATGCAACATGCTGCTCATGTGTTTAAGATGACTTAAAAACGATTTATGAGCAGAGAAACAGATACTGCTTGCAGAGACAGAGATGGTAAATTACATGCAACATGCTGCTCATGTGTTTAAGATGACTTAAAAACGATTTATGAGCAGAGACACGGATACTGCTTGCAGAGACAGAGATGGTAAATTAAATGCAACATGCTGCTCATGTGTTTAAGATGACTTAAAAACGATTTATGAGCAGAGACACACATACTGCTTGCAGAGACAGAGATGGTAAATTACATGCAACATGCTGCTCATGTGTTTAAGATGACTTAAAAACGATTTATGAGCAGAGACACACATACTGCTTGCAGAGACAGAGATGGTAAATTACATGCAACATGCTGCTCATGTGTTTAAGATGACTTAAAAACGATTTATGAGCAGAGACACAGATACTGCTTGCAGAGACGGAGATGGTAAATTAAATGCAACATGCTGCTCATGTGTTTAAGATGACTTAAAAACGATTTATGAGCAGAGACATACATACTGCTTGCAGAGACAGAGATGGTAAATTACATGCAACATGCTGCTCATGTGTTTAAGATGACTTAAAAACGATTTATGAGCAGAGACACAGATACTGCTTGCAGAGACAGAGATGGTAAATTACACATACTGCTTGCAGAGACAGAGATGGTAAATTACATGCAACGTGCTGGTCATGTGTTTAAGATGTCTTAAAAATGATTTATAAGCAGAGACACACATACTGCTTGCACAGACAAAGATGGTAAATTAATGCAACATGCTGCTCATGTTTTTAGATGCTTTTAAAATGATTTATAAGCAGAGACACACGTACTGCTTGCAGAGACAGAGATGGTAAATTACATGCAACATGCTGCTCATGTGTTTAAGATGACTTAAAAATGATTTATGAGCAGAGAAACAGATACTGCTTGCAGAGACAGAGATGGTAAATTAAATGCAACATGCTGCTCATGTGTTTAAGATGACTTAAAAATGATTTATGAGCAGAGACACACATACTGCTTGCAGAGACAGAGATGGTAAATTACATGCAACATGCTGCTCATGTGTTTAAGATGACTTAAAAACGATTTATGAGCAGAGAAACAGATACTGCTTGCAGAGACAGAGGTGGTAAATTAAATGCAACATGCTGCTCATGTGTTTAAGATGACTTAAAAACGATTTATGAGCAGAGACACACATACTGCTTGCAGAGACAGAGATGGTAAATTACACATACTGCTTGCAGAGACAGAGATGGTAAATTACATGCAACATGCTGCTTATGTGTTTAAGATGACTTAAAAACGATTTAGTATAGAAAATGTTTTCTGCTAAAAAGTCTGGTATATATATATGCTTATATATAGGTGGCCTGTTTTTGGCCAGTAGAGACGGTGAAATATTATGATGAGACACACATACTGCTTGCAGATACAAAATGGTAAATTACACATACTCCTTGCAGAGACAGAGATGGTAAATTACATGCAACATGCTGCTAATGTGTTTAAGATGACTTAAAAACGATTTATGAGCAGAGACACACATACTGCTTGCAGAGACAGAGATGGTAAATTACATGCAACATGCTGCTCATGTGTTTCAGATGACTTAAAAACGATTTATGAGCAGAGACACAGATACTGCTTGCAGAGACGGAGATGGTAAATTAAATGCAACATGCTGCTCATGTGTTTAAGATGACTTAAAAACGATTTATGAGCAGAGACAAATATACTGCTTGCAGAGACAGAGATGGTAAATTACATGCAACATGCTGCTCATGTGTTTAAGATGACTTAAAAACGATTTATGAGCAGAGACACAGATACTGCTTGCAGAGACAGGCATGGTAAATTACACATACTGCTTGCAGAGACAGAGATGGTAAATTACATGCAACATGCTGGTCATGTGTTTAAGATGACTTACAAATGATTTAAAGGCAGAGACACACATACTGTTTGCAGAGACAGAGATGGTAAATTACATGCAACATGCTGCTCATGTTTTTAGATGCTTTTAAAATGATTTATAAGCAGTGACACACATACTGCTTGCAGAGACAGAGATGGTAAATTACATGCAACATGCTGCTCATGTGTTTAAGATGACTTAAAAACGATTTATGAGCAGAGAAACAGAAACTGCTTGCAGAGACAGAGATGGTAAATTACATGCAACATGCTGCTCATGTGTTTAAGATGACTTAAAAACGATTTATGAGCAGAGACACAGACACTGCTTGCAGAGACAGAGATGGTATATTAAATGCAACATGCTGCTCATGTGTTTAAGATGACTTAAAAACGATTTATGAGCAGAGACACACATACTGCTTGCAGAGACAGAGATGGTAAATTACATGCAACATGCTGCTCATGTGTTTAAGATGACTTAAAAACGATTTATGAGCAGAGACACACATACTGCTTGCAGAGACAGAGATGGTAAATTACATGCAACATGCTGCTCATGTGTTTAAGATGACTTAAAAACGATTTATGAGCAGAGACACAGATACTGCTTGCAGAGACGGAGATGGTAAATTAAATGCAACATGCTGCTCATGTGTTTAAGATGACTTAAAAACGATTTATGAGCAGAGACACACATACTGCTTGCAGAGACAGAGATGGTAAATTACATGCACCATGCTGCTCATGTGTTTAAGATGACTTAAAAACGATTTATGAGCAGAGACACAGATACTGCTTGCAGAGACAGAGATGGTAAATTACACATACTGCTTGCAGAGACAGAGATGGTAAATTACATGCAACATGCTGGTCATGTGTTTAAGATGACTTAAAAATGATTCATAAGCAGAGACACACATCCTGCTCGCAGAGACAGAGATGGTAAATTACATGCAACATGCTGCTCATGTGTTTAAGATGACTTAAAAACGATTTATGAGCAGAGAAACAGATACTGCTTGCAGAGACAGAGATGGTAAATTACATGCAACATGCTGCTCATGTGTTTAAGATGACTTAAAAACGATTTATGAGCAGAGACACAGATACTGCTTGCAGAGACAGAGATGGTAAATTACACATACTGCTTGCAGAGACAGAGATGGTAAATTACATGCAACTTGCTGGTCATGTGTTTAGGATGACTTAAAAATGATTTATAAGCAGAGACACACATACTGCTTGCACAGACAGAGATGGTAAATTACATGCAACATGCTGCTCATGTTTTTAGATGCTTTTAAAATGATTTATAAGCAGAGACACACGTACTGCTTGCAGAGACAGAGATGGTAAATTACATGCAACATGCTGCTCATGTGTTTAAGATGACTTAAAAACGATTTATGAGCAGAGAAACAGATACTGCTTGCAGAGACAGAGATGGTAAATTAAATGCAACAAGCTGCTCATGTGTTTAAGATGACTTAAAAACGATTTATGAGCAGAGACACACATACTGCTTGCAGAGACAGAGAAGGTAAATTACATGCAACATGCTGCTCATGTGTTTAAGATGACTTAAAAACGATTTATGAGCAGAGACACACATACTGCTTGCAGAGACAGAGATGGTAAATTAGATGCAACATGCTGCTCATGTTTTTAGATGCTTTTGAAATGATTTATAAGCAGAGACACACATACTGCTTGCAGAGACAGAGATGGTAAATTACATGCAACATGCTGCTCATGTGTTTAAGATGATTTAAAAACGATTTATGAGCAGAGACACACATACTGCTTGCAGAGACAGAGATGGTAAATTACATGCAACATGCTGCTCATGTGTTTAAGATGACTTAAAAACGATTTATGAGCAGAGACACACATACTGCTTGCAGAGACAGAGATGTTAAATTACATGCAACATGCTGCTCATGTGTTTAAGATGACTTAAAAACGATTTATGAGCAGAGACACACATACTGCTTGCAGAGACAGAGATGGTAAATTACATGCAACATGCTGCTCATGTGTTAAAGATGACTTAAAAAGGATTTATGAGCAGAGACACACATACTGCTTGCAGAGACAGAGATGGTAAATTACACATACTGTTTGCAGAGACAGAGATGGTAAATTACATGCAACATGCTGCTTATGTGTTTAAGATGACTTAAAAATGATTTAGTATAGAAAATGTTTTCCGCTAAAAAGTCTGGTATATATATATGCTTATATATAGGTGGCCTGTTTTTGGCCAGTAGAGACGGTGAAATATTATGATGAGACACACATACTGCTTGCAGAGACAGAGATGGTAAATTACATGCAACATGCTGCTCATGTGTTTAAGATAACTTAAAAACGATTTATGAGCAAAGACACAAATACTGCTTGCAGGGACAGAGATGGTAAATTACATGCAACATGCTGCTAATGTGTTTAAGATTACTTAAAAACGATTTGTGAGCAGAGACACACATACTGCTTGCAGAGACAGAGATGGTAAATTACACATACTGCTTGCAGAGACAGAGATGGTAAATTACATGCAACATGCTGCTCATGTGTTTAAGATGACTTAAAAACGATTTATACGCAGAGACACACATACTGCTTGCAGAGACAGAGATGGTAAATTACAAGCAACATGCTGCTCATGTGTTTAAGATGACTTAAAAACGATTTTTGAGCAGAGACACACATACTGCTTGCAGAGACAGAGATGGTAAATTACATGCAACATGCTGCTCATGTGTTTAAGATGACTTAAAAATGATTTATGAGCAGAGACACAGATACTGCTTGCAGAGACAGAGATGGTAAATTACACATACTGCTTGCAGAGACAGAGATGGTAAAGTACATGCAACATGCTGGTCATGTGTTTAAGATGTCTTAAAAATGATTTATAAGCAGAGACACACATACTGCTTGCACAGACAGAGATGGTAAATTACATGCAACATGCTGCTCATGTTTTTAGATGCTTTTAAAATGATTTATAAGCAGAGACACACGTACTGCTTGCAGAGACAGAGATGGTAAATTACATGCAACATGCTGCTCATGTGTTTAAGATGACTTAAAAACGATTTATGAGCAGAGAAACAGATACTGCTTGCAGAGACAGAGATGGTAAATTAAATGCAACATGCTGCTCATGTGTTTAAGATGACTTAAAACGATTTATGAGCAGAGACACACATACTGCTTGCAGAGACAGAGATGGTAAATTACACATACTGCTTGCAGAGACAGAGATGGTAAATTGCATGCAACATGCTGCTTATGTGTTTAAGATGACTTAAAAACGATTTAGTATAGAAAATGTTTTCTACTAAAAAGTCTGGTATATACATATGCTCATATATAGGTGGCCTGTTTTAGGCCAGTGGAGACAGTGAAATATTATGATGAGACATACATACTGCTTGCAGAGACAGGGATGGTAAATTACATGCAACATGCTGCTCATGTGTTTCAGATGATTTAAAAACGATTTATGAGCAGAGACACAGATACTGCTTGCAGAGACGGAGATGGTAAATTAAATGCAACATGCTGCTCATGTGTTTAAGATGACTTAAAAACGATTTATGAGCAGAGACACACATACTGCTCGCAGAGACAGAGATGGTAAATTACATGCAACATGCTGCTCATGTGTTTAAGATGACTTAAAAACGATTTATGAGCAGAGACACAGATACTGCTTGCAGAGACAGAGATGGTAAATTACACATACTGCTTGCAGAGACAGAGATGGTAAATTACATGCAACATGCTGGTCATGTGTTTAAGATGACTTAAAAATGATTTATAGGCAGAGACACACATACTGCTTGCAGAGACAGAGATGGTAAATTACATGCAACATGCTGCTCATGTTTTTAGATGCTTTTAAAATGATTTATAAGCAGAGACACACATACTGCTTGCAGAGACAGAGATGGTAAATTACATGCAACATGCTGCTCATGTGTTTAAGATGACTTAAAAACGATTTATGAGCAGAGAAACAGATACTGCTTGCAGAGACAGAGATGGTAAATTACATGCAACATGCTGCTCATGTGTTTAAGATGACTTAAAAACGATTTATGAGCAGAGACACAGATACTGCTTGCAGAGACAGAGATGGTAAATTAAATGCAACATGCTGCTCATGTGTTTAAGATGACTTAAAAACGATTTATGAGCAGAGACACACATACTGCTTGCAGAGACAGAGATGGTAAATTACATGCAACATGCTGCTCATGTGTTTAAGATGACTTAAAAACGATTTATGAGCAGAGACACACATACTGCTTGCAGAGACAGAGATGGTAAATTACATGCAACATGCTGCTCATGTGTTTAAGATGACTTAAAAACGATTTATGAGCAGAGACACAGATACTGCTTGCAGAGACGGAGATGGTAAATTAAATGCAACATGCTGCTCATGTGTTTAAGATGACTTAAACACGATTTATGAGCAGAGACACACATACTGCTTGCAGAGACAGAGATGGTAAATAACATGCAACATGCTGCTCATGTGTTTAAGATGACTTAAAAACGATTTATGAGCAGAGACACAGATACTTCTTGCAGAGACAGAGATGGTAAATTACACATACTGCTTGCAGAGACAGAGATGGTAAATTACATGCAACATGCTGGTCATGTGTTTAAGATGTCTTAAAAATGATTTATAAGCAGAGACACACGTACTGCTTGCAGAGACAGAGATGGTAAATTACATGCAACATGCTGCTCATGTGTTTAAGATGACTTAAAAACGATTTATGAGCAGAGAAACAGATACTGCTTGCAGAGACAGAGATGGTAAATTAAATGCAACATGCTGCTCATGTGTTTAAGATGACTTAAAAACGATTTATGAGCAGAGACACACATACTGCTTGCAGAGACAGAGATGGTAAATTACATGCAACATGCTGCTCATGTGTTTAAGATGACTTAAAAACGATTTATGAGCAGAGAAACAGATACTGCTTGCAGAGACAGAGATGGTAAATTAAATGCAACATGCTGCTCATGTGTTTAAGATGACTTAAAAACGATTTATGAGCAGAGACACACATACTGCTTGCAGAGACAGAGATGGTAAATTACACATAATGCTTGCAGAGACAGAGATGGTAAATTGCATGCAACATGCTGCTTATGTGTTTAAGATGACTTAAAAACGATTTAGTATAGAAAATGTTTTCTGCTAAAAAGTCTGGTATATACATATGCTCATATATAGGTGGCCTGTTATTGGCCAGTGGAGACAGTGAAATATTATGATGAGACACACATACTGCTTGCAGAGACAGGGATGGTAAATTACATGCAACATGCTGCTCATGTGTTTCAGATGACTTAAAAACGATTTATGAGCAGAGACACAGATACTGCTTGCAGAGACGGAGATGGTAAATTAAATGCAACATGCTGCTCATGTGTTTAAGATGACTTAAAAACGATTTATGAGCAGAGACAAACATACTGCTTGCAGAGACAGAGATGGTAAATTACATGCTACATGCTGCTCATGTGTTTAAGATGACTTAAAAACGATTTATGAGCAGAGACACAGATACTGCTTGCAGAGACAGACATGGTAAATTACACATACTGCTTGCAGAGACAGAGATGGTAAATTACATGCAACATGCTGGTCATGTGTTTAAGATGACTTACAAATGATTTAAAGGCAGAGACACACATACTGTTTGCAGAGACAGAGATGGTAAATTACATGCAACATGCTGCTCATGTTTTTAGATGCTTTTAAAATGATTTATAAGCAGTGACACACATACTGCTTGCAGAGACAGAGATGGTAAATTACATGCAACATGCTGCTCATGTGTTTAAGATGACTTAAAAACGATTTATGAGCAGAGAAACAGAAACTGCTTGCAGAGACAGAGATGGTAAATTACATGCAACATGCTGCTCATGTGTTTAAGATGACTTAAAAACGATTTATGAGCAGAGACACAGACACTGCTTGCAGAGACAGAGATGGTATATTAAATGCAACATGCTGCTCATGTGTTTAAGATGACTTAAAAACGATTTATGAGCAGAGACACACATACTGCTTGCAGAGACAGAGATGGTAAATTACATGCAACATGCTGCTCATGTGTTTAAGATGACTTAAAAACGATTTATGAGCAGAGACACACATACTGCTTGCAGAGACAGAGATGGTAAATTACATGCAACATGCTGCTCATGTGTTTAAGATGACTTAAAAACGATTTATGAGCAGAGACACAGATACTGCTTGCAGAGACGGAGATGGTAAATTAAATGCAACATGCTGCTCATGTGTTTAAGATGACTTAAAAACGATTTATGAGCAGAGACACACATACTGCTTGCAGAGACAGAGATGGTAAATTACATGCAACATGCTGCTCATGTGTTTAAGATGACTTAAAAACGATTTATGAGCAGAGACACAGATACTGCTTGCAGAGACAGAGATGGTAAATTACACATACTGCTTGCAGAGACAGAGATGGTAAATTACATGCAACATGCTGGTCATGTGTTTAAGATGACTTAAAAATGATTCATAAGCAGAGACACACATCCTGCTCGCAGAGACAGAGATGGTAAATTACATGCAACATGCTGCTCATGTGTTTAAGATGACTTAAAAACGATTTATGAGCAGAGAAACAGATACTGCTTGCAGAGACAGAGATGGTAAATTACATGCAACATGCTGCTCATGTGTTTAAGATGACTTAAAAACGATTTATGAGCAGAGACACAGATACTGCTTGCAGAGACAGAGATGGTAAATTAAATGCAACATGCTGCTCATGTGTTTAAGATGACTTAAAAACGATTTATGAGCAGAGACACACATACTGCTTGCAGAGACAGAGATGGTAAATTACATGCAACATGCTGCTCATGTGTTTAAGATGACTTAAAAACGATTTATGAGCAGAGACACACATACTGCTTGCAGAGACAGAGATGGTAAATTACATGCAACATGCTGCTCATGTGTTTAAGATGACTTAAAAACGATTTATGAGCAGAGACACAGATACTGCTTGCAGAGACGGAGATGGTAAATTAAATGCAACATGCTGCTCATGTGTTTAAGATGACTTAAAAACGATTTATGAGCAGAGACACACATACTGCTTGCAGAGACAGAGATGGTAAATTACATGCAACATGCTGCTCATGTGTTTAAGATGACTTAAAAACGATTTATGAGCAGAGACACAGATACTGCTTGCAGAGACAGAGATGGTAAATTACACATACTGCTTGCAGAGACAGAGATGGTAAATTACATGCAACGTGCTGGTCATGTGTTTAAGATGTCTTAAAAATGATTTATAAGCAGAGACACACATACTGCTTGCACAGACAGAGATGGTAAATTAATGCAACATGCTGCTCATGTTTTTAGATGCTTTTAAAATGATTTATAAGCAGAGACACACGTACTGCTTGCAGAGACAGAGATGGTAAATTACATGCAACATGCTGCTCATGTGTTTAAGATGACTTAAAAATGATTTATGAGCAGAGAAACAGATACTGCTTGCAGAGACAGAGATGGTAAATTAAATGCAACATGCTGCTCATGTGTTTAAGATGACTTAAAAATGATTTATGAGCAGAGACACACATACTGCTTGCAGAGACAGAGATGGTAAATTACATGCAACATGCTGCTCATGTGTTTAAGATGACTTAAAAACGATTTATGAGCAGAGAAACAGATACTGCTTGCAGAGACAGAGATGGTAAATTAAATGCAACATGCTGCTCATGTGTTTAAGATGACTTAAAAACGATTTATGAGCAGAGACACACATACTGCTTGCAGAGACAGAGATGGTAAATTTCACATACTGCTTGCAGAGACAGAGATGGTAAATTACATGCAACATGCTGCTTATGTGTTTAAGATGACTTAAAAACGATTTAGTATAGAAAATGTTTTCTGCTAAAAAGTCTGGTATATATATATGCTTATATATAGGTGGCCTGTTTTTGGCCAGTAGAGACGGTGAAATATTATGATGAGACACACATACTGCTTGCAGATACAAAATGGTAAATTACACATACTCCTTGCAGAGACAGAGATGGTAAATTACATGCAACATGCTGCTAATGTGTTTAAGATGACTTAAAAACGATTTATGAGCAGAGACACACATACTGCTTGCAGAGACAGAGATGGTAAATTACATGCAACATGCTGCTCATGTGTTTCAGATGACTTAAAAACGATTTATGAGCAGAGACACAGATACTGCTTGCAGAGACGGAGATGGTAAATTAAATGCAACATGCTGCTCATGTGTTTAAGATGACTTAAAAACGATTTATGAGCAGAGACAAATATACTGCTTGCAGAGACAGAGATGGTAAATTACATGCAACATGCTGCTCATGTGTTTAAGATGACTTAAAAACGATTTATGAGCAGAGACACAGATACTGCTTGCAGAGACAGGCATGGTAAATTACACATACTGCTTGCAGAGACAGAGATGGTAAATTACATGCAACATGCTGGTCATGTGTTTAAGATGACTTACAAATGATTTAAAGGCAGAGACACACATACTGTTTGCAGAGACAGAGATGGTAAATTACATGCAACATGCTGCTCATGTTTTTAGATGCTTTTAAAATGATTTATAAGCAGTGACACACATACTGCTTGCAGAGACAGAGATGGTAAATTACATGCAACATGCTGCTCATGTGTTTAAGATGACTTAAAAACGATTTATGAGCAGAGAAACAGAAACTGCTTGCAGAGACAGAGATGGTAAATTACATGCAACATGCTGCTCATGTGTTTAAGATGACTTAAAAACGATTTATGAGCAGAGACACAGACACTGCTTGCAGAGACAGAGATGGTATATTAAATGCAACATGCTGCTCATGTGTTTAAGATGACTTAAAAACGATTTATGAGCAGAGACACACATACTGCTTGCAGAGACAGAGATGGTAAATTACATGCAACATGCTGCTCATGTGTTTAAGATGACTTAAAAACGATTTATGAGCAGAGACACACATACTGCTTGCAGAGACAGAGATGGTAAATTACATGCAACATGCTGCTCATGTGTTTAAGATGACTTAAAAACGATTTATGAGCAGAGACACAGATACTGCTTGCAGAGACGGAGATGGTAAATTAAATGCAACATGCTGCTCATGTGTTTAAGATGACTTAAAAACGATTTATGAGCAGAGACACACATACTGCTTGCAGAGACAGAGATGGTAAATTACATGCACCATGCTGCTCATGTGTTTAAGATGACTTAAAAACGATTTATGAGCAGAGACACAGATACTGCTTGCAGAGACAGAGATGGTAAATTACACATACTGCTTGCAGAGACAGAGATGGTAAATTACATGCAACATGCTGGTCATGTGTTTAAGATGACTTAAAAATGATTCATAAGCAGAGACACACATCCTGCTCGCAGAGACAGAGATGGTAAATTACATGCAACATGCTGCTCATGTGTTTAAGATGACTTAAAAACGATTTATGAGCAGAGAAACAGATACTGCTTGCAGAGACAGAGATGGTAAATTACATGCAACATGCTGCTCATGTGTTTAAGATGACTTAAAAACGATTTATGAGCAGAGACACAGATACTGCTTGCAGAGACAGAGATGGTAAATTAAATGCAACATGCTGCTCATGTGTTTAAGATGACTTAAAAACGATTTATGAGCAGAGACACACATACTGCTTGCAGAGACAGAGATGGTAAATTACATGCAACATGCTGCTCATGTGTTTAAGATGACTTAAAAACGATTTATGAGCAGAGACACACATACTGCTTGCAGAGACAGAGATGGTAAATTACATGCAACATGCTGCTCATGTGTTTAAGATGACTTAAAAACGATTTATGAGCAGAGACACAGATACTTCTTGCAGAGACAGAGATGGTAAATTACACATACTGCTTGCAGAGACAGAGATGGTAAATTACATGCAACATGCTGGTCATGTGTTTAAGATGTCTTAAAAATGATTTATAAGCAGAGACACACATACTGCTTGCACAGACAGAGATGGTAAATTACATGCAACATGCTGCTCATGTTTTTAGATGCTTTTAAAATGATTTATAAGCAGAGACACACGTACTGCTTGCAGAGACAGAGATGGTAAATTACATGCAACATGCTGCTCATGTGTTTAAGATGACTTAAAAACGATTTATGAGCAGAGAAACAGATACTGCTTGCAGAGACAGAGATGGTAAATTAAATGCAACATGCTGCTCATGTGTTTAAGATGACTTAAAAACGATTTATGAGCAGAGACACACATACTGCTTGCAGAGACAGAGATGGTAAATTACATGCAACATGCTGCTCATGTGTTTAAGATGACTTAAAAACGATTTATGAGCAGAGAAACAGATACTGCTTGCAGAGACAGAGATGGTAAATTAAATGCAACATGCTGCTCATGTGTTTAAGATGACTTAAAAACGATTTATGAGCAGAGACACACATACTGCTTGCAGAGACAGAGATGGTAAATTACACATAATGCTTGCAGAGACAGAGATGGTAAATTGCATGCAACATGCTGCTTATGTGTTTAAGATGACTTAAAAACAATTTAGTATAGAAAATGTTTTCTGCTAAAAAGTCTGGTATATACATATGCTCATATATAGGTGGCCTGTTATTGGCCAGTGGAGACAGTGAAATATTATGATGAGACACACATACTGCTTGCAGAGACAGGGATGGTAAATTACATGCAACATGCTGCTCATGTGTTTCAGATGACTTAAAAACGATTTATGAGCAGAGACACAGATACTGCTTGCAGAGACGGAGATGGTAAATTAAATGCAACATGCTGCTCATGTGTTTAAGATGACTTAAAAACGATTTATGAGCAGAGACAAACATACTGCTTGCAGAGACAGAGATGGTAAATTACATGCAACATGCTGCTCATGTGTTTAAGATGACTTAAAAACGATTTATGAGCAGAGACACAGATACTGCTTGCAGAGACAGACATGGTAAATTACACATACTGCTTGCAGAGACAGAGATGGTAAATTACATGCAACATGCTGGTCATGTGTTTAAGATGACTTACAAATGATTTAAAGGCAGAGACACACATACTGTTTGCAGAGACAGAGATGGTAAATTACATGCAACATGCTGCTCATGTTTTTAGATGCTTTTAAAATGATTTATAAGCAGTGACACACATACTGCTTGCAGAGACAGAGATGGTAAATTACATGCAACATGCTGCTCATGTGTTTAAGATGACTTAAAAACGATTTATGAGCAGAGAAACAGAAACTGCTTGCAGAGACAGAGATGGTAAATTACATGCAACATGCTGCTCATGTGTTTAAGATGACTTAAAAACGATTTATGAGCAGAGACACAGACACTGCTTGCAGAGACAGAGATGGTATATTAAATGCAACATGCTGCTCATGTGTTTAAGATGACTTAAAAACGATTTATGAGCAGAGACACACATACTGCTTGCAGAGACAGAGATGGTAAATTACATGCAACATGCTGCTCATGTGTTTAAGATGACTTAAAAACGATTTATGAGCAGAGACACACATACTGCTTGCAGAGACAGAGATGGTAAATTACATGCAACATGCTGCTCATGTGTTGAAGATGACTTAAAAACGATTTATGAGCAGAGACACAGATACTGCTTGCAGAGACGGAGATGGTAAATTAAATGCAACATGCTGCTCATGTGTTTAAGATGACTTAAAAACGATTTATGAGCAGAGACACACATACTGCTTGCAGAGACAGAGATGGTAAATTACATGCAACATGCTGCTCATGTGTTTAAGATGACTTAAAAACGATTTATGAGCAGAGACACAGATACTGCTTGCAGAGACAGAGATGGTAAATTACACATACTGCTTGCAGAGACAGAGATGGTAAATTACATGCAACATGCTGGTCATGTGTTTAAGATGACTTAAAAATGATTCATAAGCAGAGACACACATCCTGCTCGCAGAGACAGAGATGGTAAATTACATGCAACATGCTGCTCATGTGTTTAAGATGACTTAAAAACGATTTATGAGCAGAGAAACAGATACTGCTTGCAGAGACAGAGATGGTAAATTACATGCAACATGCTGCTCATGTGTTTAAGATGACTTAAAAACGATTTATGAGCAGAGACACAGATACTGCTTGCAGAGACAGAGATGGTAAATTAAATGCAACATGCTGCTCATGTGTTTAAGATGACTTAAAAACGATTTATGAGCAGAGACACACATACTGCTTGCAGAGACAGAGATGGTAAATTACATGCAACATGCTGCTCATGTGTTTAAGATGACTTAAAAACGATTTATGAGCAGAGACACACATACTGCTTGCAGAGACAGAGATGGTAAATTACATGCAACATGCTGCTCATGTGTTTAAGATGACTTAAAAACGATTTATGAGCAGAGACACAGATACTGCTTGCAGAGACGGAGATGGTAAATTAAATGCAACATGCTGCTCATGTGTTTAAGATGACTTAAAAACGATTTATGAGCAGAGACACACATACTGCTTGCAGAGACAGAGATGGTAAATTACATGCAACATGCTGCTCATGTGTTTAAGATGACTTAAAAACGATTTATGAGCAGAGACACAGATACTGCTTGCAGAGACAGAGATGGTAAATTACACATACTGCTTGCAGAGACAGAGATGGTAAATTACATGCAACGTGCTGGTCATGTGTTTAAGATGTCTTAAAAATGATTTATAAGCAGAGACACACATACTGCTTGCACAGACAGAGATGGTAAATTAATGCAACATGCTGCTCATGTTTTTAGATGCTTTTAAAATGATTTATAAGCAGAGACACACGTACTGCTTGCAGAGACAGAGATGG
Organism: Lissotriton helveticus; assembly: GCF_964261635.1. Classification (NCBI taxonomy): domain Eukaryota; kingdom Metazoa; phylum Chordata; class Amphibia; order Caudata; family Salamandridae; genus Lissotriton; species Lissotriton helveticus. The sequence goes on along the minus strand of NC_136065.1, from coordinate 1,315,018,713 downwards.
TAAATTACATGCAACATGCTGCTCATGTGTTTAAGATGACTTAAAAATGATTTATGAGCAGAGAAACAGATACTGCTTGCAGAGACAGAGATGGTAAATGAAATGCAACATGCTGCTCATGTGTTTAAGATGACTTAAAAATGATTTATGAGCAGAGACACACATACTGCTTGCAGAGACAGAGATGGTAAATTACATGCAACATGCTGCTCATGTGTTTAAGATGACTTAAAAACGATTTATGAGCAGAGAAACAGAAACTGCTTGCAGAGACAGAGATGGTAAATTACATGCAACATGCTGCTCATGTGTTTAAGATGACTTAAAAACGATTTATGAGCAGAGACACAGACACTGCTTGCAGAGACAGAGATGGTATATTAAATGCAACATGCTGCTCATGTGTTTAAGATGACTTAAAAACGATTTATGAGCAGAGACACACATACTGCTTGCAGAGACAGAGATGGTAAATTACATGCAACATGCTGCTCATGTGTTTAAGATGACTTAAAAACGATTTATGAGCAGAGACACACATACTGCTTGCAGAGACAGAGATGGTAAATTACATGCAACATGCTGCTCATGTGTTTAAGATGACTTAAAAACGATTTATGAGCAGAGACACAGATACTGCTTGCAGAGACGGAGATGGTAAATTAAATGCAACATGCTGCTCATGTGTTTAAGATGACTTAAAAACGATTTATGAGCAGAGACACACATACTGCTTGCAGAGACAGAGATGGTAAATTACATGCACCATGCTGCTCATGTGTTTAAGATGACTTAAAAACGATTTATGAGCAGAGACACAGATACTGCTTGCAGAGACAGAGATGGTAAATTACACATACTGCTTGCAGAGACAGAGATGGTAAATTACATGCAACATGCTGGTCATGTGTTTAAGATGACTTAAAAATGATTCATAAGCAGAGACACACATCCTGCTCGCAGAGACAGAGATGGTAAATTACATGCAACATGCTGCTCATGTGTTTAAGATGACTTAAAAACGATTTATGAGCAGAGAAACAGATACTGCTTGCAGAGACAGAGATGGTAAATTACATGCAACATGCTGCTCATGTGTTTAAGATGACTTAAAAACGATTTATGAGCAGAGACACAGATACTGCTTGCAGAGACAGAGATGGTAAATTAAATGCAACATGCTGCTCATGTGTTTAAGATGACTTAAAAACGATTTATGAGCAGAGACACACATACTGCTTGCAGAGACAGAGATGGTAAATTACATGCAACATGCTGCTCATGTGTTTAAGATGACTTAAAAACGATTTATGAGCAGAGACACACATACTGCTTGCAGAGACAGAGATGGTAAATTACATGCAACATGCTGCTCATGTGTTTAAGATGACTTAAAAACGATTTATGAGCAGAGACACAGATACTTCTTGCAGAGACAGAGATGGTAAATTACACATACTGCTTGCAGAGACAGAGATGGTAAATTACATGCAACATGCTGGTCATGTGTTTAAGATGTCTTAAAAGTGATTTATAAGCAGAGACACACATACTGCTTGCACAGACAGAGATGGTAAATTACATGCAACATGCTGCTCATGTTTTTAGATGCTTTTAAAATGATTTATAAGCAGAGACACACGTACTGCTTGCAGAGACAGAGATGGTAAATTACATGCAACATGCTGCTCATGTGTTTAAGATGACTTAAAAACGATTTATGAGCAGAGAAACAGATACTGCTTGCAGAGACAGAGATGGTAAATTAAATGCAACATGCTGCTCATGTGTTTAAGATGACTTAAAAACGATTTATGAGCAGAGACACACATACTGCTTGCAGAGACAGAGATGGTAAATTACATGCAACATGCTGCTCATGTGTTTAAGATGACTTAAAAACGATTAATGAGCAGAGAAACAGATACTGCTTGCAGAGACAGAGATGGTAAATTAAATGCAACATGCTGCTCATGTGTTTAAGATGACTTAAAAACGATTTATGAGCAGAGACACACATACTGCTTGCAGAGACAGAGATGGTAAATTACACATAATGCTTGCAGAGACAGAGATGGTAAATTGCATGCAACATGCTGCTTATGTGTTTAAGATGACTTAAAAACGATTTAGTATAGAAAATGTTTTCTGCTAAAAAGTCTGGTATATACATATGCTCATATATAGGTGGCCTGTTATTGGCCAGTGGAGACAGTGAAATATTATGATGAGACACACATACTGCTTGCAGAGACAGGGATGGTAAATTACATGCAACATGCTGCTCATGTGTTTCAGATGACTTAAAAACGATTTATGAGCAGAGACACAGATACTGCTTGCAGAGACGGAGATGGTAAATTAAATGCAACATGCTGCTCATGTGTTTAAGATGACTTAAAAACGATTTATGAGCAGAGACAAACATACTGCTTGCAGAGACAGAGATGGTAAATTACATGCAACATGCTGCTCATGTGTTTAAGATGACTTAAAAACGATTTATGAGCAGAGACACAGATACTGCTTGCAGAGACAGACATGGTAAATTACACATACTGCTTGCAGAGACAGAGATGGTAAATTACATGCAACATGCTGGTCATGTGTTTAAGATGACTTACAAATGATTTAAAGGCAGAGACACACATACTGTTTGCAGAGACAGAGATGGTAAATTACATGCAACATGCTGCTCATGTTTTTAGATGCTTTTAAAATGATTTATAAGCAGTGACACACATACTGCTTGCAGAGACAGAGATGGTAAATTACATGCAACATGCTGCTCATGTGTTTAAGATGACTTAAAAACGATTTATGAGCAGAGAAACAGAAACTGCTTGCAGAGACAGAGATGGTAAATTACATGCAACATGCTGCTCATGTGTTTAAGATGACTTAAAAACGATTTATGAGCAGAGACACAGACACTGCTTGCAGAGACAGAGATGGTATATTAAATGCAACATGCTGCTCATGTGTTTAAGATGACTTAAAAACGATTTATGAGCAGAGACACACATACTGCTTGCAGAGACAGAGATGGTAAATTACATGCAACATGCTGCTCATGTGTTTAAGATGACTTAAAAACGATTTATGAGCAGAGACACACATACTGCTTGCAGAGACAGAGATGGTAAATTACATGCAACATGCTGCTCATGTGTTGAAGATGACTTAAAAACGATTTATGAGCAGAGACACAGATACTGCTTGCAGAGACGGAGATGGTAAATTAAATGCAACATGCTGCTCATGTGTTTAAGATGACTTAAAAACGATTTATGAGCAGAGACACACATACTGCTTGCAGAGACAGAGATGGTAAATTACATGCAACATGCTGCTCATGTGTTTAAGATGACTTAAAAACGATTTATGAGCAGAGACACAGATACTGCTTGCAGAGACAGAGATGGTAAATTACACATACTGCTTGCAGAGACAGAGATGGTAAATTACATGCAACATGCTGGTCATGTGTTTAAGATGACTTAAAAATGATTCATAAGCAGAGACACACATCCTGCTCGCAGAGACAGAGATGGTAAATTACATGCAACATGCTGCTCATGTGTTTAAGATGACTTAAAAACGATTTATGAGCAGAGAAACAGATACTGCTTGCAGAGACAGAGATGGTAAATTACATGCAACATGCTGCTCATGTGTTTAAGATGACTTAAAAACGATTTATGAGCAGAGACACAGATACTGCTTGCAGAGACAGAGATGGTAAATTAAATGCAACATGCTGCTCATGTGTTTAAGATGACTTAAAAACGATTTATGAGCAGAGACACACATACTGCTTGCAGAGACAGAGATGGTAAATTACATGCAACATGCTGCTCATGTGTTTAAGATGACTTAAAAACGATTTATGAGCAGAGACACACATACTGCTTGCAGAGACAGAGATGGTAAATTACATGCAACATGCTGCTCATGTGTTTAAGATGACTTAAAAACGATTTATGAGCAGAGACACAGATACTGCTTGCAGAGACGGAGATGGTAAATTAAATGCAACATGCTGCTCATGTGTTTAAGATGACTTAAAAACGATTTATGAGCAGAGACACACATACTGCTTGCAGAGACAGAGATGGTAAATTACATGCAACATGCTGCTCATGTGTTTAAGATGACTTAAAAACGATTTATGAGCAGAGACACAGATACTGCTTGCAGAGACAGAGATGGTAAATTACACATACTGCTTGCAGAGACAGAGATGGTAAATTACATGCAACGTGCTGGTCATGTGTTTAAGATGTCTTAAAAATGATTTATAAGCAGAGACACACATACTGCTTGCACAGACAGAGATGGTAAATTAATGCAACATGCTGCTCATGTTTTTAGATGCTTTTAAAATGATTTATAAGCAGAGACACACGTACTGCTTGCAGAGACAGAGATGGTAAATTACATGCAACATGCTGCTCATGTGTTTAAGATGACTTAAAAATGATTTATGAGCAGAGAAACAGATACTGCTTGCAGAGACAGAGATGGTAAATGAAATGCAACATGCTGCTCATGTGTTTAAGATGACTTAAAAATGATTTATGAGCAGAGACACACATACTGCTTGCAGAGACAGAGATGGTAAATTACATGCAACATGCTGCTCATGTGTTTAAGATGACTTAAAAACGATTTATGAGCAGAGAAACAGATACTGCTTGCAGAGACAGAGATGGTAAATTAAATGCAACATGCTGCTCATGTGTTTAAGATGACTTAAAAACGATTTATGAGCAGAGACACACATACTGCTTGCAGAGACAGAGATGGTAAATTACACATACTGCTTGCAGAGACAGAGATGGTAAATTACATGCAACATGCTGCTTATGTGTTTAAGATGACTTAAAAACGATTTAGTATAGAAAATGTTTTCTGCTAAAAAGTCTGGTATATATATATGCTTATATATAGGTGGCCTGTTTTTGGCCAGTAGAGACGGTGAAATATTATGATGAGACACACATACTGCTTGCAGATACAAAATGGTAAATTACACATTCTCCTTGCAGAGACAGAGATGGTAAATTACATGCAACATGCTGCTAATGTGTTTAAGATGACTTAAAAACGATTTATGAGCAGAGACACACATACTGCTTGCAGAGACAGAGATGGTAAATTACATGCAACATGCTGCTCATGTGTTTCAGATGACTTAAAAACGATTTATGAGCAGAGACACAGATACTGCTTGCAGAGACGGAGATGGTAAATTAAATGCAACATGCTGCTCATGTGTTTAAGATGACTTAAAAACGATTTATGAGCAGAGACAAATATACTGCTTGCAGAGACAGAGATGGTAAATTACATGCAACATGCTGCTCATGTGTTTAAGATGACTTAAAAACGATTTATGAGCAGAGACACAGATACTGCTTGCAGAGACAGGCATGGTAAATTACACATACTGCTTGCAGAGACAGAGATGGTAAATTACATGCAACATGCTGGTCATGTGTTTAAGATGACTTACAAATGATTTAAAGGCAGAGACACACATACTGTTTGCAGAGACAGAGATGGTAAATTACATGCAACATGCTGCTCATGTTTTTAGATGCTTTTAAAATGATTTATAAGCAGTGACACACATACTGCTTGCAGAGACAGAGATGGTAAATTACATGCAACATGCTGCTCATGTGTTTAAGATGACTTAAAAACGATTTATGAGCAGAGAAACAGAAACTGCTTGCAGAGACAGAGATGGTAAATTACATGCAACATGCTGCTCATGTGTTTAAGATGACTTAAAAACGATTTATGAGCAGAGACACAGACACTGCTTGCAGAGACAGAGATGGTATATTAAATGCAACATGCTGCTCATGTGTTTAAGATGACTTAAAAACGATTTATGAGCAGAGACACACATACTGCTTGCAGAGACAGAGATGGTAAATTACATGCAACATGCTGCTCATGTGTTTAAGATGACTTAAAAACGATTTATGAGCAGAGACACACATACTGCTTGCAGAGACAGAGATGGTAAATTACATGCAACATGCTGCTCATGTGTTTAAGATGACTTAAAAACGATTTATGAGCAGAGACACACATACTGCTTGCAGAGACGGAGATGGTAAATTAAATGCAACATGCTGCTCATGTGTTTAAGATGACTTAAAAACGATTTATGAGCAGAGACACACATACTGCTTGCAGAGACAGAGATGGTAAATTACATGCAACATGCTGCTCATGTGTTTAAGATGACTTAAAAACGATTTATGAGCAGAGACACAGATACTGCTTGCAGAGACAGAGATGGTAAATTACACATACTGCTTGCAGAGACAGAGATGGTAAATTACATGCAACATGCTGGTCATGTGTTTAAGATGACTTAAAAATGATTCATAAGCAGAGACACACATCCTGCTCGCAGAGACAGAGATGGTAAATTACATGCAACATGCTGCTCATGTGTTTAAGATGACTTAAAAACGATTTATGAGCAGAGAAACAGATACTGCTTGCAGAGACAGAGATGGTAAATTACATGCAACATGCTGCTCATGTGTTTAAGATGACTTAAAAACGATTTATGAGCAGAGACACAGATACTGCTTGCAGAGACAGAGATGGTAAATTAAATGCAACATGCTGCTCATGTGTTTAAGATGACTTAAAAACGATTTATGAGCAGAGACACACATACTGCTTGCAGAGACAGAGATGGTAAATTACATGCAACATGCTGCTCATGTGTTTAAGATGACTTAAAAACGATTTATGAGCAGAGACACACATACTGCTTGCAGAGACAGAGATGGTAAATTACATGCAACATGCTGCTCATGTGTTTAAGATGACTTAAAAACGATTTATGAGCAGAGACACAGATACTGCTTGCAGAGACGGAGATGGTAAATTAAATGCAACATGCTGCTCATGTGTTTAAGATGACTTAAAAACGATTTATGAGCAGAGACACACATACTGCTTGCAGAGACAGAGATGGTAAATTACATGCAACATGCTGCTCATGTGTTTAAGATGACTTAAAAACGATTTATGAGCAGAGACACAGATACTGCTTGCAGAGACAGAGATGGTAAATTACACATACTGCTTGCAGAGACAGAGATGGTAAATTACATGCAACGTGCTGGTCATGTGTTTAAGATGTCTTAAAAATGATTTATAAGCAGAGACACACATACTGCTTGCACAGACAGAGATGGTAAATTAATGCAACATGCTGCTCATGTTTTTAGATGCTTTTAAAATGATTTATAAGCAGAGACACACGTACTGCTTGCAGAGACAGAGATGGTAAATTACATGCAACATGCTGCTCATGTGTTTAAGATGACTTAAAAATGATTTATGAGCAGAGAAACAGATACTGCTTGCAGAGACAGAGATGGTAAATTAAATGCAACATGCTGCTCATGTGTTTAAGATGACTTAAAAATGATTTATGAGCAGAGACACACATACTGCTTGCAGAGACAGAGATGGTAAATTACATGCAACATGCTGCTCATGTGTTTAAGATGACTTAAAAACGATTTATGAGCAGAGAAACAGATACTGCTTGCAGAGACAGAGATGGTAAATTAAATGCAACATGCTGCTCATGTGTTTAAGATGACTTAAAAACGATTTATGAGCAGAGACACACATACTGCTTGCAGAGACAGAGATGGTAAATTACACATACTGCTTGCAGAGACAGAGATGGTAAATTACATGCAACATGCTGCTTATGTGTTTAAGATGACTTAAAAACGATTTAGTATAGAAAATGTTTTCTGCTAAAAAGTCTGGTATATATATATGCTTATATATAGGTGGCCTGTTTTTGGCCAGTAGAGACGGTGAAATATTATGATGAGACACACATACTGCTTGCAGATACAAAATGGTAAATTACACATACTCCTTGCAGAGACAGAGATGGTAAATTACATGCAACATGCTGCTAATGTGTTTAAGATGACTTAAAAACGATTTATGAGCAGAGACACACATACTGCTTGCAGAGACAGAGATGGTAAATTACATGCAACATGCTGCTCATGTGTTTCAGATGACTTAAAAACGATTTATGAGCAGAGACACAGATACTGCTTGCAGAGACGGAGATGGTAAATTAAATGCAACATGCTGCTCATGTGTTTAAGATGACTTAAAAACGATTTATGAGCAGAGACAAATATACTGCTTGCAGAGACAGAGATGGTAAATTACATGCAACATGCTGCTCATGTGTTTAAGATGACTTAAAAACGATTTATGAGCAGAGACACAGATACTGCTTGCAGAGACAGGCATGGTAAATTACACATACTGCTTGCAGAGACAGAGATGGTAAATTACATGCAACATGCTGGTCATGTGTTTAAGATGACTTAAAAATGATTTAAAGGCAGAGACACACATACTGTTTGCAGAGACAGAGATGGTAAATTACATGCAACATGCTGCTCATGTTTTTAGATGCTTTTAAAATGATTTATAAGCAGAGACACACATACTGCTTGCAGAGACAGAGATGGTAAATTACATGCAACATGCTGCTCATGTGTTTAAGATGACTTAAAAACGATTTATGAGCAGAGAAACAGAAACTGCTTGCAGAGACAGAGATGGTAAATTACATGCAACATGCTGCTCATGTGTTTAAGATGACTTAAAAACGATTTATGAGCAGAGACACAGATACTGCTTGAAGAGACAGAGATGGTAAATTAAATGCAACATGCTGCTCATGTGTTTAAGATGACTTAAAAACGATTTATGAGCAGAGACACACATACTGCTTGCAGAGACAGAGATGGTAAATTACATGCAACATGCTGCTCATGTGTTTAAGATGACTTAAAATTGATTTATGAGCAGAGACACAGATACTGCTTGCAGAGACGGAGATGGTAAATTAAATGCAACATGCTGCTCATGTGTTTAAGATGACTTAAAAACGATTTATGAGCAGAGACACACATACTGCTTGCAGAGACAGAGATGGTAAATTACATGCAACATGCTGCTCATGTGTTTAAGATGACTTAAAAACTATTTATGAGCAGAGACACAGATACTGCTTGCAGAGACAGAGATGGTAAATTACACATACTGCTTGCAGAGACATAGATGGTAAATTACATGCAACATGCTGGTCATGTGTTTAAGATGACTTAAAAATGATTTATAAGCAGAGACACACATCCTGCTTGCAGAGACAGAGATGGTAAATTACATGCAACATGCTGCTCATGTGTTTAAGATGACTTAAAAACGATTTATGAGCAGAGAAACAGATACTGCTTGCAGAGACAGAGATGGTAAATTACATGCAACATGCTGCTCATGTGTTTAAGATGACTTAAAAACGATTTATGAGCAGAGACACAGATACTGCTTGCTGAGACAGAGATGGTAAATTAAATGCAACATGCTGCTCATGTGTTTAAGATGACTTAAAAACGATTTATGAGCAGAGACACACATACTGCTTGCAGAGACAGAGTTGGTAAATTACATGCAACATGCTGCTCATGTGTTTAAGATGACTTAAAAACGATTTATGAGCAGAGACACACATACTGCTTGCAGAGACAGAGATGGTAAATTACATGCAACATGCTGCTCATGTGTTTAAGATGACTTAAAAACGATTTATGAGCAGAGACACAGATACTGCTTGCAGAGACGGAGATGGTAAATTAAATGCAACATGCTGCTCATGTGTTTAAGATGACTTAAAAACGATTTATGAGCAGAGACACACATACTGCTTGCAGAGACAGAGATGGTAAATTACATGCAACATGCTGCTCATGTGTTTAAGATGACTTAAAAACGATTTATGAGCAGAGACACAGATACTGCTTGCAGAGACAGAGATGGTAAATTACACATACTGCTTGCAGAGACAGAGATGGTAAATTACATGCAACGTGCTGGTCATGTGTTTAAGATGTCTTAAAAATTATTTATAAGCAGAGACACACATACTGCTTGCACAGACAGAGATGGTAAATTACATGCAACATGCTGCTCATGTTTTTAGATGCTTTTAAAATGATTTATAAGCAGAGACACACGTACTGCTTGCAGAGACAGAGATGGTAAATTACATGCAACATGCTGCTCATGTGTTTAAGATGACTTAAAAACGATTTATGAGCAGAGAAACAGATACTGCTTGCAGAGACAGAGATGGTAAATTAAATGCAACATGCTGCTCATGTGTTTAAGATGACTTAAAAACGATTTATGAGCAGAGACACACATACTGCTTGCAGAGACAGAGATGGTAAATTACATGCAACATGCTGCTCATGTGTTTAAGATGACTTAAAAACGATTTATGAGCAGAGAAACAGATACTGCTTGCAGAGACAGAGATGGTAAATTAAATGCAACATGCTGCTCATGTGTTTAAGATGACTTAAAAACGATTTATGAGCAGAGACACACATACTGCTTGCAGAGACAGAGATGGTAAATTACATGCAACATGCTGCTCATGTGTTTAAGATGACTTAAAAACGATTTATGAGCAGAGACACAGATACTGCTTGCAGAGACAGAGATGGTAAATTACACATACTGCTTGCAGAGACAGAGATGGTAAATTACATGCAACATGCTGGTCATGTGTTTAAGATGACTTAAAAATGATTTATAAGCAGAGACACACATCCTGCTTGCAGAGACAGAGATGGTAAATTACATGCAACATGCTGCTCATGTGTTTAAGATGACTTAAAAACGATTTATGAGCAGAGAAACAGATACTGCTTGCAGAGACAGAGATGGTAAATTACATGCAACATGCTGCTCATGTGTTTAAGATGACTTAAAAACGATTTATGAGCAGAGACACAGATACTGCTTGCTGAGACAGAGATGGTAAATTAAATGCAACATGCTGCTCATGTGTTTAAGATGACTTAAAAACGATTTATGAGCAGAGACACACATACTGCTTGCAGAGACAGAGTTGGTAAATTACATGCAACATGCTGCTCATGTGTTTAAGATGACTTAAAAACGATTTATGAGCAGAGACACACATACTGCTTGCAGAGACAGAGATGGTAAATTACATGCAACATGCTGCTCATGTGTTTAAGATGACTTAAAAACGATTTATGAGCAGAGACACAGATACTGCTTGCAGAGACGGAGATGGTAAATTAAATGCAACATGCTGCTCATGTGTTTAAGATGACTTAAAAACGATTTATGAGCAGAGACACACATACTGCTTGCAGAGACAGAGATGGTAAATTACATGCAACATGCTGCTCATGTGTTTAAGATGACTTAAAAACGATTTATGAGCAGAGACACAGATACTGCTTGCAGAGACAGAGATGGTAAATTACACATACTGCTTGCAGAGACAGAGATGGTAAATTACATGCAACGTGCTGGTCATGTGTTTAAGATGTCTTAAAAATGATTTATAAGCAGAGACACACATACTGCTTGCACAGACAGAGATGGTAAATTACATGCAACATGCTGCTCATGTTTTTAGATGCTTTTAAAATGATTTATAAGCAGAGACACACGTACTGCTTGCAGAGACAGAGATGGTAAATTACATGCAACATGCTGCTCATGTGTTTAAGATGACTTAAAAACGATTTATGAGCAGAGAAACAGATACTGCTTGCAGAGACAGAGATGGTAAATTAAATGCAACATGCTGCTCATGTGTTTAAGATGACTTAAAAACGATTTATGAGCAGAGACACACATACTGCTTGCAGAGACAGAGATGGTAAATTACATGCAACATGCTGCTCATGTGTTTAAGATGACTTAAAAACGATTTATGAGCAGAGAAACAGATACTGCTTGCAGAGACAGAGATGGTAAATTAAATGCAACATGCTGCTCATGTGTTTAAGATGACTTAAAAACGATTTATGAGCAGAGACACACATACTGCTTGCAGAGACAGAGATGGTAAATTACACATACTGCTTGCAGAGACAGAGATGGTAAATTACATGCAACATGCTGCTTATGTGTTTAAGATGACTTAAAAACGATTTAGTATAGAAAATGTTTTCTGCTAAAAAGTCTGGTATATATATATGCTTATATATAGGTGGCCTGTTTTTGGCCAGTAGAGACGGTGAAATATTATGATGAGACACACATACTGCTTGCAGATACAAAGATGGTAAATTACACATACTCCTTGCAGAGACAGAGATGGTAAATTACATGCAACATGCTGCTCATGTGTTTAAGATGACTTAAAAACGATTTATGAGCAGAGAAACAGATACTGCTTGCAGAGACAGAGATGGTAAATTAAATGCAACATGCTGCTCATGTGTTTAAGATGACTTAAAAACGATTTATGAGCAGAGACACACATACTGCTTGCAGAGACAGAGATGGTAAATTACATGCAACATGCTGCTCATGTGTTTAAGATGACTTAAAAACGATTTATGAGCAGAGAAACAGATACTGCTTGCAGAGACAGAGATGGTAAATTAAATGCAACATGCTGCTCATGTGTTTAAGATGACTTAAAAACGATTTATGAGCAGAGACACACATACTGCTTGCAGAGACAGAGATGGTAAATTACACATACTGCTTGCAGAGACAGAGATGGTAAATTACATGCAACATGCTGCTTATGTGTTTAAGATGACTTAAAAACGATTTAGTATAGAAAATGTTTTCTGCTAAAAAGTCTGGTATATATATATGCTTATATATAGGTGGCCTGTTTTTGGCCAGTAGAGACGGTGAAATATTATGATGAGACACACATACTGCTTGCAGATACAAAATGGTAAATTACACATACTCCTTGCAGAGACAGAGATGGTAAATTACATGCAACATGCTGCTAATGTGTTTAAGATGACTTAAAAACGATTTATGAGCAGAGACACACGTACTGCTTGCAGAGACAGAGATGGTAAATTACATGCAACATGCTGCTCATGTGTTTAAGATAACTTAAAAACGATTTATGAGCAAAGACACACATACTGCTTGCAGAGACAGAGATGGTAAATTACATGCAACATACTGCTAATGTGTTTAAGATTACTTAAAAATGATTTATGAGCAGAGACACACATATTGATTGCAGAGACAGAGATGGCAAATTACACATACTGCTTGCAGAGACATAGATGGTAAATTACATGCAACATGCTGCTCATGTGTTTAAGATGACTTAAAAACGATTTATAAGCAGAGACACACATACTGCTTGCAGAGACAGAGATGGTAAATTACAAGCAACATGCTGCTCATGTGTTTAAGATGACTTAAAAACGATTTTTGAGCAGAGACACACATACTGCTTGTAGAGACAGAGATGGTAAATTACATGCAACATGCTGCTCATGTGTTTAAGATGACTTAAAAATTATTTATGAGCAGAGACACAGATACTGCTTGCAGAGACAGAGATGGTAAATTACACATACTGCTTGCAGAGACAGAGATGGTAAATTACATGCAACATGCTGGTCATGTGTTTAGGATGACTTAAAAATGATTTATAAGCAGAGACACACATACGGCTTGCACAGACAGAGATGGTAAATTACATGCAACATGCTGCTCATGTTTTTAGATGATTTTAAAATGATTTATAAGCAGAGACACACGTACTGCTTGCAGAGACAGAGATGGTAAATTACATGCAACATGCTGCTCATGTGTTTAAGATGACTTAAAAACGATTTATGAGCAGAGAAACACATACTGCTTGCAGAGACAGAGATGGTAAATTACATGCAACATGCTGCTCATGTGTTTAAGATGACTTAAAAACGATTTATGAGCAGAGACACACATACTGCTTGCAGAGACAGAGATGGTAAATTAGATGCAACATGCTGCTCATGTTTTTAGATGCTTTTGAAATGATTTATAAGCAGAGACACACATACTGCTTGCAGAGACAGAGATGGTAAATTACATGCAACATGCTGCTCATGTGTTTAAGATGACTTAAAAACGATTTATGAGCAGAGACACACATACTGCTTGCAGAGACAGAGATGGTAAATTACATGCAACATGCTGCTCATGTGTTTAAGATGACTTAAAAACGATTTATGAGCAGAGACACACATACTGCTTGCAGAGACAGAGATGTTAAATTACAATCAACATGCTGCTCATGTGTTTAAGATGGCTTAAAAACGATTTATGAGCAGAGACACACATACTGCTTGCAGAGACAGAGATGGTTAATTACATGCAACATGCTGCTCATGTGTTAAAGATGACTTAAAAAGGATTTATGAGCAGAGACACACATACTGCTTGCAGAGACAGAGATGGTAAATTACACATACTGCTTGCAGAGACAGAGATGGTAAATGACATGCAACATGCTGCTTATGTGTTTAAGATGACTTAAAAACGATTTAGTATAGAAAATGTTTTCTGCTAAAAAGTCTGGTATATATATATGCTTATATATAGGTGGCCTGTTTTTGGCCAGTAGAGACGGTGAAATATTATGATGAGACACACATACTGCTTGCAGAGACAGAGATGGTAAATTACATGCAACATGCTGCTAATGTGTTTAAGATGACTTAAAAACGATTTATGAGCAGAGACACACATACTGCTTGCAGAGACAGAGATGGTAAATTACATGCAACATGCTGCTCATGTGTTTAAGATAACTTAAAAACGATTTATGAGCAAAGACACACATACTGCTTGCAGAGACAGAGATGGTAAATTACATGCAACATGCTGCTAATGTGTTTAAGATTACTTAAAAACGATTTGTGAGCAGAGACACACATACTGCTTGCAGAGACAGAGATGGTAAATTACACATACTGCTTGCAGAGACAGAGATGGTAAATTACATGCAACATGCTGCTCATGTGTTTAAGATGACTTAAAAACGATTTATGAGCAGAGACACAGACACTGCTTGCAGAGACAGAGATGGTAAATTAAATGCAACATGCTGCTCATGTGTTTAAGATGACTTAAAAACCATTTATGAGCAGAGACACACATACTGCTTGCAGAGACAGAGATGGTAAATTACATGCAACATGCTGCTCATGTGTTTAAGATGACTTAAAAACGATTTATGAGCAGAGAAACAGATACTGCTTGCAGAGACAGAGATGGTAAATTAAATGCAACATGCTGCTCATGTGTTTAAGATGACTTAAAAACGATTTATGAGCAGAGACACACATACTGCTTGCAGAGACAGAGATGGTAAATTACACATACTGCTTGCAGAGACAGAGATGGTAAATTGCATGCAACATGCTGCTTATGTGTTTAAGATGACTTAAAAACGATTTAGTATAGAAAACGGTTTCTGCTAAAAAGTCTGGTATATACATATGCTCATATATAGGTGGCCTGTTTTTGGCCAGTGGAGACAGTGAAATATTATGATGAGACACACATACTGCTTGCAGAGACAGGGATGGTAAATTACATGCAACATGCTGCTCATGTGTTTCAGATGACTTAAAAACGATTTATGAGCAGAGACACAGATACTGTTTGCAGAGACGGAGATGGTAAATTAAATGCAACATGCTGCTCATGTGTTTAAGATGACTTAAAAACGATTTATGAGCAGAGACAAACATACTGCTTGCAGAGACAGAGATGGTAAATTACATGCAACATGCTGCTCATGTGTTTAAGATGACTTAAAAACGATTTATGAGCAGAGACACAGATACTGCTTGCAGAGACAGAGATGGTAAATTACACATACTGCTTGCAGAGACAGAGATGGTAAATTACATGCAACATGCTGGTCATGTGTTTAAGATGCCTTAAAAATGATTTAAAGGCAGAGACACACATACTGCTTGCAGAGACAGAGATGGTAAATTACATGCAACATGCTGCTCATGTTTTTAGATGCTTTTAAAATGATTTTTAGCAGAGGCACACATACTGCTTGCAGAGACAGAGATGGTAAATTACATGCAACATGCTGCTCATGTGTTTAAGATGACTTAAAAACGATTTATGAGCAGAGAAACAGATACTGCTTGCAGAGACAGAGATGGTAAATTACATGCAACATGCTGCTCATGTGTTTAAGATGACTTAAAAACGATTTATGAGCAGAGACACAGATACTGCTTGCAGAGACAGAGATGGTAAATTAAATGCAACATGCTGCTCATGTGTTTAAGATGACTTAAAAACGATTTATGAGCAGAGACACACATACTGCTTGCAGAGACAGAGATGGTAAATTACATGCAACATGCTGCTCATGTGTTTAAGATGACTTAAAAACGATTTATGAGCAGAGACACACATACTGCTTGCAGAGACAGAGATGGTAAATTACATGCAACATGCTGCTCATGTGTTTAAGATGACTTAAAAACGATTTATGAGCAGAGACACAGATTCTGCTTGCAGAGACGGAGATGGTAAATTAAATGCAACATGCTGCTCATGTGTTTAAGATGACTTAAAAACGATTTATGAGCAGAGACACACATACTGCTTGCAGAGACAGAGATGGTAAATTACATGCAACATGCTGCTCATGTGTTTAAGATGACTTAAAAACGATTTATGAGCAGAGACACAGATACTGCTTGCGGAGACAGAGATGGTAAATTACACATACTGCTTGCAGAGACAGAGATGGTAAATTACATGCAACATGCTGGTCATGTGTTTAAGATGACTTAAAAATGATTTATAAGCAGAGACACACATACTGCTTGCAGAGACAGAGATGGTAAATTACATGCAACATGCTGCTCATGTTTTTAGATGCTTTTAAAATGATTTATAAGCAGAGACACACATACTGCTTGCAGAGACAGAGATGGTAAATTACATGCAACATGCTGCTCATGTGTTTAAGATGACTTAAAAACGATTTATGAGCAGAGAAACAGATACTGCTTGCAGAGACAGAGATGGTAAATTACATGCAACATGCTGCTCATGTGTTTAAGATGACTTAAAAACGATTTATGAGCAGAGACACACATACTGCTTGCAGAGACAGAGATGGTAAATTACATGCAACATGCTGCTCATGTGTTTAAGATGACTTAAAAACGATTTATGAGCAGAGACACACATACTGCTTGCAGAGACAGAGATGTTAAATTACAATCAACATGCTGCTCATGTGTTTAAGATGGCTTAAAAACGATTTATGAGCAGAGACACACATACTGCTTGCAGAGACAGAGATGGTTAATTACATGCAACATGCTGCTCATGTGTTAAAGATGACTTAAAAAGGATTTATGAGCAGAGACACACATACTGCTTGCAGAGACAGAGATGGTAAATTACACATACTGCTTGCAGAGACAGAGATGGTAAATGACATGCAACATGCTGCTTATGTGTTTAAGATGACTTAAAAACGATTTAGTATAGAAAATGTTTTCTGCTAAAAAGTCTGGTATATATATATGCTTATATATAGGTGGCCTGTTTTTGGCCAGTAGAGACGGTGAAATATTATGATGAGACACACATACTGCTTGCAGAGACAGAGATGGTAAATTACATGCAACATGCTGCTAATGTGTTTAAGATGACTTAAAAACGATTTATGAGCAGAGACACACATACTGCTTGCAGAGACAGAGATGGTAAATTACATGCAACATGCTGCTCATGTGTTTAAGATAACTTAAAAACGATTTATGAGCAAAGACACACATACTGCTTGCAGAGACAGAGATGGTAAATTACATGCAACATGCTGCTAATGTGTTTAAGATTACTTTAAAACGATTTGTGAGCAGAGACACACATACTGCTTGCAGAGACAGAGATGGTAAATTACACATACTGCTTGCAGAGACAGAGATGGTAAATTACATGCAACATGCTGCTCATGTGTTTAAGATGACTTAAACACGATTTATGAGCAGAGACACAGACACTGCTTGCAGAGACAGAGATGGTAAATTAAATGCAACATGCTGCTCATGTGTTTAAGATGACTTAAAAACCATTTATGAGCAGAGACACACATACTGCTTGCAGAGACAGAGATGGTAAATTACATGCAACATGCTGCTCATGTGTTTAAGATGACTTAAAAACGATTTATGAGCAGAGAAACAGATACTGCTTGCAGAGACAGAGATGGTAAATTAAATGCAACATGCTGCTCATGTGTTTAAGATGACTTAAAAACGATTTATGAGCAGAGACACACATACTGCTTGCGGAGACAGAGATGGTAAATTACACATACTGCTTGCAGAGACAGAGATGGTAAATTGCATGCAACATGCTGCTTATGTGTTTAAGATGACTTAAAAACGATTTAGTATAGAAAATGGTTTCTGCTAAAAAGTCTGGTATATACATATGCTCATATATAGGTGGCCTGTTTTTGGCCAGTGGAGACAGTGAAATATTATGATGAGACACACATACTGCTTGCAGAGACAGGGATGGTAAATTACATGCAACATGCTGCTCATGTGTTTCAGATGACTTAAAAACGATTTATGAGCAGAGACACAGATACTGTTTGCAGAGACGGAGATGGTAAATTAAATGCAACATGCTGCTCATGTGTTTAAGATGACTTAAAAACGATTTATGAGCAGAGACAAACATACTGCTTGCAGAGACAGAGATGGTAAATTACATGCAACATGCTGCTCATGTGTTTAAGATGACTTAAAAACGATTTATGAGCAGAGACACAGATACTGCTTGCAGAGACAGAGATGGTAAATTAAACATACTGCTTGCAGAGACAGAGATGGTAAATTACATGCAACATGCTGGTCATGTGTTTAAGATGCCTTAAAAATGATTTAAAGGCAGAGACATACATACTGCTTGCAGAGACAGAGATGGTAAATTACATGCAACATGCTGCTCATGTTTTTAGATGCTTTTAAAATGATTTTTAGCAGAGGCACACATACTGCTTGCAGAGACAGAGATGGTAAATTACATGCAACATGCTGCTCATGTGTTTAAGATGACTTAAAAACGATTTATGAGCAGAGAAACAGATACTGCTTGCAGAGACAGAGATGGTAAATTACATGCAACATGCTGCTCATGTGTTTAAGATGACTTAAAAACGATTTATGAGCAGAGACACAGATACTGCTTGCAGAGACAGAGATGGTAAATTAAATGCAACATGCTGCTCATGTGTTTAAGATGACTTAAAAACGATTTATGAGCAGAGACACACATACTGCTTGCAGAGACAGAGATGGTAAATTACATGCAACATGCTGCTCATGTGTTTAAGATGACTTAAAAACGATTTATGAGCAGAGACACACATACTGCTTGCAGAGACAGAGATGGTAAATTACATGCAACATGCTGCTCATGTGTTTAAGATGACTTAAAAACGATTTATGAGCAGAGACACAGATACTGCTTGCAGAGACGGAGATGGTAAATTAAATGCAACATGCTGCTCATGTGTTTAAGATGACTTAAAAACGATTTATGAGCAGAGACACACATACTGCTTGCAGAGACAGAGATGGTAAATTACATGCAACATGCTGCTCATGTGTTTAAGATGACTTAAAAACGATTTATGAGCAGAGACACAGATACTGCTTGCGGAGACAGAGATGGTAAATTACACATACTGCTTGCAGAGACAGAGATGGTAAATTACATGCAACATGCTGGTCATGTGTTTAAGATGACTTAAAAATGATTTATAAGCAGAGACACACATACTGCTTGCAGAGACAGAGATGGTAAATTACATGCAACATGCTGCTCATGTTTTTAGATGCTTTTAAAATGATTTATAAGCAGAGACACACATACTGCTTGCAGAGACAGAGATGGTAAATTACATGCAACATGCTGCTCATGTGTTTAAGATGACTTAAAAACGATTTATGAGCAGAGAAACAGATACTGCTTGCAGAGACAGAGATGGTAAATTACATGCAACATGCTGCTCATGTGTTTAAGATGACTTAAAAACGATTTATGAGCAGAGACACACATACTGCTTGCAGAGACAGAGATGGTAAATTACATGCAACATGCTGCTCATGTGTTTAAGATGACTTAAAAACGATTTATGAGCAGAGACACACATACTGCTTGCAGAGACAGAGATGGTAAATTACATGCAACATGCTGCTCATGTGTTTAAGATGACTTAAAAACGATTTATGAGCAGAGACACACATACTGCTTGCAGAGACAGAGAAGGTAAATTACATGCAACATGCTGCTCATGTGTTTAAGATGACTTAAAAACGATTTATGAGCAGAGACACAGATACTGCTTGCAGAGACAGAGATGGTAAATTACACATACTGCTTGCAGAGACAGAGATGGTAAATTACATGCAACATGCTGGTCATGTGTTTAAGATGACTTAAAAATGATTTATAAGCAGAGACACACATACTGCCTGCAGAGACAGAGATGGTAAATTACATGCAACATGCTGCTCATGTGTTTAAGATGACTTAAAAACGATTTATGAGCAGAGACACAGATACTGCTTGCAGAGACAGAGATGGTAAATTACACATACTGCTTGCAGAGACAGAGATGGTAAATTACATGCAACATGCTGGTCATGTGTTTAAGATGACTTAAAAATGATTTATAAGCAGAGACACACATACTGCTTGCAGAGACAGAGATGGTAAATTACATGCAACATGCTGCTCATGTTTTTAGATGCTTTTAAAATGCTTTATAAGCAGAGACACACATACTGCTTGCAGAGACAGAGATGGTAAATTACATGCAACATGCTGCTCATGTGTTTAAGATGACTTAAAAACGATTTATGAGAAGAGAAACAGATACTGCTTGCAGAGACAGAGATGGTAAATTACATGCAACATGCTGCTCATGTGTTTAAGATGACTTAAAAACGATTTATGAGCAGAGACACAGATACTGCTTGCAGAGACAGAGATGGTAAATTAAATGCAACATGCTGCTCATGTGTTTAAGATGACTTAAAAACGATTTATGAGCAGAGACACACATACTGCTTGCAGAGACAGAGATGGTACATTACACATACTGCTTGCAGAGACAGAGATGGTAAAGTACATGCAACATGCTGGTCATGTGTTTAAGATGACTTAAAATTGATTTATAAGCAGAGACACACATACTGCTTGCAGAGACAGAGATGGTAAATTACATGCAACATGCTGCTCATGTGTTTAAGATGACTTAAAAACGATTTATGAGCAGAGACACACATACTGCTTGCTGAGACAGAGATGGTAAATTACATGCAACATGCTGCTCATGTGTTTAAGATGACTTAAAAACGATTTATGAGCAGAGACACACGTACTGCTTGCAGAGACAGAGATGGTAAAATACATGCAACATGCTGCTCATGTGTTTAGATGACTTAAAAAGGATTTATGAGCAGAGACACACATACTGCTTGCAGAGACAGAGATGGTAAATTACACATACTGATTGCAGAGACAGAGATGGTAAATTACACATACTGCTTGCAGAGACAGAGATGGTAAATTACATGCATCATGCTGCTTATGTGTTTAAGATGACTTAAAAACGATTTAGTATGCAAATCGTTTTCTGCTAAAAAGTCTTGTATATATATATGCATATATATAGGTGGCCTGTTTTTGGCTAGTAGAGACGGTGAAATATTAGGAGCAGACACACATACTGCTTGCAGATACAGAGATGGTAAATTACACATACTGCTTGCAGAGACCGAGATGGTAAATTACATGCAACATGCTGCTCATGTGTTTAAGATGACTTAAAAACGATTTATGAGCAGAGACACACATACTGCTTGCAGAGACAGAGATGGTAAATTACATGCAACATGCTGCTCATGTTTTTTAGATGCTTTTAAAACGATTTATAAACAGAGACACAAATACTGCATGCAGAGACAGAGATGGTAAATTACATGCAACATGCTGCTCATGTGTTTAAGATGACTTAAAAACGATTTATGAGCAGAGACACACATACTGCTTGCATAGACAGAGATGGTAAATTACATGCAACATACTGCTCATGTTTTTAGATGCTTTTAAAATGATTTATAAGCAGAGACACACATACTGCTTGCAGAGACAGAGATGGTAAATTACATGCAACATGCTGCTCGTGTGTTTAAGATGACTTAAAAACGATTTATGAGCAGAGAAACAGATACTGCTTGCAGAGACAGAGATGGTAAATTACATGCAACATGCTGCTCATGTGTTTAAGATGACTTAAAAACGATTTATGAGCAGAGACACAGATACTGCTTGCAGAGACAGAGATGGTAAATTAAATGCAACATGCTGCTCATGTGTTTAAGATGACTTAAAAACGATTTATGAGCAAAGACACACATACTGCTTGCAGAGACAGAGATGGTAAATTACATGCAACATGCTGCTCATGTGTTTAAGATGACTTAAAAATGATTTATGAGCAGAGACACACATACTGCTTGCAGAGACAGAGATGGTAAATTACATGCAACATGCTGCTCATGTGTTTAAGATGACTTAAAAACGATTTATGAGCAGAGACACAGATACTGCTTTGAGAGACAGAGATGGTAAATTAAATGCAACATGCTGCTCATGTGTTTAAGATGACTTAAAAACGATTTATGAGCAGAGACACACATACTGCTTGCAGAGACAGAGATGGTACATTACACATACTGCTTGCAGAGACAGAGATGGTAAAGTACATGCAACATGCTGGTCATATGTTTAAGATGACTTAAAATTGATTTATAAGCAGAGACACACATACTGCTTGCAGAGACAGAGATGGTAAATTACATGCAACATGCTGCTCATGTGTTTAAGATGACTTAAAAACGATTTATGAGCAGAGACACACATACTGCTTGCTGAGACAGAGATGGTAAATTACATGCAACATGCTGCTCATGTGTTTAAGATGACTTAAAAACGATTTATGAGCAGAGACACACGTACTGCTTGCAGAGACAGAGATGGTAAAATACATACAACATGCTGCTCATGTGTTTAGATGACTTAAAAAGGATTTATGAGCAGAGACACACATACTGCTTGCAGAGACAGAGATGGTAAATTACACATACTGCTTGCAGAGACAGAGATGGTAAATTACACATACTGCTTGCAGAGACAGAGATGGTAAATTACATGCATCATGCTGTTTATATGTTTAAGATGACTTAAAAACGATTTAGTATGCAAATCGTTTTCTGCTAAAAAGTCTTGTATATATATATATGCATATATATAGGTGGCCTGTTTTTGGCTAGTAGAGACGGTGAAATATTAGGAGCAGACACACATACTGCTTGCAGATACAGAGATGGTAAATTACACATACTGCTTGCAGAGACCGAGATGGTAAATTACATGCAACATGCTGCTCATGTGTTTAAGATGACTTAAAAATGATTTATGAGCAGAGACACACATACTGCTTGCAGAGACAGAGATGGTAAATTACATGCAACATGCTGCTCATTTTTTTAGATTCTTTTAAAACCGATTTATAAACAGAGACACAAATACTGCATGCAGAGACAGAGATGGTAAATTACATGCAACATGCTGCTCATGTGTTTAAGATGACTTAAAAACGATTTATGAGCAGAGACACACATACTGCTTGCATAGACAGAGATGGTAAATTACATGCAACATGCTGCTCATGTTTTTAGATGCTTTTAAAATGATTTATAAGCAGAGACACACATACTGCTTGCAGAGACAGAGATGGTAAATTACATGCAACATGCTGCTCATGTGTTTAAGATTACTTAAAAATGATTTATGAGCAGAGAAACAGATACTGCTTGCAGAGACAGAGATGGTAAATTACATGCAACATGCTGCTCATGTGTTTAAGATGACTTAAAAACAATTTATGAGCAGAGACACAGATACTGCTTGCAGAGACAGAGATGGTAAATTAAATGCAACATGCTGCTCATGTGTTTAAGATGACTTAAAAACGATTTATGAGCAGAGACACACATACTGCTTGCAGAGACAGAGATGGTAAATTACATGCAACATGCTGCTCATGTGTTTAAGATGACTTAAAAACGATTTATGAGCAGAGACACACATACTGCTTGCAGAGACAGAGATGGTAAATTACATGCAACATGCTGCTCATGTGTTTAAGATGACTTAAAAACGATTTATGAGCAGAGACACACATACTGCTTGCAGAGACAGAGATGGTAAATTACATGCAACATGCTGCTCATGTGTTTAAGATGACTTAAAAACGATTTATGAGCAGAGACACAGATACTGCTTGCAGAGACAGAGATGGTAAATTACACATACTGCTTGCAGAGACAGAGATGGTAAATTACATGCAACATGCTGGTCATGTGTTTAAGATGACTTAAAAATGATTTATAAGCAGAGACACACATACTGCCTGCAGAGACAGAGATGGTAAATTACATGCAACATGCTGCTCATGTGTTTAAGATGACTTAAAAACGATTTATGAGCAGAGACACAGATACTGCTTGCAGAGACAGAGATGGTAAATTACACTTACTGCTTGCAGAGACAGAGATGGTAAATTACATGCAACATGCTGGTCATGTGTTTAAGATGACTTAAAAATGATTTATAAGCAGAGACACACATACTGCTTGCAGAGACAGAGATGGTAAATTACATGCAACATGCTGCTCATGTTTTTAGATGCTTTTAAAATGATTTATAAGCAGAGACACACATACTGCTTGCAGAGACAGAGATGGTAAATTACATGCAACATGCTGCTCATGTGTTTAAGATGACTTAAAAATGATTTATGAGCAGAGAAACAGATACTGCTTGCAGAGACAGAGATGGTCAATTACATGCAACATGCTGCTCATGTGTTTAAGATGACTTAAAAACGATTTATGAGCAGAGACACAAATACTGCTTGCAGAGACAGAGATGGTAAATTAAATGCAACATGCTGCTCATGTGTTTAAGATGACTTAAAAACGATTTATGAGCAGAGACACACATACTGCTTGCAGAGACAGAGATGGTACATTACACATACTGCTTGCAGAGACAGAGATGGTAAAGTACATGCAACATGCTGGTCATGTGTTTAAGATGACTTAAAATTGATTTATAAGCAGAGACACACATACTGCTTGCAGAGACAGAGATGGTAAATTACATGCAACATGCTGCTAATGTGTTTAAGATGACTTAAAAACGATTTATGAGCAGAGACACACATACTGCTTGCTGAGACAGAGATGGTAAATTACATGCAACATGCTGCTCATGTGTTTAAGATGACTTAAAAACGATTTATGAGCAGAGACACACGTACTGCTTGCAGAGACAGAGATGGTAAAATACATGCAACATGCTGCTCATGTGTTTAGATGACTTAAAATGGATTTATGAGCAGAGACACACATACTGCTTGCAGAGACAGAGATGGTAAATTACACATACTGCTTGCAGAGACAGAGATGGTAAATTACACATACTGCTTGCAGAGACAGAGATGGTAAATTACATGCATCATGCTGCTTATGTGTTTAAGATGACTTAAAAACGATTTAGTATGCAAAATGTTTTCTGCTAAAAAGTCTTGTATATATATATGCATATATATAGGTGGCCTGTTTTTGGCTAGTAGAGACGGTGAAATATTAGGAGCAGACACACATACTGCTTGCAGATAGAGAGATGGTAAATTACACATACTGCTTGCAGAGACCGAGATGGTAAATTACATGGAACATGCTGCTCATGTGTTTAAGATGACTTAAAAACGATTTATGAGCAGAGACACACATACTGCTTGCAGAGACAGAGATGGTAAATTACATGCAACATGCTGCTCATGTTTTTTAGATGCTTTTAAAACGATTTATAAACAGAGACACAAATACTGCATGCAGAGACAGAGATGGTAAATTACATGCAACATGCTGCTCATGTGTTTAAGATGACTTAAAAACGATTGATGAGCAGAGACACACATACTGCTTGCAGAGACAGAGATGGTAAATTACATGCAACATGCTGCTCATGTGTTTAAGATGACTCAAAAACGATTTATGAGCAGAGACACACATACTGCTTGCAGAGACAGAGATGGTAAATTACATGCAACATGCTGCTCATGTGTTTAAGATGACTTAAAAAGGATTTATGAGCAGAGACACACATACTGCTTGCAGAGACAGAGATGGTAAATTACACATACTGCTTGCAGAGATGGAGATGGTAAATTACATGCAACATGCTGCTTATGTGTTTAAGATGACTTAAAAACGATTTAGTATAGAAAATGTTTTCTGCTAAAAAGTCTGGTATATATATGCTTATATATAGGTGGCCTGTTTTTGGCCAGTAGAGACGGTGAAATATTATGATGAGACACACATACTGCTTGCAGATACAGAGATGGTAAAATACACATACTGCTTGCAGAGACAGAGATGGTAAATTACATGCAACATGCTGCTCATGTTTTTTAGATGCCTTTAAAATGATTTATAAGCAGAGACACACATACTGCTTGCAGAGACAGAGATGGTAAATTACATGTAACATGCTGCTCATGTGTTTAAGATGACTTAAAAACGATTTATGAGCAGAGACACACATACTGCTTGCAGAGTCAGAGATGGTAAATTACATGCAACATGCTGCTCATGTGTTTAAGATGACTTAAAAACGATTTATGAGCAGAGACACACATACTGCTTGCAGAGACAGATGTTAAATTACATGCAACATGCTGCTCATGTGTTTAAGATGACTTAAAAACGATTTATGAGCAGAGACACACATACTGCTTGCAGAGACAGAGATGGTAAATTACATGCAACATGCTGCTCATGTGTTAAAGATGACTTAAAAAGGATTTATGAGCAGAGACACAAATACTGCTTGCAGAGACAGAGATGGTAAATTACACATACTGCTTGCAGAGACAGAGATGGTAAATTACATGCAACATGCTGCTTATGTGTTTAAGATGACTTAAAAACGATTTAGTATAGAAAATGTTTTCTGCTAAAAAGTCTGGTATATATATATGCTTATATATAGGTGGCCTGTTTTTGGCCAGTAGAGACAGTGAAATATTATGATGAGACACACATACTGCTTGCAGATACAAAGATGGTAAATTACACATACTCCTTGCAGAGACAGAGATGGTAAATTACATGCAACATGCTGCTCATGTGTTTAAGATGACTTAAAAATGGTTTATGAGCAGAGACACACATACTGCTTGCAGAGACAGAGATGGTAAATTACATGCAACATGGTGCTCATGTGTTTAAGATGACTTAAAAACGATTTATAAGCAGAGACACACATACTGCTTGCAGAGACGGAGATGGTAAATTACATGCAACATGCTGCTCATGTGTTTAAGATGACTTAAAAACGATTTATGAGCAGAGACACA
This sequence comes from Lissotriton helveticus, assembly GCF_964261635.1. Lineage (NCBI taxonomy): Eukaryota > Metazoa > Chordata > Amphibia > Caudata > Salamandridae > Lissotriton > Lissotriton helveticus. The sequence continues at coordinate 1,314,991,259 of NC_136065.1, read as the reverse complement.
CATACTGCTTGCAGAGAAAGAGATGGTAAATTACACATACTGCTTGCAGAGACAGAGATGGTAAATTACATGCAACATGCTGGTTATGTGTTTAAGATGACTTAAAAACGATTTATGAGCAGAGACAATCATACTGCTTACAGAGACAGAGATGGTAAATTACATCCAACATGCTGCTCATGAAATATTATGAGCAGAGACACACATATTGCCTACAGAGACAGAGATGGTAAATTACACATACTGGTTGCAGAGACAGAGATGGTAAATTACATGCAACATGCTGCTTATGTGTTTAAGATGACTTAAAAACGATTTATGAGCAGAGACACACATACTGCTTGCAGAGACAGAGATGGTAAATTACATGCAACATGCTGCTCATGTGTTTAAGATGACTTAAAAACGATTTGTGAGCAGAGACACACATACTGCTTGCAGAGACAGAGATGATAAATTACACATACTGATTGCAGAGACAGAGATGGTAAATTACATGCAACATGCTGCTCATGTGTTTAAGATGACTTAAAAACGATTTAGTATGGAAAATGCTTTCTGATAAAAAGTCTGGTATGTACTGCTAGAGAATCTTAGGTAGCATGTCTGTTAGGCCTCTTACTTGCCAAAAAGGCTCTATGCTGTGTAATAAAGATGTGTGTAACACAGTAATAACATTTGTGTTTGTTTGGTTTTTTATTTTTTGTTGCTCAAATCCAAGAATCTAGAATGTAATTGAGAGTGTTCTGAACCTTTAAAACCATTTTTAAAGGTGAGTTTCTAATTTGTAAAGGGGATCTATTTTTCTGTAGTTTAAAATAATAAGAAAAAATTCTCTCAATGTTTCCACCATTTGTTTTGTGTTGTATCATTTTATCTTTTATGTGTATCTTGTCTGTATCTGCTTGCATTATTTATGTATGTTCTCATATAAGCATGGGCGGATTTTGCGGATCCACGATTCACGAATTTGCGGATTCACGGATCGTGGATCCGCAAAATCCGCGGATTTTGCGGATCGGCGGATTTGGGGGCGGGGCTTCCTCGAGTGTGTGGGCGGGGCCAAACGGACGGGGCTTCCATGCGAGCGCACATGCCTCTTGTGCATACAAAAGGTCAGAGACCGATCAGAGCAGCAGATTAAGAGACAGAAGCCCCTGGTCACAGGAACAGCACGGGGATTGCGCTCGTGAAAGTCAAAAATGCAAATGCCTCTGGCCAGCATCACAGCGGATTTTCGATGGTATATTTGGGAAGAAGGCACATCTGCCCAGCCTCCCAACGCTCACGATTTTTTTTGGGCTGATGAATGAGTCACTGCATTTACGCTTCAACTAGTTCCAGCGACCAAGTGTGTGTTACTATGCAATCGCGCCGAAGTGCGCAGGGGTCCCTTGAGTGAAATGTCCATCATAGTGGGTAAATGGCGGGAAGACGGTGCACACCTCGAGTGTGTGGGCGGGGCCAAACGGACGGGGCTTCCATGCGAGCGCACATGCCTCTTGTGTGTATAAAAGGTCAGAGACCAGCATCACAGCGGATTTTCGATGGTATATTTGGGAACAAGGCACACCTGCCCAGCCTCCACAACGCTCACGATTATTTTTTGGCTGATGAATGAGTCACTGAATTTAAGCTGCAACTAGGGCACATGCGTTATTGATATCTGCAAGTGTTTCCTGTTGAGGTTTATTTTTTGTGCCAGGACCGTCGTGCCAGAATGAACCCTGCCCTTCAGACACCATGTAAATAATTTACGATGGCGCCGGCAAGCTGCCAGCGCCATCCTGCAAAAGTTACTTAATTAGCTTCAACAGGAAGCTCCAACTGATAAAATAAAGCAGGCGCTCGAGCCCCTGCTTTATCTTATCTGTTAGAGCTTCCTGTCGAAGCTAATTAAGTAACCATTTGAGGATGGCGCTGGCAGCTTGCCGGCGCCATCGTAAATTATGCAGGCTTGAACTTTTGACCGCAAAATCCGCTCCGATCGCGGATTGCGGATTCTCGGTAAATTCGCGAGAGTTCGCGGATCGCGGATTTACCGAAAATCCGCAAAATCCGCGATCGGAGCGGATTTTGCGCTCATGCTTATTCTCATACTATTTTACTGTCTCTCTGCACTATCTTTTTATGGCACTGCTCCATGTGTTATATTCTTTGCAGTCCTACTTTATCTATCCTCTGCTTGTAACAGTTTACTGTCTGCATGCATTATTTCTTCTAAATCTGCATTATCTCTCTAACTCTGGCTGTACTATCTCTCTGCATCCGTTCTTGTGTAATTGCAGAGGCCTATTATGATTTGGCTGTTGGTGTGTGTTAGTTTATAGGTTCACACTCTCTGGTTGTACTGTTTTCTGTCTGTGTTCTCTATCTGCGATTCCTATGGGCCTTGAAGCCCATAGGAATCAATGGGCAATACCGATTCGGGATTTACCGAATTGGTAAATACCGAATCCTGCAAGGGTACAGGGGGTGTCACTTTGACACCCTCTAGCACCCCAAATACAGGCATGTGTGCCATGTGGCACACAGACATGCCCTAAGGGCATGTCTGTGTGTCACATGGCACAGGTGTGCATGAACAGATGTGCATACACAACTGAATTCGGTATTTTACCACCCAATAGGATTGAGTGGTAAAATACCGACTCTTAAGGGCCTGTGGCACTCTCAGGAGTGTCACCTACATGTGGAATTACCGAATCGGTAAAATTACCGATTTGGTATTTTACAGAATCGGAAAATTTACCGAATTGGTAAATTTACCGATTCTGTAAAATGCTGGCCCCTATATGCCGAATCCTAAATACCGGTCAGTAACGGGCGAAATCGGCCGTTACCGACCGGTATTTCCTTTCCTACATCTGGCCCAGTGTTATGTGACTAGGATCACAGTGTGAGTCTGTTTTAAAAAAAAGAGGAAGGTGGCAGATTAATTTGTGTAGTTAATGTATTTAAAAGTATGGTAATGTATGTACTTATAAAATTGGTTAAGGTCGTTTTTATTTATCTATTTATGAAAAAGATATAATTAAGTCTTTATATTTTTTTGGAAGGACCAGCAACATAATATTACAATATACAATGGAAGAGCATCAAGAAAACATTGCTTTGAATTTTGAAATCACAAGTGATTTATTAGAGGAACTGAAAGATGAACTTTTTCAGGAGGAAAATGAAAATGGAAATGAAGATTTTATGGATGAGAGTTTGGACAGTTCTTTTGTTGAAGTGGTAGAAGCATTTGAATTCGAAAATCAAAATTTTGTTTTTGAAATACCGGATGATGTCATGTTGCAAGTTTTATTGGAATATGAAATGTTTGACGAATACATTTGAGTCAGTCTTCTTGCAGTATTGATCGTTCATGTTTTTAATTAATATGAGAGTAAATGTTAGAGATTAGGGTCACAAACATTAATTCCACTATGACCCCCTACACCGCCTGAAAACTACTGTACTATTTTTAACCCTGAAATATTATTCTCAGCAAATACGTCTATAATTTTGACATATCAATGCTCTGCCATCAAGTCAGAAACAGCACTCACTACATGATTTCCTACTCTGTTCAGAGACTGTTGCTATGCCTTAATTTTACTTATAAACTGAACCAGTGTTTATATTATTTAGTGGTTATAATTTCTATGTTATATGTTAGTAGAGGTCTATATTATTTTTTTCTTTATTCATAACAGATTATAATTTTGAACAGAAAGAAAAATCAACATGCCGAACAAAAATGAAAAAAGGAAAAAACAAAAACAAACATACTATTCCAAGACAAAACAATTAGAAGAATTACGTAATCAACAAAAGACGGACAAAAAGAAGAGTGCTCCTGGTAAGACAACCAAGGATTTTCTAAAAAAATGATGTCAAAGTAAAAAAAAAAAGGATAATGTGGGAAAGGAAAAACATTTGGCAGTATCTACAAGGACAAATCAGAGAAAAAAGAGAAATGTTTCGCAACTCTGCGGTGAACAAATTAATAGACGTACTAATCAGTTTGCGGAAATCAGGAAACGTATGTTTTATAATAGAGTAGTTTTGAATTTGTTAAAAAATGAAAATGTCCTAAAAGGAAATCTGCTTTTTATAAGAAAAAAAAGTATATTGAGAATGTTGTTGAATGCGCATTTCAGACAAAAAAAGTTATTTGTTTTAGTAATTAATAGAATAAATACACTAAATAAAGGAATCAAAGTTTTAAAAGCTAAGTGTAAATGGAAAAGAGTAATTAATCGGACTAATTTCTGTGATGTTTTTTCTGGAAAATGGATGCATAGTTCAAGTTGTGAGCCATTTTTTAATGAAGAGAGTTACTTTCAAACTAATGATTTGTTGCATGCAGTTGACACCAGTGGTCGGCCATAAGAGGTGAAGGACGGTTGTCCTATTGAAAAAGAGAAAATTGTGCCTAGAAATACAGAAGAGGTGATAGCTGATGAAGTTTTAGGGAGACGTCCTAAGGCTCCTGTCTACACTTGGAATTGTAGTAGTATTTGCAGTGTACGACAGGATTCAATTGATTTCTTTCACAATTTCTTATGTAAGTATGCTAAGAAAGGTCTTAAACAAAAAGTTAAAATGTTGCAAGAATTAGACCCTTGCAGAGTGAGAGAAAAAACAGGTCTGCAAGGCATTCTCTTGCTTGTCTTCCTAAAAAAGTATGCCAGGGTGTTTTTCACCATTTCAGGATGTTAGCAGTGCATCATACCGAAGTAAGGAAATTAGTGAGAAGGTTGTATTATGCAAAAAGTCCAGCAGTTAAGCTCAAACAGTTAAATAGTGCTCTTTTGCATGGATCTGAATTAGATGTAAAGAAGATATGTGAAGAAATTGAGGTTAGTTACTTTGGTCCAGAAGAAGACAGTGCAGAAACTGATACAGTAATAGATAGAAATGTGGTAGAAAATGTCTGGAATTTTAATACTGAAAATTTTGAACAGGAAGTAACAAAGTTTAAGGTTATTGCAGGTGAAAAACCAAATTTTCCTTGTGTGTGTTGTCGACCCACTCATTACAAAAATCAAACCAGGTTAGTTGATTTATATTTAAAAAGTGAAGAGGAAAATAATTATGAGTGGAAAAATTTTGCAACCTATTTGTTGGTAGAAAATTGTTTTGATTTGGGTTCTGATCAACGTATTTGTAAATATTGTTATAATAAATTAAGTGATAATAGAATGCCTGCTAGAGCTGTACATAATAATCTTGAGTTGGTGAGTATTCCATCTGAACTGAGACTATTCTGATTCAGTGTGTGCATCCATTTCAGGCTATTGTTCGTATGGAGCCTAAGACAGGAAAATTAAATCCTTCAGATTTACAAAGAGTATTAAAGGGAAGAGTTGTATAGTTGCCCCTTGATTTAAAGAAAAACATTGAGACAATTGGTGTTGAAAATATACAAGAGGAACCTTTAGTTACTCTAGTTAATGGTGTGCCTACAAAGAGTAAGAAAATCTGGCAAGATTTAGTGGATGTTAGAAAAGTCAAAAAGGAAACGTTGTATTTGGTCAAAAACAATAAATACTTTAAAAATGTATACGTAGAAGAAGAAGAAATAAATGAAGAAGAGGAAATCGATTTGCCTGCTGGACAAATTGAAAAAGTAGATGTGTGCAGAAGTGAAGAAATTTATGAACATTACAGTGTTCATCCACTGCATTCCAAAGAAGCAATGGGGAATGCTATTGAATTATTTCAGATGAAAAAAGCAGAAGGAACTCCCATTAGTGTATGGGAAGAGAACTTGGAAGCTTGTTGTTTTCCTCAGTTATTTCCAACAGGTCAAGGTGCACGATACGATGACCGACCTATGCAAATTCCTGCATCTGAATACCGGACAACAAGATTATATGCAGAAGATGCGAGATTTCGTCTATGTATTCCATATTTGTTTCATCTTCTGTTTGAAAGTGACTTATCTGGACTTTCTTATGCAGTAAACCATATACTAAAAAGTGGAGTACATCTGCAAAATGTTTCAGCAAGGGAGTTTATGGATAAAGTCCAACAGAAAGACACTGTTTTGGATTCTCACCTAATTAATCTAATGGCATGTCAACGTGGTACTAATGAGTATTGGTACCGTCGTCGTGGAGATTTGAAATGTATGCTAAGAAACTTAGGAGCACCTACATGGTTTCTAACTCTAAGCTGTGCTGAGTATGCTTGGGAAGATTTACTTGAATTTCTTCAAGAGGCAAATGCAAACATCGAAAATATAGAGTACAAGACACCTGGAGAACTGTGCTCTTTGGATCCAGTTAATGTTTGCAGATATTTTAATCATAGATTTGAAGCTATGATGTCTTTTATTACAAACAAAAAAATCCTCCTCTTGGCGAAGTTCTGGATTTCAAGCGAGAGGTGCTCCTCATATTCATATGCTATTGTGGATCAAAGATGGTCCCAAATTTGGATAAGACTCAGATGACACTGTACTGTCTTTCATTGAAGAATATGCAACATGTGATATACCGAAAAGTACAATTGATAAGGACTTAAGAGGGAAAGTGTTACGATTTCAAAGCCATCGTTTTGGCACATATTGTCGACGACAATTCAAATCAAAGGATAAATTATGTACCAAATGTCGTTTTGGATTTCCACGAGCAGTAATTCCAAAAGGAAGAGTGAACAATTTTATGTCGTCTTTGCGACATACTGTTACAAGAAAATCACCAAAAAATACGTACAATTTAAGAAGAAACGAAGAGTCAAAATACATAAATGACTATAACCCAGTCATTTTGTCCATGTGGAATGCTAACATGGATATTCAATATGTTTCAGACAACTCTATTGCTGTGGCTCGATATGTAACGTCTTACATCACCAAATATGAAAAGACGGAACTAAAGGATATGTGGGAAGACATTTCTCATGAAAAGAGCCTAAGTAAGAAATTGTAAACCTACAGTTTGAAGATGTTATCTCATCGAGGAAATTGGAGCATATGAATGTTGTGATCGATTATCATCAGCAAGTCTTTACGCAAAATCTCGTACAATCATTTGGGTGAGTTTAGGACTGGCAAGATCACGAAACCGAGTTTTGAAAACTGTTCAAGAAATTGAATATTTAGCAGAGAAAGAACCAAACAGTACAGACATTCTGAAGACAAACATGTTGATACATACTATCCAAATAGAAGTAATCTGCTTGAAAACATTTGTCGGTATGAAATACTACAAAACTACACTTTTAAAAGGAATATTACAGAGGATATTGATAAAGGTGTATATGCTGTGATTGGATGTGAAGGATGTCTGGTGAAACAAAGAAAAGGGTATTTGATTAATCACCAAAAGCTGAGTGGTGAAACTCCTGACAAAAGAGAATTTTACTATTTAGCTCTTTTGCAACTCTTTAAACCATGGCGTAAAGAAGAGGAACTACTTGGTGACTTTGACAGTTATGAAGATTCATTCAACGCATCTCAAAATAGTATAGAATGTCCTGTTTTGAGTAATTATCTGCAAATGTTGAAGGACGAAATAGAGCAAGAAACAACAATAGCAGCAGAGATTGCTAGAGACAGTTCTCCAGATAGTCAAAATTCTGCATCGTTGAGTCAAGATCCACTTGGACAACTAGTTATCCAAATTGAAGCAGCCACTGCCATGGATGAGGTTGAAAGAGCAATGGAACAAGTTCAAGAGGATGTAATAAACTTAGAAGAATTGGAAAAGCAACTTAATCTTGAGCAAAAACAGATATATGATGAAGTGACAGAGCAGATTGAGCATGGTTTTGGTCATGAGAAAAAAGAATGCTCATGTATGTCATTTCAACCTGTCCGACTATATGTGAGTCGAGAAGCTGGAACTTGAAAAAGTTTTCTAATTAAAGGAATTGCTACATATCTACAGCAAAGAACGGACTCATCACTCTCTTGTGTTGTTACTGCTCCAACTGGGTTGGCAGCACACAATATTAAAGGGATTACTTTACATCATTTATTGATGCTGCCAGATGAACAAGAAAATAAATTACAATACCACAAGCTATCTGGAGAAGCTTGTTGTGAAGTTTCTGGAGTCCTTAAAAAAATGAAACCTCTCATTATTGATGAGGTAAGCATGGTATCAAATCTAATGCTTGCCTTTGTGCATTTAAGAATGCAACAGATTCTTAAAACAGAGTATGATGTGTTATTTGGAGGCAAACACGTCATAGTTTTTGGGATATCTACTGCAGCTAACTCCTGTAAAAGGACAACCTGTATTTATAACTGTGACACATGAAGACACCAGAAAGTGCCTGGGAAGTATTGGAAATGTTAATATATGGTCACATTTCAAATATACTGAACTTATTCAAAATATGCGACAGGCAAAGGATACTAAATATGGAAATATTCTCCAAGATATAAGAATTGGAAAACTAAGTGAACATGCCAAAGAAACTTTACAAACACGATTACTTTCCAATTTGTTTCCAAATGAAAATAATGTGGCAGAGAAAATATATATTAAAGAGGCAGAAGATAAATCAGTTATATGCCTGATGCCAACTCTACACGAATGTTCTATGTTCAATGAAAAAATTTTGAAGTTGGAAAATCAAGAAATTAAGAAACTGGAAGCTAAAGATAGAATAGAGCATGAAGGAAATACTATTATTTTGTCAGAAAGGTTGAAGTTAAAATTGGATTCTTTAGAGAAATCAATATCTAAAACTGCCGGTTTAGAAAAGAATCTGTATGTATGTTTAAAATGTCGTATTATTTTACGAAGAAATTTACATGTGGAAAGAGGTTTGGTGAATGGAGCAATGGGTAATGTTGTTGGTTTTATTAATTACCCAAATAGAGATGAGATTGAATTTTTAAAAATCAAATTTGATGGAATTGAAGAGGTACAACAAGTCAGTCGTTGTTCAAATCGATTTTTGCTTGTAAAAGATTTATATGTCAGAGGAAAACAGTTTCCTGTTTGTTTGGCATATGCGGTGACTATTCATAAATCTCAAGGTTTGAGTGTAGATAGTGCTTTGATAAATATTGGAAGTACTGTGTTCAAAGAGGGTATGGCCTATGTTGCTTTATCTCGTGTTAGAACTTTATCTGGATTGTATCTGATTGATTTTGATGAGACAAAGATTAGTGCAGATCTAAATTGTGTGAAAGAGTATAACAGGTTAAGAAGAGAATATGCTCCTAGTTTACCTCAATATCCTTTAATTGAAAAGTGTGTGGTAGGTCGAAAAAGGAGATATGAGGAAAAATGTACTGAAGTAGTTAAGAAACGAAAACAAATAAATGAACCTGTGATTGGTAGCAAAAAGCAAAAAGTTACTACTGAAGAGATTGTTGGATGAAAACAGTTCTGGTGTCAACTGCTATGCAAATGTACTGGTTAATGTTGTTTTTTTTCTTAAAATTTACAGCAACAGATTGTTGAAAATTGAGACCAAATATTTTGTTGTTCACTAAATTCTGTGTTTCAGAAATGTAACAGTGATAATAGTCAAATAGGAAATGTTTCTGAACTTTGAAATGTTTTAGACATATATACTGGACTAAATCAATTTTCTCAGAATATTCAGCAAGATTGTCAAGAATTTATTATGTATATGCTTACAGTTTTACAAGATGAAGGTGTAGATATTGATAGTCTTTTTGGCCTATGTTATAAATGGCAGCATAATTGCGACAATTGTTCATTTTCAAGTTTTACTGATATACACACTGAAAGATTTATATATTTAACATCACCAGACTGTAAAGCAGTGTCTTTCAATAATCTAGTTAGAGATGCGCATCAAAACATGGTCTGTTCTCAATGTAACTCAGAAATGTTATCAACATTATTTATCAGAAGACATGGACAGTATGTAATTTTAATGTTCCAACGATGCAGACCTGATGGAACAAAATTGACAACTTCAATAAAAAAAATTGTGGCTTCTCAACTATCAATTTCTGGAAGAACTTTTGTAACTGTAGCAATTATCTTCCATGATGGTCCTTCAACAACATCAGGACATTACACAGCTTATTTGAAATTTCCAACAGGCTGGACTCACTGTAATGATAGTCAATTGACTGTTATAAAACGTTTGCCTTTTGACTTACCAAATTCTTATCTGGTGTTTTTGCAACCCAAATTTCAGTAAAATTACTTGGCGTAGGAAGATTACTACTGTTAAGAAAAGATACACTGTTGGTCAGAAATATCATGCGAGTGAGGGTGATGGATTTTAAAAACGGAAACTTGTATTTGGCATAGTGAGAGTATCAGGTACAGTTTTAAGTAATGTTTAATGGAACAGAACACGTTGGAACGTTTTATTCTAAAGGTCGGGAAAAGAATGGTTAAGAGTACAATTAAGTAATTTTCAAAATAAGGACTTTACTCATACTATTTGGCCGTGAGGAATAGTATCTGAGAACAAAATGACTACTTCAGATAAATGTTGGTAAAACATGCTTATACAGAAGTTTATTGAGAGGTATTTAAAAATAACTCATATTATTTTATTCATTTGTGATTGTTGAAGATGTAGCAAACTTCCACAAGAAATTGCGATTTAGAGAAAAACATTTAAGACATGTTTTTTTCTCATATTTACACTATGTAATCAAATGTTGTCTGGGTTTTTTAAACACAATCATTTTGATTGTGGTTTTTTTCCCCGCTGTTATATGATGAGTAGTATTGAGCTCACTATTGATAGTGAAAATCAATATATTCTGAGAACAGCAAAAATAAATCATATAACATATTGTACAAGTTATTTTGTATTTTGTATTCACAAATATTTATTATAACTGTTTTGTTTATTCTCTTCCACAGATATTACATTTATAAGGTAAGTACGACTAATAAAAAAGTACTTTTTCATTAGTTTTTTATTTCTGTTTCTCCCTATCCTTCCCTCACTCTCTCTCTGGTACCCTAACTCCCTTCATCTCCTCACTTTGTCAGTCCCCTTCTCTCACGGTTACTCCCTTTAACTCATCTACATTTCATCATTTACCTTTCTTTGCTCCTTCCCTGAGACCCCTTCTGTCACTGTTTCATTCACTCCCTCTGTCTCTTTCCTTTCTCCTCCCCTTGTCTCATGCTCACTCGCCTTTATCCACCCTCTATCACCCCTGTTTCCTCAATCTCAATCCCCTTCTCTTACCCAACCTCACCCCTGTTCCCTTACTCTGCTTCCTTCACTTCTCCTCATTCTCTATACTTCAATCCATACTTCAGTTCCCTTAGCCTACTCTATTTCCGTTTGTCCATCCCTTACACTCCTTCCCTGTCTCTACCCCATTCACCTTCTCTTACTCACTCTTCTTAACTCTATTTCTCTTAGTGCCTTAACACTCTTCTTAACTCACTCCTCTACCCTTAGTCCTTTTGTTTTACACATTGTTTCTCTCATCTTGCATTTTCTCATCACACTCTCCTTTCCTCCCTCACCATACTTTCCTTTCCACAGTCATTCCCTCAGTCCCTTCCTCTCTTACACTCAGTCATCTTAGTCATTGATTTATACACTACACATTCTGTCCCGGTCTCTGTCTCCCTTTCTCTTCCTTTGTTTCACTTTCTGTTACCTGCAGTCCTACTTTTTTTTCTTTTATGAAATGTATATTATAACTCATTTTTTTCTTTTCTTCCACAGATAGTATATTTTTAAAAGAAATGTACTATTTGTTTGTTACTATTTCTAAGGTAATTATGAAAAACAGAAATACTTTTTAATCACTCTCTTACTTCTCTTTGTGTCTTGGTCATTGTTAAATCTATCTCTTATTCGCCTTCCTTAACTGTTTTTACTTTCCTTTAGTTTTCTTTACTTATCCCCATTATTTCCCTTCTTTCTTCTTTACAGTCTTTCTTTCATTATTAATACTGTTTTTTGAGCCTCAATCACCTTGTCTAACTACCTTTTTCTCTCTCTGTCCTTTACTTGTCTTTCCTATCTTCTACTATCACTCCGTTTGTCTTGCTTTTTTTCCATTACTCTTTTCCCCTCACTCTTATATCCCTTCCCTCACTATCACTGCCCTTTACTGAATCTCACTCGTCTAATAGCACTACATGTTCTTTTCTCTGTGCATCACTCCCATTCCTTTTCTTCTTCTCCAATTTCTTCAGTACCCCTCTTTTTTTTTTACCTCACTTAATCTGTCAATCTTGCTCCCTAATTTATTTTTCTCATTCCCTTGTGCTACCTCCTTTTCAATAACTCTCTCACTCATATTTTGAATATTTTTTTCTCCTTCTTTTATTGTGTGTAACTCAGTCTAACTTCTCTTCCTGACTGTATCTCACCCCTTTTCTCTTTTCCTCTCTCTTTCCATTATTCTCCTTAACACTCTTTCAATCATTTAATTCCTCAGGGGCAAATTTAAAAAACCCATTGCGCCTCTTTTATACCGCCAGTGCATCAGTTTTACGCAGTGGCAGAGCAAAAGAAGTGCAATAGTGCAGAGAGATGCATCACGTTGTTAAACCCTGCACCACATGAAACCAGTCTCAGGTTTCATGTGGGCATTTCCACACAGGGGTAGGTGTTTCGTCACAAGAACTCCTTTGAAAAGTGATTCATTGAAATCTACAAGATTTCACTGAGTCACTTCACCAACACTAATGTGTCAAAACATTGCATCTGTTGAAGCAGGTGTAAAGGTTGACATAGCACGTTACAGATAGAGGAAGTTGGAAAGGTGCTGGAGTTGCGTACTGCATGCAACAGAATTTCAATACTGTGCAAACTTTCAGCCCTAGATGTGATGTACATCATGAGTGGTGCAAGGATTAATTTGTGTATCGCATCTTTCCTGGTGCATCTTTACTATTTTGCAGAGATGTATTGGGTAACATAAATCTGTCCCTCTGTCCCATTCCCTTTCTATGCTTTCCTAATTCCCTTCATTCTCTTATTCAATATTTTTATCACTAATTTACCAATTCTCACTTTAACTTACCTCCCTTTTATCATCCTCAAATCCCCTTCCTTCATCATCTTTCCATTTCCTTTACCTTCACTCCCCTAACCCTACTCTATGTATCTCTCTTTGTCCCTTACTGTCTGTCCATATATTCATCCTCACTCCCCTTCTGTGAGTCCTGCACCTTTACTTTCTTTTCCATACTGTTCTTCCCATAATATTTAATTTCCTTTAACTCACTACCCTACCTTTAAACATCTTGGGGCAAATTTACAAGCCTTTTACGCATCTTTTGCGCCGCTGTTGCGTCACTTTTGTGACACAGCAGCGGTGCAAAAGATGCGCCATGGTGCATGTTATTTACAACGTGATGCATCTGGGAGATGCGTCACATTGTAAAGCCCTGTGCCTTAAGGAAGCGTTATGGTGCAGGGGGGGGGGGCGTTCCTGCGCAGGAAAGCCTGCTAAAAGTGGCTAAGTGAAATCTACAAGATTTGACTCAATCACTTTTAGACCATGTCAAAACCTTGCGCCTGCTTGAAGCAGGCGTAAAGCTTGAAGCAGCATTGAAGCAGCATTAGTTGAATGACCCCCCAAGGAGCATTGGTGGAGCTGCATCGCACATATGATGCAACTCCAGCAATGTGAAACCTTTACAACACAGATGCGTCACGCATATGTGCCGTTTTTGCCCCATGTTGTGCCACATTGTAAATATGGCACATCAGTGGTGGCACACAGGTGGTTTTGCTTGTCATAGGTTATGTGGCGCATCCATGCTAATTTGCAGAGATGTACCATGTAACGTACATCTGTCCTGTAGTTTCAGTCACTCTTTTACTTCACTATGTTCAGTCACTATACTTCCTTTACCTCACTCATTTGCTCAGTCCCTTACTCCGTTTTTGTCATTCATTTCATTTACAACAAGGGGTGGTGAGGGACAGAGTCTCTGAATTAAGCAGAATACTCTCACCCAGTCAAGAGATCAGGGCTAGATCCAACACCGTTTTTTGGCTCATTGCACCATCCCAGTTTCAGAACCTGGCTGTATGCAAATTAGTCTGTTCCTGTCCCAGTGCATGATGGGAACAGGGCAAACCAAACTACAAAAGCCAATTCTTACACTGGGAAGGAAACAAGCTTCCGGGGACCGGTTTCTGGCATTACAGCCGTCTTCGGCCCGGCTTGCTTGAATCCTGATGGTGCAATGAGCAAGGGACTCATGTCTGAGTATACCCTTCCACGTTTAGGGTGGACAAAATTATTTACAACAAGGGGTGGTGAGGGACAGAGTCTCTGAATTAAGCAGAATACTCTCACCCAGTCAAGAGATCAGGGCTAGATCCAACACCGTTTTTTGGCTCATTGCACCATCCCAGTTTCAGAACCTGGCTGTATGCAAATTAGTCTGTTCCTGTCCCAGTGCATGATGGGAACAGGGCAAACCAAACTACAAAAGCCAATTCTTACACTGGGAAGGAAACAAGCTTCCGGGGACCGGTTTCTGGCATTACAGCCGCCTTCGGCCCGGCTTGCTTGAATCCTGATGGTGCAATGAGCAAGGGACTCATGTCTGAGTATACCCTTCCACGCTTAGGGTGGACAAAATTATTTACAACAAGGGGTGGTGAGGGACAGAGTCTCTGAATTAAGCAGAATACTCTCACCCAGTCAAGAGATCAGGGCTAGATCCAACACCGTTTTTTGGCTCATTGCACCATCCCAGTTTCAGAACCTGGCTGTATGCAAATTAGTCTGTTCCTGTCCCAGTGCATGATGGGAACAGGGCAAACCAAACTACAAAAGCCAATTCTTACACTGGGAAGGAAACAAGCTTCCGGGGACCGGTTTCTGGCATTACAGCCGTCTTCGGCCCGGCTTGCTTGAATCCTGATGGTGCAATGAGCAAGGGACTCATGTCTGAGTATACCCTTCCACGCTTAGGGTGGACAAAATTATTTACAACAAGGGGTGGTGAGGGACAGAGTCTCTGAATTAAGCAGAATACTCTCACCCAGTCAAGAGATCAGGGCTAGATCCAACACCGTTTTTTGGCTCATTGCACCATCCCAGTTTCAGAACCTGGCTGTATGCAAATTAGTCTGTTCCTGTCCCAGTGCATGATGGGAACAGGGCAAACCAAACTACAAAAGCCAATTCTTACACTGGGAAGGAAACAAGCTTCCGGGGACCGGTTTCTGGCATTACAGCCGTCTTCGGCCCGGCTTGCTTGAATCCTGATGGTGCAATGAGCAAGGGACTCATGTCTGAGTATACCCTTCCACGCTTAGGGTGGACAAAATTATTTACAACAAGGGGTGGTGAGGGACAGAGTCTCTGAATTAAGCAGAATACTCTCACCCAGTCAAGAGATCAGGGCTAGATCCAACACCGTTTTTTGGCTCATTGCACCATCCCAGTTTCAGAACCTGGCTGTATGCAAATTAGTCTGTTCCTGTCCCAGTGCATGATGGGAACAGGGCAAACCAAACTACAAAAGCCAATTCTTACACTGGGAAGGAAACAAGCTTCCGGGGGCCGGTTTCTGGCATTACAGCCGTCTTCGGCCCGGCTTGCTTGAATCCTGATGGTGCAATGAGCAAGGGACTCATGTCTGAGTATACCCTTCCACGCTTAGGGTGGACAAAATTATTTACAACAAGGGGTGGTGAGGGACAGAGTACTCTGCTTAATTCAGAGACTCTGTCCATCACCACCCCTTGTTGTAAATAATTCATTTCATTTAGTCATTTATACACTACACATTCATACAAAAGAAAGATGACACAGTGCGTAACTGATAGAGCTCTTTTTGGAAAAATAAGTTAGTTCTGAAAAGAACTTTTTTTTGTTTTGTTGTTTCATATTTTTTTTTTCTTTTTTGAAAGTTTTATATTTTTTTTGATTTTTCTAACAGGAACAGAAATCTTCAACTGAAACACTGTTCAACAGGAACAAAAGAAATCCAAAGTTTGAAAAAATGTATCTTCTCTGGGAGCATTGATGTTCATTAATTCTGCGCTCAACCAGAGTAAGGCTCTGCTCCCCGTACACAAAAATTTCACAACATTTGTTGCATCTCATGTGGACTTTGCATAAGAATGGTCTTAGGTCCATCTGTGCAGTTGATGGAGATGCAGGTCGTCCTCCAGATGATGTGCTGGCCACAGCTGGTGGTATTTGTGTGGCCAGAGCTCTTGTTGATGCCTGTGCAAATTGCACAGGGTGCACTTGTCTGACATGCCTTATCATAGTGTGAATTGAAAATGAGTACTTTTTGGATGGATTTCCTCTGGATAAAACAGTGCCACATATAGTACAAGTGACTTTCGGGGCATTCACTTTTTTAAGTCCTTCAGGAAACGTAAAACATTTCAATATAAAAGATTCCTTGCCTTTTCTTTGTGGAAGCTGATAATCTTCCCCAGATTCAGAAGAAGAATCCTGTCTTACAGCCATTTCAGATAATTCTCTGGAAACTTCAAAAAGGCTCCTTCTCCCATGAGAGTAAGACAGATAGTGAGGGAAGTGGGTGGTTTTCCTGAAGATTCTAGAGTTGAAACTACTATGAACCAATGAAAAGTGTTGTTTTTGTGTGACATGACTTAACGTGCGCGCTCGGGTGCGCGCACGTGGCGCGCGCACCCGGTCGCGCACGTCGCTTTAAAATGGCGTTTTGCCCGATTTTCATAAAAGTTTCAAAACGTAAAAAGGAGGCAAGGTAGAGACACCCTGACCTCCTAGACCTTCTCAAGGGGTCCCAGAAGAATCTCGACGGGTCAAAAAAACGTTTTTTTGTTGTTGAAAAACAGAACGCACTTAGTCTCAAAATGGCGTCCAACTCGATTTACATAAAAGTTTCAAAACGTGAGAAGGAGGCTTGGAAAACACTCCCTGACCCTCTAGGTATTCTCAGGGGGTCCAAAAACAACTCCGACGGGCAAAAAAACCTTTTTTTTTTAAAAACAATTTGCGGGGTGCGCGCACCCAGTCGCGCACCTCACAATTGAATTAAAATTAAAAAAAAGTCAAGTCATGTGACTCAAAAACAAAATTTTTCATTGGTTAATATTAGTTACAGATCTAGAATCTTCAAAACCCCACCCATTTCCCTCACTATTTGCTTTATTCTCCTGGAAGAAGGACACTTTTTGGAGCTGGAGGCAGAAAAAAGAACAGGATGGCAGAAAGACAAGAAACATCATCTTCTTCTTCTGACTCCCACATGGAATATCGTCAGCCAGCTAAGAAAGGAAAATCTTCTTATATTTGGAAGTTTTTTACTTTTCCTGAGCATCAAAAAAAGGTAAATGCTCCTAAAGTAACGTGTACCCTTTGTGGTACTGTTCTTTCAAGGGGAAACCCTCTTAAAAAATACTCTTTTTGTATCCATACCATGTTAAGACATGTGAAAAATGTGCACCCTGTGCAATATGCCCAAGCAGCCACAAGAGCTCTGGCCCAGCAGATTCCACCAGCTGTGGCCAGCACATCTACAGCTCCACCTCCATCGCCAGCAACAGCAGAAATGGACGTTAGGGCATATTTGGCACATGTTCATATGGGGTGCAACACATGTTTTGATATTATTGTTTATGGAGAACACAGCCTGAATCTAATTGAACGCAGTATTCAGAGTCATAAATGCTCTGAAAGGAGATCATTTTTTTTCTATTTTTCATTTATTTTGTTCTGGTTGAACAGTTTCCTTGTTGCAGCTCCTGAATTTTCTTTTAAAAAAATCTAAAAATTTAAAAAAGAAAAAAAACTGTTCTTTTCAGAACTCATTCAATTCTCTAAAAAGAGTTATATTCTTAAACACTGTGTCGTTCATTTTTTTGAACGAAAGTGTAGTGCATAAATGAGTGATTGAAATGACTGAGGGAAGGAAGGGACTGAGTGAAAGAGTGAGAAAAGGGGAGTATGGTGAGTGACAAAAGAGGAGTTGAAGAGTAACTGAAAGAAGGGGACTAAGGGTAGAGGAGAGAGTTAAAGGGACTGAAAAACCTAAAGGAGGGGCAATAAAGAAAGGAGAAAAAGAACTATTTTCAGTGTTTTGATGTTGTATTTAAATTCATAATAAAAAAAAAGAATTTTACACATATTTTATTTAGGGGTTAGCATTTAAAAAACCTTGCAAATTCAGTAAATAAAACCATAGGTTTTACACACGTTATAGTTAGGAATGAGCATTTAAAAAACCTTGCAAATTCACTGAAAAAACCATAGGTTTTAAACACGTTATAGTTAGGAATTAGCATTTAAAAAACCTTACAAATTCACTGAAAAAACCATAGGTTTTACACACGTTATAGTTAGGAATTAGCATTTAAAAAACCTAGCAAATTCATTGAAAAAACCATAGGTTTTATAACAGTTATAGTTAGCTGGACAATTTACTCATACAAAACCATTGAAATTCCCACGTTATAGTTAGTTGTACTCACTATAACTGGCGCGCCCGCAAAGCACTGCTAATGATGTCACATATTACATCACTCATGACATAGTCAGTGACATCACTCATGACATCACTCATGACATCTCAAATGACATCACTGATGACATCATCCTTGTGAAAAATGGCAGACTCTCTCTCAGTGTAATATAAGTTTTGATACACATATTGACAAATAGAATCAAATAATTACAAAACAATGTAGAAACTAATTCCACTTACAACAATCTATTCAGAAATTGCAAAATCTACATACACATTCGCACATTCACCAACATATCTATATAGTTACTAATACACACACTCATTCATCATAAATACGCATTCATCTATACATTTTGTTACAAAACGACACTCATCCTTGGAGTTACTCACACACATACTCACACAAGCAAACAAATGATAAAACAACCATACACTTGCTTATACAGCTATACATACACCACTGCTCTTACTTCTACAGAAACGTACATATACTTTTTTACTAAAACTATCTCTTATAGGAACAAAAAAGTATTTATACAGAAACTCTTACAATTTCTCACTCTCACACATACTTACCTTGCATCAATTCTTACTTATAGTAATTTAAAACATATGAAATTACTTATAAAGAAATGATTCTGACAGTCATTCAATCACTAACACACCTATACACACACTCATCCAACCATACAGTCGTCAACACATGCTGTCTTCAAAACATATGCAAACAGTAAGGCACTCATTCATTCATATATGCACAAAGTAATACCTCCCACCAAACTTAACAGACACTCATACTAATACTCAAAAAACTAACTAATAACCCATATAAACAGTCATGTAACTACTCACCAACCTAAGCATCCGTCTATAGATAAAGGGAGACAGTGATACAGATATTTACAACTTTAAACAATAAATGGTAATACATATATTTATTAACATACACTTAATAAATTAGTTATACAATCAATAAAAAAAAAACATCCATTTAAACTCTAATTTAATCGTTTGTTCTTCCATCGATTTTTAAGTACACATATATAAAGATACACATTCACTGGATGATGTCATCAGTGATGTCATTTGAGATGTCATCAGTGATGTCATGAGTGATGTCACTGACTATGTCATGAGTGATGTAATAAGTGACGTCATTAGCAGTGCTTTGCGGGCGCGCCAGTTATAGTGAGTACAACTAACTATAACGTGGGAATTTCAATGGTTTTGTATGAGTAAATTGTCCAGCTAACTATAACTGTTATAAAACCTATGGTTTTTTCGATGAATTTGCTAGGTTTTTTAAATGCTAATTCTTAACTATAACGTGTGTAAAACCTATGGTTTTTTCAGTGAACATTTATATATATATGATCAAGACCGTCGAAACACATCAGGGATGAAGGCATTAGCCTGTGATGTTGATGGAAAACAAATAAAGTAATAGATATTCGTACCTCAAAGGAGTCCGTACCTGCTTTGCTTGTTGGAGTGTGTTGGATTAAAGGATTTATATATATACATATATATATATATATATATATATATATATATATATATATATATATATATATATATATATATATATATATATATATATATATATATGTATATATATATATTACCTACTGGCGGTCGCCAGTAGGTATATATAGTTAGGAGTTTTTTCTCTATGGGATTTTTGAAAATTCTATGTCTAATAACTTTGGCGTTTGTGGACAGAATTGGCTGAAATTTTCAGGAAAATGGAACATTTTGTTTCTGAGCAGCCCCTGAAAATTTGAGGGGGGTTTGTCAAGGGGGGGCCGAGAAAAAAGGGGGGTCCCAAAACGTGTTTTTAACATTGAGTTTTCCATAGGGCGGTTGGCCTCACTTTTAGCCCGAACGGCTGAATGGATTTGCACGAAACTTGGCAAAATTGTGGGGACTGGTAGCCCGATGTGCCTTTGCTAGGTCTCAATATATGTGCTCCAGTGGATTTTGAGAAATTAACGTTCAAAAAAAGATATATATCTGTAACAGCGGACCAGGCAGCGCTCCGGTTCGCGGACTTTACGCGTTACGGAGCTTTGTGAAGCGAAGCTGATTGGTTCTCCGGCGTCTGTAAACATTCCAAACAGTCCGTAGCGGCCGCCATCTTGTCTCTCGGTAGGATCGAGAGACAAGAGGAGGCCAAAGCGAAGGGGCAAATGACCATAAGGGGGCATAGTAGATCCTCCCTGACCCTCTAGGTTTGATGTGGAGGTTTTAAAAGGGCCCCGCGGGGCAAAAAAAAATAAATAATAATAGTCGAACGGCTGAATGGATTTGCACGAAACTTGGCAAAATTGTAGGGACTGGTAGCCCGATGTGCCTTTGCTAGGTCTCAATATATGTGCTCCAGTGGATTTTGAGAAATTAACGTTCAAAAAAAGATATATATCTGTAACAGCGCTCCGCTTCGCGTACTTTTCGCGTAACGGAGCTTTGCGAAGCTGATTGGTTCTCCGGCGTCTGTAAACATTCCAAACAGTCCGTAGCGGCCGCCATCTTGTCCCTCGGTAGGATCGAGAGACAAGAGGAGGCCAAAGCGAAGGGGCAAATGACCATAAGGGGGCATAGTAGATCCTCCCTGACCCCCTAGGTTTGATGTGGAGGTTTTAAAAGGGCCCCGCGGGGCAAAAAAATAAAATAATAATAATAATCGAACGGCTGAATGGATTTGCACGAAACTTGGCAAAATTGTAGGGACTGGTAGCTCGATGTGCCTTTGCTAGGTCTCAATATATGTGCTTCAGTGGATTTTGAGAAATTAACGTTCAAAAAAAGATA
Organism: Lissotriton helveticus; assembly: GCF_964261635.1. Taxonomy (NCBI): domain Eukaryota; kingdom Metazoa; phylum Chordata; class Amphibia; order Caudata; family Salamandridae; genus Lissotriton; species Lissotriton helveticus. The sequence goes on along the minus strand of NC_136065.1, from coordinate 1,314,970,089 downwards.
TATATCTGTAACAGCGCTCCGCTTCGCGGAGATAAAATGATCTCTGTATTACCTAGCTGTTGCTAACACCAGTTAGCGACCGCTAGTAGGAGATAGTGACCATCTTGGGCCCCACTTTGCATGTCAGTGATATTTATCACTAATGACATGCAAAGTGGGCATGCCAAGATGTTAGCGACTGGAAACAGTCGCTAACATCGCTATCTCCTATTACCAACTTTTGGAGATATTCGCGCTAAGCGCGAATATCTCCAAAAGCTACCACCTGCCCTGAGCAGTTCTTAGCCATGTTATCCAATGGGAGGTGGATAACATGGCTAAGAGCATTAGCTCGGTAATGCATGAATATCGGTGAGTTTTCAGCGATATTAATGCATTGCGGTCGTTTTTTATGGCATTTGCGATAAACCTTGATAATAGCAAGGTTTATCTGCGATAATTTCTGACGATGCTTAGCGGTAAAAAATTCGTTGCTAAGCATCGTTAGGGATAAATATCGCTTAACTTTGGTAATATGCCCCAACGTCTGTTAACGTTCGATTCGAAGGAAATCAGGAAGTGTTGAAAAACATTGTCTGCGCCATCTTGCCTTTTTTCAAATGCCACACTTTTGTTGTGCACGGCAGCCATTTTAGATGACTTGACCAGACCCACTCTCTGCACGCGGTCGATCCTTAGCATGGCTCCCCACCCTCGCAAGCGTCTCCCCCAGGCACTGGTCACCCTCGTTCTCTGTCTTATGCATGGGTAATAAACCTCCCCCCATCTGCGCTGCTCTTCCCTGAGAATCACACCCTGTGCCCGCCCGACACCTCCCTTTCGCCCTATTCACTACCGCACCCTCTGACACTCCTTTTCCTCTGTGTCCAATTGTCCAGGCCGGTCCTAGGCTATCAGCTAGCCCTGCAGATGTAGTTTATGGCCCCAGCTGTAAAGAATCACCCCTCTTCAAGGGAGTTAGTTATAGTAGATCAAGGCCCACACTCGATGAGATCCGTCACAGCACACGCGTTCCTACTATCTGAAAACCATCTTGTATTGTGATTGGGGAGGGGACCGAGCCTGAAGCGGAAGATTCCAGGGATGACTCTTTGTACATCAAAGTTTTTACAATTATGTGTCACATTAAAAATATATAGCACTCCAACAAAGTAGTAAGATTATAAAACTTTAATAACTTATAAATATATACAACAAAACAAAAACAGTAAAAACATATAAACATTTTTAGGGAAAAACAACGAAGTAGCGGTCGGCTGTGCGAATAGTCCCAACGCAGCACAACGTCCAGATTTCTGGACGGCACCCAGGTGATGTTGCCTGGGTGCCGCACTGATTTCGGCATCCGGCGTGGGGCGTCGCGGGGGGTGGGTCATCAGTAGCAAACTGTTGTGCGAATAGTTCCAAGGCAGCAGAACGATGGCACCAAGGTGAAGTCCAGTAAGTTGCCGCACTGGTTTTGGTATCCTACAATGCTGCTCCGAAGAACGGCGTGGGGCGCCCCGGGGGGGGGGGGAGGCGGCGTGAACGGGCCTCTCCAGGTGGAGTCTCGTCTGTTGTAGTGGGGCGCCCCTTTACCGTTTCAGTTGCCATTCCGTCCGCTTTTGGTCCACTGTGTCAAAAGCCGCAATTCAGCTGAGTTGCGCCCACTCTTGCGGTGCAGCGATAGGCGGCTGCCACAGGACTCTCAAAATGGCGGCAGGCTCTTTTCTTTTTGGGCCTGGTCCACTGAAATGGCCCTGGGACACCTTGCAAATCGGACGCTTGTCTGCTAGGTCTTGGACCCCATTCTCGAAAGCGTCCCCTCCGCCTTGAGGATTCAACAAAAGTTTTGGGGGCCCCCGACTCCTGCCGGCTTCTGGTGGGGAGCGGCTGCCATGATTGCTCGCGGAATGACCACGACGGAGCCACGAGATGGTGGTGCTTTCATGGTGACGCCAGCTTCAGTGTGAAACATCCAGAAACAAGGTGGGGCTTTCATCGTTTGGGAAAAAAAAAAGTTTTCATCCAATGAAAAGTGTTATTTTTAGGTCATATGATCAAGCCTTCCATCATTAGGAAACCAAAAGTAAAATGAACCAATGAAAAGTTTTATAAACAAGTCACATGACCTGTTATGCGGCATAGGGTATAAAAAGCGTAGAAAATCCGTTGGCACATGAGGCGGCGTCAGTAGCGGACCGATGTGCGAATAGGCCGAAGGCAACACAACGCGCCAAGATCCGGATGGCACCGAGGTGGTGTCCAGCAAGTTGCAGCACTGGTGTGGCCATCCTACAATGCTGAAAGTCGGCGTGGGGCGCCCCGTTGGCCTGTGAGTTCGCGTCAGTAGCGGACCGATGTGCGAATAGGCCGAAGGCAGCACAACGCGCCAAGATCCGGATGGCACCGAGGTGGTGTCTAGTAAGTTGCCGCACTGGTGTGGCCATCCTACAATGTTGAAAGTCGGCGTGGGGCGCCCCGTTGGCCTGTGAGATGGCGTCAGTAGCGGACCGATGTGCGAATGGGGCCAAAGGCAGCGCAACAATATTTTCGGAATAGAAGACACCACAAGGCGCTGAGATGCCAAGATCCGGATGGCACCGAGGTGGTGTCTAGCAAGTTGTGGCACTGGTGTGGCCATCCTACAATGGTAAAAGTCGGCGTGGGGCGCCCTGTTGGCCTGTGAGATGGCGTCAGTAGCGGACCGATGTGCGAATGGGGCCAAAGGCAGCGCAACAATATTTTCTGAATAGAAGACACCATAAGGCGCTGAGATTCCAAGATCCGGATGGCACCGAGGTGGTGTCTAGTAAGGTGCACTGGTGTGGCCATCCTACAATGCTGAAAGTCGGCGTGGGGCGCCCCGTTGGCCTGTGAGATGGCGGCAGTAGCGGACCGATGTGCGAATGGGGCCAAAGGCAGCGCAACAATATTTTTGGAATAGAAGACACCACAAGGCGCTGAGATTCGGTTAGCACCGAGGTGGTGTCTAGCAAGCTATGCAGCTGAGTTGCGTGCGCACTTGCGGCAAATAGGTCGAAGGCAGCACAACAATGTTTTCTGAATAGAAGACACCACAAGGCGCTGAGATTCGGTTACCACCGAGGTGGTGTCTAGCAAGTTGCTGCACTGGTGTGGCCATCCTACAATACTGCTCCGAATAACGGCGTGGGGTGCCCGAAGGGGGGGGGGGGGAGGCGGCGTGAACGGGCCTTCCTAGGTGGAGGCTCGTCTGCTGTAGTGGGGCGCCCCTTTACCGTTTCAGTTGCCATTCAGCTGAGTTTTGGCCGCTCTTGATGCTACAGCGACAGGCGGCTGCAACAGGACTCTCAAAATGGCGGCCTGTTCTTTGGATTTGGGCCTGGTCCACTAAAATGGCCCTGGGACACCTTAGAACTCGGACGCTCGATTTTTTTTTCCTTTCCTCTACATGCAAAAAAAGGTAAATGCCCGGTACGTTATACGCTTCATCTGCCACGATGTACTCTCCAGAGGAACCGAAAACAAAAATATAGCTATGGTAACTATAACATGCATCGTCATATGGAGAGGTGGCACCAATTAATTATAGTGCTGCATAAAAGAGAGATTTGGAGGAGAACCCCCGACCTGCCAGTACATTCATCAAAGAAGTGGCACTGACAGCATCAGAGGCAAGGGAAACGGTCCCAAATATTTAGAAGAACTTTGGAAAGATTAAAATGACATGTTTAGATTGTGGCAAATTAATTTCATGTGGACAGATGAGTGTTACTCTATAAATACAGCATATGAACATCATCATAGTCGATGGTTGGTACAGACATTTTGACTATATCCTGGACCTGCCCGTCCTCGCCCAAAATGGCGCCGGAATAAATGGGACTCGTAACTCCTTGTTGTGTACTGGTTGCAGAACCTTGAAATCACGAGATACATATGCAGTTTTGAAGCACATGGCGGGCGGGGACGAGAATTGATTGAGTATTTCGACATCCCTATTGATATTAAGTTCTGAAGTGTTATTGATTACTGTACTATTGAAAGTTCGAATTAACGTCGCGCATGGTACTTGCCCGCAAATGTATATCTAGATAATTTTATTGTAACTGGCCCTGTCGTATTTTAATTATAAAATGTACGTCCACCGATTCCGCAACTGTTAGACACCTTAGTTCTTGCAACCTAATGGCCCGCCCGTTACGTTCCTCTACAGTGTAAATGTCTACTCATCATATACGATTACAGTTTGCTCCGTGGCCGGCCCACGTGGTTATAGGCTCGTATTTGTATAATGAAATTTTCACAATAAAGGTTTTTAAAAGAAAACATGGTAGTAGTATATACATTGGTAAAGTTTTTAATAATAGTCACTGTTTTAGAATCATTAAAAGGCAAGTGAAATAAAGCAGATCAATTACATGAAGGGTAAAAGGTATAATACGCAGGAACGCAGTAAAGATAAATGGTCAAGGGCTGTTGTGTTTTCTACTCCTGCAACATAAAGTGATCGATAAGAATCTCATATTCAGGCGTATCGGCGACTAAGACAGCAGGTCGACCCTCTTTTGCTCAACGGCTCCGTCATGGGACGAAGAAACGCCCTTTTTCTCGAAAAAAGAATATATTTTACTTGCAGGACAGTTGTAAATTTTCCGGGAAAGTACATTAGCCTGGAACATTATAACATATATTTAAGAAAAAATAATGTTCGGAAGTAATAAAAAGCGTAATTTTTAGGTCATATGACCAAGCCTTTCATCATTAGAATAAGAAAAGTAAAATGAACCAATGAAAAGTTTTATTAACAAGTCACATGACCTGTTATGCTTACGTTACGCGCTGCACGTCGCGCCCCGGATGACTTCCGGATGCGCTAACGCGGCGCGTCATATGACGCATTACGCGACAACGCAGGTCCAGAATTTGTCAAAATGTCTCCACCAACCAGCGGTCGGAACACAACCCCTTTCAGCAGGCTAAATAGTTCTGTTAAATGACAACAGAAGGGACAGGCAACAAGAACCATCAGTCAAAGAGGGGAGGGCTAGTTCTTCTCTACCGGGTTACATTGGGGCGCTACCGGAACTGATCGAATTGGTAGTCTACAGTGTTTCTGGATGTTTCAGACTGAAGCTGGCGTTAGCATGAGAGCACCACCATTTCGTAGCTCCGTCGTGGCCATTCCGCGAGCAATCATGGCAGCCGCTCTTTATCGTTATTTTGGGTGGGGTGGGTGGCGGAGCCGAGCTGTATTGCAGCCATCATGGTGTGGAGTTCAGTTCATCTCACTAGTTTCGTATTTGTCATGAGGGGTTGTTCTTAATGTTTCTATTTTAGCGAGGTCAAAAAGAGATCCCATTAGTGGCCTACTGATTTTGCTCGATTCCTTTTGTTTTTTTACGCGATTTTTCGCTATCTGCAAAGACTAAACAGAGTATTGCGACTCTGTGCTTGTTTGTAAATAGAGAATGAACCAAAGAGAACAATCAATCAAATGGAGAGAGAAGCAGGCACGACGGATTACAACGGGGGCAAAGGCCTGCTTTAACTACCCTTCACTATCTGCAAAGAGAGAGTACTCCTAATAGAAATGAGGGGGGGGGGCCAGCATTCAAAGCAGATCAGTGTGCATAAACACGAAAATATTTTTACTTACCACGTACTTGACATTCGACAGCTTATGATATTTGCTATTAAAAAACCATTGAAATTCACTGAAAAAACCATAGGTTATAGACCATATATAGTTAGGAATTAGCATTTACAAAACCTTGAAAATTCACTGAAAAAACCATAGGTTATAGACCATATATCGTTAGGAATTAGCATTTAAAAAACCTTATTTTACTCACACAAAACCATTGAAATTCCATATATAGTTAGTTGCACTAACTATATATCGCGCACCCGCAATCCACTGCTGATGATGTCACATATTACATCATTCATGACATGGTCAGTGACATCACTGATGACATCACTGATGACATCTCAAATGACATCACTGATGACATCTCATTTGACATCAATGACCACATCACTGATGATATCATTCATGTGACAATACAATGCATCTCCTCACACTTTAATATAACCTCTGTTACACCCAGTGTTAAATACAGAGTATAATTTTTGAAACCATTGACACACCAATACTAGTTACTACATACGCACTCACTGATTCCTACGTCTACACACACATTCACTCATTCACCCATACAATCATTCATACATACAATCACTCATCTTTACAACACTATCATATGCACTCATACACCTATACAGACACTCACACTCTGCCACTCATCCATGGAGTTACTCACACACCTAGTCAGTCCTGTAAAGAATCAATCACCCTTCCATTTTCTATTTTTTCCATTTTCCATGTAAACATAGAGTACCTTACATTTTCAAACATATACTAACACATACTTACTCTCTTATACAATCATTGATACAAGTACACATTGATCTGCACAGAGTCACACATCTCCCAGCCAGCCACACACACACTCAGTCTCCCATACAAATACTTGGACAATCAATCAATAACCCATATAGTTACTCATATAGCTACTGATCAACACATGCAGCAGTTTACAGAACAACAGACATAATGATGCACAAATTAAGACAGTTTAGTCACTAACCCATGCACTCAGTGAGACACATTTAATCACTCACTCATACAGTCAGTCACGCACCTAAATCCTTCATCCAGACACTTATACATCTACTCATTCTTCAATATGTAAAACATATTTAAACTTTACAGAAACACACAGTCAATGGATGATGTCATCAGTGATGTCATTTGAGATGTCATCAGTGATGTCATCAGTGATGTCACTGACCATGTCATGAATGATGTAATATGTGACATCATCAGCAGTGGATTGCGGGTGCGCGATATATAGTTAGTGCAACTAACTATATATGGAATTTCAATGGTTTTGTGTGAGTAAAATAAGGTTTTTTAAATGCTAATTCCTAACGATATATGGTCTATAACCTATGGTTTTTTCAGTGAATTTTCAAGGTTTTGTAAATGCTAATTCCTAACTATATATGGTCTATAACCTATGGTTTTTTCAGTGAATATATATATATATATAAATATATATATATATATATATATATATATATATATATATATATATATATATATATATATATATTACCTACTGGCGGTCGCCATTAGGTATATATAGTTAGGATTTCTTCCCTATGGGATTTTTGAAAATTCTATGTCTAATAACTTTGGCGTTTGTGGACGGAATTGGCTGAAATTTTCAGGAAAATGGCACATTTTGTTTCTGAGCAGCCCTTGAAAATTTGGGGGGGGGGGGTTCGTCAAGGGGGGGCCGAGAAAAAAGGGGGGTCCCAAAACGTGTTTTTAACATTGAGTTTTCCGTAGGGCGGTTGGCCTCACTTTTAGCCCGAACGGCTGAATGGATTTGCACGAAACTTGGCAAAATTGTAGGGACTGGTAGCCCGATGTGCCTTTTGTAGGTCTCAATATATGTGCTTCAGTGGATTTTGAGAAATTAACGTTCAAAAAAAGATATATATCTGTAACAGCGGACCGGGCAGCGCTCCAGTTCGCGTACTTTTCGCGCAACGGAGCTTTGTGAAGTGAAGCTGATTGGTTCTCCGGCGTCTGTAAACATTCCAAACAGTCCGTAGCGGCTGCCATCTTGTCTCTCGGTAGGATCGAGAGACAAGAGGAGGCCAAAGCGAAGGGGCAAATGACCATAAGGGGGCATAGTAGATCCTCGCTGACCCCCTAGGTTTGATGTGGAGGTTTTAAAAGGGCCCCGCGGGGCAAAAAAAAATAATAATAATAATAATCGAACGGCTGAATGGATTTGCACGAAACTTGGTAAAATATTAGGGACTGGTAGCCCGATGTGCCTTTGCTAGGTCTCAATATATGTGCTCCAGTGGATTTTGAGAAATTAACGTTCAAAAAAAGATATATATCTGTAACAGCGCTCCGCTTCGCGTAACGGAGGTTTGCGAAGCTGATTGGTTCTCCGGCGTCTGTAAACATTGCAAACAGTCCGTAGCGGCCGCCATCTTGTCTCTCGGTAGGATCGAGAGAAGAGGAGGCCAAAGCGAAGGGGCAAATGACCATAAGGGGGCATAGTAGATCCTCCTTGACCTCTTAGGTTTGATGTGGAGGTTTTAAAAGGGCCCCGCGAGGCAAAAAAAAAAAATAATAATAATAATCGAACGGCTGAATGGATTTGCACGAAACTTGGCAAAATTGTAGGGACTGGTAGTCTGATGTGCCTTTGCTAGGTCTCAATATATGTTGTCCAGTGGATTTTGAGAAATTAACGTTCAAAAAAAGATATATATCTGTAACAGCGCTCCGCTTCGCGGAGATAAAATTATATCTGTATTACCTAGCTGTTGCTAACACCAGTTAGCGACGGCTAGTAGGAGATAGTGACCATCTTGGGCCCCACTTTGCATGTGAGTGATATTTATCACTAATGACATGCAAAGTGGGCATGCCAAGATGTTAGCGACTGGAAACAGTCGCTAACATCGCTATCTCCTATTATCAACTTTTGGAAATATTCGCGATAAGCGCGAATATCTCCAAAAGCTAGCACCTGCCCTGAGCAGTTCTAAGGCATGTTATCCAATGGGAGGTGGATAACATGGCTAAGAGCATTAGCTCGGTAATGCATGAATATCGCTGAGTTTTCAGCGATATTAATGCATTGCGGTCGTTTTTTATCGTATTTGCGATAAACCTTGATAATAGCAAGGTTTATCTGCGATAATTTCTGACGATGCTTAGCGGTAAAAAAATCGTTGCTAAGCATCGTTAGGGATAGATATCGCTTAACTTTGGTAATATGCCCCAACGTCTGTTAACGTTCGATTCGAAGGAAATCAGGAAGTGTTGAAAAACATTGTCTGCGCCATCTTGCCTTTTTTCAAATGCCACACTTTTGTCGTGCACGGCAGTCATTTTAGATGCCTTGACCAGACCCACTCTGTGCACGCTGTCGATCCTTAGCATGACTCCCCACCCTCGCAAGCATCTCCCCCAGGCAGTGGTCACCCCCGCTCTCTGTCTTATGCATGGGTAATAAACCACCCCCCATCTGCGCTGCTCTTCCCTGAGAATCACACCCTGTGCCCGCCCGACACCTCCCTTTCGCCCTATTCACTACCGCACCCTCTGACACTCCTTTTCCTCTGTGTCCGATTGCCCAGGCCGGTCCTAGGGTATCAGCTAGCCCTGCAGATGTAGTTTATGGCCCCAGCTGTAAAGAATCACCCCTCTTCAAAGGAGTTATAGTAGATCAAGGCCCACACTCGATGAGATCCGTCACAGCAGACGCGTTCCTATTATCTGAAAACCATCCTGTATTGTGATTGGGGAGGGGACCGAGCCTGAAGCGGAAGATTCCAGGGATGACTCTTTGTACATCAAAGTTTTTACAATTATGTGTCACATTAAAAATATATAGCACTCCAACAAAGTAGTAAGATTATAAAACTTTAATAACTTATAAATATATACAAGAAAACAAAAACAGTAATAACATATAAACATTTTTAGGGAAAAACAACGAAGTAGCGGTCGGCTGTGCGAATAGTCCCAACGCAGCACAACGTCCAGATTTCTGGCGTGGGGCGTCGCGGGGGGTGGGTCATCAGTAGCAAACTGTTGTGCGAATAGTTCCAAGGCAGCAGAACAATGGCACCAAGGTGATGTCCAGTAAGTTGCCGCACTGGTTTTGGTATCCTGCAATGCTGCTCCGAATAACGGCGTGGGGTGCCCCGGGGGAGGCGGCGTGAACGGGCCTCTCCAGGTGGAGTGTCATCTGTTGTAGTGGGGCGCCCCTTTACCGTTTCAGTTGCCATTCCGTCCGTTTTTGGTCCACTGTGTCAAAAGCCGCAATTCAGCTGAGTTGCGCCCACTCTTGCGGTGCAGCGATAGGCGGCTGTCACAGGACTCTCAAAATGGCGGCAGGCTCTTTCCTTTTTGGGCCTGGTCCACTGAAATGGCCCTGGGACACCTTGGAAATCGGACGCTTGTCTGCTAGGTCTTGGACCCCATTCTCGAAAGCGTCCCCTCCGCCTTGAGGATTTATCAAAAGTTTTGGGGGCCCCCGACTCCTGTAGGCTTCTGGTGGGGAGCGGTTGCCATGATTGCTCGTGAAATGACCACGACGGAGCTACGAGATGGTGGTGCTCTCATGCTGAAGCCAGCTTCAGTCTGAAACATCCAGAAACAAGGTGGGGCTTTCATCGTTTGGGAAAAAAAAAAAGTTTTCATCCAATGAAAAGTGTTGTTTTTAGGTCATATGATCAAGCCTTCCATCATTAGGAAACCAAAAGTAAAATGAACCAATGAAAAGTTTTATAAACAAGTCACATGACCTGTTATGCGGCATAGGGTATAAAATGCGGAGAAAATACGTTGGCACGTGAGGCGGCGTCAGTAGCGGACCGATGTGCGAATAGGCCGAAGGCAATACAACGCGCCAAGATCCGGATGGCACCGAGGTGGTGTCCAGCAAGTTGCAGCACTGGTGTGGCCATCCTACAATGCTGAAAGTCGGCGTGGGGCGCCCCGTTGGCCTGTGAGTTTGCGTCAGTAGCGGACCGATGTGCGAATAGGCCGAAGGCAGCACAACGAGCCAAGATCCGGATGGCACCGAGGTGGTGTCTAGTAAGTTGCCGCACTGGTGTGGCCATCCTACAATGTTGAAAGTCGGCGTGGGGCGCCCCGTTGGCCTGTGAGATGGCGGCAGTAGCGGACCAATGTGCGAATGGGGCCAAAGGCAGCGCAACAATATTTTCGGAATAGAAGACACCACAAGGCGCTGAGATGCCAAGATCCGGATGGCACCGAGGTGGTGTCTAGCAAGTTGTGGCACTGGTGTGGCCATCCTACAATGGTAAAAGTCGGCGTGGGGCGCCCTGTTGGCCTGTGAGATGGTGTCAGTAGCGGACTGATGTGCGAATGGGGCCAAAGGCAGCGCAACAATATTTTCTGACTGACACCACAAGGCGCTGAGATGCCAAGATCCGGATGGCACCGAGGTGATGTCTAAGTTTCGGACCGATGTGCGAATGGGGTCAAAGGCAGCGCAACAATATTTTCTGTATGGAAGATACCACTAGGCGCTGAGATGCCAAGATCCGGATGGCACCGAGGTGATGTCTAGCAAGTTGCTGTACTGGTGTGGTCATCCTACAATGCTGAAAGTCGGCGTGGGGCGCCCCATTAGCCTGTGAGATGGCGTCAGTAGCGGACCGATGTGCGAATAGGCCGAAGGCAGCACAACGCGCCAAGATCCGGATGTCACCGTGGTGGTTTCATAGTTGAGAGGCACTTCATCTGCAGTGGGGCGCCGAGATCCGGATGGCACCGAGGTGATGTCTAGCAAGTTGCTGTACTGGTGTGGTCATCCTACAATGCTGAAAGTCGGCGTGGGACGCCCCATTAGCCTGTGAGATGGCGTCAGTAGCGGACCGATGTGCGAATGGGGCCAAAGGCAGCGCAACAATATTTTCTGAAGAGAAGACACCAAAAGGCGCTGAGATTCCAAGATCCGGATGGCACCGAGGTGGTGTCTAGCAAGCTATGCAGTTGAGTTGTGTGCGCACTTGCGGCGAATAGGTCGAAGGCAGCATAACAATGTTTTCTGAATAGAAGACACCACAAGGCGTTGAGATTCGGTTACCACCGAGGTGATGTCTAGCAAGTTGCCGCACTGGTGTGGCCATCCTACAATACTGCTCCGAATAACGGCGTGGGGTGCCCGAAGGGGGGGGGGAGGCGGCGTGAACGGGCCTTCCTAGGTGGAGGCTCGTCTGCTGTAGTGGGGCGCCCCTTTACCGTTTCAGTTGCCATTCAGCTGAGTTTCGGCTGCTCTTGATGCTACAGCGACAGGCGGCTGCAACAGGACTCTCAAAATGGCGGCCTGTTCTTTGGATTTGGGCCTGGTCCACTAAAATGGCCCTGGGACACCTTAGAACTCGGACGCTCGATTTTTTTTTTCCTTTCCTGTACATGCAAAAAAAGGTAAATGCCCGGTACGTTACACGCTTCATCTGCCACGATGAACTCTCCAGAGGAACCGAAAAAAAATATAGTTATGGTAACTATACCATGCATCGTCATATGGAGAGGTGGCACCAATTAATTATAGTGCTGCATAAAAGAGAGATTTGGAGGAGAACCCCTGACCTGCTAGTACATTCATCAAAGAAGTGGCACTGACAGCATCAGAGGCAAGGGAAACGGTCCCAAATATTTAGAAGAACTTTGGAAAGATTAAAATGACATGTTTAGATTGTGGCAAATTAATTTCATGTGGACAGATGAGTGTTACTCTAATAAATACAGCATATGAACATCATCATAGTCGATGGTTGGTAGAGACATTTTGACTATATCCTGGACCTGCCCGTCCTCGCCCAAAATGGCGCCGGAATAAATGGGACTCGTAACTCCTTGTTGTGTACTGGTTGCAGAACCTTGAAATCACGAGATACGTATGCAGTTTTGAAGCACATGGCGGGCGGGGACGAGAATTGATTGAATATTTCGACATCCCTATTGATATTAAGTTCTGATGTGTTATTGATTACTGTACTATTGAAAGTTCGAATTAACGTCACCCATGGTACTTGCCCGCAAATGTATATCTAGATAATTTTATTGTAACTGGCCCTGTCGTATTTTAATTATAAAATGTACGTCCACCGATTCCGTAACTGTTAGACACCTTAGTTCTTGCAACCTAATGGCCCGCCCGTTACGTTCCTCTACAGTGTAAATGTCTACTCATCATATACGATTACAGTTTGCTCCGTGGCCGGCCCACGTGGTTATAGGCTCGTATTTGTATAATGAAATTTTCACAATAAAGGTTTTTAAAAGAAAACATGGTAGTAGTATATACATTGGTAAAGTTTTTAATAATAGTCACTGTTTTAGAATCAGTAAAAAGCAAGTGAAATAAAGCAGACCAATTACATGAAGGGTAAAAGGTATAATTCGAAGGAACGCAGTAAAGATAAATGGTCAAGGGCTGTTGTGTTTTCTACTCCTGCAACATAAAGTGATCGATAAGAATCTCATATTCAGGCGTATCGGCGACTAAGACAGCAGGTCGACCCTCTTTTGCTCAACGGCTCCGTCATGGGACGAAGAAACGCTCTTTTTCTCGAAAAAAGAATATATTTTACTTGCAGGACAGTTGTAAATTTTCCGGGAAAGTACATTAGTCTGGAACATTATAACATATATTTAAGAAAAAATAATGTTCGGAAGTAATAAAAAGCGTAATTTTTAGGTCATATGACCAAGCCTTTCATCATTAGAATAAGAAAAGTAAAATGAACCAATGAAAAGTTTTATTAACAAGTCACATGACTTGTTATGCTTACGTTACGCGCTGCGCGCCCCGGATGACTTCCGGATGCGCTAACGCGGCGCGTCATATGACGCATTACGCGACAACGCAGGTCCAGAATATAGTCAAAATGTCTCCACCAACCAGCGGTTGGAACACAACCCCTTTCAGCAGGCTAAATAGTTCTGTTAAATGACAACAGAAGGGACAGGCAACAAGAACCATCAGTCAAAGAGGGGAGGGCTAGTTCTTCTCTACCGGGTTACATTGGGGCGCTACCGGAACTGATCGAATTGGTAGTCTACAGTGTTTCTGGATATTCAGACTGAAGCTGGGGTTAGCATGAGAGCAGCACCATTTCGTAGCTCCGTCGTGGCCATTCCGCAACCAATCATGGCAGCCGCTCTTTATCGTTATTTTGGGCGGGGTGGGTGGCGGAGCCAAGCTGTTTTGCAGCCATCATTGTGTGGAGTTCAGTTCATCTCACTAGTTTTGTATTTGTCATGAGGGGTTGTTCCTAATGTTTCTATTTTAGCGAGGTCAAAAAGAGATCCCATTAGTGGCCTACTGATTTTGCTCGATTCCTTTTCTTTTTTTTTTACACGATTTTTCGTTATCTGCGAAGACTAAACAGAGTATTGCGACTCTGTGTTTGTTTGTAAATAGAGAATGAACCAAAGAGAACCAATTCTAAAACAGTAAATACTTGGATAACAATCAATCAAATGGAGAGAGAAGCAGGCACGACGTATTACAACGGGGGCAAAGGCCTGCGTTAACTACCCTTCACTATGTGCAAAGAGAGAGTACTCCTAATAGAAATGAGGGGGGGGGCACCATTCAAAGCAGATCAGTGTGCATAAACACGAAAATGTTTTCACTTACCACGTACTTGACATTCGACAGCTTATGATATTTGCTATTAAAAAACCATTGAAATTCACTGAAAAAACCATAGGTTATAGACCATATATAGTTAGGAATTAGCATTTACAAAACCTTGAAAATTCACTGAAAAAACCATAGGTTATAGACCATATATAGTTAGGAATTAGCATTTAAAAACCCTTATTTTACTCACACAAAACCATTGAAATTCCATATATAGTTAGTTGCACTAACTATATATCGCGCACCCGCAATCCACTGCTGATCATGTCACATATTACATCATTCATGACATGGTCAGTGACATCACTGATGACATCACTGATGACATCTCAAATGACATCACTGATGAGATCACTGATGACATCATCCAGTGACTGTGTGTTTCTGTAAAGTTTAAATATGTTTTACATATTGAAGAATGAGTAGATGTATAAGTGTCTGGACGAAGGATTTAGTAGGTGCATGACTGAATGTATGAGTGAGTGATTAAATGTGTCTCACTGAGTGCATGGGTTAGTGACTAAACTGTCTTAATTTGTGCATCATTATGTCTGTTGTTCTGTAAACTGGTGCATGTGTTGATCAGTAGCTATATGATTAACTATATGGGTTATTGATTGATTGTCCAAGTATTTGTATGGGAGACTGAGTGTGTGTGTGGCTGGCTGGGAGGTGTGTGACTCTGTGCAGATCAATGTGTACTTGTATCAATGACTGTATAAGAAAGTGTTAGTATATGTTTGAAAATGTAAGGTGCTCTATGTTTAACTGTATAGACAAGAAAATGGAAGTGTGATTGATTCTTTACAGGACTGACTAGGTGTGTGAGTAACTCCATGGATGAGTGGCAGAGTGTGAGTGTCTGTATAGGTGTATGAGTGCATATGATAGTGTTGTAAAGATGAGTGATTGTATGTATGAATGATTGTATGGGTGAATGAGTGAATGTGTGTGTAGACGTAGGAATCAGTGAGTACGTATGTAGTAACTAGTATTGGTGTGTCAATGGTTTAAAAAATTATACTCTGTATTTAACACTGGGTGAAACAGAGGTTATATTAAAATGTGAGGAGATGCATTGTATTGTCACCTGAATGATATCATCAGTGATGTGGTCATTGATGTCAAATGAGATGTCATCAGTGATGTCATCAGTGATGTCATTTGAGATGTCATCAGTGATGTCATCAGTGATGTCACTGACCATGTCATGAATGATGTAATATGTGACATGATCAGCAGTGGATTGCGGGTGCGCGATATATAGTTAGTGCAACTAACTATATATGGAATTTCAATGGTTTTGTGTGAGTAAAATAAGGTTTTTTAAATGCTAATTCCTAACTATATATGGTCTATAACCCATGGTTTTTTCAGTGAATATATATATATATATATATACTCCACAGAAAGGCTCCAAAACCACGGACCCATGTCACTTCTCCTCTCATGGTGGATTTCCTCAGCAGAGCCTCGCCGATAATTATCATCCACAGTTCCTTTTTCCAGGAAATGAAAACGCACTCACAGATTTCAGCGTTTCCCAAATTCCTTTAATTCAGAATAACACCCTGGTAAAAATTACCGACGTGTATCGTTATCCCATGATAACTTTGTTCACGGTTTATATGGTATGCTTCTAAACAACCAATTAAGAAGACTGTAAAGCATCATGTGACTCGTGATGTGGCAGGGAGTCTGTGCAATGTGTTGTGGTAGTTGTAGGAAAAGACAGTTACGTGATCATTCTTTTTTTAATTATTATTTTTGCAAAACTGTTATGTTGATGTCTTTATCAAGATTCAATTGGCTATCAACCTGTATTTTGTTATACCCCTATTATTTACATCAAAGGTCC
Organism: Lissotriton helveticus; assembly: GCF_964261635.1. NCBI lineage: Eukaryota > Metazoa > Chordata > Amphibia > Caudata > Salamandridae > Lissotriton > Lissotriton helveticus. The sequence goes on along the minus strand of NC_136065.1, from coordinate 1,314,953,979 downwards.
GCATTTTAGTATTCATGTTTTTCATGAGGCATGCGCATTGGGCAATGCTCTTTCTAATTTTTTTTCTCATTTTTAATTATTCTAATGTTTGTTAACTTTATTTCCCTTTGTAAGAACGCTACATTATTGAGTAAACAAAACTCATCATTGGATCCAATGTTTCCTACGAGTCGCATCACTTTTAAAATAATATGCGACACACGGACTATATGAAACTCCCCCTTTGGTAATGTCCTATTGTATATGGCTACAAGCCCTATCTTAGGCTATAAAGGACCTCACTAAATATTTAAAATGCAACCACCTGATTAGGTGTCACTTGTTTCTTTAATAAAGCCCTCCAGTGGGCCGATTCAATCATTTAATGTAGTCCTTTTCATTAGAGTCAAATTTATTTTTTTCAAAACTGGGAAACGTGATTATTCTTACTGTTAGACTAATTGTTCTATTCAACCTAATTATGTCATTATGTTTTATGTGTATGAGGGAAAAGTGAAGGGAAATGTGCAGGAAATAATTATTAAACAACAAAATTTTCAATTTTTTCTTCCAATTTCTACATATATCTAAATAACTGGCATCAATGAGGGTGATCATCACAAAACCAAAATGTCATTCTTAAGCAATGTTAAAGATGGACATATAGTTCTTCGCTCTGGTTAAGACCCCATGGAGCAAAAGTTCTAAAGTTCAATATCTATCGGGATTCTCTCTGTCTTAATTTCTTTTTCCGATCTCCTCATCTTTTTTTTAAAGAAGGGGGGCTGTGTAGCCCCCCTTCTTTTTCTAATTTATTGCCCCTGGGGACCCCATCCCCCAGTGCCTGCCCCCAATTTTTAATAAAAAAAATATTTGGGAAGGGGGTCTCGTGGCCCCCCTCCAGAGGCCATAATTTGCCCCGGAGACCCTATCCCCCGGGGCATGGCCCTTTTTAAAAAAAAAAATATTTTGGAAGGGGGCTGCGTGGCCTCCCTCCTGGGCCACTAATAGCTCCGGGGACTCCATCCCCCAGGGCTGGCCCACTCCGTTGGGGACCGTCGGGGATCCCCAATCCCCCCACTTCCCAGCCGGCTCCCTGCATCCTGCAGGAGCCGGCATTGCTTTTCCACATGGGGAGCAGCTAACATGCTGCTCCCCCTGTGGAAAAGCAATCTGCTTTCCTATTTGGAAGAGAGAGCAGGTTTCCTGCTCTCTCTTCCAAATAGGAAAGCAGTTTGCAATGACAGGGTGGCAGTCACGAGGCTCCCGCCCTGTCATTGTAAATGTAAATGTAGTTGAGCTTATATAGCGCACAGCTACCCGCAGTGGGTGTCCCGGCGCTTGCTTAGGGAACCCTTCCTGGTATTCCCCTGTGAGATAGCAGGGTATCCACAAGGTGAAAGTCAGGCATCCCGCCGCGAGGGGCCGTTGTGGAGATTAAGCAAGCTATTGCCCAGAGTCGCAGAGTGTGAACCCGTGAGTCGAGGAGGCACCGGGGCGAGAATTATCAAGTCCATGGAATTTTTAGCCCAAGACCCGCCGAGGCGGGGAATTGAACCCTGGTCCAGGACCGATCTCAGCTTCCGGGTCTGCTGCCTCTAACCCCTGAGCCACACTTCTCCACTAACAAACTATAATGTCCCGGGGGTGGGCACCCTGGGACACTACACGAGCAGGCCCTGGGGGGTGGTGGTCCCCAGGGCCTAGACAAGGCTCCTGTAAGGGGGTAGCGCGGCCCCCCTCCCACATTTTGAAGAAGGCCTGCGGTCCCCGGGGCCAGAGAGCCCCCTACCCATTTTAAACAAGCCCCGGGGGTGGCGGTCGCTGGGGCAGGGTGGGGGACTGGGACCCCCCCACAATTTTTCCGATGATGCCCCGGGATTTGGCCCTCCCGGGGCAAATTAGCATATTTAGTGCAGGAGACCGCGTTTCTCTTTTTTTTATCAGCAGGATGTGCGTGTCCTGCGTGCATCCTCCTGGTTTTTTTTTTACATTATTTTTTGGGGCTTTGGGGTCCTTGTGGGACCCCCTGAGCAGGCCTAGCGGGTCAGGGTGTTTCTACCCTGCCCCCTTTTCGCATTTTGTGATGGTTTCTTTAGGTTTCTTGTGACTAGGTTCTACCGTGGCACAAGATGGCTGCCAACACTTCCGGATTTGGAGTGTTGACAGCCAATTAAAATACAGCTCGTGCACGGCAGGGTGCGCCTAGGCTGCGCTTAGGGTACGCGGACCTAAGCGTGGATCCACCGCACCCATAGATATATAAATGCTTTTAATTGTAATTTACTTAGGACTACTGAACGGATAAAGGTCCTATGGGAAATAGCATGGGGAAAGCGTGTTTGGGCCCCCCCTTTTTTCTCGTCTCATGACGAATCACAGTGAAACTTTTAGGATAGGAGCGGACTGGAGCTGGCCAAAAGTTTTGAACATTTTGCGAAGATTCGTCAACCAGCGCCAAAGTTTGTCTATATATATATATATATATATATATATATATATATATATTTATATATATATTACCTACTGGCGGTCGCCAGTAGGTATATATAGTTAGGATTTTTTCCCTATGGGATTTTTGAAAATTCTATGTCTAATAACTTTGGCGTTTGTGGACGGAATTGGCTGAAATTTTCTGGAAAATGGAACATTTTGTTTCTGAGCAGCCCCTGGAAATTTGGGGGGGTTCATCAAGGGGGGCCGAGAAAAAAGGGGGGTCCCAAAACGTGTTTTTAACATTGAGTTTTCCATAGGGCGGTTGGCCTCACTTTTAGCCCGAACGGCTGAATGGATTTGCACGAAACTTGGCAAAATTGTAGGGACTGGTAGCCCTCAAAAACGATTTTCAAGTCATAATTTGAAAACACTGCCCATGGGGAAATGACTTAAAATGTCCTTAAGACACATGAAAGTGTTTTTTTAAAGCCTTTGCAATTTTTTTGGGTCACTTTTAACATGGCTATGTGACTCAAACAGTCAAAATCTAAATTCACCATGCACAGGTGGGAGCATATTTACAAGGAATGTGCTCCATGGGGAAAGGTCTTATAATGTAATATGGGAAAAATGACATCAGAGACAGTGAAATGCCTTATAAAGAAGCATACGCCATTATGTCCTTGTCATAAATTTACAAACCATTCCTTTTCCCTAAAAACGATTTTCAAATCAAAATTTGAAAACACTGCACATGTGGAAATGACTTAAAATGTCCTTAATTCAAAATTTGCTATTCCTTATTTTGCGATTGCACTGAAGGATTTGCAAATTTTGCGATTCCTTAAATGCAATGTATCAAACAAAAAATATGCAAAAAATGCCATTAAGGATTTGCAAATTACCACCAACTTCTAGTTGGTGGTAATTTGCGAATTCTTTTCAAAAAGCTTTTTTTCCAAAAAACAAAAGGTGACATATGACGCCCATACATGCCCTTAGCGCATGTATGTGCGCCATATGCCCCCAAATTTCTTTTTCAGGGGTGCAGCAGGGTGTTCTTGAGACACCCCTGCACCCTTGGAAAAATTCCTAATTTGCGATGAGCTAATTGCTAATCGCAAATTGCACCTTCATTCCTATGGGCCTCCTGGCCCATGCAAATGAATGGGTAATTTGCAATTAGCAATTTGCTCATTGCAAATTAGGAATGGTAAAGAATCGCTATTTATTCCTTAAAATTCGCTATTTAGGAAATGCAAAATAGTTTGATGATACATATGGCGGTTCATCTGTAACAAGCTTAGGGATACATTTATGATGACTGGCGCAATGAAGTGGACATTACTTACTTCATTGGTAGGCCTTTACATGTATTATCTCCTCTGTATTCTTCATCAAGCGTAACTTTAATCTGCAATCCTGAGTAGGCCTCACCTTAAACAAACCTCTGGATAGGCCACACCTTATCGTCATCCTGAATTAATCATTTAAAATGCTAGGGACAGATTTATGATAGGTGTATGCCTCTTTTGCGCCACTGTGCGTCACTTTTGTGATGCAGCGGCGGTGCAAAAGATTTGCTATGAGGCGACAAAATTACAAATTGATGCATTTAGGCAGATGTGTCATGGTGTAAAAAAAACGTGCCACATGAAACCGATGCAGCAGTGATGCAAAAGATGCACCATGTTGCAAGACAGGCCTCACTTCGGGCCATATGTATCAAGCTAATTACCATTCGGAAAGGTCAAAATTCTGCGAATTTCGGCCTTTGCGAATGCTAATTAGACAAATGGTATGTATCAAACAAGTTTGATGCAAAATAAGGAATAGCAAAATTTGCTATTACTTATTTTGCGAATGCACTGAAGGATTTGCAAATTTTGCGATTCCTTAAATGCAATGTATCAAACAAAAAATATGCAAAAAAGGCCATTAAGGATTTGCAAACGGTAATTTGCGAATTCTTTTCAAAAAGCTTTTTTTCCAAAAAACAAAAGGTGCCATATGACGCCAATACATGCCCTTAGGGCATGTATGTGCGCCATATGCCCCCAAATTTCTTTTTCAGGGGTGCAGCAGGGTGTTCTTGAGACACCCCTGCACCCTTGGAAAAATTCCTAATTTGCGATGAGCTAATTGCTAATCGCAAATTGCACCTTCATTCCTATGAGCCTCCTAGCCCATGGAAATGAATGGGTAATTTGCAATTAGCAATTTGCTCATTGCAAATTAGGAATGGTAAAGAATTGCTATTTATTCCTTAAAATTCGCTATTTAGGAAATGCAAAATAGTTTGATGATACATATGGCGGTTCATCTGTAACAAGATAAGAAGCTTAGGGATAGATTTATGATGACTGGCGCATCACCAGGGATGTGCCAGTCATCCTGCGCCGCTGTTTCGCCACCCATGGTGTGCTGCATTTACAATGCGGCGCAGCATGGGGCAAAAATGGCACAGATGCGTGACGTATCTGTGCTGTAAAGGTGGCGCATTGCTGGAGTTGTATCGCAAGTGCGATGCAGCTCCAGCAAGGCTCAGGGGTGCCCCATCTCCACAATGTTGCGTCAAGACCTATGCCTGCTTAAAGCAGGCGCAGGGTTTTGACGCAGCTTTCTCCTATCTGATTGTAAATGCGGCACACCATGGGTGGCAGAGCAGCGGTGCACGTTAACTGGTGCATGCCTGGGGATGTGCCATTTAACATAAATCTGCCCCTTTACATTTAAGTATGTGCAGGGGACACAGAGTCGGTGAGGCTTATCCAAGGTTAAGAAGAGATGAGTCCTGTTCACTGAAAAATTAGACATAGGCTTCACCTGCTCAGCATCGCTGGACATGGCTAAATAATAGCTGCAAAATGTTACTCTTGTTAAACAATTTTACTATTATAATCTCTGAGATTTGTCTCTTACTCTGCAACATCTCATTGTTGTTATCTTTCTTTAAAGATAAAGACAACATCAACATGAGCGATAATCTGCAATCAGTTGATTTTGACCTCATCATTGAACTTGTATTTGAAACATCAGTGGATGTTGATCCCTTGGATGATTTAAATCCTGAGGATGAAGAAGAACGTGATGAGGATGCAGATTTGTCCGAATTATATGACATAGGGTGGGAAGCTGACCTGCTTGATCCTATGGAACTATAAACATTTATTTTTAAAATTTATAATAAATAAAAAGTAAAAATGTAAACCGTTTAATTTAAAAATAAAGACACCATCAAAAACAGGTTATGTGTAGTGTCTTCAATAAAATATTAAAATATGCTCATAAAATTAGATCAGATTCACATATAAGATAGCACAGGTAACATGAATATAAATTCCATTTCTTTTCTGCTATTTCTGTATTCTAAAATTGCCATGCACTAAAAAATCTTATATGTAAAAATGTAAAGTAGTGTTTTAAGTTTTTGATTACTGTTATTGATGTACTGTTGGGTAATAGTGGTTAATAAAATTTTTTAATATATTTTACCACAGATTCAACTGCAGATCATTTCAACATTTCACCATGCCAACGAAAGAAAGACTGAGAAAGGCTGCAAAACGTCAAAGACAGCAGGTGATTGAAAAAAAGCAGCAGTCCTCTAACAAAAAGATTTGTCAAGTCAACAAGAAAGCACCGGGTAAGAGTACAAAAACATTCATAAGAAATATTTGCAGTAAAAAAAATATTACTACAGAAAATGTTTCAGTCCAGAAAAAGAGAAGCAATTCAAATGGAAAGGAAAGGCCAATCAAAAATGTTACTGCTAGAGCAAGAGATAACTCTGTGCATGATAGTAGAAGGAAACAACAGTTTAGGGACATTCGTAAACGAATGTTCCGCAACAGGATAATTGGCAATTTGTTAAAAAATATTAAGAAAGGTCAACAGAAAGTGGTTTTTTATAAGAGAAAAAAAAAAGTTGAGAAAGTTATTGATCAGGCATTTGAAATTAAACGTAAGTTATTTATTTTGATAATCAATAGAATTAGGAAGCTAAACAAGGCAATTTATGATTTCAAAAGAAATAGTAGATGGAAGAGAATAGTTAATCGTAGTAATTTTTGTGAAGTTTTTTCTGGAGAATGGATGCATAGTTCAAGCTGTGAGGCATTTTTTAATGAGGAGAGTTATTTCCAGGATAATGATTTGGTGCATGCAGTTGACACCAGTGGTCGTGCTTATGAAGTGAAAGATGGTTGTCCAGTTGAAAAAGAAAAACTTGTGACAACAGAGGCAGAAGAGGTGTTAGGTAATGAGGTTTTAGGAAGACGTGCTAAGGGTCCTGTGTACACCTGGAAGTGTGGTAGTATTTGCAGTGTGCGACAGGATTCCATCAATTTGCTTTGTGATTTTGTACGGTCATTTAATAAGAAAAGTTTGAAGCAGAAAATAAGGTTGTTGCAAGAATTAGATCCTTGCAGAGTGAGAGAAGTGACAGGTTTGCATGGTCATTCACTGGCTTGTCTTTCCAGGAGAGTATGCCAGAGTGTTTTTCATCATTTCAGGATGCTAGCAGTGCATCATAATAAAGTGAGGAAATTAGTTAGAATGTTGTATTATGCTAAGAGTCCAGCAATTATGCTTAAAAAATTATGTGCTGCTCTTTTGCATGGTTCTGAAATAGATGTGAAGAATATATGTGAAGAAATTGAGTTTTGTTACTTTGGAAGTAAAGAGGAGAATGTTGAAATTGACCAAGAAGAAGCGGGTAATGTGGAAGATAGTGTACAGGTTTCCAGTACAGATAATTTCCAGAGGGAAATTGCCACGTTTCAGGTCAAATCAAGTGAGAGGCCAAATTTCACTTGTGTGTGTTGTCGACGCACTTATTATAAGAATCAGACTAAGTTAGTGGATTTATATGCAAAAAGTGAAAGGGAAAATAATAGTGAATGGAAGGATTTCGCAACATACTTGATGGTAGAAAATTGTTTTGATTTGGGATTGGATCAACGTGTGTGTACTTATTGTTGTTGCAAATTAAATCAAAACCAGATGCCTGCTAGAGCAGTTCATAATAATCTGGAATTGGTTGAGATTCCTTCTGAATTGAAGGATTTAAATACTTATGAATCTATTTTGATTCAAAGTATCCATCCCTTTCAGGCTATTGTAAGAATGGAGCCAAAGACAGGGAAATTGCCTCCATCAGATTTACAGAAAGGATTAAAGGGAAGAGTTGTTTATTTGCCTCTAGATTTGAAGAAAAACATTAACACAATTGGAGTAGAAAAAGTGGACGAGGAACCTCTGGTTATCTTAGTTAATGGGGTTCCGACAAAGAATAAGAAAATATGGCAAGATTTAGTAGATGTTAGGAAAGTTAAAAAGGCAACATTGTATTTGAAAAAAAATAATAAATACTATAAGAATGTATATGTTGCAGAAGAGGAAGTAAGTGAGGAAGAGGATAGCGATTTGTGTGCTGGTCAAATTGAGAAAGTAGAAACTTCTACTAGTGAAGAAATATATGAACATTATAGTGTTCATCCTTTGCATTCCAAGGAAGTCATGGGGAATGCTATTGAGTTGTTTCAAATGAAACAAGCCAAAGGGAGTCCCATTAGTGTTTGGGAGGAAAGTTTGGAAGCTCGGTGTTTCCCACAGCTTTTTCCAACAGGTCAGGGAGGAAGATATGATGAGCGACCTCATCAAATTCCTGCTTCTGAATACCGGACTTTGCGATTGTATGCAGGAGATGCTAGGTTTCGACAATGCATTCCTTATTTGTGTCATCTCCTGTTTGAAAGCGATCTGTCTGGACTGTCATATGTAGTGAACCACATCTTGAAAAGTGGTATACACATGCAAAACATCTCGGCAAGTGACTTTATGGATAAAGTCAATGTCCAAGACAGTATTTTGGATTCTCACCTGATTAATCTCATGGCGTGTCAGCGTGGTACTAATGAGTACTGGTACCGTCGTCATGGTGATTTAAAATGTATGCTGAGGAACTTAGGTACTCCCACATGGTTCCTCACTCTGAGCTGTGCCGAGTATGGCTGGGAAGACTTACTTGAATTTCTACGAGAGGCAAATGCTAACGTAGAAAACATCGAATTCAAGACACCCGGAGAACTGTGCTCTTTGGATCCAGTCAATGTATGTAGGTACTTCAATCATAGATTTGAAGCTATGATGTCTTTCATCATGAATAAGAAGAATCCACCTCTTGGAGAGGTGTTGGATTTCTTCTGGAGAAAGGAGTACCAAGCAAGAGGTGCTCCTCATATACATATGTTGCTGTGGATCAAGGATGCACCTAAATTTGGAACGGATCCAGAAGACTCAGTGATGAGTTTTATACAACAGTATTCTACGTGTGCTGTTCCAAACGCAAAGGAGAAGAAAAGCCTAAGAGAAAAAGTTCTGCGTTTCCAAAGCCATCGATGTGGAAAGTACTGTCTTCGTAAATTCCGAAACAAGGACAAGTTCTACACCAAATGTCGTTTCGGTTTTCCACGACCGGTGATTTCTAAAGGAAGAGTAAATAGTTTGATGTCTTCGCTGCGACATAATGTGATGAAGAAATCACCTAAAAACACATACAATTTGAAGAGGAACGAAGAGTCCAAGTACATCAACGACTACAACCCGGTGATTTTGTCCATGTGGAATGCTAACATGGATATACAGTTTGTGGCTGATAACTGTATGGCTGTGGCTCGGTATGTGACGTCTTACATCACCAAAAAAGAGAAGACAGAATTGAAGGATATGTGGGAGGACATTTCCCATGAAAAGAGCCTCAGCAAGAAGTTGTACAGTTTCAGTCTGAAGATGTTGTCGCATCGAGAAATCGGAGCATACGAATGTTCTGACCGGTTGTCTTCAGCAAGTCTCTATGCCAAGTCCAGGAGTATCATTTGGGCGAGTCTTGGTCTTGCTGCAACGCGTAATCGAGTTCTCAAACCTGTGCGGGAAATTGAGTATTTGGCGGAAAAGGAGCCAAACAGTACCGACATTTTGAAGACCAACATGTTGGATACATATTATCCAAATCGAAGTATTCACCTCGAGAATGTTTGTCTGTATGAGGTTCTTCAAAATTACATATTCAAGAGGAACATCAAAGAAGATACTGAGAAAGGAGTGTATGCTGTAATAGGAAGTGAGGGATGTCTGGTCAAGCAAAGAAAATGCCACTTGGTAAACCATCGAAAATTAAGTGGCGAATCTCCTGAAAAAAAGGAGTTTTTCTATTTAGCACTTTTGCAACTTTTCAAGCCTTGGCGTGCAGAAGAGGAACTGCTTGGAGATTTTCTCTGTTACGAAGACTCTTTCAATGCCGCCAAGGAGACCATATAATGTCCTGCTTTTCCCAAATATGTACAAATGTTGAATGCGGAAATTGAGCAGGAAGCAATGATTGCAGCCGAGATTGCCAGAGACAGTTCTCAGGACAGTCAGAGTTCTGCTTCATTGAGTCAGGATCCACTAGGAGGACCTGTTATCGAAAATGAAGCTGCCACTGCTATGAATGAAGTGGAAAGAGCCATGGCACATGCTCAGGAGGATGCGGTTAACTTAGAAGAGTTGGAAAGACAACTCAACGTTGAGCAGAGGAAAATATATGACGAAGTTACCATGCAAATTGATCATGGATTAAGTCATGACAAGAAAGAGTGCTCATGTAAGTCGTTGAAGCCTGTCCGACTGTACGTGAGTGGAGAAGCGGGAACTGGAAAAAGTTTCCTCATTAAAGCAATTTCATGCTATTTGCAGGAAAGGACAGAGTCATCGCTGTCTTGTGTTGTCACCGCTCCAACTGGACTGGCAGCACATAACATTAAAGGGATTACTTTACATCGTTTACTGATGCTGCCAGTGGAGCATGACAACAAATTACAATATCACAAGCTATCTGGAGATGCTTGTTTTGAAGTTTCAAGAATCTTGAGGAAAACGAAACTTCTTATCATTGACGAAGTAAGCATGGTTTCCAATGTCATGCTTGCCTTTGTGCATTTGAGAATGCAAGAAGTTCTCAAAACAGAGTATGATGTGTTATTTGGTGGCAAACACATCATTGTTTTCGGAGATCTTCTGCAGCTGACACCAGTGAAAGGGCAACCTGTGTTCAAAATGCTCACGCATGAAGATACCAGGAAGTGCCTAGGCAGCATTGGCAACGTCAATATATGGTTAAACTTCAATTATGCTGAACTGCATGAAAATATGCGTCAGGCGAAGGATGAAGTTTACAAGACTATTCTACAAGATGTTAGAATTGGAAAAGTGACCGAGCATGGGAAAGAAGCTTTACATGCACGATTACTGTCAAATTTATATCCAGAACAAGATGTTGTGCCTGAGAATATTTTTCAGAAAATTACTGAGAAGAAATCTGGAATATGTTTGATGCCAACTCTTGCAGAATGTGCCAAATTCAACAACAAAATGTTGCATTTAGAAAAGCAAGAGATTGTGAAACTGGAAGCTATTGACAGAGTAGAGCATATGGGATCAACAATTATTTTGTCTGAGAATCTGAAAACAAAATTGGATTCATTAGAGAAGAGTATATCTAAAACTGCAGGTTTTGAAAAGACTCTGAATGTGTGCTTGAACTGCCGTTTAATTTTAAGAAGGAATTTACACGTTGAAAGAGGTCTGGTAAATGGATCAATGGGTAATGTTGTTGATTTTGTAAAATACAGAAATAGAGATGGAATTGAATTTTTAAAAATTAAATTTGATGGCATTGAGGAAGTACAGCTAATTGGTCGTTGCTCTGCTAGATTTTTGCTTGTAAAAGACTTATATGTTCGCCGTAAGCAGTTTCCTGTTTGCTTGGCATATGCGGTGACAATCCATAAATCGCAAGGTTTAAGTGTAGACAGTGCATTGGTGAATATTGGCAGTTCTGTGTTCAAGGAGGGTATGGCATATGTGGCATTGTCACGAGTTAGAACTTTATCGGGATTGTACTTGATTGAGTGTGATGTCACAAGCATTTGTGCGGATCTAGATTGTGTTAAGGAATACAATAGGTTAAGAAGAGAGTATGCGCCACATTTGCCTCAATATCCTTTGTTTGAGAAACGTGTGGTAGGCCGGAAACGAAGAAATGTAACCAATACTGGGGAGGTTGTAGCAAAAAGACGAAAAGTCGATGAACCTGAAATTATAAGCAGAAACAAAAAGAATTCTGTTGAAGATGTTGTTGGTTTTCAATTTGAAAACAGTTCTGGTGTCAACTGCTATGCTAATGTAGTGGTTAATGTTTTGTTTTCTCTAGAAAATGTAAAAGAAGAGATTGTGGTCAATTCTGATCAAAGATTTTGCAGTTTGTTAAATTCTGTGTTAGAGAAATGTAGCACTGATAGAACAAACATAGAAAGTGTGTCTGAAATTCGTAATCTGTTAGACAGATGTTCAGGCCAAACACAATTCTCTCAAAATATTCAGCAAGATTGTCAGGAGTTTTTAATGTATATGCTTGATGTATTGCATGCTGAAGGTGTAGATGTAGATCAGCTGTTTGGGCTTTCTTATCAATGGCAGCATGACTGCGAGAACTGTATGGTATCAAGTACTACTAGTGTAGACTCAGAAAGATTTATATATTTAACTTTGCCAGACAGTAAATCAGTCTCCTTTAATAAGCTAGTAAAAGCAGCTGATCACAACATGGAGTGTAGCCAATGTAAATCTGAAATGATGTCCACATTATTTATACGAACATATGGCCAGTATGTCATTTTAATGTTCCAACGATGTAGGCCTGATGGAACAAAATTGACAACTTTAATTAAAAATTTTGTGGCTTCGCAGTTGTCAATATCAGGAAGGACTTTTGTAACTGCAGCAATTATATATCATGACGGTCCTTCAATAACATCAGGACATTACACAGCTTATTTAAAGTCTAGAAATGGCTGGTCATTTTGCAATGATTCTGTTTTAATTTTCAAAAAAAAATTGCCGTATGACCTTAAAAACTCTTACCTGGTGTTTTTAAAACCAAAATTTTAGGGAAAGAATCTCGGGATGTGCTCTGTGGAATTTCAAGAAGTTCTAATGGCTCCTACATGATTTGGCCTTGAGGATAAGTGTAGTTCAGAGACATAACTTCTAACCATAAGACTGGACGTCATGGAGAAATAAGTGCACTTTGAATGAGTTCAGAAAAACTATTTCTTTTTATAAGCTAATTGAAGCAGCCAATCAAAACATAGAGTAGAGGGAATGTAAGTCTGCAATGCTGTCTACTGTTTTACATTGCTTTGTGATTAAAAGTGATGTAGAGAATTAAATAATTGTAGTAGTCATAGAGGTAGTGTAAGTCTGCTTCATAGTAAGCAGTATCAGTGTCATAGGAAATGTAGAACATGACTGAGCAAGAAGGGGAATATATTACTATTCCAGGATTGTGAAAATGATCTTCAACATTTTAATTCTGAAAGTTGCAGAAATGCCAAATGACGGGATTGGCTTACAAGAAATCCAAGAGTTATAAATGGCTCTGACAAGATTTGGCTTTGTGGAAACTTGTGGTAGAGAGCAAGAAGTCATTTATTGCATGTAACATGTTTTTAAAAACGATGGAGGTTTTCTTTCAGAAAGTGGCAAGCTGAAAGTAATAACAGCACAACAGAGTGTAATCTGTTCATAGGACATCCTTTGACGTCATGGAAAGTAAGTTAACTTTAAGGAGTTCTGAATTCTGATTTGCTATGTTGTATGGGTTTTTTAAACACAATCATTTTGATTGTGTTTTTTTTCCCCGCTGTTATATGATGACTACCTTCAAGTCACTGTTTTTAGTGAATTTTGATACATTCTGAGAACAGCAAAAATAAACCATTTAACATGTATAATTAATTCTGTCCTGTTTGCATTTATGATGTATATGTAGAACTGTGTAGGAGGCATGGAGAAGGTGAGGCTTCTGTAAGTGTCAAAGTTGTTGCATGCAGTGCTGCACTTCTGCGTACTCTTTCATATGCTGGACTACATCTGCACAATGAGATACCTAAGCAAAGGAAACACAAGTGATGTGATTGTGAAATGAGCAAAAGAAATTGCACGTATTTCAATTACATCACCTGTGTTTCCTATCATTACGAATCACATTGTGCAGATCAAGTTTAGGTCTGTCCAGGGAAACAGAGGAGGTTTGGCCTTTGTTCAAGAGTGCAGTGGACATGACTCACTTCATTGGTAGACCTTCACATGTATTATGTCCTCTATTCTCTTCAACAACTCGAAATTTCATCTGCAACCCTGAGTAGGCCTCACCTCAAACAAACCTCTGGATAGGACACATCTTATTGGCATCCTGAAGCAATCATTTAAAATTTTAGTGTCTTGCGACACTTTTCTGAGACAACAGCAATGCAAAAGATGCACCATGTTTTAAGATAGGCCTCACTTCATCTGCATCAAGATACTGTTAGTTTAAAATGTATATCTTTAGGACTGTGTAGGGGGCCTGGAGAAGCAGAAGCTTCTGTAAGTGTCAAAGTTGTTGAAAAACTGTTTGTCCTTCAATCTTTTCCCTTGTCTTTTGTAATTTTTAAATACATGTTTTAATATTTTTCAAATGTTTGTTCTCTCTTTCACAGATTGAAAGTATAAAAACAAAAAGTGAGTAATTTAACGACAATTATAAGGTAAATGTTTTGTACTCTTTTCGTTACATTTCTATCACATTTAACTTCTATTAGTTCCACTGCTTCATTTCTTTAACCCTCAGTTTCCTGCCTTTGCTACTTCCCTCATTCCTTTCTCTATTACCTACTTACTCAACTCCTTCCACTCTTTTTCTCAGTCCCTCTCTTCTCATAGTTCCTCACTCTTGTTCACTCACTCCGTCTCTATTACTCTTAGTGTCTTTGACTGATCACTCTATCACTATTTGTTCATAATGCTTTCTCTGTGTAGTTGAAGCACACTAAGGGGCATATTATGAACACAGCCAATAAAATTATTGCTGTTTTTATTGGCAGAAAACTGGTGCAAAAGTAGTTTTAGCGGCAGTTTTCTGCCGCAAAAGCGGCTTTAGCGACACATTTCTGCCAATAAAAGCTGCAAAACTTTTATTGCCTATGTTGATGATATGGCTCTATGTTACTTACATTTCTTTGCTGTTTCAATTAATCTTTTTCTGTTATTTTTTGTTTTCTGTTTTCTATTTTTTCTCTCTGTTATTCCCCATGTTTTAATCTTATTTTGAACATTCACTCACATTCTCCAAGAAACTCTTCTTTGTTAATGTTATACTCTCTTTTTTTTTCTTTCACTTCCTTATCTATTTTGTTTTTCACAATTATACCCTCTTCCGTCTTTTCTTCGGTAAATAGATCTATTAAACAGTATCTCTTCTTTACTCCCTATAGCTGTCTTTCTTTTAACATCACTCTCTGTTTACTTTCCTTATACTTACTCTTTTTTATTTTTTTTTATTTTTTTGGTTAGCTCCCGGTCCGCGTACCGGGAAGCTAACCGGGAAGCGAACCAAAAGAAATAGAGCTTGCCAGAGTGCTAAACATTCTAGCAATTTTTTTTGAAAGGGGAGGTAGTTCTGAAAAGAACTTTTTTTTAAATATTTTTGTTGTTTTATATATTTTTTTTTATTTTTTGAACATTTTTTGTTTTTTTTGTATTTTTTGAACGATTTTATATTTTTTTTGTTTTTTTTGGGGGGGGGAAACAACAAAAAACAGGCATTGAAAAGGGCTCAACAGGAGCAAAAAAAAATTACTGGGGGCGGTTAGGGCAATTATGATGTTTATAAGCCAGGTTGATAGCATTTATACTCATATTACCACATGCTATCAACGCACCACAGTGCATACAAGTATGTTTCATGTGGCCAAAATTCTCTTGTATGTTTGGCACAGTTTCCCGTGCCTCTGCTGGTGTCAATGATATTGACGATCTTGATCTGGCCACAGGAGTTGATGTTGGATTTTCTTCCAAATCCCGTATTTCCGCCCGGCTGTAATTAAGTGGATGCTTCCTGGTCATGTGCCTATGCATGGTATAGTTCCCATAACTATACTTCTTATCAGTCCCTCTTGATAATTTATCTTTGCAGATGAGGCAGGTGACATACGTCGCATTCACTTTTTTTTGGCCTGGAGGGATTGAATAAAACTGCCAGATGAAACTGGCTTTCCTATGGGAAACCCGGGGCACCTCTTCCAAGAACTGTGGTTCTTCTCTCTCCTCTTCCTCCATTTCTTCCTCTTCCTCCTCTGTGTTGGTCATGACCTGGGGAGGTGGTCCTCTCTTCCCATGAGGAGGTGGAGGTGGTGGTGGGGGTGCACCAGCTGAAGCAACTACTGAAGCCATTTCTGAAGTATTAATAAAGGTCTTCCTCTCACAATGATGAAAGTCAGAGTGAGGAAAGAAGGAGGGGTTTTCATCATTTGGGAAAAACAATAGTTCTCAACCAATGAAAAGTGTTATTTTTAGGTCACCTGACCTAGCCTTACATGATTATGAAACCAAAAGTGAAATGAACCAATGAAAAGTGTTATTAACAAGTCACATGACCTGTTATGCTTACGTTACGCGCTCCGGTCCGCGCCCCGGATAGCTTCCGGGTCGCTGCGCTTCGCGCCTCGGTCCGCGCCCCGGGGCACTTCCGGGTGCGCTAACGCGGTACGTCATAAGACGCATTACGCGGCAACGCGATACGTCGCGCTTTCGCGACGCGCCGCGGATCGCTTCCGGGGAGCTGCGTTTCGCGCCTCGGTCCGCGCCCCGGGGCACTTCCGGGTGCGCTAACGCGGTACGTCATAAGACGCATTACGCGGCAACGCGATACGTTGCGCTTTCGCTACGCGTCACGATGTTGATTTCTAAAGCGGCAGTTGCGCAAACGGAACGTTTACCGGTTCGCTGACTGGGTCGCGGCATCAAGATGAGCTAACGGGAAGCTTCCCGGTTCGCGGACCGGGAGCGAAACAAAAAAAATATTCAAAAAAAAATTATTAATAAACATATAAAATATATTTTTGGATTTAAAGAAGAATACATTTTACAGCTATAGATATTAGCTTTTAAAAAACCAATGAAATTCACTGAAAAAACCATAGGTTATAGACCATATATAGTTAGGAATTAGCATTTACAAAACCTTGAAAATTCACTGAAAAAACCATAGGTTATAGACCATATATAGTTAGGAATTAGCATTTAAAAAACCTTATTTTACTCACACAAAACCATTGAAATTCCATATATAGTTAGTTGTACTAACTAAATATCGCGCACCCGCAATCCACTGCTGATCATGTCACATATTACATCATTCATGACATGGTCAGTGACATCACTGATGACATCACTGATGACATCTCAAATGACATCACTGATGACATCACTGATGACATCTCAAATGACATCACTGATGACATCACTGATGACAACATCCAGTGACTGTATGTTTCTGTAAAGTTAAAATATGTGTTACATATTGAAGAATGAGTGGATGTATAAGTGTCTGAATGAAGGAATTAGTAGGTGCATGACTGACTGTATGAGTGAGTGAATAAATGTGTGTCACTGAGTGCATGGGTTAGTGACTAAACTGTCTTAATTTGTGCATCATTATGTCTGTTGTTCTGTAAACTGCTGCATGTGTTGATCAGTAGCTATATGAGTAAGTATATGGGTTATTGATTGGTTGCCCAAGTATTTGTATGGGAGACTGAGTGTGTGTGTGTGGGTGGCTGGGAGGTGTATGACTCTGTGCATAGATGTGTGAGCAGTTGATTCACTAGATGAATGGGTTCAAAAGTGCATGTGGAAACAGCTGTATGGGTGGTTGACTGTGTGCATGAGTGCATTGGTGAGTGAATGGATATCTCAGTGCTACATGTCAAAGTAAGTACATATGTAAAACACAGTACATGTGAGAGTTGACATATATAAATAACTGTGCATAAGAGCCAGTGAATGTGTGAGTGGCTGTATGGATCATTGTGAACTTGTATCAGGGATTGTATTAGAGAGTAAATATGTGTTAGTATATGTTTGAATAAGTAAGGTGTGTATAACTGTATAGTTGAGGAAATGGAGGTGTGATTGATTCTTTGCATGACTGACTAGGTGTGTGAGTAACTCCATGGATGAGTGACAGTCTGTGAGTGTCTGTTTACACTGAGTGTATCTAAGGTTATATTAGAGTCTGAAGAGGTTCATCGTATTATCACATGAATGATGTCATCAGTGATGTGATCAGTAATGTCAAATGAGATATCATCAGTGATGTCATCAGTGATGTCATTTGAGATGTCATCAGTGATGTCATTTGAGATGTCATCAGTGATGTCATCAGTGATGTCATTTGAGATGTCATCAGTGATGTCATCAGTGATGTCACTGACCATGTCATGAATGATGTAATATGTGACATGATCAGCAGTGGATTGCGGGTGCGCGATATATAGTTAGTACAACTAACTATATATGGAATTTCAATGGTTTTGTGTGAGTAAAATAAGGTTTTTTAAATGCTAATTCCTAACTATATATGGTCTATAACCTATGGTTTTTTCAGTGAATATATATATATATATATATATATATATATATATATATATATATATATATTACCTACTGGCGGTCGCCAATAGGTATATATAGTTAGGATTTTTTCTCTATGGGATTTTTGAAAATTCTATGTCTAATAACTTTGGTGTTTGTGGACGGAATTGGCTCAAATTGTCAGGAAAATGGAACATTTTGTTTCTGAGCAGCCCCTGAAAATTTGGGGGGGGTTCGTCAAGGGGGGGCCGAGAAAAAAGGGGGGTCCCAAAACGTGTTTTTAACATTGAGTTTTCCATAGGGCGGTTGGCCTCACTTTTAGCCCGAACGGCTGAATGGATTTGCACGAAACTTGGCAAAATTGTAGGGACTGGTAGCCCGATGTGCCTTTGCTAGGTCTCAATATATGTGCTCCAGTGGATTTTGAGAAATTAACGTTCAAAAAAAGATATATATCTGTAACAGCGGACCAGGCAGCGCTCCGGTTCGCTGACTTTACGCGTTACGGAGCTTTGTGAAGCGAAGCTGATTGGTTCTCCGGCGTCTGTAAACATTCCAAACAGTCCGTAGCGGCCGCCATCTTGTCTCTCGGTAGGATCGAGAGACAAGAGGAGGCCAAAGCGAAGGGGCAAATGACCATAAGGGGGCATAGTAGATCCTCCCTGACTCTCTAGGTTTGATGTGGAGGTTTTAAAAGGGCCCCGCGGGGCAAAAAAAAAAAAATAATAATAATCGAACGGCTGAATGGATTTGCACGAAACTTGGCAAAATTGTAGGGACTGGTAGCCCGATGTGCCTTTGCTAGGTCTCAATATATGTGCTCCAGTGGATTTTGAGAAATTAACGTTAAAAAAAAGATATATATCTGTAACAGCGCTCCGCTTCGCGTACTTTTCGCGTAACGGAGCTTTGCGAAGCTGATTGGTTCTCCGGCGTCTGTAAACATTCCAAACAGTCCGTAGCGGCCGCCATCTTGTCTCTCGGTAGGATCGAGAGACAAGAGGAGGCCAAAGCGAAGGGGCAAATGACCATAAGGGGGCATAGTAGATCCTCCCTGACCCCCTAGGTTTGATGTGGAGGTTTTAAAAGGGCCCCGCGGGGCAAAAAAAATAATAATAATAATAATCGAACGGCTGAATGGATTTGCACGAAACTTGGCAAAATTGTAGGGACTGGTAGCTCGATGTGCCTTTGCTAGGTCTCAATATATGTGCTTCAGTGGATTTTGAGAAATTAACGTTCAAAAAAAGATATATATCTGTAACAGCGCTCCGCTTCGCGGAGATAAAATTATCTCTGTATTACCTAGCTGTTGCTAACACCAGTTAGCGACCGCTAGTAGGAGATAGCGACCATCTTGGGCCCCACTTTGCATGTCAGTGATATTTATCACTAATGACATGCAAAGTGGGCATGCCAAGATGTTAGCGACTGGAAACAGTCGCTAACATCGCTATCTCCTATTACCAACTTTTGGAGATATTCGCGCTAAGCGCGAATATCTCCAAAAGCTACCACCTGCCCTGAGCAGTTCTTAGCCATGTTATCCAATGGGAGGTGGATAACATGGCTAAGAGCATTAGCTCGGTAATGCATGAATATCGCTGAGTTTTCAGCGATATTAATGCATTGCGGTCGTTTTTTATGGCATTTGCGATAAACCTTGATAATAGCAAGGTTTATCTGCGATAATTTCTGACGATGCTTAGCGGTAAAAAATTCGTTGCTAAGCATCGTTAGGGATAAATATCGCTTAACTTTGGTAATATGCCCCAACGTCTGCTAACGTTCGATTCGAAGGAAATCAGGAAGTGTTGAAAAACATTGTCTGCGCCATCTTGCCTTTTTTCAAATGCCACACTTTTGTCGTGCACGGCAGTAATTTTAGATGCCTTGACCAGACCCACTCTCTGCACGCTGTCGATCCTTAGCATGGCTCCCAACCCTCGCAAGCATCTCCCCCAGGCACTGGTCACCCTCGTTCTCTGTCTTATGCATGGGTAATAAACCTCCCCCCATCTGCGCTGCTCTTCCCTGAGAATCACACCCTGTGCCCGCCCGACACCTCCCTTTCGCCCTATTCACTACCGCACCCTCTGACACTCCTTTTCCTCTGTGTCCGATTGTCCAGGCCGGTCCTAGGCTATCAGCTAGCCCTGCAGATGTAGTTTATGGCCCCAGCTGTAAAGAATCACCCCTCTTCAAAGGAGTTATAGTAGATCAAGGCCCACACTCAATGAGATCCGTCACAGCACACGCGTTCCTACTATCTGAAAACCATCCTGTATTGTGATTGGGGAGGGGACAGAGCCTGAAGCGGAAGATTCCAGGGATGACTCTTTGTACATCCAAGTTTTTACAATTATGTGTCACATTAAAAATATATAGCACTCCAACAAAGTAGTAAGATTATAAAACTTTAATAACTTATAAATATATACAACAAAACAAAAACAGTAAAAACATATAAACATTTTTAGGGAAAAACAACGAAGTAGCGGTCGGCTGTGCGAATTGTCCCAACGCAGCACAACGTCCAGAAATTTCTGGACGGCACCCAGGTGATGTTGCCTGGGTGCCGCACTGATTTTGGCATCCGGCGTGGGGCGTCGCGGGGGGTGGGTCATCAGTAGCAAACTGTTGTGCGAATAGTTCCAAGGCAGCAGAACGATGGCACCAAGGTGATGTCCAGTAAGTTGCCGCACTGGTTTTGGTATCCTACAATGCTGCTCCGAATAACGGCGTGGGGCGCCCCGGGGGAGGGGGGAGGCGGCGTGAACGGGCCTCTCCAGGTGGAGTCTCGTCTGTTGTAGTGGGGCGCCCCTTTACCGTTTCAGTTGCCATTCCGTCCGCTTTTGGTCCACTGTGTCAAAAGCCGCAATTCAGCTGAGTTGCGCCTATCTTGCGGTGCAGCGATAGGCGGCTGCCACAGGACTCTCAAAATGGCAGCAGGCTCTTTTCTTTTTGGGCCTGGTCCACTGAAATGGCCCTGGGACACCTTGGAAATCGGACGCTTGTCTGCTAGGTCTTGGACCCCATTCTCGAAAGCGTCCCCTCCGCCTTGAGGATTCAACAAAAGTTTTGGGGGCCCCCGACTCCTGCAGGCTTCTGGTGGGGAGCAGCTGCCATGATTGCTCGCGGAATGACCACGACGGAGCCACGAGATGGTGGTGCTTTCATGGTGACGCCAGCTTCAGTGTGAAACATCCAGAAACAAGGTGGGGCTTTCATCGTTTGGGAAAAAAAAAAGTTTTCATCCAATGAAAAGTGTTATTTTTAGGTCATATGATCAAGCCTTCCATCATTAGGAAACCAAAAGTAAAATGAACCAATGAAAAGTTTTATAAACAAGTCACATGACCTGTTATGCGGCATAGGGTATAAAATGCGGAGAAAATACGTTGGCACGTGAGGCGGCGTCAGTAGCGGACCGATGTGCGAATAGGCCGAAGGCAACACAACGCGCCAAGATCCGGATGGCACCGAGGTGGTGTCCAGCAAGTTGCAGCACTGGTGTGGCCATCCTACAATGCTGAAAGTCGGCGTGGGGCGCCCCGTTGGCCTGTGAGTTCGCGTCAGTAGCGGACCGATGTGCGAATAGGCCGAAGGCAGCACAACGCGCCAAGATCCGGATGGCACCGAGGTGGTGTCTAGTAAGTTGCCGCACTGGTGTGGCCATCCTACAATGTTGAAAGTCGGCGTGGGGCACCCCGTTGGCCTGTGAGATGGCGTCAGTAGCGGACCGATGTGCGAATGGGGCCAAAGGCAGCGCAACAATATTTTCGGAATAGAAGACACCACAAGGCGCTGAGATGCCAAGATCCGGATGGCACCGAGGTGGTGTCTAGCAAGTTGTGGCACTGGTGTGGCCATCCTACAATGGTAAAAGTCGGCGTGGGGCGCCCTGTTGGCCTGTGAGATGGTGTCAGTAGCGGACCGATGTGCGAATGGGGCCAAAGGCAGCGCAACAATATTTTCTGACTAGAAGACACCACAAGGCGCTGAGATGCCAAGATCCGGATGGCACCGAGGTGATGTCTAGCAAGTTGCTGTACTGGTGTGGCCATCCTACAATGCTGAAACTCGGCGTGGGGCGCCCCATTAGCCTGTGAGATGGCGTCAGTAGCAGACCGATGTGCGAATGGGGCCAAAGGCAGCGCAACAATATTTTCTGAATAGAAGACACCACAAGGCGCTGAGATGCCAAGATCCGGATGGCACCGAGGTGGTGTCTAGTAAGGTGCACTGGTGTGGCCATCCTACAATGCTGAAAGTCGGCGTGGGGCGCCCCGTTGGCCTGTGAGATGGCGGCAGTAGCGGACCGATGTGCGAATGGGGCCAAAGGCAGCGCAACAATATTTTTGGAATAGAAGACACCACAAGGCGCTGAGATTCGGTTAGCACCGAGGTGGTGTCTAGCAAGCTATGCAGCTGAGTTGCGTGCGCACTTGCGGCAAATAGGTCGAAGGCAGCACAACAATGTTTTCTGAATAGAAGACACCACAAGGCGCTGAGATTCGGTTACCACCGAGGTGGTGTCTAGCAAGTTGCTGCACTGGTGTGGCCATCCTACAATACTGCTCCGAATAACGGCGTGGGGTGCCCGAAGGGGGGGGGGGAGGCGGCGTGAACGGGCCTTCCTAGGTGGAGGCTCGTCTGCTGTAGTGGGGCGCCCCTTTAGCGTTTCAGTTGCCATTCAGCTGAGTTTTGGCCGCTCTTGATGCTACAGCGACAGGCGGCTGCAACAGGACTCTCAAAATGGCGGCCTGTTCTTTGGATTTGGGCCTGGTCCACTAAAATGGCCCTGGGACACCTTAGAACTCGGACGCTCGATTTTTTTTTCTTTTCCTCTACATGCAAAAAAAGGTAAATGCCCGGTACGTTATACGCTTCATCTGCCACGATGTACTCTCCAGAGGAACCGAAAAAAAATATAGTTATGGTAACTATACCATGCATCATCATATGGAGAGGTGGCACCAATTAATTATAGTGCTGCATAAAAGAGAGATTTGGAGGAGAACCCCCGACCTGCCAGTACATTCATCAAAGAAGTGGCACTGACAGCATCAGAGGCAAGGGAAACGGTCCCAAATATTTAGAAGAACTTTGGAAAGATTAAAATGACATGTTTAGATTGTGGCAAATTAATTTCATGTGGACAGATGAGTGTTACTCTATAAATACAGCATATGAACATCATCATAGTCGATGGTTGGTAGAGACATTTTGACTATATCCTGGACCTGCCCGTCCTCGCCCAAAATGGCGCCGGAATAAATGGGATTCGTAACTCCTTGTTGTGTACTGGTTGCAGAACCTTGAAATCACGAGATACGTATGCAGTTTTGAAGCACATGGCGGGCGGGGACGAGAATTGATTGAGTATTTCGACATCCCTATTGATATTAAGTTCTGATGTGTTATTGATTACTGTACTATTGAAAGTTCGAATTAACGTCACGCATGGTACTTGCCCGCAAATGTATATCTAGATAATTTTATTGTAACTGGCCCTGTCGTATTTTAATTATAAAATGTACGTCCACCGATTCCGCAACTGTTAGACACCTTAGTTCTTGCAACCTAATGGCCCGCCCGTTACGTTCCTCTACAGTGTAAATGTCTACTCATCATATACGATTACAGTTTGCTCCGTGGCCGGCCCACGTGGTTATAGGCTCGTATTTGTATAATGAAATTTTCACAATAAAGGTTTTTAAAAGAAAACATGGTAGTAGTATATACATTGGTAAAGTTTTTAATAATAGTCACTGTTTTAGAATCATTAAATGGCAAGTGAAATAAAGCAGACCAATTACATGAAGGGTGAAAGGTATAATACGCAGGAACGCAGTAAAGATAAATGGTCAAGGGCTGTTGTGTTTTCTACTCCTGCAACATAAAGTGATCGATAAGAATCTCATATTCAGGCGTATCGGCGACTAAGACAGCAGGTCGACCCTCTTTTGCTCAACGGCTCCGTCATGGGACGAAGAAACGCCCTTTTTCTCGAAAAAAGAATATATTTTACTTGCAGGACAGTTGTAAATTTTCCGGGAAAGTACATTAGCCTGGAACATTATAACATATATTTAAGAAAAAATAATGTTCGGAAGTAATAAAAAGCGTAATTTTTAGGTCATATGACCAAGCCTTTCATCATTAGAATAAGAAAAGTAAAATGAACCAATGAAAAGTTTTATTAACAAGTCACATGACCTGTTATGCTTACGTTACGCGCTGCGCGTCGCGCCCCGGATGACTTCCGGATGCGCTAACGCGGCGCGTCATATGACGCATTACGCGACAACGCAGGTCCAGAATATAGTCAAAATGTCTCCACCAACCAGCGGTCGGAACACAACCCCTTTCAGCAGGCTAAATAGTTCTGTTAAATGACAACAGAAGGGACAGGCAACAAGAACCATCAGTCAAAGAGGGGAGGGCTAGTTCTTCTCTACCGGGTTACATTGGGGCGCTACCGGAACTGATCGAATTGGTAGTCTACAGTGTTTCTGGATGTTTCAGACTGAAGCTGGCGTTAGCATGAGAGCACCACCATTTCGTAGCTCCGTCGTGGCCATTCCGCGAGCAATCATGGCAGCCGCTCTTTATCGTTATTTTGGGCGGGGTGGGTGGCGGAGCCGAGCTGTATTGCAGCCATCATGGTGTGGAGTTCAGTTCATCTCACTAGTTTCGTATTTGTCATGAGGGGTTGTTCTTAATGTTTCTATTTTAGCGAGGTCAAAAAGAGATCCCATTAGTGGCCTACTGATTTTGCTCGATTCCTTTTGTTTTTTTACACGATTTTTCGTTATCTGCAAAGACTAAACAGAGTATTGCGACTCTGTGTTTGTTTGTAAATAGAGAATGAACCAAAGAGAACCAATTCTAAAACAGTAAATGCTTGGATAACAATCAATCAAATGGAGAGAGAAGCAGGCACGACGTATTACAACGGGGGCAAAGGCCTGCGTTAACTACCTTTCACTATCTGCAAAGAGAGAGTACTCCTAATAGAAATGAGGGGGGGGGGCAGCATTCAAAGCAGATCAGTGTGCATAAACACGAAAATGTTTTTACTTACCACGTACTTGACATTCAACAGCTTATGATATTTGCTATTAAAAAAACATTGAAATTCACTGAAAAAACCATAGGTTATAGACCATATATAGTTAGGAATTAGCATTTACAAAACCTTGAAAATTCACTGAAAAAACCATAGGTTATAGACCATATATCGTTAGGAATTAGCATTTAAAAAACCTTATTTTACCCACACAAAACCATTGAAATTCCATATATAGTTAGTTGCACTAACTATATATCGCGCACCCGCAATCCACTGCTGATGATGTCACATATTACATCATTCATGACATGGTCAGTGACATCACTGATGACATCACTGATGACATCTCAAATGACATCACTGATGACATCACTGATGACATCTCATTTGACATCAATGACCACAGCACTGATGATATCATTCATGTGACAATACAATGCATCTCCTCA
This sequence comes from Lissotriton helveticus, assembly GCF_964261635.1. Taxonomy (NCBI): domain Eukaryota; kingdom Metazoa; phylum Chordata; class Amphibia; order Caudata; family Salamandridae; genus Lissotriton; species Lissotriton helveticus. Next base: position 1,314,928,521 of record NC_136065.1, on the reverse strand, counting down.
CATTTTAATATAACCTCTGTTTCACCCAGTGTTAAATACGGAGTATAATTTTTGAAACCATTGACACACCAATACTAGTTACTACATACGCACTCACTGATTCCTACGTCTACACACACCTTCACTCATTCACCCATACAATCATTCATACATACAATCACTCATCTTTACAACACTATCATATGCACTCATACACCTATACAGACACTCACAGTCTGCCACTCATCCATGGAGTTACTCACACACCTAGTCAGTCCTGTAAAGAATCAATGACACTTCCATTTTCTTGTCTATACAGTTAAACATAGAGCACCTTACATTTTCAAACATATACTAACACATACTTACCTTCTTATACAATCATTGATACAAGTACACATTGATCTGCACAGAGTCATACACCTCCCAGCCAGCCACACACACACTCAGTCTCCCATACAAATACTTGGGCAATCAATCAATAACCCATATAGTTACTCATATAGCTACTGATCAACACATGCAGCAGTTTATAGAACAACAGACATAATGATCCACAAATTAAGACAGTTTAGTCACTAACCCATGCACTCAGTGAGACACATTTAATCACTCAGTCATACAGTCAGTCAGGCACCTACTAAATCCTTTGTCCAGACGCTTACACATCCACTCATTCTTCAATATGTAAGACATATTTAAACTTTACAGAAACAAAAAATCACTGGATGTTGTTATCAGTCATGTCATCAGTGATGTCATTTGAGATGTCATCAGTGATGTCATCAGTGATGTCACTGACCATGTCATGAATGATGTAATATGTGACATCATCAGCAGTGGATTGCGGGTGCGCGATATATAGTTAGTGCAACTAACTATATATGGAATTTCAATGGTTTTGTGTGGGTAAAATAAGGTTTTTTAAATGCTAATTCCTAACGATATATGGTCTATAACCTATGGTTTTTTCAGTGAATTTTCAAGGTTTTGTAAATGCTAATTCCTAACTATATATGGTCTATAACCTATGGTTTTTTCAGTGAATTTTCAAGGTTTTGTAAATGCTAATTCCTAACTATATATGGTCTATAACCTATGGTTTTTTCAGTGAATATATATATATATATATATATATATATATTCACTGAAAAAACCATAGGTTATAGACCATATATAGTTAGGAATTAGCATTTACAAAACCTTGAAAATTCACTGAAAAAACCATAGGTTATAGACCATATATAGTTAGGAATTAGCATTTAAAAAACCTTATTTTACTCACACAAAACCATTGAAATTCCATATATAGTTAGTTGCACTAACTATATATCGCGCACCTGCAATCCACTGCTGATGATGTCACATATTACATCATTCATGACATGGTCAGTGACATCACTGATGACATCACTGATGACATCTCAAATGACATCACTGATGACATCACTGATGACAACATCCAGTGACTGTATGTTTCTGTAAAGTTAAAATGTGTCTTACATATTGAAGAATGAGTGGAAGTATAAGTGTCTGGACAAAGGATTTAGTAGGTGCATGACTGAATGTATGAGTGAGTGATTAAATGTGTCTCACTGAGTGCATGGGTTAGTGACTAAAGAGTCTTAATTTGTGCATCATTATGTCTGTTGCTCTGTAAACTGCTGCATGTGTTGATCAGTAGCTATATGATTAACTATATGGGTTACTGATTGATTGTCCAAGTATTTGTATGGGAGACTGAGTGTGTGTGTGGCTGGCTGGGAGGTGTGTGACTCTGTGCAGATCAATGTGTACTTATATCAATGATTGTATAACAAGGTAAGTATGTGTTAGTATATGTTTGAAAATGTAAGGTGCTCTATGTTTAACTGTATAGACAAGAAAATGGAAGTGTGATTGATTCTTTACAGGACTGACTAGGTGTGTGAGTAACTCCATGGATGAGTGGCAGAGTGTGAGTGTCTGTATAGGTGTATGAGTGCATATGATAGTGTTGTAAAGATGAGTGATTGTATGTATGAATGATTGTATGGGTGAATGAGTGAATGTGTGTGTAGACGTAGGAATCAGTGAGTACATATGTAGTAACTAGTATTGGTGTGTCAATGGTTTCAAAAATTATACTCTGTATTTAACACTGGGTGAAACAGAGGTTATATTAAAATGTGAGGAGATGCATTGTATTGTCACATGAATGATATCATCAGTGATGTGGTCATTGATGTCAAATGAGATGTCATCAGTGATGTCATCAGTGATGTCATTTGAGATGTCATCAGTGATGTCATCAGTGATGTCACTGACCATGTCATGAATGATGTAATATGTGACATCATCAGCAGTGGATTGCAGGTGCGCGATATATAGTTAGTGCAACTAACTATATATGGAATTTCAATGGTTTTGTGTGAGTAAAATAAGGTTTTTTAAATGCTAATTCCTAACTATATATGGTCTATAACCTATGGTTTTTTCAGTGAATTTTCAAGGTTTTGTAAATGCTAATTCCTATCTATATATGGTCTATAACCTATGGTTTTTTCAGTGAATTTCAATGGTTTTTTAATAGCAAATATCATAAGCTGTCGAATGTCAAGTACGTGGTAAGTGAAAACATTTTCGTGTTTATGCACACTGATCTGCTTTGAATGGTGCCCCCCCCCCCTCATTTCTATTAGGAGTACTCTCTCTTTGCACATAGTGAAGGGTAGTTAACGCAGGCCTTTGCCCCCGTTGTAATACGTCGTGCCTGCTTCTCTCTCCATTTGATTGATTGTTATCCAAGTATTTACTGTTTTAGAATTGGTTCTCTTTGGTTCATTCTCTATTTACAAACAAACACAGAGCCGCAATACTCTGTTTAGTCTTTGCAGATAACGAAAAATCGTGTAAAAAAAAAAGAAAAGGAATCGAGCAAAATCAGTAGGCCACTAACGGGATCTCTTTTTGACCTCGCTAAAATAGAAACATTAGGAACAACCCCTCATGACAAATACAAAACTAGTGAAATGAACTGAACTCCACACAATAATGGCTGCAAAACAGCTCGGCTCCGCCACCCACCCCGCCCAAAATAACGATAAAGAGCGGCTGCCATGATTGGTTGCGGAATGGCCACGACGGAGCTACGAAATGGTACTGCTCTCATGCTAACCCCAGCTTCAGTCTGAAACATCCAGAAACACTGTAGACTACCAATTCGATCAGTTCCGGTAGCGCCCCAATGTAACCCGGTAGAGAAGAACTAGCCCTCCCCTCTTTGACTGATGTTTCTTGTTGCCTGTCCCTTCTGTTGTCATTTAACAGAACTATTTAGCCTGCTGAAAGGGGTTGTGTTCCGACCGCTGGTTGGTGGAGACATTTTGACTATATTCTGGACCTGCGTTGTCGCGTAATGCGTCATATGACGCGCCGCGTTAGCGCATCCGGAAGTCATCCGGGGCGCGCAGCGCGTAACGTAAGCATAACAAGTCATGTGACTTGTTAATAAAACTTTTCATTGGTTCATTTTACTTTTCTTATTCTAATGATGAAAGGCTTGGTCATATGACCTAAAAATTACGCTTTTTATTACTTCCGAACATTATTTTTTCTTAAATATATGTTATAATGTTCCAGGCTAATGTACTTTCCCGGAAAATTTACAACTGTCCTGCAAGTAAAATATATTCTTTTTTCGAGAAAAAGAGCGTTTCTTCGTCCCATGACGGAGCCGTTGAGCAAAAGAGGGTCGACCTGCTGTCTTAGTCGCCGATACGCCTGAATATGAGATTCTTATCGATCACTTTATGTTGCAGGAATAGAAAACACAACAGCCCTTGACCATTTATCTTTACTGCGTTCCTTCGTATTATACCTTTTACCCTTCATGTAATTGGTCTGCTTTATTTCACTTGCCTTTTAATGATTCTAAAACAGTGACTATTATTAAAAACTTTACCAATGTATATACTACTACCATGTTTTCTTTTAAAAACCTTTATTGTGAAAATTTCATTATACAAATACGAGCCTATAACCACGTGGGCCGGCCACGGAGCAAACTGTAATCGTATATGATGAGTAGACATTTACACTGTAGAGGAACGTAACGGGCGGGCCATTAGGTTGCAAGAACTAAGGTGTCTAACAGTTACGGAATCGGTGGACGTACATTTTATAATTAAAATACGACAGGGCCAGTTACAATAAAATTATCTAGATATACATTTGCGGGCAAGTACCATGGGTGACGTTAATTCGAACTTTCAATAGTACAGTAATCAATAACACATCAGAACTTAATATCAATAGGGATGTCGAAATATTCAATCAATTCTCGTCCCCGCCCGCCATGTGCTTCAAAACTGCATACGTATCTCGTGATTTCAAGGTTCTGCAACCAGTACACAACAAGGAGTTACGAGTCCCATTTATTCCGGCGCCATTTTGGGCGAGGACGGGCAGGTCCAGGATATAGTCAAAATGTCTCTACCAACCATCGACTATGATGATGTTCATATGCTGTATTTATTAGAGTAACACTCATCTGTCCACATGAAATTAATTTGCCACAATCTAAACATGTCATTTTAATCTTTCCAAAGTTCTTCTAAATATTTGGGACCGTTTCCCTTGCCTTTGATGCTGTCAGTGCCACTTCTTTGATGAATGTACTAGCAGGTCAGGGGTTCTCCTCCAAATCTCTCTTTTATGCAGCACTATAATTAATTGGTGCCACCTCTCCATATGACGATGCATGGTATAGTTACCATAACTATATTTTTTTTCGGTTCCTCTGGAGAGTTCATCGTGGCAGATGAAGCGTGTAACGTACCGGGCATTTACCTTTTTTTGCATGTACAGGAAAGAAAAAAAAAATCGAGCGTCCGAGTTCTAAGGTGTCCCAGGGCCATTTTAGTGGACCAGGCCCAAATCCAAAGAACAGGCCGCCATTTTGAGAGTCCTGTTGCAGCCGCCTGTCGCTGTAGCATCAAGAGCAGCCAAAACTCAGCTGAATGGCAACTGAAACGGTAAAGGGGCGCCCCACTACAGCAGACGAGCCTCCACCTAGGAAGGCCCGTTCACGCCGCCTCCCCCCCCCCCCCCTTCGGGCACCCCACGCCGTTATTCGGAGCAGTATTGTAGGATGGCCACACCAGTGCGGCAACTTGCTAGACATCACCTCGGTGGTAAACGAATCTCAACGCCTTGTGGTGTCTTCTATTCAGAAAACATTGTTATGCTGCCTTCGACCTATTCGCCGCAAGTGCGCACACAACTCAACTGCATAGCTTGCTAGACACCACCTCGGTGCCATCCGGATCTTGGAATCTCAGCGCCTTTTGGTGTCTTCTCTTCAGAAAATATTGTTGCGCTGCCTTTGGCCCCATTCGCACATCGGTCCGCTACTGACGCCATCTCACAGGCTAATGGGGCGCCCCACGCCGAGTTTCAGCATTGTAGGATGACCACACCAGTACAGCAACTTGCTAGACATCACCTCGGTGCCATCCGGATCTCGGCGCCCCACTGCAGATGAAGTGCCTCTCAACTATGAAACCACCACGGTGACATCCGGATCTTGGCGCGTTGTGCTGCCTTCGACCTATTCGCACATCGGTCCGCTACTGACGCCATCTCACAGGCTAATGGGGCGCCCCACGCCGAGTTTCAGCATTGTAGGATGACCACACCAGTACAGCAACTTGCTAGACATCACCTCGGTGCCATCCGGATCTCGGCGCCCCACTGCAGATGAAGTGCCTCTCAACTATGAAACCACCACGGTGACATCCGGATCTTGGCGCGTTGTGCTGCCTTCGGCCTATTCGCACATCGGTCCGCTACTGACGCCATCTCACAGACTAATGGGGCGCCCCACGCCGAGTTTCAGCATTGTAGGATGACCACACCAGTGCACCTTACTAGACACCACCTCGGTGCCATCCGGATCTTGGCATCTCAGCGCCTTGTGGTGTCTTCTATTCAGAAAATATTCTTGCGCTACCTTTGCCCCATTCACACATCGGTCCGCTACTGACGCCATCTCACAGGCTAATAGGGCGCCCCACGCCGAGTTTCAGCATTATAGGATGACCACACCAGTACAGCAACTTGCTAGACATCACCTCGGTGCCATCCGGATCTTGGCATCTCAACGCCTAGTGGTATCTTCCATACAGAAAATATTGTTGCGCTGCCTTTGGCCCCATTCGCACATCGGTCTGCAACTGACACCATCTCACAAGCCAACAGGGCGCCCCACGCCGACTTTTACCATTGTAGGATGGCCACACCAGTACAGCAACTTGCTAGACATCACCTCGGTGCCATCCGGATCTTGGCATCTCAACGCCTAGTGGTATCTTCCATACAGAAAATATTGTTGCGCTGCCTTTGACCCCATTCGCACATCGGTCCGCAACTTAGACATCACCTCGGTGCCATCCGGATCTTGGCATCTCAGCGCCTTGTGGCGTCAGTCAGAAAATATTGTTGCGCTGCCTTTGGCCCCATTCGCACATCAGTCCGCTACTGACACCATCTCACAGGCCAACAGGGCGCCCCACGCCGACTTTTACCATTGTAGGATGGCCACACCAGTGCCACAACTTGCTAGACACCACCTCGGTGCCATCCGGATCTTGGCATCTCAGCGCCTTGTGGTGTCTTCTATTCCGAAAATATTGTTGCGCTGCCTTTGGCCCCATTCGCACATCGGTCCGCTACTGCCGCCATCTCACAGGCCAACGGGGCACCCCACGCCGACTTTCAACATTGTAGGATGGCCACACCAGTGCGGCAACTTACTAGACACCACCTCGGTGCCATCCGGATCTTGGCGCGTTGTGCTGCCTTCGGCCTATTCGCACATCGGTCCGCTACTGACGCAAACTCACAGGCCAACGGGGCGCCCCACGCCGACTTTCAGCATTGTAGGATGGCCACACCAGTGCTGCAACTTGCTGGACACCACCTCGGTGCCATCCGGATCTTGGCGCGTTGTATTGCCTTCGGCCTATTCGCACATCGGTCCGCTACTGACGCCGCCTCACGTGCCAACGCATTTTCTCCGCATTTTATACCCTATGCCGCATAACAGGTCATGTGACTTGTTTATAAAACTTTTCATTGGTTCATTTTACTTTTGGTTTCCTAATGATGGAAGGCTTGATCATATGACCTAAAAACAACACTTTTCATTGGATGAAAACTTATTTTTTTTCCCAAACGATGAAAGCCCCACCTTGTTTCTGGATGTTTCAGACTGAAGCTGGCTTCAGCATGAGAGCACCACCATCTCGTAGCTCCGTCGTGGTCATTCCACGAGCAATCATGGCAACCGCTCCCCACCAGAAGCCTACAGGAGTCGGGGCCCCCAAAACTTTTGATAAATCCTCAAGGCGGAGGGGACGCTTTCGAGAATGGGGTCCAAGACCTAGCAGACAAGCGTCCGATTTCCAAGGTGTCCCAGGGCCATTTCAGTGGACCAGGCCCAAAAAGGAAAGAGCCTGCCGCCATTTTGAGAGTCCTGTGACAGCCGCCTATCGCTGCACCGCAAGAGTGGGCGCAACTCAGCTGAATTGCGGCTTTTGACACAGTGGACCAAAAACGGACGGAATGGCAACTGAAACGGTAAAGGGGCGCCCCAGTACAACAGATGACACTCCACCTGGAGAGGCCCGTTCACGCCGCCTCCCCCGGGGCGCCCCACGCCGTTATTCGGAGCAGCATTGTAGGATACCAAAACCAGTGCGGCAACTTACTGGACATCACCTTGGTGCCATCGTTCTGCTGCCTTGGAACTATTCGCACAACAGTTTGCTACTGATGACCCACCCCCCGCGACGCCCCACGCCAGAAATCTGGACGTTGTGCTGCGTTGGGACTATTCGCACAGCCGACCGCTACTTCGTTGTTTTTCCCTAAAAATGTTTATATGTTATTACTGTTTTTGTTTTCTTGTATATATTTATAAGTTATTAAAGTTTTATAATCTTACTACTTTGTTGGAGTGCTATATATTTTTAATGTGACACATAATTGTAAAAACTTTGATGTACAAAGAGTCATCCCTGGAATCTTCCGCTTCAGGCTCGGTCCCCTCCCCAATCACAATACAGGATGGTTTTCAGATAATAGGAACGCGTCTGCTGTGACGGATCTCATCGAGTGTGGGCCTTGATCTACTATAACTCCTTTGAAGAGGGGTGATTCTTTACAGCTGGGGCCATAAACTACATCTGCAGGGCTAGCTGATACCCTAGGACCGGCCTGGACAATCGGACACAGAGGAAAAGGAGTGTCAGAGGGTGCGGTAGTGAATAGGGCGAAAGGGAGGTGTCGGGCGGGCACAGGGTGTGATTCTCAGGGAAGAGCAGCGCAGATGGGGGGTGGTTTATTACCCATGCATAAGACAGAGAGCGGGGTTGACCACTGCCTGGGGGAGATGCTTGCGAGGGTGGGGAGTCATGCTAAGGATCGACAGCGTGCACAGAGTGGGTCTGGTCAAGGCATCTAAAATGACTGCCGTGCACGACAAAAGTGTGGCATTTGAAAAAAGGCAAGATGGCGCAGACAATGTTTTTCAACACTTCCTGATTTACTTCGAATCGAACTTTAACAGACAATGGGGCATATTACCAAAGTTAAGCGATATTTATCCCTAACGATGCTTAGCAACGATTTTTTTACCGCTAAGCATCGTCAGAAATTATCGCAGATAAACCTTGCTATTATCAAGGTTTATCGCAAATACGATAAAAAACGACCGCAATGCATTAATATCGCTGAAAACTCAGCGATATTCATGCATTACCGAGCTAATGCTCTTAGCCATGTTATCCACCTCCCATTGGATAACATGCCTTAGAACTGCTCAGGGCAGGTGCTAGCTTTTGGAGATATTCGCGCTTATCGCGAATATTTCCAAAAGTTGATAATAGGAGATAGCGATGTTAGCGACTGTTTCCAGTCGCTAACATGTTGGCATGCCCACTTTGCATGTCATTAGTGATAAATATCACTCACATGCAAAGTGGGGCCCAAGATGGTCGCTATCTCCTACTAGCCGTCGCTAACTGGTGTTAGCAACAGCTAGGTAATACAGATATAATTTTATCTCCGCGAAGCGGAGCGCTGTTACAGATATATATCTTTTTTTGAACGTTAATTTCTCAAAATCCACTGGAGCACATATATTGAGACCTAGCAAAGGCACATCGGACTACCAGTCCCTACAATTTTGCCAAGTTTCGTGCAAATCCATTCAGCCGTTTGATTATTATTATTATTATTTTTTTTGCCTCGCGGGGCCCTTTTAAAACCTCCACATCAAACCTAAGAGGTCAAGGAGGATCTACTATGCCCCCTTATGGTCATTTGCCCCTTCGCTTTGGCCTCCTCTTGTCTCTCGATCCTACCGAGAGACAAGATGGCGGCCGCTACGGACTGTTTGCAATGTTTACAGACGCCGGAGAACCAATCAGCTTCGCAAACCTCCGTTACGCGAAGCGGAGCGCTGTTACAGATATATATCTTTTTTTGAACGTTAATTTCTCAAAATCCACTGGAGCACATATATTGAGACCTAGCAAAGGCACATCGGGCTACCAGTCCCTAATATTTTACCAAGTTTCGTGCAAATCCATTCAGCCGTTCGATTATTATTATTATTTTTATTTTTTTGCCCCGCGGCGCCCTTTTAAAACCTCCACATCAAACATAGGGGGTCAGCGAGGATCTACTATGCCCCCTTATGGTCATTTGCCCCTTCGCTTTGGCCTCCTCTTGTCTCTCGATCCTACCGAGAGACAAGATGGCGGCCGCTACGGACTGTTTGGAATGTTTACAGACGCCGGAGAACCAATCAGCTTCGCTTCACAAAGCTCCGTTGCGCGAAAAGTACGCGTACTGGAGCGCTGCCCGGTCCGCTGTTACAGATATATATCTTTTTTTAAACGTTAATTTCTCAAAATCCACTGTAGCACATATATTGAGACCTACAAAAGGCACATCGGGCTACCAGTCCCTACAATTTTGCCAAGTTTCGTGCAAATCCATTCAGCCGTTCGGGCTAAAAGTGAGGCCAACCGCCCTATGGAAAACTCAATGTTAAAAACACGTTTTGGGACCCCCCTTTTTTCTCGACCCCCCCCTGGACGAACCTCCCCCCCAATTTTCAGGGGCTGCTCAGAAACAAAATGTGCCATTTTCCTGAAAATGTCAGCCAATTCCGTCCACAAACGCCAAAGTTATTAGACATAGAATTTTCAAAAATCCCATAGAGAAAAAATCCTAACTATATATACCTACTGGCGACCGCCAGTAGGTAATATCACGCTCAATTTCTCACCATCCATTGTACAGGAAAAGGCACTCACAGGGTTTACTGCATCCAAAATGGGTTTATTTCCAAAAATTTATGAACGCAAACATGAAAAAGACGCGTTTCGCCTAAGGCTTAATCTCGTATTTCATGAAATGGATGGTGGGAAACCGGTAAGCGCCCCGGGAGCGCCCCGGGTTAAAAAAAAAATAATAATAAATTGACATAATTATACAATATAAAATTCGCTTTAAAATTTATTATTTTTTATAACTATAAAGATTTGCTATTAAAAAACCATTGAAATTCACTGAAAAAACCATAGGTTTCACACCAGTTATAGTTAGGAATTAGCATTAAAAAAAACGATTAAATTCATTTAAAAAAACCATAGGTTTCACATCAGTTATAGTTAGCTGGAAGATTTACTCGCATAAAACCAATGAAATTCCCACGTTATAGTTAGTTGGACTCACTATAACTTGCGCGTGCAATGCACTGCTGATGACGTCACATATTACATCACTCATGACATGGTCAGTGACATCACTCATGACATCACTGATGACACCATCCAGTGAATGTGTGTCTTTTTGAAAAATAAATATTAGTGAGTAATGTTTAAATATTTAAATATATTAATTAGTGTTTCACTTTGTGTATAAGTGGCTGCATGGGTTGGTGAGTAGGTACATGTGTATGTATATAGGTAATTAGATCTTTTTCTTAGTATCAGTATGAGTGTTTGTATGGTTTGGTGGAGGTATTACTTAGCACATAGATGCATGAATGACTGACTCTCTCTTTGTATGTGTTTTGAAGACAGCATATGTGCAGGACTGTATGGGTGGATGACTGTGTATATGTGTGTGTTACTGAGTGAATGAGTGTCTCACTAGTTTCTTTATCAGTAACTACATATGTTTTAATCTAGTGTATGTGAATATTGATGTATATAAGTGAGTATATCTAAGAGTAAGAGATTGTAAGAGTTCCTATTTAAATTAGTATGTGTTTCTATAAGTGATTGTTTAAGAGAGTAAGTATGTGTAAGTTTTCTTTGAAGTAAAGTGGTAGTGTGTGTATAGCTGTATATGCAAATAAATGGATGTTCAATAGTTTATTTGCATGTGTGAGTATGTGTGTGAGTAACTTTTGGATGACAGTCGGTGTGTAACAGGATATATAGGTGTATCACTACATATGATGAGTGACTATATGTATGAGTGACTATATAGAACTGTTGGTAAATCAGTGCATGTGTATATAGATGGTGGAATTATTCAATTGGTTGTAGTAACTGGTATGGGTATCTCCATTTTTTTGAAAATGTTACTTTTTATTTTTGAATATGTGTTTCAAGGATTACATTTCATTGAAAGGAGGTCTGTCACTCTGTCACAAGAATGGTGTCATCAGTGATGTCATGAGTGATGTCACTGATCATGTCATGAGTGATGTAATATGTGACCTCATCAGCAGTGCATTGCACGCGCAAGTTATAGTGAGTCCAACTAACTATAACGTGGGAATTTCATTGGTTTTATGCGAGTAAAACTTCCAGCTAACTATAACTGATGTGAAACCTATGGTTTTTTAAATGAATGTAATCGTTTTTTTAATGCTAATTCCTAACTATAACTGGTGTGAAACCTATGGTTTTTTCAGTGAATTTCAATGGTTTTTTAATAGCAAATCTTTATAGTTATAAAAAATAATAAATTTTAAAGCGAATTTTATATTGTATAATTATGTCAATTTTTATTTTTTTTAATTTTTAACCCGGGGCGCTCCCGGGGCGCTTACCGGTGAACGCACAGGTAAGCGCAATATTGCGGCGCGCCCTGGGGCGCGTACCGGGGAGCGTCCCGTTAGCGCTATTGCCGCGATCAAAAAAACCACATCGTGACGCGTCGCGTAAGCGTGACGTATCGCGTAGCCACGTGATGCGTCTTATGGCGCGTCGCGTAAGCGCGACGTTTCGCGTTGCCGCGCGATGTGTCTTATGACGCGCTGCGTAAACGCACCCGGAAGCGCTCCGCGGCACGGCCCGGTGCGCATAGCGTAAGCGCGCCGGAGCGCGTAACGTAAGCGCATCGGGTCATGTGTCGGGTCATGTGACCTGAAAATAACACTTTTCATTGGTTCTCATAATTTTTTTTCTCCAAATGATGAAAGCCCCCTCCTTTTTTCCTCATTCTAACTTTCTTCATTGAGAGAGCAAGAGCTATTTTTGATCACTGCAATGGCATCACTTGTAGCTGCAGCTGGTGCACCCCCACCACCACCACCACCACCAAGAAAAGAAGGTCCACCACCACAGTTCCTTGGAGGAGAAGAAGAGGAAGAAGAGGAGGAGGGGGAACAATCAAGGCGCTTCCTGCATGAAGAACCAAGGCAAAGGCACGTTAAAGTGCATTATATTTGGCAATTCTTTTCAATCCCTGAAGACAAAAAAAAGGTGAACGCCCCAAAAGTCACCTGTCTAATTTGTGGCTCAGTCCTCTCCAGGGGCAATCCCCTAAAGAAATATTCATTTGGTAATTTTACCATGATCCGCCACATGGAGAGGTTTCATCCCAATAACTTAGCCCACGCTGAAGTACAGGAACTTCAGAACAACCCACCCCCTGTGGCCAGCACCTCCTCTACTGAAGACTCATGTTCTGGTCCTGAAGCACGCCGAATGGTGCCAAATATACAACAAAAATTTGGCACAATAAAACATGTTTGCATTTTCTGTGGCAAAACGTTATGTTATGGTGAACTTAGTGTCACCTTAATAAATAATGCTGTGGACAACCACCAATGCAACAAGAAAAGGAATCACTAATTCTTTTCTTTTTTTTGCTCCTATTGAGCCATTTTCACTTCCCTGTTTTTTGTTTGTTCCCTTAAAAAACACAAAAAATATATAAAATTGTTCAAAAATACAAAAAAAATGTTCAGTAAAATAATAAAAAAAAATATAATACAACAAAAAGAATTTAAAAAAAAGTTATTTTCAGAACTACCTCACATTTATAAAATTAAACCTATATTTTTAAAGGATCTCTGTCAATTTTTTGTCCTTAGGGTACGCGTACCGGGGCGCCCCCCCCCAAAAAGAAAAAAAATATTTTATGAAGCAGTTAGCATGAGGGAAGGACACAAACAGAGTTATGTTAAGAGAAAAAGAGCTACAAGATGACCACAGAGGGATTGTTTATTACATAGTAAAAAATAGAGAAGGTGTAATTGGATGAAAGTGAGAAAAGTAAAATGACTAAAGGAGCGAAAGAAAGGAAGAGAGAGGAAGAACACTAAAGTGGAGATAGTGTGAGACTGTGATTGGCTGTTAAAAGAAAAAGAAAGGACAGTAAAAAATGGAGAATGAAGGGTAGTGGCTGAACCACGATAAATGAAGAACGATGAGGGAAAGTGAGAAAAGACCAGGTAGTATAAGTAAAGAGGGGTGAAAGAGGGAGAAAAATTGAATTAGGATAACACATGGGGAGTGACAAAGAGAGAGGACAAAGAGAGTAAAGGAAACAGTACCTGAATGGGCTTGAGTAAAACAGCAAAAAAAGATAAGTAATGCAGTGTGTGTGACTTATAGGGAGTCAGTGGGTGTAGGTCGCAGTGTGGGTGTGTAAGGTGTGTCTGTGGGTGTGGCTGTGTGGGGTGTTTCGGTGTGGGTGGAGGTGAGGGTGTGTGAAATATGTGTGAGGAGTGTATGAGTGTGGGGTGTATATGTGTGCAATGTATGTGTGTGTATGGAATGTGTGTGTGTGTTTGAGGAGTGTGTGTGGGAGGATTTTTTATGTGTATGAGGTATGTGTGTGGTGTGTGTGGGGTGTATGTTACAGGTGTGTGTATGTGTTGGAAGGGGGGTGAGGTGTATGTATAGGAGTAAGGTAAATAATTAAGAAAGAGAGAATGAGTGAAGAAGCAAAGGAAGGGAACAGAGGGTAAGTGAAGTAAAGAAAAGGGATTGAAAGAAGTTGAATATGAGATGGGAAATCGGAAAAGGGGAGTAAACATGTAGAATAAGAATAAGTGAGGGAAGCAGAGTAAAGACACAGGAGTGTGGTAAATTGAGAAAATGTTAGTGAGCTTAAAGCAAAGGGTGATGACAAACTACATTTTTTTAGTCATACTTACCATATAATAAATATAACTTTAATTAATTTTTTTAACTACACTTTGTATCTGTGAAAGAGAGAAGAAAAAATAAGTTATAATTAGTAAAATATGTATTTTAAATTAAAAGATACAAATGAAGAGGTTAAAAATCAAAACGCTCTATTTAGAGATAAAGTTAGAGTGAGGAACACAGAAAGGGAAATAAACTAAGGTAGAAGGACAAAAAGAGAGAAAAAGAAATAGAAGAAGAGGAAATTACAAAGAGTAAGGCATATAGATTCACTGACAAAAAGAGAGAGAAGAGCAGAGAAATTAACTGAAGGTAAGAAAGATACTAAAAGAATGTGAGTTAGCAAAACTAAATCAGGAAACAGAAGTAAGTAAAAAGATAATGACTGAGACAGAAAACAGTCTAATTAAGGATGCATTTAGAAGAATTTATTTATTATAATTTATTATATTTATTATAACATTTATAAAGCGCGAACGAAGGCCCTTGGGCATCTTGGCGCTGAGTTACTGCAGTGTTCAACCAAGAGGAAAGCTAGAGGTTCATTGATTAAAAAGCCAGGTCTTAAGCTGCTTACGAAAAGACCAAAGAGAGGTACTCGTTTTGATTGAAAGTGGCAGAGTATTCCAGAGCTTATTTCAATGAGGAATAGAAGATAACTGAGAGTAAGTGAAGAACAGTCATAGAGTGAAAGGATGAAGGGAGACAGGATAATATACAACGATTGAGGGAAATGGACTGAGGAAGTTATAAGGTAGACACACTAAGAGAAAAACTGAGTGAGGTGGAGTACAATGAGTGAGAAAAGAAAATGAGTAAGTGAGCAAAAAGAAGGAAAGAGAGGAGAAGACGACTAAAACAGTGGTACTGAGAGAAAATAATTTGGTGATGAATGTAAAGAGAAGGACATTGAAAGAAAGGAAATGAGGGATAGTAATGGAACCAGAGTAAAAGAAATGGGATGAAGAACGATGAGAGAGGAGCAGTGAAGTTGTTGTAAAAGAAGTGATAGAAGGTAGATAAACACAAGTGAAAATAACACAAGTAGAGTGAGGCACTGAGGACATAGAAGTAGTGAACGAAAAATAGAGAGAAGAGGTCAAAAGTAAGGAGCAAACAAAGATAAGCTAGGGAGAGTGGGTGATTTATAGTGATACAGTGCAATAATACTGCTGAGTGAGTAAACAGGAATTACTAAAAGAGCAAAGGAGGAAAATACGGAAAAGAGAAGTAAAGCAGAGAGACTGAAAGCTGAAAAGTTATGCAAGGGAGAGACGGGATACACACAGTTGAAATGAGAATGAGGGGTTGTCAAAGAAGTGGAGTAAGGGAACGGGGGTTACAGAGAGTGAGAGAAAGACATTATAAATGAGTAAAAAGAGCTGAAAGAGGATGGAAAAAGGAAAGTAAGTGTCACAGAATGGGAATACAATTTAATTTACACAATCCAAAGTATAAAATAACTTGTACAACATGTTACATAGTTTATTTTTGCTGTTCTCAGAATATATTGAATTTCACTTAAAACAGTGAGTTCAAATTACTCATCATATGACAGCGGGAAAAAAAACCACAATCTAAAAGATTGTGTTTTAAAAAGAAACTTAAATACTGACAAATGACAAATGTACACTAAAGTTAGATTGACTTACTTTTCCTTGAGGCCAAGTACTGTATCATGGTGGTCCTTTTCTCGTTGGAAAGTACTTTGCTGTTCACTTAAAAATCCATTTCATCGACTTTCTATAAGAAAAGCTCCAAGAACATCTGAAATATTTTCAATATTTTCATATACTCCTTTTTTTCAGTCATGACTCTTTACTCATTCCTGCACCTTTCCATTTGGCCAAATAGTGTCAGATGTATGAGTATATGTTCAAATTAATTCTAAGGCACTCTGAAATGACCTTTTTCCCGACGTTCTGAAAGAAAGGCTCTACAACATTTTCCCAATATTTAAGTATTTGTAAAACCATCTCTGACTCACTCATGTTCATCATTTTGTATAATACTAACATCACTTACTCTGAGATCCACTTACAGTACCTATATGACAAGTCAATTTTTTATATTGCCTGGATCACTTTTAATCAGAATATATTTTTAAACAGCAAAATAACCTTTATTAACTGCTCCCGTCTTCATTAGCCAATTACGTTTACCTAAATTTTGGCTGTAAAAACACTAGGTATGAATTTATAAAGCCAAAAGGCAAACGTTGTTTGAACGTCAAATGAGTGTCGTTACATTGGGTCCAACCTTTAGAAGTTTTTAAATAGCATGTGTAATGCCCTGATGTTGTAGAAGGACCATCATGAAAAATAATAGCTACAGTTGCAAAGGTTCTTCCTGATATCGATAACTGAGAAGCCACAACATTTTTAATAGAAGTTGTCAATTTAGTTCCATCAGGTCGTTGGAACATTAAAATGACATAGTGACCATAATTTTGTAGAAATAATGTGGACAGCATTGTAGACTTACATTGGGTACACACCATATTGAGATCCGCTGCTTTAACTAGATTATTAAAAGGCACTGATTTGCAGTCTGGTAAAGTCAAATATATAAATCTTTCAGAGTCTATTCTAGTACTACTTGATGAAGCACAGTTATCACAGTCATGTTGCCATTGATAAGAAAGGTTAAAAAGATATTTTATATATACTCCTTCATCTTCCAATATATCAAACATATACATTAAAAATTCCTGACAATCCTGCTGAATTATCTGTGAAAATTGATTTTGACCTGAACATATGTCTACAAGATTCCTAATTTCTGAAACCCTCTCTATTTTTCCTCTATCACTACTACATTTCTCTAACACAGAATTCAATAAACAGCACAATGTTTGTTCCCGATTTTCAACAATCTGTTTTTGTAAATTTTGAAGAAAAAAACCAACATTGACTACTACATTAGCATAGCAGTTGACACCAGAACTGTTTTCAAACTGAAATCCAACAACATCCTCAACAGAATCCTTTTTCCTTCTGCTTACAATTACAGTTTCATCTACTTTTTGTCTTTTTGCTACTACCTCACTGCAATTACTCTCATTTCTTCTTTTTCGGCCTACCACACGTTTTTCAATCAGAGGATATTGAGGCAAATGTGGAGCATACTCTCTTCTTAACCTATTGTATTCTTTAACACAATCTAGATCAGCACAAATCTTTGTTTCATCACACTCAATCAAGTACAATCCTGATAAAGTTCTGACTCGTGATAATGCCACATATGCCATACCCTCTTTAAACACAGAACTTCCAATGTTCACCAAAGCACTCTCTACACTTAAACCTTGAGATTTATGAATTGTCACTGCATATGCCAAACAAATAGGAAACTGTTTTCGGCGAACATATAAGTCTTTCACGAGCAAAAATCTAGCTGAACAATGACAAATTTGTTCTATTTCATCAATGCCATCAAATTAAATTTTTAAAATTTCAATTCCATCTCTATTTTTGTAATTCACAAAACCAACAACATGACCCATTGCTCCATTTACCAGACCTCTTTCAACATTTAAATTCCTTCTCAAAATGACACGACAATTCAAACACACATTCAGAGTCTTTTCAAAACCAGCAGTTTTAGATATACTCTTTTCTAATAAATCCAATTTTGCTCCCATATGCTCTATTTTATCTGTAGCTTCCAGTTTCACTATCTCTTCATTTTCTAAATTTAACATTTTGTTGTTGAACATGGAACATTCTTTCAGAGTTGGCATCAAACAAATGGCAGATTTCCTCTCGTTAATTTTCTTAAAAATATTCTCTGGAAGAATGTTTTCATTTGGGTACAAATTTGAAATTAACCGTCCATGTAAAGCTTCTTTCCCTTGCTGACTTATTTTTCCTACTCTTACATCTTGTAAAATATTTGTATAATCTTCATCCTTTGCCTGCCGCATATTTTGAAGCAGTTCTGCATATTTGAAGTTTAACCATATATTAACGTTTCCAATGCTTCCTAGGCACTTCCTGGTATCTTCATGCATGAGCATTTTGAACACAGGTTGTCCTTTCACTGGAGTCAACTGCAGAAGATCTCCAAAAACAATAATATGTTTTCCTCCAAATAAAACATCATAGTCTGTTCTAAGAATTTCTTGCATTCTCAAATGCACAAAAGCAAGCATTATATTTGACACCATGCTTACTTCATCAATGATAAGAAGTTTCATTTTCTTCAGGACTCTCGAAACTTCGGAACACGCATCTCCAGATAGCTTGTGATATTGCAATTTGTTATCATGCTCCACTGGCAGCATCAGTAAACGATGTAAAGTAATCCCTTTAATATTATGTGCTGCCAGCCCAGTTGGAGCGGTAACAACACAAGACAGCGGTGATTCAGTCCTTTTCTGCAGATAAGATGCAATTGATTTAATTAGAAAACTTTTTCCAGTTCCCGCTTCTCCACTCACGTACAGTCGGACAGGCTTAAATGATGTACATGAGCACTCTTTCTTCTCATGACTCAATCCATGTTCAACCTGTTCTGTGACTCGTCATATATCAGTTTCTGCTCAAGGTTTAATTGTTTCACCAAATCTTCTAAATTAATTACATCCTCATCCATGGCAGTGGCAGCTTCATTTTGGATAATTGGTCCTCCTAGTGGATCCTGACTCAATGAAGCAGAACTCTGACTGCCTTGAGAACTGTCTCTCGCAATCTCTGCAGCAATTTTTGCTTCTTGCTCTATTTCTTCATTCAACATTTGCAGATAATTTGGAAAAACAGGACATTCTATGGTATCTTTCGTAGCATTAAAAGAGTCTTCATAACAGAGAAAATCTCCAAGTAGTTCCTCTTCTTCTCGCCATGGTTTAAAGAGTTGCAAAAGAGCCAAATAATAAAATTCTCTTTTATCTGGATTTTCACAACTCAATTTTCGATGATTAATCAAATGACCTTTTTTCTGTTTCACTAGACATCCTTCACATCCAATGACTCCATATATTACATTATTGATATCTTCTCTGATGTTCCTCTTATAAATATATCTTTTGCAGAACTTCATAGAGACAAGCATTCTCAAGGCGATGACTTCTATTTGGATAATATGTATCCAACATGTTTGTCTTCAAAATATCTGTACTTTCTGGTTCTTTCTCCGCCAAATACTCTATCTCTTGTACAGATTTCAAAACTCGATTTTGTGTTGCAGCAAGACCTAGACTCACCCAAATGATGGTTCTAGATTTCGCATAGAGACTTGCTGACGACAATCGATCAGAACATTCATATGCTCCAATTTCTCGATGCGACAACATCTTCAGACTGTAACTGTATAATTTCTTGCTTAGGCTCTTTTCATGTGAAATGTCCTCCCACATTTCCTTCAGTTCTGTCTTTTCTTTTTTTGTGCTGTAAGACGTCACATATCGAGCCACAGCAATAGAGTTGTCAGCAACGAATTGAATATCCATGTTAGCATTCCACATGGACAAAATCACTGGGTTGTAGTCGTTGATGTACTTGGACTCTTCGTTTCTTTTTAAATTGTATGTATTTTTTGGTGATTTCCTTGTCACAGTATGTCACAGAGAAGACATCAAATTATTTACCCTTCCTTTAGAAATCACTGGTCGTGGAAAGCCGAAACGACATTTTGTGTAGAACTTGTCCTTGTTTCTGAATTTTCGACGACAGTACTTTCCACAACGATGGGATTGAAAGCGTAAAACTTGTTGCCTTAAACTGTTTTCTTCGGTAGTTTTCGGAACAGCACATGTTGAATACTCTTCAATGAAGCTCATCACTGTCCCATCCGAATCTGTTCCAAATTTGGGTGCATCTTTAATCCATAACAACATATGTATGTGAGGAGCACCTCTCGCTTGATACTCCTTTCTCCAAAAGAAATCCAAAACCTCTCCAAGGGGAGGATTTTTTTTGTTGGTAATAAAAGACATCATAGCTTCAAATCTATGATTGAAATATCTGCATACATTCACTGGATCCAAAGAACACAGTTCTCCAGGTGTTTTGAATTCTATATTTTGTATATTTGCATTTGCCTCTCGTAGAAATTGAAGTAAGTCCTCCCATGCATACTCGGCACAGCTAAGAGTGAGGAACCATGTAGGAGTTCCTAAGTTTCTTAGCATACATTTCAATTCCCCATGGCGACGGTACCAATACTCGTTTGTACCACGCTGACATGCCATGAGATTGATTAGATGAGATTCTAAAATATTATCTTGCAGATTCACTTTCTCCATAAAATCCCTCGCCGAAACATTTTGCAGATGTGCTCCACTTTTCAGTATATGGTTTACTGCATAAGAAAGCCCAGACAAGTCACTTTCATACAGTAGATGAAACAAATAGGGAATGCATTGACGAAACCTTGGATCTTCAGCATATAATCTTACAGTTCGATATTCAGATGCAGGAATTTGAAGTGGTCGATCGTCATATTGTCCACCTCGACCTGTTGGAAATAGCTGTGGAAAACAACGAGCTTCCAAACTTTGTTCCCATACACTAATGGGACTTCCTTTTGCTGCTTTCATTTAAAACAATTCAATTGCATTCCCCATTACTTCTTTGGAATGCAAAGGATGAACAGTATAATGTTCATATATTTCTTCACTTCTAGACACATCAACTTTTTCAATTTGGCCGCCTGAACAATCACTGTCTTCATCTGCAGCTGTTTCCTCTGCTGCAACACATACATCTTTGTAATACTCATTGTTTTTGACTAAATACAACGTTGCCTTTTTGACTTTCCTAACATCCACTAAATCTTGCCAGATTTTTTTACTCTTTGTCGGAACCCCATTAACTAGAATAACTAAAGGTTCCTCTTCTACTTTTTCTATACCAATTGTATCAATATTTTTTTTGAAATCTAGGGGCAAATAAACAACTCTTCCCTTTAATCCTCTCTGCAAATCTGTAGGAGGCAATTTCCCTATCTTAGGCTCCATGCGAACAATTGCCTGAAAAGGATGGACACATTGAATCAAAATAGACTCATATGTATTTAAATCCATCATTTCACGGGTAATGTCTACCAACTCCAGATTATTATGAACAGCTCTAGCAGGCATTCTGTTTTGATTTAATTTATCATAACAATATTTACAAATACGCTGATCAGAACTCAAATCAAAACAATTCTCCACCCACAAATAAGTTGCAAAATCTTTCCACTCATAATTATTCATCTTTTTACATGTAAATCAACTAATCTAGTTTGATGCTTATAATGACTTCGTCGACAACACACACAAGTAAAATTCGGCCTTTCACTTGATTTCACCTTAAACCTGGTAATTTCCTGCTCAAACTTTTCTGTATTTGAAATCTGTACATTGTCTTCCACATTACCTTGAATTGCTGTGTCAATTTCTACACTGTCCTCTTTTTCACCAAAATAACAAATCTCAATTTCTTCACAAATCTTCTTCACATCTAATTCAGTTCCATGCAAAAGAGCACTGTTTAATTGTTTAAGCTTAAGTGCTGGACTTTTTGCATAATACAACTAATTTCCTCATTTTGGTATGATGCACTGCTAACATCCTAAAATGATGAAAAACACTCTGACAGACTTTTCTAGAAAGACAAGCCAGTGAATGCCCTTGCAAACCTGTGTTTTCTCTCACTCTGCAAGGATCTAAGTCTTGCAACAACTTCACTTTCTGCTTTAGACTTTTCTTACTATATGTACGTAAGAAATTACAAAACAAATCAATTGATTCCTGTCGCACACTACAAATACTACTACACTTCCAAATGTACACTGGACCCTTAGTACGTCTCCCTAAAACTTCATCAGTTAACACCTCTTCTGGTTCTCTAGGTACAAGTTTCTCTTTTTCAATCGGACAACCATCTTTCACTTCATACGCTCGACCACAGGTGTCAACTGCATGCACTAAATCATTATCCTGGAAGTAACTCTCCTCATTAAAAAATGGCTCACAACTTGAACTGTGCATCCATTCTCCCGAAAAAACTTTACAAAAATTAGTCCGATTAATTACTCTTTTCCATCTACTGTTTGATTTGAAAACATCAATTGTCTTGTTAAGTGTCCTAATTCTATTGATTATTAAAATAAATTATTTATTCTTAACTTCAAAATCCTGATCAACAATCTTCTCTACACTTTTCTTTTTCTTATAAAATGCAGCTCTCTGTTTACCTTTCCTAATGTTTTATAACAAATTTAAAACCACCCTATTGCGAAACATTCGTTTACGAATGTCTCTAAACTGATTCTGCCTTCTATTCCGATACATATTATTCTCTCCTGCTCCAGTACTAACATTTTTTGAGGGCCTCTCCTTCCTTTTCAAACTTACTCTCTCCTTCTCTTTTTCTACATGCTGTCCAACATTTTTTTTTGTTCTACATATGTTCCGTAAGAAAGACTTAGTTTTCTTCCCAGGAGCTTATTTCCTGTTTTTTGAAGTCTTTGTTGTGGAGGAGTGCTGTAATTCCGTTGCTCTTTTTGTTTTTTTGCGGTTATCTTCTTTTCTTCGCCTTTCCCTTGAAGGCATTTTGTCTTACTCTTGAAATCTTGATTTCAATCTGTGTTAAAGAAAAAAATAGCACATTATAGATCACTATTACCAAACAACAAAGCAATGACAAAAACCAAACAGTCTATTCAGGGTTACAGATCAAGTCAGGATTCTCCAGGGGTGCAGAAGAGGTGAGACCTGTATTAAAGAGTGTAGTGGAACACAGCTCTGTCCACAGGTACAAAGTAGGTGAGACCTGTGTCTAAGAGTCCAGTAGGGGATTGACTTCATGAAGTCTAGTCCACTGCACTCTTATACAAAGGCTTCACCACCTATGCTTCCCAGGAAAGGCCTCTCTCCCACTACAGTCTTGAACATAGATCTCACCTCCTCTGTCCCTCTGGACATGCCTCACCTCATCTCCACAATCTACTTCCTAATCTCAGGTGAAACAGGTGACATGATTGTGAAAAGATCAAAAAAAAATTATGTAATCATGCACACACAATTTATTCTGTCTCAAAAATGTAAAACACATTACTTTGCTCTATAAATGTTTCAGTAGTGTAATGAAAAGCTTATACATATCACCTTATCTCTGTTTTTCAAATGTCATTCTAAAAAAAGAATATGAGGCCTAAGCAGGACTGCTCATGTGATGAATCCTGTCCAGGGGAGCACAAAACGTGAGGCTTCTGTCCAAGAATACAGTGGACAGGACTAAACTGGAGTAGTGTGCAAGAACCTCTGCGCCACATTATACTCAAAAATGTAAAAGCCATTAATTTTCCCCAAAATCGTTTTTGACATCACATTTAGGAAACACAGCACAGGTCCTATGTACAAGCATTCCATATCATTACTGAAACCTCACTATTTTACAAAATACAATTCCTCTATGCAAACAAACTCAATATGCTTCCTACACTGAGTTAACACAGGTAACATCATTGTAAAGAGTCAAATTGACGCCTGTGTCTAAGAGTGCAGTCGGGGATAGGCTTCATGAAGCCTAGTCTACTGCACTCTTAGACACAAGCCTCACCACCTATGCTCCCCAGGAAAGCCCAAACATGTACCTTTTTGCGCCATATTTAAAAAGTGACGCATGTAGGTAGATGCGTCACTTTTTAAACCTCTGCGCCACATTATACTCAAAAATGTAAAAGCCATTCATTTTCCCCAAAATCGTTTTTGACATCACATTTAGGAAACACAGCACAGGTCCAATGTACAAGCATAGGCTTCATGAAGCCTAGTCCACTGCACTCTTAGACACAAGCCTCACCACCTACGCTCCCCAGGAAAGCCCAAACATGTACCTTTTTACGCCATATTTAAAAAGTGACGCATGTAGGTAGATGCGTCACTTTTTAAACCTCTGCGCCACATTATACTCAAAAATGTAAAAACCATTCATTTTCCCCAAAATCGTTTTTGACATCACATTTAGGAAACACAGCACAGGTCCTATGTACAAGCATTCCATGTCATTACTGAAACCTCACTATTTTACAAAATACAATTCCTCTATGCAAACAAACTCAATATGGTTCCTACACTGAGTTAACACAGGTAACATCATTGTAAAGAGTCAAATTGACGCCTGTGTCTAAGAGTGCAGTCGGGGATAGGCTTCATGAAGCCTAGTCCACTGCACTCTTAGACACAAGCCTCACCACCTACGCTCCCCAGGAAAGCCCAAACATGTACCTTTTTGTGCCATATTTAAAAAGTGACGCATGTAGGTAGATGCGTCACTTTTTAAACCTCTGCGCCACATTATACTCAAAAATGTAAAAGCCATTCATTTTCCTCAAAATCGTGTTTAACATCACATTTAGGAAACACAGCACAGGTCCTATGTACAAACATTCCATGTCATTACTGAAACCTCACTATTTTACAAAATACAATTCCTCTATGCAAACAAACTCAATATGCTTCCTACACTGAGTTAACACAGGTAACATCATTGTAAAGAGTCAAATCTATTTCTTTAAACATGCACACATTCTTTATTCCTTTTAAAAAATGTAAAAGCCATTCATTTTTCCCAAAATCTTTTTTGACATCACATTTAAGAAACACAGCACAGATCTTATGTACAAGCATTCCATGTCACTACTAAAACTTCACAATTTTACAAAATACAATTCCTCTATGCAGTAAAAACTTTTTACCAAGCATTATCAAAAAGCATGACACAAAGCAACATTAGAAAACCACAAATTGCTTCCAAATCTTCTCCATAGAGTATACAAGTCTCTATGTATATTAAATGAATCATAACTCACCTTTACAAATGCTCTAGAAGATTCACAACAGTGTCAGATACACACACCAATATTTCTTTAGCAGAGCAAAAGGTATGTTCTCCAAGCATTGGAACCATTAATGGCACAGAAAACCTCTAATTGTACACACATATTCCTCATTGTAACCAATCAAAACTCTTCCCTCTCTATTTTCAAATCAACACCCTTCCCCCCCTCAGCCCTTTCTACCTGTTACCATAGCAACTCCCTCCTCACTGAGCTCCCAGGGTTAAAAGTTTATTCTACAATGTTGCAAATCAAATGAGCAAGGGTGTTTGACCACTCAATACACCAGCTTATCTGGTGCAATGTTTCTTTAAATAACTTTTTTTTAACCATTCAAATGACTTCTTACACAGAACACAACCATGCACCCTAACTTTCAGTTTTCAACTATCTCAATCTACCAATCATTGCTTGTGATTCAAGAGCACTGAAACTCCACAGTTTTTTTTTTTGCAAACTCCTACTGTTCCAACTGCCATTTCATTTCTACACTTCATCTGACTGCACCAGAACCTCCTCTCACCATGTATTCTGTCTGGATTATTGGACATAGCTATATCCACTGGGCTCAAAGGTATGCAGCTACCAGAAATTATCTCAACCTTGACTTACCAAATGTGAAGATTAAATGGATTGGCCAGAGAGGATTGAGATGTCACCAATTGATACCATTGGTGAAAACCTTTTTGCATTTGCCACACCCTGACCTTTTAATTGTGCACTGTGGAGGAAATGACTTGGGCACTTTGACTGGGGTAGGTCTGGAAATGCTTTTAAAGGACACCTTTGATCAATTGATGGCACTTTTTCCTCAAACTGCCTTGGTATATTCCAATATATGCCAAAGACAGAAATGGAAGTGGTCCAATCAATTTTGTCCACAATTTGAGAAAGCACGGAAACATGTGAATAAATCTGTTTCTGCTTACATGAGAGACTATGGAATGGGTTCAATATGCAATAATAACTTGCGTTACAACATGCAAGATATCTACAGAGGAGATGGTGTGCACTTTTCAGAGGAGGGGAATAGAATATTCCTCCTGAATTTAAGACTGTGCATTGGTACCTACTTGTTGGTACCTAAATCAGCCACAGAACACAAAAGCCCTTTTCAGGGCTACCCTATCTCTGATCACTCCAAATGATTATCTTTTTCTAACTTTTTTCACTATTTTTCATCATAGTACGCTCCCCGGTACACTTCCCGGTGCGCGTACCGGGCGCTCCCCCCGCGAAAATTTTAAAATATATAATTTTTTTTGGCCTATATGGGCCTCCTAAGACCCCCTCAGAAAACCTAGAGGGTCAGGGAGTGCCTACCGTGCCCCCTCATACCTATTCCCAACGTTGTTTGTCCGCCATTTTCTGACTCAAATCTACCGAAACACAAAATGGAGGACTCCTGTAGCGCTGCCGGTACGCGTACCGGGCGCGCCTCGGTAAGCGCTCCCAAAAAAATAATAAAAGTTAATTTACATAAAAACCACTGGAGACACTTTCACCAAATATAGAATAGCTCATACTACATACCAATCCCTTCCATTTTCCCAAATTCGATGGAATTCCATTGAGCCATTTAGCCTGTAGACCTCTCTAAATACCCTGAGGTAAATTACTTCACAAAAACACATCTGAAGTGTTAGAATTGACAACCAATTAAAATGTTACTTTCATTTTCTACTTTTTTTACCTGACATTTGATTGGTTATGTACATGAATATATATAAAGAAAGAGAGGAAAACACAGCCATTTTGACTACTACCTCCTGGTGTACATTTCAAAAGGATTTTCACTAATAACTTCAACTTCTTTTTAAAGGTAAGTTGTTATTTTGAAAACTGAAGTATATTGTGCACTTTAAGTTAATATGGAAAACTTGTTCTGATAGTTATATACTATCCCTCTGTAATAGTTATAGATTTAGATAGACTTCTCTGTTATAGTTATGGATGGATTTAGGCTTGTCTTGTATAATTATGAATTTAATTAGGTTTCATCACATACACTTTTTTATATTTCTACTTCCAGTCTGATACCATACACTGCCCAAAGATAAATTCACTGTTAAAAACTACCTATCTAAACTTAAACCCAACAGTGCCCTTTCTCTACTGATATATATTTTTGTATGCAAATTTCAGCCAAAATGGAAGAAGAACAAAAAGTTTCATTTGAAATTGTCCTTGCAAAGAACAATGAAGAAAACATTGAACCAAATGACATTGAATTCATGGACGAATCACGAGACCATGAACTTCTACAATGTGTAGAATCTGTGGATTTCCTCCTTCAAAATGAGGACATTTCGGACAGTCAAATGTTAGACGTTATATTCAATTTGGAATCTCAAAAATAAATTTATATTTAATAATTCAAAAATTGTTTGAGACATTATTCATTTTTATATGTAATTCTTAAACTAGTACCAAATTGATTATAATGTAAAGTCAGACTTATAGTATACTGTGCAACTTTTTTGTGTTACATAGTAATTTTGCTCATAGATACTTCCTTTCTCCCACTATATTATCTCCAATGTGTATTTGACATCTCTTTTTCATCTCCTGCCTCCATGTTCTTTCTGCTTTCCTGACAGACTATGATATGGATTCCATATAGCACAATAACTTCTGTAACAACATGCAAGATATCTATAGAGGAAACGGTGTACATTAAATTTAAGACTCAACATTGGTACCTACATGTTGGTACTTAAAACACCCAAACAACACAACAACTCTATGCAGAGCTACCCTACCTCTAATCACTTTGAATTATTATTTTCCTGTTTCACTCTGTTTTCCCCTTAGTACGCTCCCCGGTCCGCTCCCCGGTGCGCGTACCGGGCGCTCCCCCCGCGAAAATCGAAAAAAAAATATTCTTTTTTCGCCCGCGGGACCCTTTTATGGCCCCCACATCTCTACCCTGCCCCCTTTTGGTCATTTCCCCCTTTGGTTTTTGCCACCTCTTGTGTCTCGATCCTACCGAGACACAAGATGGCGGCCACTGCGGACTGTTTCGAATGTTTACAGACACCCGAGAACCAATCAGCTTGCCGTGCGCAAGTCGCGTAGCGCGCCCGGAGCGCTCCCCGGTACCAGGGCGCTGCTATAGATATATACATTTTTTTGAACCTAAATTACTCAAAATCCTCTGAAGCACATATCTTGAGACATAGCAAAGGCACATCGGGCTACCAGTCCCTACAATTTTGCCAAGTTTGGTGAAAATCCATTCAGCCGTTCGAGCTAAAATGCGACCTACCGCCCTATGGAAATTAACATTGGAAAAACACGTTTTGGGACCCCCCTTTTATCTCGGCCCCAGCTTGACGAACCCCCCCCAAACTTTCAGAGAAGGAGCGGAGCGCCGCGAGGCAAAGTTGCTGATTCCTCAACCGGCGCCAAAGTTATTCCCAATAGAATGTTGCGATTTCCCTATGGAAATCAATCCTAACTATAACTACCTACTGGCGACCGCCAGTAGGTAATATATATATATATATATATATATATATATATATATATATTTTATTTTATTTTTTGTACAAATGGAGCGGCACAAAGAGAGAATTTTAGAAGCCTTTATTCAGCGCTTCACCCCACCAACGCGTTTCAGCCACACAAGGCTTTGGTCACGGTCAGTTGGTCCTTCTACTATTTCCTACTTTATACTAGCCCATGTTAGTCATTATGGAGCATTATGGGATATGTAGTATGAAAACAGTATACATACACTTTTTTTAAAAAAAGAAGAAAGACTGGTGTGATCTTATGATTTACATTTCTTATTCATGTTAAGTCATATGGGCAAATTAAATTAAAATCAGTGTTTGGAATGTTTCCAAAGTAATGTCAATTATTGCAGGGTATAGTACCCTACTCATCTTTGTTGACTTCGCAGCTGGTACTGTTATAGTCACTCTAAATGCACATGGAGGTCCTCTCCAAAGTTCATGCCTCTCGGTATTTTTGTTCGCAACCGGATGATCAGACGGGACTCCATTTGTCGCAATTTCCTAACAGAATCACTACCTCTCTCTGTCTTGGTTAGCATTTTCAGTCCATAGAATCGCATCGTTTTCCAATCTCCTTCTTGGCATGTGTTTATATGTTTTGCCGTTGCATACAGCATGTTTTTGTTTTTTACTGCCCTGATGTGCTCAAGGATCCGCTTTTTAAGCATGCACGTGGTGCTGCCTATGTATTTGCTCCCACATTTGCATTCAATCACATAGACCACATTTTTTGATGTACAAGTAATCTGTTGGTCAATGTGCATTATTTTTCCATTTGGTTCCTCAATGCTCTTTTTGCTAGTACCAATTTTGCAAGCTTTACAGGAGATGCAAGGTTTGAATCCTTTGCGTTGATCTTTCAGCCAATTTGTCTCTGGTTTCTTCTGAAAATAACTTTTTACCAAGAGATCTTTGAGGAATGTGTTCTTTTTGTAGGTGATTTGAGGTTGCTTACCTACTAAGTCTCGTAAGTCTGGGTCTCCAGATATAAGGTGCCAATATTTTTTCATCTTATTGGCGATGAGTCCTCTTTCTTTGTTGTAGGTGGTTACAAATCTCGGTGGATCAGCCTTGTTTGTTGTTTTTGGTTTTTCAACTAGTAGTTCTGCTCTTGTTTTTTGATCAGCCTTTTTTTTGCATTTCTGTAAGACACGATCTTCATAACCTCTTAACTTGAATCTCATCTTGCATTCTTTCAATTTTCTTTCGGCATCTTCTGGTTTAGAACAATTTCGTTTGAGCCTTCAAATATTCTCCATACGGTATGCTTTTAAGGAGGGCTTGTGGATGGAAGCTAGTTCCGTGTAACACACTGTTAGTGGCTGTTTTTTTGCGGAACAGTGTGGATTCAAGCTTTCCTTCTGAGATATAGATTTGGGTGTCCAAAAAGTCGATCTGTTTTTTGTTTGTTGTACATGTGAACTGTAAGCCAACATCATTTTGATTCAGTTTTGAAAAATAATTTTGGAATTCAAGATCCGATCCATGCCAAATTATAAACAGATCGTCTATATATCGGACCCACAAAATGATCCGTTCCAGTTCTTGTTGGTTATTTGTGTTCCATGCCACTGTTTTTTCCCACCAGCCCATGGTGGTATTAGCGTAGTTGGGAGAAAATGAAATGCCCATGGCTGTGCCACATTCTTGCCTATACAGTTCTTGATTAAACAGAAAGACGTTATTTGTTAAGCATAGATGGATCATTTTTAGGAGCATATTTGTATGTTCCAGTTTGGTGATACTTCGTTGCTTAATAATAATAATAATACAGAAGCTTATTAAGCGCTAACAGCTACCTCTGGGGAGGTGTCCCGGCGCTAGCGAGTCCTACAACAAGGGTGAGTAAGTAGACAGGAGGGAGAAGGATTATTGCATAAAAAGCCAGGTTTTTAGGAGTTTCCTAAAGCTGGCTTCTGACGTGGCGGATTGGATGGCAGGGGGCAGAGTATTCCAAAGTTTCGCCGTGCCGGCTGAGAAGGACCTGCCTCCAAGTCTAGCTTTCCTCACACGTGGTACAATTAGCTTGAGCAGGGAGTTTGAGCGCAGCTCTCGTTTTTGGTGGTAGCGGGGGAGTCGGAGTTTTAGATACTTGGGGCATGATCCTTTTAGCGCTCTGAAAGCCAGGGTAAGCACTTTGAACTTAATTCTGCTTGCCACTGGCAGCCAGTGCAGCTCGTGCAGATGCGGAGAGATGTGCTGCCTAAAAGGGACCCGTTTTATCAATCTCGCAGCCGCGTTCTGCACGATCTGTAAGCGTTGCACCGCATATTTAGGTAGACCAAGATAGAGGCCATTAGAATAATCAAGTCGAGATGTGATTGTTGCGTGAACCACCGTTTTTCGACACTCGACTGGTAGCAGAGGCAGAATTTTCCGCAAATTTTTGAGTTTATGCAGGCAGCCAGCGGTAAGCTGTTGTATGTGCGGCAGGAACGACAAGTTCTCATCCCATTTTACTCCTAGATTTTTAGCTTGGGTGCTGGGAGATGGGGCAGGGCCCATTTCCGTTGGCCACCATAGATCCGGAGGGGGATGTTTGAGATTTCCGAAGAATAACACCTCCGTTTTGCTCGCGTTCAATTTGAGCTTGTTGGTGTTCATCCATTTGGCCACGTCTTGAAGACAGCCCCTGATTTTGCTGAAGGCTGCCTCGGACGTGTCTGTATATGGGAAGACTAATTGAGTGTCGTCCGCATAGGATATTGCCTTGACCCCCCATTTGGCAATCAAGGTGAAAAGCGGGGCCAAATAGACATTGAACAGCAGGGGGCTGAGTGCCGACCCCTGTGGGACGCCACACCAGAGATTTTTTGGTCTAGAGGAGAAGGGGCCCAAGGCCACTTTCTGGGAGCGATTAGTGAGATAGGAGAGTAGCCAGTTAAGTGCTTTGTCTCCAAGGCCTATGTCCTTAAGACGGGTCAGTAGTCTGCTGTGATCTACAGTATCGAAAGCAGCTGATAGATCCAGGAGCACCAGCATAGCTGATGCCCCTGAATCTAGGGACCACCTGATAGACTCTGCAACCTCAATGAGGGCCGTCTCGGTACTGAAGCCGGCCCTAAAGCCTGACTGAGTTTCATGTAAGGCGCCGCTATCTTCAATAAAGTTTTTTAGCTGCCTCTGAATCATTTTTTCAAGCATTTTGCCGGGGGCTGCAAGAAGAGAGATGGGTCGGAGATTGTTCAGATCATCCGACGCGCCTTGGGGTTTTTTTTTCAGCGGGAGAAGCGTGGCCTGTTTCCAGCAGTCCGGAAACGTGCCCGTAGCAATGGACATGTTCCATATGTGTAAGAGGGGAGCTGCGATTGCTTCAGACATTAATTTCCACAGTTTAGGTGGACAGGGATCATCCGGGGCTCCCGATTTACATTTTTGTATTTCTTTTTCTGCCTCAGCGAGGGTAATAAGCTGAAATTGATTTAAGGGGGTAGTGGGACATTCAGAAATTCTTAGCTCGTCCATTAATGTCGGCTCGGGGTCCTTAAAAGTATCATAGACTTTTAGAATTTTGGTGTCAAAAAAGTCTGAGATGGATTCGCAGAGTCTTACCGAAGGGATAATATCCGTCTCGATAGCTCTGGGATTGAAGAAGGATTGAACAATCTTGAAAACTTCTTTACTCGATTGATCTGCCTGTAAAATGGAGGCCTCAAAGAAGTTTTTCTTGGCTTTTTTGATAGATAAATGTAGAGCATGAAGAGCTTTTTTATAGTTGGATTTGGCTGAATCGCAATAATTTGCTCGCCACCGGCGTTCCAGTATTTTACATTTACTTTTTTCGGCCCTGAGTTCAGGGGTGAACCACGGTGCAGAGGGCGATTCTCTGCGTGATGTAACAGTGCTGGCCGGCGCTAAGGAGTCCACTATTTTGCTTATCCACACGTTCATAGATGCAGCATCGGAGTTTGCATCCGAGGTAAGGGGTAGGGGATTTGTCCGAAGTGCTGGACACAATATGTCAGCTGTTAAATTGTCCCATTTTCTCCGAACATAGGATCGTTTTCCTGTGATCTGAGATTGGGGGGGGATTGGGATTGTCATGGTGATTAAGGAAGTATTTATGGTGGTTGCTTTAGGAAGTATTGACAGGCTTCCATCCCTACGTTGTGTCTTATTGATGTATAGAGCGAGACCACATCAATTGTGACTAGAAGATATTCCTCACTCCATACTACATCTTGAATGATTCTCAGGAACTCCCCAGTATCCTTGATGTAGGAGGACATGCTTTGAGCAATCGGAGCTAAAAAGGTGTCCACATATTTAGAGACATTCTCGTACAAGGAGCTGCACGGAGACACAATGGGGCTCCCCGGTGGATTTATTAGTGTCTTGTGAATTTTTGGTAAAAAGTAGATGCAGGGCATCACTGGATAGTCGGTATTTAGAAATTTCTTTTCCTCATCATTGATTAATCCTTGTTTGTGCCATTCATCTAGATGGTTTTTTAATTCCTTAAGCATGTTAGTCATAGGATTGAACGTCAGTTTTGAGTAATTTTGTTGTACATTCAATTGTCTCATGGCTTCCATGATATAATCGGAAGTTTCCATTATTACAATGTTCCCCCCCTTGTTGGCGGGTTTGATTGTGATTTTCCCATTCTCCATGAGAGAAGTCATAGCTTTTCGTTCATCCTTTGTTAGGTTTTCTCTGCTGTTATTTCTTACTTTCACTAGTTTATCTAGCTCCTCATTCATTGCATCCGAAAAGAGGTCGATCTTATTTCCAGGTGATAGGATGGGATAATACCGAGATTTTCTTTTTAATCCGGTATCAGGTCTTTCATTGGTTCTAATGTCCAATTGTTCAAGAATCTGGATATCTGATAGATTTGCGTTTCCTTGATCAAATAGCATTCCAAAAGTTTGTCTCAAATCAGGTAGTTGTTCACTCGTTGTCACCATATCGCCATTCTCATTATCACAATTCAACGTTTGCTCATTTGAACACGAAGGTTTATTGGCATGAATTTTAGCAAGTTTTAGTTTTCTGACAAATTTGTATAAATCAATTTTCGTTTGTGTATAGTCAAAGTGGGATTCCGGGCAGAATGACAGGCCTTTATTCAACACCATTTTTTCTTTCTCTGTTGGTGTCTAGCGATATGTACACAATATAATTAAATGTGTCTTGAATACAAATTATGAATTTACGAATAGTCATGGTTACGAATGTCGATTTATAATGCCGCCATGTACGATATAAACTAATGATTGTATGTTTAAAGATGGCAACCATGAATTTGGTTGTGTGGTCCGTTAACAGTGTCAATGAATTGTAAACATAAAAAACGGCCGTTTCTGCACCGCCATGTTACCCTCGACGAAGGCGAATGCCGAAACGCGTCTGGACACCGTGAGCTCGTAATAAAACTTTAGAGCTCGCCACATCGAGTGCTTAACTTTTTGTTGCGGTGGCACACCGTGGAAATTTGGAGCGAACATATATATATATATATATATATATATATATATATATATATATTATATATATATATATATATATATATATATATATTCACTGAAAAAAACATAGGTTTCAGACCTTATATAGTTAGGAATTAGCATTTAAAAAAAACTTTGAAATTCACTGAAAAAACCATAGGTTTCAGGCCTTATATAGTTAGGAATTAGCATTTAAAAAAACCTTTGAAATTCACTGAAAAAACCATAGGTTTCAGGAGTTATATAGTTAGGAATTAGCTTTTACAAAACCTTTGAAATTCACTCAAAAAACTATAAGTTTTAGTGGTGTTATAGTTAGCTGGACATTTTACTCATACAAAACTATTGAAATTGCTCCTATATAGTTTGTTGTACTAAGTATATATCGCGCACCCGCAATCCACTGCTGATGATGTCACATATTACATCATTCATGACATGGTCAGTGACATCACTGATGACATCTCAAATGACATCACTGATGACATCACTGATGACATCATCCAGTGAATGTGGTTTGCTTCGTTGAATTTGAATTGAATTTGAATTTAAAATATTTATTAAGCGCAACGTTCACCATGCGGTTTCTTGGCGCTGTGGAGGCAGATTAGCAGTAAAACAACAAAACTGAAGGGGTTACAGGAAAGGAAAGGAATTTACATTGGGAAAGCTTGAGTAAAAAGAAGGGTCTTAAGATCTTTACGGAAGGCAGAGTAGTGAGTAGCCAAACGTAAATGATCGGGGAGGGAATTCCAAAAGGAAGGTGCCAGTACAGAAAAATTGGATCCGCCCCATTTCTTGCGTCTATACCGGGGAACCTGGAGAAGTGATTGAGTGGATGACCGCAGCTCACGGACAGGGATGTACTCTTTTAGTAGAGAAGAAATTAAAGCAGGGGCAGTCCCTTGACGTGCCTGGAAGACCATGCATCCAGTCTTAAAAAGAGATCGCTTCTTAACAGGCAGCCAATGTAGTGCTTTCAACAAGGGGGTAGAGTGGTGAGAGCGGGAGAAACCATAAATCAGTCTGGCCGCCTGGTTTTGGACCAGCTGGAGCTTCTGCAGACTATAGGCCGGGATACCGTTGTAAAGGGCATTGGCATAGTCCAGCCGGGAGTCAACCAGAGCGGACATGATTAATTTAAGAGCAGAAGGAGAAAAGAAACGGGAAACAGAGCGGATAGTACGGAGTACAAAAAAACAAGAAGACACCACAGAACTGATTTGTGAATGAAGATTGAGATTATTATTGAGTTTGATACCCAGAGTTTTAACTGAAGAAGAGGGTGTAGGAGGGGATCCCAAGGAAGAGGGCCAAAAGAGAGAGTTCCAGGGACTGGAGGAACCACCTGTAAGGACCAGCTCTGTTTTGTCAGGGTTCAACTTCAGGTGGTTGTGGTTCATCCAGTCCCTGATGAAGATCATGATCGACTGAAAATTAGAAATAGAATAAGAAGAAGAAGACAGATTAAAGATAAGCTGGAGGTCATCTGCATAATTAAACACAGTGACCTCCAGCTGTTGGAGGGCGAAGATTAAAGGGTAGATGTAAAGATTAAACAGAAGGGGAGAGAGAGAAGAACCCTGGGGGACACCACAAGTGACTTTGAGTTGGGTGGCCGAGAAATCCCCCAACCGAACTGTCTGGGCACGGTCCCTCAGGAAGGACGATAGCCACACCAGGGCTGGGCCCTCGACCCCCGCCGCTCCGACACGGGACAGTAAGATGGAATGGTCAACCGTGTCGAAGGCGGCGGAGAGATCGAGGAGCACCAGGGCCTGGTTGTTATTTTGGTCCATGCCCTCCATGAGATGGTTCAGGACCGATACCACGAGGGACTCGGTGGAGTGCCTAGGCCGAAAACCAGCTTGGCGGGATGCAAGACCACCATTGGCTTCCACATGGGCACTGAGGACTGATGTTACGTGCCGCTCTAGCACCTTGCCCAAATAAGGCAGGAGGGAGATGGGGCGATAGTTAGCTGGAATGGAAGGGTCCAACCCAGGCTTCTTAAGGATGGGGACTATAGTGGCAGATTTAAGGGCAGGAGTTACCACGCCCTGAGCCAGCGAGCTATTGAGGAAGGATATAGGCGGTTTGGGACAGACAGAATAAATCTGTTGTAGAATGTAGGCTGGGCAGATATCCGCCGGGGAACCAGATTTTATTTTGGGGAGTATTGCAAGGAATGCCTCCTCAGTGAGCGGGGGGAAAAAGGAAAGAGAGCCGTGGGCAGTCGGGGGAGAAGGCTCAGAAAAAGCAGGGGAAGGAGATGGGATATTGGCTCTGATGTTAACAATTTTTTCTAAAAAATAAGTGTTCAACGAATCACAGAGGGACTGGGAAGGGGAAGGTTTAGGGGTGGCCCTGTCAGAATAAGCCAAGTCCTGGACAATGGAGAAGATCTCCCTGGATTTGCTCTCCGCTGCCAGAATTTTCACTGAAAAGTAAGTTGTTTTAGCACTCAATATGGCTTTTTTGTAGTCATTCAGCAAAAATAGATAACGCTTTTTTAATGAAGGGCAGTAGTCCGTTCTCCAATGCCTTTCTGCCCGCCGGAGAGTCAGCTTCTTTGCCTTTAAGTCGTCACCAAACCAGCGATTTGATTCCTTTGATCTTTGGGTGGATATCCGTCGTAGTGGGGCTACCTTATCACAACCTCCAGCAAGCCAGGTGTCAATAGCGATGGCTTGAGAGGTGGAGGATAGACCCTCTAGGTTTGGTGCGGAAATCAGCAGCGAAGATGACAGGGCAGGGAGGTCCACCCTATTCCAATTTCGTGCCCAGATATTCGTTATTTAAATATGCATTATATACATAGCAATTTGCATTGAAGAATGAGTGGATATATAAATAAACATTTGGATGGAGGATTTAGTAGCAGTGTAATTGACTGTTTACTTGACCAATTTATAATGTCTCACTAAATATAGTGGATAGTGACTAAACTGTGTGAATATCTGTATCACTTTGTCAGTTGTTGTGTAAACTGATTCTACAGTTGGTTACTAGCTATGTGAAAGTCTATATTAGTTATTGATTAGTTAACTGAGTATTTGTATGGGAGTGTGAAAGTGTGTGTGGTTCGGTGGAGGGTGTGTGACTGTCCAAAGATGTGTGAATAGTTTATTCAGTAGATATATGAAGTTAAAACTACATGTTCTAACAGTTTGGGTGAGGGAATCTCTTTATGGGTGTGGTGATGAGCAAATATATTTCTCAAAGGTACAGGTCCAAAAAACTAGAAAAATAAAAGGCAGTGTATGTGTCAGTTGTTGTATATAAATAAGTATACATAAGACACAATGATTGTGTGAGTGACTGTATGGATTACTGTATACTTGTAATAATGATTTTATAATTCACTAAGTATGACTTACTATCTAAATGAATAGAAGAAGTGGTGTTTGTATAAGTGTTTTGCTAAGTAAATATGTAAGTATGATCCATTGTTTGCATAACTGAGTAGGATGACTTCATATGTGAATAGGATGCGTGCTGTTGTTTAATGTCGATATAGATGTATAAGTATTTTTGACAGTGTTCTATTGTTCATTGACAGCATGTATGAGTGAATCCATAGGTAAGGGATTAGATGTGTGTATACATGTATGAATCACTGAGTGGATTTTTAGATACTTGTATTGCTGTGCCAATGGATTAAAATATGATACTCTGTATTTTACAAAGAGTGATGGAAAATTGTAATAGTGTATGAAAAGGTGTATGTGATTGTCACGTGGATGATGTCATCAGTGATGTCATCAGTGATGTCATTTGAGATGTCATCAGTGATGTCATTGACCATGTCATGAATGATGTAATATGTGACATCATCAGCAGTGGATTGCGGGTGCGCGATACATACTTAGTACAACTAACTATATAGGAGCAATTTCAATGGTTTTGTATGAGTAAAATGTCCAGCTAACTATAACACCACTAAAACTTATAGTTTTTTGAGTGAATTTCAAAGGTTTTGTAAAAGCTAATTCCTAACTATATAACTCCTGAAACCTATGGTTTTTTCAGTGAATTTCAAACGTTTTTTTAAATGCTAATTCCTAACTATATAAGACCTGAAAGCCCACCAGGAATCTCCAGTATGCACCAGGGGATTGCATTGCAGAGAGGTGTAATTAAGCCACGGCCCTTTTTACACCTGTCTGCAACGCAGCCCCCGTGCATGTTTGAAGATGGGGAACTCATTACCCCTGCATACTGGGGGCCCCTGGGGGCCAACTAGCCCACCTGGAACCTCCAGTATGCGCCAGGGGGCTGCATTGCAGAGGGGTAATGAGGCTATGCCCCTTGTTACACCTATCTGCAACGCAGCCGCCTGGCGCGTTTGCAGAGGGGGAACTAATTCCCCTTGCATAATGGGGGTCCCTGGGGGCCAACTAGCCCACCAGGAGCCTCCAGTATGCGCCAGATGGCTGCATTGCATAGAGGTGTAATGAGGCCACACCCTTTTTTACACCTCTCTGCAACACAGCCCCTGTGCATGTTTGAAGAGGGGGAACTAATTCCCCTTGCATACTGGGTGTCCCTGGCAGCCATCTTGTGCCTTGTTCGAACCAAGGCACAAGAAAGCAGTGAAACAAAGGTGTGAAACTCGCAAAGGGGCCAGAGTAGAAACACCCTGACCCCCTAGGCCTGCTCAGGGGGTCCCACAAGGACCCCCAAGGCAAAAAAAATAATATATTTGTTTTTAAAGTCGCGGGGTACAAAAAAACAATAAAAAAATATAAAACAACAATAAGAATAAAAAAACAGTTCTTTTCAGAACTACCTCCAATTTATATAAAAATGCTACATTTTTTAAAAAACTCTGTCTTTCTTTTTTTCTCCAGGGTACGCGTACCGGTACCTGTACCGATACGTGTACCGGGGCGCGCACCCCCTCAAAAAAATAAATAAATAATGAGTGTGTGTGTGAGTGGTGTGTGTGTGGGGGGGGTTGGTGTGGGGTGTGTGTGTGTGGGGGGGTATGTGTGTGGGGTGTGTGTGTGTAGGATGTGTGGGTGTGTGTGTGGGGTGTGTGTGTGTGGGTGTGTGTGTGTGTGTGGGGGTGTGTGTGGGTGTGTGTGGGGGTGAGGAATGTGTGTGTGGGTGTGGGTGTGTGTGTGTGTGTGGGGTGTGTGTGTGTGTGTGTGTGTGTGTGGGATGTGTGTCAGAGGTGTGTGTGTGTGGGGGTGAGGTGTGTGTGGGGGATGTGTGGAGTGTGTCTGTGAGGTGTGTGTGGGGGAGTGAGGTGTGTGTGGGTTGGGGTGTGTGGGTGTAGGTGGGGGTGTGGGGGTGTATGGTGTGTGTGTGGGGTGTTTGGGTGTGGGTGGAGGTGTGGGTGTATGAGGCATGGTGGGGGTATGTGTGGGGGGGTGGGTGTGGGGTGTGTGTGTGTCAGGGTATGTGTGTGGGGCACCCCCTCAAAAAAATAAAAAAAATAATGAGTGTGTTTGTGGTGTGTGTGTGTGGGGGGGGTGGGTGTGGGGTGTGTGTGTGTGGGGGGGGTATGTGTGTGGGGTGTGTGTGTGTAGGATGTGTGGGGGTGTGTTTGGGGTGTGTGTGTGGGTGGGGTGTGTGTGTGTGTGTGTGTGAGAGGAGTGTGTGTGTGCGTGTGTGTGTGTGAGGTGTGTGTGGTGTGTGTGTGTGTGTATGTGAGGTGTGTGTCAGAGGTGTGTGTGGGTGGGGAAGGGGTGAGGTGTGTGTGGGGGATGTGTGGGGTGTGTGTGTGGGTGGGGTGTCTGGGTGTGTGTGTGAGAGGAGTGTGTGTGTGCGTGTGTGTGTGTGTGTGAGGTGTGTGTGGTGTGTGTGTGTGTGTATGTGAGGTGTGTGTCAGAGGTGTGTGTGGGTGGGGAAGGGGTGAGGTGTGTGTGGGGGATGTGTGGGGTGTGTCTGTGAGGTGTGTGTGTGTGTGTGTGTGTCTGAGGGGGGATGAGGTGTAAAGGTGTGTGTAGGTGTGTGGGGTATGTGGGTGTGGGTGGGGATATGGATGTGTAAGGTGTGTGTGTGTGGGTGTGGGTGTGTGGGGTGTTTGGGTGTAGGTGGGGGTGTGGGTGTGTGAGGTGGGTGTGGGGTGTGTGTGGGTGTGGGGGGTATGTGTGTAGGATGTGTGTGTATGTGTGGGATGTGTGGGTGTGTCTGTGAGGTGTGCGTGTGTGTGTGTGGGGGGGGGAGAGGTGTGTGTGTGTGTGGGGGGTGTGTGTCAGAGGTGTGTGTGTGTGAGGGGTGAGGTGTGTGTGGGGGATGTGTGGAGTGTGTCTGTGAGGTGTGTGTGTGTGGGGGGAGTGAGGTGTGTGTGGGTTGGGATGTGTGGGTGTAGGTGGGGGTGTGGGGGTGTATGGTGTGTGTGTGGGGTGTTTGGGTGTGGGTGGAGGTGTGGGTGTATGAGGTATGGTGGGGGTGTGTGTGGGGGGGGGGGGTGTGGGGTGTGTGTGTGTCAGGGTATGTGTGTGGGGCACCCCCTCAAAAAAATAAAAAAAATAATGAGTGTGTTTGTTGTGTGTGTGTGTGTGAGGTGTGTGTGTGGGGTGTGTGTGTGTGTGTGGGGGGGGTGTGTGTGTGTGTGTGTGGGGTGTGTGTGTGTGGGGGGTGAGGTGTGTGTAGGGGATGTGTGGAGTGTGTCTGTGAGGTGTGTGTGTGTGGGGGGAGTGAGGTGTGTGTGGGTTGGGGTGTGTGGGTGTAGGTGGGGGTGTGGGGGTGTATGGTGTGTGTGTGAGGTGTTTGGGTGTGGGTGGAGGTGTGGGTGTATGAGGTATGGTGGGGGTGTGTGTGGGGGGGTGGGTGTGGGGTGTGTGTGTGTTGGGGTATGTGTGTGGGGCACCCCCTCAAAAAAAAAAAAAAAATGAGTGTGTTTGTGGTGTGTGTGTGGGGGGGTGGGTGTGGGATGTGTGTGTGGGGGGGTATGTGTGTGGGGTGTGTGTGTGTAGGATGTGTGGGTGTGTGTGTGGGGTGTGTGTGTGGGTGGGGTGTGTGTGTGAGAGGAGTGTGTGTGTGCGCGTGTGTGTGTGTGTGTGTGTGAGGTGTGTGTGGTGTGTGTGTGTGTGTGTATGTGAGGTGTGTGTCAGAGGTGTGTGTGGGTGGGGAAGGGGTGAGGTGTGTGTGGGGGATGTGTGGGGTGTGCCTGTGAGGTGTGTGTGTGTGTGTCTGAGGGGGGATGAGGTGTATAGGTGTGTGTAGGTGTGTGGGGTATGTGGGTGTGGGTGGGGATGTGGATGTGTAAGGTGTGTGTGTGGGTGTGGGTGTGTGGGGTGTTTGGGTGTAGGTGGGGGTGTGGGTGTGTGAGGTGGGTGTGGGGTGTGTGTGGGTGTGGGGGGTATGTGTGTAGGATGTGTGTGTATGTGTGGGATGTGTGGGTGTGTCTGTGAGATGTGCGTGTGTGTGTGTGTGGGGGGAGAGGTGTGTGTGTGGGATGTGTGAGGTGTGTCTGTGAGGTATCTGTGTGTGCGTGTGTGTGTGTTGGGGGGTGAGGTGTGTGTGTGAGTGAGTGTGTGTGGGATGTGTGGGTGTGGGTGTGGATGTGTAAGGTGTCGGTGTGGGGGTGTGGGGTGTTTGGGTGTGGGTGGAGGTGTGCGTGTGTGAGGTGTGTGTGGGGAGTGTGTGGGTGTGGAGGTGTGGGGTTGTGTGCGTGTGGGTATGTGTGGGACGTACTTGTAGGTACCTAAAACAGCCACAGAACCAAAAGCTCTTTTCAGAGCTACCCTATCTGTAATCACTCAAAATGATTATTTTATTATTTATTATTATGATTATATAATTTTTTTCACTATTTTTCCCCATGGTACGCTCCCCGGTACGCTCCCCGGTGCGCGTACCGGGCGCTCCCCCGCGAAAAACGAAGAAAAAAAACATTTTTTTTTGCCCCGCGGGACCCTTTAATGGCCCCCACATCAAACCTAGGGGGTCAGGGGGGGTCTACCCTGCCCCTTTTGGTCATTTCCCCCTTTGATTTTTGCCACCTCTTGTGTCTCAATCCTACCGAGACACAAGATGGCGGCCGCTGCGGACTGTTTCGAATGTTCGCAGACACCCGAGAACCAATCAGCTTCCCGTGCGCAAGTCGCGTGGCGCGCCCGGAGTGCTCCCCGGTGCGCGTACCGGGGGGCGGCCATAGATATAAAAAAAATTTTTAACCTAAATTACTCAAAATCCTCTTGAGCACATATCTTGAGACATAGCAAAGGCACATCGGGCTACCAGTCTCTACAATTTTGCCAAGTTTGGTGAAAATCCATTCAGCCGTTCGAGCTAAAAGTGCGACAGACCGCCCTATGGAAATTAACATGGGGAAAACACGTTTTGGGACCCCCTTTTATCTCGGCCCCCGCTTGACGAATCCCCCCCAAACTTTCAGGGAAGGACCGGAGCGCCGCGAGGCAAAGTTGCTGAACAATTCAGGCAGATTCCTCAACCGGCGCCAAAGTTATTCCCAATAGAATGTTGCGATTTCCCTATGGAAATCAATCCTAACCATATATACCTACTGGCGACCGCCAGTAGGTAATATATATATATATATATATATTCACTGAAAAAACCATAGGTTATAGACCATATATAGTTAGGAATTAGCATTTAAAAAACCTTATTTTACTCACACAAAACCATTGAAATTCCATATATAGTTAGTTGCACTAACTATATATTGCGCACCCGCAATCCACTGCTGATGATGTCACATATTACATCATTCATGACATGGTCAGTGACATCACTGATGACATCACTGATGACATCTCAAATGACATCACTGATGACATCACTGATGACAACATCCAGTGACTATGTTTCTGTAAAGTTAAAATATGTCTTACATATTGAAGAATGAGTGGATGTATAAGTGTCTGGACGAAGGATTTAGTAGGTGCATGACTGAATGTATGAGTGAGTGATTAAATGTGTCTCACTGAGTGCATGGGTTAGTGACTAAACTGTCTTAATTTGTGCATCATTATGTCTGTTGTTCTGTAAACTGCTGCATGTGTTGATCAGTAGCTATATGAGTAACTATATGGGTTATTGATTGATTGCCCAAGTATTTGCATGGGAGACTGAGTGTGTGTGTGGCTGGATGGGAGGTGTGTGACTCTGTACAGATCAATGTGTACTTGTATCAATGATTGTATAAGAGAGTAAGTATGTGTTAGTATATGGTTGAAAACGTAAGGTGCTCTATGTTTAACTGTATAGAGTAGAAAATGGAAGTGTGATTGATTCTTTACAGGACTGACTAGGTGTGTGAGTAACTCCATGGATGAGTGGCAGAGTGTGAGTGTCTGTATAGGTGTATGAGTGCATATGATTGTGTTGTAAACATGAGTGATTGTATGTATGAATGATTGTATGGGTGAATGAGTGAATGTGTGTGTAGACGTAGGAATCAGTGAGTACGTATGTAGTAACTAGTATTGGTGTGTCAATGGTTTCAAAAATTATACTCCGTTTTTAACACTGGGTGAAACAGAGGTTATATTAAAATGTGAGGAGATGCATTGTATTGTCACATGAATGATATCATCAGTGATGTGATCATTGATGTCAAGTGAGATGTCATCAGTGATGTCATTTGAGATGTCATCAGTGATGTCATCAGTGATGTCACTGACCATGTCATGAATGATGTAATATGTGACATCATCAGCAGTGGATTGCGGGTGCGCAATATATAGTTAGTGCAACTAACTATATATGGAATTTCAATGGTTTTGTGTGAGTAAAATAAGGTTTTTTAAATGCTAATTCCTAACTATATATGGTCTATAACCTATGGTTTTTTCAGTGAATTTTCAAGGTTTTGTAAATGCTAATTCCTAACTATATATGGTCTATAACCTATGGTTTTTTCAGTGAATTTCAATGGTTTTTTAATAGCAAATATCATAAGCTGTCGAATGTCAAGTACGTGGTAAGAATTTTTTTTTTCGTGTTTATGCACACTGATCTCCTTTGATTGCTGCCCCCCACCCCTCATTTCTATTAGGAGTACTCTCTCTTTGCAGATAGTGAAGGGTAGTTAACGCAGCCCTTTCCCCCTTTGTAATCCGTCGTGCCTGCTTCTCTCTCCATTTGATTGA
Source organism: Lissotriton helveticus (assembly GCF_964261635.1). Lineage (NCBI taxonomy): Eukaryota > Metazoa > Chordata > Amphibia > Caudata > Salamandridae > Lissotriton > Lissotriton helveticus. Next base: position 1,314,884,224 of record NC_136065.1, on the reverse strand, counting down.
TTGTTCTCTTTGGTTCATTCTCTATTTACAAACAAGCACAGAGTCGCAATACTCTGTTTAGTCTTTGCAGATAGCGAAAAATCGTGTAAAAAAACAAGAGGAATCGAGCAAAATCAGTAGGCCACTAATGGGATCTCTTTTGACCTCGCTAAAATAGAAACATTAGGAACAACCTGTTGAAAATAGCAATGCGTATGTATATAAGCGGCGTTCATTTGTGTTCACAGTACCCCTTGTTGATTGTTTCAATCGAGCATTGAATTGTTCGAAGTTAATTCTCTTAACGATCTTCTCTACCTGCAAACGAGGAAGAATAGGAATATTCTATCTCCCTTTGCAGATAGTGAAGGGTAGGTAACGCAAGCCTTTAACACGTCGTACCTATTTCATTCCTCATTGATTGATTGATTGTCCGAACATTGACTGTTTGGGAATTAGTTCTTTTTGGAGGTATTCCCTGTTTGCAAATAAACGTAGGAAAATCTTTGCAAGTAGTGAAAGGGTACGTAATGCGGACCGTTCTCCCCCGTTGTAATCTGTCATGCCTATCTACTCCCCACTGATTGATGCACCTTTTTCACCCGGACCATTTACTAGAGATACGTCATCTGGCCCGACCAGAGAGCACCCCTAGTGAAAAGGACATATGCAATAATAACGAAGTGATCACTGTATCCTGTTAACAGAAACTTTACCATGAAACAACCTGGAAAGAAAAAAATAGGAAAACGAAAATCAGTAGGCCACTGATGAACATGAACTTTTATTAAACAACGAACAAAGAAACGATAACATAACGTAATGATAAAACCTATTAATGTCCTAGAAACAAGAAAACGTTAAAATATGCCAGTGGTGAGAGACCAGAAAAACAGTAAGAGAAACCAAATCACCCCTCGCTGTCCCACCGCCTGCCACGCCAAAAAAATCGATAGACTAGGGAAAATGCAAGTCAGTAGAACATCCACCCCCACTCTGGAAACTTCCAAGGTGGGGCAGGGTTCCGGCTACGCCCAGCCGGGAGCAGCCCATATAAGGCAGGTCCTGCTGCCACGCCTCGGCCAGGAGATCCTAACGTAGGGTGTAGCCGGAGGAGAGGCCGAGACCAGCGGGACCCGGCCAGGGGATTGCCTTTACAACGCTGAACAGTTGCAGGGGGGGGGAATGTCTCCTCGACCCTCCCCTCTCTCTCCCAGTCCGGCCGCGGTGGCCCTTGAGAGTTGCAGGTAGTCCCGCCACATGCTCTTCCGGTCCGACCACCAACGGTCGGGGGGCCGAGGCCGACGGGATCCGGCTGCAGCCGATAAACCAAGAAACCCGTTCATGGGGCCAGAGCCAGGGGCGTCCGGCCGACATCCACCGGAAGCCCGGCCCGAAGACGGACGGGACACTTCTTTCTTTTATAATGGCTGCGACAACACTGGAGGGGGATGTCTTGCACATGCCTCCGACCCCCCCCTCGTCCTCATCGCCTGGTCCGGCCATAACAAATCTCAAGCGAGACGCCGTGGGGTGCACTGGGAGGGAGAGACGGTGCGAACAGGCCTCTCCCGCCTCCCCAGGTGGAGGCTTCCCAGCTGCACCCTCAGCGCTCCAGGCGGTGGCATCCTAACAACTACAGTGCTGCACAGTTTCGGAACGACCTAGATAACGGTTCTTCCACTGTGGCCATGCTGCAACGTCTCGCCCGGCAGGGTGGAGCCCGTCCGCTCATGTGACCCCGCGATCGCCAGTAGCTGCCGAACTCTCAAAATGGCGGTCGACCTGGCAAGAGCGGGCCCAACATAAAGAAATGGCCCGGTCACTGGTTGACTCCACCACCGTAGTCCTCCACGACCTTGAAGATTCTAGAGGAGCCGCGGGAGTCTCCGACCCCCGATGGGGAATGACTGCCATGATCGCCCGTGGAGTGACGAAACTGTATCCGCGGGACGTCGGCGCTCCCATGCTGGCGCCAGCCTCACTTTGAATTACTACAATCCTGCAGACCTTACTTCCGGTGAAAGCACAGTGTGACCCGGTAGGAAAAATTATTGCACCCCCTCCCCTTTTTGACTGATAGTTCAAACCACCGATCCTTTCCTTTGCCCTTTTAACGGAACTTTGGACTGCCTCCCCCTCTTTTACATTTTCTAGAGAAAACAAAACATTAACCACTACATTAGCATAGCAGTTGACACCAGAACTGTTTTCAAATTGAAAACCAACAACATCTTCAACAGAATCCTTTTTGTTTCTGCTGTGACCCTGCTACAGCACAGGCATTGTCCCCAGCAGTAATTCTGCAATGCCGGTAAGAATAGCTGTGGTGCCTACTGGACTCACTCACCCCCGCGGCGCCCCACGCCGTTTTTTGCTGGGCGGCAACTTACTAGACATCACTTTCGTGCCATCTAGATTTCAGCGCGTTCTGCTGCCTTGGAACTATTCGCACAACAGACCGCTACTGACAAGAATATTTCATTATTGGTGCTGTCAATTTCAATAAATCTATTGGATAATTAAAAAGAAATTGCCACGGTCTCTTCGTTGTTTAAATGTTTTTACTGTTTTTGTTTTGTTGTATATATTTATATGTTATTAAAGTTTTATATTCCTACTACTTTGTTGGAGTGCTATATATTTTTAATGTGACACATAATTGTAAAAACTTTGATGTACAAAGAGTCATTCCTGGAATCTTCCGCTTCAGGCTCGGTCCCCTCCCCAATCACAATACAGGATGGTTTTCAGATAGTAGGAACGCGTGTGCTGTGACGGATCACATCGGGTGTGGGCCTTGATCTACTATAACTCCTTTGAAGAGGGGTGATTCTTTACAGCTGGGGCCATAAACTACATCTGCAGGGCTAGCTGATAGCCTAGGACCGGCCTGGACATTCGGACACAGAGGAAGAGGAGTGTCAGAGGGTGCGGTAGTGAATAGGGCGAAAGGGAGGTGTCGGGCGGGCACAGAGTGTGATTCTCAGGGAAGAGCAGCGCAGATGGGGGAAGGTTTATTGCCCATGCATAAGACAGAGAGCGGTGGTGACCAGTGCCTGGGGGAGATGCTTACGAGGGTGAGGAGCCATGCTACGAATCGACAGCGTGCAGAGAGTGGGTCTGGTCAAGACATCTAAAATGGCTGCCGTGCACGACAAAAGTGTGGCATTTCAAAAAAGGCAAGATGGCGCAGACAATGTTTTTCAACACTTCCTCATTTCCTTCGAATCGAACGTTAACAGACGTTGGGGCATATTACCAAAGTTAAGCGATATTTATCGCTAACGATGCTTACCAACCAATTTTTTACCACTAAGCATCGTCAGAAATTATCGAAGATAAACCTTACTATTATCAAGGTTTATCGCAAATGCGATAATAAACGGCCGCAATGCATGAATATCGCTAAAAACTCAGCGATATTCATGCATTACCGAGCTAATACTCTTAGCCATGTTATCCACCTCCCATTGGATAACATGGCTAAGAACTGCTCAGGGCAGGTGTTAGTTTTTGGAGATATTCGCGCTTAGCGCGAATATCTCCAAAAGTTGGTAATAGGAGATAGATATCTTGCATGTTGTAATGCAAGTTATTGTGGTATATGGAACTCATACCATAATCTCTCAGGAAAGCAGAAACTGATCCTTTTGGGACCGCCTAAAAAGGCCTAGGGGGTGAGGAGTACTCTACTTTGCCCCCTTTTCACGTTCCGAACTATTTTATTTTACTCTCTTCTGTAATTACACAAAATACCAGCGATAAGATGCATCGGAGACACACAGTGAGAGAAAGGAGGCCGGAGATGAAGAAGACATGTCAAATACACATTGGAGATAATATAGTGGCAGAAGGGAAGTAAATATGAGTAAACTTACCATGTAACATAAAAATGTTGCACTCTATACTATAAGTCTCATTTTATACTACAATCACTTCGCTACAACCTCATAAATTAAAAATAAAAATAAATAATGTCTCAAACAATTTTTGATTTCTAAATATAAATTTATTCTTCAGAATTTTCTACATTTGAAACAACTAGTAACATGTCCTCATCAGTAATTTCCTCTTCAATCATCTCATCTGGAATCTCCTCATTAAAAGTCTGCAATGATGATTCTTGTAACTCTATGGTCTCCAAACACTCGATAAATTCGCCATCAAGAGATTGATCAAAAAAATCATTCAAGTCATCTCCTCCTTCTGACAATATTTCATTATTGGTGCTGTCCATTTCAATCAATGTAGTGGAATCATTCAAGTCATCTCCTCGTGACAATATTTCATTATTGGTGCTCTCAATTTCAATCAATGTAGTGGAATCATTCAAGTCATCTCCTCCTTGTGACAATATTTCATTATTGGTGCTGTCCATTTCAATCAATCTAATGGAATCATACAAGCCATCTCCTCCTTGTGACAATATTTCATTATTGGTGCTCTCAATTTCAATCAATGTAGTGGAATCATTCAAGTCATCTCCTTGTGACAATATTTCATTCTTGGTGCTGTCCATTTCAATCAATCTAATGGAATCATACAAGTCATGTCCTCCTTGTGACAATATTTCATTATTGGTGCTCTCAATTTCAATCAATGTAGTGGACAATTCAAAAGAAATTGCCACGGTCTCTTCATTGTGAGCCATTTTATTTTGAAATTGCTTGCTGTAAATTGCAGAAAAAAATAATCACTTTCATTTATCGTTTTTAGTAATACATAATATAAAACTAACTTCATCAAGTATTTAGTATAACAGAAGGACTGCAAATAAATAACAGAAAACATTTTTCAAATTATCTTCAAGTGTACAACATAGTTCCCCTTACAAATTAACAACTCACCTTTTTAAAAGTAGCAGAAGTGTTAGTACTGTGTAAATCAAACACCAGAAATTCACCACCAAAAATTCCTCACAAATGTACCTCAGACAGTAGTATCACAAAATGGCTGTGGTTTCCTCTCATTTGACATATATACATTGTGGTAAATAAATAAATAATACCCTATTTTTGACTAGACTTATAGCATAACAGATAGCTCAATAAAATAAGAGTCAAGATTCGAGGTAGTAGGAGTTTCTGCAGGTTTATTACAGCATAAGGACAGGATCAGGACAACCTGCATGGGAATAGGACAATAAGGCCCGGCAGCTGCCGGGGCTGGGTCTGGGATGAGCGCGCTAACATTCAATAACAAAACATTGACTTATATACATAGCGCAAACACATAGCATTACATTGCAGTAGGCGTAGCAGTGGGTGGAGCAGAAGGCGTGACGCGTAGCAGTCGCGAGAGATAACAGTAAAAAGAGGTGTAACTGGGAGTATACATAGACATGTGATGCAAACGTAACAGAATATGTCATGAATGGGCGGAAACTTTGGAGGGGGCTACCTAAGGAGCCGGGACCTCTAACCTAATGGTGCGCGAAAACTGGCAATGACGTGTTACTAGGAGAAGCTGGGGGCTATGAACTCTGTGCTAGGAGCAGAGACTAGAGTCTGAAGGGTCGGAGCGACATGTACCTAAACCCTATCTGGTATCTGATGTTTAGGGAACATGTTGATATAAACTAGAAGTCATGAGGGGAGAAGCTAACTTGATTCTAAGACTGGACCATGCATTATTCTACATGTAGTGCGTGATGAAGAATATTAAATGACCATTAAATACAGTATTTCTCTAACATGGAGACGAGAAGGCTAGACAATGACGGAAACTATTGATGCAGTTCAGTAGCTTAGGAATGCAGAGGAGGAGGACTGAACTGATAACTGGAACCATAACATACTTTTGGCAGACTCAGAGGCAGAGCCAAGCTGCACCGGGCACTGCGAGGCAGGAAATAAGTGAAGGGTCGAGGATACAGGTGGGGGCTGTATCGCTCCTCAGCGAGGCTTTCAGGAGACAGGAGCTGAATCTGTGGTCCGGGCCCTTTTGAGGCCTAGAAACGGGGATTTTATAATGGAATAACGTGCACACTAAGAAACGTGGCAACATTACTTTACATAGGCCTGATATTCGTAGTATTCACGAGGACTGGAAAATAGCATACTAGAGGTGGACACAACTGGAATTGCGTCATTAATCAGGCATGGGGAATAACATATGCATATTGGTCATGCACACATAACATATGATGGATGAAGCGTAGGGACACAGAACATGGCAAAATTTACTTTTCCACATTCCCTCCTTGTCACTACGTTTCCATCAGGAAACATCAATTTTCATGATACCATCTATCATTTCATACAGTACCATTTGCTCGTCTCGAATTGTCTTGGAACGGGATTTAGAACGGGGCTTGGGACTAGGAATACAAGAGGTAGCACACATGCTGCAAATCGCAGGGCCACATTGTATACAGAGGCAGCAGCTAAATATAATCGCTACTGCAATACCTAAAAAGGACAGGACTTTCCATCCCCATGCGGAAATTACATTCCAGAACCAACCGGACCATGTCCAGGTGCCTGGATCTTGATGTAACAGATGGGCAATTTTATGGAGTCTGGTTATAGCTGAATAAACAGACGGCGCGTTATTTGGAATGAAAATGCAGCAACTAGATCCGATGACTCTACAGGCCCCGCCCCTATCGGCCAGTATGACGTCAAGGACGAGACGATTTTGCAAAACGACAAATCTCATAGCAGATTGTTCTTCGGTTAGGTTACCTAGAGCAGAGGCAGTCTCATCTACTACTGCTTCAAGGGTTCTTGTTAACCTACGGATTAGCTTACTGTTTACAACTGTGCCTAAATAAGGGAACACACCTTTATCAATATCAATGAATTGCTCTGCAGCAGTTTCAGTATAATCGACAATCGGGAGATTTCTCTTGTGTCTGGTTTGTACTAGGAAGGAATTCCTATGATAGTCAGGTGGGGCTAGGAAAACAGGTGGCAGTAGGAAGGCAATGTAACAGGTTCCCTCCCAATCGAGGGGCAGACGGACATATGCAGTTTGACCACAAATAAAATAAGAATGACGTGAAGTTTTGAAAATAGATTTCCCACTGTCACTATATTTGACAACAGTAGTACATTCACTATGACCTATGTGTACAGAACCATAACTACGGACACATAATTCGCCTTTGACAGGTAGTACTGAAATAGCAGGTAAGTCTGGAGTAGTATCAGACTGAACATTCAGGACCATGAAATTCGACGAATAATTACCTAAATTATATACTTCATTTTCTAGATCTAAACCTGTTCTGTGGGGGAGACCTTGCTTGTCTGGAAAACATGTACTGTTAAGAAAAGACATATCTGTTGAGGATGACGTTAACGTGGACCATGCTCCACACGAACCATTGTGTGAGAATGGATAAGGAAAAAGTGGCAGAACTCCCTTCGGTGTCTGGAAAGGGGGGAGTCGACCACACACCCAACAATTAGTGGCATTGCTGGTCTGGTGTGAATAATGTAACATACGGATAAATGTGTTGTTGCGCATAGCGAGGCGGTAAGAATATTCGTGAGGAGGCAGATCACTAAACGTGTGCTCTACTGTAGCATTAGCAGACATATTTACATGAGGAACTGGAAAACACAGGAAAAGTGCGTAGCTGGTGCAGGAAATCATTATGCTGAGAAATAATACGAAACTCAGAAAAACGATACATTTGATTGAACTTTGACTGACTCTCTCACTATGGGGGTCTATTTTATACATGTCAGAAACAATTTAACCGTTTCACCTAGGGGAGGACTTATACAATCAAACTGACTGACTTATTTTACTAGACCTGAGCTTCAACTTATACTCCTGTTGCGGAGTTTTCTCTAACAAGGGAGGGGTTGTAATAATGTCTTGTGCGGGACAGTCCTTAAGAGCAATATTCTGGCAGTCCTTTGAATCCTGGAAAATGTTTTTAGACGCTGGTTTCAATCCTTTGAAAAGTTTTACATGAGAAAGGTGGACCCACCCCTTCCTGCCTTCCAACTTGACGGCAGTTCGGGTGGTCAAGAGGACCTGACGTGGCTCCTTCCAACGTGGTTCCAGCGGACTTGATCTGTCAAAATTTCTGATCATCACAAGGGAGCCTGGAACGATCTCGTGCGGTGCCACCTCGGTATTGTCTGGAAATGCGGCGGCAACCTGTGAACGACATGAGTTGAGGGCAGACATCAAGGAAGCTAGGTAATCTGTCAGCATATTACATGAAACATCGGTAATACTTCGGGGTCTAGGAGTACCCCACATGTTAGGGGGGCGGCCGAATACGACCTCATACGGGGACAGACCTGATCTGGAATGTGCGACCATACGCATATAAAATAAAGCGACTGGCAGAGCTATTAACCAGTCCACACCTTTGTCCTTACAGACTTTTGCAATGCGGATTTTCAGAGTCTGATTATGCCTTTCGACTAGTCCAGCTGCTTCAGGATGGCGTACACAATGAAACTTCCACTGGTACCCTAACAAAAGGGAAACGTGCTTCATTAACTCTGAGGAGAATGGCTGACCGTTATCAGAATATACGACTCTAGGGAGTCCATATCTAGGGAAAAATTCACGAACCAACTGCTTGGCAGTGGTCGCGGCTGTGTAATCTGGGACTGGATATGCTTCTGTCCACCTGGACAAAGCGCATACAACTACAAGGACATACTTGAAACCTCGACATCGCTCCATCTGAATATAATCCATCTGGAGGACCTCAAAAGGGTGGTCAGGGGGCTGGAAACCACCTTGTTCCACCGGGACACTTTTACCTGGATTAAACTGACAACATATCATACAGGTACGGACTTTCTGCTTGGCTGCAGCTCGTAAATGCTTGTTGAACCAAATGTTCTGGATACTGTCTAACATAGCTTTTTCTCCTAAATGGGCTGGACTATGTGCGGTATTGATAATGACTTGAACCATAGAATCGGGGAGAAACCATGTGGCTCTACCCTTCGTTAACCATCCTTGATCTGTCTGGACCCCTCCTTGTTCAGACCATTTCTTGATTTCATCGGGAGTAGCATGTAACTGAATATCTATGACATCTTGTGTAGGGTCCTTAACTGTCATGCATGTAATCAGATCTGGAGTATGTGTCATATTAACTGGAATGTCTGGAGTCTGTGCTGTAAGCTTGGCTGTGCGGTCTGCTAGATCATTACCTTGGGAAATAATGTCTGTAACTTTCGTATGTGCTTTGCATTTCATAATAGCAATAGATGTCGGTAAATGTATGGCATCTAACAGGGCTTGAATAAGGAGACCATGCTGAATCTTGGTTCCATGAGAAGTCATGAAACCTCTCTCCTGCCAGAGCACTCCGAAGTCGTGTACAACTCCGAATGCGTAACGTGAATCTGTGTAAACATTAACTTTCAGGTTCTTGGCATGTATACAGGCTTGTGTCAGAGCGACTAGCTCTGCTGCTTGAGCGGACAGGGTATCAATACGGTGTGTTTCAATAACTTCAGTGTCAGTAGTCACTGCATACGCGGCGACTAGTTCTCCTGTACTAGTTCTCATACATGAACCATCTACATAAAGTGTCAGGTCGGGATCTGGTAACGGAATGTCTGTCAGGTCTTGTCTTGGCTTTGTCGTAATGTTAACTACTTCCACACAGTCATGTGGGTCTGGATTTGAATTAACTGATGGTAACAGTGTAGCAGGATTCAGAACGTTGCAGCGTCTAATTTCTATGTGTGGCTGGAACAGTGTCAATTCATAACCTGTTAAACGTGCAATTGTCAAGTGCTGAGTTTGTGTTCGGTTTAAAAGAACTTCTACTGAATGTGGGACTTGTACTGTCAGGGAATGTCCTAAGACTATGGAATCACTTTGTCTAATAGCTAGTGCTGTGGCTGCAACTGACTTGAGGCACGCAGGCAACGCCTGGGCGACTGGATCTAATGTGCTCGAAAAATAAGCACAGGGCTTGTATTGACCTGCTTGATCTTGTGTGAGAACAGATAATGCTGTACCTTCCCGTTCAGTAACGAAAAGTGTAAAAGGCTTACTGTAGTTCGGTGTAGCTAGAACTGGAGCTTGACATAGGGCTTTCTTTAACTCGTTAAAACTAAGTGTATGTTCAGATGTCCAAGGGAGGACAGTCGATACGGCTGCCTCCTGGGTCGTTAACTGTATCAGTGGCTTGGCTAGAAATGCATACTGGGGAATCCATTGTCTACAATAAGAAGTAAGGCCGATAAAGGCACGTACCTCCTTCTGGGTTCTGGGCTGGGGAAGACTCGCTATTAACTGGATACGGTCTGGTGTCAACTGCCTACCCCTCTTGGACAGCAAGTGTCCTAAGTATACCACTTGCTGGACACAGAATTGAAGCTTCGAAGGTGACACCTTGTGCCCCATCTCGGCTAGAAAATACAAAACTGTAAGGGATGCTCGCTCGCAAGCACGTTCAGAACGGGCTGTGATCAGTAGATCATCGACATACTGGAGCAGGGCAGTGTCAGTTGGCATGTGAATATTGTCTAGTTGTCTCTTGAGTGCTTGACTGTAAATACTAGGGCTTTCTGTGAAACCTTGAGGAGCGCGTGTGAACATATAGCTCCTTCCATTTAAACAGAATCCAAAAAGAAACTGGCTGTCTGGATGAATTGGAACACTAAAAAATGCATTCTTGAGGTCTATGACAGTGAAAAACATGGCTTCGGAATCAATGGCTGTTAACAGGGAAGAAATGTCTGGAACAACTGGGTACTGAGGAATAATACATTTGTTAAGCTCTCGTAAATCAATCACTAATCGATATACTGGGGGTGCATTCGGATCAGTACGTTTCATGACTGGAATGATCGGAGAATTGCATACATTGGAGTCAGTTTCTACAACTACTCCTTGAGCCATGAGCTCGTCAATAATTTTGGATAAGGCTGCTACAGCCTCAGGTGGCAATCTGTACTGTCTGATTCGGGGTAACACTACACCTGGTTTGAGAGTCACACGATGGGGTGTGATTTGCATGTAACCTACATCAGTTGGACCTTGCGCCCATAAATGCTGCGGAACATTAGACAATCTTGAATCAAAATCTCGTAATACATAGTGACCCTTAAAGTCACGTAGGAACAGACGTATTCCCTCTGGGGAACAGCAAATAACTGCACCTAACTCTTTCAGTGTCTTAATACCTAATAGATTTTCTGGACATGACTTAGTAAGTAACAGATCAGTAGTACGGGACAATGGACCTACTTCTAGAGTAACTGGCTTAGATATTTCATTAACTATTGGTTTTCCTGAAAATCCAAGGGAAACATTTCTTGAGCCTGAGAGCGGAGCCCCTGGAACTTCGGCATGACTAATTGTGGTCCTACTTGCCCCTGTATCGATCAAAAACTTTCTGTCTTTCCCTAATACTTGACTATGAACATAGGGACCTTCTTGATCTACAGGTATCTCGATGAGAGGCAAGCCTACCTCCCTCTCTAGGCTGTTTCATGAATATGACTGGTACTCTGGATACTCGGACTGTGCATACTGGTACATCTGTGATGTAACGTGCTGTGTTGCAGCAATGGGCTGCGGTGCGGAAACTGTCTGTTGTGCATTCTGTGACTGAGGAGTCTGTGAAACTTGTTCTTGTCTAGGCGGACGTGGTCTTTCTTTAGTCTTACCAGTAGCTATGTTATGTTTCAGAACTGCACACTCGTTTATAAAATGACCTGGCTGTTTACAATAATTGCAGTTCCCTTTAACGGGAGCTGCAGGATGACTGGCTTGATTCGGACCCCTCTTCTGACTGTCTTGAGGAACAGATTGTGCAATTAGCACTTTCATTTTCGTGTCTTTCATACGTTTTCTCTCGTGTTCTTGCTCTTCCCTGATTCTATTCTGGTGATACTGGAGCATCTGGAGCATCTGGGACGGAGTATTAGCTTGCCAGGTGCTTTCGACTTTCAAAACTCGGTTTTTAATTTGTGGACTTGAATTCTCGACTAATTTAGTGACGAAAAGATGAGGGTATGACTCACTACTTGTCTTGAGACCACTGTTGATACTGAAACATTTTTTAAATCTAGAATAAAAATCACTAATATCCTCATCTTGCTTCTGTTTACAGGCTGAGATTGCATCCCAGTCTTCTTTCCTAGTTGTCAATAATCTGGGTAAAACTTGAATCAATAATTCTGGTAATTCTTTACATTTATCTCCAAGACCGGTACCTGGTACTCGTGCCTTGTCTTCAGCTTCTAGAGCTGCCCAATCGATCTTTTTCTCTCCCACCTCCCATTCTTTTTCCTTTAACTTTTCATACACCCCTGCGGGTAACAGGACCTTTAACATTTTAATGATATCTGGGTACGTGTATTCTCCCATACGGAGCATGTCTTTTAATTCTCTATGGAACCCTGCTGGATCTTTGTCATGACAGGGAATTAATTTCTTCATTTCAAGAAGTTCCATCTTTGATATTGGAGTGTATACAAACACTCGTTGCATTACGCCACCCGCCCCTTGGACTGGGTGGACTTCTCGTAACGGATTCTGTCTGTCTATGTAGAATGATTTACTTTCTGGGGGTGAGACATGAACAAAATGCGGGTTCAAAAACGTTCTATACTTGTGACGCTGTTCTAGAATGACACTAATTAAATCGGTACCTAGACCTCTCCATCTATACTGGAGTAACTCGTTCAGGATATCATGTAACGGACCTGGATCAGAATGTTGACCCTCATACAGAGTAATGAGGTGCTGGATCATATACATACCCACCAGTCGTTGCTCGGCTGGGGGCAATTTCAGAAACATTTGTGCCACTATTTCGTCTGGAAAAGTGGTAGAATCAGTAATCCATCGGACTGCTGATCGGGCTAGTTCTTGTTCATGCATAGTACTTAGTTCACTGTAACCGACTCGTGATTTCAGAATGTGATCGGTAGCTTGAAATACTCGTTCTAGGGAACCTTGTTCTGGTGCTAGATGTTGAAAAATAGACTTGGGTTCTAGACGTAAATGGCGATCTGGAAATCTGGATTTTCCTACATACGCTATTCTGGCGGGATTCTCTACTTAACTCTGACTTTCTGACTTCCTTTTCCGTTCTTTTATGAGCTTCCTTGCGCCATAACTCGATGGCATCTTTCTGTGACTGTCTGGCTTTCTTTTTCCATAATGCTTCTTCTACTCGCATGATACATTCGGCATCCCATGTACCCGATACGGGCCATCTATACTTTTCTTCTAACTGTTTGGTATACTCTACCCATAAATCTAGATACATTATGGCGCTTATGCCATGTTTCTGATACATAAAATGACCTGGACTGTCCCTAGGCGGGACAGGAACTGCTTCCTCTAACAGACCCTTTCTAGTTTTTAACTGACGTAACTTGGAAAAGAGCGGCATTCTAAACTTGAATCGGAACACAATACAATACACGAAAAACAATAACAATTGGGAAAACAATTCAGGCATACCACGACATTGGAAATACATTAAACCATATCATAACATAACAGTTCGAACAGAATACTACCTGAAAATACTGAAAACAGAAACAGAACAGAATTCTCGAGAACGGAACAGACTAGAGTTACTGGATGCACTGCTGTAACAGTACGGAACATACCGGTCCCATAAAGGAACGCATCAAGACCCGTATCCACCTAGGTGAACACTTCGTTTGTGGGCTTGGGTACCACCAACCCACGGACCAGGAGTCAATTTAGATTGGTCCTGTCTAGATACTACCCCAGCAATGGTACTCACCGGGCAGCACGGAACGGAAAGCCTCGAACGGGACTGGACTACGACGGACTTCGGACTTCGGACTTCAGTTACGGGTGGGCCTCCGGATACCTCGGACCTTGGACTCTCGGCTTGGGCTCTGGTCGGGACTCGCCGCGTTCCTCCACCGTCTCGTTTGGATGCTGGACCGCCTCCTCCGTCTCCTCCGTGGGCCTGAGGGATACTTGGAGCAGAAATATCTGCCAGTGCACGGTATGGTTCCGTCACGACTGCAGAGGGTCAGGGGGTCGGCGTGGCTTCACCGACGCGTGGGGAAAGGGCAAGTCCCTGTTCGGGCGCCATTATGTGGTAAATAAATAAATAATACCCTATTTTTGACTAGACTTATAGCATAACAGATAGCTCAATAAAATAAGAGTCAAGATTCGAGGTAGTAGGAGTTTCTGCAGGTTTATTACAGCATAAGGACAGGATCAGGACAACCTGCATGGGAATAGGACAATAAGGCCCGGCAGCTGCCGGGGCTGGGTCTGGGATGAGCGCGCTAACATTCAATAACAAAACATTGACTTATATACATAGCGCAAACACATAGCATTACATTGCAGTAGGCGTAGCAGTGGGTGGAGCAGAAGGCGTGACGCGTAGCAGTCGCGAGAGATAACAGTAAAAAGAGGTGTAACTGGGAGTATACATAGACATGTGATGCAAACGTAACAGAATATGTCATGAATGGGCGGAAACTTTGGAGGGGGCTACCTAAGGAGCCGGGACCTCTAACCTAATGGTGCGCGAAAACTGGCAATGACGTGTTACTAGGAGAAGCTGGGGGCTATGAACTCTGTGCTAGGAGCAGAGACTAGAGTCTGAAGGGTCGGAGCGACATGTACCTAAACCCTATCTGGTATCTGATGTTTAGGGAACATGTTGATATAAACTAGAAGTCATGAGGGGAGAAGCTAACTTGATTCTAAGACTGGACCATGCATTATTCTACATGTAGTGCGTGATGAAGAATATTAAATGACCATTAAATACAGTATTTCTCTAACATGGAGACGAGAAGGCTAGACAATGACGGAAACTATTGATGCAGTTCAGTAGCTTAGGAATGCAGAGGAGGAGGACTGAACTGATAACTGGAACCATAACATACTTTTGGCAGACTCAGAGGCAGAGCCAAGCTGCACCGGGCACTGCGAGGCAGGAAATAAGTGAAGGGTCGAGGATACAGGTGGGGGCTGTATCGCTCCTCAGCGAGGCTTTCAGGAGACAGGAGCTGAATCTGTGGTCCGGGCCCTTTTGAGGCCTAGAAACGGGGATTTTATAATGGAATAACGTGCACACTAAGAAACGTGGCAACATTACTTTACATAGGCCTGATATTCGTAGTATTCACGAGGACTGGAAAATAGCATACTAGAGGTGGACACAACTGGAATTGCGTCATTAATCAGACATGGGGAATAACATATGCATATTGGTCATGCACACATAACATATGATGGATGAAGCGTAGGGACACAGAACATGGCAAAATTTACTTTTCCACAACATAACCAATTAACTTTCATCACACACAAATACAAAACCAAAGTAACATTTTAATTGGTTCTAAATTTCAACACTTTCAAATGTGTTTTCCCCATGCAATTTTCCATAGGACATTTACATACGTCTACAGCCTGAATGGCTGAACGGAATTACACCAAACTTGGCAAAATGGTACATCAAACCTAAGAGGTCAGGAAGGATCTACTATGCCCCCTTATGGTCATTTCCCCCTTCGCTTTGGCCTCCTCTTGTCTCTCAATCCTACCGAGGGACAAGATGGCGGCCGCTACGGACTGTTTGGAATGTTGACAGACGCCGGAGAACCAATCAGCTTCGCAAAGCTCCGTAACGCGAAAAGTACGCGAAGCGGAGCGCTGTTACAGATATATATCTTTTTTTCAACGTTAATTTCTCAAAATCCACTGGAGCACATATATTGAGACCTAGCAAAGGCACATCGGGCTACCAGTCCCTAATATTTTGCCAAGTTTCGTGCAAATCCATTCAGCCGTTCGATTATTATTATTTTGTTTTTTTTTTGCCCCGCGGGGCCCTTTTAAAACCTCCACATCAAACCTAGGGGGTCAGCG
The DNA here is from genome assembly GCF_964261635.1 of Lissotriton helveticus. Taxonomy (NCBI): domain Eukaryota; kingdom Metazoa; phylum Chordata; class Amphibia; order Caudata; family Salamandridae; genus Lissotriton; species Lissotriton helveticus. The sequence continues at coordinate 1,314,868,408 of NC_136065.1, read as the reverse complement.
AGGATCTACTATGCCCCCTTATAGTTATTTCCCCCTTTGTTTTGACCTCCTCTTGTCTCTCGATCCTACCGAGAGACAAGATGGCGGCCGCTACGGACTGTTTGGAATGTTGACAGACGCCGGAGAACCAATCAGCTTCGCTTCACAAAGCTCCGTTGCGCGAAAAGTCCGCGAACCAGAGCGCTAACCGGTCCGCTGTTACAGATATATATCTTTTTTTAAACGTTAATTTCTCAAAATCCACTGGAGCACATATATTGAGACCTACAAAAGGCACATCGGGCTACCAGTCCCTACAATTTTGCCAAGTTTCGTGCAAATCCATTCAGCCGTTCGGGCTAAAAGTGAGGCCAACCGCCCTATGGAAAACTCAATGTTAAAAACACGTTTTGGGACCCCCCTTTTTTCTCGGCCCCCACTGGACGAACCCCCCCCAAATTTTCAAGGGCTGCTCAGAAACAAAATGTGCCATTTTCCTGAAAATTTCAGCCGATTCCGTCCACAAACGCCAAAGTTATTAGACATAGAATTTTCAAAAAACCCATAGAGAAAAAATCCTAACTATATATACCTACTGGCGACCGCCAGTAGGTAATATATATATATATATATATATATATATGTATATATATAAAATTTCTATGGCAAAATGAAACCCCTCATTTTGTTCCTTTGCAAATTAAATGTTTTAAGTGTTAACACTTTATTCCAATCAAGATGACTTCAGGTGTGCCATACTTTTGTCATAAGTAAGACTGTTAGCGCTCTAGTTGTTCTTTAGAACACTCTGGGACATTCTGTCATTGGGCTATAGTTGGGCTACATCTGGCTGATATTTGGGCTACATTTTTTTTTTTTTGTCTCTGGTGGCCATCTTTGGGCTACATTGGGCTACATTGGGCTACATTTGGGCTCTAACATATATATAGCCCAATGTAGCCCAATACATATTTTTTCAAAGTTAATTTTCGTAAAAACCACTGGAGCATATATCTTGAAACATAGCAAAGGCACATTGGGGTACCAGTCCCTACAATTTTGCCAAGTTTGGTGAAAATCCATTCAGCCGTTCGAGCTAAAAGTGCGACAGACCGCCCTAAGGAAATTAACAATGGGAAAACACGTTTTGGGACCCGCCTTTTATCTCGGCCCCCGCTTGACGAATCCCCCCCAAACTTTCAGGGAAGGACCAGAGCGCCGCGAGGCAAAGTTGCTGAAAAATTCAGGCAGATTCCTCAAAAGCGCCAAAGTTATTCCCAATAGAATGTTGCGATTTCCCTATGGAAATCAATCCTAACTATATATACCTACTGGCGACCGACAGTAGGTAATATATATATATATATATATATATATATATATATATATATATATATATATATATATATATATATTCACTGAAATAACCATGGGTTATAGACCATATATAGTTAGGAATTAGCATTTACAAAACCTTATTTTACTCACACAAAACCATTGAAATTCCATATATAGTTAGTTGCACTAACTATATATCGCGCACCCGCAATCCACTGCTGATGATGTCACATATTACATCATTCATGACATGGTCAGTGACATCACTGATGACATCACTGATGACATCTCAAATGACATCACTGATGACTTCACTGATGACAACATCCAGTGACTGTATGTTTCTGTAAAGTTAAAATATGTCTTACATATTGAAGAATGAGTGGATGTATAAGTGTCTGGATGAAGGATTTAGTAGGTGCATGACTGACTGTATGAGTGAGTGATTAAATGTGTCTCACTGAGTGCATGGGTTAGTGACTAAACTGTTTTAATTTGTGCATCATTGTGTCTGTTGTTCTGTAATCTGCTGCATGTGTTGATCATTAGCTATATGACTAACTATATGGGTTATTGATTGGTTGCCCAAGTATTTGTATGGGAGACTGAGTGTGTGTGTGGGTGGCTGGGAGGTGTATGACTCTGTGCATAGATGTGTGAGCAGTTGATTCACTAGATGTATGGGTTCAAAAGTGCACGTGGAAACAGCTGTATGGGCGGTTGACTGTGTGCATGAGTGTATTGGTGAGTGAATGGATATCTCAGTGCTACATGTCAAAGTAAGTACATATGTAAAACACAGTACATGTGAGAGTTGACATATATAAATAACTGTGCATAAAAGCCAGTGAATGTGTGAGTGGCTGTATGGATCATTGTGAACTTGTATCAGGGATTGTATAAGAGAGTAAATATGTGTTAGTATATGTTTCAATAAGTAAGGTGTGTATAACTATATAGTTGAGGAAATGGAGATGTGATTGATTCTTTGCAAGACTGACTAGGTGTGTGAGTAACTCCATGGATGAGTGACAGTCTGTGAGTGTCTGTTTACACTGAGTGTATCTAAGGTTATATTAGAGTCTGAAGAGGTTCATCGTATCATCACATGAATGATGTCATCAGTGATGTGATCAGTAATGTCAAATGAGATGTCATCAGTGATGTCATCAGTGATGTCATTTGAGATGTCATCAGTGATGTCATCAGTGATGTCATTTGAGATGTCATCGGTGATGTCATCAGTGATATCACTGACCATGTCATGAATGATGTAATATGTGACATCATCAGCAGTGGATTGCGGGTGCGCGATATATAGTTAGTGCAACTAACTATATATGGAATTTCAATGGTTTTGTGTGAGTAAAATAAGGTTTTGTAAATGCTAATTCCTAACTATATATGGTCTATAACCCATGGTTTTTTCAGTGAATTTTCAAGGTTTTGTAAATGCTAATTCCTAACTATATATGGTCTATAACCTATTGTTTTTTCAGTGAATTGCAATGGTTTTTTATTAGCAAATATCAAAAGCTTTAAAATGTCAAGTACGTGGTAGGTAAAAACATTTTCGTGTTTATGCACGCTGATGTGCTTTGAATGCTGCTCCCTCCCCCTCCCCTCTTTTCTTTTAGGAGTATTCTCTCTTTGCAGATAGTGAAGGGTAGGTAACGCAGGCCTTTGCCCCCGTTGTAATCCGTCGTGCCTGCTTCCCTCTCCATTTGATTGATTGTTATCCAAGCATTTACTGTTTTGGAATTGCTTCTCTTTGGTTCATTCTCTATTTACAAACAAGCACATAGTCGCAATACTCTGTTTAGTCTTTGCAGATAGTGAAAAATCGTTAGAAAAAACAAAAGGAATCAAGCAAAATCAGTAGGCCACTAATGGGATCTCTTTTTGACCTCGCTAAAATAGAAACATTAGGAACAACCCCTCATGAGAAATATGAAACTAGTGAGAGGAACCGAGCTCGACGCCATGATGGCTGCAAGACAGCTCGGCTCCGCCGCCCACCCCGCCCAAAATCACGACAAACCCTATGCAAATATTATAAATATATACAACACACCAGCAAAGTAACAGGGTAAAACGTTTTATTAAATAACTATTTACATGGCAGCCTGCTGCAACATCGATCCAAATACATGCTGCCGTTCCCGGGATTTCTCCCCGACTACTCTGCGGCCTACGAGATGGAGAGGCCGGGGCGTTGACTATGCGGGGCATCCGGCCGCAACCACAGCGCCAACGATCGCTGCTGACGGAGGGGAGCCTTGCCGGTGAGACCACTGATCTGAAGAACCGCTGCCTGCGGTGCCTCCCTGAGCCGCTTGACGGAGGCCCCCGAGGGGCGGTGTGGTGGCGCGGACTCGGAAGGGGCGCTTGGCTCCTGCCCCCTCCCCAAGTCTTGTTGCCCTGCTGTGGCTTGAGATCGCCCCCGACATAGTCGGCCGGCTCCCGGGGTCCGGTGGAACTTTTTGTCTTTTGGTGACGCTTCCATTCTGGACCTTGTCCCACAATCCGTTTGACCTGAAGACACGTCCTGCGGTGCCATGGTCCGACCATCACATATACCTGCGCCAGGAGACGGCGTGGGGTGCACTGGAAGGAAGAGGCGGCGCGAACTAGCCTCCCCCACCACCCCAGGTGGAGGTTTCTCAGCTGCACCCCAGCGCTTAACTCGGCATCTGAGTTACGCCCACTCTTCCGGCACAGTGCCTACCTGCGCCACGAGACGGCGTGGGGTGCACCGGAAGGGAGAGGCGGCGCGAACGAGCCTCCCCCACCTCCCCAGGTGGAGGTTTCTCAGCTGCACCCCAGCGCTTCACTCGGCAGCTGAGTTACGCCCACTCTTGCTGCACAGTGCCTCTCTCGGCCAGCTGAGTTGCGCCTGCTCTTGCTATTACAGCGTCTCACCCGCCATCCGGCTGAATTGCACCCACTCTTGCGGTACAGCGACAGGCGGCTGCCACGGAGCTCACGAAATGGCGGTCGGCTCCACAGACGTGGGCCTGGCCTGCAAGGATGGCTCTGGGCAACCCTGGAACTCAGACGCTTGACTGCTAGGGCATGGGCCCCATTCCCAAAAGCGTCCCCTCAGCCTTGAAGATTCTACAAGAGTCACCGGGGCCCCCGACTCCCGCAGACTTCCGGTGGGGAGCGACTGCCATGATTGCTCGCAGAACGGTCACGACGTAGCCACGGGGTGCTCTCATGCTGACGCCAGCTTCAGTCTGAAACATCCAGAAACACTGTAGTATCGCGTTGTCGCGTAATGCGTCATATGACGCGCCGCGTTAGCGCACCCGATGCGCGAAGCGAGGCGCGAAGTGCAGCTTCCCGGAAGCGATCCGGGGCGCGGCGCGGAGCGCGTAACTTAAGCATAACAGGTCATGTGACTTGTTAATAAAAATTTTCATTGGTTCATTTCACTTTTGGTTTCCTAATGATGTACGGCTAGGTCATGTGACGTAAAAATGACACTTTTCATTGGTTTAGAACTATTTTTTTTGTCCCAAATGATGAAAACCCCTCCTTGTTTCCTCACTCTGACTTTCATCTTTGTGAGAGGAAGATCTACAGTGCCTCGCTCGGCCACCTGAGTTACGCCCGCTCTTGCGGCACAGTGCCTCGCTCGGCCAGCTGAGTTGCGCCCACTGTTGCGGCACAGTGCCTCGCTCGGCCAGCTGAGTTCCGCCCACTGTTGCGGTACAGTGCCTCGCTCGGCCAGCTGAGTTCCGCCCACTCTTGCGGTACAGTGCCTCGCTCGGCCAGCTGAGTTCCGCCCGCTCTTGCGGCATAGTGCCTCACTCGGCCAGCTGAGTTCCGCCCACTCTTGCGGCACAGTGCCTCGCTCGGCCAGCTGAGTTCCGCCCGCTCTTGCGGCACAGTGCCTCACTCGGCCGGTTGAGTTTCGCCTACTCTTGCGGCTACAGCGTCTCACCCGCCATCCAGCTGAGTTGCGCCCACTCTTGCGGCCTACGACATGGAGAGGCCGGAGCGTTGACTAGGCGGGGCCTCCGGCCGCAACCACAGCGCCAACGATCGCTGCTGATGGAGGGGAGCCTTGCCGGTGAGAGCCACAGTTCTGAAGAACCGCTGCCTGCGGTGCCTCCCTGAACCGCTTGACGGAGGCCCCCGAGGGGCGGTGTGGTGGCGCGGACTGGGAGGGGGCGCTTGGCTCCTGCCCCCTCCCCAAGTCTTGTTGCCCTGGTGTGGCCTGAGATCGGCCCCGACATAGGCGGCCGCCTCCCGGGGTCCGGCGGAACTTTTTGCCTTTTGGTGACTCTTCATTCTGGACCTTGACCCACAATCCGTTTGACCTGAAGACACGTCTTGCGGTGCCCTCGCAATGCGGCCTGGTCCCTGAATGTGTGCAGGTGGACAGTATTGATTGGATCAAGATGGCGGCTTCACACAAAGCTGACTCAAGTGTTGCTGCTGATGGTATGCAGACAAAAACTGGTTTTCAGTTTGTACATTCTTCAGGTTTTTTCCATCCAAGGCTGGTTGAGAGTTTGTAGAACGATGGCTTCAGATTTTCAACATACTACTCTTCAACATTCTTCATAAATGTAACAATGTGAGACTCACTAGGAGAACGGCCGTTTATCTTTCCTTTCAAAATGCTGCCAACAATATTTTCTGAATGGAAGACACCATCTTGTAGCATAAAGGGCTGCGTCAAGGGTGGTATTGCCCAGAATGTCTTGTTTTCTAGTGCTCGTAATGACGAAGCCAGAACTGCCGAAAGGGATTCTGGTCCTGCCGCTACTTATTGGAGACATTGAACTATACTCTGGACCTGCCTGGCCTCGACCAAAATGGCGCCAGTATGGGAGCGACTTGCAACTCCTTATGACATTCTAGTTACTTATCCTTGACGTTATGGGGGATGTATGCGGTCTTTGTGCACATGGCGGGCGGGGAAGGGTACTGACTAGGAATACGGACAACCCTATTGATGTCGATTTTTCATTATTGATTATTGTATTAATAAAGCTTCGAAGTAATGTTACCCATGATACTCGCCCATGGTGTGTGTATGGACAATTTTATTGTAACTGATCCTGTTATACTTTCAATTAAAAAAATCAACCTTCACTGATTCTGCAACCATTTGTCACGTTTAGTTTTTTCAATTAAATGGCTCGCTTGTTACATACTCCTGTACCCCTGGCTTTTGAAAGACACCATCTTGTAGAATAAAGGGCTGCGTCAAGGGTGGTATTGCCCAGAATGTCTCGTTTTCTAGTGCTCGTAATGACGAAGCCAGAACTGCCGAAACGGATTCTGCTCCTGCCGCTACTTATTAGAGACATTGAACTATACTCTGGACCTGCCTGGCCTCGACCAAAATGGCGCCAGTATGGGAGCGACTTGCAACTCCTTATGACGTTCTAGTTACTTAGCCTTGACGTTATGGGGGATGTATGCGGTCTTTGTGCACATGGCGGGCGGGGAAGGGTACTGACTGGGAATACGGACAACCCTATTGATGTCGATTTTTCATTATTGATTATTGTATTAATAAAGCTACGAAATAATGTTACCCATGATACTCGCCCATGGTGTGCGTATGAACGATTTTATTGTAACTGATCCTGTTATACTTTCAATTATAAAATCAACCTTCACTGATCCTGCAACCGTTTGTCACGTTTAGTTTTCTCAATTAAATGGACCGCTTGTTACATACTCCTATACCCCTGGCTTTTGAAAGACACCATCTTGTAGAATAAAGAGCTGCGTCAAGGGTGGTATTACCCAGAATGTCTTGTTTTCTAGTGCTCGTAATGACGAAGCCAGAACTGCCGAAAGGGATTCTGGTCCTGCCGCTACTTATTGGAGACATTAAACTATACTCTGGACCTGCCTGGCCTCGACCAAAATGGCGCCAGTATGGGAGCGACTTGCAACTCCTTATGACGTTCTAGTTACTTAGCCTTGACGTTATGGGGGATGTATGCGGTCTTTGTGCACATGGCGGGCGGGGAAGGGTACTGACTGGGAATACGGACAACCCTATTGATGTCGATTTTTCATTATTGATTATTGTATTAATAAAGCTTCGAAGTAATGTTACCCATGATACTCGCCCATGGTGTGCGTATGGACGATTTTATTGTAACTGATCCTGTTATACTTTCAATTAAAAAATCAACCTTCACTGATTCTGCAACCGTTTGTCACGTTTAGTTTTGTCAATTAAATGGCTCGCTTGTTACATACTCCTATACCCCTGGCTTTTGAAAGACACCATCTTGTAGAATAAAGGGCTGCGTCAAGGGTGGTATTGCCCAGAATGTCTTGTTTTCTAGTGCTCGTAATGACGAAGCCAGAACTGCCGAAACGGATTCTGCTCCTGACGCTACTTATTGGAGACATTGAACTATACTCTGGACCTGCCTGGCCTCGACCAAAATGGCGCCAGTATGGGAGCGACTTGCAACTCCGTATGACGTTCTAGTTACTTAGCCTTGACGTTATGGGGGATGTATGCGGTCTTTGTGCACATGGCGGGCGGGGAAGGGTACTGACTGGGAATACGGACAACCCTATTGATGTCGATTTTTCATTATTGATTATTGTATTAATAAAGCTTCGAAATAATGTTACCCATGATACTCGCCCATGGTGTGCGTATGAACGATTTTATTGTAACTGATCCTGTTATACTTTCAATTATAAAATCAACCTTCACTGATCCTGCAACCGTTTGTCACGTTTAGTTTTTTCAATTAAATGGACCGCTTGTTACATACTCCTATACCCCTGGCTTTTGAAAGACACCATCTTGTAGAATAAAGAGCTGCGTCAAGGGTGGTATTACCCAGAATGTCTTGTTTTCTAGTGCTCGTAATGACAAAGCCAGAACTGCCGAAAGGGATTCTGGTCCTGCCGCTACTTATTGGAGACATTGAACTATACTCTGGACCTGCCTGGCCTCGACCAAAATGGCGCCAGTATGGGAGCGACTTGCAACTCCTTATGACGTTCTAGTTACTTAGCCTTGACGTTATGGGGGATGTATGCGGTCTTTGTGCACATGGCGGGCGGGGAAGGGTACTGACTGGGAATACGGACAACCCTATTAATGTCGATTTTTCATTATTGATTATTTATTAATAAAGCTAGAGATAAGTCAAGTACGTGGTAGATCAAAACATTTTCGTGTTTATGCACGCTGATGTGCTTTGAACACTGCCCCCCCCCTCCTCATTTGGATTACCACCGCCCATTGCACAAAAGCGTACCGGGCGCTCCCCACGCAAAAAAAACTATATTTTTTTTTTTTGCCCCGCGGGCCCTTTTAAAGCCTCCACATCAAACCTAGAGGGTGAGGGAGGATCTACTATGCCCCCTTATGGTAATTTCCCCCTTTGTTTTGGCCTCCTCTTGTCTCTCGATCCTACCGAGAGACAAGATGGCGGCCGCTCTGGACTGTTTAGAATGTTGACAGACACCGGAGAGCCAATCAGCTTCGCTTCGCGAAGTTCCGTTACGCGTCAAGTACGCGAACCGGAGCGCTACCCGGAGCGCTGTTACAGATATATATTTTTTTTTGAACGTTAATTTATCAAAATCCACTGGAGCACATATATTGAGACCTAGCAAAGGCACATCGGGCTAACAGTCCCTACAATTTTGCCAAGTTTCGTGCAAATCCATTCAGCCGTTCGAGCTAAAAGTGAGGCCAACCGCCCTATGGAAATTAACATGGAAAAACGCGTTTTGGGACCCCCCTTTTTTCTCGGCCCCCCCTTGACGAACCCCCCCCCAAATTTTTAGGGGCTGCTCAGAAACAGAATTTTCCATTTTCCTGAAAATTTCAGCCAATTCCGTCCACAAACGCCAAAGTTATTAGACATAGAATTTTCAAAAATCCCATAGAGAAAAAATCCTAACTATATATACCTACTGGCGACCGCCAGTAGGTAATATATATATATATATATATATATATATATATATATATATATATATATATATATATATATATATATATATATTACCTACTGGCGGTCGCCAGTAGGTATATATAGTTAGGATTTTTTTAAATAGGGATTTCTGAAAATTCTATGTTGAATAACTTTGGCGTTGATGGACGGAATTGGCTGAAATTTTCAGGAAAATGGCACATTTTGTTTCTGAGCGTCCCCCGAAAGTTTGGGGGGGTTTCGTCAAGCGGGGGCCGAGAAAAAAGGGGGGTCTCAAAACGTGTTTTTAACATTGAGTTTTCCATAGGGCGGTTGGACTCACTTTTAGCTCGAACGGCTGAATGGATTTCCACAAAACTTGGCAAAATTGTAGGGACTGGTAGCCCGATGTGCCTTTGCTATGTCTCAAGATATATGCTCCAGTGGTTTTTACAAAAATTAACTTTGAAAAATATATATTGGGCTGCATTGGGCTATATATATGTTAGAGCCCAAATGGAGCCCAATGTAGCCCAATGTAGCCCAAAGATGGCCACCAGAGACAAAAAAAAACAAATGTAGCCCAAATATCAGCCAGATGTAGCCCAACTATAGCCCAATGACAGAATGTCCCAGAGTGTTCTAAAGAACAACTAGAACGCTAACAGTCTTACTTTTGACAAAAGTATGGCACACCTGAAGTCATCTTGATTGGAATAAAGTGGTAACACTTAATACATTTAATTTGAAAAGGAACAAAATGAGGGGTTTCATTTTGCCATAGAAATGTTATATATATATATATATATATATATATATATATATATATATATATATATATATATATATATATATATATATATATATATATATATATATATATATTACCTACTGGCAGTCGCCAGTAGGTATATATAGTTAGGATTTTTTTGAATAGGGATTTCTGAAAATTCTATGTTGAATAACTTTGGCGTTGATGGACGGAATTGGCTGAAATTTTCAGGAAAATGGCACATTTTGTTTCTGAGCGTCCCCTGAAAGGTTGGGGGGGTTTCGTCAAGCGGGGCCTGAGAAAAAAGGGGGTCCCAAAACGTGTTTTTAACATTGAGTTTTCCATAGGGCGGTTGGATTCACTTTTAGCTCAGACGGCTGAATGGATTTCCACAAAACTTGGCAACATTGTAGGGACTGGTAGCCTGATGTGCCTTTGCTATTCTCAAGATATATATGCTCCAGTGGTGGTTTTTACGAAAATTAACTTTGAAAAATATATATTGGGCTACATTGGGCTATATATATGTTAGGGCCCAAATGTAGCCCAATGTAGCCCAATGTAGCCCAATGTAGCCCAAAGATGGCCACCAGAGACAAAAAAAAACAAATGTAGCCCAAATATCAGCCAGATGTAGCCTAACTATAGCCCAATGACAGAATGTCCCAGAGTGTTCTAAAGAACAACTAGAACGCTAACAGTCTTACTTATGACAAAAGTATGGCACACCTGAAGTCATCTTGATTGGAATAAAGTGGTAACACTTAATACATTTAATTTGAAAAGGAACAAAATGAGGGGTTTCATTTTGCCATATAAATGGTATATATATGTTTTATATATATATATATTCACTGAAAAAACCATAGGTTATAGACCATATATAGTTAGGAATTAGCATTTAGAAAACCTTATTTTACTCACACAAAACCATTGAAATTCCATATATAGTTAGTTGCACTAACTATATATCGCGCACCCGCAATCCACTGCTGATGATGTCACATATTACATCATTCATGACATGGTCAGTGACATCACTGATGACATCACTGATGACATCTCAAATGACATCACTGATGACATCACTGATGACATCTCAAATGACATCACTGATGACATCATCTAGTGTCTGTGTGTTTTTGTAAAGTTTAAATATGTTTTACATATTGAAGAATGAGTGGATGTATGGAAGACTGAGTGTGTGTGTGGCTGGCTGGGAGGTGTGTGACTCTGTGCATATCAATGTGTACTTGTATCAGTGATTGTATAAGAGAGTAAGTATGTGTTAGTATATGTGTGAAAAGTATGGTGTTCTGTGTTTAACTGTATAGATGAGGAAATCGAAGTGTGATAGATTCTTCACAGGACTGACTAGGTGTATGAGTGCATATGATAGTGTTGTAATAATGAGTAACTGTATGTATGAGTGATTGTATGTGTGAATGAGTGAATGTGTGTGTAGACGTAGGAATCAGTGAGTGCGTATGTAGTAACTGGTATTGGTGTGTCATGATGTCATCAGTGATGTCATTTGAGATGTCATCAGTGATGTCATTTGAGATGTCATCAGTGATGTCATCAGTGATGTCACTGAAGTATGGTGTTCTGTGTTTAACTGTATAGATGAGGAAATGGAAGTGTGATTGATTCCTTACAGGACTGACTAGGTGTGTGAGTAACTCCATGGATGAGTGGCAGTGTGTGAGTGTCTGCATAGGTGTATGAGTGCATATGATAGTGTTGTAATAATGAGTGACTGTATGTATGAGTGATTGTATGGGTGAATGAGTGAATGTGTGTGTAGACGTAGGAATCAGTGAGTGCGTATGTAGTAACTGGTATTGGTGTGTCATGATGTCATCAGTGATGTCATTTGAGATGTCATCAGTGATGTCATCAGTGATGTCATTTGAGATGTCATCAGTGATGTCATCAGTGATGTCACTGACCATGTCATGAATGATGTAATATGTGACATCATCAGCAGTGGATTGCGGGTGCGCGATATATAGTTAGTGCAACTAACTATATATGGAATTTCAATGGTTTTGTGTGAGTAAAATAAGGTTTTCTAAATGCTAATTCCTAACTATATATGGTCTATAACCTATGGTTTTTTCAGTGAATTTTCAAGGTTTTGTAAATGCTAATTCCTAACTATATATGGTCTATAACCTATGGTTTTTTCAGTGAATATATATATATATATATATATATATATATATATATATATATATATATATATATTACCTACTTTATTTTACTCTAACTTTTTTCACTAATTTTCAACAAAGTACACTCCCTGGGGCGCTACCCGGTACGCGTACCGGGAGCTAACCTCGCGAAATTTTAAAAAAAAATGTTTTTTTTTCGCACATATGGGCCTCCTCAGCCACCCTCACAAAACCTAGGGGGTCAAGATAAGTCTACCGTGCCCCCTTCTACCTATTCTGAACATTATTTGCCCTCCATCTTGTATCATAATTCGACCGAAACACAAAATGGTGGACTCCCGTTACGCTTAAGGTTCGCGTACCAGGGCGCTCACCGGTTCGCGTACCGGGTCGCTTCCTGGGAAGCGCACCATCAAAAAAGGTGGGAAAGTAGTTCACACAAAAGCCACTTGAGACAATTTCACCAAATATAGATTAGCTCATACTACATACCAATCCCTACCATTTTCACAAATTTGATTGGAATTCCATTTAGCCATTTAGCCTGTAGACCTCTCTAAATACCGTGAGGTAAATTACTTCACAAAACACATCTGAAGTGTTGGAATTGACAACCAATTAAAATGTTACTTTCATTTTCTACTTTTTTTACCTGACATTTGATTGGTTATGTACCCGAATATATATAAAGGAAGACAAGGAAACACAGCCATTTTGACTACTACTTCCTGGTGTACATTTCAATAGGATTTTCATTAATAACTTCAACTTCTTTTTAAAGGTAAGTTGTTATTTTTAAAACTGAAGTATATTGTGCACTTTAAGTTAATATGGCAAACTTTTTCTGTTAGTTATATACTATCCCTCTGTAGTACTTATAAATTTAGATACAATTTTTTATATTCCTACTTCCACTCTGATACTATACACTGCCCAAAGATAAATTCACTGTTAAAAACTGCCTATCTAAAATTAATCCCAACAGTGCCCTACCTCTACTAATATATATTTTTTTTATGCAAATTTCAGGGAAAATGGAAAGTGAACAAAAAATTCCATTTGAAATTGTCCTTCCAGAGTCCAACACAGAAATCATTGATCCAAATGAGATTGAATTTATGGATGAAACTTGGGACCAAGAACTACTGCAATGTGTACAAGCAGTAGATAACCTCATTGCAAATGAGGACATTTTACAACCTCAGAGACTACAATGTATATTCCATGATAATAATGAAATTTCTGACAATGAAATGTTAGAAAGTTTAATAAATTATGAAACACAATAAAAAATGCTTAAAAAATAAAAAAAATAAAAAAATAATCAACAAAACCAACAATCAATTAACATACAGCATTTGAAAAGTCTATCATTCATTTTTCATTGTAGTACGCTCCCCAGAACGCTTCCCGGTTCGCGTACCGGGCGCTAACCACGAAAAAAAACAAAAAAAAAATTTTTTTTTTTTTGCCCCGCGGGACCTCTTTAAAACCTCCACATTAAACCTAGGGGGTCAGCGAGGATCTACTATGCCCCCTTATAGTTATTTCCCCCTTTGTTTTGGCCTCCTCTTGTCTCTCGATCCTACCGAGAGACAAGATGGCGGCCGCTCCGGACTGTTTAGAATGTTGACAGACACCGGAGAGCCAATCAGCTTCGCTACGCGAAGTTCCGTTACGCGAAAAGTACGCGTACCGGGGCGCTGCCTGGTCCGCGCTTACAGATATATATCTTTTTTTGACCGTTAATTTCTCAAAATCCACTGCAGCACATATATTAAGACCTACAAAAGGCACATCGGGCTACCAGTCCCTACAATTTTGCCAAGTTTCGTGCAAATCCATTCAGCCGTTCGGGCTAAAAGTGAGGCTAACCGCCCTATGGAAAACTCAATGTTAAAAACACGTTTTGGGACCCCCCTTTTTTCTCGGCCCCCCCTGGACCAACTCCCCCCAAATTTCCAGGGGCTGCTCAGAAACAAAATGTTCCATTTTCCTGAAAATTTCAGCCAATTCCGTCCACAAACGCCAAAGTTATTAGACATAGAATTTTCAAAAATCCCATAGGGAAAAAATCCTAACTATATATACCTACTGGCGACCGCCAGTAGGTAATATATATATATATATATATATATATATATATATATATATATATATATATATATATATATATATATTACCTACTGGCGGTCGCCAGTAGGTATATATAGTTAGGATTTTTTTGAATAGGGATTTCTGAAAATTCTATGTTGAATAACTTTGGCGTTGATGGACGGAATTGGCTGAAATTTTCCGGAAAATGGCACATTTCGTTTCTGAGCGTCCCCTGAAAGTTTGGGAGGGTTTCGTCAAGCGGGGGCCGAGAAAAAAGGGGGGTCCCAAAACGTGTTTTTAACATTGAGTTTTCCATAGGGCGGTTGGACTCACTTTTAGCTCGAACGGCTGAATGGATTTCTATGAAACTTGGCAAAATTGTAGAGACTGTTTGCCCGATGTGCCTTTGTTAGGTCTCAAGATATGTGCTCCAGTGGATTTTGAGAAATTAACGTTCAAAAAAATATATATATCTTTGACAGCGTCCCGGTTGTTGTGTTGTGTGGGTGATGTAAGTACCAACATGTAGGTACCAATGAAGAGTCTAAAATTCAATGTACACCGTCTCCTCTGTAGATATTTTGTATGTTCTAATATGGGTTATTTAAATGTAAATGTGTGGAAAAGCACTTCATGCTTTAAAGCAATTGTATTTTTGAACTGATTGTTCTTTCCTCTTAGTCCTCCTCTTTAGTTTTTTTTCCCCACACTCTTCTTCAGCATGATAGTTGATAAATTTGTTCCCTCAAAAAATTTATATACATAAAAAAATTATATTAAATACATATAAAATATATTTTTCCTTTAAAAGAAGAATACATTTTACAGCTTTTGATATTTGCTATTAAAAAACCATTGAAATTCACTGAAAAAAACATAGGTTATAGACCATATATAGTTAGGAATTAGCATTTACAAAACCTTGAAAATTCACTGTAAAAACCATAGGTTATAGACCATATATAGTTAGGAATTAGCATTCACAAAACCTTATTGTACTCACACAAAACCATTGAAATTCGCATATATAGTTAGTTGCACTAACTATATATCGCGTACCCGCAATCCACTGCTGATCATGTCACATATTACATCATTCATGACATGGTCAGTGACATCACTGATGACATCACTGACGACATCTCAAATGACATCACTGATTACATCACTGATGACAACATCCAGTGACTGTATGTTTCTGTAAAGTTAAAATATGTCTTACATATTGAAGAATGAGTGGATGTATAAGTGTCTGGATGAAGGATTTAGTAGGTGCATGACTGACTGTTTGATTGAGTGATTAAATGTGTCTCACTGAGTGCATGGGTTAGTGACTAAACTGTCTTAATTTGTGCATCATTATGTCTGTTGTTCTGTAAACTGCTGCATGTGTTGATCAGTAGCTATATGAGTAAACTATATGGGTTATTGATTGGTTGCCCAAGTATTTGTATGGGAGACTGAGTGTGTGTGTGGGTGGCTGGGAGGTGTATGACTCTGTGCATAGATGTGTGAGCAGTTGATTCACTAGATGTATGGGTTCAAAAGTGCATGTGGAAACAGCTGTATGGGCGGTTGACTGTGTGCATGAGTGTATTGGTGAGTGAATGGATATCTCAGTGCTACATGTCAAAGTAAGTACATATGTAAAACACAGTACATGTGAGAGTTGACATATATAAATAACTGTGCATAGGAGCCAGTGAATGTGTGAGTGGCTGTATGGATCATTGTGAACTTGTATCAGGGATTGTATAAGAGAGTAAATATGTGTTAGTATATGTTTGAATAAGTAAGGTGTGTATAACTGTATAGTTGAGGAAATGGAGGTGTGATTGATTCTTTGCATGACTGACTAGGTGTGTGAGTAACTCCATGGATGAGTGACAGTCTGTGAGTGTCTGTTTACACTGAGTGTATCTAAGGTTATATTAGAGTCTGAAGAGCTTCATCGTATTATCACATGAATAATGTCATCAGTGAAGTGATCGGTAATGTCAAATGAGATGTCATCAGTGATGTCATCAGTGATGTCATTTGAGATGTCATCAGTGATGTCATCAGTGAGGTCATTTGAGATGTCATCAGTGATGTCATCAGTGATGTCATTTGAGATGTCATCAGTGATGTCATCAGTGATGTCATCAGTGATGTCATTTGAGATGTCATCAGTGATGTTATCAGTGATGTCACTGACCATGTCATGAATGATGTAATATGTGACATGATCAGTAGTGGATTGCGGGTGCGCGATATATAGTTAGTGCAACTAACTATATATGCGAATTTCAATGGTTTTGTGTGAGTAAAATAAGGTTTTGTGAATGCTAATTCCTAACTATATATGGTCTATAACCTATGGTTTTTTTCAGTGAATATATATATATATATATATATATATATATATATATATATATATATATATATATATATATATATATAACGCTGGATCCTGACCGCCAAGAGATGACGGAAACAACAGGCGTAGACCTCGCATTCGACAGGTGTTCAATCCAATCGTAAACACCAAAGGAGCCACATCACGGAAATCTTTGCCAGCAATCCATTTTAATTTCAACAGAAGTGCAAGAGCGTGTGCCCTCCCTGACGCGTTTCGCTCCGCAGGCGGAGCTTGATCACATGACGCGTCAGGAGTAGGCCGTGCATTAAATTTGAATTAAAAGCCCAAGCGCCTAAAGAAACAGGACGCCAGGGTTGCAACAAAGCAAAAAGGCATACAATTTTTAGTTAAGGACATAGTGTCTGTCAAAATTTGTTTTGCATCTATGTACAAGGGGACAAAAATAAGAGCATAGTGCTCACATGTTATGTCAACAACTAAACATTACAAAAATAAATGTAATGAATATTCACGGGGAAAAAAGTATAAATTGTCCATTGAAACATTCAACATCAGGACCTTGAGCAAAAATTAATACCATAGAATGTAAACCAAAAATGGTCCATCACAAATGGAAATAAACAGTGTGTTTAAACATGCAAATATAAAAGCATCCAAACATTCTGTTTTTTATCAGTCCCCAAGCTGTTGATTATACTCTCCCTGAGCAAAATTGTTGACAACCCCTAACAGAAACACAAAATACGTCAAATGACAGAAAAAGTGCCTGAGTGCTAAAGTGCAAATGTTTTAAGAACAATTTCATAATCCAATAAAATGTATTATATTGGCTGCAGAAGAACCTGATTTGAAAAGACTCAAAATGTAAACAAGAAAGATACAGTTAAACACTTCAACATATCACGTCCTATTAATAAATCAAAAACAAAACCATCACAAAAAAATGTGAGGACATGGAAAAGTAGAACATGCTCATATCACAAAAAGCAAGGTCAGGTATATACAATTCATAGAAAATGATGTAATTCATCAAAAGCATTCAAACCATTTGGGGCCCGGGTATCAAGCAACATAATGAAAAATGCCTCTTTTTGACGAAGCAATTTTTCACGATCACCACCTCTGCCTGGATTAGCTACGGAACACAACAAAGTGTACTTAAGATCTTTTAATTTCTTGTCGTGTACTGATTTAAAATGGCGAGCCACCGGGTAGTTCATGTCTGAGTTAACTATCGCTCGAATGTGCTGCAATATGCGCTGATGCGCAGGAAGTTTGGTGCTTCCAATATATGACAGAGAACATGTGCAGGTTAGTTGGTAGACTACAAAATCACTGCGACATGTCAGATGTTCTCTTATTGGGATCAATCTGTCATTGAAAGCTGATGTATAGTGAGTCCCATTCATAGCAAATGTGCATGCACGGCACGAAGTACACCTAAAAAAACCAGTTTTATTGAGCCAATTAGTTTTAGGGGGCAGTTCTGGTTGAGTTCTATCTAATGCATCCTTCATAGAAGGAGCCCTCCTAAAAGTTATGGCTGGTGATTTAGGTAAAAAAGGAGCAAGGATAACATCAGTTAGTACAATTGGCCACTCCGATCGGATCATGTTGCTGATCTAGGATGTCTGAGAGCAATAAGTGGTAATAAATCGAACAGAGCCCTGTTCAATAGATTCTTGAATCCTCTTATTCTTAGGGATTAAAAGGTCCTCACGGGAGCGAGCATGCACCTTAGTCATTGCCTGATCCAAAATGGCTCTACTGTAGCCCCTGCTAAGGAATATTGACCTTGATTCCTTTAAACATTGAACTAAAATATCGGGACTACTACAGATACGTTTAATCCGGATAAATTCACCCAAAGGTATGCTATTGATGGTATGGGATGGATGAGCACTGCGGGCATGCAAGATGGAATTACCCGCAGTGATTTTTCTATGGAGTTTAGTGTGTATGGTGTCATGATCGATGTAAACCTGGACATCTAGGAATTCTGCCAAATCAGATGTAATGTTGGCAGTAAACCTTAGATTCCTGTCATTAACATTAATGTCCCTGACGAATAACGCTGCTTGTTCCTTAGTACCTCGCCAAATGATGAAAATATCATCAATAAAGCGCCAGTAGTGCGCTAGGTGAGGGAGCCAATGTGCGTGGGTGACCCCAAGAACATGCTCCTCCCACCAGCCAACATGGAGGCAAGAGTAGCTGGGGGAGAAGCATGAACCCATGGCCACCCCGCGTTCCTGATGGTAAAAATCATTTCCAAATTGGAAATAGTTGTTAAAGAGGCACAGCCTGATCATATCCAAAAGCATAAGGTTATGATCTCTGAATCCTGCCTCTCGTCCATCCAGAAAATATTTGAATGCTTCAAGGCCCTGGAGGTGGTTGATGCTGGTGTAAAGTGCCTCAATATTCATCACCAGGAAGCAAAAATCAGGACACCAAATGATATTACTAACCTTAACCAAAAAATCAGTAGTGTCTTTCAAAAAAGAGGGGAGAGAAAACATATGTGATTGAAGAAAAAAATCAACATATTTAGAGATATTCTCATTCATGCTACCCTGAGCAGAAATAATAGGACGGCCCGGGACAGGAACGGTGCATTTATGAATTTTGGGTAACAAATAGAAAAGTGGAGTGATGGGATGTGAAACATTCAAAAACTTAGATTCATCCTTTGTTAGTAAGCCATTTCTAAACCAACGATTGATGTCTTTTCGGGTTTTTTCATGACTGTTAAGCATCACAAATTTAGTGCATTTTGTATAACATAGGGTATCACACAATTGCCTAGTCGCTTCAGTGATGTAATCTGTTTTGGCCCAAAGCACTGTGTTGCCCCCCTTGTCGGCACTCTTCACAATAATCTTGTCATTACCCTGAATTTTTTTCACAAGTTTAGTGTACTGCGTATTATTAAAATCAACCTGTTTTTTCTTTTTCAGCACTGTTCTGTTGAGGGACTTCAATTCTGTTATAATCCTATCATATATATATACCCCTAACCAAGGAAGAAATCAAGGTTTTAAGTCTGGGACTCACATTCTGCTCTTCAAACCACCTTGAATATACACAAACAAGGATAGATCTTTTTAATTTTACTCGAAAACTTAAGCTACACAAGTACTTCAAGCTAAGATCACACATGAAGGAAACGAAAAAAACACAAAACCGAATAACAGCAACAGATGTCTTACTTGTAAAGGACCTCCAGGCAATGGAGGTTCTGGAGAATTTGAGATCAGAGGAAGAAGAAACATCAATGGACAATATCACCATGGCTGAAAGGGCAATACGGGCAGGTACCGATCAGGACAGAGAAAAAAGTCCATTCAAACCATCATCAATGTTTAACCCGCAGATGCCTGCCGATGCAATTGATTTGTTCACGGAAGCCATGGTGAAAGACCTGCTCAAGCATAGATCCAACACAAAGGGTAAATGCAAGAAGAGAAACCTCAGTCCAATGGAACAGATAGCTCTACAGAATCCTGACAAGGAGGAAATGTTGTTGTTCAAAGTCGTCTTAAGTACTGGACTGAAGCGCAACGCCAACTTTCAGACACGAAATTCTATGAAAAGACAACAAAGGAACTATATCAAAACAGAATTCGATCATACGATGAACTGATAGGCAAATGGTACGAAAAAATCTATGTTGGGGACAGAGGAACATCTATTTCTCCGAAACAACCATCCGGTAGACCCCACCTTCTACCATATCCCAAAACTCCATAAGGACAATGTGAATCCTCCTGGGAGGCCTATAATTTCTTTGATTGGCAGTTTAACTGAACACTTATCCAGATTCATAGATCACTTTTTGTTTCCTTTTGTGGCACAGTTGGATTTGTATACCAGGGACACCAAGCATTTTTTGAATAAATTGTCTAAACTGAGATGAGATCCAAGTTATGTATTAATTGTGTTAGACATACCAAGCCTGTATACATGCATAGACCATCGACAGGGCTTAAGAGCTGTACAATTTTACCTGGAAAAGCATCAGTTACGTTATGCATTACACAATCAAATGCTTCTTGAATGTGTGGAGTTCTGCCTACAAAACAACATCTTTCTGTTTGAGGATCAGTTCTTTAGACACACCTCCAGGACG
Source organism: Lissotriton helveticus (assembly GCF_964261635.1). Classification (NCBI taxonomy): domain Eukaryota; kingdom Metazoa; phylum Chordata; class Amphibia; order Caudata; family Salamandridae; genus Lissotriton; species Lissotriton helveticus. The sequence goes on along the minus strand of NC_136065.1, from coordinate 1,314,847,626 downwards.
GCTATGGGCACCTGCTTCGCCCATAGCTATGCGAACTTGTTCGTTGGCTGGTGGGAGGAGCGGGTGCCTAGAACCGTGGAGGGGATACAGCAGGGCAGGGTAGTACAGTGGCACAGGTATATCGATGATTTATTCAATGTATGGCAGGGCACGGTAGAAACAGCTCAGGATTATATCTGTGCCCTGAATGACAACAATCTAAACCTCCACTTCTTGGGTACAGTTAGTTCAGTGGCAGTGGACTATCTGGATCTGAGGGTGTTTGTGGAAAACAACGAGGTACACACTTCACTATTTCATAAATCGACAGCTGGGAATTCAGTTTTATTTGCCAGCAGCAATCATCCCAACACACTCATACAGAGTATACGGTATGGGGAGCTATTCAGGTTGAAACACAACTGTACAAAGGATCAGGACTTTGAGACGGCTGCCTCAGAGAGCATGGCCAGGTTTAGTGTCAGAGGGTATGATCATATTCTACTAGAGAAGGCCTTACATAAAGTAAGACGCATTCCCAGGGAGACACTTCTTCTTGAGGGTACGACGAAGAATAAATTGGCCAATGACACTAAAGGCAAATCACTCCTTATTCCTCTGAGCCGAATCAATCAAAGAAAATGCTCAGAAAAAACTGCACATTTTAAAAACAGACAATATAATTAAGGATGACATTCCCAATCAACCACGGGTGACATTCAGCAAAGTGAGATCGCTGAAAAACATGTTGGTAAAGAGCCATCTAGACACTGTGCAGACACGAGTTAACACACTGAAAGAAATGAGTTTTGTTTTCCCTTGCAGCAAATGAAAGGCTTGTGCAAATATTAGGAGGGTCCTTACATATACAATACCGGACACCGGTGAAATAAAGGAAATCACAAAGTTTTTGACATGCAGTACTTCATACCCAGTATATTGTCTAGTCTGCCCCTGTGGGTTAAAATACATAGGTAGTACCATTCACCAACTCAAGATACGAATTTTGGAACACCAAAGAGCCATAGACAAAGCAGATCCGGCTTACCCGATGGCTCGCCACTTGGCATCATAGTAGAGACAGAAATAAACTACAATACTATGGCCTAGATTCTGTTCCAATGAATCCACGTGGGGGTGACAGACTGCGTAGTTTGAGACGCTAAGAGTCAAGGTATATTATTGACCTCCTTACTAAATTCCCTAGAGGTATGAATTGTGGGGAAGAACTAGGGGTGCACCCGGGAAAATTAATGTAATAACAAGAAGTGAATAGTGATGAAATGATGATCTGGAGTTGGAGATAGTATGTAGAAAAAAGAGATGAAAAGGCTGAAGTAATTAATTATTTCCTAGTTGATGAAATAGTAAGTTTTAGCTGTTTTAGTTGCTTTTTGACATGTCTTTGGATTATGATTTTTTAGGGGGTGTGTGGGGGTTTCACTTAATTTCATAGTATAGCATTTGGCTACAAATAAGGGGGCTATGTATCAAGCTAATATGAGAGGGGATACCAGCCGATCCACGGGCAGATCGAAAATGAAAGGCGTGAGAAATATAAATGAAATGTATCTTACATCTAAATAGTGGTAATGAAATACGATAATGTTTTTTATTCTCTATCGAAAACTCACCTGAAAGATGTTTACATTTGAAAACAATAAGTGTTTGTTCTCTCAAAATGGCGCGCATGTATGCACAAGAGGAATGTGTCCCTTCTTGATTTCTATGCCCGTTTGAACAATGCTTTATAAACATGTTATTTTCAGGGAATCATGAACACAGAAGAAGGCTTTGTGCCGAAACGTTTGTTTCCTGGTTTGCCAAAAATAAAGAATCTGTGCAAAAGCCTCCCCCCGTGAGTGCGGTAAATTCTTCGAAAAATCGGAAGAGTGGAGCGAAAATTGATAGCGGTTCGTCACGACCGCAACCAGCACCCACCTACAGGTGCCTCGATTGCACTAAGTGACAAGAGAGCCTCGATATATATATATATATATATATATATATATATATATATATATATATTCACTGAAAAAAACATAGGTTATAAACCATATATAGTTAGGAATTAGCATTTAAAAAACCTTATTTTACTCACACAAAACCATTGAAATTCCATATATAGTTAGTTGCACTAACTATATATCGCGCACCCGCAATCCACTGCTGATGATGTCACATATTACATCATTCATGACATGGTCAGTGACATCACTGATGACATCACTGATGACATCTCAAATGACATCACTGATGACATCACTGATAACAACATCCAGTGATTTTATGTTTCTGTAAAGTTTAAATATGTCTTACATATTGGAGAATGAGTGGATGTATAAGTGTCTGGACGAAGGATTTAGTAGGTGCATGACTGACTGTATGAGTGAGTGATTAAATGTGTCTCACTGAGTGCATGGGTTAGTGACTAAACTGTCTTAATTTGTGCATCATTATGTCTGTTGTTCTGTAAACTGCTGCATGTGTTGATCAGTAGCTATATGAGTAACTATATGGGTTATTGATTGATTGTCCAAGTATTTGTATGGGAGACTGAGTGTGTGTGTGGCTGGCTGAGAGGTGTGTGACTCTGTGCAGATCAATGTGTACTTGTATCAATGATTGTATAAGAGAGTAAGTATGTGTTAGTATATGTTTGAAAATGTAAGGTGCTCTATGTTTAATTGTATAGATTAGAAAATGGAAGTGTGATTGATTCTTTACAGGACTGACTAGGTGTGTGAGTAACTCCATGGATGAGTGGCAGAGTGTGAGTGTCTGTATAGGTGTACGAGTGCATATGATAGTGTTGTAAAGATGAGTGATTGTATGTATGAATGATTGTATGGGTGAATGAGTGAATGTGTGTGTAGACGTAAGAATCAGTGAGTGCCTATGTAGTAACTAGTATTGGTGTGTCAATGGTTTCAAAAATTATATTCTGTATTTAACACTCGGTGTAACAGAGGTTATATTAAAGTGTGAGGAGATGCATTGTATTGTCACATTAATGATATCATCATTGATGTGACCATTGATGTCAAATGAGATATCATCAGTGATGTCATCAGTGATGTCATTTGAGATGTCATCAGTGATGTCATCAGTGATGTCACTGACCATGTCATGAATGATGTAATATGTGACATCATCAGCAGTGGATTGCGGGTGCGCGATATATAGTTAGTGCAACTAACTATATATGGAATTTCAATGGTTTTGTGTGAGTAAAATAAGGTTTTTTAAATGCTAATTCCTAACTATATATGGTCTATAACCTATGGTTTTTTCAGTGAATTTTTAAGGTTTTGTAAATGCTAATTCCTAACTATATATGGTCTATAACCTATGGTTTTTTCAGTGAATTTTCAAGGTTTTGTAAATGCTAATTCCTAACTATATATGGTCTATAACCTATGGTTTTTTCAGTGAATTTCAATGTTTTTTTAATAGCAAATATCATAAGCTGTCGAATGTCAAGTACGTGGTAAGTAAAAACATTTTCGTGTTTATGCACACTGATCTGCTTTGAATGCTGCCCCCCCCCTCCCCCTCATTTCTATTAGGAGTACTCTCTCTTTGCAGATAGTGAAGGGTAGTAAATGCAGGCCTTTGCCCCCGTTGTAATCCGCCGTGCCTGCTTCTCTCTCCATTTGATTGATTGTTATCCAAGCATTTACAGTTTTAGAATTGGTTCTCTTTGGTTCATTCTCTATTTACAAACAAGCACAGAGTCGCAATACTCTGTTTAGTCTTTGCAGATAGTGAACAATCGTGTAAAAAAACAAAAGGAACCGAGCAAAATCAGTAGGCCACCAATGGGATCTCTTTTTGACCTCGCTAAAATAGAAACATTAGGAACAACCCCTCATGAGAAATACGAAACTAGTGAGATGAACTGAGCTCCACACCATGATGGCTGCAAGACAGCTCGGCTCCGCCACCCACCCCGCCCAAAATAACGATAAACTCTATGCAAATATTACAAATATATACAACACACCAGCAAAGTAACAGGGTAAAACATTTTAATAAATAACTATTTACATAACTATTTTATACTTTTTGTTGCCCGAACCGGCTAGCTCAATCGATCGAGCATGAAACTCATGCACTCTGATAGTTCAAAGTTTTGAGGAGTGCTTGTAACACTGTCTGAAGCCTATTTGCACTTGCTACAGCTTCACTATTCTCAATGTAAGTGGGGGCTGTTTGAGGACGTGACTGCATTTGAAAACAATGTGATGCGGTGCCACCCTGAACCGCTTGACGGAGGCCCCCGAGGGACGGTGTGATGGCGCGGACTCGGAGGGGGCGCTTGGCTCCGGCCCCCTCCCCAAGTCGTGTTGCCCTGGTGTGGCCTGAGATCACCCCCGACATAGGTGGCCGGCTCCCGGGGTCAAGCGGAACTTTTTGCCTTTTGGTGACTCTTCCATTCTTGACCTTGTCCCACAATCCGTTTCACCTAAAGACACGCTGTAGTGGGGCGCCCCTTTACCGTTCAGTTGCCATTCCGCCCGCTTTTGCTACACTGTGCCTCTTCCGCTATTCAGCTGTTTACCGCCCGCTCTTTCGACTACAGCGTCTCACCATGTACTTGAGTTGCTCCCGCTCTTGCGGTGCAGCGATAGGCGGCTGCCACAGGACTCTCAAAATGGCGGCCGGCTCTTCAGATTTGGGCGTGGTCCACTAAAATGGCCCTGCGACACCTTGGAACTCGGACGCTTGTCTGCTAGAGCTTTTTTTTTTCTCGAAAAAGGAATATATTTTACTTGCAGGACAGTTGTAAATTTTCCGGTAAAGTACATTAGCCTGGAACATTATAACATATGTTTAAGAAAAAATAATGTTCGAAAGTAATAAAAAGCGTAATTTTTAGGTCATATGACCAAGCCTTTCATCATTAGAATAAGAAAAGTAAAATGAACCAGTGAAAAGTTTTATTAACAAGTCACATGACCTGTTATGCTTACGTTACGCGCTGCGCGCCGCGCCCCGGATCGCTTCCGGGAAGCTGCGCTTCGCGCACCGGAGCACTTCCGGATGCGCTAACGCGGCGCGTCATATGACGCATTACGCGACAACGCAGGTCCAGAATATAGTCAAAATGTCTCCACCAACCAGCGGTTGGAACACAACCCCTTTCAGCAGGCTAAATAGTTCTGTTAAATGACAACAGAAGGGACAGGCAACAAGAACCATCAGTCAAAGAGGGGAGGGCAAGTTCTTCTCTACCGGGTCACGTTGGGGCGCTACCGGAACTGATCGAATTGGTAGTCTACAGTGTTTCTGGATGTTTCAGACTGAAGCTGGCGTCAGCATGAAAGCACCACCATCTCGTGGCTCCGTCGTGGTCATTCCGCGAGCAATCATGGCAGCCGCTCCCCACCGGAAGCCTGCAGGAGTCGGGGGCCCCCAAGACTTTTGTAGAATCCTCAAGGCTGAGGGGACGCTTTCGAGAATGGGGTCCAAGACCTAGCAGACAAGCGTCCGATTTCCAAGGTGTCCCAGGGCCATTTCAGTGGACCAGGCCCAAAAAGGAAAGAGCCTGCCGCCATTTTGAGAGTCCTGTGGCAGCCGCCTATCGCTGCACCGCAAGAGTGGGCGCAACTCACCTGAATGGCGGATTTTGGCACAGTGTACCAAAAGCGGGCGGAATGGCAACTGAAACGGTAAAGGGGCGCCCCACTACAGCAGGCCCGTTCACGCCGCCTCACCCCCCCCCCCGGGGCGCCCCACGCCGTTATTCGGAGCAGCATTGTAGGATACCAAAACCAGTGCGGCAACTTACTTGACATCACCTGGGTGCCATCCACATCTCAGCGCGTTCTGCTGCCTTGGGACTATTCGCACAACAGACCGCTACTGACGAGCCACCCCCCGGGACGCCCCACGCCGTTATTCGGAGCAGCATTGTAGGATACCCAAAACCAGTGCGGCACCCAGGCAACATCACCTGGGTGCCATCCAGAACTCAGCACGTTGTGCTGCCTTGGAACTATTCGCACAAAACACAGCTACTGACCATTGTTGCTTCTTTTTTCCTAAAAATGTTTAAATGTTTTTACTGTTTTTGTTGCGTTGTATATATTTATAAGTTATTAAAGTTTTATAATCCTACTACTTTGTTGGAGTGCTATATATTTTTAATGTGACACATAATTGTAAAAACTTTGATGTACAAAGAGGCATCCCTGGAATCTTCCGCTTCAGGCTCGGTCCCCTCCCCAATCACAATACAGGATGGTTTTCAGATAGTAGGAACGCGTGTGGTGTGACGGATCTCATCGGGTGGGGGCCTTGATCTACTGTAACTCCTTTGAAGAGGGGTGATTCTTTACAGCTGGGGCCATAAACTACATCTGCAGGGCTACCTGATAGTCTGGGACCGGCCTGGACAATCGGACACAGAGGAAGAGGAGTGTCAGAGGGTGCGGTAGTGAATAGGGCGAAAGGGAGGTGTCGGGCGGGCACAGGGTGTGATTCTCAGGGAAGAGCAGCGCAGATGGGGGGAGGTTTATTGCCCATGCATAAGACAGAGAGCGGGGGTGACCAGTGCCTGGGGGAGATGCTTGCGAGGGTGGGGAGCCATGCTAAGGATCGACAGCGTGCAGAGAGTGGGTCTGGTCAAGGCATCTAAAATGGCTGCCGTGCACGACAAAAGTGTGGCATTTGAAAAAAGGCAAGATGGCGCAGACAATGTTTATCAACACTTCCTGATTTCCTTCGAATCGAACGTTAACAGGCGTTATCTCTCCCACACTACCGGTCCCCCTGGGCTTAAACGCCGAGATGGTAGGGACTGCATCCCGTGGACATAGGCCGAGACGTCACTCAGCAGAAAAAAAAAGAAAAAAAAAAGTCTATAAACATACAATAAGTTAAAAGTCAATCATTCTTGTTTCCTTGTAGTACGCTCCCCAGTCCGCTTCCCGTTACGCGAACCGGGCGCACCCCACCCAAAAAAAACGTTTTTTTGTTGTTTTTTTTTGCCCCGCGGAGCCCTTTTAAAGCCTCCACATCAAACCTAGGGGGTCAGGGAGGATCTACTATGCCCCCTTATGGTCATTTGCCCCTTCGCTTTGGCCTCCTCTTGTCTCTCGATCCTACCGAGAGACAAGATGGCGGCCGCTCCGTACTGTTTGGAATGTTTACAGACACCGGAGAGCCAATCAGCTTCGCTTCGCAAAGCTCCGTAACGCGAAAAGTACGCGAAACGGAACGCTACCCGGGACTCTGTCACAGATATATATCTTTTTTTGAACGTTAATTTCTCAAAATCCACTGCAGCACATATATTGAGACCCAGCAAAGGCACATCGGGCTACCGGTCCCTACAATTTTGCCAAGTTTCATGCAAATCCATTCAGCCGTTCGATTTTTTTTTTTTTTTTTTGTTTTGCCCCGCGGGGCCCTTTTAAAACCTCCACATCAAACCTAGGGGGTCAGGGAGGATCTACTATGCCCCCTTATGGTCATTTGCCCCTTTGCTTTGGCCTCCTCTTGTCTCTCGATCCTACCGAGAGACAAGATGGCGGCCGCTACGGACTGTTTGGAATGTTTACAGATGCCGGAGAACCAATCAGCTTCGCTTCGCAAAGCTCCGTAACGCGAAAAGTACGCGAAGCGGAGCGCTGCCCGGAGCGCTGTTACAGATATATATCTTTTTTTAACGTTAATTCCTCAAAATCCACTGGAGCACATATATTGAGACCTAGCAAAGGCACATCGGGCTACCAGTCCCTACAATTTTGCCAAGTTTCGTGCAAATCCATTCAGCCATTCGGGCTAAAAGTGAGGCCAACCGCCCTATGGAAATTAACATGGGAAAAACGCGTTTTGGGACCCCCCTTTTTTCTCGGCCCCCCCTTGACGAACCCCCCCCCAAATTTTCAGGGGCTGCTCAGAAACAAAATGTTCCATTTTCCTGAAAATTTCAGCCAATTCCGTCCACAAACGCCAAAGTTATTAGACATAGAATTTTCAAAAATCCCATAGAGAAAAAATCCTAACTATATATACCTACTGGCGACCGCCAGTAGGTAATATATATATATATATATTGAACTTTTTGTTGAAAACAATACACTACAAACTAGACTTTTTAGAAAGCCAACAGCTGTCAATGCTGTACTGCATGGAGCTAGCTATTATCCCAAAAGCCTTGTTAGGAATATCCCATTTGGAGAACTATTGCGTATTAAGCGCAATTGTTCTAACGAAAGGGATTTCAAGGTAGCTAAAAATGAAGCCGTAGAAAGATTTAAAAGGCGGGGATATAGCAATGCTACTTTACAACAAGCAGAAGCTAAAGTGGGGGAAATGGATAGAAAGACCCTATTGTTAACAAAAACTATAACAACTTCCACACAAGAAAGTAGTTTAAGAATGATTACAACCTAATACAGTAAATCCAGTGCTGTTGTACATATCTACCAGAAAAACTGGCATATTTTACAGACGGACAACATTTGAGATGTCATCAGTGATGTCAGTGACCATGTCATGAATTATGTAATTTGTGACGTTATCAGCAGTGCATTGCTGGGGCGCGAGTTATAGTTAGCTCAACTAACTATAACGGCCGGACTTCTCTGATTTTGTATGAGTGAAATGTCAAACTAACTATAACATCCCTGAAACGTATAGTTTTTTCAGTGAATTCCTATGGTTTTTTTAAATGCTAATTTCTAACTATAACGTTCCTGAAACCTATGTTTGTTTCAGTGAATTTCAAAGGTTTTTTAAATGCTAATTTCTAACTATTCCTACAGAGATAGGACATGTGCAGAAAGAGGAAGAAAAGCGCAGAAAGAAGCAAAAGAAATGCAGACAGATGCAACAGAAGTCCATAAAGACGAAGAAAGGTGCAGAAAGAAGCAAGAGATATGCAAAAAAAAAAACAATTGAGGTACAGAGAGAGGCCTTGTTGCAAAGTCATCCTGTGCCACAGGGTTCTGCTGACTGGTACTGGTGGTAACTCACTCTGACTAACCAGTCCTGGAACCAGTGCTATCCTGAAAGACACTTAGAATACAGTGAAAACACCCACATACACTAGGGTACACTCTGGGTTGGGGTACCACTGTGATTGGAATGAAGGACCTGCCCTGTAAGGAAATAGTACATAATAGGGCAGGAAGAACCAACAGAGGTGCAAAAACAGGCAATAAACGTGCAGAAAGAGGGTACAGGGTACAGAAAGAGGCATAAGGGTTGCTGAAAGAAGCAACAGAGGTGTAGAAAGAAGCATGAGAAGTGCAGAAAGAGACAAGTGAGGTGCAGAAAGAAGCAAGAGCAGTGCGGAAAGAACCAACAGAGGTGCAACAAGAGGCAAGAGAGGTACAGAAACAGGCAAGAAAGGTGCAAAAAGAAGGTACAGGGGTGCAGAACGAGGCAGCGAATTGCTGAAAGAAGCAACAGAGGTGTAGAAAGATGGAGGAGAATTGCAGAAAGAGGCAAAATAGGTGCAGAAAGAAACAATAACAGTGAATAATGAACCACCAGGGGTGCAAAAAGAGGCAAGCGGGCTGCTAAAAGAAGGAAGAGAAGTGGAGAAACAGGCAAGAGAAGTGCAGAAAGAAGCAAGAGAGGTGCAGAAATAGGCAAGAGAAGTGCAGAAAGAGTCAAGAGAATTGTTCAAAGAAGCAAAAGAGGTGTAGAAAGAAGCAAGAGAAGTGCAGAAAGAGGCAAGTGAGATACAGAAACAGGCAAGAAAGGTTCAGAAAGAGGGAAGACGAATGCAGAAAGAGGCAACAGGGGGCAGAAAAAAGCAAGACATCTGTAAAAAGAAGCATGGTGAGAGTAGAATGAAGCAACAGGGGTTCAGAAAGAGGCATGAGAAGTACAGAAAGAAGCAACAGAGGTGCAGAAGGAAGCAAGAGAACTACAGAAAGAGACAAGAGATTTGCGGAAAAAGGCAAAAGAGGTACAGAAAGATGTAACAGAGGTGCAGACAGAGACAAGAGAGATGCAAAACAGGAAAAAGGGGTGCAGAAAGAGGCAAGAGGAGTGCTGTAATTTGCAAGAGAGGTAAAGAAAGAAGCAAGAACAGTACAAAAGAACCAACAGAGGTGCAAAAAGAGACAAGTGAGGTACAGAAAGAAGCAAGAGCAGTGCAGAAAGAACCAACAGAGGTGCAAAAAGAGTCAAGAGAGGTACAGAAACAGGTAAGAAAGGTGCAGAAAGAGGGTACAGGGGTGCAGAAAGAGGCAAGCGAATTGCTGGAAGTAGCAACAGAGGTGTAGAAAGAAGCAAGAGACTTGCAGAATGAGGCAAGTGAGGTGAAAAAAAATCTGTATTTGTAAAGCGCGAACTACTCACCCTTACGGGTCTGAGGGTGCTGGGGGCTCTTGTGGAAATTAAGTGAGCTATTGCCCAGAGTCCCATGGTGCTGAGCGCTGAGCTTCTGCCAGAGCCGAGGATCGAACTGTGAACTTTGTGCTCGAAGTCAGCTGCCCTGGCTGCTGCACCATACCTCTCCATAGGTGCAGAAAGAAGCAAGAGCAGTGCAGAAAGAACCAACAGAGGTGCAAAAAGAAGGAAGAAAAGTGCAGAAAGAGGCAAGAGAATTGCTGAAAGAAGCAACAGAGTAGTAGACAGAAGCAAGACAAATGCAGAAAGAGACAAGTGAGGTGCAAAAAGAAGCAAGAGCAGTAAAGAAAGAAGCAAGAGAAGTGCAGAAAGAAGCAAAAGGGGTGGATAAATCGGGACGAGGGTGCAGAAAGAGGCAAGAGGCATATAGACATTTGCAAAAGAGGTGCAGAAACAAGCAAGAGAAGGGGAGAAAGAGGCAGAGAATTGCTAAAAGAAGCAACGGAGGTGTAGAATGAAGCAAGAGAAGTGCATAAAGAGGCAAGTGAGGTGCAGAAAGAAGGAAGAGAAGTACAGAAACAGGCAGGAGAAGTGCAAAAAGAAGCAAGATAGGTGCAGAAGCAGGCAAGAGAAGTGCAGAAAGAGTCAAGAGAATTGCTGAAAGAAGCAAAAGAGGAGTAGAAAGAAGCAAGAGAAGTGCAGAAAGAGGCAAGTGAGATGCAGAAACAAGAAAAAAAGGTACAGAAAGAAGGAAGACGAATGCAGCAAAAGGGGGCAGAAAAAAGGAAGACAGCTGTAGAAAAAAGCATGGGAAGTGCAGAATGAAGCAACAGGGGTGCAGAAAGAGGCGAGAGAAGTACAGAAAGAAGCAACAGGGGTGCATAAGGAAGCAAGAGAACTACAGAAAGAGACAAGAGAGTTGTGGAAACAGGCAAAAGAGGTACAGAAATATGTAACAGAGGTGCAGATAGAGGCAAGAGAGCTGCAAAACCGGTAAAAGGGGTACAGAAAGAGGCACGAGGGGTGCTGAAATTTGGAAGAGAGGTGCAGAAAGAAGCAAGAACAGTGCAAAAGAACCAACAGAGGTGTGAAAAGAGGCAAGTTAGGTGCAGAAGGAGGCAAGAGAACTGCAGAAAGATGCAAGAGAGTTGCTGAAACAGGCAAAAGAGGTGAAGAAAGAGGAAACAGGTGGACAGACTAAGGCAAGAGAGGTGTAGAAAGAGGCAATAGGGATGCAAAAAGAGGCACATGAGTCGCAGACAGAAGCAAGATAAATGCAGGAGGAAGCAACAGAAGTACAGAAAGAGGGAAGAGGGGTGTAGAGAGAGGCAGGAGGTGTACAGGGAGAAACAAGTCAGGTGCAGAATGAAACAAAAGAAGTGCAAAAAGAAGGAACAGAGGTGCAGAAAGAGGCAAAAAAGGTGCAGAAAGACATAAGAGGGGTATAGAAAAAGACAAGAGAGGTGCAGAAAGAGGGAAGCCGGGTGCAGAAAGAGGCAAGAGGGCACAGAAAGAAGCAAATGAGATACAGAAAGAGGCAACAGACATGCAGAAAGAGGCAAGAGAGAGGCTGAACGTAGAATAAATTTGCAGAAAGAGGCAAGAGAAGTGCAGAAAAAGAAAGAAATGTGAAGAAATAAGCAACAGAAATGCAGAAAGAGGCAATCAAGGCGCAGAGAGAGGTGCAGAAGGAAGCAGGAGTAGCTTGCAAACCATTAGTACCAATTTAACACCCACATTTAGCAATAAGTAACAGGTGAACATTCTAGTTTTGCAAAGGGCCTTCCAACATGCTGTACCTCTTGTAGCTGCATTTTTGGTAACGTTTGAGCCGTTGGAGCTAGAAACAAGGCTTTTTTTCTTCAAATCTACAGATTAGGGAGCAGATGATTCATTATGTGGCTATTGCAGACAATGTAAAATTTGTGCGTAAGTCGGTGCAGTCAAACAATCGCATAATTCCAGTGGCCCTGCTCATACATCTGACTAAGTCCAGAAGTGCTCCTCAGTAAATCCTTCTTTTTTTGTCTCATTGAGTACATTGTTGAGCTTCTATGGAAACGAGGAAGACTAAACCTGACATTACCAATCCACAACACAGAGTACCATACCACATAATTACTCTCCATAGCACATAATCCCACTCTACATAATTCCTATAAAATAAATACCACATACTTTCTATCCACATAATTTCACTGCACAACTTACCACATAATTCCACTACACATAACTTCCATCTACTCCACTCTGAAAAACATTAAAAAACTTCTACATTTACATTGCCAATAGCTCTAACTCTCGCAATTGCGAAACCTATAACATTACAAACACTTCTTTAACTAGTAGTCGTCTTTGCAGAGTGATGGAGAAAGGGTGTTGGGCCTACGACCAGCGCTCAGGAATTCCACTGTGGTGGACTTACAGGAGGTGCAAAGAGGGCTTCTTGGCCCTCAAAGTTCCTCAGGAGTAAATTGGACTTCTTCTCCCGTCCAGTAGTCTGCCAGGAAGCATGTTTGCAGAGCGGCAAGGCCTCCAAAGACGTCTTAGCAATCCCACTCTGTGGGACTTACTGGAGGTAACAAGAGGGGTAGTTGGCCCCCAGGTCATCCTTGGGGGCCAACTAACCCTCCCCCTCCTATTACCTCCAGTAAGTTCCACACAGCAGGATTGCTAAGTACTTAGAGCAGGCCATGCGCCCTTTGCCCACCACGCTACAAACGCTCTCCTGGTGCACTCTTGGATGGGGATTGAAGTCCCCCTCACTGCTATGGGTCCTTTAGGGGCCATCTAGCCTACCTCTTACCTCCAGTAAGCCTCACACAGTGGATTGCTGAGAGGTGGACAAAGGCCATGTCCCCTTTCTCCACCACTCTGCAAACACACCCCCTGGCACGTTCTAAGTTGAGGCATTAACTCCCTTTGAATACTGAGGGTCTCTGGGGCCAACTAGCCCACCAGGTACCTCTAGTAAGCACCACACAACTATATTGTAAAGAGGTGGCCCGAGGCCATGCCCCCTTTTTACACCACTCTGCAAACGTGCCTCTTGGTGCACTGCTGCTCAGGGGATGAAGTCTACTTCTGTCCTGAGGTCCTCAGGATACAAGTGGACCTCATTGCCCCACCAACGATGCACCAAGTGGTGTAAAAAGGGCCGTGGCCTTGGACCACCTCCCTGCAGCACAGCTCTGTGGTGCATACTGGAGGTACCTGGTGGGCTAGTTGTCCCCCAGGGACCCCCAGTATTCAGGAGAAATTAATTCCTCAACTTACAACGCACCATGGGGCATGTTGTAAGAGTGGTGCAGGAAGGGGGCGTGGCCTCCAACGAGATGCCGGCTTTTTTTCTTTATTTTATTTTTTCAGAAGGGAACCAGTGTGGCCCCCCTTCTTTTACTATTTTTTGTGCCCTGGTGACCCCATCCCCCAGGGACTGACCTCTATTTAAAAAAAAAAAAACAGAAGGGGGCCACGTGGCCCCCCTCCCGAGGCCAATTTAGGCACTGGGGACCCCATAACCCGGGGCATGGCTAGCCTTTTATTTTTATTTTTTTATTTTGGAGGGGGGCCTCGTGGCCCCCCCTACCAGGCCACTTCTGGCCCCGGGGACACCATCTATGTGGGGGACCTTGGGGGGAGCCCCAATGCCCCCACAGTCCCTCCTGCTCCCCGCCACCTGCTGGAGCCGGCATTGCTTTTGCACAAGGGGAGCTGCTTGTTCATAAGCAGTGCATGATGGGGGCATATGTTATAGTTCATTAAATAACTATAACTGTTGAATTTCAGTACTTTATTTTGTTTAAAACATTGTGTTTAATCTGACATTTTCATCTAACTATAACTTCACTTTAACCTTTAATTTTGTTCAGGGAATTTCTGAGTTTTTTTAATGCAAAGTACAATAGTATTACCATAGCTTACTATAACCTCACTTTAAGCTTGTTTTTCTCAGTGGATGTCTTGTTTTTTTAATGTAAATGAATATTTAATTATCATATGCATAGACTTTGGTTGTGCGTGGTGCGGGGTTTGCTGCAGGGAATGGCCTGCAGCCGGGCTCTACATCATGTCCGCTACAGGCAGCCAACCCCTACAACACATGACATTTGGATCTGTGCAGTGGGAGGTGGGCTGTAAGACCTGCACCAGGCCCGGGATCCAACACCAGCGGGCAGCCTACCACACATTGTGCACAGCTTTTGGTGGTGAAAGTGCCTCGCTGCACACAGCCGAAGGCCACATGGCCAATCGCTTGTTCGCATAGACCCACTGCAGACACTCAGACAGAGACCATTTTAAATAATAAATATTTTATTATTCCCGCTCTGAATTGTTCTGAGTCCATTATACCTCCAAGCTCAATGCCTTCACCCTGGTCAGTAAGGCAAAGTCAAAGCTTTTCTTTTGGTTGTTCAAGTTAAGGCTTCACCCACAGTATCCACTGACTTATTTGGGTCTCAATCACTTGCCATGTAGAGGAGCCCTTGATAGTGCTGTCAGGAGAACTACATACCATGGAGGGAAAGGGCAGGAGGGCACTTTTACATTTCACCCCTGGCTCATCTGTGAACCATCCGCTTATCCCCATTTGCTTATTTATGTTATATGTATACCAGTTTCACTTTAAACGTTCTGCTACCCTTTTGCAGTTCGCCTTCCACCCTATGTGTAGATTGAACCTAGTTATGATGGGCACATGCTACTGGGTTTGCGTTCAGTGCAGTGCTGCAGTTTGAAGTTTTGCTCTGCCTCTTTTACAGCGCACAGCAATAGCACGTGTGGATCTCACAGCTGTGCCATCTACAGTGCACCACCAGGCTTAGGTCACCTGAGGGTTTGCTCTGACCCTGCTCAGGTTGTCTCTACCTGCTTCAGTTGGTGGCTAAAATCAACTTTGAGTGGCAACCGGAAGCACAGGCCCAGAGGCTTTGGGTCTAATTTTTCAGTTTGATGGGTGGCCTGTCTGTGTGGTGGAGAACATTACTTCTGTCACCCTGACTGGACTCAGCCTGCCATATGCAGAGATCATCACCAGCCCAGTGGTGATCTCTGTGCCTTCAGCTGAACCGCTGTCACATCAGTTCATCAGAAGGCTATACAAGTTGGGTGTGCAGCTGCAGTGTTTTTGGGTTCCATGCACCAAACATTTTTGTTTTTCAAAAACAAGTTCTCAATGCCGGAGTTTGCTAGTGAAAAACAAAACAATTAATGACCATAAAACCCTGGGAGCTTTCTCTATGGAAACATGCCCCCCACATACAGAAGGGCGGAAGAAGGGGGTGTCCAATTTGTGACAAACAGGACAAATTTGCCAAGGAGGTTGAGTAGGCAGCATCCCCAACTTTGTGTGCGGGTAAGGGCTTGTTAACAATGACTATTAATCAAATGGCACCAGCTCTCAATGGCGACAAACCTTGCATGGGGAACTGCAGCACTAATGTTAACAGGAGGTCCTGTTTAGCTGAACCTCATTGCCTACAGAATCAACCAAGAGCAATTCCTTTCAAGTGAGGCGGCACCAGGGATGGCTCCTCTGCTATGGCGGAGGAGAATCGCCTCCCTGCTTTCTCGCAGTGTGAGAAGCAAAAACATAAAATAGTAATAACTTTTAGTTATTACCTTTTTATGTTTACATTGCGGGCAGTGCTGCTCTTCTCTCCAAACAGGGCACGGGAGTAGTGGTGTGTCTACTCCTGAGTGCGCAAAGATTGTTTGGTCTGCACTCTCCAGCCGCTCAAACCAGTCATGCGCACTTTTCCCTTACATGCCCACCCCTCTAACCCCTGGCTGAGTGCCGTGTTACGTTGCTCCAGACCAATCACAATGCTGCTTGCAGCATTTTGATTGGCTTAGGAGATGGTGCTTGACTGCCTGCTTCCTGTTCCTGTTGGGGTAGGAGAGCAGGAGCCGAGAAGATGCTGGACTCGGGATCAAGGTAAGTTTTACTTTTATTATTTAATTATGGCCCCCAAATTTGCATGTTTGCACAAAGATGCACGTTTTGGTTTGTGTATTTCTTTATAGTTATAGTCAGTTCTTCAGATTTCTATGAGACAAGAAATACAGGTCCCAGTTCCTGTTTTCATTTCAGCAATTATTTTGTAAATTTAAACCAAAGTGTCTACCTTCCCACACTCTTACTTCATGAACACCTGTGTGTAGTTTGTAGTTTTTAATTGTGTAAACAAACCCTGGGCAGAGTTCAGGAAGTTGCACTACGCCGAACTCCGCAAAGTGCAAACAAAATCTCTGCCGCACTACGCAGAGCTCCGCATGTGGCGGAGTACGATAGAAAAATGCTGTTCGCGGTGATTTCGCAGTGCCGGATGCTTGTCCGCACTGTGCAATCATTGCGAACAGCAACGTGAGCAGTGCAAGCGGTCCCTGCTTTCCTTTTCTACCACTCGAGTAGATTTTTACTGGAGCACCAGCTTTCGCAACGCCATCAGGCAGTTTCTCAACGCGAGCAAGCGCAAACACTCGCAATGAGAAACCTGACCCGGAGTGGAGTTCACTGCCCAGGGTTAGTGTAAACACGCACAGTATCACAAAATGGAATGAGGCAGTAAAGAAGGAATATAGTAACCACGTGAACATATTCCTAACCTGTTCCATTTGTGATTTCACCATCAGCACAGGGCACACAGTCATAGCAGCAGGCTGCTTGTCATTGACGCAGAACCTTATGAAATCCAGGAGTGCAGCTGACACTGCACACTGACTGGGGTACCTATGAGGTGAGCGAAAGAGATGAACATGTAACAGCATAGTTACAAAATATGTCCTTTTTCATTTTCTCATTAAGTTCATATACTGGCATGCATTATTTAGTAATTCATCACCATAACATGAATAAACTGAGTACCTTATACATAAAAAAAACCTCATAATTCCTCTCCAAACTGCATACTGGGGAAAGGAAGCTGGCGCTTGAAGTCAGGGGAATTAAACTTGTTTAATGAATTAGGTCAACTCGGGCATAAGAACCCAAGAGAGTTCAAAATCTGCGAACATACGTGACAAGAATTTTCAATTCTATTAAGGACACAGAGGCGAGGATTATGCTTCTCATTTTCTTTACTGAAAATTCTCAACAGCCAATCAGATAAAGTAAAAACAAATAAACACTACAATACCCATGAACACTCCTGGGTATCACATGACAACCATAGAGTAAACCCCTATATAAGGAGCACAAGAGAATACCACATCCTCTTTCTTTATGTGAAAATAAAAACAGTTAAGTCCATGAAAATAGTCCGACATCTGCGAACAAACTTGAGCGGTAAGACAATCCTTCAGAACGAAAACCAGCAGGCCAACGGGCTGCAGACAGCAGACTTGAAGCGTGCACCAACGAAACAGTTCCATCAAGCAGAGTTCAGGAAGAGTTATCAAGGGCGAAAATCAGCTAACCTTTTTTGAGATCTGAACCTGAAAGGTAAAGACAGAGTCGTAATACCGTACTCTCACCAAGAGCGATTCATATCAGAAAGGGAAGGGTAAAATTAGAAGATAAACACAGTATAAAATATGTACACAATGCAAAGCATAAATCACAATACAGAATTATGGGTGGGATAATCCTCGCCTCTGTGTCCTTAATAGAATTAAAAGTTCTTGTCAGGTATGTTCGCAAATTTTTTATTCTTTGTCAGGACCCGAGGCTCTGATTATGCTTGTTTAAAGCTGCGCCACCACAACAGATGCAATATTTACAATAGGTTTATAATAAAAAGACTTAAACGTAGAGTCAGAAGACCAGTCAGCTGCATTCATAATGTCCAATAAACTGACTCCTACAGAAAAGGCTTTAGGTGCCATAGCTCCACGTGCGGAATAAGCACCAAATTTTGAAACATCAATTCCTGCTTCGTCCATGAGCCAGCGCACCCATCTTGCTAAGGTAGCTGGGGTCACTGGGCAAAAAGGTTTCTCTAGAGCAATCAACAATGGACCTCCCATATCCTGCCGGAATTCTGCAGTACTTACCTCATAATCCCAGATACATTGTACCACACACAGTTTAGGATTATCAGGAAAAACAGCATAAGTAATAGAAGTGGTGTTACATTTAGTGCATCTGGTGACAAGAAAAGTAACACCCTCTGCAGAAAACCTACCACCCGCCAGATCTAGCCTGCGTATATCCGAAACCCACTTGCAAGACACTAGACAAAGTAGCATAGCTAGCTTGGCAGAAAGTTGCTTGCGGGACAGAAATTTATTAGAAGGCCTGGCTTCCAAGAATCATAAGATAGTGGAAACATCCCATAGCTCAGAATATTAAGAACAAGGAGGTTTTACCAACCAGATACCCCTGAGTAATTTGCATATTAAGGGATGTTCACCCACCAGTTTGCCATCAATCGCCACGTAACCCACCGAGATGGCTGACGGAAAATTATTGACAATGCGATAGGCAAGACCCAAAGAAGTGATGGACGCAAGAAAATTCACTACCAAGGAGGCATCCGCTGTAACAGGATCCATCTCCCGTTGAGAGCACCAACCACACCATTGTTTCCAGGCTGCAGAATAACGCTTATGTGTATTGGGTGCCCAAGCCTCACCGATAAATCTGATACCGTCTCGCGAAAGGCCTGGGATTTTCCAGCGATCCCCGAAATTCACCAAGCGCCCCGCATGAGTTGGCCTGAGGTTATCAAGGGATGCAATTGATTTGAGAGGATCCAGTAACAGATTGCACCGCTGGGGTAGAAGGATCGGTACTGCACACAACATTTCCAGAAGTACCGGGAACCGCGCCTGACCCCCCCAAAGAGGAGTGATCAGAATCAACTCTAACTGATAACATTTGGTCTGGGCCAAGACTCTGGGGATCATTACAAACGGAGGAAAAGCATAACATAGAGTTGGAGGCCACACCTGAAGGAAGGCATCCATGGCCAGAGCCTCCGGATCTGAAGCCAGCTGAAAAATACTGGAATCTGTATGTTGAGTCGAGAGGCAAACAGATGAATCTGACAAGGACCCCATATCTGGTTCAACAACTGGAACACTCGAGGGTGAAGCCTCCAATCGCTGAAATCCCGGAGATGACGGGAATGCCAATCGGCAATCTGGTTGTTGCACCCCAGAAGATATTCTGCCACCAAAAACAGTTTGTTTGAAGACAAAAGTGCCAAAAGTCCTTGGCAATCTCCGCTAAAAGCCGGGACCTTGTCCCACCCAATTTGTTCACATAACGAACCGCTGACACATAGTCCATGCGGAGAAGAATGCAACAATTCGTCTGACGGGGCGAGAGGCAGCCAATCGCAAAGAAACCTTCTTGAAGTTCCAGGCAATTGATGTGGAGATTCAATTCATTCTGAATCCAACGGCCGACTGTAGACACTTGACCACAACCGGCTCCCAAACCCCACCGACTGGCATCGGATTCTATCACCACTTCCGGAGTGGTTCCGAATAGGGCTCGACCGTTCCATGACTCCATGTGCTCTAGCCACCACAACATCTCCCACCTTGCCTTCTCCGTGAGAGGAATCTGATCTGAATACTTGTGGCCTTTCTGGAAATGGCAGATCAAGAGTCGTTAAAGCGACCGGTAATGAAGGGTGCCCGGGAAGATCGCTTGGATGGAGGAAGCTAACAAGCCGATGATCTGGGCTACATACCTCAAGGACACAATCCGCATCTGCAAAATCAATCTCAACTTTCTCTTGATAGATCTGATTTTCTGACTGAGCAAGAGGAGTTGACAAGTGAGGGAGTTGACCAGAAAACCCAGGAACTCAACAGATTGAGATGGAATCAACACAGACTTCTGTGGGCTGACCAAGAAACCCAGAGTCTGCAAAAAATCTATGGTCCAAGCAAGATGTTGCATCACCAGACTAGGACACTGACCCATGATGAGAATGTCGTCCAAGTAAATAATGAGACGAACGCCCCGGGCTCGAAGAAATTCTACCACAGGCCTCAGAATTTTCGTGAAGCACCAAGGTGCTGACGAGAGGCCGAAGGGAAGGACTTTGTACTCGTACCAGACTCCCTGCCATTGGAATTGAAGAAAACGATGATGAGGTTTGTAAATGGACACAGACAGATAACGCATCTTTCAAATGCAGGCGGACCATCCAGTTGCCTTCCTGAAGAAGATCAGTAAGAAGATGGATCCCCTCCATCTTGAAGTGACGATATACAACCCATCCATTGAACTCGTTGAGATTTAAAACTAGCCTGGATCCATCCTCCTTCTTCTGTACTAGAAAGATGTTGCTGAAGAAACCCTGGGGGTGATGAGACGTCCACACTATGGCCCCTTTTTGAAGCAGTGACTCAATCTCGCTGGAAATGAACATCTGATCTTGAAGGGTAGAAAAGCATCGGATGTGGAGGAAGAGTTTGAGAAGGGGAATGGAAAAACTCTATTTTGTAACCGTGCACCGTGTCCAGGATCCACTCATCCTGCAAGATTTTTTGCCAATTGTGGAGAAAATATTTTATCCTGCCCCCCAATTGCACTTCTGAAAAGGAAATCAGGCTCACCTGAAGATGCGGCATCATGTTGACCTCCCTGGTTACCTCCATAACGGCTTTTCTTGTTTCGGCTCCACGTGTTGGATAGAAGGAAGCAGAAGAGTTGGAGTTGGAATCCTGATATCTACCACGTTGGGAATTATATCCTCGCTGGGCGCCTTGCTGAAAACCACGTCCGAAGGACCGCCTATGATGTTGTCTGGCCCCGCCAAAAACCGGACGAAAAGCCCGCTTGATAGAACCCTGCGCCTTGTTGAGACCACTGAAGGTAGCAACAAACTTAGTCAATTCTTTTAGAAAAGGCTGACCAAAAAGTAGACCATGTGCCAAAGGACCAGATTCAGAGGTAGAGAGCTCTGCCAATTTTGGGTCAACTTTCAAGAGAATAGAGTGACGGCGCTCGCAAGACAGTTTGTATTGCCCAATTGACAAATGGCCCGTTGAGCCCATCCAATCAGATCCTCAGGATCTATTATGTGGCCCGAGGCCTTAGCCTTAAAACCTAAGTCCAATATTTTAGTAAGGGGACCTGTCAAGTCAAGCAATTTATCCTGACAAGACCTCGATGCTCGATCAATTCCTTTCTTAGGATCTTTAATGTATTTTTATCAGGTAAGTGAGCATGGAGGGGTCCACCTCCGGTGTGTCTGCCACTTTGTCAGCCAAATCCGGTCTAGGGCATTCTGAGCGCAAACGCGCCCTCACATCCTTATCAAAGGCCTGGCGAATATGTGATTGTACATAATCAGCAACCTCAGGAAAGGAAAGCCACGACGAGGAGTTAGGGTGAACAATCTCCGTGGGATCAAAGGTGAGTAAGGTAGGCTGGGATGGTGCATCTACATAACGCTCGGTACGTTGCTTTTTAGCCGGCAGAGGAGGAGCTTCAGATTCAGAAGCCGTATCAGAAGAGGTAGTAGTATCACCACCTTGTGGCGAACAAGAACGGACTACCTTTGTTGAAGAACCATATGTATGGTCAGAAGACAAGGTTTTGGCCAATTTGACAAAGTCAGAAGAATGAGGATTAGTGGAACCTTTCCCACCAGAGGTAGAACAGGGTGCAGACGATCGAAGCCATCCTTGTTGCAGAGCATAATTGCACAAATGGCGCTTCAGAGGCTCAATAGCCCTGAACATGGCTTTATTGGCGGAGTGTTGCACTCCCACATCAAGAGTTCCAACCAGCTCATGCTCCAGTGACTCAGAGGGGCCTGCATCAAAATACTCCTCATCATAGGAATACTCAGCCATGGGGACACTGGAAAAAGACCAATATACCCAATGGAGGAGAAAGTCGAGCCAAAAGACACTGTCTGAGTCGAAAAAATACAGGAAACTGCGGAAAATAGTGACAGTGATACAAAAGGGGGAGTGGAACAACCCCAGACAAGCCAGTACACCACAAGCACCAAAGCACAACGTGTGTACAAATAATTAAGACGTGGAGGGAGGGCTTGCCCAAAAACAACCACTCTAGGCAACGCCTATGCAACTATTGAACAGCCCAAATGCACGACAAGGCTAAAATGGGCATCGTCGGGGCTGGCTCAGGCAAATGGTATACGAGCAATTTAAGCGCTGCTCCCGTGGTCACTCAAACCCGATATAAACAACAACAATGCGGGTAAAATGGCCGCCGCGCATGCATGTGCGACCTTGCCATGAAACGAGAAAGAGGACTACGCATTGCAGTGAGGCACGTCCTCACCCCGAAACTCCTGCTCCACTGTGAAAGTCACGGACACAGAGCGCCTGGTCTGGGGAGGCAGTAAGCGCTTCCAAGCCTGTACGAGTAGCAAGGAAGTGAAGGTTCCGATACGGGGACAGAAGAAAGCAGCGAACTCGCGCATGCAAGACCAGCAAAAGCTGGATCAAAACAAACGCTCCCAAGCCCCGTACATGCAACGGGGAATGGAAACTCCGATGCGGGAACAATACCGTCAATAACAGCTTGCACAAAGAAAAAGAAACAGACCAGCAAGGTGCGATACAGGCGCACCGGCAGACATCAAAGGAAGCGTCCGAGCAGAAGCGGACACACCACAAACCTGCAACAATAAATGAAGCGTGCCTGCAATGACATTAGCAAAACGTAAGTTCCATAAAGTTAACAATAAGCAACAGTAAGACACAAAAAGCAAAGGCACTTAACTCGCTGCGTTGCAGCAAAGAAAGAGGATGTGGTATTCTCTTGTGCTCCTTATGTAGGGGTTTACTCCATGGTTGTCATGTGATACCCAGGAGTATTCATGGGTATGGTAGTGTTTATTTGTTTTTACTTTATCTGATTTGCTGCTGAGAATTTTCAGTAAAGAAAATGAGAAGCATAATCGGAACCTCCGGTGCTGACATAGAAACGCGTATTGGCAGTACTACTGCCTTTCTCAGTTTGAAGTTGGCCATGTCGGTGCTCCATTTAAACATTAACAATAGACATAGACATTACACTTCTATCAGCAGCAAGATAATGGACATGTGGGAACACTTAAACATTTAAACATTACTGCAGTTTCTCAGTATAAAACTCAACAAAAATTATACTCTTAAACGAGTTAACTATAAAATACCTTCCAGTCAGTGCCACTGAGCGCTATTACTATGAACAGGAAGGTCCCTTTTTGTTACACAATCCTTCCTCACATCTTAATGGCACACATGAAAAACTGAAATGGAATGCAATGCGAGTTCTCCGCTGCAACGAAGTCTGAAAAATCTTTAAAAAAGTGCAAGCCAAAGTTTGCATTTGTAATTCATTTGTTGAATTGTGCACACAAAACGACTTTTAAAACAGATTTAAAACAGTAGTGCCGCCATTCGTACATATCCACAGACTATTTCAAATAAATAATGACTAAATAAATCTTCAAGCCAGAGCCACTCTGCCCTTGTACTCCAAAGAAATTTCAAGCACGGCTTCCAGAGTCTCATTATTTTATTTCCAATTGGAGGAATACTCAAAAGAAAGGCAGCACTGAACTTTAATTCATATGTCCAGTGTGATTCGATCCTGTAATCAGTGTTAGGTTCTCATGACCCCACAGCTCGGCAATGCCTTTATCGTGGCTCCAAACAAGGATTGCAATCCTAGGATGAGGCCAGGGCTTGTCGTGAAGGATCAAAAGTCCCCTCCATGAGAGTCTCTTCTCCCAGCGTTGAACCTTCAACTCTACCTATGCCATCACCTCGTCTCACTGTTGCCTGGGGGCACGGCAGCCTTATATTTTAAAAAAAATGGTTGCAGGCATGCTGCCAATCACTGGTGGTGCTCGGAAAGCAGTGCCACCACCACTGGCACTAAAATTTCAAAAATCCTCCCCAAACTCCATTATGGCACTCTAAGTCAGGGGAATTAAACTTGTTTAATGTCAATCAAGTCAAGTCAGTAAATTTATATAGCGCGCTACATACCCAGAGGGTCTCAAGGCGCTTGAAGAAGGATGGGGAGTTACTTGTCAAATAACCACGTTTTAAGTTGCTTTCTGAATGCTAGGTGGTTCTGAGTCAGGCGAAGGTGAGTGGGGAGTGTGTTCCAGGTTTTAGCTGCGAGGTAGGAGAAGGATCTACCTCCCATGGTGGTTTTGTTGATGCGGGGAACAGTGGCAAGGGCTTGGTTGGAGGATCGTAGCTGGCGAGGGGGGGAGTAGAAGGACAGTCGTGTATTGAGGCATTCAGGACCGATTTCGTAGAGTGCTTTGTGTGCGTGGGTAAGGAGCCGGAAGGTAATTCTCTTATTGACGGGGAGCCAGTGGAGGTTTTTCAGGTGACCAGAGATGCGGGATGTCTAATACGAGCCTGGCTGAGGCGTTCTGGATGCGTTGGAGTTTTTTCTGGAGTTTTGCAGTGGTACCGGCGTAGAGGGTGTTTCCGTAGTCCAGTCGGCTTGTGACCAGTGCGTGGGTGACCGTTTTTCTAGTTTCGGTAGGGATCCAGCGAAATGTTTTTTTGAGCATGCAAAGAATGTTGAAGCAAGATGAAGAAACGGCGTTGACTTGTCTGTTCATCGAGAGTGCGGAATCCAGGATGACGCCCAGGTTCCGTGCGTGGTCCGTCGGGATGGGTGCTTTTCCCAGGGCCTCTGGCCACCAGGAGTCATCCCAGGCGGAGGGGGAGGTGCCTAGGATGAGGACTTCTGTTTTGTCCGAGTTCAGTTTCAGACGGCTGTGCTTCATCCATTCTGCTACTTCTTTCATTCCTTCATGTAAGTTGGTTTTGGCAGTGTTAGGGTCTCTGGTGAGTGATAGGATCAGTTGAGTGTCCTCGGCGTAGGAGATGATGTTGAGGTTGTGTTGGCGTGCGATGGTCGCGAGGGGGCTCATGTATACGTTGAAGAGGGTGGGGCTTAGTGAAGATCCTTGTGGGACGCCGCAGATGACTTCAGTGGCCTCTGACTTGAATGGTGGAAGGCGGACTCTTTGGGTTCTTCCGGTGAGGAACGAGGTGATCCATTCCAGTGCTTTTCCTTGGATTCCGACGTTTTTGAGGCGCTGTAAAAGAGTGCTGTGGCAGACTGTGTCGAAGGCAGCGGAGAGGTCGAGGAGGATGAGGGCGACAGTGTCTCCATTGTCCAATAGAGTTCGAATGTCGTCTGTTGCTGCGATGAGGGCAGTTTCAGTGCTGTGCTTGGCTCGGAAGCCGGATTGTGAGGAGTCGAGGGATTTGTTGGTTTCGAGGAATGCGGCAAGCTGGTTGTTGACCGCTTTCTCGATGACTTTGGCCGGGAAAGGAAGGAGTGAGATAGGGCGGTAGTTTTTGAGTTCGGTGGGGTCAGCTGTGGGTTTTTTCAGGAGGGCGCTGAGTTCGGCATGTTTCCAGCTTTCCGGGAAGGTTGCGGAGGTGAGGGAGCAGTTGATGACGTCTCGGAGGTGCGGTGCTATAATGGAGTCTGCTTTGTTAAAGATGTGGTGAGGGCATGGGTCTGTGGGGGATCCTGAGTGGATAGAGTTCATCAGACGGATGGTGTCCTCAGTGGAGATTGGGTTCCAGTCATTGAGGATGTTCAAGGGTGGTGGGGGTCCTGCAGAAGGTTGGGTGGGTTGGTCTTCGGGTCGGTTGTCGAAGCTGTTGTGGATGTCTGCAATTTTGCTGTGGAAGAATGAGGCTAGGGAGTCGCAGAGGGCTTGAGAGGGGGTGATGTCGTTGGAGTTGGCTGAGGGGTTGGTAAATTCCTTGACGATGTTGAATAATTCCTTGCTGTTGTGGGCGTTGTTATCTAGTCGGTCCTTGAAAGCAGCTTTCTTGGCATTCCGGATCAGTTGGTGGTGTATGCGGGTGGCGTTTTTGAAGGCGTCCTTGGTGCTGGTGGTTGGTTTTTTTTTCCAGGTCTTCTCAAGGGAGCGGCAGAGTTTCTTGGATTTCTTAAGATCATCGTTGAACCAGGAGGCCTTCTTGCTGCCTAGTTTGATTTGTCGTTTTTTCTGTGGTGCTAGGATGTCGGCGCTGTTGGATAACCATTGGGTGAGGTTGGTGGCTGCTTGGTCTGGATTTGAGGAGTGGGCTGGGGGGTTAAGAAGAAGCGATGAGGAGATCTGGTCGATGGTGATTTTGTTCCAGTTTCTTTGCAGAGTCGGTTGGGGGTGGTTGTTGGATGTGGGCTTGTTGTAGGTGAAGTGAACGCAGCTGTGGTCGGTCCAAAGGAGAGCTGTGGTGTGGCTGAAGGAGACGTGTTTGCTGGAGGTGAAGATAGGGTCGAGTGTGTGACCTGCGATGTGGGTGGGGGCAGTGACAAGCTGCTTAAGTCCGAGGTTGGCGAGGTTGTCCAAAATGGTGGTGGTGTTGCGGTCGTTGTTCTTCTCCAGGTGAAAGTTGAGGTCTCCCAGAAGGATGTACTCTTCGGAGGGGAGCGCGTGAGGAGTGATGAAGTCAGTGATGTCTTCACTGAATTGTGCGCGGGGTCCTGGTGGCCTGTAGGGGAGGGTGCCTCTGAGTGTGGTCATGGGGTCGATGTGGATCTGGAAGTGCAGGTGTTCAGAGTTGGCGAGATTGACGTCTGAGCTGGTTGAGATGCGAATGGATTTCTTATGGACGATAGCGATGCCTCCTCCTGTGTGGTCCGTGCGGTCCTTACGGATGATCTTATATTCTTCGGGGATGGCGATGGTGATGTCTGGGGCTGATGAGGCGTTCATCCATGTTTCTGTTAGGAAGGCGACGTCCGGAGAGATGGTGTCTAGTAGATTCCAAAGGTCAATAGCGTGCCTGTGGACCGAGCGGGTGTTGAGCAGGATGCATTGTAGGTGGTTGGGGTCGGATATCTGTTGTGTGTTCGTAGATGAGGAGTTGTTCTTGGTGTCGCCGAACTTGCAGGAGTAGCAGGAAAAGGGTCCATGGGTGTATCCAGGAGCGGCTTGGAAGCAGTTGGGGGAGCGGCCGGGGTTGAGGGCTAGGAGGGTCGTGGCATCGTACGTGATGCGGGAAGGGTGGACATTACGAGGACCAGGGAGACTGGCGCTGGGCGCGGTCCAGGCGCGGACGGGCGTAGACGGGCTTACCTTTGGCGCACCTTCGGCGCGGATGAGGCGCGTTCGCTGCGCGTGGACGCTGCGCGCAGGTGCGACGGTCATATATGGGTAGTGGAAAGGGGGAGGGGCGAGGGCGGCTCGGCTGGGAGGCGGGGCGAGCTCAGGGAAGCACACGGAGCCCAACAAAAACAACAAAAACAAAATGGAGGGGGGAGCAGAGCAGGGCGCCGGGGGATATCGCCTAATGAAGCTGCAGGTCAGAAATGGAGCAAGCCAGCAAGCGGCAACCAAGTAGCGTTAACGCGGTACAATTCTAGGCGCTAAAAGTACAAAATAACACACAGAGCAGCACAGAGCAACGATACCGCGTCTCGGCAGGGAGACAGGGGAGCGACCTCTCAGGGCAGGAGCGATGAGGGGATCACAGCGCTTCGAGGTCCGGGAGCGCTGTAAATAGTTAGTGGGAGGGCGGCTCGGCTGGGAGGCGGGGCGAGCTCAGGGAAGGCACACGGAGCCCAACAACAACAACAAAAACAAAATGGAGGGGGGAGCAGAGCAGGGCGCCGGGGGATATCGCCTAATGAAGCTGCAGGTCAGAAATGGAGCAAGCCAGCAAGCGGCAACCAAGTAGCGTTAACGCGGTACAATTCTAGGCGCTAAAAGTACAAAATAACACACAGAGCAGCACAGAGCAACGATACCGCGTCTCGGCAGGGAGACAGGGGAGCGACCTCTCAGGGCAGGAGCGATGAGGGGATCACAGCGCTTCGAGGTCCGGGAGCGCTGTAAATAGTTAGTGGGAGGGCGGCTCGGCTGGGAGGCGGGGCGAGCTCAGGGAAGGCACACGGAGCCCAACAACAACAACAAAAACAAAATGGAGGGGGGAGCAGAGCAGGGCGCCGGGGGATATCGCCTAATGAAGCTGCAGGTCAGAAATGGAGCAAGCCAGCAAGCGGCAACCAAGTAGCGTTAACGCGGTACAATTCTAGGCGCTAAAAGTACAAAATAACACACAGAGCAGCACAGAGCAACGATACCGCGTCTCGGCAGGGAGACAGGGGAGCGACCTCTCAGGGCAGGAGCGATGAGGGGATCAGGTCACCTCGGGTGCTAGAACACAAAAGAGACGTGTGAGCATTACCACAGCTTTTCTCAATCTGAAGTGTACCATGTTGCAAGCAAGGGGAGAAAACAAAAATGTGGAGTAATCGGGGAATCCAGAGCCTCACATTTGTGTTTGTCAAATATGTGCATAAAAGGATCTGACAATCTTTAAATCGTAAAAGATGTCCCAAAATCAGGGAAACCAAACAATGAAATGTGATAGAAGTGGATGTCCAGGAAGTTCTTCAAAATGGAAAATGGTGGAAAAAAATGCAAGTAGCAAAGACGAATTGTAAAACATGGTAATCAAATACTGCACTAGGGCACTAAATTACTGCCGGACTCATGGAAAAATTGATATGCTGAAATAATTCTGAGATGTTCTGGAGTTCACAGTGTAGTCCAATCACTGAGGTACATTTTCAAAGAAAAAATTAGCTTGTTATAAAGTGGTGAGTTTTGCCCCCCCCCCCCCCCCCACCCCCCAATGCACACTGCACAACAGACTCAAGTTCCTTTTTATTTTGAGTTTGGTAAATGCATGCAAGATGTGAGGAGGCAGAGGTAGACTTTGGTGTCTGAGTGGGGCTGGGGGATCAATTTTATGGCAAGACCGGAGGCTCCTATTATGCTTTTCTAATCTTGCATTTATTGCACAGCAGCCAAGATAAGCAAAAACTACAGTTCCCAGAGGGCCAGAGCACGAACTGGGCCATGGGAACGAGAAAAAACGAGAGTGAAGTAACCAATCACAGAGGACCAACTAGATAAAGACCCTAACTGACTGCGCAGCTTCCCCTTTTCTTGCTGCTCGCAGTCAGATAAGTGTCTTTATCTTTGCTCACAGTGATATATTTGTTGGTTTCATGTTTATTATGCCCGTTTTCATTATACTTGCTGTTTATTTGTGAAGCGCGACCTCGCGCTACTGCTTTCACGCTATACGCGTGTGTTTTTAACTGGCTCCGGTGCGCTGTTCCCTCGCTCCCTCCCCCCCCCCTTTTGAGCCTCGCATGGTTCCTTCCTATCGCGCGCAGCTTGGCGCGTCTTCCCCGACCTTCCTCACCTCCTGAAGGCTTCTCCGGTCCCGGCTCCTCAGCGCACCGGTATTTCCAGCTCTTGTGCCCTATCTCCGCCGCGTGTGAAGTCCTCAGCTGACGCTTTGCTCGGCCCGCCTCCTCACACGCCCCTGCTCTCAAATTTAACCCTCGCCTACCTCCTGTGTTTTTCTGTGGTCCTTCCTGTCACAGCCTGATTATGGAACTCGATAGTTCCTCTGAGGAAGTTCCTGCCCAGGACTCCCAGACCTTCAAGAAAGACTTGAATAGATTTAATAATAATTCTGTGGAAACAGCAGTGGAAGTATCCATGAAAAGAATGTCTAAAAATATGGAGAACTCCATGTTAAGCATCATGTCCAAAGTTTTGGCCCAATCTGCGGGGGAAAGCAGAAAAAGAAAGGTGGAACACTCTGCTCAATCTCGTGTTTCTAAAAAAGCGTCATTGTCTGGCGAGTCTTCCTCGCTTTTGATTGAGGACTCAGTTCCTCCCAGGCCTCCTGCTAAGGAGGGGTTTGTTGGCTCCGAGGGCAAGCGCAAACAAAAAGACAAACATGCAGAGTCTCCTAGGAAAAAATTAGTAATTTCCACCATTTTGGACACAGACGATGATGATGATACAAATTTTGATGACGCTGATCAATTATTTGACCTTTTTGACACTGCTGACCCTTCCCCCCCCCTTCAAAATCTTCTAATTTGAATTCTTTTTCTTTTGAGCCAGTGTTTGACTCCGAGGGTCTTCCCATGTTTGATCCCTCTTCTATTCGACACCCGAATTCTACCGAATGGCTCCCTTCTCACCATGTCGGAGAATATATTTCTGCCAGATTACGTCTCCCTCTGGAGGCCCCTGTACGAGCCAGACTCAAATCTGAATGCCCTAAACCTTCTCTTCCCGACAAAATCACTTTGGTTCCTTCCATCGACCAACCTCTCCTCACTTTCTTTTCCAAGTTTGGCAAAGACCCCCACAGAGGGGTGGACAAGGCTTGGTCCACTTGCCAGGACAAATTGTTGGATGTTGTGGGCCCTCTAGCCCGTATTTTTGATTTGGCTGAATGCTCCCGCTTAGAAGGTACTGACCTTTCTGCTGAAGAAATCTCCATGTGGGCCCAACGCGCCTTCTGTCTTCTAGGAAATGCGAACTCCGCAATTACTCATGAGCGTCGCAAAGGTCTTCTGATTAAATTGGATCCTAAACTCTCTAATCTAGCGCCCATGGATCCTGGCCCCAAGGCAAATGGTCTCCTTTTCGGGGAAAATTTGGTTCGAGATCTTAGTAGATTTGTTTCTACTTTTGCTTCATTGGACAAAGCCCAGCAAACAGTAAAAAAGGTTTTCGCCCCTCAGGTTTTTGGACGGGCCGGCAGAGGCAGGGGCCGCTCTTCCGGCCGTCCTTACAACCAAGGCTCCAGAGGTTCGTCCATCAACCATCAGGACTACAAGCCCCAATTTTACCCCCAACGTGGCCGTGGCTTCAGCGGGAGAGGTCAACGGAACTATCGTCAAAACTCCAACCAACAAGGTAAGCCTTTCTTTTTCCCCTCCTGTGGGAGGTCGCTTACAACGGTTCATTCAAAAATGGTGCACTCTCACTTCAGACCCTTGGGTCTTAAACACAGTGCAAGGCTACCTTATCGAATTTCTTTCCCCTCCCGTCCAGTCTTCTTTTCCTCCCCCCCCTCGTCTTTTCAACCCTCATGGCATCTCAGATTTCAAACGAAATCGAAGCACTACTCTTAAAAAGAGCAATTCAAATTTTTCCACACGACTCCTTAGGCTTTCTAAGCTCCATTTTTCTGGTGCAAAAGAAAAACAAGAAGCTTCGCACTGTCATCAACCTGAAGTGGTTCAACCAGTTCGTGGTTTATCGCCATTTCAAAATGGAAACCATTTTACATCTGAGAGACACCCTTCGCCCCCACGACTGGATGGTCCGTTTAGATCTTCAAGATGCTTATCTCACGGTTCCCATCCATCATTCCCATTGGAAGTTTCTTCAATTCCAATGGACAGGTGTCAACTATTGTTTCACCCTATTCCCTTTGGTTTATCTTCCGCGCCCTAGTGCTTCACAAAACTCTTAAAACCAGTGGTCGCCTATCTCCGATCTCTTGGCATAAGACTGATTATTTACTTGGACGACATCCTCCTCATGAATGCCGACAAACAGTCGCTACTCTCCGACCTGCTCTTGACTCAATCTCTTCTTTTGGACCTGGGTTTTCTTATCAATGCGGACAAGTCATCTCTAATCCCGTCTCAGAACACGGAATTCTTAGGCTTTCTGGTGGACTCTGCTGCAGCGTCCCTTCGCCTTCCTCTTTCCAAAGTCTCCAAGATCAAAGCGGAGATTATATCCGTTCTTCAGTCCTCTCTTTTGTCTCTCTGATCCCTAGCGAGGATCGTCGGCCTCCTCTCCTCCTCCATTCAGGCCATCTTCCCTCTCCATTACCGCGCTCTTCAGCGCCTAAAGATAAGACACCTACGACAAGGTCTCGCTTATTCGGATCTCGTGGCTCTAGATCCCGAGTCCCGCACCGAACTTCAATGGTGGATCGACCATTTAGATGCGTGGAACGGACGCACTATCTTCGCCACTGCC
The DNA here is from genome assembly GCF_964261635.1 of Lissotriton helveticus. Classification (NCBI taxonomy): domain Eukaryota; kingdom Metazoa; phylum Chordata; class Amphibia; order Caudata; family Salamandridae; genus Lissotriton; species Lissotriton helveticus. The sequence goes on along the minus strand of NC_136065.1, from coordinate 1,314,815,590 downwards.
CCAGATCTTGTCTTAGAATCCGATGCAAGCCTGTCGGGTTGGGGCGCCCGATGTGGACCAATCTCGACTGGAGGTTCATGGTCCGCCGAGGAGTCCAAGTTGCACATCAACTGTTTAGAGATGCTTGCAGGTTCCTTTGCGATCAAAAGCCTTTCAAAACACAGGATTCACTGTTCTATCCTCCTTCGTATGGACAATGTTTCTGCGGTCCGCTACATCAACCATCTCGGCGGAACAAGGTCCAAGCCCCTGGCGGACTTAGCAAAGAGTCTGTGGGAATTCTGTCTCGCCCATCACCTTTCTTTGACAGCGGAGTATCTCCCTGGAGATCTCAACAGCGTGGCGGATTGGCACTCGAGATTTCTTCGAGACTCGAGCGATTGGAAGCTCTGTCCATCTGTCTTCCTCTCTCTTTCCCATCTTTGGGGCCCTTTCTCTATCGATCTTTTTGCATCCCGGCTCAATTCCCAATTGCCCCGGTTCTACAGTTGGCGCCCGGATCCCCTGGCCTTGGCGACAGACGCTTTCCTGCAGGATTGGTCTCGTCATCTTCATTATGCCTTCCCTCCTTTTCTGATGATCAACAGGGTTCTTTCTCAAGTTCGCCGCCAGTCTTCGTCTCTGGTTCTTGTAGCCCCTTTCTGGCAGGCGCAGGTGTGGTTCCCGACTCTGCTCGAGATGGCAGTGGATTTCCCTGTCCTTCTACCCTCCTTCGGGGATCTTCTTCTCAATCCCCTGGGCGAACAACACAGTCTCATTCTCGATTCCTCCCTGACGCTCTCGGCCTGGAAAGTTTCCGGCCTTCCACTTCTGACGTCCTCATTTCACAAGAGGCTTCGATCTTTATCAGCCAGGCCTGGGCCCCTGGAACCTCCAAGGCATACAAATCCGCCTGGTCTCTTTGGACAAGCTGGTGTTTGGAAAGGGACCTCAATCCCGTTTCAGCCTCTCTGAATTTCATCATTAATTTCCTTGGTTCGCAAGCCGGCGCAGGTAAGGCATATCGCACTGTCAATCTCTATCGTTATGTTATGTTAAATGTTATGTTAAACAATTTATACCGCGCACGTACACCGAGACGGTTTCTTGGCGATATCTCTCTACCATTCCCAAATAGATGGCAAACCGGTTGGTGCTCACCCTCTGATCTGTCGTCTCTTGAAAGGTGTTCGATGTGCGAAACCACCGTTGGCTAAGTATACCTCTTTATGGGATGTTACTGTGGTTTTTAGGTTGTTTACAAACTGGCCAGACAATTCTGTTCTTTCACTCAAGATGCTTTCTGCTAAACTTACCATGTTGCTGTGTCTAATTTCCATTAAGAGAGTTTCTGATGTTAAGGCTCTAGATGTTTCTGCTCGCCAATTCTCTCCTACAGGTGTTCTCTTTCAGATACGCAGACGTACTAAGACTCATTTAGATTCAGTGTTTTATCCTTATTTTTCAACTCATCCCAAATTGTGTGTTGGACAATGTTTAAAGGTGTACGAACAGCGGACTGCTGATCTCAGAACGCCCTCTCATTCTCAACTCCTTATTTCCTTTCGTAAACCCCATCTTCCAGTCTCCTCTCCTACCCTTGCCCGTTGGGTCCGTTGGGTCATGTCTCTTGCCGGAATTAATGTCTCCGTTTTCGGAGCTCATTCGGCCAGGGGAGCCATGGCTTCTACAGCCTTTTGGTCTGGCTCTCGCTTGGAAGACATTCTGAGATCAGCAGATTGGTCCAATGACAGTATTTTTCGCATGTTCTATTGTAAACCTGTTCATACTGTGGCTTCTGATGTTGTTAATATGCTTTAAACAAGCATAATAGGAGCCTCCGGTCTTGCCATAAAATGTAGATTTTTCTAGTATTAATGACGGAAAATCTTAATTTTATTAAAGACACGGAGGCGAGTATTATCCCGCCGCAACATTACTAACATTTGTTCTCCCTCCCTACAGCGAATCCAGCCCTACCACCGGCTTCATCTTAGGAGATCTACCCTTCGGCTTCTACGGTCCTCTCCTCCAAGTTCTCCATCTCCGAGGCTCCTGGATCCTCCTTCTGGACTCCTGTTTGGTCTTCTTCCTTGGATTCCTTTGATACAAGACTTCTGTTCCTGGACTCTGGCTATATCCTTAATTTTATTCATTTATCCTTTGTTTACTGACTATCCATGACCTGCTCGCCAGCGAAAACAGGAAGCTGCGCAGTCAGTTAGGGTCTTTATCTAGTTGGTCCTCTGTGATTGGTTACTTCACTCTCGTTTATTCTCGTTCCCATGGCCCAGTTTGTGCTCTGGCCCTCTGGGAACTGTAGTTTTTGCTTATCTTGGCTGCTGTGCAATAAATGCAAGATTAGAAAAGCATAATACTCGCCTCCGTGTCTTTAATAAAATTAAGATTTTCCGTCATGAATACTAGAAAAATCTACATTTCACTCCTTTGTACTTTGTGAAGAAATGCGATATTTTTCTCAATTCAGCCTCTAACAATTGCCTGACTCAGGAGTAGTACTCCAACATTGCCTTTCAGGAGTTCTGGTGACATTTGTACATGTTCTGAGAACTCTGAGATGACACTATAGGACAGTATTACACGTTTTGTTTTTATAGCACATGTTTATTGTGGGGTAGTTAGCCGGAAAAAAACTGTTTGTTTTCCAAATGCAGCTACCAAAGGACACAAGTTGGAAACAGAATCTTTAGATATTGTTTACCCTTTATAAATACATTTATGATAAAATAATAGATTTATTCAATTCTGTGGCTGCAGGGTAAAATTCATATTTATTTATTTACCATATTTATCACATAGTATGTCAGATAAGATGCATAAGTTGCAGACTTCACAAAAAAATTGTACTGCATCGTTTGCATTTTTTGCTGCATCATTTAAATAACCTTGCTGCATAAATTACTCCTCATTGGTGCATAAGTGCAGTTGCCCAGCAATGGTAAAGCTCTGTAGAATGAGTTTTGATTAGGGGCAGATCAGTTGGCTGCCTGCAGGGTGTTGGAGGCAGGCTTCACGGATTACCCAAAAACTTTCCAGGGAAAGCTGTGATGGATGAGCTTTTTTTTGGAAAGTTTTGTGATGATTCATCAAATTGCGTCAAAATTATAGGAAAAGCAAAAAAATAATTTTTGTACAGAAACGTGGGCATAACTTTAACTATAATTGATTGGTAGGACCATGTAGATTATTATTCATCTCCTTTCAGGGAAAAAAAATGTCGGCTCAAGGCTGGACCACTGCCCTAACTACTTCACCCTGCTGGGGAAACTTCGCCAGGAATAAAGCATGGTTAATGTGCCGACACTATAATATTGCACCCTGAAAGAGGATATGACATAATTTTCTGAATATAATCATTCTTTATATAATACATCCAGCGTGTTTCAGTAAGCAGCACAAGAGCGGAGACCTTAGTGGATGCTTACCTGTGAGCATTATGGTGATCACTCATCACCTCCCTGGCAATCTTGCAAATGAGATTCGGCAATCTTGAACTGAAATGCTAATGGCTTCCTGGCTATCCGATCTCTCTTTTCAGAAGAAGAGGGTGCACATTGCTACAGTCCAAAGTAGGGCCCACGCTGGTTCACGACTGATAGAGCGCTTACAGCACTCTGAATTGTATGGGTGCATTATACTCCTGGTTTACACACACTCACATGTATCTTATCGTTTGGAGTGTTTATGCTTATTAAGATGCATTTACTTACACTATATAAGTATTGAAATGTAGTGTACACATTCAAACAGGATTTTACATGTATTAGAGACACTTATAATTCCTGTATGCATAATGTGCAGGATGACATTATATTCATATAAATGTAATTGTGTGTCATTTAAGTTGCCTGCACTGTAGGCCCAGAACTACGGTTTGTTGTTGATTTAGAATCCTTGGTTGCTCAAGAAATATTTAAATTAATCATTTTGTGTGCAAGAACTGTATGTTCTCATCCTACTGCAGGCGCAGGAATTGGACCTCCTTATTCTTAGTTTGAGGAGATACCCGGAATGTCTTAGAAGAAGTCTGAAAGGCGAGAAGGGAGGATGCCTTCCGTGCCTGGCCTATTTGAATATCAAGGCCACTAGAAGACAAGAACTTAATTAAAGCTTCCATGGAAATCTACTGGAAAATATTTCAAGTGAACCTGTTCATCCTGTGATGCATTTGGGGGCTGAAGTTTGTTTTTTTTGTATGATGCACAGAGACAGTGAAGGTAGACTTCTGCATTTTTTGGAGTAGAAGGAGCATCTTAGAACAAGCTCCATAGCCTTAAGCTATCTGACCCATTTGACGTGAGTACTTCTTAGGAAGTTAACACGTGCTGACACCTTTTGGGGTATGATATAAGGGAAATAGGCAGGACCCTCAGAGAGAGCAGTGTAGGGAAAGATAACCTTTGTTTTTCTTACTCATGAAAAAGGATTTGGACTGAGCTTCAATTCTGAGTTGCATTTTGATTATGGAGTTCATCACATTATGCCTTCTATGCCGAATTGATTATATACAGAGATTTGGCTCCGTATTGATTTTTATGTACTGATATTCTCTGATTTTAAGGTGTGTTTATATTCAATTATTTGTGGCCTTATAATAAAATCCATAAACTGCAATTGGGAGTCTGTGGTCTTTTAAACATGACTAAATCGTGAGTAAAATGTTGAATTGTTTACTCCCCTCAACCACTTTCAGCAGGCACATAAAAGACCTTCTGTGCTGAATTTAGTAGGGAAGGCAAGGACTAAATTTAGCATAATCAAATTGTAGCAGAGGATGGTTTGCCTCTAAAGTGAGGGGAGAATGAGCGATTAAGAGTAAAAATGGAGGAAAAGTGGGCTCTGGACTTGGAGTAGACGAAGTCAGAAAACGAAGATTGATGGAGGTCGGCGGATGCTGATGGTGCAGGGGAAACAATGGTAGCATGAGTAGGAAACTGTGTGGTGTGCTATATTGCGGTGAGGAAATAATTGTATGATGTCTTGCAAAGTTGGAATGCAAGTTGAGTGATTGTGGGTTAATCGGTTTACTGGTCCTGACATGTGCGGATCAGGAAATTTGGTGAGTGGACTCAAGAGAAGTCCAAGATCCCGGGATAGTTTTGTATATGTGATTGTCCGATCAACAATTGTGGCTGTCATGAAGCGCTATTGGCGACTCAGTTGTGATAGGGAACTTTGTGGGAATGTAGGAGTAATGTCGCAGTGCAAAACATCAGGTACTGGCGGTAGACTACAGCGATTGGGTGACCAACGCAGGTCACCCAGGGGGTCACAGTGGATGTTCTTGTAAGAGTGTTCTATCGATCTTCTAGGGGACAGACAATTACTTGTGTATGTAACGGTAAGTTATTGTGGCTGTGTTAGTAAGCAGTTACTTGGTTTAATAGCGTTTGGATATACAGTTACTTGTGTACGAAAGTGTGAGCGAGTATATGAAGTGAAATTGTAAAGGAGGATGAGCCGCTGCAAAGAGGGAGTTGTGACGTCAGTGCGGGCCGTCCTGGCATTGGTCGGTTGTTGTAACGCCGCGCTGGGATTGGTGGAAGCTTGCCCGAAGTTGAATATTGAATTTTGAATTGCAAATAATTGATTTTCTCAATAAGATATTTTAAGGTGTTGCATGATTTGTGTAGAGGTGACACAGGGGTGGTAACTCGGGTGGGGGAAGAAGCTCCACCTTAGGATACCCGGCACATTACATGGCAACCAATGTAGGACTTCATACTATAGTATGACTGCAAAATTGGCATAAAATCACAGAGAAAGAGGGAGAATTGGCTTTCCCTCGTTATGGGTCATTATGGATGGAATTGCTGTACCAGCTGAGAGCAGTGATATCTTCTCTCTAACCTCCACCTAGACCAACACAATATGAGGCATTAGATGCATGAATGAGAGCAGCAATGGCGAAGAAAATCTTCACAGGGAAGAATGTAGAAAGCAATGAAGGCATATCAGGATGCTAGGTGGGATGCACAATTGAAAAGGTGGAGAGTAGACACCAAAAAGGGAGAACACTTGTATCCATTCAGGTTGCTAAAAGGAGGGTCTGAAGGACAGAGTAAGACAGAGGAGGACAGTGATACGGATGATAGCTTTTTAGAAAGGCTGCTAGCAGAATGTCCTCCACCTTATTACTCCAGGTTGGAGCCGGAGAAAACGCAGCAACCTGGGGAAGTTTTAGGAGTGGGTCAAAGGGGTTCAGAAGAGCAGACAGCAGAAGTAAGAGGGAGAATGGCAATGGGAATATGAAATCCAGGGGGATCTGGAGGGCCAGGATATGCATACCCTGAGCATGACGGAGGTGCATGTACTATGAAGTTACCAGACTCTATTGCAGTACCAGTTACAATTGGACCTGTGGTTTCGATCTATAACCCAAATGAGAGAGCAAGAGAAAGTCAACAGCAGATTCGAGGAGGGGAAGAGGCTATGTCTGGCAGCAGTCTTACAATTAGTGGAACAGGAATGGCTCAGATGCCCGTGGAAGCGAGTACTCCACTGCCAGCCATGGCTGATCCATCCAGAATGGACAGTGGGTCGGAACGAAGAAGGAGTTTTGCCAAATTCTCGGTCAGACATCAGAATGTGGGTTCCGCCATTGAGGGAGTCAATGATACCAAAAGAGGAACTGGAGATGAGACGAGAGGCACCAACAGTACTGTTCGAACCTCAGGGTTTGTGGGACAGGACTGAAACATAGGACCCAAGCGAGTTGCTACTCGTAGCTAAAGATAATACTAAAAAGTCAAAGCAAGCACATGAAGCATTGGTACAATTAACACAAAGGTATGAGGTGGATTTGACCAAAATGAAAGCAGGGATGCAGGGAAGCTGCAGGTTGAACTATACTGATCAAGATTTAGAAGAAAAGCGAATGATAGGTGATTACGTGGTTGCAGTCTAAAGTGGCCCCGCAGACTGTTGATTGACTTAAAATTGACCGTACTACTCAAGATCCTAAAGAATCGGTACATGACTATTATGAGAGACTTTTAGTGGCTTTTAAACAACCTAGTGGGTTGGATACAGTTGAGCCAAAAGATATGGGACAGGTTGTTTTGAAGTTTATGTTAGGATTGAGGTCTGATATCAGTTTGATGATACAGCATCACTTGATATGTTGGCAGAACAAATCTGTCAACAAAATCTTGCATTATGCAAAATACTGCAGTGAATAGGTGGAGGCAGCTCAAAAGAAAACAAAGGAGAAATTAATGTTGGTACAGTCGAGGAATGCAGAGAGGCCTGATTGGGTGCAAGGGGTTAAAGGAGCAAATGGTCAAGGAAGAGGAAGTGATAGAGGAATGAACCAACAGACGGTATCACAACCAGGTCAGGGAAGAGGAAGGGGTACGGATGTTGGTATGGGAAGTGATTGGATAGCAAGTCAGAAAAAGGTCACAGAGTGCCACTATTGTCACAAAATCGGGCATCGAGTGTTGATTGAATCCAGCAAATCAAATGCAATATGAGGGAGAGGGACAGATGTCAGAAGGTGTGATTACTGTGAGAAGACCCAGATCCATGTATGGGGGAGGTTGTTATTTCCAAATGCAGATACATCATCCTCCAAGAATACCCATGAATAATCAGGTATATTATCAGATACCTTACTTTGAGATACAAGACAGATTAGATCAAATACAAGGTCCTCATGAGAGTCAGAGGGGGTGCAGGGAGAGTGCACTTAGGGTGCTGCCCCGGAAGTGGATCAAAGTGGACCGTTGGTAGATGCAGAGGAGAATGGACAGCCTGTTACCTGTTTTGTTAGACACTGGAGCTGCGTGCTCCACAGTAATGACAGAAGTGGTCCCAAATGTATCCCTGTCTGGAAAATCGATTCAAGTGGTGGGAGTTACTAATTTGAAAATGACTAACCCATTAACAAATTAGTTACCTGTGAGAATAGGACCCTTCCGTGACAAACACCAATTTGTGGGGTGTGATTCTAGTCCGGTCTGTCTATTGGTATGAGATTGTTTGTGCAAACTAAATTTCACTATATCTTGTACTCCGAAGGGTGTAGAGTTGCAAACCTATGATGATGTCGCTGATTTTAAAATGGCCAATATGAGCTTGTGTGCAGAGCTGATCGTGGTTCTCACAATAGAAGACCTACCATATGATTTGAGAGATTCTGTTTCTCCAAAGGTGTGGGATTTCACGGGTGAGGAGATAGGATTGATTCGAGGAGTTGAACCTGTTAAGATACAGGTCAAACCGAAAGCTGAAGTCCCACGAACCCTGCAGTATAAATTAACTCCAGAAACTGTGGCTGGCCAAACTGGATCCACGCTTCACACACTCGAAGAGTCCCAGAACCTGTTGAAGACACGACACCCCTTGTTCCGAGACGTGCAATTGAGAGTGCAACAGAAACAGAAAGAACAGGCCAGATCGTGAGAACTCTCTATGAGGCGGAACATTCAACCGATCAAGAAAGAATAAATCAAACAGCTCCCGCAGTGAATTCAGACTCAGAGATAGATGACATTGTAGAGGTGAACTTTGAACCAGAGCAGAGTCAACAGCCTGGTGCAGAAGGATCAGATAAAGAGGAAGAAAGGAGAGCAGATGCTGCAGCAGCAAAGTGGCCAACAAAGAAAGGAAGGCTGAACATAAGGCTTGCATCTGAGAAAAATCTCGCTCCGATTCCTGAAACATCTGATTCTGATCAAAGTGAAGCCGAAGAAAGACCGGATGGCCTACGACGATCCAGAAGGGAGAGAGCACCGTCTCAAAAGTACGCATCTCCTGAATGGACATATCTGGTTACAGATGCAGAGACCGGAGAGATCCTGGAAGTTGGGGACCGACATAGTGAGTCACGGAGAGAGCACTCTGACAATTGACATTCAGTTAATAGTCCCTGGAGTTGATACCTTTGGAATTCTGACTCTTACAGTTCCCAATCCACCAAGGCTGAGTGGGTTGCTCTTTTTGATCCTCAACCAAGTTGCTTTCCCTACTTTTGGTCGACAGCCAACCGCACAGGAAATGGGAGAGATTTGTGCTGAAATACTACAGCTTGTTCTTGCTATGCTTGGATTTAGTATCATAAAGGATGAAGTTTGAACTATGAAAGAAAATCTTACAAGCCTTAGAAAGAAGATAACCTAGCCTCAAGAGGAAGAAGATTTAAAATAGGGACTTTCAATAGAAGAATTGTGGATTAGGGCTGCCTACGTCTCTTTAATAGCTTTAGTATCGTTGAATTGAACATTGCAATAATCGAATGGGAAAAGGAAAATGAAAAAGACATTGTAAATAATCAAATGCAGGAAAATAAAGCAGAACAGAGACTTTGTTGAATTCATTTACGTTTCAAATCAAAAACAGTGGTTCAAAATGGAGTCTGAAAAGTCAGGACGCAAACAGAAATGCATAATTGTTACCCTTATTGTTGTGGTGCTTATTGTCATAACTGTGGTGGTTGTTACATCTTTGGTTGGGTCTCACGATGCTGAAAAGAATGGGGAACAAGCGACATCTACCTCACCTACTTCAGACGTAGGAGAGGGTGCATCTGCCAAAGATAGAGATATGATCAGGGAAGCTAGTCAGATGTTACACGTAGATTTGTCAAAAAGGGATTTTACGCTAAATGCATATGCTTGTTTGTTGTTTGACAATGTCGATACAGTGGAAGGGAAAGATTGTTATGTGTGTAAACAATTGCCAGCATCAGTTGAAGAGGGCATCCAATATCATCACTTGCCTTTGATTTATGGCATCACATGTAGTGTGTTGCTGAGCATGTTTTATAGTAAGGTCCATTTTGAGTACTACTTCTCAAATTATGATGTGGTGCTGTCAGAAGTTCCAGTTCTTAAGTACATGAATACATATGATTACTATAAGGAGGTAGACAGGATGTCTACGTATTTTTTGCCTACTATCACTTTGGATACATCATATGCTCATAAACATAATTTGACTTGCATGTTGACTGACATTGAAAAGAAATTTGTAGATCAGATAGAAGATCGGCATAGACAGACCTTATTTAGCCCAGACCCAAAGCATAAGGTTATCCCATGGACACAGGAAGAATTAGATCATAAGGCAAAGGGAAGTTCTGGTCCAATAGCTTTGAACAATCAGCAAAAAGTAAAATTGTGCATTAGACACCCGTTAACATATTATGACAAAATAATTGTGGGTGAGAGTGATTGTGAACACATTTTCTTAATTGAGGAAGCAATAAGTAAGGCATTATTGGATAAATTAACCATAGTTCCAAATGTGTAATTTGTGTGTGGAAAAAATGCTTATGTAAAATTGCTCAAGAATTGGTATGGTACATGTTATTTAGCGGTGGTATTTCCTAAAATCTTTCATGTAGATGATCTATGGCCCTTGGAGGGAAAAAGCATTCACAGAGCAAAGCGTGGTGCAAGTGCTTAGGAAATTGTTGGAGATGTATTTGGAGCCATGATATCAAGTGTAAGTGTGATTCTAAATTATGTGAACATTAGAAATCTGGCAGCAATAGTGGATAAACTCTCTGTGAATAAGGCCCAAATCTTATTACTAGTTGATGGGGAGATGGTTTCGATAAGGGTTATGGTTCTTCAAAATCGTCTTGCTTTAGACATCCTATTAGCAAAAGCTGGAGGAGTAAATTATTGAAAGAGTGCTGCATGTATATTCCTGACACTAGTCGGGATATACGGAAATATATCAGTAATATATCAAGATACATCAAGATTTACGTGATGAGGCTGCAGATGGAATTTGGGAAAAAATTGGTAAGTGATTTAGAAGATTGGAAGCTGGTTTGGAATTCTGGGACAAGGAATAATGGGATACATCTTGAAACCTATCATAATAACTGTCATTTGTATAATCATACTATTGGAAGCTATTAAAGCTCACAAATGGCAACAGGCACGTCATAATGAAAACTCCTTGAAGAAACAAGAGCAGCAGTTAGAACGACTGCAGGACGATCATTAGTTGCACCTTAAAGGGTTAGAAAGATTTAGACAGGGACAGCAAGCTGCAACTTCTGTTTGGGTCGGTCTCTTCTAAAAGGACAAAATTATAAAATATTACGACACTAGTCATAAGAGGGGGGACTGATAGAGCGCTTACAGCACTCTGAATTGTATGGGTGCATTATACTCCTGGTTTACACACACTTACATGTATCTTACAGTTTGCAGTGTTTTATGCTTATTAAGATGCATTTACTTACACTATATAAGTATTGAAATGTAGTGTACACATTCAAACAGGATTTTACATGTATTAGAGACACTTATAATTCCTGTATGCATAATGTGCATGATGACATTATATTCATATAAATGTAATTGTGTGTTGTTTAAGTTGCCTGCACTGTAGGCCCAGAACTACGGGTTGTTGTCAATTTAGAATCCTTGGTTGCTCAAGAAATAATTAAATGAATCCTTTTTGTGTGCAAAAACTGTATGTTCTCATCCTACTGCAGGTGCAGGAATTCAACCTCATTATTCTTAGTTTAAGGAGATACCCGGAATGTCTTTGAAGAAGTCTGAGAGGCAAGAAGGGATGATGGCTTCCGTGCCTGGCCTATCTGAACCTCAAGGCCACTAGAAGACAAAAATAACTTAATTAAAGCTTCCATGGAAATCTACTGGAAAATATTGCAAGTGAACCAGTTTATCATGTGATGCATTTGGGGGGCTGAACTTTGTTTTTTTGTATGATGTGCAGAGACAGTGAAGGTAGACTTTTGTACTTTCAGAGGAGAAAAAGCATCTTAGAACGAGCTCCATAGCCTTAAGCTATCTGACCCATTTGACGTGAGTACTTCTTAGGAAGTCAACACATGCTGACACCTTTTGGGGTATGATATAAGGGAAATAGACAGGACCCTCAGAGAGAGCAGTGTGGGGAGAGTTAACCTTTGTTTTTCTCCCTCATGAAAAAGGATATGGACTCATCTTCAATTGTGGGTTGTATTTTGATTTTGAAGTTCATCACATTATCCCTTCTATGCCGAATTATTTATATATGTAGATTTGGCTGCGTATTGATTTTTATGTACCTATATACTCTGATTTTAAGGTGTGTTTATATTCAAATATTTTTGGCTTTATAATAAAATCCATAAACTGGAATTGGGAGTCTGTGGTCTTTTAAACATGACTAAATTGTAAGTAAAATGTTGAATTGTTTACTCCCCTCAGCCCCTTTCAGCAGGCAAATAAAAGACCATCTGTGCTGAATTTAGTAGGGAAGGCAAGGACTAAAGTTAGCGTAATCACACCCATGTTTGTCCAAGTGACAGCACTGTAAGGATGGAAAATTCATGGGCTGGATCTTGACAGAGCTCTCACTAACTAAAGAAAAAGAGATGGAGGCAGGGGATTCATTCCCCATCAAGAGAAAAGTCTTGACACATGTGAGAACAGTGAGGCGTAGATAGACGCTGAATTAGATGCTGACGTCCAATGTAGCAGGCATCAGTTTCCTGATCAGGCTAAGTAGATTTAGGCTATCCAGTTGATGACAGTGGTCAAAAAAGTCAAGGACAGCAATGGTTCTTTTCCTACCCGGGAGATGGCTGGAGACACTGGTATGTAGTTGCTGAACCTCCAGGCCATTTCTGGCACTCGTGAGTGGTTGCACCATCTTGACTTTAGATTTGATGCCGTGCGCTCTCAAGTATTCATTTAAAAAAACAAGGGAACTCCATGGACTCTCAAGTAAGCAAACACTTGATTTAGAACCCCTCTCTTAATAACAGCACTGCCGCTGGGGCAGGTGGTTAGGGAGGTCATGCAACCCAAAGTTCAAGTGATGACTCTCATGTTGATATTCTTCCAAATGTGTCACTGTCTGTGAATATTTCTGACAGGGGTATCAGTTGTTCTGCTGCACCTATATTCACGTTATCAGTGTCACCTGCTTCACTTTTGCCCTGGTCTAGGTTGTATGATAATGGCAACACAATGGCTAATATTGAGAGCTGTTCAACTCTTCATGATCATTGTTGCATTAAACACACAGGATCCTGCTACTGCAGCTGAAATGTCAGTACCTTCCTTCCGTTCTGCCTAGTAAGGGTAAGGTGGGGAGTTCTAAGATGGACTACACCAGCACATTGATTGGGCTCACGAAAGAACCGTTACTCATGACAATCTCAGAAAATCCTGTGTATGAAGACAGTGACTCACCACCTAATTTGTCTATTTCTGCCAATAATGGCTCCACACAATCTGCAACATTGAGATCTGCTTCTGTTCTCATCAGCGCAGAGTTGCAGGTCCCAAAAAGAGGATTGAAGGGGCAATGTGGTTGGAAGAGATTAGGGGGGCTTGAAACTTGGAGTCTGAAAAGTGTAAGACCTCTGTGACAAGTCAATCTTTCTAATTCCACTGCAAAAAGCTCAGCAACTATAGGGGGCCTCAAGCATCTTGATCTGTGGCTTCTGTCAATGATCCGTGGAAACTCAAACCACCATTGATCCCTCAGGTGCTGGGCTAAGCCTTCCATTACTGTCACTTTCGAAAATATCAATTTATTTGAGGTCGAACTATCATACATCGATAAAACAACTCAACCTATTAAAAAGCTAATAATACTACACCAATCTAGAATATGTGTTGAGTTGAACATGCACCTATGGTGGAACATTCTACACTCTTGAAACACACTGAAAAATACATCAGATGGTGAGTCATTGATGTTGTTAAACCAAGAAGTCATTTTTGAAATAGGGACCGTTCTTTAACAATTAAGGAAACCAAATGGATATGGAAAACTGATATTGTGAGAAAGGGTCTAAATATCTTTGTGGAATGGCAAGCACTTTCCTTATTGTAATTTGTAAATTATGATGATGAATCTGATTTTGCTATATATATATTTTTTTGCAGTCTTTCATCGCTGAAACAATGCTCTTTTCCATATGATTGTCCATGTCTGTGCAATATTTTCCTTGGTTGAACTTAATTGCCTTTAAGACTATTATTCCATTTATGGGTTACATTGCAATTCTGTATATAGAATCACTGTATTATTTTCAGACTGACAAGGATTGCAATTTATATTATTCGATTTATTTTTGATTGATGTTTTCTGTAGATGTTTCAGTGTTTTTGTATATATCAAGGTGACATTAGTTTATCAGTTGATAACGAGTTCATTCGTATGTATAAAAGCGAGTACTTGATTAGGATATGGTATTATACACTTTTTTAACCATTCACAATGGTATAGGTCTATCCTTCTATCTTTTTTCTTTAACCCTTGTAATTCGTTAAGACCGATATTCATTCAAAATTGTCCTTATTTCTCAATTTATTGGGAATTTCTAACCCCTCCCATCCCTTTTTTCCATCCACTTTATGATAAGATATCTCTGTCATTGTGTCAGCATTTTAGAGTTCAATATTTTGTAACTTTATTGCCAGATTACACCGTGTACATACACAGTTACATCTGAAAGCCCTTTCCATGTTCTATAAGCTGCGGACTTGAATGCATTAGCATTCTCAATGTTTTCTACAACTTGATGCCACACTTCCAGCTTACGCAATCTACATAGCCGCATTGCGCTGGATTAATTAAACACACGGAAACAAAATGCATGGTCATGTCTAAATACAAATTTTCCCGCCAGATCCCGTTTGAGATGTTAGTCTTCTAACTTTTTCTTGTATATATATTGTCTTGATAGTTAAATACTGAATCGACATAAACATGATAAATTGACTTTTTCGCAGTATTTAAATAATGAATATTTGACGTGGACCAGCTGAGTGTGTTAAATGTGCATTTACTTCACTACTAATTCTTCTATTTATCCTCCTCAATCTGTTTTTTCAATCTGTTTTCAATCTGTTTTATTTTAAGAGATGTTCAAAGTAATATATGCTTGTTAAAATTTAAATACAAGCTTTATTCTAGCTCAGACTACACCATTAATCGTGTAAGTACCAAATACTTCATACGTTTTGGAAAATATAACATTATTTTGAATTTTTCTTTATATTAGTCATTTGCCTAAGATGCTTTTGTTATTTACTTAAATAAACATCACTTTGGAAATTGTAATCTGTTTGGTACTTTTCTTTTCCATCAAAATGTCTTCTATTTTCTGTGTAAATTCCTTGCAGATGTCGGTTTACTATACCCGCAGAATCTCCAATATTTTATAAGATGGCAGGTGTTAAAACTAATTTTCAGAAGTTTCAAGATATTCAAAATGTGTTATTATATGTGTCTAACATTTTATATGAGGGGTCCTTTTATATCCTCATGAAAATTTGCAGTCCTAAAGATAGTCTTATTCCTTTGTTTCTAAAGAGACCGAAATGTCAATGCAGTGTCCAATTTCCGTTTGAATTGATTGACCTATGTGCTATTTGTAACTGAAAACGTTTGAGTCAGTTTCAAACTTTATATAGGATTTGGGCATTTAAACACACTGATTTGTGGGTTCAAAAATATGCAAAGTGAATCTGCAACCATGGTGAATGTGTGTGTTTCTTAGACTGATCCAATTTGAACCCTGCTGTATACATCTTTTATATATTTATAAATGCTTTTTGAATATCAAATATTGAACAATAACACCTGCAATTAAATTATTTTCGTTCAAAGAGTAATATTGCTTCGCAAACTGAATTTTTCAATTAACTTTGAAGTGATGTATTGATATCATAATTTGACATTTAGAATATTTCTAAATTATTAATCATTTTGTATGAACAAATCCTTTGTGGGTCCTGTATATTGATTAATTTTAGAAAGATGGCAATAGCTTGTCCTATCCATTTGAACCTTCGGCCAATCTCGTGGGTCACATAACTGTGATAAGCTCTGCTAGTGGGATTTGAGTCTTCCTTTACAGAACAGTATGGGCCATCCTGGCAGATTGTCTGGGGGCGGAGCTGTATCCACCCTCACTTACATTTGAAAGGGCTTTACAACGTAGGCCGTGTGTCAGATTTCTTTGTGGGTGCTTCTGCCTTTTTTCATTCATAGACAGTTTGGAACCTTGGCAGAGAAAGGGAAAGAACTTCCAGAACCAGATGTGGGGATAGGATAGGACAGGGACTCACCCTACACAAAGGCCCACACCAGGAATAAATATTGGACCTCCAGAGACACTCTTCAGATCACTCCTGGGAAATTAACTTGTCTTAAGCATGTCTTAAGCACTTTCACTGTGTTTTGGATATTCATGGTGTTGGCATCTTCGCCGTTTAACACTTTTTTCCTGTATTTCTCATCTTTGGCCTCTGAGGAGCAGCCAACTGCCCTCCTTCCTCTATGGTAATAGATAAAATTACTTTCCCTCAGGAGGGAGGTGCCATCTTCAAAGGGACAGATTGGACTGGTGGGGCTTGGGGGATGGGGATGGAGGAGAGAGGGGTTAAATGTAGGTGAAAAAATTAAGAGAATGCTACCGTAAGTTGATTTAGGAAGGCTGAATCATGATTTGTGGATGGGGACTGAAGATCTTAACCATATATTTAACATTAGTCTAACCGTTGATCCAATGTATGCTCATTGCTTAAGTTTTATATATGATAGCAACAAAATGTATGTGTTGAAATGTCAGGATATTCGTCAAAGAGATGAAAAAACTCTATAAACCTCAAAATCTGTGTTTTACTGAGACGCACATTACATATAAGGAATGTGCCCTTTTTAGTCAACTTGATTACAAACCAGTGGTAGTAACCACACAGAAAGACTCTACATGAGTGGTGGCTATACTCGGTGCTAAATTGATGCCTCTTAACATTTCTAGGATAAATAAGGATAAATAAGGGAAATGGGTAATCATAAAGGTTGGGTTGAGTCAAAATAAATATAATATCTGTACGATATATGGTCTTAATTGAGATGAAGCTCAGTTAGTTGATGCAATCTCAACAGAACTCCTGACATGGCTAAGGCTTTGAAGATGGCACCTCCCTCCTGAGGGAAAGTAATTTTAGCTAAGGCAGCTGTTAGTTGTTGGTGCTTTTTATTGCATTTTAGAGTACACAAATGATATGACCAATCATTACGCTACTACTCATGTTAATAAAGATTTCAATGCAATCAAAGCATTGATGAGAATGCATGGACTGTTCGATGTTTGGCGGTCTCTCAAATCAGAAAAACCTGGCCTTATTCAGTATTCTAAAACAGTCTTTATTTTTGCACTACTTTGTGCTCTTCATCAAATTGATATTGAGATATGCCCTAAATTGGTATTAGGTCATAATCCTCTTATCTTGTCTATAAAGCACTGTCATCCTGTCTCAAAGATGTTTTGCTGATCTTTTGAATGATCACTCCTTGTAGATGATGAAAATAAAAGCATGATTGTCAGACTTGGCCCTTTTTGGCTAAAGATCCCTAAACGTTTTGCTTTCCCCCTAGACATTTTTTCTGACATGGTGTTACCAACTTAGATGCTTTTAGCACTTTGCCACTGCTGATCAGTATCAAAGTGCAAGTGCTCCCTCTGTAAAGTGTAATGGTAATTGGTTGTCCATGACTGGTATGTTTGCCTTACTAGTAAAGTCCCTAGTAAAGTGCACTAGGTGTGCCAGGGCTGGTAATGCAAATGCTACTAGGGGGCCTGCAGCACTAATTATGTCACCCACTCAAGTGGCCCTAAAGAAAGAACTCAGGCCTGCCACTGCAGTGCCTGCGTGCAGTTTGGTAACCTGCCATGTTGTTCTGACAAGTGCACACACTTGCCAGACCTTACCCTTCCCTTTCTATGCACATCATACACCCCTATGGTATGTCCAAGGTACCCCCTGGGCAGGTTGAAGTGTATGTGAAAGGTAGGACATGCACTGAGGTGTGTACCATGTCCTGGCAGTGAAATAATTTCCATTTCGCTTTTCACTTTTGAAAGGCCATCTTGCCCATTGGACAGAATGGGAGAGGCTGTGTAATGTTTCCAGCCTATCTTCCCAAAGGCTTAAGATGGAGAGATGAAGTTTAGTATGCATGAACTCACAATTCAATAACACATCTTTTGTGAAGGTGTTTTTTTTTGCATTGTGTGTTTAGAAACCACTCTTTTAGAAGTGGCTGGGTTTTTGTGCTCTAAAATTTCTGTGTGTCTCTGCCTGGTTGTGGATTGACTGTCTGGATCTGAAAGTGATAGGATCTAGGGAATGTCTTGACCCAGGGGAGGAGGGGAGACATCAACAGGCTGACCTGCATCTGGAGTGTAGGGGGGAGTAGTAGCCCCTACAGGTGAAGAGGCCTGGGCTGCAGCCATAAAACAATGGTTCCATCCCCTGCTGAGTGATAAAGGATCCAGACCCCCACTATCAAAGGAAGAAGGTGTCACTGGCAGGGAGACACCCAGAAAGGGTTTGGACAGGGATCAGTGCCCCCAAACACAAAGACCTCAAAGACATTTAGGGGTATAACTATGAGAGCTGAAACGCCTGAACATTGGAATGGAAGGGAATGGAATTGGAATTTGATTGTTCAAGACTGAAAAGGATTGCAACTATTTCATGGTCAAGAGGAACATCTGCCAAGGAAGAAACAGCTGAAGAGACTGAAGGAAATGACTGACCCTTGCTGTGTGTTGTGGGGCTGGCCTGTAGTTTGTTGGTTTAACCAAGGAAGAGGCTACAGGGACTTTGCTGTGTGCTATGTCCCCTGCTTGAAAGGACTTTGCTGTGCTGTGTCCGGAAGTAACTTAACCCCATGGGTTTGAGGTGAGCTGGCTCCCTGATGTGGAAACTCAGGAACACAAAAGTTTCCAGAAGTATCTCAGCGACGCTGTGGGTGTGTGCTTTTTGCAGCCTGAGACCTTCGTAAGCCGTGCCTTGTGATCGTGGGCACCTGGACTCCAATCGAGTCTCAGCGACGCTGTGTGCGTGTGCTTTTTGCAGGCTAAGCCCTTCGTGAGGATTGTCCTGTGATCATGTGACCAAGCGTCCAAGTAAGTCTCAGCGACGCTGTATGCATGTGCTTAATGCAGCCTGAGACGTTTGTGAGGATTGCCCTGTGACCATGCACACCAGACGTTCAAGTGTGTCTCAGCGACGCTGTGTGTGTGTGCTTTTTGCAGCCTGAGACTCTCAGAAGAATTTCCCAGTGATCGTAGGCACCAGGTAACATGTGTCGCACCTCTGGCGGGGTGTGGGCTCGGAGAGCGACGCTCTCGGCCTCTCCTCTTCTGGTAGCGCGAGCCTCTGTCCCAGCTTGTGTTGCGGCCCGTACGTGCCAAGGAGTTGCACAACCGGGGCCGGAGTGTGTAGCTGCACTGTGGTCTACACCAGATCTGTGTTGGGGGAATATGGTGACAGAAAATGACCATGAGTCAGTAAGAGTGGCGGAGAGACGGTCTGAAGCGGATCTATGATGTTACAACGCGTTATTTTACAACGCAGACCGTTACATCGCAATTTTTACAACGCAGGATCCATTACAACGCATGGCATTACAACGCATGGCATTACATCGCAGATGCTATTACAACGCATGGCATTACATCGTAAGTATAGGTAAGTATACCTTTTTAAAAAAAATGTAATTATTTTAATTTAATTAAATTATTTTAATTAAAATACTTTTTAAAATAGTAATTATTTTTATTTAATAATTTTAAATCTATTTATTTAAATTAATTTTAATAAAAAATGTAATTAATTTTATTTAATTAATATAATTAAATTAATTTAATTTAAATATTTTTTTGATTGTAATTAAAATAAATTATTTAAAATAATGTATTTAATTTAATTATTTTAATTAAGAAATGTAATTAATATAATATAATTATTTTTATTTAACTTAAAAACACCCCTGTACCCCAAAACCCAAACCCTGCCCTGAAACCTAAAAACACCCCTGTACCCCAAAACCCAAACCCTGCCCTGAAACCTAAAAACACCCCTGTACCCCAAAACCCAAACCCTGCCCTGAAACCTAAAAACACCCCTGTACCCCAAAACCCAAACCCTACCCTGAAACCTAAAAACACCCCTGTACCCCAAAACCCAAACCCTGCCCTGAAACCTAAAAACACCCCTGTACCCCAAAACCCAAACCCTACCCTGAAACCTAAAAACACCCCTGTACCCCAAAACCCAAACCCTACCCTGAAACCTAAAAACACCCCTGTACCCCAAAACCCAAACCCTACCCTGAAACCTAAAAACACCCCTGTACCCCAAAACCCAAACCTGAAACCTAAAAACACCCCTGTACCCCAAAACCCAAACCCTGCCCTAAAACCTCAGTACACCTATACATATACTCCTATACTCATATTTATTTAAAAAATTACTTAAATTAATAAATTTAATTTATAATATTTAAAAACATAAATAAATATTTTTATTTATTTTTATTTATAATTAATATTAATTAAATCATTTATATAATATTAAATAAAATTAAAATAAATTATATACTTACCAATACTTACGATGTAATGGTATGCGTTGTAATAGCATCTGCGATGTAATGCCATGCGTTGTAATGCCATGCGTTGTAATGGATCCTGCGTTGTAATAGCTGCGTTGTAACAGCATTACGACGTAAAAGTTGCGTTGTAAGTGATACACACCCTCTGAAGCACCATGATCAGTGCTTGAGTGTATTACGCATTACATTACTTCTGCAGAAAGAACTACTTGATTGTTGCATTACGCATTTCATTATTTCTGCAGAACGAACTACCTGATTGCTGCATTATGCATTGCATTATTTCTGTATAATGAACTGCCTGATTGTTGTATTACACATTACATTAGTTTGCTGAACAAACTACCTGATTGTTGCATTACGTATTGCATTATTTATGCATATCAAACTGCCTGATGGTTGTATTACTCGATGCATTCGTTTGCATCACGAACTGCATTCTTTTTACATTGCTAAGTGCCTGATTCTAGTATTACAAACTGCATAACCTTGCATTCGGACTGCATAGTAACACCTAGAATTGCTCATCAATACCGCCAGAACTTACAAGTGCTGGCTGACCTAATAACTGGTCAGGAGGTATATTACAAATATGCATATGTTAGATTGTTATCGTGTGGTCTCATTGTTTATCTTTTTATATAAACGTATACTTGTTTTTATATGAAACTCGTGTGGAGTCCTTTTGTGATGTCACCAGTGGGTCACTGGGAGCGTGGTTGCAAATACTTTACACGTTTGCCTGGAAGATAAGCCTGGCTGCTTGTGCCAAGCTTTCAAGGGGGTGAGCAGGGGTTATCTGAGAAGGTGGCCTTCCTTTCACTGATGTGGAAGCGAGGGTCCCTACTTGGCCTAAGGTAACTACCTCAGCCAACTAGGGAATCCTGTTTCTAACAATGATGCTAATATTGTTGAATTCATTTTTGAGGATTAAAAGGGTTCCGCCCTTATTGCTGTTGTACAGGACTCTCTCAAGGCTTATAGCAGAGGCATCATACTTAAATATGTAGTTGATCAGAATAGCAAACTCTGCAATAATGAAATATAGCTTTCTTCCGACGTATATAAATTAGAAAATGTACACTGTTTGCAATAAAAAAACTATAGGAAAGTGACTACATTTTACATATGGTTGAGTTTCGTAGTAGAGTTGATCTGGCATTGAGGAAGAAAGCAGGTTCTTCCTATATGGTACAGGAGGGGAGCGACTTTGAATACATGAGTCCATTGGAAAGCTCTTGGCCTACAAAATTAAAGAATTGTCTAAAAAGAATTAGTAAGGACAGGAGTAATACGGAAACACTCCTGCATTACAAAGCTCACAGTCACGTATTTTCAGTCACCTTGATTCAACTTTTAAGTTGCACAACGCACCTGCACTTTAACCTGCAAATTGACTATGGACCATGAGTATTACGGCCCCATGGTCAGGTGAAAATAAATTAGCTAGGCCTGATGTGGGCCTGTTCTTAAATTTACTTTAAGCATTTGTATCATCCTTGACTTAAGCAAGCATATGTGCTACTTTGGCCGAACAATTTGTGCTCCTCTTATTTCTGTAATGACTTTTTATGCATAATGGTATTTTAAGTGCCGGACATTTTGCACAAACTTAGAATGCACTGTTTAATGTTAAAAATGTAAATGGTTTTTAAAGCAGTTTTGAGCTGTTTTTCCATTTTGAATGCACTTGATTTGGTTTTATTGATATGCAATAGTTTTAACTATGTAAATAAGAATAAATTGTGGAAAGTTTCATGAACACTCGTCAAATGGTGCAAAATAACTTGCAAACCAAAAAAACATTTTCTATGGAAACGTGGTCCTAACTATAACTAACTAACTATAACTACCAAGTGGTTACAGTCGCTGGGTAATATGTATGTGTGTAAAAAAACAATATTTATACATATATATATATTCACTGAAAAAACTATAGGTTTCAGACCTTATATAGTTAGGAATTAGCATTTAAAAAAACCTTTGAAATTCACTGAAAAAAACATAGGTTTCAGGAGTTATATAGTTAGGAATTAGCTTTTACAAAACCTTTGAAATTCACTCAAAAAACTATAAGTTTTAGTGGTGTTATAGTTAGCTGGACATTTTTCTCATACAAAACCATTGAAATTGCTCCTATATAGTTAGTTGTACTAAGTATATATCGCGCACCCGCAATCCACTGCTGATGATGTCACATATTAGATCATTCATGACATGGTCAGTGACATCACTGATGACATCTCAAATGACATCACTGATGACATCATCCAGTGAATGTGGTTTGCTTCGTTATTTAAATATGCATTATATATATAGCAATTTGCATTGAAGAATGAGTGGATATATAAATAAATATTTGGATGGAGGATTTAGTAGCAGTGTAATTGACTGTTTACTTGACCCATTTATAATGTCTCACTAAATATAGTGGATAGTGACTAAACTGTGTGAATATCTGTATCACTTTGTCAGTTGTTGTGTAAACTGATTATACAGTTGGTTACTAGCTATGTGAAAGTCTATATTAGTTATTGATTAGTTAACTGAATATTTGTATGGGAGTGTGAAAGTGTGTGTGGTTCGGTGGAGGGTGTGTGACTGTCCAAAGATTTGTGAATAGTTTATTCAGTAGATATATGAAGTTAAAACTACATGTTCTAACAGTTTGGGTGAGGGAATCTCTTTATGGGTGTGGTGATGAGCAAATATATTTCTCAAAGGTACAGGTCCAACAAACTAGAAAAATAAAAGGCAGTGTATGTGTCAGTTGTTGTATATAAATAAGTATACATAAGACACAATGATTGTGTGAGTGACTGTATGGATAACTGTATACTTGTAATAATGATTTTATAATTCACTAAGTATGACTTACTATCTAAATGAATAGAAGAAGTGGTGTTTGTATAAGTGTTTTGCTAAGTAAATATGTAAGTATGATCCATTGTTTGCATAAGTGAGTAGGATGACTTCATATGTGAATAGGATGCGTGCTGTTGTTTAATGTCGATATAGATGTATCAGTATTTTTGATAGTGTTCTATTGTTCATTGACAGCATGTATGAGTGAATCCATAGGTAAGGGATTAGATGTGTGTATACATGTATGAATCACTGAGTGGATTTTTAGATACTTGTATTGCTGTGACAATGGATTTAAATATGATACTCTGTATTTTACAAAGAGTGATGAAAAATTGTAATAGTGTATTAAATAGGTGTATGTGATTGTCACGTGGATGATGTCATCAGTGATGTCATCAGTGATGTCATTTGAGATGTCATCAGTGATGTCACTGACCATGTCATGAATGATCTAATATGTGACATCATCAGCAGTGGATTGCGAGTGCGCGATATATACTTAGTACAACTAACTATATAGGAGCAATTTCAATGGTTTTGTATGAGTAAAATGTCCAGCTAACTATAACACCACTAAAACTTATAGTTTTTTGAGTGAATTTCAAAGGTTTTGTAAAAGCTAATTCCTAACTATATAACTCCTGAAACCTATGGTTTTTTCAGTGAATTTCAAAGGTTTTTTTAAATGCTAATTCCTAACTATATAAGGTCTGAAACCTATGGTTTTTTCAGTGAATTTCAAAGGTTTTTTAAATGCTAATTACTAACTATATAAGGCCTGAAACCTATAGTTTTTTCAGTGAATTTCAAAGGTTTTTTAAATGCTAATTCTATTAGCGGATAACGTTTAAATATATTAATATCCTAGTGGGACCACCTGAGCAGCCCTAGGGGGGTCAGGGTGGTTCTACCCTGCCCCCTTTTTGTGTTCTACACGTTTGTTTTTCTGCTTTCTTGTGCCTAATTCCTAACTATATAAGGCCTGAAACCTATGTTTTATTCAATGAATTTGCAAGGTTTTTTAAATGCTAATTCCTAACTATATAAGGCCTGAAACCTATGGTTTTTTCATTGAATTTGCAAGGTTTTTTAAATGCTAATTCCTAACTATATAAGGCCTGAAACCTATGTTTTTTTCAGTGAATTTGCAAGGTTGTTTTAAATGCTAATTCCTAACTATATAAGGCCTGAAACCTATGGTTTTTTCAGTGAATTTCAAATGTTTTTTAAATGCTAATTCCTAACTATATAAGGCCTGAAACCTATTTTTTTTTCAGTGAATTTCAAAGTTGTTTTTAATGCTAATTCCTAACTATATAAGACCTGAAAGCCCACCAGGAATCTCCAGTATGCACCAGGGAACTGCATTGCAGAGAGGTGTAATTAAGCCACGGCCCTTTTTACACCTCTCTGCAACGCAGCCCCCGTGCATGTTTGAAGAGGGGGAACTCATTCCCCCTGCATACTGGGGGGCCCTGGGGGCCAACTAGCCCACCTGGAACCTCCAGTATGCGCTAGGGGACTGCATTGCAGAGGTGTAATGAGGAAATGCCCCTTGTTACACCTCTCTGCAACGCAGCCGCCTGGTGTGTTTGCAGAGGGGGAACTAATTCCCCTTGCATAATGGGGGTTCCTGGGGGCCAACTAGCCCACCAGGAGCCTCCAGTATGCGCCAGATGGCTGCATTGCATAGAGGTGTAATGAGGCCACACCCTTTTTTACACCTCTCTGCAACGCAGCCCCCATGCATGTTTGAAGAGGGGGAACTAATTCCCCTTGCATACTGGGTGTCCCTGGCAACCATCTTGTGCCTTGTTCGAACCAAGGCACAAGAAAGCAGTGAAACAAAGGTGTGAAACTCGCAAAGTGGCCAGAGTAGAAACACCCTGACCCCCTAGGCCTGCTCAGGGGGTCCCACAAGGACCCCCAAGGCAAAAAAATGTATCTATATTTTTTTTTAAAGTCGCGGGGTACAAAAAAACAATAAAAAAATATAAAACAACAATAAGAATAAAAAAACAGTTCTTTTCAGAACTACCTCCAATTTATATAAAAATTCTACATTTAAAAAAAACTCTGCCTTTCTTTTTTTCTCCAGGGTACGCGTACCGGTACGTGTACCGATACGTGTACTGGGGCGCGCACCCCCTCAAAAAAGAAAAAAAAATGAGTGTGTGGGTGTGGGGGGGTGGGTGTGGGGTGTGTGTGTGGGGGGTATGTGTGTGGGGTGTGTGTGTGTAGGATGTGTGGGTGTGTGTGTGGGGTGTGTGTGTGGGTGTGTGGGTGTGTGTGTGTGGGGGTGAGGAATGTGTGTGGGTGTGGGTGTGTGTGTGCGAGGTGTGTGTGTGGGGTGTGTGTGCGTGTGTGTGTGTGTGTGTGGGGTGTGTGTCAGAGGTGTGTGTGTGTGGGGGATGTGTGGGGTGTGTCTGTGAGGTGTGTGTGTGTGTGGGGGGGAGTGAGGTGTGTGTGGGTAGGGGGGTGTGGGGTGTGTGGGTGTAGGTGGGGGTGTGGGGGTGTATTGTGTGTGTGTGGGTGTGTGGGGTGTTTGGGTGTGGGTGGAGGTGTGGGTGTATGAGGTATGGTGGGGGATGTGTGTCGGGGGTGGGTGTAGGGTGTGTGGAGCACCCCCTCAAACAAATAAAAAAATAATGAGTGTGTGTGTGTGGTGTGTGTGTGTGGGGGGGTGGGTGTGGTGTGTGTGTGTGGGGGGGTATGTGTGTGGGGTGTGTGTGTGTATGATGTGTGGGTGTGTGTGTGGGGTGTGTGTGTGGGTGTGTGTGGGGGTGTGTGTGTGGGTGTGTGTGTGTGAGAGGAGTGTGTGTGTGGGTGTGTGTGTGTGTGTTTGTGAGGTGTGTGTGGTGTGTGTGTGTGATTGTGAGGTGTGTGTCAGAGGTGTGTGTGTGTGGGGAAGGGGTGAGGTGTGTGTGGGGGATGTGTGGGGTGTGTCTGTGAGGTGTGTGTGTGGGGGGGTGAGGTGTGTGTGGGTGGGGGTGAGGTGTGTGTGGGTGGGGGTGTGTGGGGTGTGTGGGTGTAGGTAGGGGTGTGGGTGTGTAAGGTGTGGGTGTGTGGGGTGTTTGGGTGTGGGTGGAGGTGTGGGTGTATGAGGTATGTGTGGGGGCTGTATGTGGGGGGTGGGTGTGGGGGGTGTGTGTGTGGGGGTATGTGTGTGGGGCACCCCCTCAAAAAAGAAAAAAAATAATAAGTGTGTGTGTGTGTGTGTGTGTGGTGTGTGGGGGGTGTGTGTGTGTGTGGGGGGGGTATGTGTGGGGTGTGTGTGTGTGTAGGATGTGTGGGTGTGTGTGTGGGGAGTGTGTGTGGGTGTGTGTGTAGGGGTGTGTGTGTGTGTGTGAGGAGTGTGTATGTGTGGGTGTGTGTGGGTGTGAGAGAGAGGTGTGTGTGTGGTGTATGTGTGTGTGTGTGTGGGGTGTGTGTCAGAGGTGTGTGTGTGGGGGGGAGGGGTGAGGTGTGTGTGGGGGATGTGTGGGGTGTGTATGTGAGGTGTGTGTGTGTGTGGGGGGAGTGAGGTGTGTGTGGGTAGGGGTGTGTGGGGTGTGTGGGTGTAGGTGGGGGTGTGGGGGTGTAAGGTGTGTGTGTGGGTGTGGGTGTGTGGGGTGTTTGGGTGTGGGTGGAGGTGTGGGTGTGTGAGCTATGTGTGGGGGGTGTGTGTGGGAGGGGTGGGTGTGGGGTGTGTGTATGTGGGGGTATGTGTGTGGGGTGTGTGTGTGTATGAGTAAAATGTTCAGCTAACTATAACTGGTGTCAAACCTATGGTTTTCTCAGTGTATTTAATCGTTTTTTTAATGCTAATTCCTAACTATAACTGGTGTGAAACCTATGGTTTTTTCAGAGAATTTCATAGGTTTTTTAAATGCTAACTCCTAACTATAACTGGTGTGAAACCTATGGTTTTTTCAGTGAATTTCAAAGGTTTTTTAAATGCTAATTCCTAACTATATAAGGCCTGAAACCTTTGTTTTTTTCAGTGAACTCGCAAGGTTTTTTAAATGTTAATTCTATTAGCGGATAACATTTATATATGTTAATATCCGTATGGGACCACCTGAACAGCCCTAGGGGGGTCAGAGTGTTTCTACAAGGCCCCCAAATCTTTTTTTTTTCTTGTAAAAAAAATGAGGTACGTGCACGGTGCGCGTACCGGTACGCGTACCGTAAGCGTACCCCGTGATTTTCCGAATTTTTTTTTTTTTTTTGGGCCTTGGGGGTTCTTTTGGGACCCCCTGACCAGGCCTAGGGGGTCAGGATGCTTCGACCCTGCCCCCTTTTTGAGTTCTACACGTTTGTTTTTCTGCTTTCCTGTGCCTCAGTCTACCGAGGCACAAGATGGCTGCCAACAGTTTCTGTTTTGGAGTGTTGACAGACATTGGCAGCCAATCAGAATGCAGCTTGCGCACTAGAGGTACGCGTACGGTACGCGTACGTGCCCGTACCGTAAGCGCACGGGTAAGCTCACGGGTAAGCTGCTATAGATATATACATTTTTTTTAACCTAAATTACTCAAAATCCACTGGAGCACATATCTTGAGACATAGCAAAGGCACATCGGGCTACCAGTCCCTACAATTTTGCCAAGTTTGGTGAAAATCCATTCAGCCGTTCGAGCTAAAAGTGCGACCGACCGCCCTATGGAAATTAACATGGGGAAAACACGTTTTGGGACCCCCCTTTTATCTCGGCCCCCGCTAGACAAATCCCTCCCAAACTTTCAGGGAAGGACCGGAGCGCCGTGAGGCAAAGTTGCTGAAAAATTCAGGCAGATTCCTCAACCGGTGCCAAAGTTATTCCCAATAGAATGTTGCGATTTCCCTATGGAAATCAATCCTAATTATATATACCTACTGGCGACCGCCAGTAGATACTGCATAGTAGTGCGTGGCTCTTGCGGGAGAACCAAGCCGCTTTAAATTCAACAACATTTTTATCCAAGGGAAAAACAAATGAGCCGCAACTCCAGCCACTGTTCCTTTTTAGACATAAGATTTATTTATCTTTCGAAAACACAGATATAAACCAATGCGTTTCGGTGCCTCCGTCTACCTTGTTCACGGTTAATTATTGCTGTGATTACACACTGTTTAAAAAACACACCCTCACCCCCAGGAAACATGTGATCTCCAAACTTCCTGGGGACAAACAGGAAGTTTGGCGATCACATGTTTCCTGGGGGTGAGGGTGTGTTTTTTAAACAGTGTGTAATCACAGCAATAATTAACCGTGAACAAGGTAGACGGAGCTACCGAAACGCGTTGGTTTATATCTGTGTTTTCGAAAGATAAATAAATCTTTTGTCTAAAAAGGAACAGTGGCTGGAGTTGCGGCTCATTCGTTTTTTCCTTGGATAAAAATGCTGTTGAATATATATATATATATATATATATTTATATATATATATATATATATATATATATTCACCAAACGTTTTGCCACACAGAGAGAAACCAACAGGTACGTGTATATCTTCGAATTTTATTCAGGCAGCTTGCTACAAACGAAGGGCACAATAAAGTTCATCCAAGTATTCCAGTTGCACCAGATGCGTTTCGGGAATAAATTCCCTTTCTCAATGGTTTCACTGCCGTCATCACCAAACAGTCTATGTTGCATCGTTTTTAAATCCAGGAACCTGCCACAGTGGGACCATGACTCTGGCATCCTGGTCCTCGTAGTGCAAACAATAATTAATTCTTAAGTGAGTCTGTTCGATGTAGCGGGATTAAAATAGTATTACCACACTGGGTTGATGACAATAAGGCTACCTTCTTTGCAGACTTTCACCGCTGTCTCGTCGAACACCACCTCCCGTATAGCAGATGAAGCCATATGGATCCATCACGGGCCCGCTCCTGCGGTGGGCTTCTCTCGCGGCTGGGCAAGCCGCTAAACATTCAGCAAAAGTTTTGCCACAGAGAGAGAAACCAACAGGTACGTGTATATCTTCAAATTTTATTCAGGCAGCTTGCTACAAACAAAGGGCACAATAAAGTTCATCCAAGTATTCCAGTTGCACCAGACGCGTTTCGGGAATAAATTCCCTTTCTCAATGGTTTCACTGCCCTTTATCACCAAACAGTCTATGTTGCATCA
Organism: Lissotriton helveticus; assembly: GCF_964261635.1. Classification (NCBI taxonomy): domain Eukaryota; kingdom Metazoa; phylum Chordata; class Amphibia; order Caudata; family Salamandridae; genus Lissotriton; species Lissotriton helveticus. The sequence continues at coordinate 1,314,786,216 of NC_136065.1, read as the reverse complement.
TTTTTAAATCCGGGAACCTGCCACAGTGGGCAAGGCCATGACTCTGGCATCCTGGTCCTCATAGTGCAAACAATAATTAATTCTCAAGTGAGTCTGTTCGATGTAGTGGGACTAAAATAGTATTACCACAGTGGGTTGATGACAATAAGGCTACCTTCTTTGCAGACTTTCACCGCTGTCTCGTCGAACACCACCTACCGTATAGCAGATGAAGCCATATGGATCCATCACGGGGATTAAATAATTTTTAAAGACTGCATTTCACCGGAATGCGCTCACTTGAGTAGTTATCCACTTGCACTACGGGGACCAGAAGGCTAATGGTAAATTGGCTCCGCCCACTGAGGCAGTCCTAAGGATATAATTGGTGTGAGTGAAGCAAGATGGTGATTGCGGGACTGTGTTGCCATTGAGAAAGGGAACTTGGATTCTCAAAACGCGTCTGGCCAAGTCAAGGACTAAAGATTGAACTTACCCGCATTTCTGTATGCCCTAGCTGCTGCCAATAAATTTGCTTTATCAACGTTCCTGTGGCCTCTCTCACATGGGTGCTCTTTGTGATTTGGATTAATAGCGGCCGTGCCTGGTCGCGAGAGGGGCCTACCGCCAAGCGGACCCGTGATGTAGCCAGTGTGGCGTCATTTACACATCGGGAGCAACGAGCGAGGCCGCAGCTTGCTAAATGGTCAGCAGAAGAAAGCTGGTGGTTCTATAACCCACTTGGGGATTTAATAATTTTTAAAGATTGCATTTCACCGGAATGCGCTCACTTGAGTAGTTATCCACTTGCACTACGGGGACCAGAATGCCATTGATAAATTGGCTCCGCCCACTGAGGCAGTCCTAAGGATATAATTGGTGTGAGTGAAGCAATATGGTGATTGCGGGACTGTGTTGCCATTGAGAAAGGGAACTTGGATTCTCGAAACGCGTCTGACCAAGTCAAGGACTCAAGATTGAACTTACCCGCACTTCTGTGTGCCCTAGCTGCTGCCAATAAATTTGCTTTTTCAACGTTCCTGTGGCCTCTCTCACATGGGTGCTCTTTGTGATTTGGATTAATAGTGGCCGTGCCCGGTCGTGAGAGGGGCCCACCGCCAAGCGGACTTGTGATGTTAGCCAGTGTGGCGTCATCTACACATCGGGAGCAACGAGCGAGGCCGCAGCTTGCAAAATGGTCAGCAGAAGAAAGCTGGTGGTTCTTCAACCCACTTGGGGATTTAATAATTTTTAAAGACTGCATTTCACCAGAATGCGCTCACTTGAGTAGTTATCCACTTGGACTACGGGGACCAGAATGCCAATGGTAAATTGACTCCGCCCACTGAGGCAGTCCTAAGGATATAATTGGTGTGGGTGAAGCAAGATGGTGATTGCGGGACTGTGTTGCCATTGATAAAGGGAACTTGGATTCTCGAAACGCATCTGGCCAAGTCAAGGTCTCAAGATTGAACTTACCCGCACTTCTGTATGCCCTAGCTGCTGCCAATAAATTTGCTTTATCAACGTTCCTTTGGCCTCTCTCACATGGGTGCTCTTTGTGATTTGGATATGTATATATGTATATATATATATATATTACCTACTGGCAGTCGCCAGTAGGTAGTTATAGTTACGACCTATTTTCCATAAAAAAATGTTTTTTGATTTGCCAATATCTTTGGATAAATCTTCTTGAAATTTTCCAAAAAACAGGTTGGACCACTCAGTTTGTGTGTCGAACGTTTTGGGGTGATTCGTCAAGCGGGGGCCGAGAAAAAAGGGGGTCTCAAAGCGCGGTTTCCCCATGTTTATTTTCAGAGGAAATTTATTACAGGCTACAGCCCGAACTGCTGAACGGAATTACGCCAAATTTGGCAAAAAGGTAAGTCTTGGCTTAGACTGCACCCTTTTTAGGTCTCCCCTAGCGTTGCAGCGTGAATGTGCTCCCACCGCTTTGCAAGGCATGCAGTACACAAAATAGTGTGGAAGCTTTGTGGAAGCTCCGCCCACTCTCTGGCCCATCTTCCTCATTGGCATAGGTTATAAATGCTGCCTTCTGATTGGCTTTAAGCGTGTTAGTATCTCCCCATGATAGCCATGTCAGTCATTTGCATCCATCCATGCCTACTGGCCCCTTCAGCGCACAGACTACTTTGTTCCCATCCCTCCTTACCCCCCCTAGTGCAGTCCCTGACTTCTTCAGGCCACCTGCCCCCTCCCCCGCACTCCGGGTCGTACTCGTAATTGTGCCTTCTCCCGCCAGGCCGCACTCCCGTTTTCAATGCAATAGAGCTCACGTAAATGCAAGTCCTATTGCATTGCTAATGCTTGTTTTAAGAGGTATGAAATTGGTAGAGTATGAAGTTTATGGAACAGCGCATTCGGGCACAGTGACTAGGGGCTTTTGTGCGTTTTCCTCTGGTTCACTGAGAAGTATTTATAACAAGGATTCGAATACATCTTGCTTGAAAGAGCTCATTATTTAAGGAAACATCACAATGTATCGATAAAAAGAGTTAGCGGCAGATGAATGGGGCCGCCGGGAGCCACGCAGGCCAGCCATTAATCACACGTGAAAGAGGTTCCTAATGAGTCACCAACTAGCAGGGGCGGGGACTGGCTCGCTTGTGAGTGGAAACGAGGGCAAGATCTTCAGCAAGGCGAAAGCAGTAAGAGCGGTGCGAAATTAGCAAAACATGATCAGAACATTTTATTAGGTTAATCAAATATGATATTAATTCGGTAAACTCGTGTGTTATTTCTGAATTGAAGACAGGCCTTTAGCGTCAGCCTAATTTGTTGCCTGTCACTTCTAGCAGCAGGACTAACTGCAGAACCTACAGGCCAGAAACTGACGAGAAACCGTATCCATTTGGACCAGCTTATTTTTAGTTGTTGAAATGTTACGAGCATGTCATGTTATGTTAATGAACAGTGCTCGTATAATGAGGGGTTCTTGGCACGACAAACATAGTCTAGAACCACCCATGGGAAAAAACCTACGCGATCAAATGGCAGAAATGGCATGAAAATAGGTTTGTCTATCTGGCAAAAAGAGCCAGGCCTTTGGCTTCTCTCTAATTTACGTAAACAGTCAATCGATCTTACATTTGCATTAAGGGAATTCCAAGTCGTAAGGTTGCTCAGCGATTGTAAGATGTTACTATAGTACAGGACAAAGCATGATGGGCGGATAAGATAGTGTAAGGCCCTTAAGAGCCAGAAAGATACTTTATCGATGGTTGATGAGGTACTCTTTTTAGTGATGGATCCTTAGCTCCGTTTTAACTTAACTTAAGCCTTGGCATAGTGGTGTTTTATCAAAATTACGAGAAAACATGGTACAGGTATGTTTAAAAAAATGATCTACACACAAAATGCAGCTGAGTCTGTTTTTGATATTGTTAATGTTGATATAAAGGGACATATTGCTCTGTGTATTGCTTATTGTTTTCTGTTTATCCCTACAGCCAGTAAATGTGGCAAATGATTACAATTACATAGGATTCAAGCTATCCTGGCTGACAAGGGGTGATACCCCCAAACCAGTGCCAGGATGAACCTTTCAGGTCCAGGGTGGACCTGGCCTGGCAGTTCGGGCTGCACTCTTTCCATGGGGAGCAGGGTCAAGACTGATTTGCATGTGGCTGGGTCCAAACTGGTATAGCATGGGGGCCAAAAAGTATGGATTTAGGCCCAGATCTGTGTACTGGGGTTGAATGTTTCACAATGGTCAGCATTCCCGTCCATCATCTTTTTCTGTTGGTATAGGATTGTAAATCCTACATTCAGTGTAATGAGAGAGTACTAATTGCCACTCCTGTTGAAAAATGTTCTGTTCAAAGAATCACCAAATGTGAACACCACTGCAGTGCTGGGTGGAGCTTGCTGGTGTTCTGCTCAAGATCCCTTTATAGCACTGCCTCATCTTCAGAAGCCCTCAGAAACATGCATTTCTCTCCACTGACATGCTTTGACTACTGGAATTACTTATATTTCACGATCAACTACTTAACAGCTCCTAGAGATTGCTGTTGGAGGCCACCGTAATGGACACTTTTTGCACAATCAAAGGACGAGCCAGATGGCATCAGTGAGTGAATGACACATATCAACATCATTGACTCAGTAGCATATGGATGGTGGCAGCTATCACAGTATGTCTCTTGCAAAGTTTATGTGTAGCAGTATCATCTCAGTAGCACTACTTGCATTGGGGCAATACCCACATATTGTCCTGCTTCCCCAGTTTTAGCCCTTGTAAAGGTATACAAGCAAAAGTGGATCTAGTCTACAAAAACAATGGTTAAAATGTCATCTAGAGCTTAACACTGTATCATCTACTTCCATGCACTATGCTAAGAGAGCATGGAAAGCAAAGCAATTTGCAGTCTAGAGTTTCTTAGGGAAAAGAGGTGTCCTGCATACCATGTTGACAGCAAAGGGCATTCAGTGGGGGCATGAAGACAGTGTTCCCTGCAGAGAACACACTCATGCTGCAGTAGCGGCCTTCCTCCGGGACTCAGCCTTATCATCTTCAGGTGAGATGTAGCATCTCTGGCAGAATCTTGTGCGATAATCTGGGTGAAGGTACTGTCCTGACAAGAGGTCAAGTGGTCATCCTTACATACTAAATATTATCAGAAGTTGTAATTCCTGACATAAGTTTAGAAATGTCTGATATGGATTATGTGCATCAAGGTGTACATCCCAAACATTTCCTTATGAATATATACTGTAAAAAATCATCAATTCAGGCTACACTATTTTAGCTATATGTCTGTATTTGTTCTAATTTAACCAGGGATGTTTCTCCATTAGGGCTCTTCTGCGCCCCTCTGAAATTCCTACACATTTACATAAAAGAATATTAAATAGATTTATTTAGAAATATGATTTTATCTCTAAACAAATCAATGTATTTAAGTCTGGGCTATCTATCCCAGGCTGCCTGCCCTGACTCGCTCTGAAGCAGGAGACGGAAGCCAGGCAGTGAATCAACCTTCTGCACTGTGACGCTCGACACAGGGCTTACCTTTCTAAGACCCTTCATTGCCATTGTGGTCTATGGTGGTATGTACTGTAGGCAAGTCACGGTTTCGGGCATTGGAGTCTGCATTCCTGCGTGATGCCAGATGTCCATCATTCACAGGCATAGATTCCACCCTTTCCCAATTTGTCACACTTAGGAGTGGATATAAGCATGTGTGATTTGGTGCCTTTTCCTCAGTGATGGTATGTGTTATAATGCTGATCTTGTGTTATGTATATTGAGCTGAGACCCCTGGTCATGCTAACCTCCCCCACTGTGACACCCTGACTGCAGGTCGATGGCCTCTTTGGAAGTGGAGCTCCTGTATTTGTTCCCCCGTGAAATTGACTCAAAAGACAAGCAGGGTTCTATTTCCCTTGCAAAGTTGATTCAAATATCCAAGTGAAGCACAAAGCGAGAAATATGTGCTTACGGTTAAGACAGTTATCTGTTGTATGGCATTCAAACTGGCCCTGTATTCATGCCCTTAACATTAATGACAAAAACATGGACTGATTTACGAACATTGAATATTAAAAATGTTAAGGTAATGCATGTCAGTGATTTAGTTCCTCTCTTATTTCACATTTTATTTAATCCTGCATTCCCCAAGAGAGTTAGCTATTTCATCATATAGTGTTTTTTTCATGCATGTCAATACTCTTGCAGAGTGCATACTTTGAGTTGTGCCAGGTGTTTATGAGGAACTTTGATTGAGTGTGCTGGTACTGAGGCTGAAGGCAAAGCAGAGTGTTGTGTCTGTCTGTGGATTGACGTCTCTGCAAAGAACACAGAACAATGGTCATGTATCCAGTTGCAACAGCAATTTTGTGTTAATGTGTGTGAATGAGGTACACATACGCCAAAGTATTTACAAGGCAAAAGCAAATTATAATAAAGTGTTTAAATATGAGTGAGTACATGTATGTTTGGGGTGGGCGAATTGAGGGAGATGCAAGGAAGTGCATTTGGAGGGGAGTGAAAAGTTGGTGATGAAGAGTAAAGAGAGGAGGTTGACAATGTGCAGATGGATGAGATATGCAGAGAAAAATGACATAAATATGGAATAACCTGCATTGAGAAGAGCATAAATGCCTCGGGGCATACAAAAGAATGGTGAAGTGTGGCATTAAGCACAAATTGCTAGTGCCATGCTTAACCATTCTTAAAGTATAGGATTGCACCGTATTTACAATGATACGGCATATCCCTGTGTTTTCCCTGGCACTGGTGCTAAACTCAGCAACCTAGCGCTAACACAGGCCCCCATGCACCATAGTGGAAGGGTGCCTGTGTTGAGGGAATGATTGTTTATGTGCAGGAAGGCGTTCCTTTCTGCACATAAACAATCACTAATGATGATATGTGTGCTGCATTGTGCAGCACACATAGAAGATGCAAATCGTAATTTTTGTATTGATTGTTTATGTGCAGGAAGGGACACCTTTCTGCACATAAATAATCATTCATGGTGATTTGCTGTTTTTATGTGTGCTGCATAAAGCATCATACATAGAAACAACAAAAACAAGCAGCAATTAAACATTTCTCCTTGTTTCGCCATGTTGAGACCAGGTTTTCCCTCATCTTAATTTTGGCACCACCCTTGTAAATAGGGGGGAGCATCCAAATCAATGGGTGTTGCAGCGAAATGCCCACAGCAGCATCCATTGCCCGCACCTTTCACGTTAAGTGGCTTAACGCCGCCTTGTAAATAATGCGACGGACTAATCGCCAACAAGAACGTCACAAAAAGTGATGTTCCTTTGTTGATTAGCCTTTGCAAATATACCCCCTAGTTCAAACTCTCCTTTCTCATCACCACACTTCCCTAAGGCTACCCACCATTACCCATAACCCCACAAACCAGATCTCCTTCTCAGTAGCAATATACGATTTTTTCTCTCGAGCTGACAGTATTGCAGGCCATATTAAGAACCCTGGTGCCCTGTGACCTGGGGCCAAGCTGGCAATAAAATTGAAACCGCACAAACCTGCTATATCATAAACTACCACTTTGCAGACCTCAGCTTGTCCTGCATGTGGCACTACTAAATGCTCTTTTGCTTGTATTGTTGAAATATGTATGTCAAATATCGCTGCAGTAATGTTGACCTATACCTTGTAAGTATATTTTGCTTATGCCTAAAAAAACAATATAAAGAATAAAAATATATAAATAAATAAAGCATACCTAACTGAAGGCCAACACTTCCACAGGCTTCAATAATATTTAATTCACAGTTTCACATTTCCAGAATTGAAACATTTTCAGAGTTAATTATTTATAACAATGCATTGTCGTTACTAATTTATCTTAAACAGCTACCAACAATACACAAAGCCAATCGTACTGACAGGTTTTAGGTGTATGTCAGTTGTTGTGTTATATATCTTGATGCAATATCATATCATAGAGAAACCAGAATACCAGTTGGGTGGCACAGTAGGGGAATCACAGAAATGTATTTTACATGTTCTATTTTAGAGAGCCCCAAATGTTTTAATTCCACTCAAAGACCTATCTCCACATACTTTTGTATGACTGATTGCCGCCAGCAGCTGTGGGTGCTTCCTAAAACCTGGTTAGAGCCAGAGCTGGACAGGGAACCATAACCGGCCCTGGCAAAGTGCTCGGCCAGCTCCCCCTCCCCATTCTGGGGGGGGGTTGGAGGTGCTCCCGTGCTCTTTGCCAGGGCCGGTTTTCGGACGATTTTGTCACATGGCCGTAACAAAAACGGCCCCCAGGGGCCCAAAACCAGCCCCCACCCGTGCGGCGCACTGGGGGAATGCCCGGTGCTAGCTACGGCCAGTCCGGCCCTGGTTAGAGCATTTTCTTCCAAGATTCATACAGTGCAAGACACTGAGCAAGCATACACTTTAAACGGCCTGAAGTTATCGCACTTTACAATTTGAACATTAAAGTAACTGTTGAACATATTAATGCAGAAAGATATGTGGATAGGAAGACTCATATGGGAAGGGACCTGGTTACCAAAGTGGTAGTAGCCAAGTCATCAATGAACAGAATCCAGAAAGAAGACATGGGCTCAATGGATTTCCATCAGAGTTCCACTATACATTCTCTAACATTCCTTACCAAGTGCTAGCCAGGGTATACAAAGAAATGCATTAGGTTAGTTTTAAGCCCAATTCCACTTGTATGGCTCCAATGACACTGTCCCGAAACTTGGTGAGAGCTCAGAATATCTTCCAAATTAAAGGCTAATTGCTCTTCTAACTTGTGAACTGAAGGTCAGTGGTCAATTGCTGACTTTATATCTTGAAACTTCCACCTCGAGAACAACGACACCAACTCCACCACCTTGATTGACAACCTCGCCAACCTCAGACTCAGACAGCTCGTCACAACACCTACCCACTCTGCCCGCCACACGCTTGACCCCATCTTCTCAGCAAGCTCCCACGTCTCTTTCAGTCACACCACCGAACTCCATTGGACCGACCATCGCTGCATCCACTTCACCTTCCGGAAACCCATCACGCACCACCTCACCCAACAGATCCCTTGCCGCTGCTGGAGCAAAGTCACTGAAGACCAGCTAACCACCACCCTTGTTCAAAGGCCAGCCGCTGACCCCACTGACCCGACACCGTTGCTCGCAACCTCAGACAGTGGATCAAAGACTGCGCCAACACTCTCGCCCTGATCAAGAAACCCTCCAACAGACACACCAGCAAGAAAGCCAGCTGGTTCACTGAGGACCTCCAGGCCTCCAAGCAAACCCGCCGGAAACTAGCAAAAAAATGGCACCGTGAACAGACACCAGACAGTTAAGCAGCCCACAAGAACACCACCCGCAGACACCATCACCTCATCAGATCCGCTAAAAGAGCATCCTTCAAAGACCGCCTAGACTACAGCGCACACAACAGCAAAGAGCTCTTCAACATCGTGAAGGAACTCTCCAACCCCAGCTCCAACACCAATGACATCCCACCTCGCAAGACCTGTGCACCTCCCTTGCCACCTTCTTCCATCGCAAGATCACAGACATCCACGACAGCTTCAACGTCATGACCGCCCCGACAGCCACTGAGACCACCATCCCCACGGCCACCAGCAGCACCAAGCCCCTGCTCTCCTGGACCAACATAAATGATGACAACACCATCAAAATCATGAACACCATCCACTCCGGATCTCCATCAGACCCATGCCCACACCACATCTTCAACAAAGCCAGCACAACCATAGCACCCCATCTCTGGAAAACCATCAATATCTCCTTCGAGACAGCGACCTTCCCGGAGAGCTGGAACCACGCCGAGATCAACGCCTTACTCAAAAAACCCAAGGCCGACCCTCAGGACCTCAAGAACTTCAGACTCATCTCTCTGCTCCCGTTCCCGGCAAAGGTCATCGAGAAGACCGTCAACAGACAACTGACCTCTACCTCGAGGAGAACAGCATTCTGGACCTGTCCCAGTCCAGGTTCCACAGCAACCAGAGCACCCAAACTGCCCTCATCGCCGACACCGATGACATCAAGTCCCTGCTGGACAATGGAGAAATGGCATCTCCCATCCTCCTAGACCTGACAGCCTCCTTTGACATGTTCTGCCACCACACACTACGAACACACCTGCACAATGCCGGGATCCAAGAGAAGTCCCTGGACTGGACCATCTCCTTCCTCTCCAGCAGAACACAGAGCGTCCGCCTTCCCCCCTTCAGCTCCGAAGCCACTGAGATCACCTGCGGCATACCCCAGGGCTCATCCCTCAGCCCAGCTCTGTTTAACATCTACATGGCACCGATGACCCACATCTCCCTACTGCACGACCTCAACATCATCTCTTACGCCAACACTCAGCTGATCCTCTCCCTCACCAAGGACCCCCTCACCGCCCAAACCAACCTCCACGAAGAAATGAAAGCCGTCGCCGAGTGGATGAAGAACAGCTGACTGAAGCTAAACTCGGACAAGACAGAGGTCCTCATCGTCGGCTCCACCCCCTCGACCTGGGACAACTGGGCCGACCGCACTGGGAACAGCACCAACACCCACCGACCACGTACGAAACCTGGGGTTCATCCTTGACTCCACCCTCTCCATGGCAAAGCAGGTCAACGCCGTCTCGTCCTCCTACATCAACACCCTCCGCATGCTCTGCAAGATCTACAGGTGGATCCCCACCGAAACGCGAAGAACGGTCACCCAGGCCCTCGCCAGCAGCAGGTTGGACTAGGGAAACGCCCTCTACGCAGGAGCCTCGGCCAAACTCCTGGAACGATTACAACGCATTCAAAACGCCTCTGCGCGCCTGATCCTCGACTTCCCTCGCCGCAGCCACATCACACCCTACCTGAGAGACCTGCACTGACTTCCCGTCAACAAGAGGATCACCTTCAAGCTCCTCACCCACGCACACAAGGCACTCCACAACACCGGACCAGCATACCTCAACAGATGACTCACCTTCTACACCCCCAACCGCCAGCTCCGCACCACCAACTTCGCCTTCGCCACCGTCCCCCACATCCGAAGAATGACCTCTGGTGGCAGATCGTTCTCCCACCTCAACGCCAAGACCTGGAACATCCTCCCCATCCTCCTACGGCAGACCCAGGACCTGCTAACCTTCAAAAGACTACTCAAGACCTGGCTATTCGAGCAGAAGCAACACCCCCCCAGGGCTTTGAGACCCTCACGGGTGAGTAGTACGCTTTACAAATGCCCTGATTGATTGATTGATTGATTGAAATGATTGATCCAGAATCCATTTATTACACTGTAACCTGTTTTATTAAAGGTTGACACAGTTGCACAAACATCAGACAGTGGATATGAACATGCATAAGGAGGTGCCAACTGAGGCTTTTTGCATAGCTAGTGAGAGGGCCATTGACTGACTCAACTGATCAAAACTACTGAGGTTTTTAGATCATTTTGGGCTCCAATGTATCTGCATTAATCTTGGGGTCATGATTTATAACAACACTAAGACACAATTCTTAACAACAAGCTTAATTTCAAAACAATTTCTTTTCAGATGTGTACTTGATAGGGTGTCCTTTGTTTTTACTTCTGTTTAATCTTGCTTTGGCGACACTTTGCAAATTGATCTGTACAATTCTTTTAAATAAAGATAATGACTCATTTCGGGATGGAACACAAATGTCTGAAATGCCTTCTTCTTCTGCTCATGCACCCTAAATCACCAATTGGTGCAGCGTTATAGCTTATTGATTAATATAAAAAAGTTCAGGCTTTCAAACTGAATGTTCAAATGTTTGAACTGTTTACCAACCCTGTTTTGTGGAATGGGATCATAACTGGTCCATTAGTCACATTAAATACTTGGGCATCAAGAGAAAGAAGAGACAAGCACATCTTGGATTGTTTAAATTAAACTTCTAGCTCTAATCAGATTGGACAGTGTTAGATGGATGTCAGCAGGTCTGAGGTTTTGGGTCAGTATTAATTTACCAAACATCCATGTGCTACTTACCCACTGTTCTCAATGCTTTTATAAATTTGCTAGTTGATTTGCAGAAAAGGAGCTGGTGGAAGTGCACTGTTACCAAAGTGTTATTTAGGGGATTTGGGATTCATGAAAAAGACAAGTCAAAAAAGGTTGTTTTAGCCTTCCCAGCTACAAGAACGGTGTATCCCTCATTAGACGAGTTGCCATTCATCTACATTAATATCTGAGATATTATGAATGAATTTGTAGTGAGCAGAGATTGAGCTGTATGTATTATTGACGCAAAGTTAGCAAGGCAACCCAATAAACGCCTCAGCATAGATTATGGATTATGGATAAGCTGATCTAATTTACCCTGCTTCTCCCTGTGGGCCCTGCCTCAACCGGATGTATAGTTTTTCTAATGGTAATATTGCTGGCATGTTAGCCATTACATCAATTTACCCTTTTTTAATAATTTCTAATGTTTCTGAAAAATCATTATTTCTCCTGGCATCCTATGTGTGACAGTGTTACTTCTGATGTGTCTAAATGAGTCATATAGAAAACGTTTTGGCACTCAGAGAATATATTTATGGGTGTTTTGATGATTCCAAAAGTCAGTCAAATGTTTCCAATAACAATTTGAAAACTTTATGAATTGATTTACCAATCACGAATTCGGATTGCTGTTAAATTTATGAATATTAATTGAGTTCATCAGATCTGTTTTTTAAATATACCGCAATAAATTAAGATATCATTAAGACCTAGCAGGTCTTCAAGTGAGACAGGGTCAGATGTCCTTCAGTGGTTTGTGGTTCTTTATTACCAGCCCAAACATAATTTGGTCATCACAGATAATGATACACTATTATACCACCTATTTGCTCATTCTAATTTTAGTATATTGTACATACTATATTGTAAGCTGGATCTTGAATTATTAAACGGAATGTTTGCAGAAAACAATGTTAAAAGCTCCAATTTAAATGTGGTTACTCATTTGCTATGCTTGCTTACTTAATGACTTATAGCTTGTTTAAACCCTGCGGGGCAGATTTACAAGCCCCTTGCGCCACGATTACGCCGCTGTTGCGTCACGCAAGGCGGCGTAAACGTGGCGCATCCCTACGAGGCATTTACACCGTGACGCATCTATGGAGATGCGTCACGGTGTAAGGCCCTGCGCCACATGAAACCTGCATCAGGTTTCATGTAGGCGTTCCGGTGCAGGGGAGGCGTTGCGTCGCAGGAACGCCCCTGAAAAGTGACTCAGTGAAATCTACAAGATTTCACTGAGTCACTTTCCCAACGCTGATGCGTCAAAACCCTGCGCCTGCTTGAAGCAGGCGTAAGGCTTGACGCACCACGTTAAAGATAGGGCAAGTCGGAAAAGTGCTGGAGTTGCGTGCCGCACGCAACACAACTTCCGCACTGCGACAACTTTACGCCCAAGATGCGACACGCATCTGTTCATTCCTGCGCCATGGTGCGCCGCATTGTAAATGCGGCGCATCATGGGTGGTGCAAGCATGAACTTGCGTGCCGTATCTTTCCTGGCGCATCTCTGCCGATTTGCAGAGATGCGTCAGGCAACGTAAATCTGCCCCTGCATGTTTTAATAATCTAAAATCACTTACCTATACCTTACTCTGAAAAATAGATCCAATGCCTCTACTTAGTCACCACGATTGAAACGACACCTATCACTCAGAAACTCATTGGCAAGGTCTACAGTATATTATCATTTTTTTAGCACAGATAAAGATGCACTATCCATACCTCTGAGTCCCTCGTGTTCCACACGATGGTATTAGTGTTGATTGTAAATTCATGTCCCTGTGGGGCTCGATTATCAAATGTTCCCACTGTCACAATTTTGTAGGACCCATTGGAAAACATTTGCCAATTCAAAATATCAAAGACAGCAGGAGGATCCCCATTTTCATCAAAGAAAATCTCGTCTCCGGAAGTAGTAGCAAAATTAACATTTCTTATATGCTGAAGGACCTAAGGATTAATAATACATTAATAATTTTTTAAATACAGGTCACAGAGGGTAAATAGATCATGAGATACAAAAAACATGCACTGGAGTCTCTGGGGAAGAAGGAAATGTACCCACAGGAATAATAATAAACGTCAATGACAAAACAAGGAGGAGTGCATGGTCAAAGCACAGGGTAGTTAATGTGCAATATAATGCATGCCTCACAAACACATGCTATTCCGGTCCTACCAATCTTCTATTGTATTTGGCGAACGAGTGTGCAATGTAACAATGATGCAGGAAACTATTCAGTTTGGTGTCGATGAAAGGCACAAAAACTGAATGCAGCCCTTCCAAAACACAATGGAGGAATTCATACTTATAAAAATGTTCTTCTTAATATCTTCATCAGAGTTAACAATATAACTGTGAAGACTGTCTGTCTAGTGCATCGAAAGACATTTATTGGTTTCCTTCAGTGGTTTGAGGGGCGATCCCTTGGGCCTCCATAACTCTCTCTTCCATCACCTTTCTCCTTCAATCTCTCTTGAATGTTTTTACTTTTTCCTCCCTATGCCTCCTATCTTTCTCCATTTTTAGCAGGAAACACATCGACCTCTACACTGTTTCTCCAACAGCCTTCAATTCTGCAATTTTTTTGGTAGTTTCCCCATCATTTTATATTTCTATCTTGATTCCTATGTCCCATTGCTCCACGTATTGCCATTCATTCCTCCTTTATGTTTTATTCTCCTGCCTCTTCTTACTTCAGCCTACTTTACTTCTTCCATCTAGGACTGCAGTAGAAAAGGGAAACAGATGATCTTTCTTTCTTTGCTCCTTTTTTGCAAAGACTCCATTTCTTCATTTACACTGATTATAAGAGGTCTCTAAATGGTTTCTACATTTATGCCAATTTGGCTATAGTGTGGCATATCAATCCGTCCACTTAATTCTATAGTAAGTGAGCCCTCTTACATAAATAGGAGCTGTCAGAAGAAGGACACGAGAGGGGGCATTTTCTCTCCTGGCCCCATTCTTTATCAGATTTGAACCTGAGGGTACGCGCCATTGAGCAGAGAGCTTGTGTGTATGAACGGCTGCATTGCACACAGCGAAGTGATTTAGACACTTAGGACCAGAGGACGTTAAAATCATCGTGCCTCCAGTTGATATATATGCCACTTGACGCTAGGACTGTCGTGTTCATATCCGTCTTGAGAAAGACCCGCCGCGACCAACAAATTGGTGCTTTACAGGGTCGAAACGTCGACATTTCCCTACAGGCCCCATAACTCCAGAACTCCATTGATTGAAAAGAAATTAAAAGAGTTCAGGAAGTCTTACACTAAAGGGAGGCCACTGTAAATTAATGAATATTGTAAATGTGTATATTGGTGTTTGAATGTATTAATTTCTGTATATATTCACATGTGATCACTATTCACTGTTTTCACTGTATTGCTCTAATTGTAGATATTGACAGTCGTCATAGAGAAAGATTTTTTTTACAAATGTGACTTATACAAAAATATATAAAAAGGATATATAGTCACGAAAAAGGCTTTTCTTCTTTCATTAAGTGTGAGAAATTACTTTTTGCTTTTTGTTTTCAGAGGGGTTTGAGTTGTTGTTGTGTGTTTTTAGTTGTTTCAAAACTAAGGTAAACTCAGAGTTCCATGACAAAGAAATTGTTGTCCGTACCCGACAGAACCAACTTTGTTTTAACCATTCTTTATCAGGGCTCTGCTCTCAGGAGGCAAAGCCTATTTATAGGTGATAAAGAAAGTGTCTTCTGCTTACTAATGACGAGGAAGGTAATGTGGCAAGTACTAATAGAATGTTCCAGATGCTGTATTTGAAGTGCCTTCTCTTTCCTTGCAGTACATGTCTCTTTAAACCTAATAACAGGTGCTTGTCCTTTTGGAGACCCTCTCAAGTTGTTTAAGGGGACCCTGCAAAAACTTCTTGCATTCAGATCAACATTTTGGTCCAGCACTCCCTGTGTCCTGCAGTAAATTGTACACTCTTAGGTTTAGGGCCAACTATACCTCTTTGAATAGAAGAGTTATTTGATAAACTCATCTTGTGTGTTTTCCCAAGAATTCATGTACAATGGTGAAAAACAATTTTGATTCAATTCAATTTTGTGTAGTTGCACAATATAACACGTGTTGCAGAAACATTCAGAAATCTACAGTTTTTTATAATAGTCTTTTTATTGTCATACGTTATTTGCTAAGGTCAGTAATTATTTGCATCATACAGAACTTTTTCACCTCTCAGTCTTCATATGGTGTATCTTAAACGATGTCTAATATATTTATTTCCAAAGTATTTTTAACAGAGATTCCTATGTAGCCTCCTGACAATTCCAATGTAATTATTACTGTGATATGTTTACAGTCTTGCATTTAACACGTGTTTCGCCCCATATATGGCTTTCAAGCCTGGGGCTTTGTCAAGGCTGTGATAGCAGAAAGAAAGGTAATGATGCAAAAACTCTGTATTATGAAGTTCTATTTAGTGATCACACTAATTGTGAAAAAACATTGCAATTAAGTGAGGCACAGAGCAAGCCTACCCCTTAGATCAAGCCTACCATTCGTGAAAGTGAGACTATAGTGTCAGTATAGTATTCGATTTCCCTTCAAAGGTGCCGTTTGTGTTAAAAGCTCTGTATTATTATTCGCTACCCCACTTTATTGTGCACTAGCATGCTATAAGTTTTGATGAATATCGAGTATTGAACAGTAGTTTCATCACTACTGTATTTGGTATAGTTGTTAGTAATACCATTATAGTTCAAATATATCCTGCACAATATTTTTAAGACAGCTTATTCAAGTAACAACAGTTATAAGTAACCTTAGGTTTTCATACAATTCCATCTTTGGGATGAAGTGAGATCTGTATCTCAAGAGAAGTGGGATATAATCTTTCATAAGTAAGTGAAATAAGGCGAATTAAGTATGATACGAAAAATGTTTAAAAAAGGAATATGTAGTCAGTCTAGAAGTAATTTTAGAGTGTTCTAAGAAGAATCACTCCATAATGTAAATACTCCATTGGACTGTATGCGTCCATGATGTTTGCAGATCTAGGTAAACAAGGCAGCTATTGGTATGTGGTCTGGTTACCCGTTCTGGAAATGTGTAAAACGACAGACAACTTGAAGTGTGTTCGCCATCAAATAGAAGTATTAGTAGCAACCTGCAATGGTTCCCATCGCATGCTAATGACTTATTGCTTGCAATTTGGTGGATTGATTGATTCCATATTATGCATGTTTCCTTTATGAAACGCAGTTTAGCAATATATAGCATTTTGAACGGTCTCTTTGGCCATGTTATTCAGGTTTTAGTATCAGCAGACTGGTTCTCTCTTTTTCTTTTGTAAATTTTTAGGTCTCGCTGAGCCAGCTCGCATGTGCTGCTAGAGATACATTTAGTAAGGGGGTTTTCAGAGTGCTACCACTGGCATGGCGGGCATAGAGCTACAGTGCCCGAGGCGTGCACGCGCGCAAAGCAGCCATATGGCTTTACAGCTACTGCTCGCATCGCACTCCCTCCTCCCTTCTCTCCCTCCCTTTTCGTCAGCTTTAATCAGGCACCTCTGCTGCTGGCATTCCCCTCTCCCTTCTCACCCATTCCTTCTTGTCACCTCGGCGTGCACTCACCCCTCCTTTCTCCGCTTTCAGTCGCTCAATGCTTGTTCATCATTGTCATAAAGGTAATTGGCAGCAAGTTGTTTTCACAATGTGCATGATTTCCAGCGTGTCTCATTTTCAAAGACTTTCCATCAACCAAAGCAATATCTGTGCCCCCATGTTTGATATTTCCATGACTTCAGATTTTCTTATTATGACTACAAAAATAGCGTCCCTCTTGCAACCATTTAGCTGCCTAACCTGAGGGACGCTGACAATTTTAAAGGCATCACTGCCTCTCCTGTGTTCAACCTTGATGGAAAATTACAATATAAAGCATGCATTACTTAGAATATTTTCACAGTGGCTCCTCAGAAGGAACAAGCGTGCCTGTCCTCATCTGTGCAATAGATAAAGAATTATGTGCACTAATGATGGAAGAGAAAGGGAGGGTTGCTATTGTCCGGTCGGCAAAAAAGATCATAGACAACACTGGCAGAGGGAATGGTTATAGACATAGTCATGGAGGACAGGACATTTCACCTGATTGCAGAGTCCCCCGAAGATGCAAAGTCGTGGTTGCAGTTGGTCTCATGTTCTCTACATGGGGGGGGGGGGGGGGGCTCGCCAAGCAGCTGTTGTTCAGTTTTTCAGTTTATGCCACTGCCCACCCTACAAGGAATGCCCTTCCACCCTACACATTTCTGTTTTCACGGGTCTCCAGCTTTACTAATGCTTTCTCGCTTCTATTACTCTATGTTTCCGTCTCTGGTCTTTTTAAATGCTCTTCCTGTTTTCAAATCCATCACTTTCGTTGTGCCATTGTTCTTTGCGTTCTTAACGCCTTCGATTCAATACATCTTCAAACGTCACTACGTAGTCTTCCTTTACCCACCTCTGCTGTCATGTTGAGATCTCCAGAGCAGGCCTGCTCCTCATAGGAACGATGCCGCCTCTTGTAATGTGGTTGTTACATTTTAGAAATGTGAATGTTTCCCTTTTAATTATCGTCGGTGGTCTGCATGATAATCTTAGAACTATCACTTTAACATAACTGTCATGCAAAGAGTTGGGAGCTCTGGGGACTCGAGGTACACTTCGCAAAAAGCTCCATTGGAAAACAGACTACATTTGAAACAGTCTCAGCAGAGGAGCAAGTGACTGAATGGGCGTCTCCAGAAGCAGGCCTGCTCCTCAAAGGAAAGATGCCGCCTCTTGTAATGTGGTTGTTACATTTTAGAAATGTTAATGTTTCCCTTTTAATTATTGTCGTTGGCCTGCATGATAATCTTAGAACTCTCACTATAACATAACTGTCATGCAAAGAGTTGGGAGCTCTGGGGACTCGAGGTACACTTCGCAAAAAGCTCCATTGGAAAACAGACTAAATTTGAAACAGTCTCAGCAGAGGAGCAAGTGACTGAATGGGCACAGAGCGCAGCAATCCCCATGGAATTGTGTTTTTTTGGAGGGGGCTAAACACACGGGCTAATTATATGCAAACCCTGTGCTTGTATAAACGCCCAAAGGAAGCAGCTGGTACGTCATTAAAATAACAGCCATGTTGAAGTGGTGCAGATCCTGACGTCTTGGGACAAGCACATAAACACTCATCACCAGCCTGTATTGCGGTAACCTTTGAACTCTCACTTTAACATGACGGTCATGCTAAGAACTGGGAGCTTTGGGGTCTCGAGGTGCACTTCACAAAAAATCACATTGGAAAACAGACTACATTTCCACAGTCTTAGCAAAGAGGCCAGTGACTAAAGGAGCACAGAGCGCAGCTACCCCCCCTCCCCCCTCCATTATTCCCATAAGGCAGGTCCTTCAAGTGCCATCATCACGGCCTGGGGAGCTCCTACTCACATAAATTACCAAGTTGTTGTCACCAAGCTTCACAGGAACCAGACCAGCGACGCCATATGAACACCAGGCAGCCACAGCACATCTCCTAGTCTTTTCCTATCATTTTTTTATCCCGTCTGTGGTTTGTTCCTCAAATGCTTCCTTTCAATATGCCCAAATCTTTTCACACAACTTAAAGCACTTTCTATAACATCCTCCTGTCTCCTGTACCATTTCTCTTCACTCAAACACCTACTTCCCCTTAAACTCTCCATTTTATTTTAAACAAAAACTCTCCAGTTCTCCTTTCTTGTTTGTTTGTTCTTATTCCTGCGACCCCCTTATGTTACAAATCCTTTTAATACGACACAAAGCATCCACCACGGCATAATATCATCGCTTATAGGACACTTTTGGATTAGGCTACAAACAGGGCCGTTACGCCAAACTTTTAAATTTAGCTGCAAGCAGGGCCGTAATATTATGGCCTCGAGGTGGCACATGTCCAGTACATTGGTAAAACAAATACACTACAACAATACATCCTTTTCTCATGTTAATACCTACTGCCACCAGACAAAGTAGGCCTCACAATCTTACGCTCGCTCAAATCAAATCAAATCAAATCAAACAAATTTGTAAAGCGCGCTACTCTCCCGCTAGGGTCTGAAGGCACGGGGGGGGGGGGGTAGCTACTGCTCGAACAGCCAGGTATTGAGTTGGTTCCTGAAGGAGAGATGGTCCTGGGTCAGTCGTAGGTGGGTGGGGATGGAGTTCCACGTCTTGGCCGCCAGGTGGGAGAAGGATCTTCCTCCGGCGGTGGATTTGCGAATTCGTGGGATGGCGGCGAGGGCTAGGCTGGCAGATCGGAGCTTGCGGTGGGTGTGTAGAATGTGAGGCGGCTGTTGAGGTATTTCGGGCCCATGTCGTGGAGATCCTTGTGTGCGTGGGTGAGGAGTCTGAACGTGATCCTCTTGCTGACGGGGAGCCAGTGCAGGTCTTTCAGATGGGCAGAGATGTGGCTGCGACTAGGGATGTCCAAGATGAGTCGTGCAGAAGCGTTCTGTATGCGCTGGAGTCTTTTCTAGAGTTTGGCTATGGTTCCAGCGTAGAGGCTGTTCCCGTAGTCCAGTCGACTGGTGACGAGGGCCTGGGTGACCGTCTTCCTGGTTTCGGTGGGGATCCAACGGAAGATCTTTCGGAGCATCCGCAGGGTGTTGAAGCAGGATGATGAGACAGCGTTGACTTGTTTGGTCATCGTGAGGGAGGAGTCCAGGATGAAGCCCAGGTTGCGTGCATGGTCCGTTGGCTAGGGTGCGGTGCCCAGGGCGGTTGGCCACTAGGAGTCGTCCCAGGCAGAAGGGGATGGTCCCTGGATGAGGACTTCCGTCTTGTCTGAGTTCAGTGTTAGACGGCTGAGCTTCATCCATTCCACTAAGTCTTTCATTCCTTCGTGGAGGCTGGCTCTGGCGGTGGTGGGTTCGTTGGTGAGGGAGAGGATCAGCTGGGTGTCGTCGGCGTAGGAGATGATGTTGAGGTTGTGTTGGCGTGCGATGGCTACGAGCGGGCTCATGTAGATGTTGAAGAGGGTGGGGCTGAGTGAGGATCCTTGCGGAACTCCGCAGATGACTTCGGTGGCCGCGGATCGGAACGGGGGAGGCAGACTCTTTGGATTCTTCCGGTGAGGAACGAGGCGATCCACTCCAGGGCCGCTTCTTGGATTCCGGTGTTGCTGAGGAGCTGTATTAGGGTGCGGTGGCATACGGTGTCGAAGGCTGCTGAGAGGTTTAGGAGGATGAGGGCAGCAGTTTCCCCGTTGTCGAGCAAGGACCTGATGTCGTCGGTAGCTGCGATGAGAGCGCTCTCGGTGCTGTGGTTTGCTCGGAAGCTGGACTGTGAGGGATCGAGGGATCCGTTTGTCTCAAGGAAGGCGAAGAGTTGTTTGTTGACGGTCTTCTCGATGACTTTGTCTGGAAAAGGGAGGAGCGAGATGGGGCGGAAGTTCTTGAGGTCCGTGGGGTCCGCGGTGGGTTTCTTCAGGAGGGCGCTGAGCTCGGCATGTTTCCAGCTCTCCGGGAAGGTGGCGGATGCGAAGTAGCTGTTGATGATGTTCCGGAGATGGGGTGCGATGATGGAGTCGGCTTTGTTGAAGATGTGGTGTGGGCAGGGGTCAGTTGGGGAGCCGGAGTGGATGGTGTTCATCAGGCTCTTACATTGTACATCTGGGGCTGGGATAAAGTATCAGAACATGATTGTTTTATGTTTATGTTTAAATGCTTGTAAAGCGCTCAAATGCCGAAGCTTCTTGGCGCTGAGGTGTGAGGGTAATAGAGGGGATAAGAGCGTAGCCTAAATGGTTGTAAAAAGACAAGTTTTTAGGTTCTTCCTGAATCACTGAAGGTTAGGCTGCTCTCTTAGGAGCAAAGGCAATTTGTTCCAGTGTTCCAGAGCTTGGCTGCGCAGTGTGTTATAGCTCGGCCCCCATCTGGCTCGTTTGAACTTCACGGTTTCTATGAAACCTTGACTGGCCGATCTGAGGGCACGTGGGGGTCGTATAGTGTGAACAGTTTTTGGAGGTCCATCGTGCTCCCCTATTTATCTCCTTATGTACCAAGGTTAGAGATTTGAATGCAATGCGCTGTTTAATGGGCAGCCAGTGGAGTGATCTAATTCCGGCGGAGGTTGGCTGTCCTCTGTGCAACCCCAGGAGTCTGGCTGCCGCATTTTGCAAGGACTGCAATTTTTGCAGTTGGAATTTATCAATTCCTAAAAACAGTGCATTCGAATAGTCCAACTTTGACATAAATAGAGCTACCATCACTGTTTTTTTTAAGTTCTTGAGGTATGAATGGAAAGATTTTTCTCAGAGTTTTTAGGAGAAAACATGAGGAAATGAGACTATTCATCTGCGCGCCAAAATTCAATTTGTTATCGAAAATGATCCCTAAATTTCTGACCTTTTCGACAGGACGAGGACATTCTCTGGCCTCAGATGGCCACCAGGCCGGGTTTCATAGGGGTTTGCCCTGGCCCAAACTCCATCACCTCTGTCTTCTCTGTGTTGATTTTCAGATAGCTCTGGCAAATCCAGGTCATGATGTTGGTGAGGCATGCGTGAAATATAATAGCTGTGGTCTCTGGCTGGTTAGTAATGGAAATAATGTATGTAATGAATGCAGGGGATATTAGAGAAACAATTGTGTGACCAACAGTATGGTGATAGAAGTTACTTTTGAGATCTAAAATAGTCCCTCATACATTGCAATGTAATCTATGGGAGGCGGAATGATACACCACGAGCGCTTGATATCATCGTGATCTTTTCTGAAGGGGCGTTTGACAGGAAGTTTTACCCCCACTTTTTGATTGAACTCATTTGCAGGGAGTGTCCACCTTATAAATCCAATAAATAGGAAGTGTCACGTTTCATGTTCTTTTTTTTCTTTTTTTTTCTAGTTTTTCGTGTTTTCAAAACCAAACAATATACCCTAGAAGGAAGCAGCTAGTATGTCATTTAAATAACAGCCATTTTGAAGTGGTAGTCAGCCTTTCCTGCCTAGGCAGCTGAGTTCTTCCTGCCAGAAAAGCCTACTTGTTTTAGATCTCGCCTGACCCAGCGCATGCGCTGGAAGGCGAGACAGTTAGTGAGGGTTCAAAAAATGCTACCATGGCCAGCCTAGAGCTACAGTGCATGTACATGGGTGCGCGCTTAGGAGCAGAGGCGCCAAATGGCAAACCTCGTCATGCTCATTAAGCGCCCACGATCACTTTCACTTTTGCCCGCGATCACTTTCGCAGCGCCCCTTTGATGTTCTCGTTCAAAGAACATCAAACATCAAAGAACATGTTGTGTTAATGCTTTGTTGCTGCCCTTTTCACTTACGTGTTTCTCTTTCCACAAACTCGATGTTTGTGTTCTTTTATTTTGAGATGCTTTTAGTATTACTGTCACACACACACAAAACCAGACACACAACCACAACCACATGCCCAACCACACCTACGACCACACATACAATCACACACACACAACCACACACACAAACACACACACCCACACAACCACACACACACAACCACACACACAAAACCACACACACACAACCACACACATACACACAACCACACACACAACCACACACACAGCCACACACAACAACCACACACACAAACACACACACACAACCACACACACAACCACACACACACAACCACACACACAACCACACACACAACCCCACAAACAACCACACACACAATCACACACACAACCACACACACACAAACACACCCAACCACACACACATAAACACACACAGCCACACACACAACCACACACAAACACACACACAACTACACACACAACCACACACATAGCCACACACAACCACACACACAACCACAACCACACACAACTACACACACAACCACACACAACCACACACACAACCACACACACAACCACAAGCACACACAACCACAAACACAACACCCACAAACACAACACCCACAACCACACACACAACCAAACACACACAACCACACACACACAACCACACACACAATCACACAAACCCACAACCATACACACAACCACACACACAACCACACACAGAACCACACATACAACCACACACACAACCACACACAACCACACACAACTACACACACACAACCACACACACACAACCACACACATAACCACACACACAACCACAACCACACATATAACCACACCGTCAGTGCACACTTTCATCAGGCACAGACACCATCAGTCGTCAGTGCACGCTTTCATCGGGCACAAACACCACCATCCATCAGTGCACGCTTTCACCAGGCACAAACACCACCAGCTGTAAGTGCACGCTTCCACTAGGCACACACCACCAGACGTCATTGCACGCTTTCACCAGGCACACACACACCACCAGCCGTCAGTGCACGCTTTTGCCAGGCACACACACTACCAGCTGTCGGTGCACGCTTTCACCAGGCACATACACACCACCAGCCGTCAGTGCACACTTTCACCAGGCACACACACCACCAGCTGTCAGTGCATGCTTCCACCAGGCACACACACAACCACCCATCAGTGCACAATTTCTACAGGCACACACACCACCAGCCATCAGTGCACACATCAATTGTTAACACATCCACAATTAACTATTGTAGCAATCGCAGTATGGCGCACTTTACTTTTAAAAATCCTCCACTTTTTGATTAAACTCATTTGCAGGGAGTGTCCACCTTATAAATCCAATAAACAGGAAGTTTCACGTTTCATGTTCTTTTTTTAATTTTTTTTCTAGTTTTTCGTGTTTTCAAAACCAAACAATATACCCTAGAAGGAAGGAGCTAGTACGTCATTTAAATAACAGCCATTTTGAAGTGGTAGTGAGCCTTTCCTGCCTAGGCAGCTGAGTTCTTCCTGCCAGAAAAGCCTACTTGTTTTAGATCTCGCCTGACCCAGCGCATGCACTGCAAGGCGAGACAGTTAGTGAGGGCTCAAAAAATGCTACCATGGCCAGCCTAGAGCTACAGTGCATGTGCATGGGTGCGCGCTTAGGAGCAGAGGCGCCAAATGGCAAACCTCGTCAAACATCAAAGAACATAATGTGTTAATGCTTTGTTGCTGCCCTTTTCACTTACGTGCTTCTCTTTCCACAAACTCGATGTTTGAGTTCTTTTATTTTGAGATGCTTTTAGTATTACTGTCACACACACACAAAACCACACACACAACCACAACCACATGCCCAACCACACACACGACCACACACACAATCACACACACACAACCACACACACAACCACACATAAAACCACACACAACCACACACACACACAACCACACACACACAACCACACACACACACAACCACACACATACACACAACCACACACACAACCACACATACAGCCACACACAACAACCACACACACACACACACACAACCACACACACAACCACACACACAACCACACAAACAACCACACACACAATCACACACACAACCACACACACACAACCACACCCAACCACACACACAAACACACCCAACCACACACACATAAACACACACAGCCACACACACAACCACACACACAAACACACACACAACTACACACACAGCCACACACAACCACACACAACTACACACACAACCACACACAACCACACACACAACCACACACACAAGCACACACAACCACAAAAACAACACCCACAAACACAACACCCACAACCACACACACAACCAAACACACACAACCACACACACAACCACACACACAATCACACAAACCCACAACCATACACACAACCACACACAACCACACACAGAACCACACATACAACCACACACACAACCACACACAACTACACACACACAACCACACACACAACCACACACATAACCACGCACACAACCACACATATAACCACACACACAACCACACACACAACCACACCGTCAGTGCACACTTTCATCAGGCACAGACACCATCAGTCGTCAGTGCACACTTTCACCGGGCACAAACACCACCATCCATCAGTGCACGCTTTCACCAGGCACAAACACCACCAGCTGTAAGTGCACGCTTCCACCAGGCACACACCACCAGACGTCATTGCACGCTTTCACCAGGCACACACACACCACCAGCCGCCAGTGCACGCTTTTGCCAGGCACACACACACCACCAGCTGTCAGTGCACGCTTTCACCAGGCACATACACACCACCAGCCGTCAGTGCACACTTTCACCAGGCACACACACCACCAGCTTTCAGTGCATGCTTCCACCAGGCACACACACAACCACCCATCAGTGCACAATTTCTACAGGCAAGGGACCCTGTCGGCAGCCTTCCCCGTTTGCAGAGGGGTAAGGCAGGGTTGTGTGTTAGCACCGACCCTGTTTTGCCTCTTTGTAAACGGGGTGATTGACTGCCTGAATAGGGTCCCAAATAGGGACGCTCCTAGGCTGGCGGGAACAGGTATCTCTGCGATCATGTTCGCAGATGATACCTTGTTGCTCGCAAAGACACCAATGGGTATACAGAGAGTCCTGGACGCCTTTGTTGCCTTCTGCCATGACAGGGGCCTGGAAATAAACAAATCTAAAACAAAGTACATGATTTTCAACCCACCGAGAACGTCTCGTCCTAACCCTATTATAGAAGGTGTCCGCTTGGAGAGAGTCTCAACATTTGAGTACCTGGGCCTTACTCTTAACGAGGAAATGACCTGGGCACACCACCAGACCAAATCCCAACTAAAGCTCTCCCAAAAAATAGGTGGGATTTTTAAACTCCTTAAACAAACCACCTTTAAACCAGTATCTCCTCCTCTTGAAATTTTTAAGCTGCAGGCACGGGGTGCGGTGATCTACGGGGGCGAGTTATGGGCACACTGCTGCCACCCAGACATTATCACCACCGAAAACAGGTTTATTAGGCAGCTGCTATCTCTACCACCTGGCACACCCCTTCTCCCCATTAGATTAGATTTGGGCCTTAGATCAATAAAGGAGGAACTAGGACTAAAACCTCTTGCCTTTTGGAGACGACTATGGGCGACTCCCGAATTGGCCAGTTATAGGAGTGAATTGACTGAACTCCTACAGCTGCCAAACATATGGAATATCCCATGGTTCAAACATATTAGGCAAGAGTTCAACAGATTGGGTTATCCCCAAGTTTGGAGGAACCCCACAGAAGCGTGTAGTGGGCTACCCCGGCGGGAATTGGTGAAAAAATATTACCATAAAAATGTGTCTGATTGTCAATCTAACCCCAAAACAGGGCCATTAACTATGTCATTTCTCGACCAAAAGGATAACTACAAATTTGAGCCTGTCTTGGACATAATTAGCCCAAGCGCATATAGGAAGCTATACCTCCTATGGAGATATGACTCCCTACCGCTCAGAGGTCTAACAACACGATGGTACCATGACGCCCCTGCAAACTGCCCAGTGTGCGATGCTGAAATAGAGTCGGACGTACACATGGTCTTCTTCTGCCCCTCCTACATGACTCCTAGAAAGAAGTGGATAATTCCCATCTGCAAAAATCTGGGCATCAGGCACCACCACCAATCATATATAATATTAAAAACTGACCTGTCGCCATGTATTGTTTTTGGGGTTACGAAATTTCTGGCTTCAATGTGGAATATCAGGAGGAAAAGTCTGGAATAATGAATTACTATGAACGGTGTAACCTGGTAGGGGGTAACGGGTTTATGTTGTATTAAAGGGGTAGTTTACGGGACACGCCCGTTTCAGGATGTTGGAAAATATGTGTCTTATTTCCTTTTTTAAACTTTTCATAGTAACTGATGTTTTAATATTTTTAAAGCTGTATTTTATTGTGCTTTTTTTATGACATTCATATGTCGAAATAAAGATAATAAAAAAAAAATAATAATAATTTCTACAGGCACACACACCACCAGCCATCAGTGCACACATCAATTGTTAACACATCCACAGGTAACTATGTAGCAATCGCAGTATGGCGCACTTTACTTTTGAAAATATTAATCTAAAGCGCAGCATGCCACCATTGCTAGAAAAATAAATACACATTTTTTGGGCCTACAATTTATAGACTTTTGTTGCAATTAGTGTTGCTATATTTAGCAATGCCAATAGCTCAAACTTAATTAATGCGAGACCTATTGCATTGCAAATGCTTGTTAATTATGAGATTCTATTAACAACATATGAGCCACACCATTCACTATTAAAGCACTCCCTTTAATTTCATTTTTATTTATCTTCACATCATTTGATTTGTTTCTTATTGTTATTTTTAACAAGCACAGAACTGGTTGTAGAATACATTGAGATTTTCCTTATTTTGTTTATATTGGTGAACATACTTCAGGTTGTCTGCCGTTTTTAACATTTCCGGCCTTATGAGCTGCACATTTGTGTATAGCGGGCATGATATGGGCTTTCAAATTCATAACGTCTAGTTGTGTTTTCAAACTTTTTTCGGTATGACACTGGCACGGTGATGGTTTTCAATGAAGCGTTTGTTCATCATGTGGTGTGCTTCACATCTTTATCCTCTTAAGGGCTAGTATCTAATTTCCTGAAACACACTAGCATGTGCTGAGTTGATAAAGGGGTTTCCACTATCATTTTAATGTTAAGTCTATTATTGCTCTGATTACAGTTACTCCTGATGAAGGGTCTGTTGTACCCGTAATGCATTGGGTTTTTTGATATGAGATGCCTTTGAAGAGATTTGAGCTTCAGAAAAGGATGCATAGTGGTCCATAAATTATGAGCACTATCAAAGTTTATGTATGTCTGCATCTGGATTACAAATGAAACACTCATATATAGAATTAAAGGATTCAACAGTTCTTGGGACTAGAGTATCTCAATCATAGACATATTTTTAAGCATAAGGGCTGTGTTAAGTACTGTGTCTTGGGACTGGTCAGGTTAGCAGTGGTAAAGTGTACAGAGACCTAACGCCAACAAAAATGAATTGAAAAAACAGGGAGAGGTGGGAGGGGGTGAAGGCAAAAGGGTTAAGGGAAGAGCACACCAATGTTGTCAGGTCTAGCCATGAGCATTAGGATCTGCATGTAATCTCCATAGGACAAAATGTTGAAAACAAAACATGTGATAAGTACATATAGCAGGACTGTTATCCTAAGCACTCTGTTTCTGTGGAGTTTATCCGTTTTTATAATTCTAGAGGTTGGTGCCTCAGTCGTCGCACGTAGTCAAAAAACGTGCCTAGTATAACAAGTGAATGTGGAGGTTAGAGAACTAGCCTCAAGACTTGGCGCCAAATTTACAACGAAAAACAACGTTTTCTTATTGATTTACTTCAGTTTATTTAATTGATTTATGTTCTTTTGGAAACGAATTTTCTGGTGAGATAATCCATGATGTTTATAACAGACATAATATCCATCTTATGTCATGCATACAATCAATGTATAATCCATTTTTCAATACACCCAATGCATTTCGGGTCAAACAAACAAACGTGACCCTTCGTCAGGGGTCTGTAAAGGAAAATCAGACAGGACCAGATTAGTCACTCTCTATCGTGTAAAACAACACAATATTCTCTGTTAGTCAACATCACATTGCTATGTCTCATATCGACTTTAAACTGGATCTGTGGATTGTGTTACAATCTACTCAATAACTCATGGTAATCAGGACTGGATAAGCATATAAACAGAATAGTCAATCACATTAAACTGCTAAACTCAATCTTCATGGCATATTTCATCGTTACATTGAGTTCGAAGACTTACGTGAAATGGGACGCGAAGCGCGTCTCGGAAGGATTCTGAATGAAATTGACCGCGAAGGATCAACAGTCCTAATAGGCCGAAAGCTCGGTCACGTGCCCGCGGCCGCATCCAATCGTGATGCGGCAAGCAGGACACGTGAAATGAGTCGAATGGCTTCAAAACAAAGCGGATCACGGAAACGAAGCTACGTGATGTTCTATGTTAACAATAACACTCGAAATAACTGCAGTATAGTTTAAATGAAATACCAATAGAATGAAGAGTAAAAGATTACATTGCTGAGTGAAACTGAACATAAAGTGAAAGAAATATAGTCAACATTGAAGATATACGTTACCACTTGAATACTGGGCACAGTATGTTGCAAAAGACAATGCATCAAAATCAGTCCAATTATAGAACCCAAGAATGTTCAATCCTGTCATTCAACCCCAATGGGTGTGCAGAGTTCAGTCTTTTTATCCAATAGTATTCCGCTCTCAGTCGTTGTTTTATTGGATCCATGTCGGGGCGCTGTTGAATTACCTCGATCACCGTGAATTTTAATTGAGAAATTTGGTGATTCATCTCTTTCCAGTGTATTGCCACAGCTGATTTGAGGTTATTGAGTCTGATGTTGCTCTTGTGTTCCGTAATGCGGATCTTGACCTTGCGCTCAGTTTGACCTATGTATATTTTGCCACAAGGACATTTTATAAGATACACACAATTGGCAGTGTCACACGTGCTTGAATGTTGTAATTCTATTGGAAAGCCTTTGGTAGGATGCATTAGCGTTTTTCCACACATAACGTTGTTGCAATGGGTGCAGTTAAAACACTTGGACATTCCTTTCCACGTTTTAATCTCCTTAGGCGGAGTATTCAAAAGTTCCTTCAAGTTTTTCGATCTTTGGTAGGCGAAAGTGATGTGTTCACTATATAATCCCTTCAAATCTGGTTCTGTTTGGATCAAATGCCAGTGTTTTCTGATGATTTTTTTGATTTTCTCAGAGTCCGAAGAGTATTTTAAAACACACACTGTTTTTGGTTCAATTTGTTTGGTTTTAGGTGTCAACAAGTCAGTTCTTTTGAGTTTGTCTACTTTCATTATGGCTTGTTTGAGGACATCATCTGGGTACCCTCTTTGTTTGTACTTGAACGTTTGATCTTTGATCGCGTTTGGAACTTCTTCTTCAACTGATATGATTCTTTTGAGTCTTATGTATTGCGATAGTGGCAGATGTTTTTTTAAGGCTTCGGGGTGGAAGCTCTGGAAAGATAGGCAGGCGTTTCTATCAGTGGATTTCCGAAACACTCTAGTTGTAATCTCATTCTGATTGAGTGTTATGTGTACATCCAAGAAAGATATACTTTCGTTTGAGATGGTGTGTGTGAACTTGATCCTTTCGTTGTGACTGTTCAGATTCTTAATGTTGTTTTCCAAGTTCTCTCTAGATCCGCTCCATATCCACTGATAGAAACGCCTGCCTATCTTTCCAGAGCTTCCACCCCGAAGCCTTAAAAAAACATCTGCCACTATCGCAATACATAAGACTCAAAAGAATCATATCAGTTGAAGAAGAAGTTCCAAACGCGATCAAAGATCAAACGTTCAAGTACAAACAAAGAGGGTACCCAGATGATGTCCTCAAACAAGCCATAATGAAAGTAGACAAACTCAAAAGAACTGACTTGTTGACACCTAAAACCAAACAAATTGAACCAAAAACAGTGTGTGTTTTAAAATACTCTTCGGACTCTGAGAAAATCAAAAAAATCATCAGAAAACACTGGCATTTGATCCAAACAGAACCAGATTTGAAGGGATTATATAGTGAACACATCACTTTCGCCTACCAAAGATCGAAAAACTTGAAGGAACTTTTGAATACTCCGCCTAAGGAGATTAAAACGTGGAAAGGAATGTCCAAGTGTTTTAACTGCACCCATTGCAACAACGTTATGTGTGGAAAAACGCTAATGCATCCTACCAAAGGCTTTCCAATAGAATTACAACATTCAAGCACGTGTGACACTGCCAATTGTGTGTATCTTATAAAATGTCCTTGTGGCAAAATATACATAGGTCAAACTGAGCGCAAGGTCAAGATCCGCATTACGGAACACAAGAGCAACATCAGACTCAATAACCTCAAATCAGCTGTGGCAATACACTGGAAAGAGATGAATCACCAAATTTCTCAATTAAAATTCACGGTGATCGAGGTAATTCAACAGCGCCCCGACATGGATCCAATAAAACAACGACTGAGAGCGGAATACTATTGGATAAAAAGACTGAACTCTGCACACCCATTGGGGTTGAATGACAGGATTGAACATTCTTGGGTTCTATAATTGGACTGATTTTGATGCATTGTCTTTTGCAACATACTGTGCCCAGTATTCAAGTGGTAACGTATATCTTCAATGTTGACTATATTTCTTTCACTTTATGTTCAGTTTCACTCAGCAATGTAATCTTTTACTCTTCATTCTATTGGTATTTCATTTAAACTATACTGCAGTTATTTCGAGTGTTATTGTTAACATAGAACATCACGTAGCTTCGTTTCCGTGATCCGCTTTGTTTTGAAGCCATTCGACTCATTTCACGTGTCCTGCTTGCCGCATCACGATTGGATGCGGCCGCGGGCACGTGACCGAGCTTTCGGCCTATTAGGACTGTTGATCCTTCGCGGTCAATTTCATTCAGAATCCTTCCGAGACGCGCTTCGCGTCCCATTTCACGTAAGTCTTCGAACTCAATGTAACGATGAAATATGCCATGAAGATTGAGTTTAGCAGTTTAATGTGATTGACTATTCTGTTTATATGCTTATCCAGTCCTGATTACCATGAGTTATTGAGTAGATTGTAACACAATCCACAGATCACTTTTAAAGTCGATATGAGACATAGCAATGTGATGTTGACTAACAGAGAATATTGTGTTGTTTTACACGATAGAGAGTGACTAATCTGGTCCTGTCTGATTTTCCTTTACAGACCCCTGACGAAGGGTCACGTTTGTTTGTTTGACCCGAAATGCATTGGGTGTATTGAAAAATGGATTATACATTGATTGTATGCATGACATAAGATGGATATTATGTCTGTTATAAACATCATGGATTATCTCACCAGAAAATTCGTTTCCAAAAGAACATAAATCAATTAAATAAACTGAAGTAAATCAATAAGAAAACGTTGTTTTTCGTTGTAAATTTGGCGCCAAGTCTTGAGGCTAGTTCTCTAACCTCCACATTCACTTATAAGTACATATAGCTCATCAATATAAATGTTATATAGCACTGGGAAAAGTGGCAACGCTTGTGGTACTCTGCACATAGATGCAAAGGTTTGTGACTGAAATGCTCTCCATGAGAGGAAGCGGTACAAAAGGGGGTGGTGAAATAGGGGGTGGTGAAAAAGGGGGTGGTGGTGATGGACGGAGCATCTGAATCAATCAAACACTCACACCCAGTCAAAAGATCTGGGTTTAATCCATTACCGTTCTTTAGCCCACTCTGCCACCCCAGTTCAGACATGGCTATATGCAAATCAGTCTGACCCTGTGCCTCATGGGAACAGTCCAGCCTGAACTGCCAAGCCATGTCTTCCCTGGACCGGAAACAAGCTTCTGAGGACCGGTTTCTGGCATTCCAGCCGTCTTAAGCCCGGCTTGCTTGAATCCAGTGGCAAAGTGAGCAAGGGACTCACGTCTGAGCATACCCTGCCACACTTATGGAGGCCAAAAGCGGTACAAAAGGGGGTGGTGATGGACGGAGCATCTGAATCAATCAAACACTCACAACCAGTCCAAAGATCTGGGTTTAATCCATCACCGTTCTTTAGCCAACTCTGCCACCCCAGTTCAGACATGGCTATATGCAAATCAGTCTGACCCTGTGCCTCATGGGAACAGTCCAGCCCGAACTGCCAAGCCATGTCTGCCCTGGACCGGAAACAAGCTTCCGAGGACCGGTTTCTGGCATTCCAGCCGTCTTCAGCCCGGCTTGCTTGAATCCAGTGGCAAAGTGAGCAAGGGACTCACGTCTGAGCATACTCTGCCACACTTATGGCGGCCAAAAGCGGTACAAAAGGGGGTGGTGATGGAAGGAGCATCTGAATCAATCAAACACTCACACCCAGTCAAAAGATCTGGGTTTAATCCATCACCGTTCTTTAGCCCACTCTGCCACCCCAGTTCAGACATGGCTATATGTCTGACCCTGTGCCTCATGGGAGCAGTCCAGCCCGATCTTTTGACTGGGTGTGAATGTTTGATTGATTCAGATGCTCCGTCCATCACCACCCCCTTTTGTACCGCTCCATGAGAGGAAGGGCTTTAACCATTTCAGTGCTGAGTTCCAACTTCCAATATCAGCCACATGTTGTATGAACAACATGTGAGAGACAGTGTCAAACACTGTGGAAAGAAATAGCAGGACTAGCTCAGGTGCACCTCCTTGGCCTCAGACATTTCTCAGTTTATCTCCCATGGCAAGGACCACAGTCACTCTGCTGTAATGGGCCTAGAAATCTGGATGGATTTCATAGAGCACATTTTTTCACCTACAGTAACTTAGCTAGTAGGGAATAATCTGATTCATAATGAATTTAACCTGGAGGGGAAGAAAGGGAATTCATTTGTAGAAAAATTAAGTTCTGATGCCCAAAGCTTTGCTCAGAAGTATGCTGCCAGCACCGGTGTTCAAAATATCAAGGCAGCTTAGGCTGGAATCAACCTCATGCCTCATAAATCAACTTCTAGACACCTCCTGCCCCTTTATCTTTCTTGCAGGTTCAGATTTCTCCCTATATGACGGTTGTCCCATCTTTCATTTTCTCATCATTCTCCATTGTACGTTTTCTCTCTTGCTCTCAGGAAAGGTTGGATGATGAAAACGAAATGCCAGTCCCAAACCATGAGCACCGGTGGGCTCCACCCACCCCAAAAATGAGTGCCGGTTGCCCCCTCTGCTGACCACTGGCTCAAATAAAGCACTGCCATAGCACAGTTGGCTAACATATCCTTGTCTAGTGCAGGTTTTTGGGGAAGAACAGTTATGGAGTCATGCCGCCAGCAAAATGGCATAGTGGCCCTGACCAGCAATGGGTTGTATAGCTGAGTTATGGAGTTGGTGATGATATCAGAAATTAAGGTTATGACATAAGGTGGACATGGGTCAAAGGAGAACTTTATTTGTCAAATGTATGAAGGCTTTTCACCTCATTATTGAATCTGTGATTAAATCTGATCGGCTTGTTTTCAAAGTATCAAATCCAATAAACTGATTTGTAGATCTGGATGAAGCAAAATTTGCCTAAATTGTACAATTTTTATTCTAGAAAATAGTGCGCTAGTTTGACACAAACATATTAAGAAGGGTATATATTGATGTCACTGGGGGCTAACTTGTGAATTTGGTGCTTTCCTGGAAGAGAATGGATTACAACTCCCAGGCTCTATTTGGTGAAAGAGAAAGAAGGTTGAGGTGGCATCAACCATCATCACTATCTATAATGTTCTCTGCTTCCAACGCAAGGGGCTGCCTGGTCACTTTGCTGCTTGCCTGAATGGGAGAGGCCTACACCTCCCATGTTTCATTTAGTACAAGACGGAGGAGGAGGAGGAGCCAACCTCAGCGGTAGTTACTGCATTTTCTGCTCTTGCTGTGCAGGGGTGACTGGTGATTTAAAATTCTCAGCCTGCATTTGGTGCAAGAGGAAGGAGAAGGAGGAAGTGAAATCAACCATCAGCACTATCTGGTATGTTCTATGCTTCCAATGCATAGGGCTGGCTGATGCCTTTGGTTCTTGACTGGGAGGGATATAACTAAACCTCTCAGCCTCCATTTGGTGCAAGAGGGAGGAAGAGAAGGCCAAACCAAAACTCAGCGATATATGTGTTCTTTGCTCCTGCTGTTCAGGACACACCTAGGCTGTGCCCGGACCAAGTCCAGACCCGTTTGCGCCAACCTGCTCTCATGGACCCCCCCAATGGGGCCAGGCACTGTCTCTTTGTCCACTTTTTTAGACACATTGTGCACTAGGTAGAAGGAATGACGCAACAGCTCCTAGCAGAGGTAAGAGGCGGCCTTCAACTACATATATTACAAAATTTTAACAAAAAAGTGTGCCCTTCAAATGTCAAAATTGCCTGTGTGGAAGAGCAATCTGGTTTATCCTCAGTGTTCTGGTCTAAGAGCAGAGCCCCCTATCAATGCCACCTTAGGCTCAAGTGGGCCAAGAAACCCTTGTGTCTCATTTAAACTTTTGATAATTGAGATTAACATTCATGACTCACAGATCTTATAATCTCTTGCCAAGAAACAGAAACGTTCCTGTGTGTGAAATGCAACCAGCAGTAACGAAGAACGCAGCTCAAGCTTACAGAAAACTTAAAAATGATTGGGCTATTCAATCAGCTCCATAAACTGCAATCACACAGTCCTTATTAAATAAACTAGCATTACAAATAATCAGTTGATTTGGCAGAGTGTATAAAAGCCAGTCAGCTATTAAAAAAAATATCTCTCAGATGTTGACAGTTCTTGCTACTTGTAGTAAAATATCTATGACCAATTCCTCTCAGTTTGCTCAACCAATGGAACCTGTGTCTCTGTGATCAAGCAATGATCTTTTATTTCCTAGCCTGATTCATTCTGCCTCTAAAACACAGCAACAGGGCCTCATATGTGCTCCGATCCCGCCGGGTCAATAGCATCTTCATAGCACCCAACCCTCTCTAATTCAGGCACTGGAGGACTCACCCCGGAGTGGGGTATAGGTGTCTCGCTTGGGGATCATGTGTGTAGAGCCTGGCCCCACCCTTTTGCTGCCATGGATCGGAATCTGGGCCTGGGGTCTGAAGAGAAGGCAGCCATTATACTGCGTTGGTGGAACTGGGGGTATTTGGTCAAACAACGTGGACTGGAGACTGTGGCCGCGCCGCCACCCAAACACAAAGAGCAAGCCAAGCCCCGCCGGAGACATTGCATTTTCAGGGCATTTACACGGTGTGCTGCGACATGGAGGTGGGACCTTATGGAGGTTGGAATGATGAAGCTGTGAGCCTGAGAACCCAACCATGAACCACACAACCAAGCGGGCGCAGGACCAAGGCCCGGGGCCCCTGGGGCAATTGCTGTAGCTCCTCCCTCATCACACAACGCTGCTGGTGGAGAGGAGCCAAAGATCAAGCTGGGGCCTATATCAGCACGTGTGACAGCAACCATGGGTCCTGGGAAGATTTCAGGCTGTGAAACTCCCCCGGCTTTTAGCATCTGCCAACCTCTTGAGGAGTCATCAGCACAGGTCTGGGCTATGGCAGTATGAGGTGAGGAGCTGATGGGTGCAGAGCCGGCACTTTATATGTGGCGAGATTGGCGTTACGACTGAAGGCAGGCCTCGAGTGGGCTCTTTAAAGGCCTGGGACCCGGTCTGACAGCATTGGCATCATGGAGGCATAGCACTGAACAGGGGACCTTCGCTAAACAGCTGGGGCAAGTAGTGTGTCCCTCTGGACCTCAGTACACTACCTCTGGCTCCTTTGGGGAAAACTGCATAGCCTCTCATAGACTGGGATCTGGGGCTGCTTGGATGCTGCCACCATGGAATATATTGAGAGCATTGGTAGAGGCAGAATCCACAGACTCTACCACAGACTAACCCCCAGGTCCGAGCGATGATTGCGACACCGGAGCAATAGGCTGAGTGGGCCCTGTCCAACGCAATGACCCGTCCCCCCCCCCGGGCCTAGCCTAAGGCACTATACTGTGAATGAGGACTGGCCTGCATGATTGTCTGATGCACAGCCTTCTACCCCTTGACACTTATGGCCCTGATGCCATCTGGTGCCCAAACTAATGTGGAGAAAGGACTTAGACTTGGCTGATTGTCAGCTTGCCATGGCCTGAGACCCAACTAGCCTAGGGAAACACTTGTTGGCATAAGACAATGCTAGCAAAGGAGGGATCTACGGCCTGCCTCACAGCTGGAGTGGTGCTCCTTCAGGCACCTACTTTCCTCTCATCACCCGGCGCAGTGACCCGCAAATTTTCAGAGACGTTGTTTGCCTCTCTTCAAGAAGAAATACAAGCTGTAAAGATGGATCTGCAGGGTGATCTGAGAGAGGTGCATGGAGAGGTTGATGCTGTTGGCAAGAGAGTAGCGGCCCTAGAGGAAGGCACAGTAGCTAGAGATGAAGAAATCGCTGCGCCCCAACAGGATGTCATTCGAATACAGGACCAGCTCATTGATCTTCAGGCACATGCAGAAGATCTGGGAAATAGGTCAATGGCAGAACAATATCCGCATCCTATTGGTCCCCACAGGCGCAGAAGGAACAGATTTGGAGGGATTCGTACAAGCTCTGTTTACCTCTATCCTGGGCACCACAGCGGGGAGTGTAGTTAAAGTAGTTCAATGGCACCGAGTGGGCCGTCCCCGACACCCCAACCGTCCTCCTTCAGATCCTTTGGTGTGTGTACATGACTTTAAAATAAAAGAAGCCATACTTAAAGCGGCCCAATCTGCACATTCAATGCAGTTTAGAGATCATGCTCCGCAGCTCGTCCAGGAACCTTGCAGCAAACACCTTGCAGAAGAGAAAGGACTTTCAGCCCGTAACCAACCGTCTGTGTTCATCTGGAATTACCTACTCGTGGGGCCACCCCTTTCGTCTCATATTCCGACATGAAGGCAAAACTCATCAACTTCGATCCTTGGTGAAAACACGCAAGATACTCAACTTGGACCTCAGCGATCATGGAACGCAGAGTTCTTCTACTGAGGACAGGGCTCCAACCGGACACCGGCGAGGCCTGAAAGCTGGATCCAGAGTTGAGCATCTTCTCCCTGAACCAAATACAATTGTTAAAGAAAGGGCAGAGGTGCTTAGCTCCCTCTCTGGCACGGGAGAAGAGGACACTAATGCCCCCAGATGAGGTATTTCAAGGATGATAGGGTGGTTTGGGGTGTTGGGTCCGGCGGGGAGTCAAGGTGGCAAATTTCTGTGTTGATGAATGTCTCTTGACATCCTGGTTTCACCCCTAAATACTGGCCTCCTTTTTGTGACTGACTTTGGCGATTTTCTACTTGTTAACATTTTTTTCCATTTTGTAGTAATGTTGAGGTTTATAATGGGTTGTTCAGGGACCCGCTCCAATGCCAACCTGTTTATGCCCCCTATTTACGTATTTCTCTGGTAGAAGGTATATATCCTATCACACACTACTTGCATCGCATCTGGGATCAGAATGACATAAGCCCGGTCCATTAAGATATGCTCCTGCCCATATGATTGGGGAGACTAAGATAATTAGCCTCAACGTTCGAGGCCTCAATAATCCTATTAAAAGAGGGGCAGTGCTCTCTCTGCTGGAGCACTCATTGGGTGATATATGCATGCTTCAAGAGGCACACTTACTCTCAAAGGACACACATTGAATGCACACTATGAGGTTTCCACAGCAATACTGGCTGCTGTGGAAGGGCAAGAGAGGAAGGGTGTAGCTATTCTATTTTCCAAGAGCTTTTCTTGTACTGTCCTAGACCTCATAGCGGGAATAAAGGGTCGATTACTGGCCATTCAGGTGCAGATGGGCATGGTCCACTTTACAGTGGCCTCCATTTATGCCCCTAACGAGCAGCAAGAGCCTTTCTTACTAGAAGCTCTAGCCAGTGTATGTCATATCCCCATCGTGACTGTGGTAGTGGGCGGGGACATAAACGTGGTGATGGATGCGGAGCAGGACCATTCAGGCCATCGGGCTGGTAGCACAGGGGCATTGTCAGTGGGGGGGTCGTGAATGGCTGGAAGAATGTGGGTTGCGAGATGTGTGGCGCACCCCACATCCAGATGAGCGGGATCACAACTTCTATTCCATGGCCCAGAAAAAATATGCCTCCATCCGCCTTGGAGTGGCTGTTGGCCTCTACTATGGAGGCCTGCTCACTTTCGGATCATGCACATATTACATTGACTTAACACACCTC
Source organism: Lissotriton helveticus (assembly GCF_964261635.1). Lineage (NCBI taxonomy): Eukaryota > Metazoa > Chordata > Amphibia > Caudata > Salamandridae > Lissotriton > Lissotriton helveticus. The sequence continues at coordinate 1,314,746,990 of NC_136065.1, read as the reverse complement.
TCCCGTCCATACGCAGGCCCCCCGTGGTGCCTCTGGGAGACAATGTTGCTTTCCCCAGCGATGACTGCTGCGCTTAAAACCACTATACAGGATTACCTAAAAGTTACCAACACTGGGTCCATGGCATTGTCCTCGATCTGGGAGGCTCTAAAGCTGGTAGCCCGTGGGGCACTTATATCCTCCACCAAGAGCTCAGTACCAGCCCGGGTTATCGACGGACAGAGCGGGGCCTCTTTTCCTGAGCTGTCGCCAGGTGAAGTGAGGTACGGTCCTAATGAATGATGGGTGCCATCAACATCCAGTGATTTGTGGAGGATTATTAATCCGGAAATTCAGGTTATTTGGTTGTATTTATTCCAACCCTGTTTCAAAACGTAATAATTTGTTTTTGAAAGACTTAGTTATTTTTTCACATACGCAGTAGCAAAAGTATATGCTGTGGTCCTGAAGAAGGCCTTGGACTATTTAATGTCCGGTTGGCTGAAACTTGTAGATTCGTTTTACAGCAGTTATTTTGTTAAAAGTGTTGTTGCACTGTTTTTAGTTTTGATAGCAAGAGATACCCATTAAAATATTTTCTCTCTTGGTATTCAGCTTTAAAATGCACATTTCACTATCTTCTTTTCTTGCACTGCACCCTTCACTCTGAAATTTTAGTTCATCATTCCGGATAAATACTATAGAGCTCTATCTATCAGAGTATATTTGAAAACATCCACAAGCTCCCTCTGACAGTCAGAAGATTGTAGCCCTTGGTTACCTTAGTGTGTAATTAGGAGGAGATCCCAGATGATGAGGCATGTCACCTAGGTGAGTGATGGGAATCCGTCCTCCTTTTAGAATTTTCCTTATGTTTCTTGTTCTTGTTGACAAAAAATGTTTTCCTCCTTCTCCAACCCTTTGTCTATTAGATCATTGCGTCGTGAAAACAAACAAAAGAACATTTCTGTAAGGTTATATGTACATTGTAGACCCGTGGACTTCTGCTAGAGTTTATTATGCACTTATAGCTAAAGCAGCTCATGAAAATAAGATGAGGAAAGCCAAGAGGGGGGAATTAAAGATGAGGGTGAGAGAACTGGAATCTATTCATAAATGCACCGGGGATCTCCAGATCTAGAGGCAGCTTGAAAGAGAATGGCTACAACTTAAACATCTCGACCTAGATAGGGATGAGCAGGCGATAGTGCGCTTGAAGCATAAATATTATATACGGACCAATAAAGGAGGTTGCATTTTGGTGCACAGCCTTCGCAGTAAGCAACTTGCACAGGCCATTAATCGGTCCAGAGAGACTCTGGTGCGGAAGCAATGGAAATTAGCAGCATGGCAGAAACTTTTCAGGCCTATTACTCTGAGTTGTACACTTGTGACCCCTCAAACTGTTCGGACAAGCAGGCCGACTTAGAGACCACCGCGATTACCCCCTCCCCGCTACGAAAGCTGCAGCTTTAGACAAGCCTATTCACATTGAACAAGTCATTATGGTGATCGCTCGCCTGAAACCCTTGAAGGTGCCCAGCCCGGATGGGTTCAGTGTTGCTTTCTATAAGACATTATGTCCGGAACTAGCTCCTATACTCACACGCTTGTTCAACTCATTTGCCGAAATGGGCATGCTCACAGAATCGATGCTTCAAGCCTCAATTTCAGTTATCCCGAAGCCTGGGAAGGACCCTAAGCTATGTAGCTCATACCGTCCAAATTTACTGTTGAACATTGATGCACAATTGTTTGCTAGCATCCTAGCCTAGCGCCTCAATCCCCCATTGCTCGGTCTTATTGGCCTGGATCAAGTAGGGTTAATCCCCTGGCGTCAGTGTGGAGACAACTCCAAACGCCTCTGCCACTTGATTGATAAAGTACAGTGTTCCTGCGAGGAAGCCTTGCTACTGGCAGGGGATGTGAAAAAGCGTTTGATAGGGTCTACTTGCCCTACCTTTTTGCAACCCTTCAATATTTCGGATTGGGCGTGCATTTTCGAAGTTGGATTGCAAGCATATATAGCTCTCCCAGTGCAGCGGTCAGAGTGAATGGGGTCAGATCTAGAGGTTTTCCCATTGGTCAGGGCACGAGGCAAGGCTATCCTCTTTCACCACTTCTCTTTGCCCTTTATATGAAGCCCTTTGAGCAAAAACTACCCGACAACTCTAATGCTAAGGGCATCCCCTTTGGGGCAGATCAACATTTGGTCAGCCTCTATGTGGATAATGTCATCTTTTCAGTCACCCACACTACTACCTTAATTCCAGCTATTGTTGTGGAACTCCAAGTGTTTGGGGCGAATTCGGGCTTTCTGATCAATATGCAAAAGTCACAAATTTTAAACCTCACCTCTTCTTTGCACACGGAAGGCACCTTGCGCTCTCAGTTCGATTTCACTTGGATTACAGAGGACCTCCCATATCTAGGTCCGGTTCTCAGTAGAAGTCTGTCGAAGACCTCTGAAGCCAATTATCCCAATTTACTCGCTCTCATCTGCAAGGCTTTAACTCATTGGCAAAGGCTCCCTCTGTCGTGGTTTGGTAGACTTGCTGCGGTAAAAAAGAATGCCCTTTCCAGAGCCTTGTACATTTTCCAGACTCTCCCGCTGCTCCCACCCCCAGGCTTGCTTAATAGGCTGCAAAGGAAGATCAAGCATTTCATTTGGGGGAACGCGAAACCCAGGCTGCAGAAACAGTTTCTGCAGCGTACGAAGCAAGAAGGCGGCCTCTCAATACCCAATGTGTCATGCTACTATCAGGCCACGCAATTGCGGTATATAGTGGAGTGGAACCGCCCTCTCACAGAGAAACATTGGATCTTCATGGACCAAACGGTAGTAGGGACTCACATTTGGAGGAATATGTGGCTTCCCCGGTCCTCTAGAGCATGGGGACTCTATTCCTCCCCTGTTACTCGCCCGACATTCCAAGTCTGGGATATGGTCGCAATCTCCGGGTGTTTCACTATGTTCCCCTCTCCTATTAACCCCAAGTCTCAAACCCAGACTTTCCCCCGGGCATGTCTATGGGCGTCAATAAGCATTGGGTGAAAGGTGGGTGTAAGCGCTTGGGATGCCTCTTTGATCACAATGGCGCTATACCATTCGACCAAATTAAGGAGGACTATGGCTTGATGGATTTGGATCAATTTACCCATGCACAAATGTTACATAGGGTGCTTAGTGTGGGGCGCGACCTATGGCAGGTAGAACAGTGCTCACATTTGAAAAATGGCTGTTCCTCAAGAAAGACGATAAAAAAATCATTTCGGAGATCTATCCAGTCTTGACTAAGACACTGCCCAAAGGAAGATCCCCGGGGCAGAAACAGTATGCGGAGGAACTGGGCCGAACACTGTCAGTTAAAGAATAGAATGACATTTTTTATAGGACGCACCACAATGCACATACCTCAGGACAAAATTATAAAATCATTTGTTATTGGTATTACACCCCCTCCCGGATACAGAAATGGAATTCTCAGGGTGACGGTATGTGCTGGTGGGGCCGTGGTAATCCTGGAACATTACCTCACCTCTTATGGCATTGCCCAAAGCTCTCCAGGTCCTGGGAGCAGGTCCTGGATAATATATACTGGGCCATTGGCACTGTCATCCCCAGATTTCCTGCATATACACTTTTAGGACTACCCAACGCTTTGACGTTCCTGCCCTACTCCATTAAAGGTAAACAGATGGCTCTAGCACTCAATGCTGCTCATCGAGTTTTACTGTCCAATTGGAACACTGATGGAATCCCAGATCACCAATAATGGTTTCAACAGCTTTGGACCCTGTTTGCTATGGAGCGCTTGTTGATGGGAAACCTTACAGACAAGTCAGACTACACTAAAATCTGGGCCCTTTTTATCTCCATCCTTTCCTGTGAGTTTCGGGAATTGACCTGCCTGAAATAATTACCCATCTTGAGGTTGATCCCAGACATGCAGGGGATGGAGGAAGCTACAAGCGGTACTTAACTATCACCTGATTCCTTCCTTGATTGCAATAATTCCCGGTTCTTTGGCTCACTGGGATGTGGTTGGGGTTGGGGGTTTGGAGACTTGTGGTTCTTTTTTCTTTGTTTTTACTTTAAGGGTACCACCCCCTTTTGTTTTGGGACTTGAAACTGGTAATTTCGCCATCCTAGCGGCTTTATATCTAAGAAGGCATCTACATGCTGTTCAATCTCGTTGTCATTCAGTTTGCTTGTTACTTGACACGTTTTTGCACACAAAACTAGCCTTTGTACTTCTTATGAGATGCGGCCGGCCCAAGCTGGGTTGTAGGTGACATGCTGTGTACCCCCTATTCTTTATTAGGCACTAATTGAATGTTCTGTGCGCTGGCCCTAATGGAATTGTCAACGTGGCCGGCACATTAGGGTTATAGGCAGCATGCTGTGTACTGATTTTGCTATGTGCCTTGCCAATAAAAAAGAGATTTAATCCTAAAATGCTACTATTTTGAGAAAGAGTGATGCTCAACTTGGTATCGTCCGCATACTAAATGATGGTAAAGCACAAACGTTAGACACAGGGTGAACGTATATGTTAAACAGTGTCGGGCTCAGGGAAGATCCCTCAGGCACTCCTTTACACAATGCAAGTATTTTTGATAAACCTGAAAAGTTTCAATCTTTCAGAAAAGAGGCAAGCCAGAGCAAAGCCTTATTGTGAATACCGCATTCCCACAGTTTTTTTAACAGAATAATATGAGATACGGCTCAAAAGCAGCACAGAGCGTTAGCATTGTAACCGCCACTGAATTACATGAATCCAAGATGTAATGCTCTGATTCAGTGGCTAGCAACAAAGCAGATTTAGTACAATAAGATGGACAAAACCCCGAATGAGTCCTGTGAATCATTGCTTTCTAAAAAGTTGGAAAGCTGTTTGTTCAAATGTTTTTCAATGATCTAGGAGACGAAATATAAGAGAGAGATTAGTTGATAATTCTCCAATTTCATAGGATTAAGCAGAGGTTTCATTAATAATGAAACTTTAATAATGGAACTACCATTGCTTGTTTCCAACTCTGGGTAACACAGCCAAAGGCTACATAACGAGTCAAAAGATCGCACAGAACAAGATAAACCACCGCAGAGCCCAGCACCAAAATAGGAGGAGATACGATCTATGGGGAGCCAGATTTCACAAAGGAACATAGCAAAGCCATATCAGTCAATTAAATTGCATCACATTTCAGGAGCCTAGAAGTATCATTGTAAGTATTGCTCCAAACACTAAAACGTGGAGAGTCGGTTTCTTCAGCAGGAAATGAGGCATGAATGTTGTCTACTTTCTAGGAGAAAAAGAGCTAAATCATTGTATCATTAAATCATGGGCAAGATGTTGGAAGAAACTGATAATAATGAGGCGAGTGAAGATCTCTCCAGAGGTATTGGTGGCTGACTAAATTTTAGTTATGTAAAAAATCACAACGAGATTGCTTAATAGAATGGTGATAGTCTGTTAAAGTTGCTAGATAGTCTACTTTGTGAAGTGGGTCATAGGATTTATGTGAAAGAAAGACATTTCTCTTCACACTCTATATTAACGATGTGGAGAGCACACTACTGACTGAGTGTAGGGACCTCCCAATGGTAGGGGAAAGGCCAATACCAACCCTGCTATATGCCGATGATGCCGTCCTTATGGCCAGAACACCACAGGCTATAAAGAGGTTGGTTACCTCATTCTGCGATTTCATGACAAGGTTAGATTTGCGTATTAATTGTTCTAAGACCTTCACCATGTCTTGTGGACCGGGACCAAAAAATAGGAGAAGGGCACTTTATATTGGCTCTATCCCTGTTGATGTTACCCCAACATTTTGTTACCTAGGAGTTTTAATTGATTGCAAGGGCCTATGGAATACCACTATTAGTACTAGGAGATTGCTGTTCTACAAATCAATTATGGCCTTAAAGAACTTTAGCCGTAAAATTAGGAAGAGACCAATCAAGGAAATGCTAACCATATATAAAGCGCCTTGTGTAGCGATTGTAACATATGGGGACATGCCAACGTGAGCTCACTGCAGGTCATTGAAAATCTTTTTATGAAATACCTACTAGCAGTTCCACAGAGTGTTTCAACATATGTTTGTCATGTAGAATTAGGGGAGCCTTACTTGGAAGACACTATAAAAACGGCACCAATTCTACTATGGCACAGAATATGGACAGTTGACGAATGTAATTTAAACCGCACAATAATGAACAATGCGGTTGGGCTAGAGAAAAGTAATAAACTTAGTTGGCTGTGTTATGTGAGGAAATTCCTCACTGCATTGGGTATGGGGTATTATTTCACAGAACCATCTTCTTTATGTAACATTTCTAGAAAATCCTTAAAAGAAAAGTGTATGACTTATCTGCACGAGAATAGAACTACGATTTAAACGAAGAAAATAACTGTAGTAGCTCACGAACAAATTGTGTTGTCTAGAAATGTACAACCTTATTTGAGCTTACCAATGAGTGACCATGAAAGGTTTTTAATAATTCGTTTTAGATTGAACTTTTTGTTTCCGTTACTTAGTTTCCCAGTAATGAATGATTGGTCAAAAACTTTGATAAAATGTCCCTGCGATGAATTGTCAGTACAAACAGATATACATATATTATTCTTTTGTAAATGTTATTCTGTACCAAGACGAACCTGGGTTATTCCACTCCTGAAGACTATGGGAATTAATCGCTGTCGCCCTGCTTTTTTAACCATACAGAAGCTTGATAGTATTTTAAGTGTCGTATTTATTTCCTCATTCCTTAAAAAAATGTTTTTAAATCACGAAAATCAATTGTAATCTGAATTATGTGGAAATAACCTTTGTGTACTGTAATCGACTGTATTGTAAGAATCTTTTTAATCATGATTTTCTTTTATTGCACTTTTATGGTTATTTTGTTTTAATAACCGAATAAAGTTTTGAAATGAAAAGTGAAAGACAATCAAGGGATTTCCATTTCTGCTTCATCGCAAATAGATCTTTATTAAACCAGCAGGGTTAGTAGAGCCTTTGTCTCCGATTACCCTGCTTTCTAAGACGGGCAATCTGATCTATTGCCCCTCTAAGCCATTTGCCATTTTCTTTATTGACTTTATCCACCTTCCTATCTAGTATGGGTAGGCTATGTTCCAGCTCTCAACAAAAGCTAGCAGGGGTAAGTTTAGCCCACCGATGTGACCAAACTGGTATAGGGTCAGACAGAGCCAGGCAGCACCCCTCTGACCTTTATTGGTATAGGATTAGCAAAATTATCAGACCACCTCAAAAGAATAGAATCTTTAATCTCTAGATTATCTAGATTAGATAATACTGCCTCAAGAGTGTTCCCAAACATGTGTGTGAGATCATGCACATGTTGAACTAGTTGATTGCTATCCAGGTCACTTAACATAGTTTTTACCACAGACCAACTGATGTTATCAAAATGTAGATTAAAATCACCTACTAGTAGAAATTTAGAGTGATGTAGTGCTAGAGGAGATGTAGCATCCGCTAAAGAGGTGACAAAATTAGACAACATGCCCGGAGGGCAACAGATCAAGGCTCCTGACAGTGTAAAGTGTTTTGTAACTTCTAGTTAAAAGAAAGATGCTTCACAGTTGTCAATCGTTCGCTCAGAAAAAGACCAATGTAACCCCTGTCTAAAAATCCCAGCAATATCTCCCCCTGTTGGGGTAACTTTATCCTGTGTAACAATAGCATAGCTTTGAGGAATAGCTTGCACAATGTCTGGAGCTGAGTCATATCTCAGCCACGTTTCTGTTAAAAACACGGCATCTGGTGCATGCTCGTTGATGAAGTCATAAACATCAATTTTATGCTCTACTAACTTGTATTCTGGTATTAGCCAAAGTTCCTCCCCTAAGGGTTAACAGCTCAGAAAGTCACACTCAGCTAAAAAATAACACTATCTATTCGATATTCTGTCAGATGGCTGGGGAGTCTGTATAGCAGGATATTATTATGGTTAGGTATGTTTCCGGGATTGTCTCAGGAACCAAAAATCGATCAGGGGGCTGTATTGTGGTGAACTTCAAACAGTCTTGGTTAGCAGGCAATTTCCTGTTTAATGTTTTCTGTACCAAATTCCAGTTAAACCGAATCAATGTCTTTCATCTGGAGTATTTTATAGAACATCTTTCAGACTATGATTGGTACCATGACTCGATTTGTGAATAAATCACGTTAACACAATTGTATCCTGACTCACAACACATTTGGACATCTGTAGAACCTGGATAGCAATGATGGACTTCATCTGAGCTTTATCGCATATGTGAGCAGTGAATGTATTGAGTGTCGGATTCTATCTTGTGATGTTGATAGCTCTTTCTTCAAATTGTAATGCTGCTTGGGTTGAGACCAAGTCTCCTATATTCCAAACCACCCATTTACACGTCAGGAAAAAAACAGAAGCTACCTATTGTGAATTAATATATTGATAACGTCAACCATTTTAACCCTAGCATTATTAATTAATTAGGAATTATGTAAGTGCCATTTAGGAATTTTGTTAATTTATTTTTTCTCATTATTCTTATGGTGCTTTTAAATTTGCATTTATGTTTGCCTGATTGTCAGTTTTATGACAATTTATAGGGATCTATATTTATTTCTGGACTACACTTTATTCACAATCCGGAAGGTCAAGCGATGAATGAGCTCCTTCATAAGGCAAAACTAACATACACCAATATGTTTTGGTGCTCACTTCATTATTAATTTCACTAACATCTGTGGCAGAGTACTCAACAGTAATTATCTGTTTATCGCTGTCCCTTTGTAGAATGTTCTCACAAATTTTAAAATGAAGATAAGCAACTTAGAGAACACAACACACACTCTGTATTTTTAAATTAGTTCAGTTGTAAAAACTGTGGTCACAACCAGCCCTAAGACAGAATCTATTCAGTATCAGGGCTGTTGGCTCTACTGTGATAACATCAATCCAAAGCATTTGTTTAAGAGTTTGATGACCTGTTGTCATAAGGATTTTTTTGCTTTCTCAAACCGATCACACCAATGGATGTCCTAGTTTCTTTCACCTCTTTTTGTTTGAAAATATACATTCTCCAGACTATGACACTAAAATATAAATCAGTGACAACTCCAAAGTGGTTTGATTCTTCTTGTAACTTTGCTCTAATTCTGAAGTGCCGTCATGTAGACTAGTATATGAAAAAGCAATTATGGCTCAGAAAACCGTCATTAGTGAGGAGGCTTGAGATGAACGGGATTTGGCACATCCCTCAAGAGATTTTAGGGCAATTTGGTGAGTAGTTAAAACACATTTTTTAAGAAGAACAGCAACAGACAGTCCCTTGGTTTGTCTATTTAGGTGGTTATATTGAGGTTTGCATTTTTCTAAAATATATGCTTCCAGTTTGTAAGATATACATTCAGAATTACTTTTTCATATTGCTTTATCCTCTGTGATTTGTTTCACCTTTTGGGAAGTGGTTAGACGATTGCTCAGAGCCCAAACAGGAAGGCCTCAAGCCTCCTATTGGGTATATGTAAGCACAACTTCACCTCTGAGCACCCTTAATTACTGTTACTTTAAATTCAACTACCAACCTCTTGGTCACATTCTAGGATTGTCCCTGTTTTTAAAAAGGGTAACAAAATGTATTCCAGTTGCTACAGACTGATCTCTTTGATTGACTAAATTGTTAAGAACATGGCTGCATTCTGATGGACAGACTTACCACTTGGGCCAATGATGTTATCTCAGATTTTCAGAATGGTTTTAGACTGAGGTTGGGGGCAAATGAGCAATGTTTTAATGTAACTCTTATTGTTTATTATTATGCGTTTACCAAATCAGAATCGATAAATATGACATGTATGGATTCTTAGTTCGGCTTTTGATTCCTTTGAGGTCTAATATGTTATTATTAGCTGTTGATTATAATATTGTTAATTTTCTTACATGTCAACCTTACCACCAGGGTTAGATAGGAGTATGCACTGAATTTTTCAACATCACCAGGGCAGTGTGGCAAAGTTGCATACTTGACCCATTCCTCTGCATATTATATATTAATCAATTATGGAATGTCTTGGTCACACATGAGCAGGACACTTTTTGTAGGTTGCCATCTTATTCCTGCCCTCCTATATGCAAATGGTGCAGTTTTACTTTTAGACTCCTTTCTTATTTTTATGGATAGCTTGGAATCTTGCACCAACTTTGCTAAAATGCATGTAATGACAGCTTGTCAAAAATCAACCAATTCCAGAGTGCACAAGCTTAAGGATAAGATTATTATTAAGGTATATTTCTTTCCTGTTTGCGAGTGCCATTTGATTCCTTAAACACATTTACACCATTTTCTGACAGTTAAAAGGAAATTCTTTTATAAATCTATATGCTCAAGTTTTGATTTTAGTTGAGGATGGGTATCAAACCAGTCCTGGGTGTGCTAAAGATATACCAATCTAAATGTGTCCCTATTCCTGTTCATGGTGAAGGAATGTGATGTTACATTAATACTCATAACATGCATGGGTCTGGCTTATATTGAGAATATGTATAAATTGTGACCATTGGTGCTTTGGCTGTCTGTTTGGGCTAAATCGGACTCTGAGCTCGATCACTCTAATATCAAGGATTGCTTTACCTTGAATGTTGCCATGATAATCCATTAGTTAAACTATGTAAAACAAACACTTTCAGACCCGGGTTAGCCAGATATGCGTACAAAGCCCCATTCATTAGTTAAATCAGATATACAGTGGGTCAAAGCAGACTTTTTAAAATGTTGAGGTGCAATTAGAAATGAAAAAGAACTGTCAAAGTCTACTATCAGATCTTATGCTTTACTGAAAACAGTGCCTACTCCTGAAACATATTTGTCTTTAGTGATTAATGGAAGGCATCGGTTTTTGTTGACTAATTTAGATATAATTCATCTTCTCTTGAGTTTCTGCAAAGGCTGGTTAAGTGACAGAATTGACCCCCCTCCCTTTCCTTGTGACTCTATTTCTATACAATGCATTTTATAGGATTTTGAAACAGTTACTTTAGCTGCATCTTATTCCTCTCTTGACAAGATTTAATTTTAGTCGAGTGAGACCTATCATTATTTTTCTGCAAATGTTTTACATATTTATTCTTATTGCATAGGCCTCCCTTTTTTATCCTGTAGTACTTAACATTTTGTTTCATATGTGGGGTTTTATTTGTAGGATTTTAATTGTGTCTTTTGATATGAGTTTTATATATCTGAACTGATATTCATCAACATTAGGGATTTTAGGCAAGTAAGGAATCGTCATAACTATGCCTGATATTAAGCTGTATTTTTTTGTGTTTTGCCATGTTTCAGATGTTTTGGACTAATTCGACTTCTTTCATATTTTCTCCACTGTGTAAAATTGTTTATGTTTATCTATATTTGTTCTAAGAAGAAAGAACAAATAAAGATGATTGATTGATCGATATTGTTGCAGGCATTAGGAAGAGTGAGGCTTTTGACAATAGTAAAAAGCTCTCTGGTGGTTTTTTTTCTGTTCCTTTCTCATTGCAAAATATGATGCTCAAATTGAGGAAACTATCCCTTATTAGAACATTAGAATGTGGAGCACTCCTTTGAAGACAATGGAGTGCTCTGTGCTTCTACGGCCGGTAAAGGCCCAAAGCAACATTCCAATGTTGTTTTCACAAATGTTTTTTGGAGCCCGAGGAAATTTAATGCGCCTCAGACTCCGAGATGCGTTTGTTTTATTTGTTGGAACATTCTGCACTCTAGTGGCAGAATGTTCTAATAGCTTTATAGCCCTACCTAGCTGGGCTATACCGGCTTTTAAAGTCCTACTCCCTCAATGCTGGAGCGGGTCTTTAATAACCGGTATAGCCCGCTACGGCGGGATATAGGTTCATGGTATTGTTTGTTTGCCTTCCCATAAGTTTCTTTGGCAATTAGACAATAAGATCTTCAGAATTGTTGTCGTTTCTTCTGTTGGCATTTAATATCTGAAATCCCCCTTATTACCACCGGTTTATGTGAGATCTTTTGTGAGAGGTGTAATTTTTAAAGTGTATGATCTAATTAATGGTTGTGAAAATCCAGCAATTATAGTTCATTGCTGTTTCTTCTATATTAGTGGAGAGATTAGACAGTTCTTGTAAGGCCTAGATTATGTCCTCCTGCTTGATTTTAGCTCAAATCAGTCTAGGATTTTTAGGTCGTAATGTTTTTTTAATTGCTCAATGTTGTATTAAAATGTGAAATAGAACTACAAAATGGTCTGTCCATATAAGAGGGGAAGAAATGTCAACCTGCAGGGCAACGATGTGAGTGAAAATAGGGTACAAAGTATGTCCAATGTGATGTTTAGGAGTAAAAACATTTGGCTCCAGATCAAGTATACTAAAGATATCAATCAATGTAATTGACTCTATGACACCAAGTTGTAAATTAAGATCTCCTAGAATGGTGGTGATTAAATAATCAGTATGGGCTGAAACAAAGCCGATTTTCTATCCTGGTGGTGTATAAATAATGACAGCTGTGAAAGTAAAGATGTAGGAAATTTTAGAAATGAATATTAAACACTTTCCTATCAATGGATAAGTGTGGTCTGTTACCACACAAACAAATGCAGATTTTTCTGTGAACAGTAAAAAGTCCAGATTGTATGACATACATTTTGGTGATGTTTAGATAAAGAGTGGGCATTTATCAAAAAAACATGCAGAGCCTTAAGATATCAGTGAAGAGTAAGTCCTGTAGGTATTTACATGTTTGACAGGACATTGAGCCAGCTATGGGCTAAGGAGTAAAGAGATGAAAACAATGATCGCTTGAAGCATTTAAATTGAGTAGTTCTTATCCAGAGTATGGCTAGGTAGGTTGAGGAGTGGGAGGGTCATATATTCTGCCTCTAACCACTGTTTGTTTACAGACGGGTTTTTCTTTCTCGTGCCTTCAGCCCACTGCTGGTATGTTCGCTAGGCAGACACACAAATATCCCACAGATATAATGTGTCATGAGAGTGCGGGAGTAGCTAGGACAGGACAAGGTAATCATCGTGTAATGTTGGAATGCTCGCGTCTAGTGTTCTAAACATAAAAGAGGGGCAAATGAAAGAAACAACCTGGAGCCCAGATGCTGTGGGCATCTGATAAAACACTCTGTTTACTTGGTGCATAGTGGAAAACAAAGTTTTGTTAAAACAACTGTGTGAAACTAAAACTACTAAAACGTACTCATGTAATCTAGGTTTGGGGAACACAACTGATAAGAACCGGATCCAGACACCGTCCCGCATACAAGGAAATGTTATTAGGCATGGTCGGAAAGTGACTTTGGGGGACCCTAGCTGGGCCCCCTTCCCTCCAGGCCCTCTGCTATGGTGCCCCTCTAAACATTACTGCCCTGTGTGGCAGTCACTGCGTGGTGCCTGCCACATGGTGCAGGTATGTTCAAAACATCAATTTTGCAAAAGCAGCTTGTGCTGCGGGGCTTTTCCACCCATCGCACAAGATTCCATTGGAAAATGGATGTTTCCAACCACTCATAAATCAGTCGCATCCAAATTGTGTAGTAAGAACTGCCCGACTTATGGTCGGTTGGTTTCCAAACCGCAACGGTGTCGGGTGAACGCAAGTCCGCCCGACATCATAATTATGACCATAGTCTGGTATTGAGAGTCATATACATGAATTTAACAATCAATTTGTGAATCGGTTATCCAGTTTCTGATCTTCATTGGATATCCAAATGCTAGATCTCTTACATCCAACCCCTCAGTGCCAAAATACAATATCCATTGTAGGGTCAAGTTAGTGTCAGAAAATTAACATATGATTGAGAGTAGCGAAAATACATGAGTGCACAATTTCCGCTGCAATACTGGATGGAGTTCTTAGGTTCCTAGTGCTTACCCTGTTCCATTTGAACTCCAGTTTTCCACTTTTGGTGTGCTCTGCCTTATCTGTGCTTGTTTAATAAGGCCCTCATTATGAATGTGTAAGAGGATTGGGTGCTATTTACTACGCCTGATAAAATCCGACTCCCTAGGTCTAAGTTTTTATGTTATAACATAGATTTAGGTGCATAGTGCACACAATTCATGTTACTGTAAACACAGTACAATTTCCCCATTAAATTGTGGCAGGTTTGACCTGCCAGAATTTAACAGAGGGTGAGGTATTTAATGCACCAGAGACCAATAAATATCATCAATTCCAACAAGGGTTTACGAAAATACCAAACTACTTATAATAAGAACTTTAGGGCACTTTTCTCTCTAGTGTTCCCCTCGTACTTATCTTGGGCTCCCATGTGTATTAGTGTATTCTCTTCATAAGTGGTATGCTCCTCGATTCTAGGAGGCAATTACTGCCCCATCATTTCTTTTGTGTTACCTTTAGTCTTAAGTGCCTTAATATTGACAGTGTATGTGAGTGCAGTCATTGTTTGTGCCCTAGGGTCCAAATAAATAATTATATCTGATGCTCCCTTTCTATTAGGCATGCACAGTGATAATATGTACAGAGACATTGAGTTTCCCTATTACTCTGAGAAATTCTGACACTTGTGTACAACCTTAGTGGTGACCCATGTGGTAATCCAGGTTTTGGTTGCGTTCACTATTTCTACATATTGGGGTTGCTTTGCCTTCTCTGTTCTGTTCCTGTTGTGTACCATTGTTGTGCTTCTCCCTAGCATATGTCATATATCACTCTTTAACTGTAACCAACTCTCTGGTCTGTAGCCTATTTCACCTCATTAGGGGTGCTCTAGCCGAGCCCCTTAAAAGGTAATACATTCGAGAATAATACATCACACACTATGCAGTGAATAATCTGAAGAGAAAACATCAAAAATATGGAAACAATATGTTGAAAAAGGAGAGGAGCAGAAACCACACTCCTAAAACAAAATGTTTTTCTGATGCATTAGAAGCAGAGAAATAACTGGTAAAATTGGTAGACACATATAAAATAGCAGGAATGGAAACAAAGGTAAGGTCAGAAAAAAGAGAAAGTAGACTGGGAGTGGCAATAGACTTCTTCATATATTATCAAGACCTCTAATGTCCACATGTTATATACTTATTGAAGGTCAGCACTGAAAATATTCAACGCTCAATAACTTTTCAGAATGAAAACATAGTTAAAGTGAAAAAACTGCTTTGTTGCATACCTGATGTGGCTGAATATCGTTGATACATTGGTAATGACGCCCATTGGGTATTGTCTTTTTCCAATAATTAAGCAAATCATGCAAGGCATGTGCAAATGCATAGACAGCCAGGTATACATTATAAGTATACCGAAGGTTATCCAAATCAAACAAACTTGAGTCCAAATTAATCACCTGTTCTTTTCCTGTGCAGACTTTTACACCATCACCTTTTATAACCCCTTGAGCCAGGGTGGTGGTGTTGTCTTGCCACAGACAGCCAAATGCCTTCTCCCAGAATGGTTTAATGAAGATGTGACTTTGAAACCTGTCTGGGTGTATACTGTACACAAGGTCCTTGAACTCAGGCATGTCAACAACATGGAAGGCAAAAGCTATGGTGCCATTCAGCCAAAGCCAGGTGTCCACAGTGAAGAGATCTGGCGTGATAAGGAAGTCAGAAAACCCCAACCACACTTTTCCTTGAATTTTCCTTTGCGCAAGTGTCTCTAGTAAACGTACCATCGCACTCACATGACTGTTGACCACAACAACTTTGGCCTTTGATTTTCCTATTAAATCAGCAAGACTCTCAATCCTTTCTTTAGACTGGTGAACAGACACTTTTTCAAAGAAGGCAATGCAACCACCAGTCTTTTGTATCTCCTTTTTCAAAATCACGCTGCCTGGGGTAAAACTATCATTATCCATTGCTAAAATACCAACCCATGTCCATTTAAAGAAATGTAGAAGTCTAGTCATGGCATAAATACCCGTTAGACCACTTGGTACCATGTGGAACAAAGACGAAATTAGATGTCTTTTGCTCTCAGAAGGAATTAATGGCCCGTAGCTGATCTGGAAAGAATGAAATAACTTTATTATAATTTGTGATAGGTTGGATCTTATGTTGCTCCAGTTGTCTGCGAATGAACAAACCCCAAACTGCAATGCAAAGACGTACTCTATGGTGTAAAATGTACATTTATCCCTTAGGCTGTACAATATCTGACATTACATTGTCTTTGCTACTCAGTCTCTTAGGTCCTCCTTCCAATAGCCCTGTAATTCCATTGAGGTAAGTAACTGGGGTTACCAGCCCCACAGGAATTATGAGATCTGTGGCAACACCATAGATCTGTTGGATTTCACTTGGAATTTCACCAGCTGAAAACATAGGAGATGTCAGGGTAAACCTTCAGATGGGTAATTACTGCAGCTATTCCTGATTCCTACAGTAGGTCCTTATTTCCCAGTGTATCCTCGGGGATCAACTTGTAATGCAGTTTTTCCTCCATCCATGAATTACTGTGGGTCACCCAGGATCAGTGGGACAGAGAATCCAAAAACAATTCACAGGCATCTTTTAATAAGCCCCCTTTGTAGGAAACATCCGAAGATAGATACAGACACTGCTTTAAAAGACAAAATATAACACTCAGAACTCATTAATAATCATATTATATACAATATAAAAACACCCCTGGAAGACAGCAAAGTGTAATAAAATATAACTATCCAATTTACTATATTATTTTGAAGAATGAAAGATGTTAGTCAACACACTAATAATGCTACTATCAAAGGAAATGCAAAATTCACCTCAGACTAAAAACATTATATCAGTGCCAAAAAAATATAATAAAACTATTTCTGGTACTAAAAACACGCCTTTTAGATCCACTCCCCATTTGCCAAATAAGGAACTAAAATAAATGAAATTAAGGGACTCGTTTAAAGGTGTGTGGTAAATGGCAGTGTCAGAAACCATTGAGGATGTTACAGTGTAGTCTGAATTGGGTCTGTCTTAGGAAACCACCTCTTGTTGGGCAGGCCACCTGAGGACCCCCATCTCCATTGTGTTTTAAGTGTCACACTGTTTAGGCTAGAACTTCCAAAGCAGTTTTTTCTCCCTGGTTTCATTGACAAGAAAAGAAATGGCCTGACATCCATGCACTGATGGGTCATCAAGTCATAGGTTCATGCTGCGGAGTCAGCTGCGACTATGCCAGTGTGTAGCCAGTTGCCCCCTGACTAAAATGGGGGAACTGCCAGTTTGGCGGGTTGGGAGCACCTCTGACTTGCAGTAGTTCTCCCATAAGCTAAACTCCACATTCGGTTCTCAAGACTAAGGCAGTTGCCTGATTTGTGTCTGGGTGATTCTTACACACCATTGAAGTATATTGGTAGATCGAACTTCACAGTTCTAATGTGCAATTCCAATTGTACTTGCACTATGGTTGTGTACTGGTTTTCTCAAAACACATTAACTTTGTTATAAAATACCAGTTTGCTATATATCATAAATAAATTCCTTTGTCTCCAACTACCGGCTTAACACAGACCGCTCATTATCATGTGCCGGAGTATGTGTAGGAGTTTGTTCTATCACCCAGCATTGCCTCTCTGTGTCTAGGTATGTTCAGTGCAGCAGTTATAGTCACCATCTCTCCAGGAATGTACCTTGTGCAAGCCAATGCCACACGGTCAAATGTGCCTGTTATGCCAGTCAATGGCAGTAAATAATATATGTTCAGGGCAGTCAATGCTAACTTGTGCACAAGAATGTCCTATATGTCAGCCAATGTGAAGATGTGCCTATGCATTGCCACATGCTAGCTAATGACACTCTGCACGTAGGAATACCGCGTATGCCAGTCAATTCTACCAAGAGCCCATTGGGCCTGAAATGCCAGTCAATGGAATTGTGTGCTGTGGTATGCCAAATATTCCAGTAAATACCATCTGGTATGCACTGAATGCTTCGAATGCCAATCAATGCCGCCATATGTCTAGAGGGGCTCCAGACACCAGGCAATATCATTACATTCCCAGGTATGTATCTCTGATTACACAAGTTGGCATACAGGCGTAATACACACTCCCACAGGCAGATAATCACTGGCTTGCTCATCAACCTGCATGTCTTTCTGGACCTCCCATTCCAATACTGTTTGGGAATCCAAAGTAATCATGAAGAAAATCATTTTTTTAGCCCTATGTTTTACGCCACCGTGGCAAGTGAGTTCAACTCTTTCGGAGTAGTGGGAATTTCCCCTAAGCAATGAGTGAAATATGGCACCAAGTGGTGCATTTTAATGCACATTTTTATTTATATTGGCTGAAAAGCCATGGGACGCCCCAGGGGACTTCTTGCTGGGCGCTGGCATTATTACTGGTTTGTTCCTTTTCTCCTAAATCACTGAATTTTGCTCTGGGACATCTGTGTTGGCCAGAATTACTTTTTAAACTTTTAACCAATTTTTCCCTAGTGTAGGCAGAGCAAGGATGCGTTAGGTGAAAGCCAGATATTGTTTACAGTCCTCCTGTTGTTCTTCTAGTGCAATTGGGGCATATGGACCCTGGCTACCCTAGGTATAATTATAATACAGTTATGCTTATCCCCCAGTTATAAAAATCTGCTTTTTGTCATACATGGCATTTGCTAAGTCTGCTGATGACCAGGAGTCAATTGTTACTTTGTATATGTCTTCTATATGATGGTTTAAATCCATATTATTGGAATCTAAGTACTGTAAGCTTTATCAGGAGGCGCCCTGTTAACCTCCCTCAGATGCCACAAATGTTTGCAATTTAGCTGCTTTATTTAGTTTATTTAGCTTGTTGAATGTTAGCACTAATTTACTGGACCTCTGCATCATCGACTTTGGTGTTTCCATGCCAGTCGTGAGAAAATCATTGAAAGTAGCTTATCTATTTCTAATAACAAATGCCATAGTTCAGTAGCTTTCTCCTCCTTTGTGTAATCAATAATCGCTACCACATCCTCTGGATCAAAGTAAACCTGCTTAATGGCAACTCGGTTTTTTGGACGCAAACTCCCTGCTCATCTTCCCCGAGTAGCTGTTTTATATCCTTCACACTGTTTACAACAGTTTCTATAATATAGGCAAGATCTCCCTGGGACTAATCCACAAAGCTACTCCTTTTACTGTGCTTAGAGAGACTAGCCATCTCAGAAGAAACAAATGTATCCAATAGTTCTTCATAAACCTCATGTTTGTATGATTTAGTGAGATGACCCTTATTCGGTAAAAGAATGTGACATTCTCTAACTCTTGAATCACGTTTAATGGATGAGCCCTTCCCATGTGCCTCCCTTGCCTGGAAATGCTCTGTGTTCTAGTATCAATATACTGATGAATCATCTAGCAGTAGTCAGTGTTTGAAGTGGTTAGACACATCTGAAATGAATCCATTAGCCCTGTGGCGTTTGGCCTAATGATACTTTGTTTCTGAAAGTTATCATCTAAGATATGGGAGTCCCATATCATGCAAGTTTTTCTTCGGCTTGTATGCTATTTAATCTACAGGATGGCTAACTTCAGCATTGCTAATTGACTGATATTAGATCTCCGTTCTCAGTTGTTTGTTTCAAAAATGGCTGTCTGCTCCATGCCTTTGAGGCTGTAATCAAGCATCATGCTATTCTCCAAGAATTGCTGATCTGCTGTACATTTCTAGCTTTCAACAAATAGTCAGTGATCTTTGACCACAATATCACTCCTGACTTGCCAGCCAATGGTGGCACAGTCATTTCATTAGGCTCTGCTATTTTTCGTTGTTGGACTTTAAGGTCTTTGCACTGTTACCCTTTCTAAGCAGGAGTAAGGCGCCTGTGCCCCCTCCTTTAAACATGGTGACATTGGCTTACCCTCATTGGCTTTTTTAATTTGTCTAGAGGTCCATAGTATACAGTGTATTCTATGTATAGCCTGACTACAGCAGCCCAAAAACCTGCTGTCAAACTTGTCAAAATAACAGGCGAGAAATGCTGCTTTTAAATATTAATGTCAAACCAAGGTAGACCTTGTTATTCACAAGGTATGGCTTCTAATATTTAAAAAGTCAAACAGTTGTGAAATTAAAATGAACATGTTCCTCCAGTGACTAGGCCCCTTGAGCTGTTTCCCTGTTAGGGTTACAGGTGGATCCTAGGCAATGTCAACACACAGATTATGAACTTTACTCTGTAATTTTTAATAAATAGTCAAAAAAAGTAACTTTTAGAAAATTACTTTGTCCGTACCTGAAGCTCATGGAGAGTACTTTGCAATAGCCTGCCAGATTATTCCAAGCAAATGCATGACCTTAATGAGGTGTGAAAACTGCTGCAATAGCTCAACAATGACGTAGGCTTTTTGACAGGATACATTTGATCCCTATCAGCACGGGAAGGACAGTTGGGGGGAACTCAAGAACTTTATTAATTTGGAAGGGACAGAAGTGAGACCTTCCCAGTAATAGTTTAGTGTGAGAAAAGACCTGAACAAGAGAAGGTCTTTGGCTCCAAGTACCACACTATCCAGGATGGCCTCAAACCCAGTGGGAAGGAAACATGCTTACAGTAAACACGGGAGAGGGCAATGTTCACTTTCCTGGCCACAAGTCTGGGTGGAAAAACGAGCTCTGCACAAGTGAGGGGACGGTCCCCTCTTGGTTTTTTTAGGAGTGAGGGGCACTGTGGGATTGTTAGTAGAAGGGGAAAAAAGCTGCTGAAAAAAGTTCTTAGGGTGGCCTCAGGAAAATTTTAACCCATTGGCTAGGGAGCAGGCAGTAGTCACCTGCTACCTCTTGCTAGTGTAAACAATAAATGTGGCATTTCAAGGCATCCTCCCCAGAATGCTTTCTGGACCTGCAGAAGATGTGAAGGAAAGAAACGGGCCTCTGCTTCTTGTAACCTGAGGAGTCCTGATGCACTGGGCCTGCTCCCTCTTGTATCCAGGAAAAGGAACGTGACTCCAATGGTCAGTTGACTCATCTCCTTTGTGGCTATAGGGATACAACAAGCTACAAGAGGCCATTTTTCTTGAAGTGACTAGTACCAACTGCACCTGGACTGGAGCTTGCTAGTGGCCTTTAATGGGGTAGTTCCTGGCCCGAAGTGCTGTCCCTGAGTTCCTAGGAGCTTTGAAGGTGGGCTAGAAGAGCTGCTCCAGAAATCCTGAAAAGTTAGAGCAAAGAAAATATTTGGACTTTCAAGATCTTCGGAGCTCTCAGAATAACCTTGTGGTAAATGTTGTTGACTTCATTGCATCTACCTCAGATAAAGATTCAGGCTCGTCCCTCTGGAGGATTTTGAGCTTCATGAAAAGACTGAGGGCCTAATATAGACTTTGGCGGATGGGTCACTTTGTCAAAAATGTGATCGATATCTTATCCGCCGTACTACAAATGCCAGAGGATATGATGTAATTGTAATCTGGCGGAAGGGATATCAGTCATGTTTGTGACAGAGTATACATTCACAAAAAGTATACATTGGGCCCTAAGCCAGAAGGTAAAACCTTTGACTGATACAAACCCGAATGGTGTATCCAACTCATGCATCATCATGGTCAGCTTGAAATCAAACCTAGGTCACAGTCTACCGTTTCTATAGAATATCACTGGCGCGTAGTGCTTTTTGGAGCTTGTTTTACGTAAACCTCTAAAAATTCACTCCTCTGATTCTCCCTGTTAGATTTATGTCATTTTTGTGTCATTTTGTTTTTCACTTTCACTCTCACAAAGGGGCAAAGAACAAGGTTGAGGGAGAGTTAAATCATATTCTCCTTTTAAGTGGCATCATATTAGAGGTGGCAGCTGTGTCCCAACTTAGAACATTTGCAGCTTCCAATGAAAGCAGAGTAATTCCGAGTCATAGGTGGGATGGTCAAGCAGATTACCAGTGATTTAAAAAAAAGGTAATTCAATTATAGAAAAAGAAGGCTAAAGACAAAGCATTGTTGCTTATATTCCAGGGTAGGCAATGCCCGCTCATTAAAAAGAAGTTGGATCTTCACTCAATCTTGGTTGATATTAGTTCCTCTTTCAGCCAGCTTAGCAGGATTGTCATCATTAATTACAGAAGAACTCTTTACAGATGGAAGTTGGAAATGGAGACCCTTCTGAAAAAAAGGATATGTCCAGTTTTTAAATTTAGCTACCTGTTTTATCATGTAGGTAATATACCTCTCCAAATTTGTTATCAATGATTTTGGATCCATGCTTCATTCGGAGAAGACAGACGGAACTGTTGACTGGACTGAAGGTGCAAGATACGTTGCTTTTTTAGGCTACTCTTGATATTCCAAAGGCCACAAATTTGCTAGTGTTAACAGTGTGGCGGCCCAATTCCAGTTCCATCTTCATGATTAAAAGACAAATGACATACAGAAGAATGAAATACCGAAGTTGCCTTTCAAGTATGTTAACCTCTTAGAGCTCATTTTGAAGCATTTATGAAACAAAAAATACCCAAGTGAAAAAACAAAAAGCAAAGCCAATGCATGCATTCAAAATGCTTTTTCACAGGTACTCCACCTCCTGTCAATAAAATGTAATTGTATTCTGCCCATTAATGATCTAAAGGAGGGACTCGCTCCTCCACTTCAGTTACAAAACCTAACCAGTCGTCATTACTGATTTCCCCTGCTCCGTTTGGACTTTTAAATCCAAGAACTAAGAGATTCAATATCAGAACCCTGGGCACTTGAAATTACCAGGGACTGACACATCACAAACTACATGTCATTTGCTCTACAGTCAGATGTAGAATCACCAAAACAATTTCCATATTTATTTTTGAACTTTGTGCAGAGAAATGCAGTGGTTTCCACACCTAAACAAACAAGGGACGTTGTACTATTCAGTATTGAGTCTGCTACAATAGTCCTCTGGAGACTACTGATTGATTATCAGTCAAAATATGAAGAGAATCCACTTAAAGATGAATACTCTCAAAAAGATCATGTCATTGATATTGCCTGGGTGATGTTTGACAGCCATTGCTTGACAGGATGCTTACCTCCACATTCCAGTTCATCCTTGTCATTAGACGTTCTTGATGGGTTACATGTTACTTTTATTACCTTAAGGCATCACTGTATTGGAAACAAATCCTTGTCTCCAACTACGTTGTTGAGATAGGTTGTAAATGTAATTTAACTCTAGGTTGACCCCACTCATGATGATTATGTTTAATTGCTTTCTTTAACATAAAAGTAATTTTTCGTTAAAAATATTTGTTTACTAACGTATCACTAATTTTAATAAAGTAAGAAAGGAATGTTAACTTTGAATGAAACTAAATGAAATTAAAACTAAATGAATCAAATAAGTGGCATTAAATTACATTAAAATAAATTACTTATATTAGCAATACCCCAATACCAACACTAACCCTAATTAAATTAATTTGGGTTACACAAAATAATTAAACACAAGCCCTAGCTCATTTTCTATATTATTTTTATTACATTCAAGTAAATTAAAAAAAAGGCAGTCCTGGTCTATTAACAATATTAACCTTTAACCATAGCCATAATTAATGTAAATACGATTGCATTATATTAAATAAGTAAACATATAACTCTAATGCCAGCCTTACCACTAATCAATTACATTTTGTGTGGAAATTGGTTTAATATATGGTGTGATTGTTTGACCTCACCTTGAAGTAAAATCATATTTCCGTATCAGGTCCTGTCATGTTTGCTTGGAAATCCTTAACTCAGTTCCGGGTAGCTGTGGCTAAGAGCACTCAGGCTTTATTAAAGGAACACGTGTAAAGCATTTGGAAGTACCAAAACAGGTAATTGAGAAGAAAATGCAACACAATAAAAATTAAACATCAATTTATATAATTAGGTTCTATTTTTTCTTAAGATAGGTACAGCAACAACAAAAATTCACTGGAGGGTTCTGGGGAGGTGAATCTTTAACCCCATCCTCGCTAAGCGTTTTACCGCTGTGCGCTAAAGATTCGCAATGACCGCGTTACATGACGAGCTCAGCTCGTCATGAGCGTACGACAGGCGTTCCTCATGACGAGCTGAGCTCGTCATGAGCGTGGAAGGGGTTAAAGAAACAATAAATCACAGCTTTTCACTCAATGCAATAAATCACCTAAACTACTGCGGCTCACAGTTCAGGGTTAGCTACAAGAAGTAAACCAGAAATGGCTACTTAGGCAATCTTGTGGAGTCCATCTCTGATAAGGAATCATTGACCAGGTCCTGTCAGGACCAGTTGAGCACTTACCTTGATGTTTAAGCGGTTGCCAGTCCAGTTCCAAATTCTAGGAGTGAACTGACATACAGGCCAATGGAGTGGTCCTGATGGAGGGATGCAGGATACCGAAGGTGTTCAAGTATGCTGTGGATGCTGAGTATATGTAAGGACTTTTCTTGAGGCCACTGCTTGGTCGACTAACATGGAGGGATGACTTTGGTGTCATCCCTCCATGTTAGTCGACCAAGCGGTGGCCCATGACCCCCGGTTGAAGCCAAGCACAAAAGCAACTGCTAGTGGTCATGGTCTCTGGATGCAGCAAGCCCTGCAATTCCCTTTAACTCAGTGGTTGTCGGGCGGTCATGGCGTTTAAGCTGTTGTGGATGTTTGCAATCTTGCAGTGGAAGAAGGTGGCCAGCGAGTCGCACAGGTCTTGCGAGGGTGGGACGTCGTTGGTGTTGGAGCTGGGGTTGGAGAGTTCCTTCACGATCTTGAAGAGCTCTTTGCTGTTATGCACGTTGTTGTTTAGGCGGTTTTTGAAGGAGGCCCTTTTGGCGGATCTGATGAGGTGATGATGTCTGCAGGTGGCGTTCTTGTGGGCTGCGTGGCTGTCCGGTGTTCGTTCACGGAGCCAGATCTTCTCCAGCTTTCGGCTGGTTTGCTTGGAGGCCCGAAGGTCTTCAGTGAACCAGCTGGCTTTCTTGTTGGTGTGACTGTTGGAGGGTTTCTTGATTGGGCGAGGGTATTGGCGCAGTCGTTGATCCACTGTGTGAGGTTGCAGGTGGCAGTGTCAGGGTCGGTGGGGTCAGCGGGTGGGCGCTGGGCGAGGGTGGTGGTTAGCTGGTCTTCGGTGACTTTGCTCCAGCAGAGGGCAGGCATCTGTTGGGTGCGGTGGTGCGTGGTGGGTTTCTTGAAGGTGAAGTGGATGCAGAGATGGTCGGTCCAGTGGAGTTTGGTGGTGTGGTTGAAGGAGACGTGGGGGCTTGCGGAGAAGATGGTGTCAAGCGCATGACCGGCAGAGTGGGTGGGTGTTGTGATGAGTTGTCTGAGTCCGAGGTTGGCTAGGTTGTCGATCAGGATGGTCAAGATGGTATTGTTGTTGTTCTCAAGGTGGAAGTTCAGGTCCCAGAGGAGGATGTAGTCCATGGAGGTGAGGGCGTGTGTGCTGACTGTAGATGAGGGTTCCTCTGAGGGTGGTGTTGGGGTCGGTGTGGATCTGAAAGTGCTTAGGTGTTCAGCGGTGCTGAGGGTGTCGTCTGTGTTGGTCGAGATTCTGAGAGTGTTCCTGTGGACGATGGCAATTCCTCCTCCTGCTCTGTTGGTGCGGTCCCTGAGGGTGATCCTGTAGTCCTCCGGGACGGCTATGGCTATGTCGGGTGCCGAGGCGGGGTTCAGTCAGGTCTCCGTTAGGAAGGCGATGTCTAGGGAGGTTGAGTCAAGTAGGCCCCAGAGTGCAACAGAGTGTTTGCGGGCAGAGCGGGTGTTGAGAAGGATGCATCTGAGGTGGTTGGGTTCTTTCCTGGTCGGCAGCATGGTGGGGCGGATGCTTGTGAAGCTGAAGTTCCGGCAGGTGAAAACTCAGTGGGTGCGCTTCGGGGCAGGCAGGAAGCAGGTGTGTGGAGGTGGAGGGTTCTGGCTTTGTAGCGGTGTTGGGCGTAGTGGTGTTTGCGGGGTTCAGGGGGTCCTGGCACTGGGCGTAGTCCAGATGCGGACGAGTGCCTTTGGCGCACCAGCGGCGCACCCACTGTGTACGTCCACTGTGCGGCCTCCATATGAGCGGTTGTGGGAGGGAGGAGCAGCTGAGAGGCGGGAGAGGGGTGGCAAATGTGATTGCAGGGGGCGGGCCGCAGGGACGCAGTGGCGGAAAAATGTGCGGGCCTGGGAGAACTGGGCACAGGAAGGAAAAACAAGTTCAGGCAAGAAAACAAGTACAGGCACATAGGAATAAAAACAAGAGAAAGTGAGAAAGAACATGTTGAGAGGCTCACGACCACGCTGGAAGCCCGCTACCACGGAATGGGCAGAGGTGCACGCAAACTTTGCTGCACCTCTAGATACATATTTAGATTTATATATATATATGGGAAAGCAAAGCGCTCCAGCGCTGTAGGAGAGCTCACCACGGCACCATACCATCCGGTCTATCAATCAGCACCCAGACAGCTTACACAGCTCCCTCCTAGCTTTGCAGAGTCCGACGCGTTTCGGGGCTGGAAAACGCCCCTTCTTCATGGACAGACAAGCATTACACACCTTATTCACCTCGTATTCCAAATGCAATTTATTTGAAAAAAGTTACGCCCTAAGTGGGTGTGGTTTACTGAAAGGATTGAGTCCCCAGGCTTTCTGGTTACTGAAGTCCTTCGAGGTGAGTTCAAAAGTAGGCGGCGTGTCCAAGTGTCTAACATTAAGTCTCTTATTAAATCCTTAAGTAGGAGGTGGGGGGTAAGTTGCAAAGCTGCATATTCACACATGATGTCGCGCTGGAATAAGGAAATGTAAGTCATCTCCCCTCAGTCTTCATGGCGCAGAATTACTGAACGCTGAATGAAGTGGAGCCTCTCCCCACGGCAGGAACCGACCGTGTAGAAAATGGGAAAGCAAAGCGCTCCAGCGCTGTAGGAGAGCTCACCACGGCACCATACCATCCGGTCTATCAATCAGCACCCAGACAGCTTACACAGCTCCCTCCTAGCTTTGCAGAGTCCGACGCGTTTCGGGGCTGGAAAACGCCCCTTCTTCATGGACAGACAAGCATTACACACCTTATTCACCTCGTATTCCAAATGCAATTTATTTGAAAAAAGTTACGCCCTAAGTGGGTGTGGTTTACTGATATATATATATATATATATATATATATATATTCACTGAAAAAACCATAGGTTATAGACCATATATAGTTAGGAATTAGCATTTACAAAACCTTGAAAATTCACTGAAAAAACCATAGGTTATAGACCATATATAGTCAGGAATTAGCATTTACAAAACCTTATTTTACTCACACAAAACCATTGAAATTCCATATATAGTTAGTTGCACTAACTATATATCGCGCATCCGCAATCCACTGCTGATGATGTCACATATTACATCATTCATGACATGGTCAGTGACATCACTGATGACATCACTGATGACATCTCAAATGACATCACTGATGACATCTCACTTGACATCAATGATCACATCACTGATGATATCATTCATGTGATAATACAATGCATCTCCTCACACTCTAATATAACCTCCGTTACACCCAGTGTTAAATAGAGAGTATAATTTTTGAAACCATTGACACACCAATACTAGTTACTACATACGCACTCACTGATTCCTATGTCTACACACACATTCACTCATACAATCATTCATACATACAATCACTCATCTTTACAACACTATCATATGCACTCATACACCTATACAGACACTCACACTCTGCCACTCATCCATGGAGTTACTCACACACCTAGTCAGTCCTGAAAAGAATCAATCACACTTCCATTTTCTCATCTATACAGTTAAACACAGAACACCTTACATTTTTGAAACATATACTAACACATACTTACTCTCTTATAGAATCACTGATACAAGTACACATTGATCTGCACAGAGTCACACACCTCCCAGCCAGCCATACACACACTCAGTCTCCCATACAAATACTTGTGCAACCAATCAATAACCCATATAGCTACTTATATAGCTACTGATCAACACATGCAGCAGCTTGCACAACAACAGACATACTGATGCATACTTTCAGACAGTTTAGTCACTAACCCGTGCATTCAGTAAGATGCATTTAATCACTCACTCATACAGTCAATCACGCACCTACTAAAACCTTCATTCAGACACTTATACATCCACTCATTCTTCAATATGTAAAACATATTTAAACTTTACAGAAACACATAATCACTGGATGTTGTCATCAGTGATGTCATCAGTGATGTCACTGACCATGTCATGAATGATGTAATATGTGACATCATCAGCAGTGGATTGCGGATGCGCGATATATAGTTAGTGCAACTAACTATATATGGAATTTCAATGGTTTTGTGTGAGTAAAATAAGGTTTTGTAAATGCTAATTCCTGACTATATATGGTCTATAACCTATGGTTTTTTCAGTGAATTTTCAAGGTTTTGTAAATGCTAATTCCTAACTATATATGGTCTATAACCTATGGTTTTTTCAGTGAATTTCATTGGTTTTTTAACAGCTAATATCTGTAGCTGTAAAATGTATTCTTCTTTAAATCCAAAAATATATTTTATATGTTTATGAATAATTTTTTTTAAAAATATTTTTTTTTCTTCGTTCCCGCTTCGCGAATCGGGAAGCTTCCCGTTAGCTGACCTTGATGCCGCGAAATAGACCGCGAGCCGGTAAACGTTTCTTTACCGCAAGTGCCGCGTTAGAAAACAACATCGTGACGCCTCCCGTCCGCATGACGTTCCACGTTGTCGCGTGATACGTCATATGACGTGCTACGTTAGCGAACTGGTACGCGAAGCGAGTGCCAAAGCGCAGGTTTCTGGAAGCAAACCGGGAGGCCCTGCAAAGCGCTTAACGTAAACACAGCAAGTCATGTGACTTGGTAATAACACTTTTCATTGGTTCATTTCACTTTTGGTTTCCTAATGATGTAAGACTAGGTCATATAATCTAAAATGAACACTTTTGATTGGTTGAGAACTCTTGTTTTTCCCAAATGATGAAAATCCCTCCTTCTTTCCTCACTCTGACTTTCATCATTGTGAGAGAAAGACCCTTTGTGATCACTGAGCAATGGCTTCTTTAGTAGCTTCAGCTGGTGCTTCCCCACCACCTCCACCACATCCAAGGAAGAGTGGACCACCTGCTCAAGTTGTAATTCAACAAGAAGAAGAAGAAGAGGAACAGGAGGACGAGCACGAAGAGAGGCAGTTTTTGCCTGAGCAGCCCAAGACGTCTCACCGGAAAGAAAACTTCATTTGGCAATTTTTTAAAATTCCCAAAGGTCAGAAAAAAGTAAATGCAAGATACGTAACTTGCCTTATATGTCAAGATAGACTGTCCAGAGGGACCGACAAAAAATACAGTTTCGGAAACTACACAATGCATCGCCATATGACTAGGTGGCATCCTAACAACTACAGTGCTGCACAGTTTCGGAACGACCTAGATAATCTCCCTATTATGGCCAGAAGATCTGTTGTACCGGAAGTAACGGGACCAGAGGGCAGGGAGATGGTGCCAAATATACAAATGAGATTTGGTGAAGTAAAACACACCTGCGTATTTTGCGATGGATTCATTTCCTACGGAGAAAGAAGCATCACTCTGATCAACAGAGCTATTGACTATCATATGCAAGTTTGTCCGAAACGCCCAAAATAATAAATACTTCTTTTTTTTGTTTTGTTGCTCCTGTTGAGCCCTTTACAATGAATCGTTTTCATTGCCCCCTCCAAGAAAAACCCAAAAAAATATAAAACTGTTCCGAAAAATTCAAAAACATTAAAAAAATGTTCAGAAAAATAAAAAAAAAAGTTCTTTTCAGAACTACCTCCCCGTTATTAAAAAATTGGTACAATATTTGGAACTGTGCCAACCTCTATTTCTCTTAGTTCGCTTCCTAGTTCGCTCGCTGGTACGCGAACTGGAAGCGAACCAAAAACAGTAAGTATAAGGGAAGGAAACACACACTTATGTTAAAAGAAAGACAGCTATAGGGGAGTAAACTAGAGATACTATTACCCATAATCCACTACTGATGATGTCACATATTACATCATTCATGACATGCTCAGTGACATCATCAGCAGAGGATTGCGGGTTTTTTGGCAACATGCCTTATCCACGGTTTAATAACGCTGCCTTTTGCTTTATATAAGTTTTCAAATTGTATGAAATATATACCAATAGGTCTTTATGAACCTTTAGGTAGTGCTTTTGTTCATGAGGTCTGGTCGCTTCCATACACATACAGATGTTTCAAAGATGATCAAGAAGTTTATCTGAATGGAGAGGAATGCACTGAGACGCCAGATCATTCACTAATGTGTAGGCACATACAGTTACACGATTCATGCAACAAACACCGACCAAATATGGCTTGCGTGTTGCAAGGCACGCCAGTTCCTGCTATCATCCCCACGTTCAAGTTGTTGGAAAATGGTAGTTATTTGATGCTCAATAATGAAGATTGTTCTGAGTTAATTAAAAGTATTCCTTTTATCGTAACAGTAAGTGAACGGGTTATTTGCTGCAGAAATGTTCTATTTCCTCCCACACATGAACATAGGGAGTTTTCAATCTGGCCACAAATACCAACCTTGGGACACGTTTCAACGGCATGACAAGAATAAGAGCTCTTTTGTCTCAGAGAGAGGTGGCCTTGAGTTCGGCCCGTGAAACTTTCGTACTTCACATAGCGAACACCCGTACACAGGTTTGCCTTTCAATTTCAGCAACATGTTTCCGACTATCTTTAACGCATCCTCCACAAAATCCCTGGCACACTTTTTTAAAGTTGTTACCAGTGGTCTCGTGACTTCATTTGAGAAAATCTTTGGAGTCATCCCTGCTCCCTTTCATTCCATTTTCTCCACTCTGGTTCGTGGATTGCATTTTTACTTGCATTACCAGCGGACGCTCTTGTGCTTTTTTACATTTTTAAATATGGATGTCCCTCCTATGCAACCTCCGACCCTGCAGCTGCTGACACTGTTCCGCAATCGCATGCTAGAATATTATGGCACAATGCCGTTGGCGATATTAAGCACGGCATATGGATTATCTTTTCGGTTCTCCTACTTCACCTGTGTCCAGCCTGTATTTCACTGCCTGACCTGTGATTTCGATTGGGCCATTGATTTGTG
The DNA here is from genome assembly GCF_964261635.1 of Lissotriton helveticus. Lineage (NCBI taxonomy): Eukaryota > Metazoa > Chordata > Amphibia > Caudata > Salamandridae > Lissotriton > Lissotriton helveticus. Next base: position 1,314,715,956 of record NC_136065.1, on the reverse strand, counting down.
TCTCTGCGGACCGGTTTCTCCTGACGTCGACTTTAATCAGCTGATGACTCCTATCATTACTCACGAGTTGATTTGTCCTGGCGAAAGGATTATGGCTGTGGCATTGATGCATGGACTACTTGGTCCCTGGAATTTACTGGCGGCAGCACAGTCTTTCTTGGAACACAGCTTTCTTGAAAACCCACCGAGCTGTCCTCTGATGGTGATAGAGGATCCGGTGCTGGGAGAGCACGTATGTTCTTTTCCGCTTTTAAATTGGATGGCTGAACTGTTTTCGGATGAAGACGGTGACTTCCTATTGGAGGCTGTTGCAGCTTATTTTGCATACACAGTTATGTCATAGACCTTTTTCATGTTTCATATGCTGAGTACTAGCATTTCATTGACAATTCATTGACTTAATTGTCAAGTTTTTATTATTTACCTTGCCTATTGGCTTAAGACTCGATAAAGTACTTGGCTGTTTTATTTTTCTTTAGCATTGAATTTTCCTAGTTTTTAATGCTTTACCTTGCGGACCGTCCACATATAAACTTGCAATCTGCTCTCATGAGATGGCACTTCTATTATCTTATTCAGTTCGTTTCCGGATCATGAGGAGGTGTCATCTAGGTCCTGGATATCTTTACACCGTGTTAAGTTAGCATGGGCTCATTACCGGTTTAAACGCCATTTTTCCTTTTTTGCAACTTCTGCACACGACATTTAGTTGTTGCTTTAGCTTTCCACCTAGTAGTTCATCGTGGTTTACATGAGAATAATATGTTATTGGTCTACTATCTGCTTTACTTGTTAAACTATATCTGTACAGCGAGTGCTAAAGTTTCAAGAACAACACGATACAGAATTGTTATGAGGTCTGATCTCCACGACTTCATACTCATAACATAAGTGCAACTTCTGCCAATTCTGGGCATGAGGCGGGTTTTATATTGCTTTGCCGAACACACATACACAACAGTTGATGCGGTTCACATGAAGAGAGAGCTGGTGTATGCTGATGTGATTCCTTCAAATCTAAGACACTAAAGTATGGACACGCCCTAAACCAACACAAAGAGACCTTCTTAGCAAATAATATAATATGTGTATTAGGGAGGGTGAGATATAAGCAGCCGCGGGCCGTGGAGGGAGTTACGGTGAGGCAAGGAGGCGGGGAGGGGGAGAAGCAGGGTGGAGCCCTCTCTACCTTGCCCCTCCCCCTCCCCGCCTCCCTGCCCCACCGTAACTCCCTCCACGGCCCGCGGCTGCTTATAAGTGTTGCTAACTCTTATTCATTTACAGCATGTTAACATACTGTCACCATTCGCTTTTTATGTACTAGTAACTATGCTGGTAATTTTGCTACTGATAATATGTGTACTTGTATTCTCCACCCTGCTTCTCCCCCTCCCCGCCTCCCTGCCTCACCGTAACTCCCTCCACGGCCCGCGGCTGCTTATAAGTGTTGCTAACTCTTATTCATTTACAGCATGTTAACATACTATCACCATTCACTTTTTATGTACTAGTAACTATGCTGGTAATTTTGCTACTGATAATATGTGTACTTTTATTATCTAAGGTACTACGCCTGAGAAGACGGCATTAGTAAATAAACATTTCAAATACACATGTGTTCTTCTTAACTCCATGTTCTGGTTTCTAAGAAATATATAACGACCGACTGTTCATGAGTTCCACGTATCCTGAGGTACTATAAGTTCATATTCTGGATTGTCTAAACATTGAGAGTTTGTTATATCCAATGTGACACTGTACCTAGCTTGCTAAATAGTTTTTGATTACTAACGTGAGTTTTGGGACACCCTAATTCGCCGAGGTTCCAATCCTCTGTCCACAGTTCTGTGTGAGAACAGAAACCCTGCGACAGGGGCACCCCCGACCCTTGCTGGACCTTCATCACACTTGCGATACAACTCCAGCAATGCGCCACCTTTACGGCACAGATACATCACGCATCTGTGCTGTTTTTGCCCCGTGATGCGCCGCATTGTAAATGCAGCACACCATAGGTGACGGAACAGCGGCACAGAATGACTAACACATCCCTGGTGATGCGCCAGTCATCATAAATCTATCCCTATGCTTCTTATCTTGTTAGAGATGAACCGCCATATGTATCATCAAAGTTATTTGCATTTCCTAAATAGCGAACTTTAAGGAATAAATAGCGATTCTTTACCATTCCTAGTTTGCGATGAGCTATTTGCTAATTAGCCGAATGTAGCCCAATGAAGCCCAATGTAGCCCAATGTAGCCCAAAGATGGCCGCCAGACACACAAAAAAACAAATGTAGCCCAAATATCAGCCAGATGTAGCCCAACTATAGCCCAGTGACAGAATGACCAATCAGCTTCGCAAACCTCCGTTACGCGAAGCGGAGCGCTGTTACAGATATATATCTTTTTTTGAACGTTAATTTCTCAAAATCCACTGGAGCACATATATTGAGACCTAGCAAAGGCACATCGGGCTACCAGTCCCTAATATTTTGCCAAGTTTCGTGCAAATCCATTCAGCCGTTCAATTATTATTTTTATTATTTTTTTTTGCCCCGCGGGGCCCTTTTAAAACCTCCACATCAAACCTAGGGGGTCAGCGAGGATCTACTATGCCCCCTTATAGTTATTTCCCCCTTTGTTTTGACCTCCTCTTGTCTCTCGATCCTACCGAGAGACAAGATGGCGGCCGCTACGGACTGTTTGGAATGTTGACAGACGCCGGAGAACCAATCAGCTTCGCTTCACAAAGCTCCGTTGCGCGAAAAGTCCGCGAACCAGAGCGCTAACCGGTCCGCTGTTACAGATATATATCTTTTTTTAAACGTTAATTTCTCAAAATCCACTGGAGCACATATATTGAGACCTACAAAAGGCACATCGGGCTACCAGTCCCTACAATTTTGCCAAGTTTCGTGCAAATCCATTCAGCCGTTCGGGCTAAAAGTGAGGCCAACCGCCCTATGGAAAACTCAATGTTAAAAACACGTTTTGGGACCCCCCTTTTTTCTCGGCCCCCACTGGACGAACCCCCCCCAAATTTTCAAGGGCTGCTCAGAAACAAAATGTGCCATTTTCCTGAAAATTTCAGCCAATTCCGTCCACAAACGCCAAAGTTATTAGACATAGAATTTTCAAAAAACCCATAGAGAAAAAATCCTAACTATATATACCTACTGGCGACCGCCAGTAGGTAATATATATATATATATATATATATATATATATATATTATCGCTTCGATTATTCTCCCATTCACCAGGAAAAAAGAGAAACAGAGAAACAGCACTCGCAGGATACTTTGCACAGCAGTATTCTTTATTAAATCGACAGACGCAATTCGGTAATTCCCTTCTTCTGTGTCTAAGCGTAACACACATCGCGGCACCATTTGTAACTCTTTCATAATGGAAAAAAACATAGGACAGGACGTGACCCACAAAATTGTGTGCGCCATCTTGGAACGTTGTCTACTTCATTCTATATATATAGAACTTGGTTACATAAGTACATTGCTAACAATTAACAACATAAGTATGAATGCCATTTCTGTTTATCAGATATGTTCAAACAATTAGTTGTTGCCGTGGATCGGCAATGGCAACTATCAAGGTTGCCTGCATGTCCTATTGTTACCCTCTTATAATTGAGTTTCCTCTACTAAATGTCTGTACCAAACTTTCCAGCTACTAATATACTAATGTAATTAATTACTCCTACATTATCAGAAAAAAGAAGATTAAATGCACAGGGAACCAATACATACAAAAATAGTATCATTTTCGAGATAGACGATCCTTATATTACAGAACAAAGAATGAACATCACCCTTAAGATTCAGGAGATTCATAATTTCCTATGTACCCAGGTGTACCGCCGATTCTTCCCCACCGTTGAGTCCCTCCGGACTTTTCGTTTGCAGATCCACAATATATCTAGACTGTAGCCTGCGCAGCATTTGCAGTCTGTCCCCTCCTCTAGCATTTTCAGGTACACAATCTAGACAGAAATAGTGCTTCTGGAGCGAATATATATATATATATATATATATATATATATATATATATATATATATATATATATATATATATCCAAGATCACATCCTCCGCAAGACCGCCGGGACACCGAGACAGAGGTGCATCTGAGGGGCCGAGGTAACCCTGTTCAAATGGTGACTGGAGTGGTCTATTATCTCTCAGAGGAGAGTGCATCTGCGAAGCGGCAGCTGCGCGTTGTGAAACCGAATATATATATATATATATATATATATATATATATATATATATATATATATATATATATAGATATATATATATAGATATATAGATATATATATATAGATATATAGATATATATAGATATATCCTTGATTTCTCGCTTTCACTCCCACTCCTGCAGAACAAACGAGCGTGGACCCGATAATTATCGTGCTTTCTTTATTCAGCCATTGCCGCCATAACGCGTTTCGGGAGATCCCTCCCTTGATCACATGACAGCCTAGAGACATCACCATTCGCTTTATAAAGTGCGTGTGCATAGCAGCCATTAATAAACATGGTAAAAATACTACTGCTTCAGTACATTTTCACAATTGCATTCCACATTGATTACTTTATACAGTCAAAGTAAACGTTGTAATTTGAGTTTTAAAATTCTTTCTCAGTACACATTACTCCATAAATGCATCTTTTCTACTAATGCCATGTACACCTGTAGAATTAATCATTGCCTAAATGCCAATATTACCAAAGCATATCACCATGAATGAATCTATCAACTTATCCTAGTGCCTAAAACAAAATCATAGTGCTCAACCGTAAAGTGAATAAGTATTAAATAACAATTTAGATAGTTTCAGTTAGTCAGAAAGGCGACATATCTTCATGAAAACTGTGTTATATATACATAAAGTGCACAGTGCTATATGGACAGTTATTCCAGCCTACAATTTATTGTTATGATTACCAGAGTCAATCCTTTGCTAAAATCATCATAAAATATTTGAAGTATAAAAATTATACATACTTTCTATATAATGATTTTAAAACTCATGTCCCTAATCTATAATAAATATGTAAACCATCACTACCATCCCTACACACATATACACTGAAATTCATATATATATATACACATATACACAATTGGTGAACATTACAAATGTCACAATGCACTTTCCTAAAACCTGTTCTGTACCTTCATGTTTTCCTTTCAATTTTTGATTTCATTATAATAGCAGCATTCAGTTAACTTTACAGACTCCTGGATAAGTGTTTATAGGAAGGTGTATAGGTCTTCACTAATATTAAGACCATTAGGGTGTTTGGAATCAAACCTGAGGATATAAGATGTTTCTAATCTTCTAAGTTTGCATTCCCTATCACCCCCCCTCCGCTGAGGCACAATAGTGTCTATTGCATAATACTTAAGATGTTTAGGGTCGCTGTTATGGCTCTGTTGAAAATGTCGTGCAACAGGATAGCTGTCATCTTTGTTACATATAGCACGGATATGTTGTAACACCCTCTTATGCACAGGCAATTTTGTGCTTCCTACATAGCGTAGGTTGCAGCTACAGGTAAGCACGTATACCGCAAATTCGGATTTGCATGTTATATGTTGTCCGATTTTGCAGGCCGCATAGCCAAATGCCGGGGTGTAACTGGTCGTATTAACTCCATGCTGACACGTCTTAATTACAGAACATTTAAAAAAGCCTTTTCTTGCCACTAACCATGGTGCCTTTCCTTTGGACTCAAAATTGCTTCTTACCAAGGAGGAGCCCATGTTATTGTTTTTTCGAAAGGTTATCGACGGCATTTTAGGCATGGAACCCCCTATTACTGGATCACCTTTGATAATAGGCCAATCTTTACGGACTATCTCCCTGATTTGTTTCTGTTGCTTTGAAAAACCCAGGATTAGTCGAATCGGTTCCTGCTCTATCCCTTCACACTGGTGTTTCTTCTTGTACTGCAAAAGATCTGTTCTAGCTATCGACTTGGTTTTCCCAATAGCCGCCTTAATCACCTCAGGGCTGTACCCCCTATCCAGAAACCTGTCTCTGCACTCCTTTTGTTTCACCTCACATTCTGCCTCCTTGCTACAAATCCGCCTGATGCGGAGCATTTCCCCAAATGGGATGCTCCTCAATAAATGTGGGGGATGCGCACTTGAGGCATGTAGGAGTGTGTTACCTGATGTTGGTTTCCGATAAAGGGTAGTACTAAGCTCATTTCCTGTCACTTGTACCCTCACATCCAGAAATGTCACTGTTTCTCTGCTTGTTTCTGCCATAAAATGAAGGTTGATTTCATTATGATTCAGTTGTTCAATAAATTCAGTGGCACTTTCACTGCTTCCATTCCAAACAATGAATAAATCATCAATGTAGCGCAACCAAACTACTACATTGTTGTTGCACACCAATTCATGTTGCCGCATGGGGACCAGCTCCTCCCACCAGCCCATAGGCAGGCGTAACTGGGGGAGAAGCTGGCCCCCATGGATACACCCTGCGTTTGTTGGTACATTTTACCATAAAAAAGGAAACAATTATTCTCTAAGCAGAATGTTATCATTTTTAACAACATGTTTGAATGCTGGGAATAGATAATTGGCCTATTTTTAAGGAAATACTCAATAGTTCGCATGCCATCCCGATTCCTTATACACGTATATAAACTAGACACGTCAAGGGCCACCAACAAGTATGAGGACCTCCATTCTATATTTTGAATTTCTGAGGAAGTCACTAGTATCTTGTACAAAAGATTTCAAATTCCTGACCATGCCCTGTAAGAAGAAATCAATATATCTGGAGAGGTTCTCCAATAGGCCATCGCATGCGGAAATAATGGGGCGGCCCGGTGGTCTGTTCATACACTTATAGATTTTAGGTATGAAATAGATAACCAGGATATTGGGATGCTCCTTTTTAATATATTTAAATTCCTCACAATTTAACATCCCCACACTCTTCCAAGCCAACAATTGTCTATAATAGGCTTCCTGGGTGTCCTTGTGCTTCGAAAAGGGAACCTTTCTATAACACTCGATATCATTGAGTTGGCTGTAGGCCTCTTGAAGATAGTCCTGCACGGGCCACAGCACCAAGTTCCCGCCCTTATCCGAATTTCGGATTATGACTTGGTCATTGTCCTTCAGTTTCTTAATGAGTTGCCAATATCTCGTCTCTCGATTGGTGTTATTCTTTTTCAATTTGGAAATCTTAATGTTCAATCTTATGATTTGTGTCACCAACTGTTCGTTAAACACTTCAATTGAATCCCTTGCCATTACTGGTACGAATTTGGATCTAGGTTTGAAAAATGTTTCTGGTTTCACATTTGTCCCTGCTATTTGTGTCAGACCGGTTCCAGTTCCCATATTGACTACGCTTATAGATGATTGTGAAGGTTCGCTGGATATTCTGCCCACTCTCTCTAAGCCCTGTATGTCATGGAGTAGGTCATAGTCCGCTCCTACTAGGCCTTGAAATTCTGGATATTGTTGTGAGGCCCTCTCTTCATCATTGCTACGGGCACCCTGCTGTTGATGGAATTTCTTCGACTTTAATTTTCTTATAAATTTGTAAATATCTGCACGTGTTTGAGTATAATTAAAATTAGACTCCAGGCAGTACGAAAGTCCTAATGTCAGCAGCTGTTTTTCGGCTGTAGTCAGGGTGACGCTTGATAAGTTGACAATAGAATTGTTGTTGCTTGTTGTTGGGGCACTATGTGAAGCGTAGTCTTTGCCGGCCCCTCCTAAGCCATCTGTTGACCGCGGGCTCTCCCTCTCCCTCGCTTCTTGGTGCCTTCTCCTTGCTTGCCTGCGTCCCCTTCTCCTCCTTGTTGCCCTGTTTTGTTTTGTACTTTGGTGCTGGATCTCAATGTATCCCTGCGGCTGATTTTGAGAACTTTCAATTCTTCCCCCAACGTCAGTCTAATGTTGCTCAGTGCCGATCTTGCTCCCATGGTATTATCAGATTCTGATCGACTTTCAGCGGCGGAGCTAAAGTCTGAGGCAGATGGAAGTTCCTCAGGCCCTCGCTCCGCATTGCCTGTACCTCCACGTTTATTCACCGTTGCCACCCTCAGTGAATTATATCTTTTGGCAAACGTGAAGATTTGCCCGTTTGCGTAGTCGTCCCTGTCCCGCCTGAACTTATAGCTTTTTCTATTTTAAATTTTCTCCTCCTCTTTTTTCGGGCGTGCAATCATGTCATCCACCAATTTGCTTTTTTGTTGTGGATCCCCCAGTAATTCTATATCTCTTTCCAGCGCCTCAATTTTATCCTGCAACAGACTCCTGTCGATTATGGCATACTTCACCAAGACTTCTATTAATTGACGCGAAGAGTCCAAATTGCACTCCCCCCACTCCGCCATCATGTCAGGGTTGGGGGTCTCGTAGCTTGGCGCTAACATTATTCAGAGGCCCCTCGATATCCTGCCCACATCCAGATATCGTTGGAGGGACTGGGCCTCCCACCATTTCGCTTGCTCCTGCCGTTTTAATTTCTCCATCACCCTTAGACTATCTCGCAGCCCCTTGCTCTGGCTGATGCTGCTAGTTTCCAGATTAGTCACCTTGCTGGCTCCCTGTTCGTCCGGAGCGTCTGAAAACAGCCCCGCTGCCGCCAACTTGCGATCTTTAAGCATGTCTGCGGACATTGTATGGCTTTTGTTTATTAATGCACTACGCGCGTTCGCTCTCAAACGGTCAAATACCGAGAGGCTTTCCCCGCCTGTTAAATGCTGATTCCTCTGGGTCGTATCTTCACTGCCTCCACGTTGCTGCGCCTCCGGGTCCCCACCTTCCGATGTTCCGTCCTCCGGGCTTCACCAGTGGTAGGAGCCTTCAGATGACCGTCGCAGTTGCACAATGCGTACACCTGGTTCTACAGCTCACAGGGGGCTTCGCTTCTTCTTCCGGGCTACGGATTCACAAAACAGTGCCCCGAGGGTCCCTGCCAGCGAACACCACGGGCCCGAGATTTCGGTAGTCAGTTTCCCAAGCCGAGGCAAAAACTCACATAAGCGAAGCCACAGTTTTGGGGAGGGGTCCACGGGCCAGTGAGAGTCACTCCGGCTAAAATCCTTGATTTCTCGCTTTCACTCCCACTCCTGCAGAACAAACGAGCGTGGACCCGATAATTATCGTGCTTTCTTTATTCAGCCATTGCCGCCATAACGCGTTTCGGGAGATCCCTCCCTTGATCACATGACAGCCTAAAGGCATCACCATTCGCTTTATAAAGTACATGTGCATAGCAGCCATTAATAAACATGGTAAAAATACTACTGCTTCAGTACATTTTCACAATTGCATTCCACATTGATTACTTTATACAGTCAAAGTAAACGTTGTAATTTGAGTTTTAAAATTCTTTCTCAGTACACATTACTCCATAAATGGATCTTTTCTACTAATGCCATGTATATATATATACAGATATATAGATAGATAGATATATAGATATATATATAGATATACAGCACAATAATTGTGGGTATCAAGAATAATACCTGTAGCTTTATACTGATTACGTGTTTGGTAGTCCAACCGCCTGACCGCCGCACCCTCCCGGGCACCGCAGCGCCGGCGGTCTACCCCTTCCCTATTATGAGTTGTGCAGTCCGATACAGTGACTATGGCGCTTTTCCCACAGGGACCACAGTGGTGTGCAATCTTGGCGGTGCGTCATCCAACGCCGTTGTGGCAGCGGTGTACGCACCATATCTATTACGACTATACATTCGTACTGGAGGTCTCCTAGCAGCAGTTACCCAACAGCGGTAGAGAGCTGTGGTACACGTACAAAAAAAAATACAACAGTGACCACTGGCTAGATTTAAAAACTGCACAACTGATGTGCTTTGGCCAAGTAGACACACCTGTAAATAACACTATAAAACACACCCCATCCCTGACCAGGATCCTTTGCTTCTCAACTGCAGCCCACAATTCAGGTACAACCGTTTTGTGGATTTCCAGATAAGGTACCATTTTTATCATCTTCCCATTTAGCACTCTCCACCACCTGTAATTTTGGTTGTGCACCTTTTTACCTGTATCTCTTGTCTTTACTTTATCTTCATTTAGTCATTCACATTTTCATTTTTTGTTATCATGCCTGGCCAAAAAAAACACAGTTCTCTGAGGCAGAGTTGACAGTCATGGTTGATGAAACCATTAGAGTAGAACCCCAAATTTTAATTTGCAAGTCCAACATACTCCTCTCAGTAGGAAAACTGAAATGGGGGACAGGATAGTCAACACAGTGAATGCGGTTGGTTCCATCCTGTGCACACAAAACAACATTGGAGGAGGTGGACTGACCTCAGGGTTAGCTTGAGTACTCTGTACAGCAACCACCACCTGGTAGCTCAGATGACTGGCGGGGACCCTCCCAGCGACCCATTACAATTAGTTCCCTGGGAGGAGAAGATCTTGGCCAACCTGCATTCAGAGGGCTTGACAGGAATACCTGGGGCAGTGGACTCCGGAACAGTTACACTTCAAGAACTCAGCAAATCAAAATGGAGAGAGAGAACTAGATAAGCTAGTCCGGATCCCCTGGTTTATATGTAGTATCAAGAAAGGACTAGCTTAGTTGTGTCGGCGAGACTCAGAGGGTACGTCTGTAGGCAAACCATTAGGTTTGATCATGAAGCCCTCACCCACCAACCTAGTTGGTAGCATGCTTCATCATCGAGCCCACCACAGTGACACCGAATGTGTCCCGGGTGTGCTGCGACTCCAGATTACTGAGGAGCTGGTATACTTACTGAGTGTGCTGTGATAAGTGGGTGTGAACGTGATGTTTAAAAGCTATGCAGTGGGTCCCAGTTCCCGAGGGTATAAGGATAATTTTAATGTCTGGGCCCCTGCTAGCAGATAAAAGGCAAGTGGACGTTATGGAGTGAATTATGAGCTCCTACGTCCTGTGTGGTCTACATGTTTCAGCCAGGCCTTTTGTTTACATCTGGCTTTCCTCAGGACCAATGAGTATGTGTTGGTGAAAAAATAAACTATATTAAGTGATTGGTGTGTGTTAAAAAAGTGTCGCACTCGCTAAGGTGCTATACGTGTTAGAGGGGGATTCCCTCTTCTTTACTGTACATGTAACATAAAGACACGTATAGATGTGGCAGGTTAAATTGAATTTAAGAAATGAAAATAATATAGCAGAAGGGGAAAAAGGGATCTAACGTGACGAAAAGCGTCCTTCGATTCCATTTGGTTGCACATCAAGGAGCTTCAGAAATCCCTCTTTTAATCGATAGGTACGTAACTCTACAGTTATTAGTGTAGCTATACTATGTCCTTTGGATAGACTACTGGATTGTATTTAATACAGGCACTGATGGTTACCGTTTTTCTTCTCACCTAGGAAAATTGTTAATTACGCCTATAGCGGAATGTCAAATGCTTGTCCTGCAAACAGGCATTAATTCACCATACCATTGATGGTTGAATAATAATTTTTATTTCTTAGGTGAGTATATTAAACGACATGATATAATGGAATGGACAGAGAGTACAGTAAGGAATAAAGTGTGTATACCACCATTAAGCTTGTTATAGGACCAATGGAATTGCAACAGTGTCTTTCCACCCTCCCCAGAATTCTATTCTGGAATATATATGATCCCTGGGTAGCTTTTAAACCTAGAATACTATATATTTTTTGGTATCATGATGGATGGATGTATTTCGAACACTAATACTAGCTCAGCATTGGCTGATGAGATTACGGAAATCCCCTCTCCTTTCCTTTTCCTGAATATATATAGCAACTGCTCAAATATAAATATGTATAAGCTTTGTATCTTGTTCAATGAAGATTATATATTATAATATGTAGGGAGGTTTGAATTATGTATACTTTTTGCCAAACAATGAAACGGTTTGTAATGTGTATATAACTATGTTGTTTTTTATAAATAATTAAATGTTTATATGTCTTTCTTATGTTGATTTAATTATGTATTTCAGATATATATGTGTGGCTCCTGATGAAGGCGTTGGTTCAAACGACGAAACGCGCGTCGAGTTATTATTGATTGCCACTCTCTTTTCTTGTGGTTGTAATAATTTACATTAACCTTGATAAAATATTGAATGTAATTTTTGTTCTATATGGTTATTTTGATTTTTATGACTCATTTTTAGTATTGTATTATCTTGTGCATTTGAAAAAATTATTTTTTATTGTGTACATTTGTAATATATTTTTATAAAGAATATTATTAAAAAGATATAAAAAAATGTTTTTAATCCTTATGTAGTTTTGTTGTTTGGTATTGGTTTCTCCCTGGGTTGTTATTACTGATGCGTTTTTATACACACTGTAATGGAACTGTGCCCATCATGTAATAATAAATTGTAAATGTGCACTATAGTGAGGGTATTATTAGATTTCTTGCAAAATAATGCCAACCGCTGTGTACAGTGCACCATGTACATTTTGCCTATGTGCAGAGTAATGCACTACACAGATGATATTATTTACTTAACATTGCATGGGGACAGAGCTTTTCAAAAGTAAACATGTTCGCCCTCAATTGTAGTTGTGTTGACGCACTTAACTGTCACCAATACTTTTTTCCCAACCGCTAACATGGCGGATGCCTGACTCTGCTAATAGGACATTTCGAGCATCTGCCACTGGCAGAAGTCAACTGTGCGGTGGGCGGTCCCATGCATGGAGGTCACAGTCTTAGGCTAATTTTGGTGATAGTCACGGTTGCGGTTCAATGTGTGCGCTAACGCTGACTGAGTACATGGAGTAGATGCACCCCGCGGCTTGCCTCCTGACTCTGCTGCTATCAACACCGCCTCCATTTTAGCTGCTGTTTGCCACTTATGGGAGCAATCATGGTATTCACTGTAGGGGAGAAGGCCTGTCCCTTCACTCTAGAGGATCTTGATACCCTGGTAGATGAGGTTCTACCCATGTTTGCGAAGCTCTATGGCTCACCAGAGGAACAGGTAATTATGTCTAATACATATTTGACTCTAAATGCTTCCTTTCTATTCCCATAGGCTACAGTGTACCTCTGAGTGTCAGAGTGTAAGCATTATGTTGATTACATACATTGTGTGGTGCCAACATAGGACAAACATGTAATGGATTATGGGACCCTGTACTTTGTGGAGAGAAGGCCACCATTGGAATGTGTGATAAGGGTGATTTATACTTGTGTAACATGCATATATCTATGAAGGGCTCAAGTTCATAGTAGCAACAATTAGTTCTCAAATCACATCATGGTGTATGTGCATTGTTATGTACAGGCTGTACACAACCAGCCAAGTCTGGATACTGTTAAAATCATTTGAGGATGATGTTAGCCATGTGCACCATCCCACAGATCACTCATCCCACAACAGACTATGTAAAACAGTTTGGGGGAGGTAGCTAAACCTCACAGACCCTTTCAGAGTGCCACACAACTGTATGCTCATATATAAGATGGGTATTAGATTTACTGTTATGTATTTACATTGTGGAAATGTGAGGTTCATGGGGGATAAGTAGCCTCAGCCTGCAGAGAGCATGGCCTGACAATGATTTGTGGACTTTCTGGGCTGTGCTCCAGCCTGGGCCATTGTTACTGTGGTAGGAGAAGTGAGGCACATAGCAATGTCCCTGTAGACCTGCTGATGCATGAATGTTCCCAGAAAGAGATATCTGTCCCACTAGTAGCCCTGATATGTGTAACATGGATAATATAAGGAATGGTGACTGAGGTGACCCCCTGACCTGATACTTCTTTACATTGACCCACAGTATCAATGTGTGTCTGTCATTAATGACAGTCCCTTCACTCCCACAGGTCTGATGGAACTTTTTTCCATAGTTTTGCTTCCACTGTACAGGCCTATTGCACATCAGAGACATGAACAGTGTAGATAGTGGTTTACTTCTGATTAGGTAGTGCAATGTGAGTCATCTTCTTGGTTACAAGTTTCCTTTCATACACCACATATAATACATTGTTGAATGTCATCCCTGTTACAGTGCCACACATGGAAATAGGTGTTTCCTGTGCTGGTAGTACATACAACACAAACATATTCTGATGTACTATGATATCCAAATTAGTAGTTTACATGTACACACATCCACCAGAGAGGTAGCTCTCAGTGACACACATACCAGCCCGGTTCGGTTCCCCGCACCAGAAAGACCAGATTAGGAGGCCGCTCCTTCTCCTTCCTCACGGTCCGAGCCTGGAACGCCCTTCCGCTCCACCTCAGCCAGACAACATTGCTCCCCATCTTCGCAAGAAGCCTCAAACCTTGTTTCTTCGACAGACCCCCCCTTGATGGACTGTAGCCTGCTAACCCCCACCACACCACCCCTCCAGCGCCTTGAGACCATTACGGGTGAGTAGTCGAGCTTAACAAACGCCTGATTGATTGATTGATTGATTGATTGAGCCCTTACACTGTGACCATAGGATGTTCTGTATGCTATTTCACTCATTTTTATAGACCATATGCATTAATGCTATGGGCCTGGCAGTAAAGGGGTCTGGACATTCATGCACAGGTAGTTTACCCTTCAGATGGTCCAAATGGTGTGCTGTGTGTCATGGTACCGCACATCACATTACATGTAGGATGGGCCTGGCCTACATGATGTTGGTGGGCTGTCTCAGTCAGTGCAGGTCATCACAAGAGTTGAGGCTAGTCATCTGATAACCGCAATTATAAGTTGTGCTTAGCATGTGACATGGACCCATGTATGATGTTCAGTCTTGATGAATGCTTGTGCTAGATGTCAACAAAAGGTGTATGAACCCTACTGTCACCCTAATACTTCCGGTTGCAATCTGTTTCTTCATCTATTGCATCCATAAAGGTCAACATCCATCACAAGAAGATCATTTGTAGGGCCATCACCCGGAAGGTGCGGACACTGGGGTTCTTCAACCGGTGTAGGATCCACTGCAGAAAGAGGTGGTCGGACCTATGGTGCTAGACCCTGAGGATCTTGGTGGTCCAGCTGGGGAATTCACCCCAACGTGGAAGGGGCACACATCAGAACCTAGCCACCCTGATTGCTCGCATACTGGTGGTGGCCTACACAGAGCTTGATGGATAGTTAGGGCCCCAACAGCAGCTAAATGGGTGTGAGTCCTGGCCAGAGTCGTACTTGTAACATTGCCAACTTTGAGTGTTACATACTGGCCTTTGACCAACCATATTGGTGGTGGCACAAACAACATGAGTCATTGTTATTGTAGGTCTGGTAGTAGGTGCAAGCTGCTGTGTTGTGCCTATTGTCTTTCTGACCTGAAATCCAGCCATGTCCCCATCGACTTGTCTCCTTTCGAGCAGACACCTGGCTTAGTGAAGTAAGAGATCATCTCATGTTC
This sequence comes from Lissotriton helveticus, assembly GCF_964261635.1. Lineage (NCBI taxonomy): Eukaryota > Metazoa > Chordata > Amphibia > Caudata > Salamandridae > Lissotriton > Lissotriton helveticus. The sequence goes on along the minus strand of NC_136065.1, from coordinate 1,314,700,554 downwards.
TCAGGAAATCTAGGTGACAATTGCACCACACAGGTAACTTGTCTTCCTTGTCTGAGGAGTGATGTTCCCTCACTACTGTCTTTCATGTGATGGTGGCCCTCTTACATGTGACATGACGTAGAGTGCACTGTACAACCGTTCCCATTTGTAAGTACTGGTCATATATTGAAATGAGAGTGCAAACATCACTGGTGCCATCAACATTAGTGCCTACATGTTGGCTTGTGTGCATTAGCCAGTTGATGGTTTATCTGCAATAGTGTTTCAAAACACTCATTCACTGACTGGTGACATGCATAAGGGAGTGAGATGTAGAACTGTACAGATCAAATGTGAGTGTCTACACTCATCCTTACAAAGCATTCTGAGTGTGCAAAAGCAAACAGTGGGACTCATTGGGACTCAAGTGATCCTGCATCCTCATATCATAGATAATCAGGGACACCCAAATCCTACAAAGGTGTCTTGGCTTGTAGATATACAATCTCTGACTGGTGTCATCACCCGTACCAAGCAGGATTGGGGATATTCATATGACACCGAGATCAACGCCCTACTCAAAAACCCAAGGCAGACCCAAGAGACCTCAAAAACTTCCGACCCATCCTCTGCTCCCCTTCCGGGCCAAGGTCATTGAGAAAATCGTTAACAGACAGCTAACCCGATACCTCGAAGAGAACAGAATCCTGGACCCTTCACAATCAGGGTTCCGCAGCAACCGCAGCACCGAGACCGCCCTCATCACCGCCACCAACGACATTAGGACCCTGCGAGACAATGGGAAGACTGCAGCACTCATCCTCCTAGACCTCTCTGCAGCCTTCAACACCGTCTGCCACGGCACACTACGCGGACACCTCCACGCCGCAGGGATCCGAGACAAGGCTCTGGAATGGACCACCTCCTTCCTTTCTGGCAGAACTCAGACCATCTGCCTCCCCCCGTTCCGTTCCGAAGCCTCCGAGATCATCTGCGGCGTACCCCAAGGATCCTCCCTCAGCCCGACACTGTTCAACATTTACATTGCCTCGCTTGCACACGTCGCCCGACACCAAGACCTCAACATAATCTCCTGCGCCGATAACACACAACTTATCCTCTCCCTCACCAAGGACCCGATCACCGCCAAAGCCAACCTCCATGAAGTAATGAAGGCTGTCGCCGACCGGATGAAAATCAGCTGTCTGAAGCTGAACTCGGACAAGACGGAAGTCCTCATCCTCGGCTCCAACCCGTTAGGCTGGGACGACTCCTGGTGGCCAACGGTACTGGGGGCAGCCCCGACCCCCACCGACCACGCACGCAACCTGGGAATCATCCTCGACTCAACGCTCTCAATGACCGAGCAATTCAACGCCGTCTCCTCCTCCTGCTTCAACACCCTCCACATGCTCCGCAAGATATACAGATGGATCCCGACAGATACAAGAAAGACAGTCACCCAGGCCCTCGTCAGCAGCAGACTCGACTACGGAAACGCCCTCTACACATGAGCCCCGACCAAGCTCGTCAATCGACTACAACGCATCCAAAACGCCTCGGCACGACTGATCCCCGATGTACCACGACGCACCACATCACCCGCCATCTGAGAAACCTGCACTGGCTCCCCGTCAACAAAAGGATATCCTTCAAGCTCCTTATCCACACACACAAGGCACTCCACAAGACCGGCCCAGCCTACCTCAACAGACGGCTCTCCTTCTACACCCCCAACCGCCAGCTACGCTCCACCGACCTCTCACTCGCCACCGACCTCTCACTCGCCATCCAAAGAACAACCACCGGCAGGAGATCCTTCTCCCACCTCGCGACCAAGACATGGAACATCCTCCCACTGAGCCTACGACAGACCCAAGACCTGCTGACCTACAGGAGGACACTAAATACCTGGCTGTTCGATCAGTAGCGGCCTCCCTCCTCCAGTGCCTTGAAACCCTCATGGGTATGTAGTGCGCTTAACAAATGACTGATTGATTGATTGACTATATGGAGTCTTGTGTTGGGTAAATTCAAAGCATTTATCTCCCACATTTTATGATATCAAAGTTTTCATATGACCCTCTATGCTGAATGTGATGCATAACTAAATGACATGTGTACAGCTTTTCCATTTGACTCTTCAGCTAGTGGGCCTATGATGCAAATTGGAGTGAAAAGTGTCATCAGTGTGCAATGAGCATTTGCATGTGATATGATGTCTGCCACAACACAAATTGGTGGTACATTGGTGTTGAACTTGCCCTTCTGCACATCATGATTTGTTATGAGTGATAGGTACATTTTTTCAACTCTGGGCCTTGTGTGAACATTGTGTAATTCTCAAACTTGTATCCATCGTATTTGGTTACATCATGATACAATGGCATAAAACAAGTGCCAAAGTATGCAAGGTGACCAACTATCGTAGTATGGACATAAGGATGGATTGAAGACAACTCCATCAATGCAGTTAGGCTTGTCCGGGGTTATGACAGGAGGGGACCCAATATTTTAAATGTTATAAGCATGCATGCATGTGCTAATGCTAAATTTGAAACCTACAGACTGAACAATGAAGCAGGTGTGATATGTGGCTTTCTTCACTGTTTTCTATTGCTTTGTGATGGTCAGGTGTGGAAATGCAGTTGCAATAAACCCACATTACACATCATTTCAGGCACATCCATGGCAAGTGGAGGAGAAGGGGCCAACGTCGGTGGGGTCACAGCTTGTCACCAAGCGACATAAGACATGAAGGGACCCAGTGACAAGGAGAGTGTTGACAGTGCCTCAGAGGACAGCAGCTCAAGCTTTTCATCTACTGAGTCATCCTCTGGTGGACACTTATGAGTGGTGGTGAACCCCACAGGATCATTACCACCTTCATTCTTGCACGCCACCCCCAGTTCCATCGCCACCCTCCCTGTTGTCCCCCCACACAATTTGGTTGTGCTCGCTCCCTTGAGTGGTGCAGTCTCCTTGGCTCCAGGTACCTCAGCCCCTGCCCTTGTTATTCCCCACTACAGTGAGTGAGGAGGCTATTGACCTCCCGAGGAGAATCTCTGTGGTTCAAAATTTAGTCCTGAATGCCATCCAGGGGCAAGGCCACCTGGTGACCCAGATGGTGGCTACCTGGAAGGCATTCACACTGCAATGTCTGGCCTACAGAGATCTTTCAGGCTCCGGCCTCCTCCCTCATGACAGCCCTCCACCCAACACAGCCTTCCAAACCACCTCCTGTCCCGTCCCCATCCACATCCCTATTCCCATTCCTATCCCAAGCACACGCACATCTAAGCATTGACAAACTTCATGAGACACAAGCACCACACATAAACACAAACCATCCAAAAAACTCGAACATGCATGCACACAGCAGACAATCACCCCCTCACTATCCCCACCACCCCAGACTACCGGCAGACAGCACAGCAACACACACAGAGCCCTCCACAAGCAAACCCTTAACCGCAGACAACACAGAAACACATAATATGTGTGAGATTGGGGGTACCCCTGAAAACATTTCCTAAATCACGATTAAAATGTTATGTGCATTCCTTTCAAACAACAGCATCGCCGTTCCTGGAGCTATACTCGCAGAGCATCGCAGTTCGTATTCGGCTGGTGAGACCCCCCCTTGTGTCTCCACTGATACCTGCGGTGAACTTACCTGATATTATCCATTGTTGGGCCATTTACATTATCCAGAGGAGTTTATCGTTTTTCCATCAAAATCAGAACTTTGCACTTTTGTCATCGTATTGAGCCACTACCATAACCATCAAATGATCCATCAGAATTTTTGACCGTCTCGTTTTCTTTCAAGGAATTCAACGCATGTCATCTCAACCATATCTAAAACACGCAATTTCATTACCGCTTCGGGCATCTAGCGGAAATATCAGTCCATCTATAGGATTGCCTAATATTATTCATGATGTCGCTACTATCTTTGAATAATCAGTAGATTCGCACAAGCACAGAGCTGTGATGCAATTCATCATGTTTTTATGAATATTGGGTGCTCTCTTTAAACCTACCGGTATTTAACAGTTTCTATTCAAAACTTTCTGGTTAGATGATATATGACATCTAATAAGACCCATATGGCTGCCTGATGAAGGCATAGTGCCGAAACCCGCGTAGATACGAATTAGCCATAACCACATTGTTTGGTTGTTTATTACCATATATGTATTGAGTTTCTTACTTTGATTTCAATTGTTTGTATTCATTTATGTTTAATAGTATAACATCATGTTTGACATGCCTTAATATGCATCATTAGGCCATGTATGAATGGATTATTATGTCTAAATAGTATTAAAAATGATCATTTATTTAGCCTTTACTATATGCATAGGCAAAGAGAGAAGTTGTATGGCTACCAAACCTGTTACTGATGATATGATCTATTATTCCATTTTCCTTAATTAAACTAGGAAAATATTTAAATACTTCTGTGTATAAAAAAATTATTATATTTTTTATATTTAACCTTTTCTGGTCACACATTGTTTCTGTTTAGCTTAGTCCACTTTGTATTCATTTCTTAAATGTTTATTCACACATAACCCTCTACAGACACACCCATACCTGCAGATGACACAGCAAGACACACTGATCCCTCTACAGACACACCATACCCACAGAAGACATAGCAACACCTACTGACCCCTCCACAGACACATCCATACCCACAGACAATACAGCAGCACACACTGACCCATCCATAACTCCCAGCACACCCACTACACGCACAGCCACAAAATGCAACTATCGCAGTCACTCACACAACAGTCACCAACACAACAAACAGCAGATGCAGCTCACACTTCCACTTCCTCTTCCTCCCCAACCTGAACTCCATCCCGAACATCCAAACCCATTTTCCCCTTGATTATGTTTCTTTGCTCTTGCCCTTACCCCTTTGACACCCATGCCCCAGCCTCCCAAAGTCCCAAAACATTCTTCCACACCCACACCCGTTCCTTTCACTTCCCACTCCACCCCAGAGAATCAGCATCCCCACCCCCTGAACCCTGCTGAATAAAGAAAAAAACATAAAAACTCCTTCCAAGGACAACTCCACCCCTTCCACTTCCCACTCCACCCCAGAGAAATAGCATCCCCACCCCCTAATCATGTGAATGTAAATGTAAATGTATACTTGTAAAGCGCACTGTTACTCCATCTCGGAGTGTCCTGGCGCTGTATACCGCTGGGGAACCCGTCCTGGCTTTCCCTGTGAGATGGTCCCTCCTGGGCACCCCCAAGGTGAAGCCAGGCATCCCTGGCGCTGATAGGGCCGTTGTGGAGATTAAGCAAGCTATTGCCCAGAGTTGCAGAGTGGGACCCATGGTTAGCTTAGGCACCTAGGCGAGAATTATCGAGTCCGCGGACATTGACCCAAGACCCTGCCGTGACGGGAATTGAACCCTGGTCCCGGGCCGACCTCTGCTTCAGGGTCTGCCGCTTCTAACCAGTGAGCCACACTTCTCCACTGAGAAGTGAAGTGAAGTGGACTGGCCATGTGCCTGTGTTTCCCTCAGGACACCCCCGCGCCGCACGGCCCTCCAGCTGTGTCTGTGTGCCCCCTCCCTTGCTCGCTGCTGATCGTTGCCGTTTCTGCCAAGTGCTCTGTGTGTTATTTCCCCACTTGTACTTCCCCACTTGTTCCCCACTTGTTGCCTGTATTGCCCCTGTCTTTTGCGCCGTGACTTTTTCTTTGTGTTTCAGCCCCGGTTCCCTGTGACCTCCGCTCCCCGCCGCCGGAGATCGTGGCCCCGCCCACTTCTCTTCTGTGCCCTCCCCGCTCCCACCTCCCAGCTGCCCCTCCCTCCCACTTCGCCTTAAATGGAGACCACGCGTGCGCGCAGCGTTCACGCGCAGCGGGCGCGCCGATTGCGCGCCAAAGGCAAGCCCGTCTGCGCCCGTCCGCGCCTGGACCGCGCCCAGCGCCAGGACCCCTGACCCCCAAAGATGCCTGCCCACATGACGGACCTACAACGCCGCCACCCTCAACGCACTCAATGCCGGCCGAACCCCCGCCTGCTACCGAGCCACCCCGAAACGCACCCACGGACCCTTCACCTGCCAAGCCTGCAAATTCACCTGCCTCCGGACCTGCACCGCACCCGCCAAGCCGAGCACCAGCAACAACCACCTCAAGTGCAACCTGCTCAACACCCGCTCCGTCCACAGACACGCCATCGAACTTTGGAACCTGCTCAACACAACCTCACCAGACGTCACCTTCCTCACACAAACCTGGATGAACGCCTCCTCTGCACCCGACATCGCCATTGCCATCCCAGACGGATACAAGATCACCCGGAGGGACCGCGCCAACCAGACTGGAGGAGGCATCGCCATCGTACAAAAGAACACCATCCGCATCACGACCGACTCCAACGACACCTTCTCCGCCGCCGAGCACCTCCACTTCCAGATACACACCGACCCAAAGACAACCCTCAGAGGCACCCTCGTCTACAGACCCCCGGGACCACGCACACAATTCAGCGAAGACATCACGGACGTCATCAGCCCGCACGCCCTCCCCTCCCCTGACTACATCCTCCTAGGGGACCTCAACTTCCACCTGGAGAACAACAAGGACCGCACCACTGCTGCCCTGCTGGACAACCTCGCAAACCTCGGACTCAAGCAACTGGTCAACACCCCCACCCACTACGCCGGCCACACGCTTGATCCCGTCTTCTCATCCAGCAAGCACATCTCCTTCAGCCACTCCACCGGACTTCACTTGACTGACCACAGCTGCGTCCACTTCAGCTTCAGAAGAACCATGACCCACCACCACCCGCAACAAGTTCCTTACAGGAGCTGGAGCAAGATCACCGCCGAGCAGCTCACCACCTCCCTCAGCCAGAACCCGCCCGCCAGCACAACGGACCCCAACGAAGCAGCCCGCAACTTTACACAGTGGCTGACCGCCTGCGCAGACGACCTCGCGCCACTGAAGAACCCTCCCAGCAGACCCAGAAGCAGGAAAGCTACCTGGTTCACCGACAAACTCAAGGACTCCAAGAAGAACTGCCGCACCCTCGAGAAAGCCTGGCTCCTCGACCAGACCACAGACAACATGACCACCCTCAAACAAGCCACCCACAAGCACCACCAGCTCATCCGCACCACCAAGAAGAAATCACTGAAGAAATGACTGGACAACAACGCCCACAACAGCAAGGAACTCTTCAGCATCGTCAAGGAGTTCTCCAACCCCAGCACCGGCAACAACGACATCACTCCTTAACAAGACCTCTGTGACGCTCTCGTCTCGTTCTTCCACCGCAAGATCGCCGACATCCACAACAGCTTCGGCGCACCATCCACGCACCCAACCGTCGAACCAACGCCCCCTACCACCACCCTCTGCACCTGGATCACGGTGACCACCAAAGACACAGCCCGCACGATGAACACCATCCACTCCGGATCTCCAACAGACCCCTGGCCCCACCACGTCTTCAACAAGGCCGACTCCATCATCGCACCCCAACTCCTGGACATCATCAACATCTCCTTCAACACTGCCACCTTCCCGGAGAGCTGGAAGCATACCGAGCTCAGCGCCCTACTGAAGAAACCAACAGCGGACCCCACTGACCTCAAGAACTTCCGCCCCATCTCGCTCCTCCCTTTTCCTGCCAAAGTCATCGAGAAGACCGTCAACAGACAGCTTGCCGCCTTCCTCGAGACGAACGGGTCCCTCGACCCCTCGCAGTCCGGTTTCCGAGCCAACCACAGCACCGAGACCGCCCTCATCGCAGCCACCGACGACATCAGAACCCTGCTGGACAACGGGGAAACAGCGGCCCTCATCCTCCTGGACCTCTCCGCAGCGTTCGACACTGTCTGCCACCGCACCCTAGTTCAACGCCTCAGCAACACAGGTGTCCAAGAGAAGGCACTGGAATGGATCATCTCGTTCCTCGCCGGAAGAACACAGAGAGTCCGCCTACCCCCGTTTCGATCCGAGGCCACCGAAGTCATCTGCGGCGTACCACAAGGATCATCACTCAGCCCCACCCTCTACAACGTCTACATGAGTCCCCTTGCAGCAATCGCACGCCAACACAACCTCAACATCATCTCCTACGCCGACGACACCCAACTGATCCTCTCCCTCACCAGAGACCCCGCCACCACCAGAACTAGCCTACACAAAGGGATGAAAGACGTCGCCCAGTGGATGAAGAACAGCCGCCTGAAACTGAACTCAGACAAGACGGAAGTCCTCATCCTGGGACCATCGCCCTCCGCCTGGGACGACTCCTGGTGGCCCCCTGCCCTGGGCATCACTCCGTAGCCAACAGACCACGCACGCAACCTGGGCTTCATCCTGGACTACTCCCTCTCAATGACCAGACAAGTCAACGCCATCTCCTCATCATGCTTCAACACCCTAAGCACGCTCCGCAAGATCTTCCGATGGATTCCGACCGAAACCAGGAAGACGGTCACCCAGGCACTCGTCACAAGCCAACTGGACTACGGAAACACCCTCTACGCCAGAACCACAGCCAAGCTACAGAAAAGGCTCCAACGCATCCAGAACGCCTCCGCCCGACTCATCCTGGACATCCCCCGACGCAACCACATCTCCGGCCACCTGAGGGACCTGCACTGGCTCCCCGTCAGCAAGAGAATCACGTTCAGACTCCTCACCCACGTACACAAGTCTCTCCACGACCTGGGCCCCAAGTACCTCAACGACTGCCTGACCTTCTACACGCCCACCCGCCAGCTTCGTTCGACAAGCCTCGCCCTCGCCGCCGTACCACGCATCCGAAGAGCCACCGCTGGAGGAAGATCCTTCTCCTACCTGGCGGCCAAGACATGGAACTCCCTCCCCACCCACCTTCGGCTGACCCAGGACCATCTCGCCTTCAGGAGACAACTCAAGACCTGGCTGTTCGAGCAATAACAGACCCCTTCCCCCAAGCGCCTTGAGACCCTTCCGGGTGAGTAGTGCGCTATACAAATGCTATGATTGATTGATTGATTGATGGGTTGGTCAAGTGTGAATAAACCTTTTCTCATTTTTTAAGACATTGGTCCTGCTATTACTATTCTAACTATTTGATGTTCGTGCATTGTTAGTGATGTGAGATTCCAATTGTGTTTGCTTGATCCCTAATTGCAGATCCATTTGAAGTGGTTAGTATGATGTGTCCTTGGGCCCAGTACTAGACTTACACAGGACAAGGGGTAATGTTGGAGGGATGTATATGTGGGATGAATTGAGATTGGTGCAAACATTTCCTTTTGTGTTATGTTATAAGGTGAGTATCTCAGCTTGTCCTGGCCAATGTCCACATCATTTAGGTTTCAATTGTCCCCATGATATATGTTGGATACCTGTTAGGTTTGTTCAAGTAGAATATTTGTTTATCCACACATGGAGGGTGTTAACTTGTCAGACATTTGTGTAGTTCTGCATGGGCATGTGTACAATGTCATGTGTGTATCATACATCTCCTTTATCTAGATGTTAAACACATGCTGCTCATGCTGTGTTTGCTTAATGAGTTGCACTTACACAGTCCCTACACATGCACAGCACTTGGTAATGCTATATTTTGTCCATTATATAATTTCATTCACAGGTCACAGGTCAAAATTGAATTGTGACCCAGGACCCTAACCTTCCAGGGTTCCCCCTAATAAAGGCATAGCTATCTGCAGAGAGTGTTTCCATTGTGCCATTAGAATGATTCTCACGCTGATTCTATGTAATCCCATTGACTGACATTGCCTTTTCATGTGGGTGGTGGGTGAGAGTCCGATATAGAGTTGTAGCAGAGAAGGTGTGTTTCCGTTTAATGACACATCCATACGGATGTTTCTTTGACATCAAAACAGAACCTGAGATGTGTGCAATGTGAGTGTGTCTCTTTCACTATTGCATGTTGGATTGAGTTGCAGTCACAGGCAATGTTCCCTCTAATTTTTCCTCTGTGTCCAGCAGTCTAAGGTCTCTGTGCGCTGCAGCCAATGCTATGTGCGCCAAGAACCGGACCACACATATGGGTGCAATGACAAATATCAGTGCAAACATCACTCCAAACTTTTGCTTAAAAAATAAAAATACGGTGCATTCTAGACATACAGTGCCAATCAATAATATGTAGGGCCCCCTGAGAGCTGATCAAGGGCAGACCGACAGGGGAAAACAGAAACTACCAAATACAAAAATGTCTGCCCCCCCTCTGATCTATACAAGTGGCTCGCATAGAGTCCAATGTTTATACTTAACAGAATTGAGCTCACCAAAATGCATAATCAGCCCACATAACTCACAGAACCACATAATAGAAAGATATAAAGATTTTTTATTTATTAAATTCATTACAAATAGATAATTTCATCATCAAAAGAAGACACAGGTAATCAGAGTCACAGATCAAAACTTAATCGCCCCACACAACCCAAACATCTTTCATTAACTCAAATAGCACTTAATTACATTCTCTACATCCTCTCAGAACACATTCCAGCAAGCATACCCATATATCCGTCACACAATTCATCACTCATCCTTAACACGATTTCAGATGTAGCACACTATAGCTGCCCTGCAGCGTCTTCCCAGTCCACAGCTGGGGACCGGATATCGTAGTTGCAGGACAGGATAGAACAACGCCAACACGCGTTTCAGTGCCGTGCCAGATCTACGGCCATACCTTCATCAGGGCATTCAACAATGGGAAATGGGGGGGGAACAGGATAATGTCAGAACAGCAAACAGTTTAAAAGCGACACAGCCGTCTTATTAGAAAAAGATCCCACGTTTAGACGAGGATTCAAGTCAATATTCGCGATAGAAACTCCAAAATTGCAACAGCAGGCACTTAAAAGCTCGTAGTAATTCGGACAAACATCGCCTTGAGTCGCGAATGGAGAGCGGATTTCCGAAAAAGATACAGCGAACAGATACTTTTCAAACTCAGTCCGAGTTTCAACCGTCATCCATAGGCGAGTCTGCTAAGTGGTCGACAGCCACTACAGTTGCGCAGAGAGATCGAGGCGTGCCAAATTCAGGCACTTGGGCAATATTCTTCCTCCAAACAAAACCGTCTCTGACTCGTCATGACACCTCAAGAAACCGCAACCTCACGGGTGGAGTATACAGTGCCACATACACACATCATGACATGAATTGGTTACACAGGCAAGTACAATTTGGCTTTAAAAAGCACAGGACTCAAATGGTGGTACCAATATAAGATTTCATTAAAGATTCTCAACTAGAGCTCTGTTCATAGAGTGGGGAAATGTCGGGAGCCTATACAAGATTGCATACCTGGGGATACATGCAGGGGGGCAAAAGTTATCCCCCCCTGTGTGCATGCACCCCAAGTTCCTGCAGGGCATGGACTTGGCAGTCCATGCCCTGCAGGAATTAGCATTTTACTTTCCCATTTAGGTGTGTTTTTTAATAGGTACCGCCGTGGGACAGCCGGGCACTTTGAGATCTGCATGGTGCACATTCTTTGCAGCAGGCATATTAACCCTCTGCGCTACCTTAAAACTTCCACTAGAGAAAACTCAGAGAGTTATCTTGACATATTTAGTATTGCATGAAAGGTGGGCTCAAGGAACATCACAACAGGTGCTATTAAAGCAATAATATACCTGCAAACACAGCATTCCTCCCACCCAACTCCCGAAGTCCACACCCAGTACAGTAGCACCGGTCACACACCCCTAAAGCCGGCCCTGGTCCCGTGCCTGAGCCATATTAACCAAAGAAATGCAGCAAGTCTACCAGGGACATTAAAGGATTTTGGGGGCCCTGGATCAATCCTATTTTGGGGGTCCCTGATCAGAACAGGTATGAATTCATGATTTAATTTCAGCTCTTTCTTACCCTCTTAGGCCAGGTCACTGACAGCATACAGGCGCAATTGTCCGAATTCTAAATGTGTTTGCATCTCATGTTCAGGGCGTAGTGGGCGGAGTGGGGCTCCGCGGAGCTACGTGAAGTGGGTGCACAACTACGCCCACCCACGCACTCCGCGTAGCCCCACTCCGCGCCACCCGCCTCCCTCCCGCCCTCCCTAAATACATAAATAAAGGCAAATAAAGGAATAAAAAGCTTTTAAAAACACTTACCTTGTCTGCCGCGTCCCCGGGGCTCCCTCTCGCCGTCCCGCGATTCGCGCCGCCACCGCATCGGATCCTAATGCGCATGCGCGGGCGGCCGCGCATGCGCATTCCTCACGAGAAATGCGCATGCGCGGCCGCCCGCGCATGCGCATTAGGATCCAAAATGGCGGCGCGCATCGCGGGACGGCGAGAGGGAGCCCCGGGGACGCGGCAGACAAGGTAAGTGTTTTTAAAAGCTTTTTATGCCTTTATTTGCCTTTATTTATGTATTTAGGGAGGGCGGGAGGGAGGCGGGTGGCGGCCGGCTACGCCCCGTCTGCGGAGCGCGCGTAGTGCCGCCTGGCTACGCCGGCTACGCAAAATGCGTAGGAGACGGCACTCCGTGCACTCCGTGCACGGAGCGTAGCTGGCCGCCCAGGGTTAATAATGATGCGTGTTATCAATATTGTGAAGCAACAGCAGTTCACTAATATTACTGCAAATAATATCAGTGGCACACTCCCATTTCTCCTATGTTTGATCCTATTGTGATCTAAAAGAAACCTTTTTATGGATGTTGCATGAAAAATAAACATTTCTCTGCAGAATGGCTATAACAAACTCTCAAACATTATCCACCTTAAAAATAAATTAAGGGATAATGGTATTCAAAACAATCTGTTTAGTAATTATTCAAGGTCATCATGGCAAGACTATCAGGAGGCTCCTCTTAGAGGCTGGGGCCCTGGGCCAGTACCCACTTTGGCCATGCCTTAAATCGTCTCTGAAGTCTCTGCCTTGCCAAGTACAACGCATGAGGACTTAGACTAAAGCATTTCAGTGTGGGGTCCATATGACTGCACTGAAATGCAAAGTCTTGCATTATTGCAGGTCCTCAGGAGCGCTAGTAATCATGCACGAATACTGACTGATTGATTTTCACTGACTAACTTTAACACCTGTGCTTATTTTAACTGACTGCCTTTAACTGCTGTGCGCTTATTTCAATTTTCTACTGACTGTTACCACCAAGCAAAACAAAGCTGCGTCAGAATCGTAACTTTCACTAGATGTGGGTGGGGCTAGGCAGTGGGTGTGTGTCCACATGAGCACGGCAAGAGGGGTCAGAGCCATACTGGCTGAAGGCTGGAGTAGGCCTGTCGACGCACTGACCAAGTGGTGTAGAAGCAGCGATAGCCCACTCTGTCAAAGGCCTGGTGGTAAGCTCTGAGTGACTGAGGGGGAATCACGAGGAATGATACAGGCTCATGTTCATGCGCTCTGGGTAAGCATGACTTGCTGGAATGGTGGAGGCGCCTATCACCGTGGAGTCAAGTGTGCGACATACGGGTTGAATATGTGACTACTAACAGTGCACCTCTTTCGCCTGTTTCACTCCAAGTCTGCTAGACCTCTTGTGGATTAGAATATTTGCTTTCTATGTGCGGGCAAGTCGGCATATAATTGACAGAGCCGAGCTGGACATCCTGGTTCGGTGTTGTCTGAGGGAAGGTCGGAAACAGAAGCGAGGAGGCCGTAGGGGTTGAATATTGTAGGGATTTTTATTGGTTGTGTTCAATAACCCATAGTATTAGAAGGGTATACTTTGTAAAGAAGTTCAACAGAAAAAAAAGTCCTGTTGGTATGTCACAGAATGTTCCTGGGGTAATCTTCCAGCATTCTCTCTCGGGTTGTTTGTAAGGTGGACGGATATAAGCAGCTCAGGTGGAACCGGTGGTTCTTGTCACTTCCTTTGGGTAGAGCTTTCCCTGGAGTACCGAAAGCACTCAAATAAAGAAAATAAAACAGCGGTCACTGACCCTATCTGGCGTATAGGTCTTAAATAAGTCTGTCACCATACCACGTGTGACGTTGGGTTTTAAAAATGTGAGGAGGGGCAAATACGTGAAGGGGTTTTAAGCTAGGTGCAGAATTACAGGAGCATGATTCAAGGCGTTTCAGTTTGAGTTTTAAGGCAGTTGTATAGCTAAGGTGCAGAATTACAGGTACAGGAATAAGGCCGGGTCAAGTAGAGCTCTGGGGTATCTGCAATACGAGGGAGATAAACACGCTACCTCCCCCCAATTATCCCACCCCACTCACTTAGTGTTCCCGTGGCATGCGCTACGTACCGCTGTCTGCCACAACTCTCCTGAGTTGTGGCGGCTCATGCGTGTCCTCCAGGCTCCACCACTCCTCTGATCAGGTCTCGGGCTCTTTAGGGTCTTCGGTTGGAGTTTTCACGTTGTCTCCTCGTTGCACTGTGGAATTCTTGGTTTCGTCGGCATCTGCTCCTCTCTCAGTGGTCTCCTTCGCAGCCGGCACGCCGATGATTTTTACTTCTGGCTTTTTCTGCTGCTCTTGACCTTTGTTGTTGTGGCCCCATTGATCCGGCCGCGTAGTTCTGCCGCTTCCAGGAGGAATGACTTCCGGGTCGAGTTCTTTGCACTGTGGGACGGGGAAAAGAGCCTTCATTATCAGGTAGTCTGTACCTTCGGTGCCATCTTCATCGTCATAGAGACGGTAAGGAGTCCAGCGGGAAGTGGTGCTATCGGGTGGGGCTTTGCGACCCTGATCTTCCTCACAGGTGTATGGTTTCCACATTGAGAAACATACCGGCCGTTTGTACAGTTTATTGAGAGGTCAAAGTTTGTCCCCATACAGTTGCGACTGAGCCATAGAATCATGTTCGGGCCAGCAATTGACAAGGGAGTCGTTACGGTGAAACGGCCTGGACCAATTGCTGATCCTCAAGAGTCACCTTGCAAATAAGTTGTGCCCCGTTGAGGCATTTTTCTCACTGCTTCAAAATGTACTTTCAAATATTAATAGCACCGGCGTGCCGCCCCCTAGTGCCGGTCCAATTAATTTCAGCACCAGTGCATTAAGTCAGCAGAGCTGCTGGCCTGGTCAATGCCAGTGGTGTGTAGTTCTGTGACAGCCTGTGGCTGCAGGGCTGAATTGGTTACATAATTTTTTTAACTGTACGATCAGGTTAGCTAAGTTAGTGCCCTTCCTATTTTGGGGGCTTGCTCACGGGCGCAAGTAGATCCGAACTTCTGGGTGGGGGGGGGTAGACTAACACTCCCAGCCAGAGGATACATTTACTGTTCCCACTCCAAAGTAAGTAAAAATTGGGAAAGTACTGGACTTCGAAGAGGTTAGATGTACTGTTTCCACTGTAGCATAAGCAAAAGTGGGGACTCCTCCAATTAAAGATTAAGCTTGCACTCAAAGGTTGGGAGAATTCATACATTTATTTTGCCAGACAGCAGAAAGGAAAACTCCATTAGTTGATTTATCAGACAGCTCATATTCCACAACACTGAAAAGGAGACACGTTTCTCAATCCAATCATTTGTTCTCTAAAATGCTGTATAAATACGTGCAAATGCACTAGATATAGAAGAGATACTTTCCCATTCTGCAACACTTATTGTAAGCAAAATACTTTAAATATTCTCTTTCTCTGGCAATTCCAAATAGGAACACTGAGCAGTTCTCAAACTTGTGTTTGAAAATCTCAAAAATTAGTTTTCAACCGCCCAGCTTAATTATTATCCATTTCAGATGTTCAACGTTGCAGAAAGTCTCGTTCAGAAAAAATGAATAGGGAAAAAAGGACATCTGTTTAAACTGAATTGTTCTGCCTGAATCAGATTTTATCTTTGTGCTGCCAAGCTCTTCAATCTATGAGCCCCAAAAGCCAACACTTTGCCAATGCTGCGTTGCACTGCTCCAGATATACGTCTTTCTAGAACGAAAATATAAAGGGCTTACCACACAGAAACTAAGTCCCTGCCCAGAGCGTCCACGGTCAGTGCCGCCAAACCACAGTCCATGCTTTGGCCCCTACTTCATCTCTGTCCACGTCTGAGGGCATGCCGACCTTCATGTTTAAAAAAATCTGCTGCTTTTGTTGGCCTGCACCTAACCGTAGATGGTGCAAGTAGAAAGGTGCTACCACCAGCACTTACTCAAATGCAAAAACACTCCACTAATTAAAGATGAAGCCTGCACTCAAACTTTGGGAGAATCCATATATTTATGTGCCACACCTAGTATACTACTTTAAGTTTTGTAGTGCCTTAGTATAAATGTTTAACAAACATTAACTATTACAAAAGAATTACACTCACTGAATGGTGTCATCTGTGATGTCATTTGAGATCTCATCCGTGTTGTCATCAGTGATGTCTCTCAGCATGTCATGAGTGATGTAATATGTGAGGTCATAAGCAGTGCATTGCAGGGGTATAAGTTATTGTTAGCTCAGGTTATTGTCCCTGTAACCTTTGGTTTTTCCAGTGAATTTCTTTTTTTTAACTAGTAATCGTGTTTTCAGAGTGGTGGAGAAAGGGGGCTTGGCCTCCGACCAGCTCTCAGGAATCCCACTGTGTAGGACTTACAGGAGGCACCAGGAGGGCTTTTTTGAAATCCCACTGTGTAGGACTTACTGGCGGTAACAGAAGGGGTAGATGGTCCTCAAGGACGTCCTTGAAGGCCAACTACCCTTCCTGTTACCTCCAGTAAGACTCACACAGCAGGTGTGCTGAGAGGTTGTCAGAGGCCACGCCCCCTTTCTCCACCACTGTGCAAACGTGCCTGCTGGTACCCTACTAGTAGGGGGATGAAGTACCCTTGCCTCCAGCAGATCTCTGGGGGCCAACTACCCCTCTTGTTAACTCCAGCAAGAACCAGAGGGTGGGTTTACTGAGAGGTGTTCTGTGGACAAGCACCCTTTCTCCACCACTCTGAAAGTGCACCTCCTGGAGCACTAATAGTTGGGGGATGAAGTCCCTTTGGCTCTTGAGGGTCCTTGCTGGCCAACTTCCCCTCCTGACACTTCCAGTAAGACTCACACAGCTGGAATTCTGAGTGGTTGTCAAAGGTCAAGCCCCGTTTCTCTAGCACTCTCCAAATGCGCCTCCTAACACACTTCTGTTTGGGGGAAATAGTCCACTTTAGTCTTTTGGCCCTCAGGAATAAAGTGGAATTTATTCCACAACTAGAAGCATGCCAGGAGGCGTATTTGCAGAGTGTGAGAGAAAGGGGTCGTGGCCTTCAAGTCCTCTCAGCAGTCCCACTGTTTGGGACTTACTGGAGGTAACAAGAGGGCTTGTTGGCCCTCAAAGAGCCTCAGCATTCAAGGGGATTTCATTCCCCAACCACAACTGCGCCAGAAGGTACGTTTGCAGAGAGGTGGTGAAGGGCGCATGGCCTCCGGTGACTTGCCAGAGTTTATTTTATTTTTTATTAAATCATTGTTTTTAGGGGAGCGGGGTGCATAGCCTCCCTTCCCTAGGCCAAATTCGATCATCGGAACCCCATCCTCCAGGGCTAGTCTTTTTTTTCAATGGGGAGGGGGCTGCACCGACTCCCTCCCCATGCCGATTATGGCCTCAGTGACCCCATCCCCTGGGACCCAGCCTTTTCCTTTTTAAATATTTTTTTAAAGAAAGGAAGGGGGACCATGTGCCCTTTTTTTACCTGAGCTATTTTTGGCCCTAGGGACCCCATCCCTCTGGGGCTGCCTTTCTAAAAATATATTGTTTATTAAATGGAGGGTGCCATGCGGGCTCCCTCCTAAGGCCTATTTTGGCCCGGGGATTGCATCGCCCAGGCCTTCATCTTTTTTTAAAAATGGGAAAGCGGGCTGCACTGATATCGCCCCGGGGACCCCATTCCCCGGGGCATGGCCAGGTCATTTGGGACCATGGGGGACCTGAAGGCCCCGTGGTCCCTGCTGGCCCCCCTCCTCCAGCGGGAGCCAGCATTGCTTTTGGACAGAGGGAGCTGCAAACATGCCAAAGGCAATTCTGTTCCGCTTCATGGAAGAGAGAGCCTTTTTGATACGCTTGCTTCCATGAAGCAGACCAGTGTTTGCTATGGCTTTCCAGGAACAGTGCTCGAGTCCAGCCATAGCAAACTGCAATGTCCCGGGCCTGGGCACCCCGGGACATTGCTGGAGATGGCCCTGGGGGGTGGCCATCAACAGAGCCTTCTACAGCTCCATGACTTGCGGCTCCAAAAATTAAGCCCCTGAGAGGTGGTGGTCCCCGGAGATGCCTCAGTTGTATATCTCAGAAATGTTTACATTTCTCAGCAACCACTAAACTGATTTACACCATTCAACAAAAAGGGCACTTTCTGGACCAAGAGCTACCTTTCCAAATTTGGTGTAATTCCGTTTAGCAGTTCGGGCTGTAGCTGTGTCTACAGTTTCCTATGGAAATGAACCCGGGAAAAAGCATTTTGGGACCCACCCTTTTCTCAGCCCCCACTTGACGGATCACCCTGAAATTTAAAGACAGCAGCAGAAGTGAGTGTGAAACAAGTTTTGAAAATTTTGTGAAGATTCTGCAAACCACGCCAAAGATATAGGCAACTGAAAAACAGCTTTTTAGTAGAAATCAGGTCCTAACTATAACTACATGCATAAAAACATATGTATGTTTGTGTGTATATTACCTACTGGCAGTCACCAGTAGGTATCTACAGTTAGAACTTAATTTCTATTAAAAAGATGTTATGCAGTTGCCTAAATCATTGTTGCCTGATGATGAATCTTCACAAAATTTTCCAAAATATTTCAACACTCACATCACCTTCTGTCTGTAAAGTTTCAGGTTGACCCATCTAGCGGGGGCCGAGAAAAAGGGGGAGTCACAACACGTGTTTTCCCCATGTTAACTCCAGTAGGACTTTTTAACATTCCTACATCACCAATTTTAGCAGAGAGGTAGATTTGGTTATGCAGATCATGTTTGCACTTATTTGGTGTAAATCCATTAAGTAGTTTTAGAGATATTAACCAAAATCCAAATTTGTATACATAGGGATGCAGATCCATCGCAAAACCGACAGCCCCCTTGCTGTAAGATGATTGTCTGCCAATACTTCAACCAGGAACTGTTGGCAGCCGTCATGCGACTCAGCTTCAGTGATCTCATCAGTGATGTCACTGACCATGTCATGAATGATTTAATATGTGACGTCAATAGCAGTGCATTGCAGGTGTGCGAGTTATAGTTAGCTGAACTAACTATAACAGGGGAATTTCTATGGTTTTGTATGAGAAGAATGTCCAACTAACTATAATGTCGCTGAAACCTATGGTTTTTTTCAGTGAATTTCTAAGGTTTTTTAAATGCTAATTTCTAACTATAATGTGCCTGAAACCTATGTTTTTTCAGTGAATTTCAAAGGTTTTTTAAATGATAATTTCTAACTACAACGTTTCTGAAACGTATGGTTTTTTCAGCGGATTTCAAAGGTTTTTTAGATGCTAATGACTAATTGTAATGTTCATTAAACCTATGTTTTTTTCTGTGATTTTAAATTATCATCCCATTCTAAACCTGGTGAAAACTGCCAATATTGCCAGTTTTCCAGCTATAGTTTCCACAAAAACAATTAAGCAACAACTATCGCTAATGATATGCAGAGTAGGTGTTCCCGTGCAATAATAACACAAAAACACCACTTCCTGATATTTTCAAGAACCAGCCAAATCTGCAATGTGATCCAAAAGCAGGCAAAAAGCTGTGTTAGCAGTAAGAATTTAACATCTACCTTTTAAAGTGTACAGCAGGACATCTACCTACACTATGAAAGGGAGCCCAGCCCAGTGCCACATCTGAATATCAACATAGAGCTACTCATCATGAAGCTCCGACACCGAAGAAGGCAACAACAACCACCGCCACCACCCCCAGGACCTCCACCCAGCAACACCATTCCCTACTACCACCGAGGCAGAGCAGAACAGGACAGCCGACATTCCCAAAACAGCATGGCACCTCAGCCACACAATAGCTAAATGTTGGGAGATGTGGCAACTAAGTATGTGTGAAGGACACAAGTGTAGCTGTGATGTACTGGACAGACCTCAGTATGCGGGGAAACAACCTTTACAACGCAACTTTTACAATGCACTACCATTACAATGAAACTTTTACAACGCAACATCCATTACAATGCATGTCTTTACTACGCAACCATTACAACGCTCGATACTATAACGCATACCACTACAACGCATGTCATTACAACGCAGTCATTACAACGCATACCATTAAAACACATAACATTACCATCCAACACTTACCCTACTGTTGCACCCCCTGGAGTTAGAATAGTAATTTTTACCCCTACACTATCCAACACTTACCCTACTATTGCACCCCCTGGTGTTAGAATAGTAATTTTTACCCCTACACTATCCAATACTTACCAAACATGCAATGTAATGTTATGCGTTGTAATGGTATGCATTGTAAAGGTAGTATGCGTTGTAATGGAATGCGTTGTAAAGGTAGTTTAAAAATATTCGTTGTAATGGAATGCGTTGTAATGGATGTTGCGTTGTAAAAAATGTGTTGTAAAGGTATGCGTTGTAAAAGTATGCGTTGTAACGTCATACATCCCAGTATGCAGAGCACAGACCTCTCCATGTGTGCTTGTAGTGTTGTGGACAGTGGACGCAACCATGTTACCTCAGGCAGCGGGGAAGATCTTTGTCATGTAGCTGTGTCATCCCCCCTGTAAGCGGAAGCGGATTGGGCTGGTCCAGCGAACGGCACTCCAGCGTAGGAGTGGGAATAAATAGACTTTTGCTCTGGGTGTGGTTCACTTCTGGAAAGGCCAATGTGTCTGCCAGAGCAACGGCCCCCAAGCTGCCACGAGGCAGCCACCGTGATCACCGGTCTCTTCAACACAGGCCCCCTGCGAACTCAGTGACATAGCACCACAGAGTTATGTCTGTACAGACTACTGCCTTTGATGTACACTGCCGACAGCAGGGCTGACAATTAAGATTGAGTCGCAATTGCAGATGACGCAGTCCTGTAGGCAACATACATGGCTCTCAGTGCGGCCCACCCGGACCACGCTTCATTGCGGGGTGCGCACACGCCTGAATGCTTCAGGTACCACTAACTCAGTGCACCACAAGTCATCGCTACGTAGCCCTATTAATGCAGAATTCATTAGACAAAAGACACTGCTACCAGTGCGGCCCGCCCGGACCACACATCATCCCATACTGCACACAGGCTGGTTGCATCAGGTGCCACTAACTCAGTGCACCACAAGTCATCGCCACATAGCCTTATTAAGGCAGAATTCATTAGACAAAAGACACTGCTACCAGTGCGGCCCACCCGGACCACGCCTCACCACAGGCTCCACACACACTGGTTGCTTCAGGTGGCACTAGCTGTGCAGTTCAACTCAAAGCCACGTGGCTGTGGGCCCTTGCTGACCACTGCCTCTGGCCTACACTGCGGTCATCAGGGTCACAATTAAAATTGAGGCTTGATTCATTAATTGCAGAGTCCAGTAGGCAACTAAGTATAACGCCCCTAAAACCTACATAATATCCTTTTAGTATCCTTGCTCCAAGAACTTGTTTTATATCAGTTATAGCTTTAGTACAATGACCAAATTTATCTTGCAAGTCCAAAGGAACACTGAATGGCAGTCTACATTGCGGACAGCAGAGCTCACAGTTCGAATTCAGTTTTGATTTATTAACTGCAGAGTTAACTGTACTCTATGTCCTCGGATGCTGTCAAGAGGAAGTGACAAAAAGCATTCCTTGATGTCTGTGCTGACTGCTGCCTTTGATCTACGTTGCTGACAGCAGGGCTCACAATTCAGATCGAGTCACGATTGCAGATGACGCAGTCAAGTAGGCAACAGACATTGCTCCCAGTACAGCGCACCCACACCACGCATCATCGCTGGCTGTGCACACACTGAGTGCTTCAGGTGCCACAAACTGTGAAGCTCAAGTGAATGCCACATGACTGTTGACCCTTGTTGACCGCCTCCTCCGGCCTACTCTGTGGTCAGCAGGGCTGGCGATTGCAGATGACGCAGTCCATTAGGCAACAGACATTGCTACCAGTGCAGCCTGCCCGGACCACGCATCATCGCTGGCTGCGCACATGCTGAGTGCTTCAGGTGCCACTAACTCTGTGCAGCTCAAGTCACCAACACGTGGCTGTGAGCCCTTCCTGACGGCTGCCTCCGGCCTACACTGCGGTCAGCAGGGCTCAAAATTCAAGATTAGTACAGATGCAAATTGTGTAAGAGACTATAATGGGTTAAGAAGACCAAATGCTCCCAATCTGTGCAGCTCAAGTCAACGCCACGTGGCTGTGGGCCTTTGTTGACCGCTGCCTCCGGCCTACACTGTGGTCAGCAGGACTCACAATTCAAATTCAGTTTTGATTCATTAATTTCTGAGTCCAGTAGGCAACTAACTATAACGTCCCTGAAACCTACATATTTCGACAATGCATTTAATCTTTTGCTCCATATGCCTATACTGCGGTCAGCAGGGCTCACAATTTGAATTCAGTCTTGATTTATTAATTGCAGATAGAATTGTACTCTATGTCCTTGGATTTTGTCAAGAGGAAGTGGCAAAAAGCATTCCTCGATGTCTGTGCTGACTACTGCTTTCGAACTCCACTGCAGACAGCAGGGCTCACAATTCAGATGGAGTTGCAATTGCAGATGACACAGTCCAGTAGGCAACAGACATTGCTGCTAGTGCGACCCTCCTGTACCACGCATCATCGCTGACTGTGCACACGCTGAATGCTTCTGATGCACCACAACTCATGGACCCTTTATGATAGATTCTTTTGTGTATGATTTCAGATCTGCGGCCCCTACCTAAGTGCATAACAAGTCATGGGCCCTTTCCGATAGAATCTTTTGTGTATTATTTCACATCTGGTGCCCCTACCTTAGTGCAGCACAAGTCATAGACCCTTTATGATTGAATCTCTGTGTGTGACCTGATAATTACTGTTGTACTTGTTGCCAGCACTAACGATTCCCTGAGGGCTGGCTCATACTCAACCACACGCATCCAGCACAGATGTCACTGGACATGTAACCCTGGAAATAAAATGGGCCGAGCGCACGTGCCCGTACCCAGTTCTACTATCTAACTGTGTCTGTGTGTTCAATATGTATGCATGATCTGCCCCTGGGCCCTATCACATTACATTGTGCTGTGGACAGCGCACACAGCCATGTTAGCTCTGGCAGTGCAGAAAACTTTAGTTATGTAACTGTGTCTCGGTCATTGTATAAGTACATGGGTAGAAACTGGATCATTAGAGTACTGCAAGGAGAGTGTATAGTGAATGTATAAGTGCTTGGGGATCAGCGGAGTGATTGGATAAGTACACATGTTGGCAGAGCTTAACCCTAAAGCACGAGCTTGGCTCTAATTGGCTGCCCTCCATGTGCCAAAAACCGAAATTTGGGCTTTGCATGGCCCTGTATTGCTACAGCTGCAACACTCCACTGAATGTGCAATAAACATTCATATCCACACAGATATGTCATGTCCACGATCTTTCATGTGTGGAAGTATGGATGAATGTAGGGTCAGTGATTCCCTTTACCTTCCATGTTGGCCATGTTGTGGGACTTGGGTCTCAGGGTGACACATTGGCGCTTGCAGCCCGCTTGGCGGCAACACTACAACAGAGAAACCTACATCAGTTGATTCCTCATACAGCCCAGGATGGAACCACGCCCAGAGCTCTGGAGTCATTGTTCACAGCCTCACGCAGGACTGGCATATGCCAGGCCAGCCCACTCTTTTTACGCTTACAGGGAGGAGCGACAACGCTACATGTCCCAGGTCTTCCCTGTAGTGATCTGCTGATCACAAGTCTAGTTGTCAGCATGCCACAGCCGCTCCCCCATGGCTGGTTTGCACCCACACCACACCCATGCAGCACCACATTACAGACCATGTCACCCTACCAATAAAAAGGGCCGGGTGCACCTGCTGGGGCCATTTCCATTCTCCCCATGACTTGAAGTACACAGAGTTGGTGGCAGCCGAGGCACTTTGCCCGACACGGGCCTCCCGCCACGTAGCGATTACTTGAGTTTCACCGAGTTAGTGCCACCAGAGCTGAGCGGGTGTGCAGCCTGCGAATATGCGTGGCCTCAATGTACCATCCTGCCAATCAAGACCCAATTTGAATTGTGAGCTCGGCTGCACTGCATGTATGTCACAGCTGAGGAGGTTGCTTTGGCACATGGTGGGCCCTCTTGGACAGACGCCGGTGGCGGAAGCTGAGCAGAAAGGCTTGTTTGTGCAGCAGCGGGCAGTCTCCTCTGGGCGGTGGGAGTAGATGGTGTTCAGCAGCCTTGGTGCGCAGGGGCGGGCAGACAACTCTGGGCGGTGGGAGTGGATGGGTGCAGCAGTCTGGGTGCACAGGTGTGGGCAGTCACCTCTGGGTGGCAGGAGTAGATGGGTGCAGCAGCCTGAGTCCGCAGGTGGGGGACAGCGATGAAGGCATGTGCAGTTGTATGTACTCTCCCATTACTAGTTCTATACTATGTGTCAGATGAGTAAGCTTAAGGGCTACAGTATATCCCAGCAGGCGGTTGGAGACACACCTGTGGCGCAAAAGTGAGCTGTGAGGGTTTTGTCCGCAGTGTTGGCATGCTCTCTCACTCTCCATCTCTTCTTTTCTCTCTCTCACACTGTTTCCTCTCTTTCTCTCTCTCTTCCTCTCTCTCTCTCACTCTTTCTCTCTGTCTTCCTCTCTCACTCTTTCTTTCTTTCTCTCTCTCTTCCTCTCTCTCACCCTTTCTCTCTTTCTCTCTCCTTTGATGGGCGCATGATGCACAATCTTATCTTGCTTTTTGTCTTGCAGGCTGTGATTCATAGATTGTCGACCTCTCCTCTGACATTGGCCTCCCGCCAAGTGGCGATGACTTGAGTTCCACTGAGTTAGTGCCACAAGAGCTGAGCGGGTGTGCAGCCTGCGATGATGCGTGGCCTCGATACTCCATCCTGGCAATCAGGACCCGGTTTGAATTGTGAGCTCGGCTAGACCACGTGTACCCCATGGCTGAGGAGGTTGCTTCGGCACGTGGTTGGCCCTCTTGGACACACGCAGGTGGTGGAAGGTGAGCAGAGAGGCTTGTTTGCGCAGCGGCTGGCTGTCACCTCTGGGCAGTGGGAGTGGATGGTGTGCAGCAGCCTGGGTGTGCAGGAGCGGGCAGACACCTCTGGGCAGTGGGAGTGGATGGGTGCAGCAGCCTGGGTGTGCAGGGGTGGGGCAGTGCTTTAGGCGTGTGCAGTTGTATGCACTCTGCCATTACTAATTCTATACTATGTTTCAGATGAGTGGGCTTGAGGGCTGCACTATGTCCCGGCACGTGGTTGGAGACACACCGGTGGCGGAAAGGGGAGCTGTGAGGGTTTTGTCCACAGTGTCGGCACTCACTCTTCCTCTCCATCTCTTCCTTTCTCTCTCTCAAACTCTTTCTCTCTCTCTTCCTCTCTCTCTCACTCTTTCTCTCGCTCTTCTTCTCTCTCTCACTCTTTCTCTCTTTCTCTGTCTTCCTCTCTCTCTCACTCTTTCTTTCTTTCTTTCTTTCTTTCTCTCTCTCCTCCTCTCTCTCACTCTTTCTCTCTTTCATTCTCTCTCTCTCCTTTGATGGGCACATGACGCACAATCTTATCTTGCTTTGTGTCTTCCTGGCTGTGATTCACAGACTGTCGAGGGATGACACGCCATGGCTGTACCTACTTTTATTTTGTTGTTTTATTTAAATAAAATGTTTTATATGTAAATCCATACATGACTGTGATTATCATTTGTCAAACCTCACATTCATCTTTTTTATTATAATAGTGCAACATTAGCTGATTTGTTATGTTCCAGATTTCGGAAGGTTACTGTCACATTTGTTTGCTGGGGTGGTCAGGGGGATGGCGGACAAGGGGTTGGTGGCGGGGGGTGACGGGGCACTCCCATCTGTTGTCATTCAGGTGAGGCTGGTGGCTGGGCTCCCTTTCATGTTGCAGGTTGTAGTCCGACTTTACACCAGGTCAGAGCAGGTGTAAACTTCCTGGTGCTAACATACCTTATCATTTGTTTTGTATTCTCTTCGCCGATCTTGCTGGTGGTTGAGAAAGTTGCAAAGTGGTGGGTTTGCTGCTTTTTGCATGGGAACGCCTACTCTGCATCTCATTAGCAATATTTGCCGGGGTCATCTGTGATGATGTTTTTGAGGCTGCTATCGTTGGTAAACTGGTGATATGAGCTGTTTGCACCAACTTATGAATGGTGCGTTAAATTTATCACCATTTTGTCTGCGATAAAGTGCTGTTAACTCAGTGATGTGTCCTTGAGAATATGTCCCTCAGTGTTTTAAAGACCTGAGAAGTACTCGAGTGTCGTGCTGAGAGCCAGGCACCCTTCATATTCACATCAGGGGGCTGCGCTAAGAGCTGCGCATCCATCGTGTTCACACTAGTGGGCCGCTCTAGGGTTGTGACTCTAAACATTTTTGTAAAATAAAAAGCGTTCACTTTCATTAATTTATATTCGCCTCGGTGACCCCATCCCCCGAGGCATGCCCATATCTACATATTTTTATTTATTTTTTCAAAGCGGCGGGGGCTGCATGCCCCCTCCCAGGCCACTTCTGGCTCCGGGGACCCAATCCCCCTGGGCCTGGTCTCTCTTTTGGGGACCGTGGAGGGACCCCAATGCCCCCACGGTCCATCCAGCTCCCTGCCTCCTGCGGGAGCTGCCATTTCTTTTGGGCAACAGGAGCTGCTAACATGCAGCTTCCCTTTCCCAAAAGCAATTCTCCTTTCCTTTATTGAAGCGAGAGGAGGTTTTCCTCCTCTCGCTCCAACAAAGCAAACCAAGGTTTGCTATCACAAGGTGGAAGCAATGCTCCTGCCCTGTCATTGCAAACGGCAATGTCCCGGGGGTGGACCCCCGGCACATTGCAGGACGGTGACGGTCCCCTGAGCCATAAAGCGCTTCAAAGCCCTGGGTGGTATGGGTCCCCGGGGCTGCGGGCCCTCCCGCACCTAATTTACATAGCCCTGAGGAGGTGGCAGTATGATTATACAATGGCCCCCGGGACCTGGCCCACCTGGGGGCTAATTTTAATGAAGTGGGTGAGTGTCGCTTAATTTTTTTTTTAAATCCATCCGGATTCCTACACCCAGCATGCATTCAGACGTTAAAAAAAATTATAATAATAATGGGGGGGTCCTTCTGGGACCCCCTGAGCAGGCCTAGGGGGTCAGGGTATTGGTAACGTGCCCCCTTTTCTTCATTTTTCACTTCCTTTTACTGTTTTCTTGTGACCCGGTTCTACCAACTCACAAGATGGCTGCCAACACTTCCTGGTTTGGCAGCCAATTAGAATGAAGCGCATGGTCGGGAGGGTTTGTGAACCCACCGCGCCCCTAGTTATTGATATTTTAATTTTTTGATTTTCTCAGTAACTACTGAACGGATTTGCACCATTTTACAAAAGGTCGCTTTCTGAACCAAGCGCTACCTTTTTGCTAAATTTAGTGTAATTCCATTCAGCAGTTCGGGCTTTAGCCTTGGCTAAAGTTTCCCATCGAAATTAACGGGGAGAAAACACTTTTTGGGATCCCCTTTTTTCACAACCCCTGCTCGACAAATCACCCCCAAACTTTCAGGATAGGAGCTGACCTGCATAGACCTTTCGTTTGGAGAATTTCACGAAGATTTGTCAAACAATGCCAAAGTTATTAGCAAATCAAAAAATGCTTTTCCTATGGAAAATGGGTTCTAACCATAACTACCCACTGGCGACCGCCAGTAGATAGTTATAGTTAGGACCTATTTTCCATAGGAAATCCACAACATTCTATTTAAAATAACTTTGGCGCCGGATCACGAATTTTCGCACAATTTTCAAACCTAATGGCCAGCTCTGGTCCGCTCCTATTCTGGAAGTCTTGGGATGATTCGTCAAGCGAGAGCTGAGAAAAAAGGGGGTCCCAAAACGTGTTTTCCCCATGCAATTTTCCATAGGAACCTTTCAACGCGGCTACAGCCCGAGCATCTGAACGGAATTACATCAAATTTGGCAAAGAGGTAGTCCTTAGTTCAGACTTGTGCCTTTTGCTTAAATGCAGTAAATCTGTTCAGTAGCTCCTGAGAAAATCACATTTAAAGTACATGTCATGTAGAATCCGCGCACCCTAACCGCACCCTGCCGTGCACGAGCTGTATTCTAATTGACTGTCAACACTCCAAATCAGGAAGTGTTGGCAGCCATCTTGTGCCTCGGAAGAACTGAAGCACAAGAAACCTATAAAAAACACAAAAAAACACGAAAAGGGGGCAGAGTAGAAACACCTTGACCCCCTAGGCCTGTTCTGGGGGTCCCACAAGGACCCCCAAGGCCCCAAAATAAAAAGGGGCATGGCCTCTGAACACCTCTCTGCAACGCAGCTCTCTTGCGCATACTGGAGGTACCTGATGGGCTAGTTGGCCCCCAGGGGACCTCAGGATTGAGGAGGAATTAATTCACAAACTTAATTCACCAACTTAAAACACACCACATATTAACAAGTGCCATTTTGCAGCAATTTTTTGAAAAAAGCCAAAAATGCGGTGAAAATAATTTCACCCTATTTACTAGGCGATGCTAAGATGCATTAACACATGTTAGCAGCCGGTTTGCTAGCGACTCGCTTCGTATCTCCAATGAGTTGCAATGTAGGCGTTCCCAGTGGCAAGGTAGGTGTTCCTATGACAATATAACATGGAAGAGGGAGGTATTACAGCAGCGTTGTATTTACAAGGTGACCCTGGATTTTAGGACTGATAGCAAAACTCTTGGTAATTGTGGTTCATGTGGGATCCTAACATCTGTTCTGAAGTAGACTTAAGCATGTTTAATATGCGAGGTTGTCTTATATTAACAAGCTTTTCACTTGCAAACATGAATTATCGCTGTATTTCTCGCGATATCGGAGGCATATTTACAAGGACAGCATTAAAATTATCATCGCTTTAGCATTAGGAAAGTACCGTTAAAGCCACCATAGTGGGCTTAATAATAGGTTTTTGAGAATTCGTGAGAATTCCATAGGAAGCCCAGGTGAACACCAGGACATTTTAATGCTGTCCTTCTAAATATGCCCATTACAGACTCCTAATTTTACCGTAAAAAAATATCACCTACTACTAATTTGTATTCTTCCTCGGGATCCCATCCCATGGGCGTGTATTCAACGTTGGGGACTGTGGGTGGAGGCCTAATGTCCCTACGGTGCAAGTCAGCTCCCTGCGTCCTTCGGAAGCCACCATTACTTTTCCACTCGAGGACCTGCTAATATGCAGCTCACCGTGGGGGAAAGCATTTTGCTTTGTATTTTAAAAGTGAGAGTCGTTTTTCGTGTTCTCTCTTTCAAAATGCAAACCAAGTTTGCTATGGCAGGGCAGGAGCCTCGGCTCTCAACCTGCCATAGCAAATAGCAGTGTTGAAAAAATCTTCCGGTAAGACAACAATTAATTTTGAAGTCCATTATCGCCGTTTTAGCTGTAGTTTGCTACAGTTAAATAAGCGTTAATTTTAACACCGTCCTTGTAAATATGACCCTAAGTTTTGGAAAGTCGACAATCCCGTCTCCGATTTAAATAGGCATCAATTATTTAGTGAAGTGCACACTGGGAATCTTGAGGCAACAGTGTTTGATTGTGATCGATAAATAATTGCCCATTGTTGAGTTTAGAGTAGGCAAATTGTACATGGGGTTTTATAACGTCAGTGGCTATTCCTCAAGCCTTCTCCTGAGGTTAATTCGAAGAGTTGTGTACTTCTTTTGCTCGTAATGTACATAGTGTTCTATCGTCTCAGTTTGCTTTCCCCTCTTTCCTGTAGAGGATCCTGGGTAAATATAACAGCTTCTGTACAGCCAGTACCTTTCAACTCTACCCCCAAACTGCTTACTGCCTGTTACCATAGAAACAGTTCATGGAACCCTTAACTGAGCACACAGGTCACAAGTTCACCATACAATGTTGCTAATCCAAACAGCAAGTGTGCTGGACTTTTTAAAATTTTCCATAGGAACTGTTAATCGCAGCAACAGAGTCTGGTAAAGAGCTGGTAAAGAGTTAGCCTCAGTATTATACTTCTAGTTATAAACATCATTTCTACTTTTTAATTTTTAAATCTTCTCTAAGTATATGATTATCACACTAAATAATAGTGAAATGTTGTCAGAAAAAGAAGACGCAAACACTCATTTTTTTAATTAACTTTTGTTAAAACACAAACGGATAAATAGAAACGTAACTTTAACATAACAGTATAATGAACAAAATGTGGGATGGACTCCAATGGTAGGAATGTAGGTAACCTGCAAAACAAAAATGAAAATAAGTTTTTAAAATTAGATTGATGTGATCGAATGAGGTGAGATATTACATCTTTACGAAAGGCAAGATTGTTTTTTCTCACATGCACACTCAAGGTAGTGCACCCTCCCTCTACCACATAATCACCCTCAACAGGAGTCTGTAGGGCAGCGCTGCTTGTAGGCTTAGGCCTATCTTATGGTATAGATGGTATTTAAAATGAGACAGAGATGTGACTGAACGAGGTCAACGATCACTTGGCAATATTGCTTATTCGCACGTGTGCAGTGTGCCTGATATATCCCACCCCTCTCATAGGCCCGTGCTGAAGAGGTGTCTGTAGGGAAGTGCCTGCTGGGTCAGATCTACAGTATAGTACAGCAGGTATTTAAAATGATTCAGAGATGAGACAGAATTAGGTGAGAGATCACGTCATTATGCAGGACAATATTGTTTATTTGCAGTGCGTTTATTTGGAGGCATTATGTATTTAGGCCGCTCTGCTTACCTTTTGAAAACACTATTTTCACCAGAGCTCACAACTTGAAGTCTGTTTTGGTTCTATATTGCATACTGTATTAAATTCAGCCTTGATTTATTTATGTGCAGAGTGGGCAGCAGCGTCCATAACTTGAAAAGAGAAAGAGAAACAATGTGAGAGAGAGGGAGAGAGAAAAAACAACATTGAAAGTGTGAGAGAGGGAAAGTAATAGATGGAGCAGGAGAGGTAGTGTTGATACTGGAGAAAATCTTCGTAGCTCACCTTTTTGCCTATGGTGTGTGTCCAAGCACGTCCAGGTTCATAGTACACCCTCAAGTTTAGTGATCTGAAAGACAGTATAGAGTAAGTAATAGCAGAGTACATACAACTGCACACGTATATTTCTGCGTTATGCCTTTGGACTCTCAGGCTACTGTATTACTTCAACTTCCACTGCAAGGAGGTGTCTGTGCGCTCTTTTTCTCCCAGAGTACTCTACCCATGCACTCCCACTGCATAGCGGCGTGTTCTCGTTACTGCATACCCAGACTGTTGCACCTCATTGACTCCCAGTGTCCGGAGGTGAGTGCCCTTTCTCGCGCAACTAGACTGTTGCAACTTATCCACTCCCACTGCCCGGAGGTAATTGTACATCCGTACGCAGTCAACTTGCTGCACACTATCCAGTCTCTCCGCCCACATAGCGGCGTGTTCTCATTGACTCCCAGTGTCCGGAGGTGAGTGCCCTTTCTCGCGCAACTAGACTGTTGCAACTTATCCACTCCCACTGCCCGGAGATAATTGTACATCCGTACGCAGTCAACTTGCTGCACACTATCCAGTCTCTCCGCCCACAGGTGGCTTCTTGTTGCTTCGGGAAGAAGCTTCTTTGCTCACCTTGTGCCATTGGCGTGATTCAAAGAGGGTCCACCACGTGTTGAAGCAGCCTTCTTATCCGTTGTTATGATGGCCACGCATCATCGCAGATTCCTCAAACATTGAGCTTTGGAGGTGTTGGGGGGAACGCCAATTTGTGAAACACAACCTGTTAGATAAAAAGGAAGATAAGATTGTGAGTCATTTCTTTTTCAAAGGAGAGCGGAAGTGAGAGAGTGATCTAAAAGAATATTCGCAGATCACCTTTCTGTCACCGGTGTGTCTTCTACTACGTGTTGGGACATAGTGCACCTTGAAGCTCTACATCTAAAAGATAGTAAAAGAAAGATGTTATGATTGGTGATTGCTACTACCTTAATGTGGAGTAGAATACCATCGACCTTTCACACACCTTCCCTCCCGCATTAAAAATACAATTATTTGTACAGTTACAACTTGTTTAATGGGCTTCGATTTATGAAGAACTTGCTTTCCCGTCGCTCAGAGTCGCGTCCACATCCTGTTATTGTAGAGAAATGGTATACACCTGTTACAACGCATTTTTTACTCCGCACTACCATTACAACGCGACTTTTACTCCGCATACCGTTACAACGCATTGCGCTGGGGGGCGCTGTAGGATAGGGAATAAGTTTAATTTTCTATCCAACACCTTCCCTAGTGTCCACGGGGACTGGTGTTGGAATAGAAAATTATACTTACCACTATCCAGCGGCCCAAGGCGCTATGCGTTGTAACGGTATGCGGAGTAAAAGTCGCGTTGTAATGGTCTGCGGAGTAATAGTATGCGTTATAACGTCATACATCCTAGAGAAATGATGTAATATACGCGTGCCTGAAAATGTACTGTAAATGCGGTGCTCATGTAAATTGCTGATATAGTTTTGGGTCGACTTCGCGCTATATAAATATGCAAAGAAAAAAATCGAGCAATCGCACACACTTATAAATGTACTATACACTTTGTTTGCAGTATTGTAATGATCCAGTTTGTACATTCGTATTTGTAGAATGAGCGAGAGAAAGTTATACAATTGAAGTTTTTGTTACTGGCAGAGGAAAGATGGTTGCATACGCTAATTACAGCACAATATAATGTGGTAGGACGGAGGAGCAGCGTTTTACAAACATAATAAATACACAGACACAGATAGATAGTTGAAGTGGGTACGGGCACGTGTGCTCGACTCCATTTGATTACGTTGCTGTTGGTAACAAGTAGAATAGTAATCATGATATCATACACAGATATTCAATCGTAAACGGTTTATGACTTCTGCTGTACAAAGGTAGGAGCACTATATGTAAAATAATACACAGAAGATTCTATCGTAAAGGGTTCGTGAGTTGTGGTGCAATGAGGTAGGGGCGGTTTGGGTGGAGCCTGCGATGATGCGTGGTTCAGGCAGACCGCAATGGTAAGAATGTCTTCTGACTACTGATTTTTGCCTTGATAAGGCCATGTGGCGATTATTTCTGGTGTACTGAGTTAGTGGTACGTCTGGTGTTTAGCGTGTGCTCACCCTGCGATGATGCGTGGTCTGAACGGGCTGTACTCAAAGCATTGACTGTTGCATACTGGACTGCATGAACTTTGAAGGAAAAAATTAAAAACTACCTTTGATGGTTATCAATTGCTCTGCAAACTAGGTCACTGATTGCTCCCCATAACAAATTAAATGATTGCACTTCACGCAGTGCATTCTAACTTTCTCAAAATGGGGACCTATGTTTGGTGGCGATGTTGAAGGTGATGCCTCCGAGGTACTAAGGGGCAGAATTATGTTGGGGTTGCGCCACGTTTACGCCACCGTTGTGTGACGCAACGGCGCGAAAATGTGGCGCATCCCTGCGACCTATTTACAACGTGACGCATCTAGGCAGATGCGTCACGTTGTAAAGCCCTGCGCCACATGAAACCTGCGTCAAGTTTCATGTGGGCGTTCTGTCGCAGGGTGGGCGTTCCCTCGTAGGAAAGCCCCGTAAAACTGACGCAGTGAAATCTACAAGATTTCAGTGAGTCAGTTTTACGACGCTGCTGCGTCAAATCCTTACGCCTGCTAGAAGCAGGCATAAGGAGTGACGCACCATGTTATGTATGGGTGGCCTCTGTACATTGCGGGAGTTGCGTCGCACGTGCGACGCTACTCCAGCAATGCGCCGCCTGTACACCACAAGATGCGTCACGCATCTGCCCTTCCTTGCACCATGGTGCGCCGCATTGTAAATGCGGCGCATCTGTGGTGCCGCAAGGAGGGAATTGCGTGACGCATCAGTTCCGGCGCATCCCTGCTGATTTGCAGAGATGCGCCAGAACTCGTAAATATTTCCCTTAGTATTGCCGGTGGTGGAGGTACATTTTGGCTCAGTCTTCTACATTCTTTGTGAGCATAGTTCACAGGATGTAGGGATTGAAGGTGCTTGCGCATACTAGCAGTGCCACAGGAGTATTTTTTGTCTCTGCCTTAAATAAATTGAGGCTGAATTCAATGCTGTCTGTAGTATAGATCTAAAGCTGAATTCAAGTACTAAACCCTACTGTCCCCAGTGTAAATGGAAGGCAGTAGTTAGCACAGTTATAGAATAATGCTTTTTCCACTGATTTTAACAAAATCTGAATACATACAGTATAATTGTCTCTGCATTAAGTAAACCAAGGCTGAATTCCCTACTGTCTGTGGTGTAGATGCAAAGCTGAATTCAAGTTGTAAACCCTGCTTTCCAAAGTGTAGATCTTAGACTGGACTGCATCATGTGTAATCACGATTGAAATAACAGATGAAACATGTATGGAATACATTGTCGAAATATGTATGTTTCAGGGACATTATAGTTGAAATTGTGACCTATGCTGTCCGCAGCGTAGACTGTCATTAAGTGTGGCTTTGCACTTGCAGCGTGAATTTTATTATTCAACTAAATCTATGTGATATAAAAGAAGTTTTTGAAGGAAGCATACTAAAGGAATATTGTATAGGTTTGATAGGTGTTATACTTCGTTTGGTATTATACTCTGCAAATAACGAATCAACAGTCTATTTAATTGTGACCTCTGATGACCGCAGTATAGGCAGGAGGCAACGGTTCGCAAGAGCCCACGGCCACGTGGGGTTGAGTAGAGCTGCACAGTAGTAGTAATTTAGCGTGTGCGCAGCCAGCGATGATAAGTGGTGCACTGAGTTAGTGGCACCTGAAACAACAAGGTTCTGTGGAGCCTGCGATGATGCATGGTCCGGGGGGGCCATACTGATAGTAAAGTTTTTTGTCTCGTGAATTCTGCCTTAGTAAGGCCACATGGCGATGATTTTTGGTGCACTGAGTTAGTAGTACTTTGTTGCTTAGCGTGTACGTACCCTGAGATGATGCGTGGTCGGGGTGAGGCACAGTATTTGTAGTAATGTCCTTTGTTGATTGAATTCTGCATAAATTCCATTTAAAAGTGATAGTATGCCTCATTGCTGACATAAAACTGTTCACTCTTCTTTGCGATGATTTATGGTGCACTGAGTTAGTTTTATCTTTGGCACTGAGCTTGTACGTAGCCTGCGATTATGTGTGGTCCGGGGGGTGCGCATTCGGACCAATGTCTTTTGTCTGATGAATTCTGTCTGAACTCTGCCACGTGGCGATGAATTATGGTGCACTGAGTTAGTAGTACCTTTGGCGCTGAGCTTGTACGTAACCTGCGGTGATGCGTGGTCTGGGCAGGCCACACTGGGAGCAATGTTTTTTTGCCTAGTGATGTCTGCCTTAATAAGGCCACGGGGAGATTACTTGTGATACAGTAAGTTAGTGGTACCTGAAGAACTCAGCGTGTGCGCACCCTGCGATGATTTGTGGTTCGGGCGGTTTGCACTGGTACTATGTCTCTTGCCTACTGGAATGCGTCATGTGCAATCGCCACTCCACCCGAATCATGAGCCCTCACAATGTAGATCGAAGGCAGTAATCCGCACAGACATTGAGGAATGTTTTTTGTCGCATCCTTTAACAAAATCTGAGGACATAGAGTTCAATTGTCTCTGACTTAAATAAATCAAGGCTAAATTCAATGCTGTCTGTAGTGTAGAGCCAAATCTGAATTCAAGTTGTGAACCCCGCTGTCCTCACTGTTGATCAAAGGCAGTAGTCAGCACAGACATCAAGAAATTCTTTTTGTCGTATCCTTTAACAAAATCTGAGGACATAGAGTACAATTATCTCTTCCTTAAAAAAATCAAGGCTGAATTTCATGCTGTCCGTAGTGTAGATCCAAAGCTGAATTCAATTTGTGAACCCTGCTGTCTGCACTGTAGATCGAAGGCGGTAGTCAGCCCAGATATCGACAAATGATTTTTGTCACATATTGTAACAAAATCTGAACACATACAGTACAATTGTCTCTGGATTAAATAAATCAAGGCTGAATTCCCTACTGTCCGTAGTGTAGATGTAAAGCTGAATTAAGTTATGATCCCTGCTGTCCGCAGTATAGATCTAAGGCAGTAGTCGACACAACCATCAAGGAATGCTTTATACTTTAACAAAATCTGAGGACTGAGTACAATTGTCTCTGCCTTAAATAAATTGAGACTGAATTTAATGTTGTCGGTAGTGCTAATGCGAAACTGGTATCAAGTTGTAAACTCTACTGACCGCAATGTAGATTGAAGGCAGTAGTCAGTATAGATATTGAGGAAGGTTTTTTGTCGCATCCTTTAACAAAATCTGAGGACTGAGTACAATTGTCTCTGCCTTAAATAAATCGAGACTGAATTCAATGTTGTCTATAGTGCTGATGCGAAACTGGTATCAAGTTGTAAACTCTACTGACCGCACTGTAGATCGAAGACAGTAGTCAGCACAGATATCGACAAAGATTTTTATCACTTATTTTAACAAAGTCTGAGGACATAGAGTACAATTGTCTCTGCCTTACATAAACCAAGCGGTACAAAAAGGGGTGGTGATGGACGGAGCATCTGAACCAATCAAACACTCACACCTAGTCAACAGATCTGGGTTTAACCCATCACCGTTCTTTAGCCCGCTCTGCCACCCCAGTTCAGACATGACCATATGCAAATCAGTCTGACCCTGTGCCTCATGGGAACAGTTCAGCCTGAACTGCCAAGCCATGCCTTCCCTGGACCGAAAACAAGCTTCCGAGGACCGGTTTCTGGCATTTCAGCCGTCTTCAGCCCGGCTTGCTTGAATCCAGTGGCAAAGTGAGCAAGGTAATCACGTCTGAGCATACCCTGCCAACTTATGGCGAACAAAGCGGTACAAAAAGGGGTGGTGATGGACGGAGCATCCGAACCAATCAAACACTCACACCCAGTCAACAGATCTGGGTTTAATCCATCACCGTTGTTTAGCCCTCTCTGCCACCCCAGCTTGCCCAGCAGGTGCCTCCAGTATACACCAGGGAGCTACGTTGCAGTGAGGTGTTCAGAGGTCATGCCCCTTTTTACACCTATCTGCAACGCAGCTCCTTGCTGCTTACTGGAGGTACCTGGTGGGCTAGCTCTCTCTTCCAAATAGCAAAGCAGTTTGTCATTGCATTCAGCAGTGTCACAGGGGTGGGCATCCCGGGACACTGCAGGAGCAGGCCCTGGGGGGTGGCGGTCCCCAGGGTCATCAAGGGCTCCAGGAGGGGGGATAGCCCTGGGGGGTGGTTGTCCCTGGGGCTTGGGGGTCCATAACAGACCCCCAAATTAAAAACATAGTACTCCGGGAGGTGGCGGTCCACGAGGCATGTGGGGGGCTCAAGGCCCCCACACTGTTTTTTTTTTATTTTAAAGAAAAAGCCCCGGGGGTTGCGGTCCCTGGGGCTGTGGGGAGGGTGAGCCCCCCTACATATATTAGAAAAAAGGCCCGGGGGTGGCGGTCCTCAGGGCTTGGGAGGGCATTTGAGCCCCCCACCCACTTTTGATGAAAGCCCCAAGGGGTGGCAGTCCCTGGGGCTGGGGTGGGCTATGAGCCCCCCACACAATTTATAATAAAGCCACGGGGGTGGTGGTCCCCGGGCCTGGGAGGCCTCTTTGGTCCCCCACTTTACTATTTAATTGCCCCCAGGATTTGGCCCCCTGGGGGCTAATAAGTAATATAGCACGGGAGCTCTCAAAAAAACTGACTGGCCCAAGTTTAATCCCTTTACTAGAGGTGATGAGAGCAAAAATTGGTCTGACACTGTCATATAGCAATGAGATTTTCAGGGGTAAACTGAATACGAATTGAAACCAACACGTGACCAAAATGTATTAAAAAGTTCTTCGTTTGCCTAAAAATGGCTCCGCTGCCCAGATTAGGCTAGAACTTGGCCTACTAAACTATGAAGTCTCCAGCATTGGCACATTCCTAAATCTCTGCCATAAACTCAGACAAGCTGACATAGGCTCATTGGAGTCGTTAGTCTGGCAAGATATCACCGAGAAAAATCCAGGGGGCACGTATGGTCGCCTTTTCAAGGAATCCATTGAAGAACTCTCCGCAGGTGACCTATGGGACCTCAACCCCAGTATGACAGTATTTAAATCCATTATTAAGAAAAGCGTTCGAATAAGTTCCCTCATCATGGATAAAAACCTTCTTGCAAAACGTAGCCACGCATGGGCCAATATGAACTCGTACGGACGTCTAGCTCCCGCAACCTATCTGGCTTGTACCTACCCCTCGCACATTAAAACTCAGTTTTATGGCCGTTACACTCGGTGACTGGCAATTTTTAAAAGACCTGCCAGGCTGGCGTCGTACGTCAGATGAAACAGGGTACAGAGGGTGTGGCAGGACGGCCGAAACTTTGGAGCACGTGGTATGTCTTTGCCCAGCACTTATGGCACAGCGTAGATGCAAACTGAAAGTGGAGTGGAATAGGTTGGGAATCCGGTCCTGTAGACAGGCAATCATAGCGGCCTTATGCCCAGAAAATACAGCTTTAAATATTGGCCTTACATTGTTTATATGCCTTGCATACCGCAACTTTCTAAAAGCCCCCCTCGCGTTGGGAACAGTCTAAAAACAAATCATGTTATTAGCAACTTGATAAAAACAAAAAAAAAGTTCTTTATTCATTTTTGCACTATTATGTCTTGCTGCTACTGAGCTGTTGTTGCTATTTTATCTGATCTCTTTTTTAACATTTGTAATTATTTATTAACGGTGGGTTGTTTTAAAAGTTTAACATTGTAACTCACTGTATAACAGAAGTTATTTTTAATGCTATCCAGACTGTTCAAAAGGGAGCTGCAAAATGTTATTCCGAGAACTTTGTATCCACTTAAATTTGACCATTTACGCCAT
Source organism: Lissotriton helveticus (assembly GCF_964261635.1). NCBI lineage: Eukaryota > Metazoa > Chordata > Amphibia > Caudata > Salamandridae > Lissotriton > Lissotriton helveticus. The sequence continues at coordinate 1,314,661,587 of NC_136065.1, read as the reverse complement.
TTTTTGTTTTATCATATGTATTACTGTCGGTGCTTCTTTTAAGGATGTTATTTTATATCCAAATAAAGATTATTATTGATATGGTTGTAGAGCAGCAAATGAACTGCTGTTCATTAAAAGACCCCCACATTATTTACCCCAAGTCTGTTTATTCACCAGTAGCACCATCTTAAAGATTGTGGCTTCATTAACAAAGCAAAACTTTTTAGAGTTGTAATTCTGATTCACCTCAGATAAATGAATTTGAATAAACTTCTAGAGTGCATTGCTTAGTAGAATGTGAAACTGGAATGGAACAGGGAGTCCTAGGTGAGATGCAAACCCGGTGGTGTTTTTACGTTTCTTTGTAGGGGAATGTAAGAGGACTTGAAAACAAAAAAATAATTATATATGCTTAACACGGGCCCACGCCGCTTTAGTTCATCATTTTTAATTTACTGATGCTGATTTTTTATTTGGTTTTGAGAAATGTTCTTCAGACTTTTTCGAATGTCTTCTTCCACCACTGGGAGTTTGAGCCAGCCATCGTCCCAGGTGCCTCGTGTCCCCTATGCAACAGAAGTACATTTATAAGCTTTGGAGTGGACGTGGAGAGCGAAAGAAAATGCTTCCTTCTGCTGCAGCTTGTGACAATACCACGAGAATGAGTATTTATGCAACAGATTGCTTGTGAGTGATTGCCCTCATTTGGATCAAAAAGCCATCATTTTCCTGCTGTGAAAGAGCGCCCTAATCAGCAAACCTTTTTTGATGTCCAGTCCAGATTACTAAATTGACCTAGTCAATAATATGGTAGATTTTTTATGTTGTATATTATAAATGCAGTGTTATGCTCTATATTTAGTTATTTGATGCTTTATTTTATGTGCTGTTATGCGTATTTATGTGCTATTTTATGTTATATTGTGTTATTGTATATTATATTATATTATGTTTTGTTTTGTAATGCTATGTTATGTTAAGTTATTTTATGTCAGGTTAAAATGTGCAATCAGGAATCGCTAGAAACAGGTGATTCTTCTGCGGTCAAAGTTAGTTATCAGCGTATTTTTCAACCTATCATTTTCATTTCCTGCTGCTGGTCTGCTCGCTTCACTGTAAAAGTACTTAAGGTAAGAGCAGCAGCTGAGCAAGAGCCCCTGCCCTAATCGATTTAGTTTTCACCCTGCTTAGTCCCAAATACTGTTTACAACTATATTAAACGTTTCTGAACTTTTATTTTAAACTTTAAATAGTTGTTGTTTATACAATTGATCTCGATGTTCCAAGAAACTACATGTGATGCTAATGATCCGGACCTAAATAAGGTTCTTTACTACACAAGTCAAGTCAAGTCAAAATTTGTATAGCGCACTACTCACCCAGAGGGTCTCAAGGCGCTTGAGGGAGGGGGGGTACGTTACTTATCAAATATCCAAGTTTTGAGTTGTTTTCTGAAGGAGAGGTGGTTCTGTGTAAAGCGAAGGTGGGTGGGGAGAGAATTCCAGGTTTTGGCCGCTAAGTAGGAGAAGGATCTTCCTCCCATGGTGGATCTTTGGATACTTGGAATCGCGGCAAGGGCTTGATTGGACGATCGTAGTTGGCGGGTGGGGGTGTAAAAGGTCAGGCGCGTGTTGAGGTATTTGGGTCCTAGGTCGTAGAGGGATTTGTGTGCGTGGGTGAGGAGAACGTTATTCTCTTGTTGACGGGGAGCCAGTGGAGGTCTCTTAGGTGACCGGATATGTGATTGTGGCGGGGTATGTCAAGGATGAGTCTGGAGGAGGCGTTCTGAATTCGTTGGAGTTTTTTCTGTAATTTGGCTGTGGTTCCGGGGTAGAGGGTGTTTCCGTAGTCCAGTCGGCTTGTGACAAGTGCATGGGTGACCGTCTTTCTTGTTTCCGTGGGGATCCAACGGAAGATCTTTTCAAGCATGATGATGAGACGGCGTTGACTTGTCTGGTCATCGAGAGGGATGAGTCCAGGATAAAGCCCAGGTTGCGTGCGTGGTCCGTTGGCTTGGGTGCGCTGCCCAGGGCCGGTGGCCACCATGAGTCGTCCCAGGAAGAGGGGGATGATCCTAGGATGAGGACTTCCGTCTTGTCTGAATTTAGTTTTAAACGGCTGTTCTTCATCCATTCGGCTACGTCTTTCATCCCTTCGTGTAGGCTGGTTTTGGCGGTGTTTGGGTCTTTGGTGAGGGAGAGGATCAGCTGTGTGTCGTCAGCGTAGGAGATAATGTTGAGGTTGTGTTGGCGCGCGATGGATGAGAGGGGGCTCATGTAGACGTTGAATAGGGTGGGGCTGAGCGATGATCCCTTTATCCCTACACCCTTTAACCCCTCCCAGCCTGCATCCTCCTGTCACACCCCAGCCTCTATAGTCACGGTGCTGCTAGTTTTTAACACACTTTGCCCTTTCCTCACAAGCCAGCCCTTGAAGTATTAAAAGGACCTGCAGTGGCGAGCAAGATGGAAATTTAGAGCACAATATAGAAAGAGACGGGTCGGAAATTGTGGCTACAAAGTGGCCACCGACTATTTGCAACCTGCCTCTGATTTTGACGTAGTAATATGCTGCGTCGTAAAATCTCCAGTTGCAAAGGGTCACGGAATGGCCTGGACAATGGTGGTCACTATTTACGACCGCCGGTCTTGGGTCACACAAACGGATATGGTGGCCTTCAAGGTAGAGCAGAGCGTCATCCCAGCGTTAAATTCTCCAACTGTTTTTTTTCCCGTTTTTTTCCTGATATAGTGTAGCCCAGGTTTTTTAAAGAAACCAGTGTTTTGGGCCTCTTAACACTAATGTTTCACAAACACAACACATATAAGATAATGGAGGGAGTAGGCAATACTTTGCTGGGGCACTGCCTGCTCCGCACCAAGGTGACCCACACAATTACCAAACTAAAAGCTGTCCAATCGTGGGCATCACCCCGCCCCCCTCCCATCCCACCCCCAGTGAATTACTATCTCCTTTGAGGAGCTGGTTTACTGTAGTTGCAGTCACAAACCATTGATACATCTCAGTGTGATTTGCAATTAGAAGTCAATGCCCCTTTCGCACCCCTTCTTAAGTGAGATTTGGAAGCTGTTGCTAAACGTGTAATTCAGAAGCTTTACCGAATCACAAAAAGCATTTAATAAATAGCAAAATCCCATTTTGCGGTCATAAACTATGATTGTGTGAATTGTGGGGTTTGAGACAGTAACACGGTTTTGTGCATCAGGTACTTAATTCAGTTTTTTTTTTAATGCTTGGATTATCTTTTGATAGCGCCTGGAGACTCCCCGGGGTGACAAGTCATGCTATAGAAGCCCAGATGATTGATTGATTGATATTAATGATTCACTGTTACTTTTGCTTGGACAGGTCAGGCTCCCAGGCAGCTTAGCACCTGGGTGATCAGCAGAGAGACCCTAGAAGATGGTGAGATGTTAAGTTAGTGTCCGCGTCTCTTGAACCATTAAAGTTTTCTAGGTCATTAGCAACATGAATCAAATGAATCAAAACATCATTTTGTCTAAAGTGCCCTAAAATGCTGTGAATATCGGCTACAACCATGACAAAGTTGGGATCTTTCCAGTTCATAATAACCACAGACACTGACAGTCTTACATTTCTTTGTTTGAAATTATTTACCATTAGTGGACTGCTACATCAGTCATGAAAATGAGATCACCCGCATTTCCAAGGAGCCCCGGTTTGCATACTCTTTCTTGAGTTCTTCTTCTAGGACTCACCAAAATCCCATCAGAACAGAACTAAAATCTCAGAGGCAAAGAAAATTGGAAAGCATTGCATTAATATTGCAGATCGGTATTACAGACTTCTCAAGCCTGCTGCCAAAACTGGCAGATTTGCAACATAAATCATAATCTACAATTTTTTCAGACTCAAACATTTGATTAGGGCCAGATATATTAAGGTTCCTGTTAGCAGTTCTTAAATAGAGACTCTGTAGGAATCGCTATTTAAAAAATGTCAAAGGATATGTAAAGAAAATGCCATTCCCTAATAGCAATTCCTACAGATTAGGAAAATGACATACATTCCTGCCTATGGGTGAAATAGGAAATGGCTTGCATTTCCTAAATTGCAATTTCTTAATAGGGAGTCACAACTTAAGAAATGCAAAGCCATGGGTGCCTCTGGGCTTAAGGCCCACCGAGAGGCACACCAAATTTCCAAGTGCACATGTAAGTGCACATATCATATGCCTTAAATACATATGTGTGCTTCATATCACAATACAAAATGTATATTTTTATTTTGCACATGCTTACCATCGACTTGAAGTCGACGGTAATTGCATTTCTTAAATGAACAATTCACATTTATGGTTACATATTAAAAGTAATATTTGTCACCCCTATAGTCTATTGTCCTTCATTTCAATGTCAAAATGTGTCCCTTCACATTTGCATCATATTCTTTCTGATACTGCAGCTGCTTTAAAGATCTTAGATAAGTTGCTCGAGATCCACTTTAATAACTTAAGAGGGGCATCTCTTTGGTTTAATCCAAAACTTATATTTTATCTTGACCCTCATCTTTCTAAAGTGTGGGCTTCTAAAGGCATTAAGACTATTCAGGACCTTTACCATATTAATTGCAATCTGCTTCCTTTTGCAGCTCTTGCTATAAAATATAATCTCACTAATCTGGACTCTTATAATGTTCTGAAGATAAAGGTTAAACTCTCGAAATCCCCATTTTTGAAACGTTAGACTCTAATTAAACTTCTAACCCTTTGGTCCCAGGCGGGGCATGTCGCGGCCCAAGCTAACACATTTCTAAATCTAATTCGCAATCTCTACAATGATCAACTTTTTATACTAGATGGTTAAAACACTCAGATGAAGTAGTTTATGAACATATCTGTCCGAATAACTGGCTTCTGATTGATAATCTCTCTCTACAAAATAAAATTGCTCCGGCTCTTACCGAATCAAAAGCTTTTACAATGCATGTGTTACATTGGACACCTGCTCGGCAGTACATACTGAAGCGATCTAAACCAGGCACACTACAGCACGTGTTTTTTTAAGTTTACACTGTTATCTGAATATTGAGCCTCTATTCAGAGACACTTATCGGATATCTTTAAATGTTCCCATAACAAAAAAGAAAAACAAAGAAAATGCTTTGTACATGTGCTTTTGGGATCCGACCGGTTTTAGCCCTTTGTATATCTGAAAGGCCATTTAGCATTTCTTAACGGGGACGAAATAGCGATTTCGCCTGTTGAGCAATGGTAAATGGTTCCGTACATCCGGGCCCTTGTGCCGGTGCTTGTGTACCGCATAAAAGCTGTAAACAAACCTGTGCATTTGAAGCAAAGGCATTTGTTTACAGCCCAACATAGAAAGAATATATGGAGAGGTTGATAAGTGAGTGATATGTGTACAAGCATTACAAACATGAGGCACAGGACGTGGAAAATTATTTTTTCCTTGACACACACGTATGGCTTCTGAGCCTATTAGCAGAGGCATTTTAAGGCATGGGCAAAGTGGGCTCTGGTCCAGGGCCTCACACGTTTAGGGGGGAGGCTTATAAAGCAAGCTCTGGTTTGCAGAGACTCTTGCCTTGCTGGGAACCATTCTTAAACAGATTGTTTCAAATAACATTTTCCTTTAATTTATTTTAATGTAGGTGATGTGGGAGAGTCTATCACAGACATTTTGCAGAGAAATGTGTTTATGTTTCATGTAACATCCATAAACAAGTTTCTTTTAGATCAAAACAGGACCTCACATATTCATATGTCACGGATATTATTTGCAGGAATACTAGTGAGCTCCTACTGTGTTACAGAATTGAAAAAACACATCACTCTCCCTTAATATAAGGTGTAAACATAGGTAGACACGTTTGCCTGTGCACTGTCAGTGAACTGGACAAAGAGGGCATGAAAGAACTGATAATGTATCATGAATTCAAAGCTCTTCCTAAAAAGGGCCCTCCCAAAAATTGTTTGGCCCAGGGCATCCAAAATCCTTAAGATGTCCCTGTTATTAAGGACTATACAGCAACCTCACAATGTGTTCCTCCTGAGGCCCCATAGACCATGCACGGATACATCTGTCTGGCCAGGTAATATATATATATATATATATATATATATACACACATATATAAAAATATATGTATATATATATCTATACTACTATTATAAAGCAAGAACTTTGAACCTTTGAGGCGGGTAAACTCGGGAACCACAGCGCCAATCCACACACCCGATACATCATTGTAATCGTCAGGGTGTGCAGATGGACATAGGCTATATAAACTATGAAAATATGCGTTATTTAAAAAATGTACCTTAAAAAAAAAAATAGTCCCGACCTGCGTGCTGACGTCAGGAGCGCGGGGAGGAGCGGCGTCCAGGAGCGGCGGACATGGCGCCGGGGAGGAGCGGTGACGAGCGGCGACGAGCGGCGGACAGGTGGTGAGGACCAGCGGACATGCGGGAGGAGCGCTGATGAGCGGCGAGGAGCGGCGGAGAGGTGAACTGAGGAGCGCGGGGGAGGAGCAGCGGCTCAGGTAAGGCTCCGGGGGACCCACGGACAATATCGGGGCAGGCGGGGGTCGGGGCAGGCGGGGGACGGGGCGGGAGGGGGCCTGGGCTGCTGGACAATGTTGGGGCGGGGGGGGCGGGGCGGGCGGTGTCCCGGGCTGCTGGACAATGTCGGGGCGGGCGGGGGTCGGGGAAGAATGATTGCTCCTGGACAAGGTCGGGACGGGCTGCTAGTATATATATATTACAACAACGTGTTCCAAAGAAAACGAAAAAAGCCGCTACTCCAGTCACTTGTGAGTTTAGACAAAGTTAATTTATTCTTCAATCCATTCCAGCATTATCGGTTTGGTTCAACCGTATAAGCCACGCACCTACAGAGAAGCGTCACAAACGGGAGGTAAAGGAACCAACTCGGTGTTATATATATATATATATTTATATATATATATATATATATATATATTTCCATAACAAAGAGTTCCATTTACCGGGGCCCCGATCCTGCAGGGCAGGCTCTTGAAAGCAGGAATGGAGATCCTTCTGCTTCAACAATATTCACCAAAAAGAGCCCAACTTCGTCTGACTGCAAGAAGCTGACTTTATTCGTCACACCCACAGCATCACATGACACACTTAAGAGTCCTGACGCGTTTCAGCGTTGTTCCGCCTTAATCATAGGAAGGTGTGTCCTCAGTAAATTCCAAGTGGACTTGGTCCCACAGTGTTTAGACTGCGGGTTCCAGCATGCAACAGGTAAGCATTCAAAAGTTAAGTTTTGCTTAATAGCGTGATTTCACCCAGTGCCTTCATCGATAATTGCACAATGCTTTGAGATGTTGCGGTGTTCTCAAAAATAATTGCTTCCGCTGCGAAGTTGTAGGAAACAGGAAAGCATCCTTCTCCACTCCCTTTCTTAACGGAGTGCCACATTGCCTTGGAAGTCCATGAGTGGCTGGCAACAACGCAAGCGGGTCATCCCCCTCAATTAGTATTTCCACAACAAAGAGTTCCATTTACTGGGGGCCCGACCCTGCAGGGCGGGCTCTTGAAAGCAGGAATGGAGATCCTGCTGCTTCAACAACATTCAGCAAAAAGAGCCCAACTTCGTCTGACTGCAAGAAGCTGACTTTATTCATCACACCCACAGCTTCACATGACACACTTAAGAGTCCTGACGCGTTTCAGCGTTGTTCCGCCTTAATCATAGGAAGGTGTGTCCTCAGTAAATTCCAAGTGGACTTGGTCCCACAGTGTTTAGACTGCGGGTTCCAGCATGCAACAGTTAAGTATTCAAAAGTTATGTTTTGCTTAATAGCGTGATTTCACCCAGTGCCTTCATCGATAATTGCACAATGTTTTGAGATGTTGCGGTGTTCTCAAAAATAATTGCTTCCGCTGCGAAGTTGTAGGAAACAGGAAAGCATCCTTTTCCTCTCCCTTTCTTAACGGAGTGCCACATTGCCTCGGAAGTCCATGAGTGGCTGGCAACAACGCAAGCGGGTCATCCCCCTCAATTAGTATTTCCACAACAAAGAGTTCCATTTACCGGAGGCCCCGACCCTGCAGGGCGGGCTCTTGAAAGCAGGAATGGAGATCCTGCTGCTTCAACAACATTCACCAAAAAGAGCCCAACTTCGTCTGACTGCAAGAAGCTGACTTTATTCGTCACACCCACAGCATCACATGACACACTTAAGAGTCCTGACGCGTTTCAGCGTTGTTCCGCCTTAATCATAGGAAGGTGTGTCCTCAGTAAATTCCAAGTGGACTTGGTCCCACAGTGTTTAGACTGCGGGTTCCAGCATGCAACAGGTAAGTATTCAAAAGTTAAGTTTTGCTTAATAGCGTGATTTCACCCAGTGCCTTCATCGATATTTGCACAATGCTTTGAGATGTTGCGGTGTTCTCAAAAATAATTGCTTCCGCTGCGAAGTTGTAGGAAACAGGAAAGCATCCTTCTCCTCTCCCTTTCTTAACGGAGTGCCACATTGCCTTGGAAGTCCATGAGTGGCTGGCAACAATGCAGGCGGGTCATCCCCCTCAATTAGTATTTCCACAACAAAGAGTTCCATTTACCGGGGGCCCCGACCCTGCAGGGCGGGCTCTTGAAAGCAGGAATGGAAATCCTGCTGCTTCGTTGTTGCCAGCCACTCATGGACTTCCGAGGCAATGTGGCACTCCATTAAGAAAGGGAGAGGGAGAGGAGAAGGATGCTTTCCAGCAAGGATCAGGAGCACAGCCAAAGAAAAGCAGCTCAGACTTATCTGAGTTGCATTTCAGGCTGTGCCGTTGAAACCACACAAAGACCGCACTCAGGCAGCCTTTGATCCTGGCGCCATCAAAAGCCTCGCCCTTCCTGCAAGTAAACAGGAGCTGGGTATCATCAGCGTAAGATATGATCTGGGCACCAAAAGCCTCCGCTACCTCAGCCAGAGGGGCCATATAGATATTAAAAAGGGTGGGGCTCAGAATAGACCCTTGGGGAACCCCCACCTCTAGCGGCATCATTTCAGCGGAGAACGGAGGTGCCCAGATCACCTGTCGACGACCCGATAGAAAGGATTGAAACCAATCCAACACAGTCCCACGCAGCCCGATCTCCCGGAGTCTTAAAAGGAGACCGTCATGCGGGACGGTGTCGAAAGCCGCCGACAGGTCAATTATCGATGAAGGCACTGGGTGAAATCATGCTATTAAGCAAAACTTAACTTTTGAATACTTACCTGTTGCATGCTGGAACCCGCAGTCTAAACACTGTGGGACCAAGTCCACTTGGAATTTACTGAGGACACACCTTCTTATGATTAAGGCGGAACAACGCTGAAACGCGTCAGGACTCTTAAGTGTGTCATGTGATGCTGTGGGTGTGACGAATAAAGTCAGCTTCTTGCTGTCAGATGAAGTTGGGCTCTTTTTGGTGAATGTTGTTGAAGCAGCAGGATCTCCATTCCTGCTTTCAAGAGCCCGCCCTGCAGTGTCTGGGCCCCCGCTAAATGGAACTCTTTGTTGTGGAAATACTAATTGAGGGGGATGACACGCTTGCGTTGTTGCCAGCCACTCATGGACTTCCGACAATGTGGCACTCCGTTAAGAAAGGGAGAGGAGAAGGATGCTTTCCTGTTTAAAACAACTTCGCAGCGGAAGCAATTATTTTTGAGAACACCGCAACATCTCAAAGCATTGTGCAATTATCGATGAAGGCACTGGGTGAAATCACGCTATTAAGCAAAACTTAACTTTTGAATTTTTACCTGTTGCATGCTGGAACCCGCAGTCTAAACACTGTAGGACCAAGTCCACTTGGAATTTACTGAGGACACACCTTCCTATGATTAAGGCGGAACAACGCTGAAACGCGTCAGGACTCTTAAGTGTGTCATGTGATGCTGTGGGTGTGACGAATAAAGTCAGCTTCTTGCAGTCAGACGAAGTTGGGCTCTTTTTGGTGAATGTTGTTGAAGCAGCAGGATCTCCATTCCTGCTTTCAAGAGCTCGCCCTGCAGGGTCGGGCCCCCGGTAAATGGAACTCTTTGTTGTGGAAATACTAATTGAGGGGGCTGACCCACTTGCGTTGTTACCAGCCACTCATGGACTTCCGAGGCAATGTGGCACTCCGTTAAGAAAGGGAGAGGAGAAGGATGCTTTCCTGTTTCCTACAACTTCGCAGAGGAAGCAATTATTATTGAGAACACAACAATATCTCAAAGCATTGTGCAATTATCGATGAAGGCACTGGGTGAAATCACGCTATTAAGCAAAACTTAACTTTTGAATACTTACCTGTTGCATGCTGGAACCCGCAGTCTAAAGACTGTGGGACCAAGTCCACTTGGAATTTACTGAGGACACACCTTCCTATGATTAAGGCGGAACAACGCTGAAACGCGTCTGGACTCTTAAGTGTGTCATGTGATGCTGTGGGTGTGACGAATAAAGTCAGCTTCTTGCAGTCAGACGAAGTTGGGCTCTTTTTGGTGAATGTTGTTGAAGCAGCAGGATCTCCATTCCTGCTTTCAAGAGCCCGCCCTGCAGGGTCGGGCCCCCGGTAAATGGAACTCTTTGTTGTGGAAATACTAATTGAGGGGGATGACCCGCTTGCGTTGTTGCCAGCCACTCATGGACTTCCGAGGCAATGTGGCACTCCGTTAAGAAAGGGAGAGGAGAAGGATGCTTTCCTATTTCCTACAACTTCACAGCGGAAGCAATTATTTTTGAGAACACCGCAACATCTCAAAGCATTGTGCAATTATCGATGAAGGCACTGGGTGAAATCACGCTATTAAGCAAAACTTAACTTTTGAATACTTACCTGTTGCATACTGGAACCCGCAGTCTAAACACCGTGGGACCAAGTCCACTTGGAATTTACTGAGGACACACCTTCCTATGATTAAGGCGGAACAACGCTGAAACGCGTCAGGACTCTAAAGTGTGTCATGTGATGCTGTGGTTGTGACGAATAAAGTCAGCTTCTTGCAGTCAGACGAAGTTGGGCTCTTTTTGGTAAATGTTGTTGAAGCAGCAGGATCTCCATTCCTGCTTTCAAGAGCCCGCCCTGCAGGGTCGGGTCCCCCGGTAAATGGAACTCTTTGTTGTGGAAATACTAATTGAGGGGGATGACCCGCTTGCGTTGTTGCCAGCCACTCATGGACTTCCGAGGCAATGTGGCACTCCGTTAAGAAAGGGAGAGGAGAAGGATGCTTTCCTGTTTCCTACAACTTCGCAGCGGGAGCAATTATTTTTGAGAACACCGCAACCTCTCAAAGCATTTTGCAATCATCGATGAAGGCACTGGGTGAAATCACGCTATTAAGCAAAACTTAACTTTTGAATACTTACCTGTTGCATGCTGGAACCCGCAGTCTAAACACTGTGGGACCAAGTCCACTTGGAATTTACTGAGGACACACCTTCCTATGATTAGGCGGAACAACGCTGAAACGCGTCAGGACTCTTAAGTGTGTCATGTGATGCTGTGGGTGTGATGAATAAAGTCAGCTTCTTGCAGTCAGACGAAGTTGGGCTCTTTTTGGTGAATGTTGTTGAAGCAGCAGGATCTCCATTCCCGCTTTCAAGAGCCCGAACTGCAGGATCGGGCCCCCGGTAAATGGAACTCTTTGTTGTGGAAATACTAATTGAGGGGGATGACCCCCTTGCGTTATTGCCAGCCACTCATGGACTTCCGAGGCAATGTGGCACTCCGTTAAGAAAGGGAGTGGAGAAGGATGCTTTCCTGTTTCCTACAACTTCGCAGCGGAAGCAATTATTTTTGAGAACACCGCAACATCTCAAAGCATTGTGCAATTATCGATGAAGGCACTGGGTGAAATCACACTGTTAGGCAAAACTTAACTTTTGAATACTTACCTTTTGCATGCTGGAACCCTCAGTCTAAACACTGTGGGACCAAGTCCACTTGGAATTTACTGAGGACACACCTTCCTATGATTAAGGTGGAACAACGCTGAAACGCGTCAGGACTCTTAAGTGTGTCATGTGATGCTGTGGGTGTGACGAATAAAGTCAGCTTCTTGCAGTCAGATGAAGTTGGGCTCTTTTTGGTGAATGTTGTTGAAGAACCAGGATCTCCATTCCTGCTTTCAAGAGCCCGCCCTGCAGGGTCGGGGCCCCCGGTAAATGGAACTCTTTGTTGTGGAAATACTAATTGAGGGGGATGACACGCTTGCGTTGTTGCCAGCCACTCATGGACTTCTGACAATGTGGCACTCCGTTAAGAAAGGGAGAGGAGAAGGATGCTTTCCTGTTTCCTACAACTTCGCAGCGGAAGCAATTATTTTTGAGAACACCGCAACCTCTCAAAGCATTGTGCAATTATCGATGAAGGCACTGGGTGAAATCACGCTATTAAGCAAAACTTAACTTTTGAATACTTACCTGTTGCATGCTGGAACCCGCAGTCTAAACACTGTGGGACCAAGTCCACTTGGAATTTACTGAGGACACACCTTCCTATGATTAAGGCGGAACAACGCTGAAACGCGTCATGACTCTTAAGTGTGTCATGTGATGCTGTGGGTGTCACGAATAAAGTCAGCTTCTTGCAGTCAGACGAAGTTGGACTCTTTTTGGTGAATGTTGTTGAAGCAGCAGGATCTCCATTCCTGCTTTCAAGAGCCCGCCCTGCAGGGTCGGGGCCCCCTGTAAATGGAACTCTTTGTTGTGGAAATACTAATTGAGGCGGATGACCCGCTTGCGTTGTTGCCAGCCACTCATGGACGTCCGAGGCAATGTGGCACTCCGTTAAGAAAGGGAGTGGAGAAGGATGCTTTCCTGTTTCCTACAACTTCGCAGCCGAAGCAATTATTTTTGAGAACACCGCAACATCTCAAAGCATTGTGCAATTATCGATGAAGGCACTGGGTGAAATCACACTATTAAGCAAAACTTAACTTTTGAATACTTACCTTTTGCATGCTGGAACCCTCAGTCTAAACACTGTGGGACCAAGTCCACTTGGAATTTACTGAGGACACACCTTCCTATGATTAAGGCGGAACAACACTGAAACGGGTCAGGACTCTTAAGTGTGTCATGTGATGCTGTGGGTGTGACGAATAAAGTCAGCTTCTTGCAGTCAGGTGAAGTTGGGCTCTTTTTGGTGAATGTTGTTGAAGAACCAGGATCTCCATTCCTGCTTTCAAGAGCTCGCCCTGCAGGGTCGGGGCCTCCGGTAAATGGAACTCTTTGTTGTGGAAATACTAATTGAGGGGGATGACCTGCTTGCGTTGTTGCCAGCCACTCATGGACTTCCGAGGCAATGTGGCACTCCCTTAAGAAAGGGAGTGGAGAAGGATGCTTTCTGGTTTCCTACAACTTTGCAGCGGAAGCAATTATTTTTGAGAACACCGCAACATCTCAAAGCATTGTGCAATTATCGATGAAGGCACTGGGTGAAATCACACTATTAAGCAAAACTTAACTTTTGAATACTTACCTATTGCATGCTGGAACCCTCAGTCTAAACACTGTGGGACCAAGTCCACTTGGAATTTACTGAGGACACACCTTCCTATGATTAAGGCGGAACAACGCTGAAACGCGTCAGGACTCTTAAGTGTGTCATGTGATGCTGTGGGTGTGACGAATAAAGTCAGCTTCTTGCAGTCAGACGATGTTGGGCTCTTTTTGGTGAATGTTGATGAAGCAGCAGAATCTCCATTCCTGCTTTCAAGAGCCCGCCCTGCAGGGTCGGGCCCCCGGTAAATGGAACTCTTTGTTGTGGAAATACTAATTGAGGGGGATGACCCGCTTGCGTTGTTGCCAGCCACTCATGGAATTCCGAGGCAATGTGACACTCCGTTAAGAAAGGGAGTGGAGAAGGATGCTTTCCTGTTTCCTACAACTTCGCAGCGGAAGCAATTATTTTTGAGAACACCGCAACATCTCAAAGCATTGTGCAATTATCGATGAAGGCACTGGGTGAAATCACACTATTAAGCAAAACTTAACTTTTGAATACTTACCTTTTGCATGCTGGAACCCTCAGTCTAAACACTGTGGGACCAAGTCCACTTGGAGTTTACTGAGGACACTCCTTCCTATGATTAAGGCGGAACAACGCTGAAACGCGTCAGGACTCTTAAGTGTGTCATGTGATGCTGTGGGTGTGACGAATAAAGTCAGCTTCTTGCAGTCAGATGAAGTTGGGCTCTTTTTGGTGAATGTTGTTGAAGAACCAGGATCTCCATTCCTGCTTTCAAGAGCCCGCCCTGCAGGGTCGGGCCCCCGGTAAATGGAACTCTTTGTTGTGGAAATACTAATTGAGGGGGATGACACGCTTGCATTGTTGCCAGCCACTCATGGACTTCCGACAATGTGACACTCCGTTAAGAAAGGGAGAGGAGAAGGATGCTTTCCTGTTTCCTACAACTTCGCAGCGGAAGCAATAATTTTTGAGAACACCGCAACCTCTCAAAGCATTGTGCAATTATCGATGAAGGCACTGGGTGAAATCACGCTATTAAGCAAAACTTAACTTTTGAATACTTACCTGTTGCATGCTGGAACCCGCAGTCTAAACACTGTGGGACCAAGTCCACTTGGAATTTACTGAGGACACACCTTCCTATGATTAAGGCGGAACAACGCTGAAACGCGTCAGGACTCTTAAGTGTGTCATGTGATGTTGTGGGTGTTACGAATAAAGTCAGCTTTTTGCAGTCAGACGAAGTTGGACTCTTTTTGGTGAATGTTGTTGAAGCAGCAGGATCTCCATTCCTGCTTTCAAGAGCCCGCCCTGCAGGGTCGGGGCCCCCAGTAAATGGAACTCTTTGTTGTGGAAATACTAATTGAGGGGGATGACCTGCTTGCGTTGTTGCCAGCCACTCATGGACTTCCGAGGCAATGTGGCACTCCATTAAGAAAGGGAGTGGAGAAGGATGCTTTCCTGTTTCCTACAACTTCGCAGCGGAAGCAATTATTTTTGAGAACACCGCAACATCTCAAAGCATTGTGCAATTATCGATGAAGGCACTGGGTGAAATCACACTATTAAGCAAAACTTTACTTTTGAATACTTACCTTTTGCATGCTGGAACCCTCAGTCTAAACACTGTGGGACCAAGTCCACTTGGAATTTACTGAGGACACACCTTCCTATGATTAAGGCGGAACAACGCTGAAACGCGTCAGGACTCTTAAGTGTGTCATGTGATGCTGTGGGTGTGACGAATAAAGTCAGCTTCTTGCAGTCAGACGATGTTGGGCTCTTTTTGGTGAATGTTGATGAAGCAGCAGGATCTCCATTCCTGCTTTCAAGAGCCCGCCCTGCAGGGTCGGGCCCCCGGTAAATGGAACTCTTTGTTGTGGAAATACTAATTGAGGGGGATGACCCACTTGCGTTGTTGCCAGCCACTCATGGACTTCCGAGGCAATGTGGCACTCCGTTAAGAAAGGGAGAGGAGAAGGATGCTTTCCTGTTTCCTACAACTTCGCAGCGGAAGCAATTATTTTTTAGAACACCGCAACATCTCAAAGCATTGTGCAATTATCGATGAAGGCACTGGGTGAAATCACGCTATTAAGCAAAACTTAACTTTGGAATACTTACCTGTTGCATGCTGGAACCCGCAGTCTAAACACTGTGGGACCAAGTCCACTTGGAATTTACTGAGGACACACCTTCCTATGATTAAGGCGGAACAACGCTGAAACGTGTCAGGACTCTTAAGTGTGTCATGTGATGCTGTGGGTGTGACGAATAAAGTCAGCTTCTTGCAGTCAGACGAAGTTGGGCTCTTTTTGGTGAATGTTGTTGAAGCAGCAGGATCTCCATTCCTGCTTTCAAGAGCTCGCCCTGCAGGGTCGGGCCCCCGGTAAATGGAACTCTTTGTTGTGGAAATAATAATTGAGGGGGCTGACCCGCTTGCGTTGTTACCAGCCACTCATGGACTTCCGAGGCAATGTGGCACTCCGTTAAGAAAGGGAGAGGAGAAGGATGCTTTCCTGTTTCCTACAACTTCGCAGAGGAAGCAATTATTATTGTGAACACCACAATATCTCAAAGCATTGTGCAATTATCGATGAAGGCACTGGGTGAAATCACGCTATTAAGCAAAACTTAACTTTTGAATACTTACCTGTTGCATGCTGGAACCTGCAGTCTAAAGACTGTGGAACCAAGTCCACTTGGAATTTACTGAGGACACACCTTCCTATGATTAAGGCGGAACAACGCTGAAACGCGTCTGGACTCTTAAGTGTGTCATGTGATGCTGTGGTTGTGACGAATAAAGTCAGCTTCTTGCAGTCAGACGAAGTTGGGCTCTTTTTGGTGAATGTTGTTGAAGCAGCAGGATCTCCATTCCTGCTTTCAAGAGCCCGCCCTGCAGGGTCGGGGCCCCCGGTAAATGGAACTCTTTGTTGTGGAAATACTAATTGAGGGGGAGGACCCGCTTGCGTTGTTGCCAGCCACTCATGGACTTCCGAGGCAATGTGGCACTCCGTTAAGAAAGGGAGAGGAGAAGGATGCTTTCCTGTTTCCTACAACTTCGCAGCGGGAGCAATTATTTTTGAGAACACCGCAACCTCTCAAAGCATTGTGCAATTATCGATGAAGGCACTGGGTGAAATCACGCTATTAAGCAAAACTTAACTTTTGAATACTTACCTGTTGCATGCTGGAACCCGCAGTCTAAACACTGTGGGACCAAGTCTACTTGGAATTTACTGAGGACACACCTTCCTATGATTAGGCGGAACAACGCTGAAACGCGTCAGGACTCTTAAGTGTGTCATGTGATGCTGTGGGTGTGATGAATAAAGTCAGCTTCTTGCAGTCAGACGAAGTTGGGCTCTTTTTGGTGAATGTTGTTGAAGCAGCAGGATCTCCATTCCTGCTTTCAAGAGCCCGCCCTGCAGGATCGGGCCCCCGGTAAATGGAACTCTTTGTTGTGGAAATACTAATTGAGGGGGATGACCCGCTTGCGTTATTGCCAGCCACTCATGGACTTCCGAGGCAACGTGGCACTCCGTTAAGAAAGGGAGTGGAGAAGGATGCTTTCCTGTTTCCTACAACTTCGCAGCGGAAGCAATTATTTTTGAGAACACCGCAACATCTCAAAGCATTGTGCAATTATCGATGAAGGCACTGGGTGAAATCACACTGTTAGGCAAAACTTAACTTTTGAATACTTACCTTTTGCATGCTGGAACCCTCAGTCTAAACACTGTGGGACCAAGTCCACTTGGAATTTACTGAGGACACACCTTCCTATGATTAAGGCGGAACAACGCTGAAACGCGTCAGGACTCTTAAGTGTGTCATGTGATGCTGTGGGTGTGACGAATAAAGTCAGCTTCTTGCAGTCAGATGAAGTTGGGCTCTTTTTGGTGAATGTTGTTGAAGAACCAGGATCTCCATTCCTGCTTTCAAGAGCCCGCCCTGCAGGGTCGGGGCCCCCGGTAAATGGAACTCTTTGTTGTGGAAATACTAATTGAGGGGGATGACACGCTTGCGTTGTTGCCAGCCACTCATGGACTTCTGACAATGTGGCACTCCGTTAAGAAAGGGAGAGGAGAAGGATGCTTTCCTGTTTCCTACAACTTCGCAGCGGAAGCAATTATTTTTGAGAACACCGCAACCTCTCAAAGCATTGTGCAATTATCGATGAAGGCACTGGGTGAAATCACGCTATTAAGCAAAACTTAACTTTTGAATACTTACCTGTTGCATGCTGGAACCCGCAGTCTAAACACTGTGGGACCAAGTCCACTTGGAATTTACTGAGGACACACCTTCCCATGATTAAGGCGGAACAATGCTGAAACGCGTCATGACTCTTAAGTGTGTCATGTGATGCTGTGGGTGTCACGAATAAAGTCAGCTTCTTGCAGTCAGACGAAGTTGGACTCTTTTTGGTGAATGTTGTTGAAGCAGCAGGATCTCCATTCCTGCTTTCAAGAGCCCGCCCTGCAGGGTCGGGGCCCCCTGTAAATGGAACTCTTTGTTGTGGAAATACTAATTGAGGCGTATGACCCGCTTGCGTTGTTGCCAGCCACTCATGGACTTCCGAGGCAATGTGGCACTCCGTTAAGAAAGGGAGTGGAGAAGGATGCTTTCCTGTTTCCTACAACTTCGCAGCGGAAGCAATTATTTTTGAGAACACCGCAACATCTCAAAGCATTGTGCAATTATCGATGAAGGCACTGGGTGAAATCACACTATTAAGCAAAACTTAACTTTTGAATACTTACCTTTTGCATGCTGGAACCCTCAGTCTAAACACTGTGGGACCAAGTCCACTTGGAATTTACTGAGGACACACCTTCCTATGATTAAGGCGGAACAACACTGAAACGCATCAGGACTCTTAAGTGTGTCATGTGATGCTGTGGGTGTGACGAATAAAGTCAGCTTCTTGCAGTCAGGTGAAGTTGGGCTCTTTTTGGTGAATGTTGTTGAAGAACCAGGATCTCCATTCCTGCTTTCAAGAGCCCGCCCTGCAGGGTCGGGGCCTCCGGTAAATGGAACTCTTTGTTGTGGAAATACTAATGGAGGGGGATGACACGCTTGCGTTGTTGCCAGCCACTCATGGACTTCCGACAATGTGGCACTCCGTTAAGAAAGGGAGAGGAGAAGGATGCTTTCCTGTTTCCTACAACTTCGCAGCGGAAGCAATAATTTTTGAGAACATCGCAACCTCTCAAAGCATTGTGCAATTATCGATGAAGGCACTGGGTGAAATCATGCTATTAAGCAAAACTTAACTTTTGAATACTTACCTGTTGCATGCTGGAACCCGCAGTCTAAACACTGTGGGACCAAGTCCACTTGGAATTTACTGAGGACACACCTTCCTATGATTAAGGCGGAACAACGCTGAAACGCGTCAGGACTCTTAAGTGTGTCATGTGATGCTGTGGGTGTCACGAATAAAGTCAGCTTCTTGCAGTCAGACGAAGTTGGACTCTTTTTGGTGAATGTTGTTGAAGCAGCAGGATCTCCATTCCTGCTTTCAAGAGCCCGCCCTGCAGGGTCGGGGCCCCCAGTAAATGGAACTCTTTGTTGTGGAAATACTAATTAAGGGGGATGACCTGCTTGCGTTGTTGCCAGCCACTCATGGACTTCCGAGGCAATGTGGCACTCCATTAAGAAAGGGAGTGGAGAAGGATGCTTTCCTGTTTCCTACAACTTCGCAGCGGAAGCAATTATTTTTGAGAACACCGCAACATCTCAAAGCATTGTGCAATTATCGATGAAGGCACTGGGTGAAATCACACTATTAAGCAAAACTTAACTTTTGAATACTTACCTTTTGCATGCTGGAACCCTCAGTCTAAACACTGTGGGACCAAGTCCACTTGGAGTTTACTGAGGACACTCCTTCCTATGATTAAGGCGGAACAACGCTGAAACGCGTCAGGACTCTTAAGTGTGTCATGTGATGCTGTGGGTGTGACGAATAAAGTCAGCTTCTTGCAGTCAGATGAAGTTGGGCTCTTTTTGGTGAATGTTGTTGAAGAACCAGGATCTCCATTCCTGCTTTCAAGAGCCCGCCCTGCAGGGTCGGGCCCCCGGTAAATGGAACTCTTTGTTGTGGAAATACTAATTGAGGGGGATGACACGCTTGCATTGTTGCCAGCCACTCATGGACTTCCGACAATGTGACACTCCGTTAAGAAAGGGAGAGGAGAAGGATGCTTTCCTGTTTCCTACAACTTCGCAGCGGAAGCAATAATTTTTGAGAACACCGCAACCTCTCAAAGCATTGTGCAATTATCGATGAAGGCACTGGGTGAAATCACGCTATTAAGCAAAACTTAACTTTTGAATACTTACCTGTTGCATGCTGGAACCCGCAGTCTAAACACTGTGGGACCAAGTCCACTTGGAATTTACTGAGGACACACCTTCCTATGATTAAGGCGGAACAACGCTGAAACGCGTCAGGACTCTTAAGTGTGTCATGTGATGTTGTGGGTGTTACGAATAAAGTCAGCTTTTTGCAGTCAGACGAAGTTGGACTCTTTTTGGTGAATGTTGTTGAAGCAGCAGGATCTCCATTCCTGCTTTCAAGAGCCCGCCCTGCAGGGTCGGGGCCCCCAGTAAATGGAACTCTTTGTTGTGGAAATACTAATTGAGGGGGATGACCTGCTTGCGTTGTTGCCAGACACTCATGGACTTCCGAGGCAATGTGGCACTCCATTAAGAAAGGGAGTGGAGAAGGATGCTTTCCTGTTTCCTACAACTTCGCAGCGGAAGCAATTATTTTTGAGAACACCGCAACATCTCAAAGCATTGTGCAATTATCGATGAAGGCACTGGGTGAAATCACACTATTAAGCAAAACTTTACTTTTGAATACTTACCTTTTGCATGCTGGAACCCTCAGTCTAAACACTGTGGGACCAAGTCCACTTGGAATTTACTGAGGACACACCTTCCTATGATTAAGGCGGAACAACGCTGAAACGCGTCAGGACTCTTAAGTGTGTCATGTGATGCTGTGGGTGTGACGAATAAAGTCAGCTTCTTGCAGTCAGACGATGTTGGGCTCTTTTTGGTGAATGTTGATGAAGCAGCAGGATCTCCATTCCTGCTTTCAAGAGCCCGCCCTGCAGGGTCGGGCCCCCGGTAAATGGAACTCTTTGTTGTGGAAATACTAATTGAGGGGGATGACCCACTTGCGTTGTTGCCAGCCACTCATGGACTTCCGAGGCAATGTGGCACTCCGTTAAGAAAGGGAGAGGAGAAGGATGCTTTCCTGTTTCCTACAACTTCGCAGCGGAAGCAATTATTTTTTAGAACACCGCAACATCTCAAAGCATTGTGCAATTATCGATGAAGGCACTGGGTGAAATCACGCTATTAAGCAAAACTTAACTTTGGAATACTTACCTGTTGCATGCTGGAACCCGCAGTCTAAACACTGTGGGACCAAGTCCACTTGGAATTTACTGAGGACACACCTTCCTATGATTAAGGCGGAACAACGCTGAAACGTGTCAGGACTCTTAAGTGTGTCATGTGATGCTGTGGGTGTGACGAATAAAGTCAGCTTCTTGCAGTCAGACGAAGTTGGGCTCTTTTTGGTGAATGTTGTTGAAGCAGCAGGATCTCCATTCCTGCTTTCAAGAGCTCGCCCTGCAGGGTCGGGCCCCCGGTAAATGGAACTCTTTGTTGTGGAAATAATAATTGAGGGGGCTGACCCGCTTGCGTTGTTACCAGCCACTCATGGACTTCCGAGGCAATGTGGCACTCCGTTAAGAAAGGGAGAGGAGAAGGATGCTTTCCTGTTTCCTACAACTTCGCAGAGGAAGCAATTATTATTGAGAACACCACAATATCTCAAAGCATTGTGCAATTATCGATGAAGGCACTGGGTGAAATCACGCTATTAAGCAAAACTTAACTTTTGAATACTTACCTGTTGCATGCTGGAACCTGCAGTCTAAAGACTGTGGAACCAAGTCCACTTGGAATTTACTGAGGACACACCTTCCTATGATTAAGGCGGAACAACGCTGAAACGCGTCTGGACTCTTAAGTGTGTCATGTGATGCTGTGGTTGTGACGAATAAAGTCAGCTTCTTGCAGTCAGACGAAGTTGGGCTCTTTTTGGTGAATGTTGTTGAAGCAGCAGGATCTCCATTCCTGCTTTCAAGAGCCCGCCCTGCAGGGTCGGGGCCCCCGGTAAATGGAACTCTTTGTTGTGGAAATACTAATTGAGGGGGAGGACCCGCTTGCGTTGTTGCCAGCCACTCATGGACTTCCGAGGCAATGTGGCACTCCGTTAAGAAAGGGAGAGGAGAAGGATGCTTTCCTGTTTCCTACAACTTCGCAGCGGGAGCAATTATTTTTGAGAACACCGCAACCTCTCAAAGCATTGTGCAATTATCGATGAAGGCACTGGGTGAAATCACGCTATTAAGCAAAACTTAACTTTTGAATACTTACCTGTTGCATGCTGGAACCCGCAGTCTAAACACTGTGGGACCAAGTCTACTTGGAATTTACTGAGGACACACCTTCCTATGATTAGGCGGAACAACGCTGAAACGCGTCAGGACTCTTAAGTGTGTCATGTGATGCTGTGGGTGTGATGAATAAAGTCAGCTTCTTGCAGTCAGACGAAGTTGGGCTCTTTTTGGTGAATGTTGTTGAAGCAGCAGGATCTCCATTCCTGCTTTCAAGAGCCCGCCCTGCAGGATCGGGCCCCCGGTAAATGGAACTCTTTGTTGTGGAAATACTAATTGAGGGGGATGACCCGCTTGCGTTATTGCCAGCCACTCATGGACTTCCGAGGCAACGTGGCACTCCGTTAAGAAAGGGAGTGGAGAAGGATGCTTCCTGTTTCCTACAACTTCGCAGCGGAAGCAATTATTTTTGAGAACACCGCAACATCTCAAAGCATTGTGCAATTATCGATGAAGGCACTGGGTGAAATCACACTGTTAGGCAAAACTTAACTTTTGAATACTTACCTTTTGCATGCTGGAACCCTCAGTCTAAACACTGTGGGACCAAGTCCACTTGGAATTTACTGAGGACACACCTTCCTATGATTAAGGCGGAACAACGCTGAAACGCGTCAGGACTCTTAAGTGTGTCATGTGATGCTGTGGGTGTGACGAATAAAGTCAGCTTCTTGCAGTCAGATGAAGTTGGGCTCTTTTTGGTGAATGTTGTTGAAGAACCAGGATCTCCATTCCTGCTTTCAAGAGCCCGCCCTGCAGGGTCGGGGCCCCCGGTAAATGGAACTCTTTGTTGTGGAAATACTAATTGAGGGGGATGACACGCTTGCGTTGTTGCCAGCCACTCATGGACTTCTGACAATGTGGCACTCCGTTAAGAAAGGGAGAGGAGAAGGATGCTTTCCTGTTTCCTACAACTTCGCAGCGGAAGCAATTATTTTTGAGAACACCGCAACCTCTCAAAGCATTGTGCAATTATCGATGAAGGCACTGGGTGAAATCACGCTATTAAGCAAAACTTAACTTTTGAATACTTACCTGTTGCATGCTGGAACCCGCAGTCTAAACACTGTGGGACCAAGTCCACTTGGAATTTACTGAGGACACACCTTCCTATGATTAAGGCGGAACAATGCTGAAACGCGTCATGACTCTTAAGTGTGTCATGTGATGCTGTGGGTGTCACGAATAAAGTCAGCTTCTTGCAGTCAGACGAAGTTGGACTCTTTTTGGTGAATGTTGTTGAAGCAGCAGGATCTCCATTCCTGCTTTCAAGAGCCCGCCCTGCAGGGTCGGGGCCCCCTGTAAATGGAACTCTTTGTTGTGGAAATACTAATTGAGGCGTATGACCCGCTTGCGTTGTTGCCAGCCACTCATGGACTTCCGAGGCAATGTGGCACTCCGTTAAGAAAGGGAGTGGAGAAGGATGCTTTCCTGTTTCCTACAACTTCGCAGCGGAAGCAATTATTTTTGAGAACACCGCAACATCTCAAAGCATTGTGCAATTATCGATGAAGGCACTGGGTGAAATCACACTATTAAGCAAAACTTAACTTTTGAATACTTACCTTTTGCATGCTGGAACCCTCAGTCTAAACACTGTGGGACCAAGTCCACTTGGAATTTACTGAGGACACACCTTCCTATGATTAAGGCGGAACAACACTGAAACGCATCAGGACTCTTAAGTGTGTCATGTGATGCTGTGGGTGTGACGAATAAAGTCAGCTTCTTGCAGTCAGGTGAAGTTGGGCTCTTTTTGGTGAATGTTGTTGAAGAACCAGGATCTCCATTCCTGCTTTCAAGAGCCCGCCCTGCAGGGTCGGGGCCTCCGGTAAATGGAACTCTTTGTTGTGGAAATACTAATGGAGGGGGATGACACGCTTGCGTTGTTGCCAGCCACTCATGGACTTCCGACAATGTGGCACTCCGTTAAGAAAGGGAGAGGAGAAGGATGCTTTCCTGTTTCCTACAACTTCGCAGCGGAAGCAATAATTTTTGAGAACATCGCAACCTCTCAAAGCATTGTGCAATTATCGATGAAGGCACTGGGTGAAATCATGCTATTAAGCAAAACTTAACTTTTGAATACTTACCTGTTGCATGCTGGAACCCGCAGTCTAAACACTGTGGGACCAAGTCCACTTGGAATTTACTGAGGACACACCTTCCTATGATTAAGGCGGAACAACGCTGAAACGCGTCAGGACTCTTAAGTGTGTCATGTGATGCTGTGGGTGTCACGAATAAAGTCAGCTTCTTGCAGTCAGACGAAGTTGGACTCTTTTTGGTGAATGTTGTTGAAGCAGCAGGATCTCCATTCCTGCTTTCAAGAGCCCGCCCTGCAGGGTCGGGGCCCCCAGTAAATGGAACTCTTTGTTGTGGAAATACTAATTAAGGGGGATGACCTGCTTGCGTTGTTGCCAGCCACTCATGGACTTCCGAGGCAATGTGGCACTCCATTAAGAAAGGGAGTGGAGAAGGATGCTTTCCTGTTTCCTACAACTTCGCAGCGGAAGCAATTATTTTTGAGAACACCGCAACATCTCAAAGCATTGTGCAATTATCGATGAAGGCACTGGGTGAAATCACACTATTAAGCAAAACTTAACTTTTGAATACTTACCTTTTGCATGCTGGAACCCTCAGTCTAAACACTGTGGGACCAAGTCCACTTGGAGTTTACTGAGGACACTCCTTCCTATGATTAAGGCGGAACAACGCTGAAACGCGTCAGGACTCTTAAGTGTGTCATGTGATGCTGTGGGTGTGACGAATAAAGTCAGCTTCTTGCAGTCAGATGAAGTTGGGCTCTTTTTGGTGAATGTTGTTGAAGAACCAGGATCTCCATTCCTGCTTTCAAGAGCCCGCCCTGCAGGGTCGGGCCCCCGGTAAATGGAACTCTTTGTTGTGGAAATACTAATTGAGGGGGATGACACGCTTGCATTGTTGCCAGCCACTCATGGACTTCCGACAATGTGACACTCCGTTAAGAAAGGGAGAGGAGAAGGATGCTTTCCTGTTTCCTACAACTTCGCAGCGGAAGCAATAATTTTTGAGAACACCGCAACCTCTCAAAGCATTGTGCAATTATCGATGAAGGCACTGGGTGAAATCACGCTATTAAGCAAAACTTAACTTTTGAATACTTACCTGTTGCATGCTGGAACCCGCAGTCTAAACACTGTGGGACCAAGTCCACTTGGAATTTACTGAGGACACACCTTCCTATGATTAAGGCGGAACAACGCTGAAACGCGTCAGGACTCTTAAGTGTGTCATGTGATGTTGTGGGTGTTACGAATAAAGTCAGCTTTTTGCAGTCAGACGAAGTTGGACTCTTTTTGGTGAATGTTGTTGAAGCAGCAGGATCTCCATTCCTGCTTTCAAGAGCCCGCCCTGCAGGGTCGGGGCCCCCAGTAAATGGAACTCTTTGTTGTGGAAATACTAATTGAGGGGGATGACCTGCTTGCGTTGTTGCCAGACACTCATGGACTTCCGAGGCAATGTGGCACTCCATTAAGAAAGGGAGTGGAGAAGGATGCTTTCCTGTTTCCTACAACTTCGCAGCGGAAGCAATTATTTTTGAGAACACCGCAACATCTCAAAGCATTGTGCAATTATCGATGAAGGCACTGGGTGAAATCACACTATTAAGCAAAACTTTACTTTTGAATACTTACCTTTTGCATGCTGGAACCCTCAGTCTAAACACTGTGGGACCAAGTCCACTTGGAATTTACTGAGGACACACCTTCCTATGATTAAGGCGGAACAACGCTGAAACGCGTCAGGACTCTTAAGTGTGTCATGTGATGCTGTGGGTGTGACGAATAAAGTCAGCTTCTTGCAGTCAGACGATGTTGGGCTCTTTTTGGTGAATGTTGATGAAGCAGCAGGATCTCCATTCCTGCTTTCAAGAGCCCGCCCTGCAGGGTCGGGCCCCCGGTAAATGGAACTCTTTGTTGTGGAAATACTAATTGAGGGGGATGACCCACTTGCGTTGTTGCCAGCCACTCATGGACTTCCGAGGCAATGTGGCACTCCGTTAAGAAAGGGAGAGGAGAAGGATGCTTTCCTGTTTCCTACAACTTCGCAGCGGAAGCAATTATTTTTTAGAACACCGCAACATCTCAAAGCATTGTGCAATTATCGATGAAGGCACTGGGTGAAATCACGCTATTAAGCAAAACTTAACTTTGGAATACTTACCTGTTGCATGCTGGAACCCGCAGTCTAAACACTGTGGGACCAAGTCCACTTGGAATTTACTGAGGACACACCTTCCTATGATTAAGGCGGAACAACGCTGAAACGTGTCAGGACTCTTAAGTGTGTCATGTGATGCTGTGGGTGTGACGAATAAAGTCAGCTTCTTGCAGTCAGACGAAGTTGGGCTCTTTTTGGTGAATGTTGTTGAAGCAGCAGGATCTCCATTCCTGCTTTCAAGAGCTCGCCCTGCAGGGTCGGGCCCCCGGTAAATGGAACTCTTTGTTGTGGAAATAATAATTGAGGGGGCTGACCCGCTTGCGTTGTTACCAGCCACTCATGGACTTCCGAGGCAATGTGGCACTCCGTTAAGAAAGGGAGAGGAGAAGGATGCTTTCCTGTTTCCTACAACTTCGCAGAGGAAGCAATTATTATTGAGAACACCACAATATCTCAAAGCATTGTGCAATTATCGATGAAGGCACTGGGTGAAATCACGCTATTAAGCAAAACTTAACTTTTGAATACTTACCTGTTGCATGCTGGAACCTGCAGTCTAAAGACTGTGGAACCAAGTCCACTTGGAATTTACTGAGGACACACCTTCCTATGATTAAGGCGGAACAACGCTGAAACGCGTCTGGACTCTTAAGTGTGTCATGTGATGCTGTGGTTGTGACGAATAAAGTCAGCTTCTTGCAGTCAGACGAAGTTGGGCTCTTTTTGGTGAATGTTGTTGAAGCAGCAGGATCTCCATTCCTGCTTTCAAGAGCCCGCCCTGCAGGGTCGGGGCCCCCGGTAAATGGAACTCTTTGTTGTGGAAATACTAATTGAGGGGGAGGACCCGCTTGCGTTGTTGCCAGCCACTCATGGACTTCCGAGGCAATGTGGCACTCCGTTAAGAAAGGGAGAGGAGAAGGATGCTTTCCTGTTTCCTACAACTTCGCAGCGGGAGCAATTATTTTTGAGAACACCGCAACCTCTCAAAGCATTGTGCAATTATCGATGAAGGCACTGGGTGAAATCACGCTATTAAGCAAAACTTAACTTTTGAATACTTACCTGTTGCATGCTGGAACCCGCAGTCTAAACACTGTGGGACCAAGTCTACTTGGAATTTACTGAGGACACACCTTCCTATGATTAGGCGGAACAACGCTGAAACGCGTCAGGACTCTTAAGTGTGTCATGTGATGCTGTGGGTGTGATGAATAAAGTCAGCTTCTTGCAGTCAGACGAAGTTGGGCTCTTTTTGGTGAATGTTGTTGAAGCAGCAGGATCTCCATTCCTGCTTTCAAGAGCCCGCCCTGCAGGATCGGGCCCCCGGTAAATGGAACTCTTTGTTGTGGAAATACTAATTGAGGGGGATGACCCGCTTGCGTTATTGCCAGCCACTCATGGACTTCCGAGGCAACGTGGCACTCCGTTAAGAAAGGGAGTGGAGAAGGATGCTTTCCTGTTTCCTACAACTTCGCAGCGGAAGCAATTATTTTTGAGAACACCGCAACATCTCAAAGCATTGTGCAATTATCGATGAAGGCACTGGGTGAAATCACACTGTTAGGCAAAACTTAACTTTTGAATACTTACCTTTTGCATGCTGGAACCCTCAGTCTAAACACTGTGGGACCAAGTCCACTTGGAAT
Source organism: Lissotriton helveticus (assembly GCF_964261635.1). Taxonomy (NCBI): domain Eukaryota; kingdom Metazoa; phylum Chordata; class Amphibia; order Caudata; family Salamandridae; genus Lissotriton; species Lissotriton helveticus. Next base: position 1,314,633,792 of record NC_136065.1, on the reverse strand, counting down.
TTACTGAGGACACACCTTCCTATGATTAAGGCGGAACAACGCTGAAACGCGTCAGGACTCTTAAGTGTGTCATGTGATGCTGTGGGTGTGACGAATAAAGTCAGCTTCTTGCAGTCAGATGAAGTTGGGCTCTTTTTGGTGAATGTTGTTGAAGAACCAGGATCTCCATTCCTGCTTTCAAGAGCCCGCCCTGCAGGGTCGGGGCCCCCGGTAAATGGAACTCTTTGTTGTGGAAATACTAATTGAGGGGGATGACACGCTTGCGTTGTTGCCAGCCACTCATGGACTTCTGACAATGTGGCACTCCGTTAAGAAAGGGAGAGGAGAAGGATGCTTTCCTGTTTCCTACAACTTCGCAGCGGAAGCAATTATTTTTGAGAACACCGCAACCTCTCAAAGCATTGTGCAATTATCGATGAAGGCACTGGGTGAAATCACGCTATTAAGCAAAACTTAACTTTTGAATACTTACCTGTTGCATGCTGGAACCCGCAGTCTAAACACTGTGGGACCAAGTCCACTTGGAATTTACTGAGGACACACCTTCCTATGATTAAGGCGGAACAATGCTGAAACGCGTCATGACTCTTAAGTGTGTCATGTGATGCTGTGGGTGTCACGAATAAAGTCAGCTTCTTGCAGTCAGACGAAGTTGGACTCTTTTTGGTGAATGTTGTTGAAGCAGCAGGATCTCCATTCCTGCTTTCAAGAGCCCGCCCTGCAGGGTCGGGGCCCCCTGTAAATGGAACTCTTTGTTGTGGAAATACTAATTGAGGCGTATGACCCGCTTGCGTTGTTGCCAGCCACTCATGGACTTCCGAGGCAATGTGGCACTCCGTTAAGAAAGGGAGTGGAGAAGGATGCTTTCCTGTTTCCTACAACTTCGCAGCGGAAGCAATTATTTTTGAGAACACCGCAACATCTCAAAGCATTGTGCAATTATCGATGAAGGCACTGGGTGAAATCACACTATTAAGCAAAACTTAACTTTTGAATACTTACCTTTTGCATGCTGGAACCCTCAGTCTAAACACTGTGGGACCAAGTCCACTTGGAATTTACTGAGGACACACCTTCCTATGATTAAGGCGGAACAACACTGAAACGCATCAGGACTCTTAAGTGTGTCATGTGATGCTGTGGGTGTGACGAATAAAGTCAGCTTCTTGCAGTCAGGTGAAGTTGGGCTCTTTTTGGTGAATGTTGTTGAAGAACCAGGATCTCCATTCCTGCTTTCAAGAGCCCGCCCTGCAGGGTCGGGGCCTCCGGTAAATGGAACTCTTTGTTGTGGAAATACTAATGGAGGGGGATGACACGCTTGCGTTGTTGCCAGCCACTCATGGACTTCCGACAATGTGGCACTCCGTTAAGAAAGGGAGAGGAGAAGGATGCTTTCCTGTTTCCTACAACTTCGCAGCGGAAGCAATAATTTTTGAGAACATCGCAACCTCTCAAAGCATTGTGCAATTATCGATGAAGGCACTGGGTGAAATCATGCTATTAAGCAAAACTTAACTTTTGAATACTTACCTGTTGCATGCTGGAACCCGCAGTCTAAACACTGTGGGACCAAGTCCACTTGGAATTTACTGAGGACACACCTTCCTATGATTAAGGCGGAACAACGCTGAAACGCGTCAGGACTCTTAAGTGTGTCATGTGATGCTGTGGGTGTCACGAATAAAGTCAGCTTCTTGCAGTCAGACGAAGTTGGACTCTTTTTGGTGAATGTTGTTGAAGCAGCAGGATCTCCATTCCTGCTTTCAAGAGCCCGCCCTGCAGGGTCGGGGCCCCCAGTAAATGGAACTCTTTGTTGTGGAAATACTAATTAAGGGGGATGACCTGCTTGCGTTGTTGCCAGCCACTCATGGACTTCCGAGGCAATGTGGCACTCCATTAAGAAAGGGAGTGGAGAAGGATGCTTTCCTGTTTCCTACAACTTCGCAGCGGAAGCAATTATTTTTGAGAACACCGCAACATCTCAAAGCATTGTGCAATTATCGATGAAGGCACTGGGTGAAATCACACTATTAAGCAAAACTTAACTTTTGAATACTTACCTTTTGCATGCTGGAACCCTCAGTCTAAACACTGTGGGACCAAGTCCACTTGGAATTTACTGAGGACACACCTTCCTATGATTAAGGCGGAACAACGCTGAAACGCGTCAGGACTCTTAAGTGTGTCATGTGATGCTGTGGGTGTGACGAATAAAGTCAGCTTCTTGCAGTCAGACGATGTTGGGCTCTTTTTGGTGAATGTTGATGAAGCAGCAGGATCTCCATTCCTGCTTTCAAGAGCCCGCCCAGCAGGGTCGGGCCCCCGGTAAATGGAACTCTTTGTTGTGGAAATACTAATTGAGGGGGATGACCCGCTTGTGTTGTTGCCAGCCACTCATGGAATTCCGAGGCAATGTGACACTCCGTTAAGAAAGGGAGTGGAGAAGGATGCTTTCCTGTTTCCTACAACTTCGCAGCGGAAGCAATTATTTTTGAGAACACCGCAACATCTCAAAGCATTGTGCAATTATCGATGAAGGCACTGGGTGAAATCACACTATTAAGCAAAACTTAACTTTTGAATACTTACCTTTTGCATGCTGGAACCCTCAGTCTAAACACTGTGGGACCAAGTCCACTTGGAGTTTACTGAGGACACTCCTTCCTATGATTAAGGCGGAACAACGCTGAAACGCGTCAGGACTCTTAAGTGTGTCATGTGATGCTGTGGGTGTGACGAATAAAGTCAGCTTCTTGCAGTCAGATGAAGTTGGGCTCTTTTTGGTGAATGTTGTTGAAGAACCAGGATCTCCATTCCTGCTTTCAAGAGCCCGCCCTGCAGGGTCGGGGCCCCCGGTAAATGGAACTCTTTGTTGTGGAAATACTAATTGAGGGGGATGACACGCTTGCATTGTTGCCAGCCACTCATGGACTTCCGACAATGTGACACTCCGTTAAGAAAGGGAGAGGAGAAGGATGCTTTCCTGTTTCCTACAACTTCGCAGCGGAAGCAATAATTTTTGAGAACACCGCAACCTCTCAAAGCATTGTGCAATTATCGATGAAGGCACTGGGTGAAATCACGCTATTAAGCAAAACTTAACTTTTGAATACTTACCTGTTGCATGCTGGAACCCGCAGTCTAAACACTGTGGGACCAAGTCCACTTGGAATTTACTGAGGACACACCTTCCTATGATTAAGGCGGAACAACGCTGAAACGCGTCAGGACTCTTAAGTGTGTCATGTGATGTTGTGGGTGTCACAAATAAAGTCAGCTTTTTGCAGTCAGACGAAGTTGGACTCTTTTTGGTGAATGTTGTTGAAGCAGCAGGATCTCCATTCCTGCTTTCAAGAGCCCGCCCTGCAGGGTCGGGGCCCCCAGTAAATGGAACTCTTTGTTGTGGAAATACTAATTGAGGGGGATGACCTGCTTGCGTTGTTGCCAGCCACTCATGGACTTCCGAGGCAATGTGGCACTCCATTAAGAAAGGGAGTGGAGAAGGATGCTTTCCTGTTTCCTACAACTTCGCAGCGGAAGCAATTATTTTTGAGAACACCGCAACATCTCAAAGCATTGTGCAATTATCGATGAAGGCACTGGGTGAAATCACACTATTAAGCAAAACTTAACTTTTGAATACTTACCTTTTGCATGCTTGAACCCTCAGTCTAAACACTGTGGGACCAAGTCCACTTGGAATTTACTGAGGACACACCTTCCTATGATTAAGGCGGAAAAAACGCTGAAACGCGTCAGGACTCTTAAGTGTGTCATGTGATGCTGTGGGTGTGACGAATAAAGTCAGCTTCTTGCAGTCAGACGATGTTGGGCTCTTTTTGGTGAATGTTGATGAAGCAGCAGGATCTCCATTCCTGCTTTCAAGAGCCCGCCCTGCAGGGTCGGGCCCCCGGTAAATGGAACTCTTTGTTGTGGAAATACTAATTGAGGGGGATGACCCACTTGCGTTGTTGCCAGCCACTCATGGACTTCCGAGGCAATGTGGCACTCCGTTAAGAAAGGGAGAGGAGAAGGATGCTTTCCTGTTTCCTACAACTTCGCAGCGGAAGCAATTATTTTTTAGAACACCGCAACATCTCAAAGCATTGTGCAATTATCGATGAAGGCACTGGGTGAAATCACGCTATTAAGCAAAACTTAACTTTTGAATACTTACCTGTTGCATGCTGGAACCCGCAGTCTAAACACTGTGGGACCAAGTCCACTTGGAATTTACTGAGGACACACCTTCCTATGATTAAGGCGGAACAACGCTGAAACGCGTCAGGACTCTCAAGTGTGTCATGTGATGCTGTGGGTGTGACGAATAAAGTCAGCTTCTTGCAGTCAGACGAAGTTGGGCTCTTTTTGATGAATATATATATATATAATATATATATATATTTAAATATATAACTATATATATATCTATCTATATATATATATATATATATATATATATATATGTGAAAAGCAAACGCCCAGGAGCTTGGGAAAGAACACGACCTCGCTCTGCCCTCCGGCCTTTTCATGCAACCTGTTTGCTTTTGTCGTGTTGTGGTTCAAGGTGCCTACGCCTACGTGAGGGCCTTATTGAAGAAGCCCAATCTTGACCAGAACAACTTGGGGAATTACCGTCCCATCTCCTTACTCCCCTGGCTGAGCAAACTGCTCAAGAGGCACGTAAATAACACCTTGGTGGACTACTTGGAGTCCAACAACCTGCTGCGTGCCTCTCAGACAGGGTTTCGCCCTCTACACGGGACCGAAACCGCCCTCTTAGCGGTAACGGAGGAGGCGAGAGCCGTGTTGGACCGGGGTGGAAAAGTCGCCATTATCTTATTGGATCTCAGCGCCGCGTTCGACACGGTTAACCATGTCACGCTATTACAACGACTGGCGGACATGGGCGTGTCGGGCGCGGCCCTGGAATGGCTGACATCCTTCCTGGCTGACCGCTTCTTCCAGGTCTTTGAGGGTGAGACGGTGTCTCCCAAACACCCACTCAGGTGTGGGGTCCCTCAGGGCTCCTCCCTAAGCCCCACCCTTTTTAATGCCTAAATGGAACCCCTAGACAGAATAGTCCACCCCTTCGGTGTGCGTATCGTCACCTACGCGGACGATACCCAACTGGTGGTTTCCTTAGACCACTCTGAGGGTTCGTCCCACACCCTAGGCCCCTGTCTAGAGGCTGTTGCTAGATGGATGCAATCTTCCTGCCTGAAACTTAATGGGGAGAAGACAGACATCATCCTACTAGGCAACCCTTCTCCCTCTGCCCTTGCATCCATCTGGCCACCATGTCTGGGCCCGCCTCCCGTTCCTAAGTCCCAAATAAAGAGCCTCGGGATCTGGCTCGACAAAGCTTTGGACTTCTCGGCCCAAGCTACTAAGACCGCCGCCACCTGTTTTGGGCTTATGAGGATGTTGCGGAAGGTGCTCCCTTTGCTTCCATTCCAGGCAAGGAGGGTTCTGGTCCAGGCCCTTGTACTCTCCCGCCTGGACTACGGGAATGCTCTTTATATAGGAGCTCCGATTTCCGTCACCCAGAAGCTCCAAGTCACACAAAACAGTGCGGCCCGCTTACTTCATAATCTCCCCCGCTGGCAGTCAGCAAGAAATGCCTTGAAGGAGCTCCACTGGCTCCCTGTAGTGGCAAGAGTACAATTCAAGGCCATGTGTATTCTACACAAAGCCTTTCATCGTACAGGTCCCGCAATTCTTCATTCTTTGGTTACACCTTATGTCCCGTCCCGCTCCCTTCGTTACTGCACCCTCCAGCTGGCCACTTCCACCAGAGTCAGGAAAGCCCGCTGGGGAGGCCGCTCTTTTTCCCATACTGCGGCTAAGCTCTGGAACACCCTCCCTCTATCTCTTCGAGGTAACAGTAAGTATATGTCCTTCAGGAAAGCTCTGAAAACGCACTTGTATGTTAAAACCTGCTGAACTGCCCGAGCTCGCACTGAACACTCAGTCACAAGCGCTGCGAGGCCTCCGGGTAGTCTAGCGCTATACAAATGCAATTTTCATTCATTTCATACGCGTTTCAGGGTCAACAGCCCCTTCTTCTTGGGCAGTGTAAAATTCACAAAAAAATTAGACAAAAGCAAACAGGTTGCATGAAAAGGCCGGAGGGCAGAGCGAGGTCGTGTTCTTTCCCAAGCTCCTGGGCGTTTGCTTTTCACATTTATACACGGCCGCTCCGGCCGTGGGGAAAGGAACCATCGATACCTGGAAAAAACGCCAGCTGCCAGCTATCTGAGGCTGTAATCAGATACAAATCTGGACATTCACAGCACCACGCTCAAACATGCGAACGACAGCCTGTCTGCTTTTTATCGTGACTCACTCAGAGTAATGAACATTTGTACAATTGGAAATTGATGACAGAACTTACTAAAAGGAGATTTTATCTGTTTTGCAGGACCCCATCTCCCACAATGCACCAAGGGACAATGCAATCGAGACACTCCCCTGTAGGGCGGAGATGGGAATAAAACCACTTGAATGATAATGCAAACAGGAATCTGTTGTGAATTTTACACTGCCCAAGAAGAAGGGGCTGTTGACCCTGAAATGCGTAGGCACCTTGAATCACAACACGACAAAAGCATACAGGTTGCATGAAAAGGCCGGAGGGCAGAGCGATGTCGTGTTCTTTCCCAAGCTCCTGGGCGTTTGCTTTTCACATATATATATATATATATATATATATATATATATATATATATTTTTTTTTTTTTTTGGACACATGTTATAGTTGGGAATTAGCATTTAAAAAACCTTAGAAATTCACTGAAAAAAACCATAGGTTTTACACCAGTTATAGTTAGCTGGACATTTCACTCATACAAAACCATTGAAATTCCCCCGTTATAGTTAGTTGTACTCACTATAACTTGCGCGCCCGCAATCAACACTGCTGATGATGTCACATATTACATCATTCATGACATGGTCAGTGTCATCACTGATGACATCACTGATGACATCTCAAATGACATCACTGATGACATCACTGATGACATCATCCATGTGACAATGAAATACACCACATCACACACTAGTACAATATTTCTTCACTCACTGTAAAATAGAAAGTGCCATATTTCAAACTATTGACACACCAATAGTAATTTCTAAACACCCACTCAGTGATTCATAGATCTATACACACATCTAATCACTTATCTATAGATTCAGTGTTATATGTAGAGAATAATTAACAGAACACTAACAAATATACTTATACGCCTATTCAACATTACATACCAGCACACATTGTATTCACTTATAAAGACATCTTATTGACTTATGCAAACAATGGATCATACTTATATTTACTCACCTACACACTTATACAAATACCACTTCATCTATTCATCTATACACTTAGGGCCATATGTATCAAGCTAATTAGCATTCGCAAAGGCCGAAATTCTGCGAATTTCGGCCTTTGCGAATGCTAATTAGCAAAATGGTATGTATGTAACATTTTTGATGCAAAATAAGGAATTGCAAAAATTGCTATTCCTTATTTTGCGATTGCACTTAAGGAATCGCAAATTTTGCGATTCCTTAAATGCAATGTATCAAAGAAAAAATATTCAAAAAATGCCCATAAGGATTCGCAAATTACCACCAACTTCTAGTTGGTGGTAAGTTGCGAATTCTTTTAAAAAAGCTTTTTTCCAAAAAACCAAAGGTGCCATATGACGCTCATACATGCCCTTAGGGCATGTATGTGCGCCATATGCCCCCAATTGTCATTTTCAGGGGTGCAGCAGGGTGTTCTTGAGACACTCCTGCACCCTTGAAAAAATTCCTAATTAGCGATTAGCAATTTGCTAATCGCAAATTGCCCCTTCATTCCTATGGGCCTCCTGGCCCATAGAAATGAATGGGTAATTTGCGATTAGCAATTTGCTAATCGCAAATTAGGAATGGTAAGGAATCGCTATAAAAAAACGATTTTGTACATACATACCGTTTTGCATTTCCTAAATAGCGATTCCTTAAAATTCGCTATTTAGGAAATGCAAAATAGTTTGATGATACATATGGCCCTTAGTGTGTTATAAAATGACTATTAAAAATATACAGTTATCCATACAGTGACTCATACAATCACTAAGTCTTAGGCTCACTTAATTAGATATAACTGTAACATATACTGCTTTTTTTCAAATTTAATGGAGATATACTATTGAGAGACATATTTCATCACCACTACACCCATAAACATATACACTCACTGAAACAAGTGTTATAACATGTAATCCTAACCTCATTTACCTACTGAATGAATTATTGACACATTTTTGGGCAATTACACCCCCCCACCAAACCACATAGACATTCATTTACCCATACAAAAACTCAGTTAAGAAACCAATAACAAATATAGTCTTTAACATACCAATTAAGACATAGCAATAAAGACTTTCACACAGTTTAATAACTACACATTATATATAGAGAGACTCTACAAATTAGTCAAGGAAACAATCAATGACACTGTTACTAAATCCACCATTCATATATTTATATTTATATATCCACTCATTCTTCAATGCAAAGTAGTGTATTTATAATACATATTTAAATATCAAAGCAAACCACATTCACTGGATGATGTCATCAGTGATGTCATCAGTGATGTCATTTGAGATGTCATCAGTGATGTCATCAGTGATGTCACTGACCATGTCATGAATGATGTAATATGTGACATCATCAGCAGTGGATTGCGGGCGCGCGAGTTATAATGAGTACAACTAACTATAACGGGGGAATTTCAATGGTTTTGTATGAGTAAACTGGTGTAAAACCTATGTTTTTTTCAGTGAATTTTCAAGGTTTTTTAAATGCTAATTCCTAACTATAACATGTGTCAAACCTATGATTTTTTCAGTGAATTTCAAAGGTTTTTTGAATGCTAATTCCTAACTATAACATGTGTTAAACCTATGTTTTTTTTAGTATATTTCAAAGGTTTTTTAAATGCTAATTTCTAACTATGACGTGTGTGAAACCTACGTTTTTTTCAGTGAAATTTACAAGGTTTTTAAATTCTAATTCTTATCTATGACGTATGTGAAAACTATGATTTTCTAGTGAATTTCCAAGGTTTTAAAAATGCTAATTTCTGTATCAATTTTTATATTTTTTATATATTTATTTTTCAACAAACTGCCTTTGTATATTGTAATACACTGACTGTATCCTGTAATATGCAACAGCACATCTAGTTTTTATGATTTGCATAAAGTTGAACAGTATACTCTACATCTTCAATCCACATATAAACAGTCAAATTTATTAATACTTTTTTTTTCAAACGTGCGCGCACCCTGCCCGCTCCTCGCAATTTTTTTTTATTTTTAAAAAAAGGTTTTTTTTGCCCTTTGGGGTCCTTCAGGGACCCCCTGACAAGGCCTAGGGGGTCAGGGAGTCTCTAACCTGCCTCATGTTCACGTTCTCCACTATTGTTTTTGAATTGCTTCTGCCTCGAGGGTGCGAGCACCGTGCGTACACCTCGTGATTTTTTTGAAAAAAAAGTTCCTCGTCGGGGTTCCTCAGGGACCCCCTGAGAAGAACTAGGGGGTCAGGGAGTCTCTTCCTTGCCTCCTTTTCAGGTTTGCATAATTTTCAACACCAATGGGGCACTCTGGTCAGCTCCTGTTGTGAAAGTTTCGGGGTGATTCGTCAAGCGGTGGCTGAGAAAAGAGGGGGCTCCCAAAACACGTTTTCTCCATGCTAATTTCCACAGGAAATATTTTCCACGGCTACAGCCTAAACTGCTGAACAGAATTACACCAAATTTGGCAGAGAGGTAGCTCTTTGTCCAGAGTGCACGCTTTGATTTAAATGGTGTAAATCTGTTCAGTAGTTTTTTCAAATATTAAAGGAAAAAGAAAATTATATATCTGGGCGGAGCCTAACCACACTTCTCATCATGAGATCTGATTGGCTGTCACCACTTAATCCAAGAAGTGTTGGCAGCCATCTTGGGACCAATATGCATGATAGTACCCCATTAAAATGCATTGTAGTGAATGGAAAATGTCGAGGTCACTAAAGGAGAACGTATAATGGGTGATAACAGACTTTAGTTACATTATAAATCAATTGTTGATATCACCATACTAATTTGATGAATTGTCGTGTGTTCTAAGTTGATTTTACCCAATGAAAAAGCCTTCTTCTGGGATATCATGAATCATGTTTGAGAGTAAACTATTTTCTCATGCTTTTCTCATAGAGGTTTGAAGTTGCTCCAGAAGCTAAAATGAGAGCATATTTTTTGTAAATTCACATAATCTTTCTCAGTCATGTGAGATTGAAGTCTGACATTCTCAGTAGTAAAACGTGTACATCCAACAAGGGGAGAGACTGTCAGTTAATTCCTTTGTGTTCTATTGCAGCTTCCCAGAGTGTTCTAAAGAACAACTAGAGAGCTAACAGTCTTACTTATGACAAAAGTATGACACACCTGAAGCCATCTTGATTGGAATAAACTGGTAACATTTAAAACATTTAATTTAAAAAGGAGCAAAATGTGGGGGTTCATTTTGCCACAGTGATTATGATTAGTGCTGCAGAAAGAAAAATGAGGGCACGTTTAGAGTTTTCATAAAAACATTCTGGCATGCATACAGAAACATGCACTTTTAAAACCAGCAGCAGATTTCCATTTAACTCCTTGGTGAGCAGTAGCTTTACTACAGTGATCTAATGAGCAACTAGAGTGCTAACATTCTGAATTTATGGCAAATGACTGACACATCTGAATGCCTTCTTGATGGAATCAAAGTAAAAAACGGAATGCATTTTCTACTGAGGAGACTGCAGTAGATTAGGAAATTAGGAAACTTCAAAACAAATAAGTCTCCGAGGATGGCCACCAGAGAAAAAGGAGCCCAAATGTAGCACAAATATCACCCAGATGTGGCCCACGTATAGGCCAATGGCAGAAGTGTGCAAAACACTTTTTACTTTTTTGTTGTTTTTTATAGTGCAGACTGGTCAGGTATTGGAGCATTGCATCTGGACCCCGTATTGCTTATTTTGCTTGAAGTACTTGAGATTGATCTTGCGAAACATTAAACTTTACTATTCTGTTAAAGTGAATTTGCTCTGAGTCAGGCTTTGTAACACCCGTTATTACATACTGGTTTTAATTAGTTCTCATTGTATTGTATTAAGAAAGAAGATTTAATGTTTTTATGTACACTTTTATGATCTATGTTTCTAAATCAGTATGAATAAAGTTTATTGAATTGAATTGAAGTCTCCCAAGATAGCCACCAGAGAAAAAGGAGCCCAAATGTAGCACAAATATCCCCCAGATGTAGCCTGTGTATAGCCCAATGACAGAAGTGTGGAAAACACTTTTTATTTTGTTTTTTTTGCAGTTTTATATAGTGCACACTGGTCAGGTGTTGGAGTGCTTTACATGAGCATTGGTTACATTACACAAGGACAAATTCATTTTGGTTGTAAGCATGGGGAGATTAAGTGATTTGACCAGAATCACAGAATGTCGAGCTGAAGCAGAAACTCCAACCTGGTTTCCCAGTTGCAAAGTCTGCAGCTCTGGAACTACCACCGTATCCTCTCCCCCAAGTGTAAAATGTAATCAAGTGGTCAACTGGGTAAAAAAACATAAAGGTTACAAATAATTTACAAGTGCTCGCTATTTGAGAAATCAGAAAATATGTCCTCGCTTTAGTTTTTTAGAGCACTAACCATAATTTCGATGCAAATAAGACCCTCTCATTTCTATAATTTCCAAAGGAAATGCTTTAGGTGTTACAGTTTTGGTTACATCAAGATGGTGTCAGGCGTGCCATACTTTTGTAATAAATATAGAATGTTAGCAATATACCTGTTCATAGGATACTGGTGAGAGTCAGAGTTCAGGGGCACAGACTCAGAAAATTAAAGGCAGGTAGGAGGGTACTGAGGTAACAAGTTGCCCACACTGGGCATGCAGGAAGGGCAGTGGCAGCACAACAGACTATGGAGGACAGTGAAAAGGGGGGCAGGGGCAAAAAACCATCAATGAAAGACTGACAAGAGAGGCTGTGGCAATATAATAGGCCATTGTGGGCAGAGGGAAGAGGCAGTGGAAGTACAACCATACATGCCAACAGACCCGATTCAGACAGGAAATGCCCAATATGTTTGAGCCCAAATAGCTTTATTTTATCTGTCTCCTGTCTACAATCTCCTCTTTTTCAATTTTAGTCAATGGGGAAAATCAATTCCTCAGTTTCTTTTCAAATTCGCCCTCTTACAAAGTTCAAAATATTATAACGTATGGTGCATTCGATCATGGAAGGCCGGAGGAATTGGGGTAGGGACATGGACTTGGATTACAGGGACAAGAGGGACATGGACAGGTGCACCAAACTGACCTTACAGGGTGGGCATCAGGGTTTGCAGCAGCACAATACACCACAAAGGGCATGCGGGATGGCAGTACAGCACAACAATCCTTGGAAAGCAATAGGGAGGGAACAGGACCATGCGAAGAGAAGGACGTTTTGGCCATCCTAAAAGCTCTGAAGTCCGGGTCTCCAGTTGACCCTTGCCCTGCTAGAGTTTTGAGTGGTGTGGCTGAGGTTATTGCTCCTGTAGTAACTGACTTGGTTAATGAGTCTTTACAAACAGGTGTGGTACCCCCTCAGTGGAAACAAGCAAAACTTCTCCCACTGATCAAAAAACCTTCAGCGGACCCCCTGATTATTTCTAACTATAGACCTATTTCCTTGCTCCCGGCTTTAGCCAAGGTCTATGAAAAGGCTGCCTTTCGGCAGCTGGAGAAGTTTGTGGAATCATCGGGGGCTTTACATCCTGCCCAGTCCGGGTTCCGCACCTCCTTTAGCACTGAGACCGCGCTCGTGGAGGTCACCGAGGCCATTAGAGATTGTCTGGACGGGGGCAGCAGAGCGGCTCTAATTTTATTGGACCTCTCTGCCGCATTTGATACGGTTCCCCACGTCCAGCTTCTCTCTAGGCTGGAGGATACTGGCATCACGGGCGCGGTTCTCAGCTGGGTTAAATCTTTTCCCACAGACAGGTTCCAACAAGTATGGCTGCCCCCCTACCACTCATCGAACAGCAGGGTAGATACAGGAGTTCCACAAGGGTCGACACTGAGTCCCCTGCTTTTTAATGTTTATTTGACTCCCCTTGTCTACTTGGCTGAGAGCTTGGGTGCGAAAATAATGGCCTATGCCGACGACACCCAACTTCTCTTCACTTGGGACAAGAATAATCATTGTACTGATGGTGTCTGGCAGTGCTTGTCCTCAGTGTTTGCCTGGCTTGCCCGGGCCTGCCTCAAGTGCAATGAGGACAAGTCAGAGATCCTTCTGTACGGTCACTTCCCGGTGGCTTTTAAGGAATCCATCTGGCCTAGTGGATTGCCTTGGGGATTTGGTTCGGAGCTGATTTATGCTTCCGGGAACAAATCATGCGACTGGCGGGTACTTGTTTTGGGACCCTAACCAGTCTCCGGAAGTTTTTTCCTCTCCTTCCCCAAGAGGCAAAAGAAACAGTGGCCAGAGCACTCATTCTCTCGCGTCTGGATTACATCGGTGCGCCTGACTTTTTGCTTCGCAAATTGCAGGTGGTCCAGAACGCGGCAGTGAGGCTCCTCTTTGACATCCCTAGGAGACTCAGCGTACGCAAGCAGCTCTCACTGCTACATTGGCTACCAGTTGCTCTAAGAGTACGCTTTAAGATCTTGGTTTTGGCCTTCAAAGCCTTACATGGCCCATGTCCTTCCTACCTAAGGGACAGATTTGCTTTCTACCATCCTCCTCGTCAATTGCGACTCGCCACCCTTAGATATCTGGTTATTCCAAGATTCAAGAGAGTTTGACTAGGGGGACAATCCTTGACGGTTAGAGCTGCTCAGCTGTGGAACAACCTTCCCGACGTCCTCAGGCATACGGCAAACCTCACATATTTTAAAAAACATCTGAAAACTCACTTATTCAGGCAAGCCTTGTAGACTATCTGCTTTTATTTTTGCTGACACCTTGATCCTCTCCCGCGCCAGGACAGTTTCGACTAATAGTGCGCGTTACAAGCAACTATATAACATAACATAACATAACACATGGACAACAGATAACAGAAGGGAAAGAGGCAATGGCAGCAAGTTTACGATAATGGACAGACAGGAGAGAAAGCTGCAGCATAACAGATCATAAAGGGCAGCGGTCACGCGCAGCGGGCGCGCCAAAGGTAAGCCCGTCTGCGCCCGTCCGCGCCTGGACCGCGCCCAATGCCAGGACCCCTGGCCCACGAAGACCCCGACCGACCCGCCTGACGTACTCCGCCGCCACCCTCATCGCACTCAACACCGGCCGACTCCCAGATTGCCACCAAGCCACACCACGACGCACCCACGGACCTTTCTGTTGCCACGCCTGCAAATTCACCTGCATCCGGACCTGCCTCGCACCAGCACCCGCCAAGTCGTACACCAGCAGCACCCACCTCAAGTGCATCCTGCTCAACACCCGCTCCGTCCACAGACACGCCATTGAACTCGGGAACCTCCTAGACACCACAGCCCCTGACGTTGCCTTCCTCACGGAGACCTGGATGAACGCCTCTTCAGCTCCCGACATCGCCATCGCCATCCCAGAGGGCTACAAGATCGTCCGGAGGGACCGCAACGCCAACCAGATGGGAGGAGGCATCGCCATCATCCACAGGAACACCATCCGTCTCACGACCAGCACCGACAACACCCTGACCACCGCCGAACACCTGCATTTCCAGATCCACACCGACCCGAACACCACCCTCAGAGGCACCCTGATCTACCGACCCCCGGGACCACGCACACAATTCAGCGAGGACATCGCCGACTTCGTCAGCCCGCATGTCCTCCCCTCCGCCGACTACATCCTCCTGGGGGACCTCAACTTCCATCTGGAGAACAACAACGACCGCAACACCAGCACCCTGCTCGACAACCTCGCCAATCTTGGACTCAAGCAGCTGGTGTCCACCCCCACCCACCTCGCCGGACACACACTCGACGCAGTCTTCTCCTCCAGCACAGACATCGACTTCAGCCACGCCACAGAGCTGCAATGGACGGACCACAGCTGCGTCCACTTCACCTTCAAGAGAACGACGACCCACCACCACCAGCAACAGGCCGCCCGCAGAAGCTGGAACAAGATCACAGCAGACCAGCTCGCCACCTCCCTGAGCCAGCACCCTCCTGCCAGCTCAGCAAACCCCAGCCAGGCCGCCGACAACCTCACGAAGTGGATCAGCATCTGCGCGGACGAGCTCGCCCCGATGAGGACCCCGCCCAGCAGACCCGGCAGCAAGAAAGCCCCGTGGTTCACCGACGAACTCAAGAGCTCCAAGAAGAACTGCCGAGCCCTCGAGAAAGTCTGGAGAAGGGATCCTACACCGGACAACAGGACCACCTTCAAGCTGGCCACCCGGAAGCACCACCAGCTGATCCGCGCCGCCAAGAAAACTGCATTCAAGGACCGGCTGGACAACAACGCACACAACTGCAAGGAACTCTTCAACATCGTGAAAGAGCTATCCAACCCCAGCGCAGGAAACAACGACATCACCCCATCGCAAGACCTCTGCAACTCCCTCGCTTCATACTTCCACAACAAGATCACGGACATACACAACAGCTTCAACAACCAACCAACGCACACCAAGACCGAACAACCACCCCCCACCACCACCCTCCACGCCTGGACCCCGATCAGCACCGAAGACACCATCCGCACGATGAACTCCATCCACTCCGGATCACCGACCGACCCCTGCCCTCACCACGTCTTCAACAAGGCCGACGCCGTCATCGCACCCCACCTGCGAGACATCATCAACAGATCCTTCGACACCGCCACCTTCCCTGAGAGCTGGAAGCACGCCGAACTCAGCGCTCTACTCAAGAAACCCACAGCGGACCCCACCGAACTCAAGAATTACCGCCCCATCTCGCTCCTCCCGTTTCCAGCCAAAGTCATCGAGAAGACCGTCAACAAGCAGATGGCCGCCTTCCTCGAGACGAATGGATCCCTCGACCCCTCACAGTCCGGCTTCCGAGCCAATCACAGCACCGAGACCGCCCTCCTCGCCGCCACCGATGACATCCGAGCCCTGATGGACAACGGAGAAACAGCGGCCCTCATCCTCCTAGACCTCTCCGCGGCATTCAACACTGTCTGCCACCGCACCCTAGTACAGCGCCTCAGCAACGTCGGAATCCAGGACAAGGCGCTGGAATGGATCATCTCCTTCCTCGACGGTAGAACACAGAGAGTCCGCCTACCACCGTACAAGTCAGAGGCCTCCAAAGTCATCTGCGGCGTCCCTCAAGGATCCTCGCTGAGCCCCACCCTCTTCAACGTCTACATGAGCCCCCTCACGGCCATCGCACGCCAACACAACCTCAACATAATCTCCTACGCCGACGACACCCAGCTGATCCTCTCCCTGACCAACGACCCCGCCGCCGCCAGAGCCAACCTGCACGAAGGGATGAAAGAGGTAGCCGAGTGGATGACGACCAGCCGCCTGAAACTGAACTCTGACAAGACGGAGGTCCTCATCCTGGGCTCTTCACCCTCTGCCTGGGACGACTCCTGGTGGCCTCCCGCCCTGGGCACCGCACCCAAACCGACAGACCATGCACGCAACCTGGGCTTTATCCTGGACTCCTCCCTCTCCATGACCAGGCAAGTCAACAACGTCTCCTCGGCTTGCTTCAACATCCTACGCATGCTACGGAAGATCTTCTGGTGGATCCCCACCGAGACCAGGAAGACCGTCACCCAGGCCCTCGTCACCAGCCGACTGGACTACGGCAACGCCCTCTACGCCGGTACCACCGCCAAGCTCCAGAAGAGACTCCAGCGGATCCAGAACGCCTCAGCCAGACTCATCCTCGACATCCCACGAACCAGCCACATCTCCGGACATCTGAGAGACCTTCACTGGCTCCCCGTCAACAAAAGAATCACCTTCCGCCTCCTCACCCACGCACACAAAGCCCTACACGACCAAGGCCCGAGCTACCTCAACAGCCGGATCAACTTCTACGCTCCCAAACGCCACCTCCGATCAGCCAACCACGCCCTCGCCGCCGTCCCCCGCATCCGAAGAGCGACTACAGGAGGAAGGTCCTTCTCCTACCTGGCCGCCAAGACCTGGAACTCCCTCCCGACCGACCTGCGCCTGACCCGAGACCACCTCTCCTTCAGGAAGAAGCTGAAGACCTGGCTATTCGAGCAGTAGCGGCACCCCCCCCTCCCCCAGCGCCTTGAGACCCTACGGGTATGTAGCGCGCTCTATAAATGTCATTGATTGATTGATTGATTGATGGAGGGATTCGGGGAATTACAATGGAACAGACAAGCCAGGAGGGGGGAATAGGGGTCTGCACCTGGAAAACAGAGGGCAGGGGGCAAGGGGGCATGGCAAGAGCAGCTAGCTGACCATGGAGGTCAGACAGGATGGGCACTAGAAGCACAATACCCCATGGAGGGCAACAGTGAAACTATAATGGCATACACACAGACCATGGAAGGAAGGTGGGAGGGGGTCAGGGGCAGCTAGCTGACGACACAGGGAAGGAGGAAAGGACTGTGGCAGCACAGAAGACCATGCACAGCAAGTGGAAGTGTTATTGGCGGCACAATGGCCATGACGGGCAAGAAGGAGGGGGCATGGGCATGCACAAAAGACCATGGAGTATAGAAGGGAGGGGTAGGAGCTGGGCACAGACAAGAGAGTTCAGGGGAAGGGGCCTCACAACAGACCGTGTGGGGCAGGCAGGAGGAGCAGTTGCAGCACAACAGACCAGGGAGGGCATAAGGGTGTGGCAGTAAAATGGACCATGGAGGACAGGAGGAAGGGGATAGGGACATGGAACGTGGACAGGCGTGGTAGAGGTGGCAGGGATAGGTTGCAGTCATCTGACATTGCTAGGCAGGTAAGAGGGGAGTGGCAGCTCAACAGAACACTCAGAGTAGATCGGAGGGGCAGGTCCATGGAACATGGTGGGCAAAAAGGATGGAGCAGGGGCATGTACACAGACATCGGAGGGCAGGCAGAAGGAGAGTAGGGGCAGCAAGCTAAGCACAGAGGCTAAGCAGGAGGTCAATGATGGGGCATAGAATTGGGCAATGGAGGAGTGGACAGGGACATCAGGCATGCATAAATGGAGGGCAGTGGAAGCACATCATACCATGCATGGCAGGAGGGAGGAGGCTAGTACATGTATTCAGATGACAGATGATAGGGAGGAAGTCAAGTCAAGTCAAGTCAAATAATTTATATAGCGCACTACATACCCAGAGGGTCTCAAGGCGCTTAGGGAGGGGAGGAGGATTACTTGTCAAATATCCACGTTTTAAGTTGCTTTCTGAATGCTAGGTGGTTCTGGGTAAGGCGAAGGTAAGTGGGGAGTGAGTTCCATGTTTTAGCTGCCAGGTATGAGAAGGATCTTCCTCCCATGGTGGTCTTGTTGATGCGGGGTACAGTGGCGAGGGCTTTGTTGGAAGAACGTAGTTGGCGGGGGGGGGTGTAGAAGGACAGACGTGAGTTGAGGCATTCTGGTCCGATGTCGTAGAGTGATTTGTGTGCGTGGGTTAGCAGTCGGAAAGTGATCCTCTTATTGACGGGTAGCCAGTGGAGGTCTTTCAGGTGGCCAGAGATGTGTTCGTTACGCGGGATGTCTAATATGATCCTGGCTGAGGCGTTTTGGATTCGTTGGAGTTTCTTCTGGATTTTTGCGGTAGTACCTGCGTAGAGGGTGTTTCCGTAGTCCAGTCGGCTCGTGACCAGAGCATGGGTGACTGTTTTTCTTGTTTCGGTGGGGATCCAGCGAAATGTTTTTTTGAGCATGCGAAGAATGTTGAAGCAGGATGAGGATACGGCGCTGACTTGTCTGTTCATTGAGAGTGAAGAATCCAGGATAACGCCTAGGTTCCGTGCGTGGTCTGTCGGGATGGGTGCTTTTCCGAGGGCTTCCGGCCACCAAGAGTCGTCCCATGCAGAGGGGGATGTACCTAAGATGAGGACTTCTGTTTTATCTGAGTTCAGTTTCAGACGGCTGTGTTTCATCCATTCGGCAACTTCTTTCATTCCTTCGTGAAGGTTGGTTTTGGCGGTGCTGGGGTCATTGGTGAGAGAAAGGATCAGTTGAGTGTCATCCGCGTAGGAGATGATGTTGAGATTGTGTTGGCGAGCGATGGTCGCAAGGGGGCTCATGTATACGTTGAAGAGGGTGGGACTGAGTGAGGATCCTTGTGGTACGCAACAGATGACTTCAGTGGCCTCGGACTTGAATGGTGGAAGGCGGACTTTCTGGGTTCCTCCGGTGAGAAACGAGGTGATCCATTCAAGTGCTTTTCCTTGTATTCCGATGTTTCTGAGGCGTTGTAAAAGGGTGCTGTGGCAGACTGTGTCGAAGGCTGCAGAGAGGTCGAGGAGGATGAGGGCGACTGTGTCTCCATTGTCCAGTAGAGTTCGAATGTCGTCTGTTGCTGCGATGAGGGCGGTCTCAGTGCTGTGTTTTGCTCGGAAGCCAGATTGTGAGGAGTCGAGGGATTTGTTGGCTTCGAGGAAAGCGGCGAGTTGGTTGTTGACAGCTTTCTCGATGACTTTGGCCGGGAAAGGAAGGAGCGATATGGGGCGGTAATTTTTGAGTTCGGTGGGGTCCGCTGTGGGTTTTTTCAGAAGGGCGGTGAGTTCAGCGTGTTTCCAGCTTTCCGGGAAGGTGGCGGAGTTGAAGGAGCAGTTGATGACGTCTCGGAGGTGCGGTGCTATGACGGAGTCTGCTTTGTTGAAGATGTGGTGAGGACATGGGTCTGTGGGGGATCCTGAGTGGATGGAGTTCATCAGGCGGATGGTGTCCTCAGTGGAGATTGGGTTCCAGTCGTTAAGGGTGTTCAAGGGGGGAGAATGTTCAGCATATGGTTGGGTGGGTTGATCTCCGGGTTGGTTGTCGAAGCTGTTGTGGATGTCTGCAATTTTGTTGTGGAAGAATAAAGCCAGGGAGTCGCAGAGTGTTTGAGAGGG
Organism: Lissotriton helveticus; assembly: GCF_964261635.1. Lineage (NCBI taxonomy): Eukaryota > Metazoa > Chordata > Amphibia > Caudata > Salamandridae > Lissotriton > Lissotriton helveticus. Next base: position 1,314,613,698 of record NC_136065.1, on the reverse strand, counting down.
GGTGATGTCGTTGGAGTTGGCCGAGGGGTTGGTAAATTCCTTGACGATGTTGAAAAGTTCCTTGCTGTTGTGGGCGTTGTTGTCTAGTCGATCCTTGAATGCTGTTTTCTTGGCCTTTCGGATTAGTTGGTGGTGTGTGCGGGTGGCGTTTTTGAAGGCGTCCTTGGTGCTAGTGGTTGGGTCTTTTTTCCAGGCCTTCTCGAGGGAGCGGCAGAGTTTCTTGGACTTCTTAAGATCCTCGTTGAACCATGAGGCCTTCTTGTTGCCAGGTTTGCTTTGACGTTTTTTCAGTGGTGCTAGGATGTCGGCGGTGTTGGATAGCCATAGGGTGAGGTTGGCGGCGGCTTGGTCTGGGTGGAAGTGGATGTGGCAGCAAGCTAACTGTTCAGAGAAGGTAGGAAGGCCAGTGGCAGAACAACAGCTACACAGGGCTGTAGTGAGGGAGCAGAGGCATGGACTTAGACAATGGATGGCAAGGAGGAGGGGAGGCAGGAGCAGCAAACTTAGGTGGGGCCAGCACAAAGCCGGGTCAGGCCCTGTTTCCAACCACACCATCCATTATGATAGGCATCTTACTCAACATTAAAAAACACTAGAAAGTTACTGAAAAAACAAAGACTTCAGGGACGTTTTAGTTAGACTCAGATTTCACTCGTATAAAACCAGTGAAATTCAGCAGTTATAGTTACCTGACCTAACTATAACTTACGCCCCCGCAATGCACTGCTTATGACCTCAGACATTACATCATTTATGACATGGTCATTGACATCACTCATGATATCACTCATGACATCTCAAATGAGCTGTGAATGGAATGGAACTATAATCGCTAGAACTTTATTTAGGGATAGTATATATATATTTACACCCCTTTTTTCTTTTCTTTTAGGTAAGAACCATTATAATACGCAAAGTGCCCGATCAATATGACCACTAGCCTTTCACTTTAAAGTAATGTGTTGATGTTTGCAATTGTGAGTATATGTGTTATGAACAAGTCACGTTGACAAACATACAGGTACGGCGGTCACGGGGCAAAATATGCCAAAATGACATTGTCTGCATATCAACAATTGTTTTCTTTTCTTTATTGAATGAATTCCTGAATTTACGCATCATGACCAGGCCAATATGGCCGCCAGCTTTTTGGATTCATGTAATATGTAGTCCTTTGCTAATGTTGGCAACTGGAGGCATATGTACTTTTAAATAAGGAAGCTACAATGACGTCTTGTATTGTTATCAAGGATCAGACGAGCCGAAACGTGTGGATTGCGTCCTTTGCAGATTAAATACTTACAAACGACAACCTGAGTGCTAATTCCTTCCTTGTAAGTGTTATACTTAGGAATTAGCATTTAAAAAAACATAGAAATTCACTGAAATAAACACAGGTTTCAGGGACGTTATAGTTAGGATGACATTTCACTCATACAAAACTAGAGAAATTCAGCGGTTATAGTTAGCTGAGGTCACTCATAACGTCATCAGTGACATCACTGATGACATCTCAAATGACATCACTGATGACATCATCCAGGGACTGTGAGTGTTTCTAAAAAGTTTAAGAATGCGATATATATATGATGATTCAGTCAGTGTGTGACTGACTGTATAAGTGAGTGATTATAGGTATCTGGGTGAATGTATGGGTGAGTGACTGATCAGTAGGAATGTCTGTATCAGTCTGTCAGTTGGTGTGAAAGTGGCTGCATGGGTTGGTGAATAGGTACGTGAGTGTCTATATGGGTTATTGATTGGTTGTCTGAGTACAGGTATGGGCGCCCGAGTGTCTGTGTGTTGTGTGACTACCTGCATGGATGTATGAGTGGTTGATTCACTGGGTGTATAGGTTCATGAGTGCATCTGTGGAGGGGCTGTATTGGTGAGTGAGTGTGCATATGGCTGTGTTGGTGAATGAATGGATGTCTGAGTGATATATGTGTGAGTAACTGCATATGTGAATGGCAGTATATGTGAGTGTTGGAGTATATAGGTGACTGTATTTGAGAGTGAGTGATTGTGAGAGTGGATGTATGGATGAGTGTGTGCTTGTGTCAGTGATTGTATAAGAGAGTAAATATGTGTTAGTATCTGAATGAATAAGTGAGGTGGTGTGTGTATAACTAAAGCTGAGCTAACTATAACTCGCCCCCTCACAATGCACTGCTAATGACGTCACATATTACATCATTCATGACATAGTCAGTGACAACTCTGATGACATCTCAAAGGACATCACTGATGAGGCAGGGCCAATTCTGCCCAGGGAGGGGGGACATGCAGCCCCCCTTCATCATCTGTTAAAGGCCGGGTCCTGGAGATGGGGTCTCCTGGCTGAAATCGGCCAAGGGAGGAGGGTTGCATGGCCCCCTTTGCCTCTTTTAAAAATGAAAAATAAATCAAGGAAACAGCCAGGACCCGGGGGATGGGGTCCCTGGGGCCAGAATTGGCCTTGCAGGGCGATCACTTAGCCCTCCTCCTTTAAAATAAAAAAAAAGGATGGAATAGGGTTCCCTGAGGCCAAAATAGGCTAAGGAAGGGCCCCTCCCCCATTTAAAAAAGGCTTGGCTCCGGGAAATGGGGCCTCGCAGCCACCTTACCTTAGGATTTTTACAAAAAAATAGAAGAAAAAAACCTCTGGTAAGTCGTTGGAGACCATGCCCCCTTCACCACCACTTTGCACATGTGCAAAAGCACATACTGCAGTGGTGGTTGGGGGATGAAGTCCCCTTAGATGATGAGGGTCCTTGGGATCCAGGATGCCCTTCTGCTACGTCAAGAAAGTCACCCACAACAGGATTGCTGAGAAGATTTTGAGGACATGCCTCCATTCTCCACCACTCTGCAAATGCTCTTCCTGGCAGGCTGCTGGTTAGGGAATGAATTCCACTTTACTCCTGAGGGCTTCAGGACTAAAGTTGACTTCTTCCCCTAACCAGTAGTGCACCAGGAGGCTCATTTGTGGTGTGGTGGAGATTGATTCATATATCTAAACACATATCTTACTGCCACTCATACACCCACTCAGTCACCAATACGGCCACTGATATATCCACTCATACACCAGTACAGCCACTCCCACACTAGCAGTCACTCATAGAGCTACTCAAACACCTACTCACCTATCCATATAAGCAATCACACAATCACTCACTCACCCATACATGTACACACACACCCACTCACTCATGCAGATACTAACACGTACTCACTCACCAATACAGTCAGTTACACAAGCACACACTCACCCATACATTCACATTCACTCACACACCCTTACAGTCACTCATATACCCCATGATTCACCTATATTGCCTTTCACATACCCAGTTCCTCACCCATATATCGCTGACACATCCACTCACTCACCCACACATCCATACACACACTCACCCACCCATACATCCCTGCACACACACAATCATCCATGTTTACAGTCACACCCACCCACCCTCACCCTCCCATCCAGACACTCAGACACCAATACAGGTACTGAGATAGCCAATCACTCACCCATACAGCTACTCATGTACCCACTCACACAGCCATTTAGACACCAACATATACTCTCAGTCAGGCAGCCACTGAATCATCCATATAGGCACTCACACACCCACTGGTTCACCAATAAACCTTGATAAATATATTTAACATTAATAAACTTTTCATAAACACTCATAGACACTGGATGATATCATGAGTGATGTTATTTGAGATGTCATCAGTGATGTCACTGACCATATCATAAGTGATATAATATATGAGGTCATAAGCTGTGCGTTGCGGGCACGAGTAATAGTTAGCTCAGCTAACTATAACTGCTGAGTTTCACAGGTTTTGTACAGGTGAAATCTGAGTCTAACTATAACATCCCTGTAACCTTTGTTTCTTTCAGTGAATTTCGAAGGTTTTTAAAATGCTAATTCCTAACTATAACATTGCTGTCCTGTAACCTTCCTTTGTTTTAGTGAAAAAAAATAATAATAAAATGTATATATATATGTATATATGTGAAATGCTGTGTGGTAAAGGTATATTCGTTGTAAATGTTAGCGTGGTAAAGACATGCGTAGTAAAGACGCAAGCATTCTAAAGCCGTCATAGTAACGGCATGCACGGTTCTGACTGTGTTGTAAAGGCTTTTTCCAGAGTAAAAGTGCTCACGGTCATTCTTCTGCTCTGTAAATTGTCTCTAATCTTAGGGGTAAGTAGACTATCACTTGAACAAAACCAAGTCCTCTGGTCATTATTTTGTTAGGGTAACTCCTCAAAGTCAATCTAGCTTTAAGAAGTACTGCTTCCCTAAAATAGTCTTCCTTTGGGAAACAACTTCTGAGTAATGACAACAAATTATCAAAGGGTATATTATCCCTGAGGGCATGTGGGTGATGTTTGTGGTAACTGTTTTACCTCAGTACGATTTGGAGTTGGTGTATATAGGTTCTTTCTACATAGTGGTGTACAAAGTAACCACTTTGTGTCTAACCAAGCAGCCAAGGATTTCCACATTGTTATAATTAGCTGTAATCCTGAGAGCAGAGCTTTGGCTTTTGAGCCTAGTTATATGGTTAAAAACGTTCTACCTCTTCTGCATGTCATAGTAGAAAATGTCATCTATATACCACCTCCGGGACTGGATCCTGTCTCTAAAGGGATTACTTATATGAAAACATACAGATTGGTTACATTTGGAGCACAACAATCACCTATTCCTACCCTCTTGATTTGTTCATAAAATAATGTGTGCTCATATAGTTGTTTTTCTTAATGGTGATCTTTGCTAACCCTACAATGAATGCCACCAGCATAGTGCTCTGCTCAACTCCAGAGATGGATCTGCCAATAACCTTAATATTCTCCTCTTGGGGAATGGTCGTATACAAGGATAAAACATCAAGTGTGACCAAGATGTCATCCTTGTCATTATAGCTTGTTGTTGTAATTATAACTCATTCCTATATTATTTATGAATTGTAAACTATCTCTGACAAAAGACTCAATTTCGGCCCTTATCCTTAACATAGAAGTCGATTTATCAGCATACAGATATTAGTGCTGAACCATAACGTGAGACAATTGGTCTCCCAGGTGGTTTCATTTGATTTTTTATGTATCTCAGGCAATGTGCAAGCTGCAGGAGTCCTAAGGTAGGGTCTATTCAGAAAAGCAAATCCCTTTGTGATGATGATGCCTTTTTGCAAAGCAGTAGGTGTGATAACTTTGATCTCTTCTTCGTTCTTAATGGGATTAGTTGCTAATTTCATATACTGTCTCCTATCACCTAGCTGCTTATAGATGTCTGCTTCATAGTCACTTGTGTTGCTTATTAATATTGTCCCTCCCTTATCCCTAAAAAGGAAGCATTTGGGATGGGGTCGAAGGGGCTTGGGGGGGGGGGGGAACGGAGGGGTTTAGGTGGTGACATGCAAATACAAACACCGGTCACAAAAAGACAAGCCCATTGCTATTCACAAACTGCACTTTTAAAGTTACAACAGGCAAAAAGGACGGATATATTCTTAAATATGCTCCATCTCAGGCTTTAAGTAAGTCCACCATGTCAAACAAGTGCTCACAGGTATGGCAACACTTTCTCATAGAAAGTAAAGAAGCCAGGAATATAAAATTATACACCACAGCAAATAATGATGAATAAAATTAATTATTTCAAGTTCTGAACTACAAACATATATTTTAAGCGTAAAAAGTTTCATTCAATTTAAAATATTTCTATAAATTAAATAAATATTTCAATAATTGTTTACAAGAGTTGAGTAGATCTTTTAGTAAACAATTAAAATTCATTAAACAAATGTTGTAACAATATTCACTACCTAATAATTACATATCAACAATAGTGAGGGTGGTATATTTGCTATTAATTTAAAGAACAATACATTTAAATTAAATGGATATATGTTTTATTTAATTGTTTAAGAAACATTTATTGTGATCCATTAATGGGGTGTATAATTTTATTTTTTTAATTCTAAGTTAATAATTATTATAATAATTAATTTATAATTATAATTATTCATCTGTGATTTTCTTTTACATCATTAAAGCAGTGTATGGTTTTTAACAATTATTAAACTTCATTAATATTTCCTACATTTTACAATGGGGAGATCTCCACTCCGGAGGAGAATGTCCTCACAATGGTGGGGGAGACTTCCGCCTACATTTGAAAATTTACTAGAAGCAGATTCATACTTATAAATCTTCTATCAGACTCCACCCCCTGTTTTGAGGCAATGGAGACATACAAGTCAGCATCTAGTAGTAAATTTGAACTTAGAAAAGGTGACTAGCAAAAAAGTGTAAAGTAACTACAAGGTGCAGTAGTAGACTTACCCCAGTGTAAATCTACACACATAAAATTAGCTTTATAAGTAGGACCCTATATATGTAGCCTATTAAAGTAGGAGTTATTTTCACTATTCCACCATACACTACATACAGCACTGCCATACAGATCAGCAACTAAGCTTGTGGCATTTTGTTCTGCTTAGTTGATCCAGTATTTCCCCCCATCTTGGACTCCTGGATGCAGGACAGTGGAATCAGTGTTTCTTTTTGTCTCTAAAATTTACAGGGCTTACGAAACAACAGTGTCACCTACGTTAGAAATTATTCTATGATGGTTATCAGTTTACTATTCTTTCCGACAACAGATGAGGAATCAATGAATCGTTGTAAAATATGTTGACTTTTATTCACTTCTTTTCAGAGAACTCCTCCTCATGGCCCACTATTGATGGGCATCAGTTTTTCTCTTTGGTTGTCTTGTGTTTCGCACACACAATTGAGGATAAGCGACAATATTCTTTGGACTAAATCTGGGATCTCATTGGCCCTACATAAATGTGCAGAATGTGTCTGTATGCAATTTGCAGACATTGTAGCACATTCAGTGGCACCTGCACTTTACGTGCTTTGAGTTCAGAACCTGGAGGGACGGAGAGGGGCTCCTTACTTTCAGTTCCACCTGGGCCCAACATACATGTCTCACTTAAAGGGCCTCAGCAGCAAATGTATTCCAGTCTCACCCTGGCTGGGAACTAGCTGGTGCCTAACACCTTGATGCCATTGCCATCGCGTACAAATGACATTCACATTATCTCTTCACAAGTGCTCAAAATCTAAACTATGATTTGAACCATTTTTTAATTTTTTTTACATTACCAAGCTTGATATAAAAGTGATATGCATGCACTGTGAGAATGTCTGATGCAGTGGCGGGTGGTGTTTAAAAGCGGTGTGGAGGGCAAGTCGTGGGGGCAGGGGGAATGAATTAAAAATTAAAACATGGGTCACGGAGCTGGGTCCTCTTCTGCCCATTTCCAAGGCAGGAAGCAGCAGGAAGTAGGAAGCACCCCACTCCCACCCTCCCGATAGCCAATCAGAAGGCTGCAATGCAGCGTTGTGATTGGTCTGAGCACTGTAGATCGGCGCTCAGCCAGAGAAGGAAGTGCTGTGAATGTTCTTCATGCAGGCTGTAATACAGCCGGCATGGAGAACATGTAAAGTGCCCATGACAGTTTGATTGGCCCGAGACAGCAGGTCAAAGAGTCCAACCCACTTGGAGGGGGCAAACCACTTCTACCCAGCTGAGCAAGGAGAAAAATAAAATTATATATAACAATGATGTATTAAAATTTAATTCTTTCCTTTATGACCTAATCAGTGGGTCGACGCTCCTCTGTCTTAGCGGAGGAGCCATACTGGTCCGATGTATCTGTCTATGTGAGTAATTATACTAATTACCACTTATATATCATTTAATTATAAGTGTTTATTATTACCTAAGGAACACTTTTTTGAAACCTTACAGTAATGGAATGTTGGACAAGAAAGACTATGGCCATAATCTAAACTTCTTCTTTGTAGTTTTCATGCAGCTCCTTGTTGCTGATTCATAACTCACTGAGCTCACTAAGTTACATTAGAAAAAATTCTGAATTATGACCTGCAGGTAGCACAAAGGTCTATGAGGCACAAACAGAAACACACTGAACTATGTACATAATATACACATCTGTGACCTGCGTGTTACACACTGTGCTGTGTAGCAGGCTCATTAATACTGTGTGCCCTTTAATGAGTCAGACCCATGACTAGACCACAGACTGATCGCTTCAGAATGTGCATTAACCACCAGAGTTATCATACTGTTATTATTTCCAGGAACTAACTTGGTACACAAAACTGTAGCAAGTGCCTTAGCCCTGTAAGCTATGTTAAAATGCAGACTTTGTGTGGCCTATTGAGTAATCTACATCAGGTGGGTTGTCACTATGGCTGAGTATTGCCCTGGGTGGTCACGTGGATGTCTTGGAGACAGCTAGAACTAGCTTTCAAGAACTGAGCTGAAAAACCTATTTCAATTTCTGTTTGGTCAATTTTTACAATAACGATTTAATAATGTTCCTAACCCAATATTTTTAGAACAAACCAATTTTCTTACTAAGCTGTCTGATAAAGTTTTTACCCCGGGCCAGGGATTATATCTATGCCTTGCTGGTTACTTTAATGCACACTTCTCAAATGATGGGAATACAATCAGGAATACATGGTGGGGGGGTTGGTCATAGAAGTAAGGAGTTGGGGTTAATAGTGGAATCCCATGACCTACTAGATAATATGGCATCTGCAGGGAAAGACATAATCATGCCTCCCAATTATAAAGCAAGAAGGTTTCTGTCTACTATTGACTTCATATTCATCACTCAGAGCCTTGAGCAAATTCTGCTCCATGGGTCGGTGGTTGAATCTTCCTTCATAACCCACTAGAGGCTGTCTTCCTAATGGCCCCAAGGAAAGAATATGAATGGTAGATAGGGGTTTGCAATCTCCAACCAACAACAGATAACTTAAAATTGGTTTGGAGAATGCGCAATCCAGCACAAACTCTAGAACAAATTGTGAAAGAGAATAGGAGGTCAGTAGAGACCTGTCTATCTGAAGAGGATAGTGCCATTAATATATTATATGCTTTTAACAAATTCTGTCTTGGTATAAAAAACACCCTCTTTAGATCTATATGACCATCGAAAAATTACACAGCTAGTTTGACCATGACTGTACAATAGCCAATCAAGAATTAAGGAAGGGTTTAAGGAAGAAGCTTAGAAATAATATACGGATCACTGCCCTAAGAAAACATTATAAGACTGTTACAGTCAAGCGCCAGCAACAAGTCCTCACGGACCAATGGGAGACATTTTCACAGGCAGCTAACACGAAAGATAATACATACTTTTGGGCCACAGTTTATGGTATGAGATGTAAAAACCTGACCTTTTCCCCAATATCTTGCCACATCACTAGTGAATCCTGGGAAGAACATTTTAGCAAGGTCCATGTTACTCCTCTCAACGCAGACAATTTTATTGTAGATAATAGTAAGTTGATGGAAGTTAGAATCACTGTAGAGGAGGTAGAAGAGGCCCTATACCAAAGCACAGGTGGTAAGGCGCCGGGCCCCAATGGAGTACCAATCAATTTACTAAAACTCAATACTAAACTTTGGGCTCCAATCCTAACTAATGCGTTTAGTCAATTACCTCATACAGATATACCAGACTCTTGACGCACCTCTATTATTGTCCCTATATTCAAGAAAGGCAATCGAGAAGATCCCAGTTGCTAAAGGCCAATATCACTAATTGATACAACTGTAAAAGTCCTGGGCGTGTTATTTACAACAGGATCCAGGAGTGGGCCCAAACAAAATCAATTTTATGTCCTGCCCAATACGGATTTAGAAGTAAGGTAGGGACAGTTGAACAATGTGCCAACTTGAACCTAATAATATGTAAGTACGCTGTCACGAAGCGTGGGCCTTTATATTTGGCATTTATGGATTTAAGCGCCGCTTTCAACTGTGTGAACCCATCTAAATTATGGCACATGTTGATACCAAAGGGTTTGGATGCCCCCGTGTTCATTCTCTTGCATTTCTACATAGGTGAATGAAAGCAAAGTTTAAATAAATAATAATGGGAATGCATCCCAGGGCATCGAGATTGATAGGGGAGTTAGACAGGGGCGTGTGTTAGTTCCTCTCCTGTTCATATTATATATTAATGATCTATACCCATCCCTATCCCCTATAACCAGTGATGTTCCATCTGTTTAAGGGAGACCCCTTCATGCACTTTTATATGTGCATGACGCAGTTTTAATGGCACGAACACCCTGGGCATTGCGTCTTTTAGTGTCAGCATTTATTGATTTTATGTCTGATCTAGAGCTCCATACAAATTTTGCAAAATCCCATATTATGGCATGTGGGCCACATTGTATTCAATTGTCTTCTATGCAAGTAGGAAATAACTCCTTAACAAGTGCTAGGAGCTTCCCTCACCTAGGAGTTATGTTTTCATCGTCCGGAGCATGGTCACCTAACATTGCACATCATAGAATGCTATTTTCTAAAGCAATGGGGTCACTGCTTTCTCTCCGTCAGCCTCGGAGCAGGGGGCAGCTGAAAGCAATATTACAAATATATAAGTCGCAATGTATTCCAGTTGTTAATTATGGTTCCGCCATTTGGGGAAATGTGAATTGTGCAACCAAACAATCCGAGGAAAATAGATTCTGCAGGCGCCTGTTGGGTCTACCACCTTCTTCTCCTCATGTTATTTGTCACAAAGTTAAATTTGCTATACATATCCGATTTTATTATAGCGAGACTATTGCTACTTTGGTTATCCATTTGGAGTAACAATTAGACGTTGCTCACAGGAGATATAACAAATGATTGTATATCTTTTGATAATGGCCTTCAAATTCCGTGGCTGGTATATATTAAATCGGAATTTGGGAAGCTAGGTGAGGAGCAAGTTTTTACAATGAGAGATTCATGCTCTACCTATAACAAAATGGAAGTAGCTTCAGCTTTTTATAATATAGCTCATGAAAATCATCTTACTAGTGTAGAAGGGAAACCTTTGACAACTTTCCCAGAGCATTTCTGAGTTGCCTCCTGTCTATTTAGAACAGTCTTGTGGGAGATGGGAGTGTTCCCTCTTATTTAGATTCCGTGCTCATACAGTAAAATATTTACTGTGCTTTCCTACTGAGTACCAACCAAATCTCGCTGCTATTCCTTGCCTGTGCAATAAAAAGTCAAGCCAAACTACTATACATTTTTTTAAAAACTCTTTTTTATTAACAGTGCTCAGTCTGATTGACATATCCATCCATAGGTCACATTGCATCGGATAAACAGGCAGTGTAAGGCATACAGAATAATCACAGTTAGTCAGCAACAAGGCAATCACAGTGGAACTCATTACCCTAGGCCTCCCCCATCCCCCTGTAGCTTCTCCAAGGCCCCCAGATCTTCTTCCACTTCTTAGGGCAACGAGGCAAAAGAAAGGGGTTCCCCAATGGGCTTCTTATTGAATGTAGGCGGGTCGAGGGGGGAGAAAGACTAAACAAAGAACAAAGAACGTACCCCGCCAGTTGATAATGTGGTCCCAAATCTGGGATCCTAATATATGTGGGGTGATAAACCTAGAAGTTGGCACTGCACATTACAAGATTAACATGATTCAATTATTTGTACGAGACAGTTTTTAGCAAATATATAAGTATTTTTATTTTAGTGTAGAAAACATTTATATACATCTATAACACATGATTATTTTATAAATATTGCACAATACACATAGTCAATTTGAAAAAAGATAAAAGTGACAAAATTACATACTTCTTTCGAACCTACCCAGTAACATTTTCATACTTCAATCATACTATCATTCTTTCAGTTTTTCAAGGCCTAATCCTACCTAAAATTCAAACATTCCACTCTCATTCTTCAATCAATGCAAGTTGTTCTGTTGTATGCCACACAGAGATGGTAGATATGTGGCATAGAGCAGAATATTGTTCCAGACAATTGATCTTATCACGGCATCTAATCGATACTCTATAGTGTGCCGTATTTCTGGAACCACGAGCCGACGCGCGTTTCGGTGAATGGCCGGGTGGGCCACACCTTCGTCAGGGCTGGGAGATGTTGACTGGGAGAGAACAGGATAGTAATCTGCGATAGTCCGTAATGGATTCCTTAGAGCAAAGGGCGCATAGGATGTTTTTTCTCAGCAAAGCAGGACACTGAGTCTTTAAATTTGTTTATCAAAGATAGAATTCCACTGCGCAAGGATTTATAGATGAAGGATGAGCTGGGGATTGCTATACAATGGAAGTTTTTTCAGGAGTATCAAGCATGAGTCCCATGAATGCTGACTCAGGGGCGGCTAGTCTGAAAAAATCTGGGTCCACCAACACAGCTGGCATATATCCGCTTGGCTGGGAGGACACACTGTCCGTAGTTTAAGTTCCGTCAATTTGGCTGGACTGACAAGGTTCACTAGTGCCCTTAGTTAATGGGTCCTTACACGAAGCTGCTCGGCATTCCTGGCCAGACGTCCTTCGATGGAGTTCTGTTACAGGCGCACTTAGTCTGCAGGTCTTTAAGAGGAGCTGCTCGGTGTTCCTTCCAAGGTGTCCATAGATGGGGTTCCGTCGATTGGCCAAATCGACCTATCCTCAAACGGGGCAGGCCCGTTTGAGGATAGGTCGATTTGCAAATGCCGAGCAGCTTCGTGTAAGGACCCATTAACTAAGGGCACCAGATTTTTTCAGACTAGCCGCCCCTGAGTCAGCATTCATGGGACTCATGCTTGATACTCCTGAAAAAACTTCCATTGTATAGCAATCCCCAGCTCATCCTTCATCTATAAATCCTTGCGCAGTGGAATTCTATCTTTGATAAACAAATTTAAAGACTCAGTGTCCTGCTTTGTTGAGAAAAAACATCCTATGCGCCCTTTGCTCTAAGGAATCCATTACGGACTATCGCAGATTACTATCCTGTTCTCTCCCAGTCAACATCTCCCAGCCCTGACGAAGGTGTGGCCCACCCGGCCATTCACCGAAACGCGCGTCGGCTCGTGGTTCCAGAAATACGGCACACTATAGAGTATCGATTAGATGCCGTGATAAGATCAATTGTCTGGAACAATATTCTGCTCTATGCCACATATCTACCATCTCTGTGTGGCATACAACAGAACAACTTGCATTGATTGAAGAATGAGAGTGGAATGTTTGAATTTTAGGTAGGATTAGGCCTTGAAAAACTGAAAGAATGATAGTATGATTGAAGTATGAAAATGTTACTGGGTAGGTTCGAAAGAAGTATGTAATTTTGTCACTTTTATCTTTTTTCAAATTGACTATGTGTATTGTGCAATATTTATAAAATAATCATGTGTTATAGATGTATATAAATGTTTTCTACACTAAAATAAAAATACTTATATATTTGCTAAAAACTGTCTCGTACAAATAATTGAATCATGTTAATCTTGTAATGTGCAGTGCCAACTTCTAGGTTTATCACCCCACATATATTAGGATCCCAGATTTGGGACCACATTATCAACTGGCGGGGTACGTTCTTTGTTCTTTGTTTAGTACTTCTTAGGGCAACCCCTGCCCTTATAAATGGCCTCCTCTGCCCTCTGGCACCAGTCCAGGTCCCGCTCCCACTGGTCCCACTGTGGAGGGGCCGGCGCCCCCCAGGCCCTGCCGATATTCCTTTTAGCCACACCAGCCACCATGGCCAGCCAGAGTTCCCATATCTGGTCCAATCAGTGGGTCCCTTTATCATTAAAAGCAGCCATTTGGGTTCCCTCGGAACCGGAGACCCCACCACCTCTGTCATTATGTCTGTGACCTTGGTCCAGAAGGTGACGATCTCCGGACAGTCCAAAAGAATGTGGTAGAAAGACCCTTCCCCTCCACATCCCCGAGCACACAGAGAGGACTGGCACCCCCCAGGTATACGGCGGAGTGTGGGGGTAATACACCCGGTGCAGAATTTTAAGTTGCACCAACCGGAATTGGTCTCTGATCGCAATTTCCAGCGGGCTTTGCAGGGTGTCCTGCCAATCGTCGTCATCCAATGGGCCCAGGTCGCCCTTAATGACACCAACGAGTCTGGCATATTGTTGATTAACTTGCGTTAGATCGATGACGTTGGTCTGTCCAGAATGGGATCCAACAATAAACGATCCTCCATGGGGGAGTATTCCGGGACGGACAAGCCCCCCGAATATGGGATCGCAGTGCTTGTACAAGACGCATGTAGTGATAGTGCTGCGAGTCCTGCAAGTCATATTCCTTCTGCAAGTAAGCAAATGAGAGCGGGGCGTCACCCTTCCACACGTCCCCCAAATAGTCAATGCCAATAAGCTGACAGCCCTTGAAGTCCTGCAGCCTGGTCACCTCACTCAGCTGCTCCCCAATCCATAAGGGAGTCTGACCGGTCAGGGACCGCGTCCACCCTAGAAACCGATTTGCTTCTTTCCAGCATTGGACCACTACTCCAGTGTGTGAGGGCAAATCAGTGCACGCCCTCCTGGTGTACAGTAGAGACTCGCAGTTTCCGCCCGGCATCACTGAGCGATCTACTCTATAGGCCGGCTCAGACCTATCCGTGTACACCCAGTCATTCACCACCTGGAGCTGGGATGCCCAGTAGTATAACTGCACGCCCGGCAGGACCAGTCCACCGTCGTACACCCCCGTGACAGCTTACGAAGCGCGATCCGCGGGGCACCCCCATCCCATAGAAGCATCTGAACCGCCTGAGACACCCTCTTGAAGAATCCCAGTGACACAGGATATGGGGTGTTCTGGAGAAGATATAATAGGCGGGGCAATGCCAGCATTTTGAAAATGGCCGCCCTGCCCATCAGGGATAGAGGCAGCGTGCGCCAGTGGCTCACATCCGTGAGTAGGTGCCTCAACTGGGGCTCGAGGTTTCGGGTAAAAAACTCTGCCTTGTCTCTAGTAATAAACACCCCCAAGCACCTGAAGCCATCACTCACTACCACCGCCGGACATCTGGATGGTATCCGCGGAGGTGGGCTGGACAGGGGAAAGATGACCGACTTCAACCAATTGATCCTATAGCCCGAGTAGCTTCCAAAGAGTTCAAAGAGGTGGAGTGCCTGCACATTCAACTGGTAGGGCCTAGCCATGTAGAGCACGATGTCATCAGCATACAGGCTTATTCACTCCTCCCAGTCATCAGCAAAAGCGAGGCCCCGAAACGAGCAATCCCTTCTAATCCAATGCGCTAAGGGCTCCAATGCCAGGGCAAATAAAAGGGGGGGGTAGGGGGCAGCCCTGTCTCGTACCCCGCCGGAGCTGGAAGGCTCTAGAAACCGTACCATTCAGCCGTACCCGCGCCGTAGGTTGTTCGTACAGGCGGCGCACCCAACTGCAGAAGATCGGCCCAAAGCCCAACCTCCGCAGAACCATGAAAAGGTAATGCCATTCAATACTGTCAAACGCCAGCGCCCTTCAATGACGTCTGCGTGTCCCCCACCCCTTCCGGCATGTGCAGTACACCATACAGACGTCGCAGATTGTGCCTGGTACTTCTGCGCAGCATAAATCCTTACTGATCTACGTGGACCAGGTCAGGTAGTAACGGGAGCAGCCTGTCCGCCAGGACCTTCGCTAGCACCTTTGCCTCCATATTTATGAGGAAGATCGGCCGGTAGGAGGAGCAGAACTCACCGGCTTGCCTTCCTTGTGTATAACCACAATTGTGGCCTCTCTCTGGTCCGGTGGTAGTATGCCGACCTGGCGTGCCTCTAGGTACATCCTGAGGAGGGGCCCCTTGACAATACTTGATTGCTTCTTGAATTTCTCAACCGGCAGCCCATTAGGACCATACGCCTTGCTCGATTGCAAGGAGCTGAGCGCGGCTCCCACCTCCTCCCCGGACAGAGCCGTCTCCAGGGCATCACTCTCGGACTGCGACAGGGTGGGAAGCGCAAACTCCGGAAGGAATTCTGCACAATCCTGCTCCGTCCTAGTACACACCGGAGTATAAACCTCCTCCAGGTACATCGCGAACGCCTCCACGATATCGGTACTCGTGGTCGCCAGGGTGCCCGACTTAACGCGCACTGCCGCCACCCAGGAACATTCTCTGTCCCTACGTTCCAGCCACGCTAGGAGCTTTAGGGCTTTGTCCCCGACATCATATATACGGTGCTGCATGGCAAGGGCATAGACCCACGCCTCGCTCTCTGCTAGGGCCCTGAGCTCTTTCTGCTTTAGTGCCAAGGCATGGAAACCACCTCCTCCCCCTTTTCCAATTCCATGATTTCATCCTCGAGCCTCCTAATCTGTAAGGATTCCTCCTTCTTTTTGGCTACAATCAGTGCCTGTTCCTGCCCCATAAGACGGTCTTATACGCCTCCCACAAAACAATATATGATTCTACGGACACCTGGTTTTCCTCAAAGTAGAGCTGGGAACCCTCCCTGAGCTTGTAAATTAACTTGTCATCTTGGAGGTGCCAGGGATCTATCCGCGGGAACGCGGCCTTATTTACGACTGGCACCCTCAGGGTGGCACCCAACGGCGAGTGGTCGGAGAGACCCCGAGCCATGATTTGGGGGTCTGAAAATTCCCCCAGTTGATCAGTCCGAATCAGGAGGTGATCCAGTCTCGAGAAGGACCCGTGCCTGGCTGAGTAAAACGTATATTGTCTCACAGTGGGATGATGTGCCCGCCATAGATCGCTTAGGCCAAAAGACTCCAGAAAGCCCTATAGACCCAACTCCCCCCGGTATCCCCGGCCCCCGATCAGTCAAGATCCTCTGTAAGGACTGTGTTCATATCTCCACCCACCATGAGCGTCCCAAGGGGAAGATCCGTCAAGAAGACCCCCAGTCGGGCATATGTCGTTGAGTGGAGGCCCGGCGGGACATAGCTTGAGCAAAAAACAATCTTGCGTCCCTCCCATCCACCCGCCACTGCCACCATGCACCCCGAATCATCTGTTCATTTCCCCGAAAGAACTATAGGGAACGTCTTGCGTATGAGGATGCCCACTACCCTGGAGCCAGATGTAAAGCCCGAGTGGGCAACCATTCTGTACCCAAAGTGATCCAGGGCCCGGCAGCTGTTGCCCCGTACATTTGTCTCCTGCAGGAGAACCACGTCAGGGGAGTGTCGCTTCAGGTGTTGTAGTACAAGGGTTCGTTTAATCTTGTTACCTAGGCCATTGACGTTCCACGTCCAAATCCTAGCCTGTGTCTGGAAGCCCATGAAGCAATCGTATCACACCAACTGTTTGACTGGAACCTACAACCTTGTCAGGAACTACCCGCCACCGCTGCCCCAGAGGAGTTGACAAAGAGCTGAGCATAACCAACCCATTTCTAACACCCCCCACCCCCCCCACCCCCCTGTAACAACCAAACACCCCATCCCCCCAACTCCCCCCTCCTTGCCTCCCTGCCAGGTGAGCCTCCAACCACCCACCAGTGAAAAAAGCAGAGTGCCTGTCACCCCAAATCCACAACAAAGAACATACCAGAGGAAACGTGGGATCGCTAGCCCAAGAAAGATGCAAATGTATCATGTCAGATTGTACCCCCTCCCATACGAATCACCCCCCCCGGTGTCCCACCCATGGCCATGCACCCCCAACACTCGGCCCAACAAACAATGCGATCCCCAGTCCGTGAGCAGCCTCAGTCAATGTCCCACTTCAAGGTCCCATGGCAAGGCAGACCCCCCTACCTCCGGGATCCAAGCCCCCTAGCCCCCCGCTTCCATTACCTAAACTCTCAGTTCAGGCAGGGACACAGGCGTAATTATACAATCCCCTACCATACCATAGTCAGTCCGCCTCCTGCCGCTCCTCAACTCTGGGAGCCCTCCCTGGATCCGGGCTCGGCCCTCAGCCACCACGCTCCACCTGCGGATCTTGTCGCTTGTTCCGCCGTCCCACCGTACACCACCCTTCCAACCAGCCGGCGGCATCCGCTAGCGTGTCGAAAAAGTAGGCTTTGTCTCCGTCCAGAACCTTGAGCCGCGCCGGGAATAGCATCATGTATTTCACCCCGCGTCTCAGCACGCCCTTTTGACACCATCAAATGAGCGCCACTGGCCTTGTACCTTGAGTGTAAAATCCGGAAAAAAACGAATTACAGCATTGTCTCGGTGAAGGTCTCCATGGACTCGTGCCGCCTGCAATATGGCGTCTCTATCCCTAAAATTAAGGATGCGGGCAATGGTCGTGCACGGGGGGGGGCTCCTGGCTTCGGCTTACAGCCCAGGGCCCTGTGCGCCCGCTCAACGGAGAAGAAGTTCGAGAGGCGCTTCGGCTTCAGGTGGTTCAGTATAAGGTCCTCAACAAAGAAGTCCATTGAGGGCCCCTCCATCCGCTCTGGCACACCCACTATATGAATGTTATTGCACCTGGCACAACCCTCCTGATCCTCCAGGTGGGCCCACACGTCTGCCTGATTTTTAGTGAGCGCAGCCACCTGCTCCTCCAAACGCTTTGTTTTCGCCTGCAGTCCAGTAATGCCAGTATCCGCCGCTGCTACCTTGTCAGACATCTTGCGGAAATCCGCTCGCAGGAGATTCACCTCCTTCGTGACCGAGTCTAAATTTGGCTCCATCATGCCCCTAAAATCATTAATGGCCCTCATTATGTCTTTTAGAGACGGTTCAGGGCCTCCGTCATCCTGGTCGCCAACCTGGCCACCACCGGACGCACCATGGTCCCTGTTCATCGCCACCGTGTATTTTTCAATTTGGTTGGTTTGACCTGATGCTCTATTCTGGCCCATTGTGGGGCCCGACCACCCCGAGGCACCAACAAAGCAATTCGGTCAGTACTTCAGCGCACCGGCCCCCAGCCACCACCAGAACACTTCTGAGAGCACTCCAGGCGCGCCGGCACCCCTGTCCCCCAGGGGTGTCCACCACCGGACTAGACTGGACACTGTCCGTGGCTCAGGCGGCGGGACCGTCAATAGATTAGAGGCCCCCGGCTTTGGGGTGCCCCCCACAGCTCGCAAGGGGTCACAGCGCAGAAGGCCGAGTCCCGGACGGCACTCCAGAAGGGGCCCCCCGCACTGCCAGGTACTCACACCACCACAGGTCACCGGCCGGTTCCGTGCCGTACCCGCCTCCCAGGCCGGCTCTCGCTCCACCACTCCGGGCCCCTCTCACAGGCCAAACAGCTCACCGCATGATACCGCAGGATTCCACAGGTCAACAGAGCACAACCTCAGGGTCAGGATAGCTGCAGTGTCAGGGGGACAGGACCAAGGGCGGACTCTTCTTGCCCCATGTGTAGGAGCTGCCACACTCCTCACTCAGGCCACCTGCACTCATCCAACACGGAGCTGCTGAGGGACGTCTGTGCCCCCCCCACTGCCGGCTTCACACACAGTCAGGCCCCGCTGCGCCAAGGCCCGCAGCTGTATCTCACGGGGGGTGCAGCGCCAGGGCCCGCTCTCGCTCATATCCAGCATGCCGCCGTTCCTCCGGGGAGCCACCACTTAAATCTTATTGAGCCGATCGCCGATCCCCGAATGCTCGCAATTGCGTCCCGGGGCACTCGGGGATACTGGAAGCACCGCCGCCGACTGCCCGACCACCCCAACAACAGCGGGTACCTTCTGCAGCTGCGGCGGTGTTCGGATAATGTCAGATGTCGGGAGGATCTCTCAGGTCCTCAGCGCAGCTCCGGGACTACGCCGCCATCTTATTCGGCTGCAAGCCACACCCCTCCATACATTTTATATTGTTTTGTAAATTTTATGAATTATATACAAGGATACTTTTGCTTCCACTTTTCAAAAGGAGATATCCCGACATTAGACAGAGTGGAACAATGTTTTCATAAATTTTTCAACTGTCCGATAGTGAAACCTGTCTATATATTGGCTCATTTTTAAGACATGCTGTGAGGGAACGTGGTACTTTATTATTGTAATGACTCGCTGCAACTCCTTGTTTTTAAATGATGTTTTAACATTTTGTGCTATGTATAGATATGTTTATATCAGATTTATATTACTGTGACGTTGTACTTATGTGGATGTGGTGTTCATTGTTTTATATGCATGCACTTTTATGGAAGGGTGAACTTTCAGAACAAAGAAACTGAACTTAACTGAACTTGGTAATCCACAAAGATGTATTATCACAGTTGTTCTTGTTGCAACTTCTTTGAGGACACGTTTTTAAAAAAAAGTAAATGTTTAAGTTGACTGTCAGGCGTTGCTTCTCATCCCGACTTTGCCCCCGCTTGTCTCCGCCCCCTTTCTGCTGCCACCCTATTACCCACAATTTATGGGATCTGGTGGTGAATTTTTTCCATCTGCTCACACATGAAAGTGCATTAGTGCAATCCTCAGTTCCACTGATGCCATAATGTGCAGCCCTCGTGTTACCTGTGGGACACTGTACACGCCCAGTATATTGGCAATGAGCCTCACGGTCAGCTCGAAGACTTCTCCCAGCACTCCTGGTAACATTGGCATGGAGCGGCAGTGGAAGTTTGGCAGCAGCTCTTTCACTCCAGACAAGAGAGACAACGTGCTGGCTACTGCGATGGCTTCTGACTGGCAAGAGTCGTGTATCCGAAAACCCAGGGTAATGTTAGGTAATAAAGTGGGGTTGTGGTGGAACTCCTCCACAGCAAACACCACCACCAGCACCTCCCTGTACGACCTCACCTGAAATCTAAAGCACACAGACAGGACACAGTTAGCAGTCTTATCCAACAGCACATCCTTGTGAAAACTCACCTATAGGTTTAGTGACACACTAATGAGATGGGCTATAGCTATTAGATATTAACTCAGTACTTTTCCAAGGAACACACACCTGATGACCATTTATTTACAGTTTCATGTACCCCTCCACACAAAAAATGGCAAAACGGCAAACCACACAAAAAATTTCAAAAGCGTCCTTTATGATTTGTGCCTTCATCTAACGGTGAACATTTTAAGGGACTGTCTGGTGCTTACATCATATCAGTTGTTGAGTTATCTAAGGTACCATTCATTTGCTCAACAAGTTCGTAGTAGCGGGTGATACTGGATCCGAGTGCTGCGGCGGGGGCAGGAGACGAAAAAAGTTTTTAGAAAACACTCACTATGATGGCCTGGCGGCAGCCGCCTCTCCTCCGTCCTCTTCTTCCCGACTCCTGTACCACAGCAGGATGCAGGAAGCACCCGGCTCCCAGCCTCCTGATATCCAATCACAACGCTGCAATGCAGCGTTGTGATTGGTCTGAGAGCCGTGGATCGGTGCTCAGCCAGGGAAAGGGGGCCTATGCATGTTCTCCACGCAGTCTGTAATTCAGCCTGCATGAAGAAGGTGCAAAGTGCGCATTAATGTTTGGCTGGCCCGAGAGGGCAGGCCAAACAGTTGTGCACTTAGGAACAGGCAAACTACTCCTCCCCTGCTCCTCTGTCATCGAAACAGTCCCGCCCCAAACGCAAAGCTGCAGCAGAAGGAATCATAAAATGATAATACAATTTATTATCATTTTATGTTTCCCATACTTCACTACTGCGAAGCAGTGGGGTGACACTCCTCCGCCTTCGCATAGGAGCCGCCACTGTTTCTTGTTCTATCTCCTTGAGAAAGGTAGGCTGCCCATCTGCCTTGTCTGGTGCTTCCTCAATAATATCCCTCGTTCAGTGTTGTACATAAAACTATGACATGAAGCTTGATAACTGTCTGTGCTTCCACAGCCCTCTATTCCAAATGCTCTCTCAGAGCTATTAAAAGAATGGTGAGATAAATCCAGAGCAGTCAAAATTGAAACTGATGGTATTGGTATTTTCCTGGCAGGTATTATCTCCTGTAGTAAATGGGGCCATTTCAATGGCATGTTATAACAATACTTATAGAGCTCACGGTTACCCGTAGGTGTCTTGGTGCTAGCTAGCTCTACTGAACAAGAGGAAAAAAGTAACAATAATAATAAGTAAAAAGCCAAGTTTTCAAAGCTTTCCTGAAAGAAATAATATTGGCATGGATTTGTTTCAAAGGGGTAGCAGATTCCAGATGTTAGCAGTACCTGTCACAAAACTTCTGCCTCCCAAGGAAGAAAGTTTGAAAAGAGTCTTTTTGCCCCTGATGGGCGCAGATTTCTGGTTGTCTCATACCAGTTGAACTATGTTTCAGGAATTCTGGGCCAGAATCATGGAGTGCTTTATAGGCTGTACACAAGGCTTTACACCTAATCTGCTGTCTAACTGGGAGCCAGTGTAGTTTATAAAGGGATCCAGAAACGTATTTAATTTTCGGGATCCGGGGCAACAAACGTGCAGCCGCATTCTGCATGGTCGTAGTGTGTATGCTTGTGAATGAATGCGTAGTAGGATTATTGGGATTCTCTGTTGACTGCCTGCTGACCGGATGCCAGTCACGACCCTGTGGAATATTGAGGCGGGAGGCGAGGACTTTCCAATGAGAAGTGGCATTTTCAGGTAAAAATGTAAGTGGTAAGGCGTCACAGTCCATTGATCTATAAGCATCACAGTCCTGTGGTTGAAAAGTAGTACTTTCTTTTCAGGGAGTTTTCTTGTGTGGAATCTCCTGATGTGGGCATCTCAAATTGCGAGTGGGTGGTCTCCGGTACTGACAAATGTCCTTGGGGAACATCCTATCTTATTGTGTAGGCAGAGTGCGGAGAAGACACTTTCACACACACCCAGTTAGTGAGCGCCAAGATCCCATTTGCCAATGGGGAGGCAATGAAGACGTGAACAAGCATTCAGAGTGAAGACTCCATAGTTGGAAATCTGCGAAAGAAAAGTATGGATGGAGTTTGAAAAAGCATTTAACTAAATATGTGAAAATCTATGTGCATCCCTTCGGTTGACGACATGCATATCATTGGAAAATCAAACCTTTTTTCAGAGTTTATAGTTACCAGATCTTCTAGAAAGATTAAGACTGTTCTAGTGTGATTGTGTGTGTGTGTTTGTTTGCACTAGCGATACATTTCGGGCTTTGGGTGATGGATGGATGAGTGTGTGCAGTGATGTGAGGTGAGTAACGGGATGCATGCATAGGCATTTAAATAGCGCAAATCTACCCGAAAGGCTACAGAGCTCTGTACAGGCTCAAAGTCAAAGGTGCAGTTAATATGTGATTGGACGGGCAGCTGGTTTTTAAGAGTTAAGGCGTGCTATTACCCTGGAACAGTGATTAGAAGAGAGCGTGCATGTACGTTTTTGAGGGATGTGAGATGTATTTTTCCTAAAAGGAAAAGTACTGTGTCTGTGTGAGTGTGCCCTGTTTCACTTTGCGTTTTCCTGGTTATAAATGATGCATGAGTGTGGACAGTGGCAAGGTAAGGAAGGGTGTGTGCTTCCGCGAAAGTGCGTTGGCGAGAAATGTATGTATCTGAAAAAAAGGTATTTAAAATTCACAGGTTGTAATATGAGTTTGTGTGGAAAATATCCAACCTAAGTGTGATATGTTCATGAAATGTAATGTGCATTGTCTTGATGTGCATCTGTGCACATGTGTGCTGTGGTGTGTGGCGTGCACATATGTGTGTGAGAGAGAAAGTGAAACAGTAATACTCCTAGAGTTAATAAGCTGAAGCAGCCAGAGCCCAAGGCAGTGTGGGACTTTGGATCTTTTAGCTCATTCATACATGTTTAATGCGTTCCAGAAAGAAGAGGTCGTTTTAGACTTCGGAGGAAAAATTAGATAGACATACAAAGAAACTTGGCTTGTCGATATTGTTCACACGTTAATGTCGATCCCTGAAGAGATCCAGGAATACGAAATGGGGGGTATATTATCAAGGGGTTTTATCTCCGCTTTTTTGGCTTTAAAAGCCAAGAAAGCGGAGATAAAATTATCTCCCTATTACCAAGCTGTCGCTAACACCAGTTAGCGACAGCTAATAGGAGATAGCGACCATCATGGGCCCCACTTTGCATGTCAGTGATATTTATCACTAATGATATGCAAAGTGGGCGTGCCAAGATGTTAGCGACTGGAAACAGTCGCTAACATCGCTATCTCCTATTACCAACTTTTGGAGATATTTGCGCTAAGGGCGAATATCTCCAAAAGCTAACACCTGCCCTGAGCAGTTCTTAGCCATGTTATCCAATGGGAGGTGGATAACATGGCTAAGAGCATTTGCTCGATAATGCATGAATATCGCTGACTTTTCAGCGATATTCATGCATTGCGGGCGTTTTTTATCGCATTTGCGATAAACCTTGCTAATAGCAAGGTTTATCTGCGATAAAAATCGCCGATGTGCGGCGATAATTTTTGTCTCTAAACAAGTTAGAGACAAAAATTATCGCTAGTTGTTGATAATATACCCCTTGGTCATTTACTGAATTGCTGACTCTAAAGTGCTTGTTGTGCACCCATATGCTAAAATGGAATATGAAATATAGATATGTAATTCTGGGGATCCTCATCCTTAAATTCTAGACTTGAAAATGTTGGAACCAGTACACCTCTAGTGTAAGGGATACCAGATACCTATGAAGAAACGCTAATCACTGCTCAGAGTCACTTAGATGAGATAATACCACTATGTTATTATTTTGTAAAATATTTGGTGTGGCTCACTTTAATTAAAGACATTTTAGTAATCGTAAATGATGGTGAAAATCTCCATAGAAAAAGGAAACAGCCATCCTCGTACAAGTGTAAAGTTGATTACTTTTCTCTAGTCTAACATATTTGGTGATGTGGCTGCAATATCGATGATAAATGTTTGAACCGATTTCTTGTTATTGAACATGCATAGATGTTAGACTGCTTATCCTTATCCTTTCAGCAAGAAAGGCCGCAGTGCCCTTCTGTCTAGTTTGCAGCAACAGCACGATTTTACCATCGGCGAACATAGGCCAAGCATGGTGGCTTTGCATGGCTTCAGAAATTGGATTGAGAGCCTGCGTCACTCATGTACCACTTGATGTGGTGCAAAGGTGATGCAGGACTCTCATAAATAAGCCCCTATATTTTCGACATGTAAAGGATTAATGATGGCTTGCTTCAGTCATTGGGAACAATTCTAGATATAATGAAAGGCCAATGATATTTTTAACCGCTCCAGTCAGTTCAGGGATATCCATGTGGATTCTGTTGATGTGGATCAGACACAGAGCAGAGCCACATTTACAGGCTTTCGTGTATTGAGAAAGAGCGCCTAAAGAGGGACAGTTCGCTTGTTCAAGTTAAGATACCAATTTTCTCACTGCTTCCAATACCTCAGAAAACATATTGGGGCATATTACCAACCAATAGAGATAATTTTTGTCTCTAACTTATTTAGAGACAAAAATTATCGCCGCAAATCGGCGATTTTTATCGCAGATAAACCTTGCTATTAGCAAGGTTTATCGCAAATGCGATAAAAAACGGCCGCAATGCATGAATATCGCTGAAAAGTCAGCGATATTCATGCATTATCGAGCAAATGCTCTTAGCCATGTTATCCACCTCCCATTGGATAACATGGCTAAGAACTGCTCCTGGGCAAGTGTTAGCTTTTGGAGATATTCGCGCTTAGCGCGAATATCTCCAAAAGTTGGTAATAGGAGATAGCGATGTTAGCGACTGTTTTCAGTCGCTAACATCTTGGCACGCCCACTTTGCAAGTCATTAGTGATAAATATCACTGACATGCAAAGCGGGGCCCAAGATGGTCACTATCTCCTATTAGCTGTCGCTAACTGGTGTTAGCGACAGCTTGGTAATAGGGAGATAATTTTATCTCCGCTTTCTTTGCTTTTAAAGCCAAAAAAGCGGAGATAAAGCCCCTTGATAATATGCCCCATTGTTTTTTGGAGTGTGGTTTCTGGCTCCTCTCTATTTTCAACGTATTGTTATCATCTTTTGTTATTTTCTCTTCAGATTATTAAAGGGCTCAGTCGGGGCATCTCTCAAGGTGATGAAATAGGATATAGAGCAGAGAGTTGGTGTACAGATAAAGAGGAATAAACAATGAAATACACTAGGGAAATGCTAACATAAAAGAGGGTGAGTAAAAAGAGCAGGACAGCAGAGGCAAAGCAGACCCAATATATGCAAATAGTAAATGCAACCAATAACTTGATAAACACATTGGTCACCACTAAGGCTGCACAAAAGTGTCAGAACTTCTCAGAGTATTAGGGAAACTCAATGTCTCTGTGTAAATTACTCTTACAGATAGTCACTGTGCATGCCCAATGGAAAGGGAGAACCAGACATAATTCCGTATCTGGACTTACATACACATAATTAAGGCACTTACGCCTACATTCAACACAACAAAATTGATGGGTAGTAAATACCTCCTAGAATCTAGGAGGCTACCACTTATGAAGGGAATTGTTGGATTTGGGGGTCTCTAGTTGGCAGAGGTAGGTACCAATGTCCAAATAGGGTCCTTTGCTTCTAGTCAGGGTAAGGGGGATACACTCTTTAGATAACCCCTGCTCACCCACTTGGTAGCTTGGCGCGAGCAGACAGGCTTATCAAAGGCAATGTATAAAGTATTTGTGCCAACAGTCACAGTAACAGAGTGAACACATCACAAATGGACTCCACACCAGTTTAGAAAAATAAAGTATCTTTATCTAAACTACACAAGACCAAAACGACAAACATCCACAATACACAGTTCAAGAATATAATTTAAAAGAGGTCTATGGTTTGCGTCAAAATAATCCACAGTTGCGTCACGTTTAGCCCAAGTACCTGTAGATGCAACAAAAGTTCCAAATGGAAGCTGCAGTGTTGAAAAACTACCGACGCGTCACTCCTGAGACCCTGGGGAGGCGATGTGACAGCCTCGCTGGATGCAGCGGGTGTGTTGCGACTAATCCAGTCTGCATGGGGAGGGATGCGATACCTTGGATGTATTCCGGTGCTCAGGTTTGGTAGGAAGCGTCTCGCCCAGGCAAGATGCGACGATCTTCAAGACGGCGACGATCTCAGGTGCGGCGGCGATGCACAGCGCAGCGTCGATCTTCTCCTCTCACAGCCCCTCAATGGCTACGCTTCGCAGCAACGTGATGTGGTCCGCAAGCAAGCGGGCGGCGATCTCACCCAGCGACGACAGGCTCTGCAATGATATTCACAGCGACAGGAATCTTACCGCACCGGGCCGATGCGTTCCGCAAGCGAACGATGCGTCGGTTCTTGCAGTGGTAACAGGCGCTTCGTCGATCTCGATCTTCGCGGCGGCAGTATTTCCTTGCACTGTCGGGGATGTGCTCGGCAAGTGAGCAATGCGTGAAAATTGCAGATTTTCTTCTTTTCTCCTTGTCCAGCTCCCCAAACAGCAGGCACAACTTCCAGTGGCCAACACAATTGGATCAAGTACTCTAGGAAGGGCAGAACTCATACAGCAGAGTTCAGGAGGAAGCTGGGAGTGAAGTCCTTTTGTTCCTGGGACTTCTTAACAGGAGGCCAGCTCTCCTGAGGCCCTTGGAGATCTCTTCAAGCAAGGGGGCAAAGCAACAGCAACGTCCTTCCCCTCTCCTTGGCAGCAACGCAACTGCAGATCAGCCGACAAACACACAGCAGGACAGTCCTTCCTCTTCAGTCTTCCAGCTTTCTCCTTGGCAGAGGTTCCTTCTTGATTCCAGGTTGGTCTAATTTTGTTTAGTCTGGGTAGCCCTTTTTATACCAGTCTTTCCTTTGTTCTCTTGAGGCAGAGAGGCCTTGGCTTAGTCAGAACCAGTTCTGGTCAGTCCTGGAACACTTTGTTTTCCTGACTTCTTCTTTCCTCTCAGAGAGAGGGGCAGGGTCGTCAGCCGCCCAGCAAGAGGTGGAGTCAGCATTGTAGAAGGCAGGCACAGCCCTATTCAGGCCCAGGTGCTATCCCCTCCCACCACTCAGGATGCAGATGCAGCTATTCAGCTGAGAGCTGACTTATCCAGCCTCCTGGGAGCTCCCCAGCCCCTGTCACTCACTAACCAGACAGTCAATTCACAAACAGGCCAAGGCACACAGAAAAGGTCAGACAAGAGAACAGCCACTTTCTAAAAGGGCTGTTCTCAAACACAGGATTTAAAAAAACATCCTTTCTAAAAGACAGGTTATTAAATTCTGAGTTCAGGGATACCAGACTTTAATTTTCTATCTTGCTCCTATGGGAAGATATGCAGGTACACATTATACACAGCATTCCCCATTATAGCCTATGGGCAAGATAGCCCTCTCAATAGTGAAAAACGAAAATGGCTGTAATTCACTACCAGTGCATGTCACACTCACTAGTACATGCTCTACCTTTCATATACACTGAACCCTGCCTAGCAGGGAGGGTACCTAGGGCCTTCCATAGGGGTGTCCAATGTGTACAGAAAGGGAAGGGTTAGGCCTGGCCAGTATGGACACTGGCCAGGGCAGCATGGAAGTTAGCAACTGCACCTGGGCACCGCGGTGGCAGGCCTGAGACACCATTTTAGGGCTACTCGTGTAGGTAGCACAATCAGTGCTGCAGGCCCACTAGTAGCATTTGAATCACCAACCCTGGCACACTAGGGACTTCTTGGTAATACAAATATGCCAGTCATGGATAACCAATCATAATTACAATTTACTCAGGGAGCATTTGCACTTTGACACTGATCAGCAGTGGCAAAGTGCCCAAAGCATCTAAACCAGCAAAAACGAAATCCAGCACAGCGTAAAAAATACAGGAGGTAGAGGCAAATAGTCAGAGGAAACCATGCCAAAGATGCCAGGTCTAACAGGAATACACTAATACACAGGGAAGGGCAAAACAGTGCACTTACCAAATCCTAAGAGCCCAAGACAAGTGCAAGGTGAGCAGCAGAGAGAATACTGCTTTAAGGCTCAGATTATGAGTGGGTTGGTGTTTTCATAAACCCTGCTTAACACCCTGTTAGAATTCCAAGTTGAATGATATTTACTGTACTCTGGTGCATTAAATACCTCACCCTTCATTACATTTCACCAGAATTTAGTGTGGAATTTGTACTGAGTTTACTGTAACATATGGATTTTTCTGAACTATGCACCTAAATTCTTATGTTATTAAAGAACAATAGTCGAATTCACAGGGAGTCTGATTTTATCAGGCATGGTAAATAGTACCTAATCCTGTGACACATTCATAATCAGGGCCTTTACTAAACAAGCACAGATAAGGCAGAGGAAACTGGAATGCAAGCATGGGACTAACAAAGCAAAAGAGCAAAACTGGAGATCAAATGGAGCAGGGTAAGAACTAGAAACCTAAGAACTACATCCAGCATAGAAGAGCTTGGTATACAAGTAAACTGGAGAGCAAACAAATAAAGCTGAGAATAAGGATACTGAGAACTATAACAAGATAAGACAGGACAGAGCTGGAGACTAAGGGGCTTATTTATGACAGCCCTGAATCACTTTTGCACCACGTAAAGTGGTACATGTGTGCATCTGTACTCTCATTTCAATTTATGAAGCCATTCAACGCCACCCTGCATATCATTTAGTGGCGTCATAAATCATGAGTAAGGCGGCGCAGCTCAGTGCAAATTGCTATACACCTGGGAGGTGTTCTATGGGCGTTGCGTTCGTTTTTTCTATGCAACAGCCATGGAATTTGACACTGCCCCAGATTTACAAAGTAATGTAAACCTGGGGAAGTGCCAAATCCGTATGCCTCCCAAGGTGGAGCGTAACAAGAAATTTGTTTATTTCTCCTAGTTTTTTCCTCTTTCTATGTGTTTCGCATTGTGCATCACTCAGAGAAAGTGGAAAAGGCCTCTTAGGATTACTTTTATACAGGAAGGTGCCCCTTTCTGCACAAAAACAATCCTGCATGCAACAGAGGCACCCTTGCACCAAGGTGCAAAGCTGCCTACGTTTGCGCTAGGCTGCCGAAATGGCACCAGCACAGGGTGAAAGGACAGGAATGTACCATTCCTGCCCTTTTACCTTGGCGTAGGGAACCACAGCAAGGTGCTTTGCTGCACTGCCCTACGCTAAATCCTATAAATTAGGCTCCTAATGGCCAAACAGATTTGCACACACCGAGAAATTCATTCCATCTTGGATTACTCCTCATAGAAGTACAGAGGACAATAAGTACTGTTCTGGATGACCTTTTAATGGTTACTGAGAACAATTCCACCAGTATCCTAATCCTTTTTGATGTTGACAGCCTTCAACACAGTTGACCATAATCTCCTACATGCTGCACTATCTGAATGAGCGATCATGATAAAGCCTTAATCATGTTAAGGCATTCACATTGCTCATTGACCCAGTGTAAGCTTATGTGTCACCAGTGTGACATTGGTACCATCAAACAGCGCACCGTATTTCCTGTCTTACTATGGGTGACTACACTATATTAATTTCTCAGCATGGTTAAAACATTTCTTGCTAATCGTGCCCAAAGAGTAATGCCAAGAAATGTTCTTTCCCCTATTTCCTCACCACATGTTGGTGTACTCAAGGGCTCTATTCGTTCACCCTACCTATTCAACTTCTTAATTAGACTTCTCTTCTGAATAATGAGGAATTATGGATGTTCCTTATTCTTGAATGCTGAGGACCCCAGCTTATTTTCGCCCCGGTAAATCTTTTTTTCAGATTGTCTGAACAATAGCAATCACTGGATGGACACAAATGGGCCCAAAATAAATACGGAATAAAACCAAGAACTTAATGGTAGGCAAAGATCCTTTTTTTTGGTTCCCATCCCCTAGCCTCCCCTTCAAGACCACCAGCCACTGCCTTAACCTTCTTTAAAGAGTCCCGGACTCAAACTCAATTTTAAATTAAGAATGGGCCTTTAGATCTCCTCGGCTTTCCCTATATCTTCAAAGGCTGAGACCCCTTAATGCATTAAAATCAGTAGTTGCAGCAACTACAGGTTCTCGGCTCAACTGCTGTAATTCTCTTTATCTTGGTATCTCCGAGCAACACTTACTCAGACTTCAAATGATTTAAAACCAGGCTACTGGAGCAATTGCCTTAAACTAGTGCTATGTGTCAGCAAAACCTATTTTGACAATCTACCTTTGTGGCCGATTCAAAAAGGGATTTGTTTCACAACTACCTATTTAATATGTTAATGCCTGTTTGATTCTACTTCCAATTTTCTCAGAAACAGACTTAATAAATACAAATATACTCGTAATCTTCAACCCTCACAAATCTTCTCTTGGTTCCTATGTTCAGAAAGAAACCTTCTCTGGTGGAAATACATTTCACGGTTTGAGCATCCAACAACTGAATGAACGTCTTAATTAACTTAAATTGATATCCTCCCACTTGCCATTCTAAGAAAAAACTAAAAATCTACCTTTCTTGTCTTAATCCCATTTCCTGTCTCCATATTTTAGGCTCTAGTGCCAAAACACCTCAGGGTGAAAGCAGTGCTTTATAAATAATCTTAATTTATAAACGTCATAGTGCCTAACTTTAAGTACTATGAGATGAAATGGGGTTACATGATGAAAGGTAAATAAGGAATTATAGTATTTTATCACTCTCACATCCCAGTGTACAGGTGAAGCAATTTGTTGCTAAGTGAAGTAAATTTCCCATTCATGTCTTTAGAGCAGGGTTACCATTTTTGATAGTTCCAGCTACAGCTGAATAACAACCAGTGGAGTTGGAAGGGAGTGCGGTGGGTGCGGGCTGCCATTACTAAGGGGGTTGACAAAATGGCACTGAGGGGGCCGACAAAATGGCAAAAAGATGTGCAGCTATCTTTTTTTCCTCACTTTATTAATTTCAATGTGGGCGGAGGGGTGAAAAGAAATTTTCCGCACCAGGTACCACCTGACCTTGCTACGCCACTGATTTGAGGGGATTTGCTGTTTTTAGGTAAATATAGCTTTAGTAAGATAAACTTCCAAAGTGTAATCTTGCAAAGACTACATGTTCTTCAGTAAAGAAAAACGGTATGCATCCGAATACTTGCTCTTCACATCTGGACACACAATAGGTAGCCAAACCGTGATGCCATTTGGTAGTATTGGACATGGAAAACACTAATACCTACGCGTATTTAATCAGGTTAACTCAGAATGTTGAGAAATCAATTAGTGAGTTTAAGGTTAATTTCTAGCTTCCACTATGTATTTAGCAGTAGTTAGGATTTTATTCTAAATGCTACAAAAAAAAGTAAGGAGGGTCACTTAGAGTTAGGGGGAGCATGAACTCTCGCACAATTACATTAGTAGTTTCCCTGCCTGATTCTGAAGTGAAGAACCACCATGTTTCTGAGAGCAGATCTCCTTTATTGAAAATCCTTGACCTCACAGTCCACAATCCACATAACCGCAGGTTTGCAGTGAAGGAAGCCCTTCCGTACTGCCAATACTGGGTCTGCATGGAGAAAAATGCCTTCACCTAAGGGCCATTATTAGTTTGCTTTTTCGAAACCAGCCTGTGAGCCGGCCAAAGAAAAGGTGGCCCACTCAGCAATTAGCTGTGATGAAAGTGTATTTGCCAATGTGCAGAACCTAGCCCGATTAACAGACCTCTAAATGTCCTTGATGTTCCCCCGGCAGGCTAATTAAGGCCAGAGCCTCTGTCATCCTGGGGGGCTTATAGACGACCCACGAGGGTCTAAATGACCATCTAAGCTGTTTCCTTACTGCTAAGCTAAATTATGCTGCCACACCGTTTGTAAGCAGTAAACATTAAGAGCCTTATTATTAGTTGGCGGTCCAACTGCCTTAAGATCGCATCTGCCCCTGCCAGCAGCACGTGGTGCTGGCGGTCCAAAGACTGCCATATTACGAGTTAACCACAAGGCTTGCTGTGTGGAGACGGGGATCCTGCAGCAGTGGTGAGCACTAATACCAAATATATTGATGCCTGTGTATGCCTTTTGACCACATATGTGTCGGATGCACACATAAGCATGATATATGTGGGCCAATTCCATATGCCCATTACCGGGGTTCGGGCATTATGTGGGCTGTTTTAGCAATGGGTATAAGGTATGAAAAGGACTCACCTCTAGATCTCTGCAAACAAGGTCATAATCCTCAGTGAAAAACTTGCTGTGAAGGGGGGACCTAGAGAAAAGGATCCACATTGGACTCTGCCGGGAAGAAGAAGAAGGGGTTGAGTACACCCCCCAAATTCTTCGTCACCGTCACCATGAAGCTGGCAGTCGGGCCGCTATGGTCCACTCGTGGAAGAGGCAACACGTGATATTAATGGCAGTGCAGCTCATCTGTACTGACCTATGGCGGCTATCTTTTCCTTAGTTGGAGATCTACTGGTGGTCTGAGCCGTCCAGTGGCAGGCGTCACAAAGCTGATCCACCCAACTCATAATACGGCAGTCGAACCGCCGAGCTCACCACGCTCGGACTGCCACCACCAATATGGCAGTTCACGGCACCACCAAACTCATAATAAGGCCCTCAATAATTGATAGTTTTTCCTAGCTCATATGATTCCAAATTCCATTGACAATTACAAGCAGAACAGTATCCTACAAGAACAATGTGTGAATATCGACAAATGTGAATTTGTACAAATGCTTATTTGTTCAAGGACTGTTTAAAAAGGAAAGATGATTTGTTTCTGAATGTGCCTCCATATTTCCTACTGAAGTTCCTCACAGATAGTATATATTTAATCAGTATTCATACAATGTCAAATGGAACAATGGCCACTCTTGGTTCCTTAAACACAAAATGGGAGCCAACAATAATTCTGGACACGATTCCACATTACAGTGGTATGTCTACTGTATGGCTTGTATGCATGCTTAAAGCTTTGGTTGCATAGGGTAGCTTACATGCATAAACACACTGAACTGACATAGTGAACTCACGCTTCACATGAAATTGGTCCTGGCTCGTGTATAAAGCTATTGTCAGGGGATGAATGCGTCCAGTGTACAAGAATCACAGCTCCCAGCACAATATCCCCCTCCTGGATGTAGGCATTCACTGCCTTCCTTGGAAGTCTGCAACTGCCCTTCGAAGGCTGGGCGTACACTGTAAGCATCAATAGAAGTACCAAGCAGATCACCCTTGCAGCGAAATGGCACAACGCGGGTGACATGTTGCAATGTTCACTTCAGACAACACTCTGAGTGTCAGCTCTGATAATGCTCTGACAATGCCTCGTGCCACATTTTATAGGAAGAATCCATGCAGCCTTAAAGATTTAGGTCCAGTTATTCCTTGGTAGGAAAAGGGAATTATTGATAACCGTCTGGCTCCACAGAGAGTTCCTACAGGGAAATGCACGATAATACTGTAGCCTGTGATTAAATGTACAACACATGCTCTCGTTCTTTAGAACCTGAAATTATGACAAGAGATTGTGATGATTTATCTAATGAATATGTGGTAAAATAATATACCAGATAATAACAACCACCATCTTGTCTGAGGATGCGGGTGGGAGTTAATAGATGTTTTGTATTACTATAAATATCACACTGTAGGAAAGGTAGCTAAGGCCAGGCACATATGGTGCATCTTTTAATGGTACTCAAGGTCACACTGCTGACATCTAATCTTACTCTGGGCGACTAAGTAATGGGATTTGTTTACATTTATTTTTTTTAATTGTTTTGCTCTTCATCAATGAAACAATCCTTTTGATAAACCAATTCAAACTATTAAACTATCCTCAGTCTATGTCAACAGCTGTGCTTCTGTAGTAAAGAAGCTAATCAGCAGCGGATCTCCTAGTTCGCTCATAGGGGCACATTACCATGGAGGATTGTCCGCATCCTCCCGGCCGGCGGAAGCCTCCGCCGGCCCGGAGGATGCGGAAAATCCTCTGCGGACCCACCGCCACATTAGGATGGCTGGTGGGTCCTGGTTTCTGTCCTCCTCTTTTTCCGCCGCAGTTGGCTTACAACCGCGGCGGAAAAGGCCTAATATGGTGGCGGTGTCTCTCAGACACCGCCAGACATATTAGGAAGGCTGTGCATACATGCTTTTCCGCTGCGGATTCTCCGCCGAGGAAAAGCATGTGGATCTTCACCTCGGGGGCCCGTAGCGGGCCCCCTGGGTGAAAGGGTTGTGGGGGGTGCTCATGGGGGGTACCTATGGTACACCCCTGCCTTTGCGTGCACAAAGCGGCAGGCACAGCGCGGTGCCTGCCGCTTTGTGCATGCACATGCACTGCTTTCATTTTTTACATTGCGGCGGGTGCTGCTTCAAGCAGCACCCGCCGCAATGTAAAAAATACAGGATGGCCAGGGTGGCGGTCTCATCCTAATTACCGTGGAGGGACCGCCGCTGCCCATGCAGACGGTCCCTCTTACGCAGGGGTGGCGGACGGACGCAAGGGCCCTTAATTTCTCTAGAAATGCCTCAGAAGGGCCAACACTTAACATCGAAGGTCCAGTGACTCCTGCTATCTAGCCCCCAAGTTTGGTGACCTTGTTTGAGGAGTAGAAACTTCACTAGTCTCCCTGAAGTGCAGGATACTCATTCTGCAGCCAGCAGCCTCACAGACGTCAGAGTTAGACGTCGCAAGAGATACTCCTGTCCAGTGCGTTTTTTATTAAAATGTAACTTCTGGTTCACATGTATTTAATTAGGGGCCCGCTGCCAGTGCTGCGGAATACTGGGGCTAGCTAATACTAAGGAATCTCTCATCTTGATTCCCCCATGCCTCTTTCTTTCATGACCCAACACTTCTTGTCTCTTTATCTCACTTTTGCAGGCTAGTGATCTTCATTGTGGCTTTTTCATTTGTTACTGTTTCCCTATCTTTTACTCTTTGCTGTCATTCTCTCTCTTGCTCTGGGTCAAAGTCTGATGATGAAAAATATACCCCTGTTTGAAAAAAGTGCTGGTGGAGACCACCAACAACAACTGGAACAAATTAAGCACTGCTCCTGTCCTATAGGAATGTAGGTGGAAGAGGTCTTGGATAAATCACTAAGAGTTACTCATTCATTTTGAAGTCAGGTGTATGCCATGGAACAAACAGATGAGGTAACACAACTGGGATACACGGCAATCAATACCATTAATACCCACATTTCAGATATCACTCCCAAATCATTGATGAATTAAGAAAAAGAACAGAGAGGCACTATGGTAGGTTTGGCTAGAGACAACAATAGCCGTTCACTCAAGAGTTTACAAAATCAATAAGAGAAAAAGAACAAAAAGTCAGCCTCCCATGCCCATTGGTTGTTGCTAAGTACCATTGGCAAATTGATCAGCCGACATTTGTGAGCCATTGGTTAATTGCACTTGTCAATCATGATAGAGTAAGGTTTTCCTTTTCACTGTCAAGCAATAATTTAACTGAAAAAGGAGTTATGTGAGTCTTCAGAAGAAAGAACGTTGGGCCTTACTTATGAAGGCCTTGCGCCACCGGTGCGTCACTTTTAAAATGGGGAAAAGTGACGCACTGGCGGCGCAAGGCCTTCATAAATAAGGCCCGTTGTATTTTTCCTATAGTTCTTCCTGGAGCTTGAAATTGGAGCTTCGCAATCTTTGGTATTGCAAAAGTGATGTGGCCCTATATGTTGCTTCCTGCCCCCAGGATGAAAAAGACTTGAAGCTGAGCTGGTGGGACTAGGAGGTGGAAGTGTAGCAATGGATCTCCATCGCAGGGCTAAACCCCCATAGCTAGTAATGCAGCACAAGTGCTTAACTCCTTCAGACCTCTACAGCTGTAGGCCACAGCAAGCTACAACGCTTTTTCAGCAAGGTGTGTATTGGCCACACACCAAGGCACTATCCATCTATGTGAGAAATGGCTATAGGATTATAAGATATTCAAAACCAAACAATGGTGCAGATGGTCACACACATAGAGTTAGCAGCAAACAGTGCCAGCTTCTGTGGACACAAAGCAACTACAATGGCTGCCTCAACCAGCATAGGACAATGGTATTTTGCACGGACATGGAAGAAAAAATAGAAAAAACAATGGCAGGTGTTTTAGTGGTTATGTACATCATTTCATGTCAGTATGCTTTTATTACCTTAGAGCTAACAAGTTTCGAGGAGTCAGGCATTAGTAACTCAACATCAGACCCCATTCGGGGAGGCCACAGGGCAGGGCTACTTGGTAACAACAGTGGTGGTCACCATTGTTTGCCACTGGTGTCCTGTTGTGCATCTTAGTATGGCTTTGCAAACTCTGTCAAACACATCTCTTTCTGCCCTTCTCATGGAGGTGGTATGCTCAGAGCTCAGAACTCAGAACTCAACAATGAACCAACAAGCACAATAAAGTATTGTCCATCCCAATGCTTATCTTTATAAAGAGAAAGTAGTTTAAACTCACAATGAAATGCAATACTGCACAGTATAGAAAGGAATATAGTTACGGTGTTGTCATCTCATCTACAAATCTCAGTGAATAGCTTCACCCCTTTTGATGCCCTCTTCCCAATTTAGGTGTTCTAATGTTTATGGTCCTTTGTATGGAGAATAGACATAGACATAGGCATTGATTAGACACAGGTGTGGTTCTTTCTGGGTGACCCCCACTGGCTTATGCAGGTATCAGTTCAATTGTTTGTGCCGCAATGAATACACCCACAAAAGTCTAAGGGTCGTATGTCCAATTTGAGTCTGACATTTAGTTTCTCTCTCTTTTCACAGCTAGGCCTTACCTTACCTGTTTGGTGAAGATGAAGCTCCTGTGGCACTGGTACAAGCATTTTGGGAACCTGCTCCTGCAGCACCGGCCTCAATGATGTGGGTCCGCAGTGGCAGCCTCCCTGAGCTCATAGGCACGAGTTGGGTATTAGTCCAGCAGGCCTGTATGGGGGACATTCAATCAATCAATCAATCAGTGAACTTGTAGAGCGCGCCACTTACCCGTGAGGGTCTCAAGGTGCTGTGGGGGGCAGAGGGGGTGCCGCTACTGCTCGAAGAGCCAGGTCTTGAGAAGCCTTCTGAAGGTGAGCAGGTCTTGGATCTGTCGTAGATGGGTGGGGAGCGTGTTCCAGGTCTTGGCGGCGAGGAAGGAGAAGGATCTGCCACCGGACGTCATTCGTTGGATGCGCGCGACGGCGGCAAGGGCGAGGCTGGCGGAGCGGAGCTGGCGGGCGTGGGTGTAGAAGTTGAGTCTGTCGTTCAGGTAGGCTGGTGGGCGTTATGGAGTGCCTTGTGTGCGTGGTTGAGGAGTTTGAAGGTGATCCTCTTGTTGACGGGGAGCCTGTGCAGGTCTCTTAGGTGGGAGGTGATGTGGCTGTGGCGGGGTACGTTGAGGATCAGTCGGGCTGAGGCGTTCTGGATGCGTTGTAGTCGTCGCAGGTGTTTGGCCGGGATTCCTGCGTAGAGTGTGTTGCCGTAGTCCAGTCTGCTGCTGATCACCGTTCTGGGTCACCGTTCTTCTTGTTTCGGTCGGGATCCACTTGTAGATCCTGCGGAGCATGCGAAGGGTGTTGAAGCAGGAGGAGGAGATGGCGTTGATCTGTTTCAACATGGAGAGGTAGGGGTCGAGGATGAATCCTAGGTTGCGTGCGTGGTCCATGGGTGTTGGAGCTGCTCCCAGTGCGGTCGGCCACCAGGAGTCGTCCCACGCGGAGGGGGTGGGGCCTAGGATGAGGACCTCTGGCTTGTCCGAGTTCAGTTTCAAACGGCTGCTCCTCATCCACTCGGTGACGGCCTACATTCCTTCGTGGAGGTTGATTTTGGCAGTGAGTGGGTCCTTGGTGAGGGAGAGGATGAGCTGGGTGTTGTCGGCGTAGGAAATGATGTTCAGGTCGTGCTGTCGGGCTACTTGTGCGAGGGGGGCCATGTAGACTTTGAACAGCGTTGGGCTGAGGGATGATCCCTGGGGTACGCCGCAGATGATATCAGTGGCTTCGGAGCGGAAGGGCGGGAGGCGGACTCTC
Organism: Lissotriton helveticus; assembly: GCF_964261635.1. Classification (NCBI taxonomy): domain Eukaryota; kingdom Metazoa; phylum Chordata; class Amphibia; order Caudata; family Salamandridae; genus Lissotriton; species Lissotriton helveticus. The sequence continues at coordinate 1,314,575,025 of NC_136065.1, read as the reverse complement.
TGGGTTCTGCCGGAGAGGAAGGACGTGGTCCACCAGGGCTTTTTACTGGATATCGGCTTCTTGGAGGCGTGTTTTTAATGTGCGGTGGCATACCGTGTCGAAGGCGGCAGACAGGTCCAAGAGGATGAGGGCTGATGTTTCGCCATTGTCTAGCTGGCGTCTGATGTCGTCTGTGGCGGCGATGAGGGCAGTCTCGGTGCTGTGGTTGCGTCTGAATCCGGACTGGGATGGGTCTAGGATGTTGTTGTCCTCGAGGTGTTGGGTCAGCTGCATGTTGGTGATTTTTTCGATGACCGGGAACGGGAGCAAGGAGATGGGCCGGAAGTTCTTGAGGTCTTTGGGGTCCGCCTTGGGCTTCTTGAAGAGGGCGTTGATTTCAGCGTGTTTCCAGCTTTCCGGGAATGTCGCTGTGTCGAAGGAGATGTAAATGATCTTCCACAATTGGGGGACGAAGGTTGTGTCAGCTTTGTTGAACACGTGGTGTGGGCAGGGGTCTGATGGAGATCCTGAGTGGATGGAGTTCATGACCTTGTGTGTCTCTTCGTCATTGATGTGGGGCCAAGCGGTCAGCTGGTTGGTGCAGGTGGCGTTCGGGGTGTAGTTTGTTGTTGTCGAGGCGGGTGAGGAGTTGAAGCTGTTGTGTATGTCAGCGATCTTGCGGTGGAAGAAGGTGGCCAGTGAGTCGTAGAGATCTTGCGAGGGCGGGATGTCGTTGGTGTTGGGGTTGGAGAGTTCCTTCACTATGTTGAAAAGTTCTTTGCTGTCGTGTGCGTGGCTGTCCAGTCTGGCTGTGAAGGACGATCTCTTGGCTGTTCTGATGAGGTGGTGATGTCTGCGAGTGGCGTCTTTGTGGGCTGCGTGGCTGTGTGGTGCATGGTTGTGGAGCCATGTCTTCTTCAGCTTCCGGCACGTTCGTTTGGAGATTTGGAGTTCTTCGGTGAACCAGGCGGCTTTCTTGCTGGGGTGGTTGATGGAGGGTTTCTTGATCGGGGCGAGGGTGTTGGAGCAGTCGTCGATCCACTGTCTGAAGTTTCGGGCGGCGGCGTCTGTGTCGGTGGGGTCGGTGAGTGGGTTCTGGGTGAGGGTTGAGGTCAGTTGGTCCTCGGTAACTTTGCTCCAGCAGTGGCGGGGCAGCTGTTTGGTGCGGTGGTGCGTGGTTGGTTTCTTGAAGGTGAAATGGATGCATCGGTGGTCAGTCCAGTGGAGCTCGGTGGTGTGGATGAAGGCGACGGGGGTGCTTGTGGTGAAGACGGGGTCGAGCGTGTGGCCAGCGGCGTGGGTGTGTTCGGTGACGAGTTGTCAGAGGCCGAGGTTGGCGAGGTTGTCAATCAGGGCGTTGCAGTTGGCATTGTTGTTGTTCTCGAGGTGGAAGTTCAGGTCCCCGAGGAGGATGTAGTCCATGGAGGCGAGTGCATGGGTGCTGGCGAGGTCGGTAACGGAGTTGTTGAAGGGGGCCCGTGGTCCGGGGGGTCTGTAGATGAGGGTTCCTCTGAGGGTGGTGTTGGGGTCGGTGTGGATCCAGAAGTGGAGGTGTTCGGCGGAGTTAAGGGAGTCGTCTGCGATGGTGTGGACCTGGAGGGTGGACTTGTGGACGATGGCTATTCCTCCTCCCAACCCGTTGGTGCAGTCTCTGCAGAAGATCTTGTAGCCGTCCGGGATGGCTATGGCGATGTCAGGTGCCGAGGAGTCGTTCCACCAGGTCTTTCTCAGGAAGGCTATGTCTGGGGCGAAGGTGTCTAGCAGGTCCCAGAGCTCGATGACATGTTTGCGTGCGGAGCGGGTGTTGAGGAGGATGCAGCGGAGGTGGTTGGGCCCGGTGCTTGGCGGTTTGGTGGCTCTGTTGCAGGTGAAGTTGCAGGTGTGGCAGGAGAAGGGTCAGTGGGTGTGTTTCGGGGCAGGCTGGAACCAGCGGTTGTCTCGGCCTCTGTTGAGTGCGTGGAGGTTGTTGGAGTCGTATCGGAGTTCTGCGGTGTGGAGTACGCGGGGTCCAGGGGTTCTGAAGGGCTTGCCTTTGGCGCGCCATTGGCGCGCAATCGGCATGCCTGCTGCGCGCGTCCATTGCACGTCCGGGCAGTGGATGCCATTTAGGTGAGGAGGGTGGGATGATCAGCTGGGAGGCAGGAGCGGGGCGGCGAGGGGGCGTGGCCGCAGGAGAAGCGGTTGGAAATGCAGCGGGTCACAGAAACGGGAGGGGCGGCGGTGGGAGCAGGGGGCTACAGCGCTGAAGCAAGGGCGTACTGGAAGCGGCAGATACAGGGAGAGAGCGCACAGGAGGTGCTGAAGTCGGCAGGGGAGCGAGGGAGCAATCCGGCCCTGGAGCAGGGTCAGAAGTCACATTAGTGTTCAGCAGGTGCCGCCTCCCAAGCCAGATGCATGCGGATGAGTACTCAATCTTGACAGTTGCAGACTCCAGTCTGGATCGCTCAGCTGGTGTTCATCTTTAGCAATTGCAACCTCCCAAGCTTCATGAAAGTATCCTTATAGGGGCATTGATGGCTCCTCTTGCATAGCAGCCTTACAACTGAAGAGTGACACACAGCCGGGAAGCTGGATGATATGATGTTGCACTTTGGTGGGATCTCTTGATGCAATTGCTATGAAATCTGCTCAGGGAGATCGAGTGACCCCCAACCCCGCTTAAATCACAAGACAGCATCCTGGCTTCATTCGCTTTGGAAGTCAGATTCTTATATGTGTTCTTCATGTGGGGAAAATGCTGGGCTCCAGCCCTGGGCAGTTTCTTCTTCATCAGGGCAAGGCACTGTCCTTCCCTCTAGGACCAGGCAGCAATGTCTGGCCATAGAGGGAAGGAAAAAGACCCTCAGCTCCTCCAGTAAGAAATGCAAGCTTTAGTGGCTATCCTCTTTCCTCTGGAAGACTGGGGGGCTAATTTATGATGCAAACACAAAGAGATGATGGATAGAGTGCTGCAAATTTTCAGACACTCACAGTCAGTCACAGATCTGAGTTGAATCCATCATCGTTCTTTAGCTCACTGCGCCACCCCATTTCAGACCCAGCCTTATGCAAAACAGTCTTGACCCTGTTCCTCATGGGAACAGTCAAGCCTGAACTGCCAAGCCAGGTCTTCCCTGGACCAAAAAACAAGCATCCTGGTACTGGTTTGGGATAACACCCCATATCAGCCAGGCTAGCTTGAATTCAGGGGCAGAGGGAGAAAGTGTCAGGACTAGGGCGGCTTGTGGTCTAGGGCCCGCCTCATCCTGTAGGCACATACGCCTATTCCTGTGCGATCAACCCTTATGTGGTAAAAGCCATAGAGTAGCCTCTGGAGGATTGTGGTGGCGTAAATGTTTAAAGAGGCAAACCACACCTTGTTGAATTTTAATCTGTGTCTCCATTATGTACATATCCTTTTGGTGCATGTTCATGTGTCCTAGTATGTTTGTTCTCTTAACTAACTTTTTCCCACTCAGGATGCGTGAGATTTGGCATCTCACACGAGATGCGTGAGATTTGGCATGGGTGTGCCTACGATGACGTCACCGGCCGCGCCCAGTTCCCCGTGCTCACTATTCGGTGTTCTTGGAGAAGAAGGAGGTTAGTCCAGGAGCTCTGACCTTCACTTGGTTTTGGGGCTCTTAGAAAGCAGTGGTGGTGAGTCCTCTAGCGCCAGCTTGTTCGCAGGAGTCTTTTGCACGATCAGAGACAGAGGCAAATTCTGGAGCAGTCAGATTCCCCAGGTCGACTCTTGCTTCGATGGCTGACATTCCGCTGGGCTTCCTTTATAGTCATTCAGCGCAGACAACGCTTCGTGCGTAGAGTAGGTCGAACTCTACAGGTAGGACCTGACCAGCTTATACTTTTTGGTTACCTGAGCACCTATCAGTCCAGAGAGGGCTGATTTTGTTAAAGCGTACTTTGGCTTGTGGACCAGAGTGTTTATTTAAGTTTTCACAGATGTTTTATAGTGCTAATGTTTATATGATGCTAAACTGAGTGGATTTTATGCATGTTATTCGACAACAGAAATCTTGGTTAGTTTTAGTCTAATGCTACGTTAGCCATTTAGTAAGAAGAATCTGCTGATACTAGAGTTAAGTGTTGGGCAGCATTATTCAGAAAAGCGTATAATTCTATTCGATCAAAGTGAAACAAAGCCGGGGGCGCTAGGTGGCGCCGGACCAAGATGGCCGCACTGCAGTGAGGCTCTCGCCTAGTCGAGCCTAAAAACCATCCTATAAGCCATCCTGACCAGCAAAACTACCTTGCAAGTAGCGGGACCGGACTCACCCGGCTGGGAGACACGCTCCGGTGTCCTCGCCTCCCGTGTGGCGCTCCCGGAGCCGGAGAAAACCGCCCCGCTTCCCGCGAGCGGCGCCTCGCGCTCTCCTGCCGTTCCGTCCTCCCGGGTGCGCCAGCTGGGAAAGGCCGGGGCTTCGAGGCCTAGACGGAGGTGCCCCGCCACCGAGCGGCGCTGCCGTGTGGCCTCCTCCACCGTCACGCTACTGCCCAGGACGGATTGCTTCAGAGGTGAGACCCCCTCCTGCCTACCGCACCTGCTCTCCCGCCATCCCCGGCCTGCTGACCTGCATTGCTGGAGCCCCCGCTCGCTGGAGCCCGCCAAGCGACGCCTGCTCTGACCGGACACTGAGTGCACCCTGGCGAGCGCGTAGGTCGTCCGAATCGGGCTACCACCGACGGGCCTTGCGACATCACTGCTCCTAGAGGCCCCATTTGGCATCGTGGGGGGGACTGTCTGCCTCGGTGATCGGGACGCATGCTGCGGCATAGCGCCTGGCTCTCCCTAGCCCAGTGGTGCGTTGCTGTGCGTATATACATCGCTCAGAGGCAATTATCTACCGGAGACGGGGCCTTCGTCGGTCACCCCCCCCTCACCTTGGCCGCGTTCGGACTCAACCCCGGCAAAAATCACAGCCGCCATCGCGGCCATCTTGATGCGAAGCCCGGCCTGCTGCTAGACGCCTTGGCTGAACTTTAGGCGGCAGATAACGCGATTCGGCTACTGCGCGCCTACTCCTTCTTTGCCCACCAGTGCCTCCTTGAGTCCCTTGACGAACAGTGAGGACTTCATACCAATTCCTGCGTACCTAGCTTATCTACTACTGGGACACACCGTCATTCCTCGAGCTGCGGGCGGAAGGTCTTTGTTCGTGGACTTGCTCACAACTCCGACATTGGATCCACCTGTGGCACGCAGACCTCTGCTCCTTTGGTGCTGGGGGGGGACTACGGAACGCTGGAGCGCGCCTTCGCCCCCTGTCAGGTCTAGGTGCCCATCCCGCCCTGCTATTCACGTGTCACAGGCGGCACATCTTCAGCACGCTATCGAAAGCCTTTGGCCCTGACCCCCCCTCCGCCCGACTGGAACTAGAAAGAACGGAAGGCCTGCAACGCGTTCCCTACCTTTCCTGTCCAGCTTACGACAGCCCCCCCCCTTCCGCCTGTACCCTCCTGAGAACTGGCGGCCACCTCTTCTGCAGTGTCGCGGACGCCGGGACGCGACATTGGCCGCAATGATGCCAGACAGTCGAAAATTCCATTTGAATCTAAGAAAACTTCCAAAACGACGCCGGATGGGGGGGGGCAGCCCCACGGCCTCGGCCCCTCAGGAGGAGGACTGGAAAACACTGTTGCTGGGCATGAAACAAAGCCTGTCCACAATAGACTCCAAAATTGACACCATAAATACACGCATGGACAGTGTGGTGGCTAAGCTGGAACATCACGACACCCGTATAAAGGAGGCTGAAGATAGAATTTCGGGTTTAGAGGGTGGAGCTACCTCTTCCCACAGACAAATCACTCAAATGGACAGGCTGCTCAAAATCATAGCTGACAAGAATGAGGATTTGGAGGCGAGATCTCGCCGCAACAACGTCAGAATTTTGGGCCTTGCGGAGTCCACCAACACGGGGAAGATGGAGATATTTGTTGAAAACATTGTTGTGGAACTGTTTGGAAAGGAATCGATCTCCCCACACCTCATCGTTGAGAGAGCTCATAGGTCCTTGGCCGCTCCCCCTTCTCCTGGGGCCCCACCAAGGCCCATCATAGTGCGTTTTCTTAACTATAGAGACCGAGATGCGGTGTTGAGACGCGCGAGGGAGCTGGGGAATGTGCACTATGAAAACACAACGCTATCCTTTTTCCCCGATTTCACCCCCTCGGTCCAACAAGCCAGACGCAAATTTGCGGGGGTGAAAAAGAAACTACAAACCCAGGAGATCCCGTATGCCATGCTGTATCCGGCAAAACTAAAAATCTCCCATCAGGGCAAGCATCACTTTTTTCAAAATCCGCAGCAGGTGGAGCCCTTCCTCAAGCAGTGTAGGAAGGAACAGCACAGGGAGGAATCAACCCGCCGACGCTCCAGGTCGCATTCACCACTGTCACAGCAAGACTAACCTGATGCACTATTATGTAGACCCTTGAAGTCACATGGCCCCTGAACGCTGGTTTTGCGTAAACTGATTCCTGTGTATACCGGTGAAGTATTTGCTCTGTTTTAACTCTTGCTGGTCTAAGTGTTTAACGAGTGCTCGCTCGCCCACCTCTGTCCCGCAGAACCGACCGGGGTAAACCTGGTTGAATGTGGGTGTAAGTAGGGAGGTGGTTGGCAGGTCTGGTGCCCCTAGTTTAGACCCCCAATGGGTGTACCCCTGAATTCCTCTCCCCCTCTGTGGGCAGGGGCTTATGCAGTAATTCTTTTGGATTTGGTTCTTGATTTGGTTTGGTTTTGGGTGGGTGGGTGGGGAACTTATGCACGGCTAGTTGGGGTTGCCGGTGTGGGTGGGATGACACTCCGATTCCATGCTGTCATGATTGATAAGATGATAATGCAAGTTCGGGATGGGTCTACTGGGAGGATGCCGGGAGGGAATTGTTGTTTCTGTGACTTTGATTCTGCTATGATCTGTACTGAGGTACTACCATGCTACACATATTTTCACTTGGTTGAATGGGTGACTTAGCGACTTCACAACCGGCACAGCAGTTTCGGCTGGTGTCATGGAATATTCGAGGGCTGAACAACCCGCGAAAGAAGAGGCAAATATTAGGCTATCTGGACAGGCAGGGGGTATCTATCGCTATGCTTCAGGAAACACACTTAAGAACTGATGGAAACCCTCTGTTTGCATCTAGGTGGGCCTCCTGCAAGGTGTTCTCCTCTTATTCAAATTATGCTAGGGGAGTAACAATAGTGGTCCGGAGAGGGGTGCGGTTTACACCAGCTGGGACTGAGACTGACTCAGAAGGAAGGTACTGCATGGTATGGGGGTCACTACACTCGCATACAGTCCTCTTTGCCTGCTATTATGGCCCCAATACAGATGACACGTCTGCACTACTCACGATGTGGGGCAAGATTCAAACACTGGGCATAAGCCACGTCATATTGGGGGGTGACTTCAATACGGCATTGGAACCGGGCCGAGATAGATCCCACCCCCAGGCGTTGCACTACACGCATACCCAACGTACATTGTCTACTCTTGTCGAGGAACACCATTACATTGATGCATGGAGGCACTTACACCCCTCTCTCCAACAGGGTACTCATCACTCTGCTGTTCATTCTACATGGGCGCGGCTTGATTACGTGTTCCTATCGGCTGGCCTCCTTCCCTGGCTGGTAGGCGCTCTTCACCTTGCTAGGACATTCTCAGATCACTCGCCAGTCCTCCTCACATTACGCATACCCGTGGATGTTTCCCCGTATTTGAGTTGGCGCCTCAATCCCGCACACCTCACTGACTCGGCCTTCAGGGTAGAACTTGAACATGACATACAGGACTTCTTTGAACGTAACGTGGGGTCCGTGTCAACTTTCACAATGATATGGGAGGCCTTTAAGTTCACGGTCAGGGGGTGGTGTATTGCGAAAGGTGGGGGCGTCCTCAAGTCGCTTCGTGGCGAACTGCGCAAGCTAGAAACTGAGCTCCGGAACCTCGAACGGGGCATGACTCGTGACCCACGTGGGCATACTTCTAAGGCACTCCTCAGGGAAAAGCTGAACGAATATGCGGAAGCGGCGGAAAAAGAATGCAGGTTCCATGGAAAACCATACACGGCGCGCCTCTATGGCGAGGGTGATAGGCCTGGTAAGGCACTTGCCTTCGCTGTCAGGCCCCCGAAGTATCACAACTATGTTGCGACCTTACTGGACAAACATCAGGTACCGCAGAGAGACCTCCCGGAACAACTTCGCATTCTTACTAATCACTACTCCACACTTTATACCTCCCAAAGATTAACGCCCATTGACTTGCAGTCATATCTTGACGACACTGCCGTTGCGTGGATAGGTCCATCTCAGCAGAAATTTTTGCATCATGAAATCGAGCTTGACGAAATAAAAGACGCCATCATGTCTATGAAGTCAGGCAAATCACCTGGATCAGATGGGCTGCCAATTGACTTTTACAAGGCCTATATTCATCTACTTGCTCCTATACTGAAACAAGTTTACTATTCTGCCCTTGAGGAGGGAACCTTGCCGACCACTATGCGTGAAGCCCTTATAGCATCTCTGCTGAAACCGGGCAAACCTCCAGAACACTGCGACTCTTATAGGCCTCTGTCATTGCTCAATACTGATGTGAAAATCTTGGCGAAAGTGCTCGCGACGCGCCTTAATTTATTGATGGAGCGTCTGGTCTTGCCTGACCAAGCTGGTTTTGTCCCAAACAGGGAGACGTCGCACAATCTGCGCACCCTTCAGGCTGTACTTCAGGACATTAACCCTCATTGTGAGGCAGCTGCAGTTTTCCTAGACGCAACAAAAGCGTTCGACTCCCTCGAGTGGGACTACCTTCTGGCCCTTCTGGAACGGATGGGGATCCCCTTTAACTTTCTCGATTGGATCCGACTACTATATTGCAGGCCGCAAGCCTCTGTTCTGTTAAACGGCTTCCGTTCAGCCCCATTTGAGATCCACAGAGGTACCCGGCAGGGCTGCCCGCTCTCCCCGGGTTCTCTTTGCGATCGCCATTGAACCCCTGGCGGCCAAACTTAGGCAACATCACAATCACCGCTCTTTAATATAACCGGAACGGCAGCTGCTCATTGCATTGTATGCTGACGACATGACCTTGTATGTAGACAAACCGCAGGAGAACCTTAACCCTCTGTTGCGCGAGATAACCAAATTCGGAGCCATATCCGGGATACAGATCAACTGGTCGAAGTCGGCTCTATTCCCCTTGACGGACAAGCCCGTCTCCTTCCCTCTGGATTACCCTCTGATGTGGGAGACTGATGAAATGAAGTACCTGGGCATAATAGTGACTAGGAAACGAGAAGCTCTCATTCGAGCTAATTATGGCACGGTCCTGGACAAGCTGAACGACACCATCACTAAGTGTATCCATCTCCCACTATCAATGGCGGGGCGTATTTCCCTCATTAAGATGGTGGTCCTCCCCAAGCTCCTGTATTTATTTACTAATATACCGTACAATCCAGGCTCCTACTTCTTCCGCGCCCTCAATTCCCAGTTGTCTAGACTAAGGGTGGGCGTAGTGGGCGTAGTGGGGCTCCGCGGAGCTACGCGGAGAGGGCGAGAAGCTACGCCCACTCCCGCACTCCGCATAGCCCCACTACGCACCTCCCTCCCGCTCTCCCCCGCATACATTATTTAAGCAATTAGCCTTATTAAAACAATATTAAAGCACCTACCTTGTCCGGGGCTCGTCCGGGGCTCCCTCTTGAATAGCGTCCTTTTCCTGGATACCAATGCGCATGCGCGGGCGGCCGCGCATGCGCATTTCTCCCGAGAAATGCGCATGCGCGGCCGCCCGTGCATGCGCATTGGTATCCAGGAAAAGGACGCTATTCAAGAGGGAGCCCCGGACGAGCCCCGGACAAGGTAAGTGCTTTAATATTGTTTTAATAAGGCTAATTGCTCAAATAATGTATCTAGGGGAGGGCGGGAGGGAGGCGGGTGGCGGCCGACTCGGCTACGCACACGGAGTGGGCGTAGTGTTGCCGGCTACGCTGTCTACGCAAAATGCGTAGAAGGCAACACTACGCCTAATCGGGCGCCCAGGGTTAGTCTAGACTTATCTGGGGTGGCAAGCAGGCTAGGCTTAGCCTAAAGACGCTCATGTTGCCTTATCACCTTGCTTGCTAGATGATGCATCTGTAAACAGCTTATATAGACTTTACATCGCGGCCGGCCCAATGGGTTGTAGGCGGCATGCTGTGTTTAAATTGTTGCTACTCTACCTGGCATGAAGTACCTGCACGCATACTTTGACTGCGGACGCTGCCGGCCTGCGGAAACAGGTTGTAGGCAAGTGGCTGTGTACCCTTTATTTGTCACCAATAAAGGTTTGTTAAAAAAAAAAAAGTGAAACAAAGCCTCATTAATGTGGTCAATGTTGAGCAAGAATGTATAGACACATTCTGAGTGGCGTTATCACGCAAAAGGCAAATTGCGTTATTGTTTGTTATTTGTAGCTAACTTTTCCTTTGCAGTTCTCCTTCCCAGCTGTTTCCTTCCTAATTCCCTTTCCCCCCGCTCGATCACTTCAATACTCTGTGTAAGTAATACAGTCAGAGTTGAAGGTATCGAGAGGTGGGCCCTTTTATCATCGCATCCAGACTCCGAGAAAGGCTTCGTCTGACAGAATAGTGAGGCCACAAATGTTATTCCTCCCGGTCTGGGTGCGTTGATAGAATGGCTACCTTGGACGATTTAATGAAAGTGATAGTTCAAATGCAAACTGATTCAACAGAAGCTAGGAATGCTACAGCAATTCTTTCTGACAAGGTAGATCGTTTACAACGGCTAAACACTCCCCTTCCTCAAGAAGCACAGAGTGGAGAATCTAAGCCTCCAACCAATATTGCTGTGACTATTCCATCTCAGATCCCTTTGGCACCCCTGAACGCTTTTCCGGAGACCCCTCTAAAGTGGAGATATTTTTAACCCAAATAGAACTACATTTTACTTGTAGACCAGCTGCCTTTCCTGATCCCCAATCTAGGATTGCCTTTTTAATTTCTTATCTGTCAGGGGACGCCGTTAATTGGTTCGACAAGACAGTACTTTGTTATACAACTGGCGGCGTTTTGTTGAAGAATTTGAGAAAATATTTGATAGACGAACAGTGACTTTATCTGCAGACCGTGAATTGTTACAATTACGACAAGGAAATAGAGACCTTATTACTTATTTGTCACACTTCAATAGGTTGATTGCTGAAACCTCTTGGCCAGAAGAAAAGAGAGCTGCTCTCTTTTATCAAGGTTTAAAGGACGATCTTAAAGATGTTCTAGCGCAAATTGATCCTCAACCAGTTTCTTATTCGGAGCTAATCAATCTAACTTTGCGTCTGGACCATAGACTGTCCGAAAGGAGAACAGACAAGAAAAAGAATGGTAGACCTGGTTGGACGGTTGACAAACCCAGAGCGCAATTCAGTAATTCAGAAGCAACAGTCGAACCGATGGAAATTGGGACTCTTAGACAACCATTATCCAAAGACGAAAAAGACAGTAGGCGTAAAAACGGTCAATGTCTCTATTGTGGGAAAAAGGGACATTTTGTCAAAGACTGTTGTTTAAAACCTAAGGGAAAGCGTATGCAAGTCAGTAAGACGTTAGTAGAAACAACAACAGAGCTGCATTCGGGAAACTCTTGTGCCCAAGATGTTTAGAAGGGGACCTCTTGGGAACCATCCCTTTCCCTTCCATAAATTCATGTGCATCTAACAACAAGGCCCATTTTCGACTCGCAGTACAAATACAATGAACTACAGAAACACATCAGATGGAAGTGTTAATAGATTCAGGCGCAACTGGGAACTTTGTGGACTTAGACACAGCACAACGATTGCGAATACTATGTGAGAAAAAAGAGACGCCAGAAATCGTACAAGCTGAAGACGGCAAGGTATTATCTGGAGGCCCTGTTACCATGCAAACCTCTAAAATTCTCATGGTCTGTATTAATGCACAAGAACAAAAGCATAAGGAGGAGGTTCGGTTTATTTTAGGAATGCCTTGGCTTTGTTAACATAATCCTATCGTTGATTGGCAAAAAAGAGAACTGGTTTTTCATTCCCAATTTTGTCACTCCTCATGTTTGAAGGCGGTAACACCAACATTAAGTCAAATTGCAACAGCGGAGGAAAAACAAACAGTACTCCCAAAGGCTTATGAACAATACCAAGAAGTCTTTAGTGAAGTCAAAGCAGCAACCCTCCCTCCACATCGGACGTATGATTGTCAAATCGATCTTGTACCTGGTTCCTGTGTACCCAATTGTTGTATATACGCATTGTCTGAAAAGGAAAACCAACATTAAAGCAATACCTAGATCAATATCCGGAGAATGGCTCTAATCGCCCTTCCAAATCACCAGCAGCCTCTCCATTGTTTTTTATACCAAAAGCAAATGGGGAATTACGGGCCTGTATTGACTATAGAGCACTGAACAAAATCACAGTCAAGAATAAATATCCACTTCCGTTAATTCCTGTTCTTTTGGACCAGGTAAAAACAGCAGTGATTTACACCAAACTTGATCTTCGGGGTGCGTACCATTTGGTTCGCATCCGCAATGGGGACGAATGGAAGACTGCATTCAAAACCAGATACGGTCTATTTGAATATATGGTCATGCCCTTTGGGCTCTGTAACGCGCCAGCTGCGTTTCAGTTTTTCTTAAATGACGTGTTGCGAGAGTACCTAGACCTATTCGTTATTGTCTATATAGACGATATACTTATTTATTCTGATTCTATAGCTAGTCATGAAGGTCACGTGAAAAAGGTACTGAGAACATTACAAAATCATAACCTGTATTGTCAATTATCAAAGTGCGATTTTCATGTCTTTGAAGTCGAAATTTTGGGAGTATTGCTCACATCAACAGGCATGAAAATGACTAACAGAAAAATACAAGCTGTAGTAGAGTGGCCGATTCCAAAAACAGTTTGTGATGTCCAATGTTTTTTAGGGTTTGCAAATTTTTATCGCCGTTTCATAGAGCGATTCTCTGCAGTTGTTGCTCCAATCACACGACTGTTAAGAAAAAAGGAAAAATTTGACTGGACCCCAGAAGCTAATAACGCATTCAATAGCTTAAAACGTGCCTTTACAGCAGCTCCCATTCTAATGCATCCGGATGTACATGAACCGTTCATTATTGAAGCAGACGCCTCAGATGTAGCAATTGGTGCCATTTTATCTCAACGAAAACAGAACACCGGTCAATTGCAGCCTGTGGCGTACATGTCTCGAAAATTAAATCAAGCTGAACAAAATTACACCATAGCAGAAAAAGAATTGTTAGCCATACATGACGCTTTCAAAGAATGGCGACATTATCTTTTAGGAGCACGGTTCACAGTGACTGTCTACACAGACCATAGAAACCTGCAATTCATGAGTTCCGCAAGGATGTTGACTCCACGCCAACTACGTTGGATGATGTTCTTCGCCGAGTATGATTTTATTGTAACTTACCGCCCAGGGCAAGACAATAAAAAAGCTGATGCACTTTCCAGAAAAGATTCCTCATTGCACAAAAGTTAAGGACTTCCTCAAGCCATTATTGATCCTGAGAGAGTGCTCTGTGTATTGACAACCGAACAATTTTTGGATGACATTCATACACATTTTCCTCCTTTGTTATGGACACAATGGCTAAAAAAAGATCCAACTTGATCCATCAAAGAGGGAATACCATTCCATGGAAAACAAGTGTATTTACCCACCAAGAAATTACAAGAGACAGTCTTTCATTGGTTACACTCTCTTCCTTTGTCAGGACATCCAGACCCAAGAAAAACCATGGAGAAAATTCAACAATTGTTTTGGTGGCCAACGCTTAGACAAGACATTCTCAAAATGGCGCAAGATTGTGAAACATGTGCACGATTTAAAACTGGACATAGTAAACCAAAGGGTTTACTGCAAGAACTACCCACACCAACCAAACCATGGGATCATGTTTCTTTAGACTTTATCACAGGACTACAACTAGTAAACCAACATTCCGTTATCTTAGTAGTAATAGACAGCCTAACGAAATATGCTGATTTCATTGCATGCAAACGATTACCAACTCCAGGACAACTAGCACAGATATTTCTACAAAACATTGTACGTTTGCATGGTTTGCCATCCGTCCTTTTGTCAGATCGTGGATCCCAATTTTCGTCTAAGTTCTGGCAACAATGGTGTCAAAGTTTACAGATAGCTTCAACCATGTCGACTAGTTACCATCCACAAACGGACGGCCAGACTGAACGTTTAAATCAGACTTTAAAGCAATACCTACGGTGCTATGTCTCTGACACTAAAAGATCGTGGTTCGATCTGTTATGGATGGCAGAAATAGCCTATAACGCATCACCTCATTCATCCACCGGTTCTACTCCATTTGAAGGGCTGTATGGATACGTACCAAACACTATTCCATTGACTCTACCCAAAATAGTGTGTGACACACCAGCTGTGCAGGACACTGTTCGTCTCATGCAAAAAGTTCATCAAAAGATTCATGACCGGTTGTTGCAAGCCAAGGAAAAATATAAAGAACAATATGATAAACATCACCGAGCAGGTCACCACTATGTTCCTGGGGATCGTGTTTGGTTATCCACAAAGAACTTTGTCTTCAAACAAAAGAGCATGTTTCATCCAAAATTCATAGGCCCGTATTCAAATGTTCATCAGGTTAATCCAGTAACATACAAACTACTCTTACCCAAAGGTTTGCGGATTCATCCGGTATTTCATACCTCCCTTTTTAAACCTGCTGGACGACACATGTCCAGAAAGCCAGCACCTCTTTTGGTTCAAGGAAATTGGGAGTATGAGATACAAGACATATTAGATTCCAAACGTAGAGGTACAAATTTATGGTATCTGATTTCCTGGAAAGGATATGGACCTGAGAATGACTCTTGGGAGCCAGCTGAGAATGTGCATGCCTCTCACTTGTTGCGACGCTTCCACTCCCGAAACCCTCCTAAGCCGGGCACTAGACCGCTCCAGGGAGGAGGAAGTACTGTCAGGACTAGGAAGGGCAGCTTGTGGTCTAGGGCCCGCCTCATCCTATAGGCACATACGCCTATTCCTGTGCGATCAACCCTTATGTGGTAAAAGCCATAGAGTAGCCTCTGGAGGATTGTGGTGGCGTAAATGTTTAAAGAGGCAAACCACACCTTGTTGAATTTTAATCTGTGGTCTCCATTATGTACATATCCTTTTTTGTGCATGTTCATGTGTCCTAGTATGTTTGTTCTCTTTACTAACTTTTTCCCACTCAGGATGCGTGAGATTTGGCATCTCACGCGAGATGAGTGAGATTTGCATCTCACGCGAGATGCGTGAGATTTGGCATGGGCGTGCCTACGATGACGTCACCGGCCACGCCCAGTTCCCCGTGCTCACTATTCGGTGTTCTTGGAGAAGAAGGAGGTTAGTCCAGGAGCGCTGACCTTCACTTGGTTTTGGGGCTTTTAGAAAGCAGTGGTGGGGAGTCCTCTAGCGCCAGCTTGTTCGCAGGAGTCTTTTGCATGATCAGAGACAGAGGCAAATTCTGGAGCAGTCAGATTCTCCAGGTCGACTCTTGCTTCGATGGCTGACATTCCGCTGGGCTTCCTTTATAGTCATTCAGCGCAGACATAGCTTCGTGCGTAGAGTAGGTCATACTCTACAGGTAGGACCTGACCAGCTTATACTTTTTGTTTACCTGAGCACCTATCAGTCCAGAGAGAGCTGAGTTTGTTAAAGCGTATTTTGGCTTGTGGACCAGAGTGTTTATTTAAGTTTTCACAGATGTTTTACAGGGATGTATGACATTACAATGCATGCTTTTACCACGCATGCCTTTACAACGTGGTAGTTACAACGCATGCCTTTACAACGCATAGCGCTTTGGGGTGCTGGATAGTGAATAGTTTAATTTACTATTCCAACTCCAGTTCCCGTGGATAGTAGGGAAGGTGTTGGATAGTAAATTAAATCTATTCCCTATCCTAGAGCGCCCCCCAGTGCAATGCGTTGTAATGGTTTGCGTTGTAAATACCGCGTTGTAAAGGCACAGCGTGGTAAAAGTTACGTTGTAAAGGATGTTCCCCGTTTTATAGTGCTAATGTTTATATGATGCTAAACTGAGTGGATTTTATGCATGTTATTCGACAATAGAAATATTGGTTAGTTTTAGTCTAATGCTACGTTAGCCATTTAGTAAGAAGAATCTGCTGATACTAGAGTTAAGTGTTGGGCAGCATTATTCAGAAAAGCGTATAATTCTATTCACTCAAAGTGAAATAAAGCCTCATTAATGTGGTCAATGTTGAGCAAGAATGTATAGACACATTCTGAGTGGCGTTATCACGCAAAAGGCAAATTGCGTTATTGTTTGTTATTTGTAGCTAACTTTTCCTTTGCAGTTCTCCTTCCCAGCTGTTCCCTTCCTAATTCCCTTTCCCCCCCGCTTGATCACTTCAATACTCTGTGTAAGTAATACAGTCAGAGTTGAAGGTATCGAGAGGTGGGCCCTTTTATCATCGAATCCAGACTCCGAGGAAGGCTTCGTCTGACAGCAAGGGACCCACCCACATGTGGGCACACCCTGCTAACTTAGGGCAAACAAAAGAAACACAAGGAGATGATGGATAGAGCACTGAAACCTTTCAGACACTTACCCACAGTCACAGATCTGTGTTGAATTCATCATCGTTCTTCAGCTCACTTTGCCACCCCAGTTCAGACCCTGCTTTATCCAAATTAGTCTTGACCCTGTTCCTCATGGGAGCAGTCTAGCACAAACTGCCAAAGCCAGGTCTTCCCTTGACCGGAAACAAGCATCCCAGGATCAGTTTTGGGGCTTGAATCCAGTGGCAACGTGAGCAAGGGACCCACATCTGGGCATACCCTGCCAACTTAAGGTGAACAAAGAAAACACAAGGAGATGATGGACGGAGTGCTGAAACATTTCAGACACTCACACCCAGTCACAGATCTGGGTTGAATCGATCATGTTTTTTTAGCTCACTGCGCCACACCAGTTCAGACCCACCCATATGCAAATCAGTCTTGACCCTGTTCCTCATGGGAACAGTCCAGCTCAAAATGCCAAGCTAGATCTTCCCTGTACCAAAAAACAAGCATACTGGGACTGGTTTCGGGGTAACACGCCTCATCAACTGGGCTAGCATGAATTAGGTGGCACAGTGAGACACTTGTTTCTGGTCAGGGAAGATCTAGCCTGGCAGTTTGGGCTGAGCTGTTCCCATGAGGAACAGGGTGTTGGACCTGACATCTTTTGGTGTGTTTCCACTGTCTTTTTGCTTTCTGACCTCCTGGTTCGGACTGTTTTTGCTGGTTTCGTTTCTTTACGACCTTTCCCACTGCTGATTATTGCTAAAGTGCAAGCGCCCCTATGGTAAATTATGGTTATGGATTGGTGTTTCCATGTTTGGCTTATTTGATTTACTGGTAAGTCCCTAGTAAAATGCACAAGGTGTGCCAGGTCCTGTAAATTCAATGCTGCTAGTGGGCCTGCAGCACTAGTTGTGCCATTCACCCAAGAAGCCCTTCATAGGATTCTCCGACATGAAAGTGCAGTGTCTCCGTGCAGTTGTGACTATCATGTCGACCTGGCAGGTGCAGCTACTTGCCAGGACCCAAACCTTCCCTTTTCATACATGTAAGGCACCCCTCAGGAAGGCCCTAGGTACCCCCATGGGCAGGGTACATGGTATGTGAAAGGGAGGACATGTACTGGCGTGTGACATGTCCTGATAGTGAAATACAGTGTATTCCCTTTTTCACTATTGAAAGCATATCTGTCCCTTAGGATTGAATGGAAGATACGTTGTAACATCTTAAAAGTATAACTGTCCACTGGGACAAGGCAAGAGAGTGGAGTTTAGTATGTCTGAATTCGGAATTTAAAATCCCGCCTTTCAGTAAAGCCAGTTATTAAATTGTGTGGTTGAAACTACCACTTTTAGTAAGTAGGCATTGTCTTGCTTAACCATCCTGTGTGCCTCTGCTGGGTTGTGGATTTACTGTCTGGCTTTGGAGTGACAGGGGCTGGGGAGGTTAAGGTGTGTCCTGCCTTTCCTGGAGAAACCAGGGCTGGGCTGACTAGACCATGACAATGACATCTGAGGATGCCACCAAGCGGCTGCTTGCAGCACGACCTGTGGGCACCACGCTTTGCACCACCACCTTGCTTCACGCCTCTGCCCTGATATCCCTGATGATGATGCTCCACGCCGAAATTTACGCTGCTGCTTGGACCGTGGTTCAAGGACACCACTCGTAAGTTACATGATGCATCGACCTCATCCTGCACCGCAGCCTTGCCTACAGATGCTGGCACCATCGACTCCAGTTCGTCAGTTCGTCAGCTGACAACACCGCTTCAGCAATGAAGATGAAGCTGCTTGCACCGTGACCTGCCTGCACCACGACAAGCACTGCATCACTTCGCATCGAAGCTCTGGTGTCACTGATGCCGCTGGACCACCGTCACCAGGTTACTGCCTGTACGTAACCTGAGGGCATGGCACAGTGCACCACTGGATTTTACACCGAAGCCCTGATGCCTACCGCAGAAAGCACTCCCAACTTCAACCGCGAGGAGTTTGATCTGCAACGCATGTGACTTCAAGGGCCTGACGACTCCTGCACCGACCTCTGGAAACAACTCCTGCCAACGCCAGCTTTTCGGGGCTCAACGAGAGGTCGCCAATGCCCTGCATTTCTAAGAGGTACTGCTTTGCGGTTCTTCCTGACGCCATAGCCGCCTGCAACGCCGTCGTAAGCCAAAACTGTTTGGATTTGTTGTTCACGGTGCCATGATAGCCCCGGACGGAGCTATCAATTTCAAGAACTATCTTCATAGCAATTAGTTTCAGCATTATATACATAAATATTAGCGTGGCATATCAGTTTTTCGCAAAAATTATCCTGATAACACACGCGGTCGGTTATTATGCCGCTTCTGAGAATTGTTTGATAGATACACATCCCAGGACTTCTGGGTCTGAACCTTACGACCTTTAAAAGGAACACTTTGCATGCCATACATTTAAGCCCTGAAGAAGTCTCGTTGGAGACGAAACATGTTGGCTAGGAGGCTATGATATGTGGCATGTAAAGAAACTTGACTTGTGAAAAATAAAGAAGAAAATCTCATTAAGAAAAATATACCCTGGAATTGGACATTTTCTTCGTGCGCTATTGTTGCTGTGAACTGATACGCCACACTAATATTTCTGTATATAGTGCTGAAACTAATTTCTATGAATGTTGTTATAGGACTTGTTCCTATTTTTGGGGGAGTATAGAGGGGAGTACTCCCTGGTTTCGTGCACTAAAATCAATAATTCGACACAATTCATTGGTTGTGTGCGGGTCTAATCAGCCTCTACCCTCAGGTCTTGTTGTTCAACTTCAAGAACTTGAATACAAGTCTATTTATGATTTTGTGATTATTGAGATTCCTGAGAACTGTATGGTGGATTTTGATATTGTTTTGAACAAATAAATTATTTGATATTTTTCTAAAACTGGTGTGGTGTCCTTTTGTAATGTTTTTCACTGCATGACTGTTGGTTATGTGCAAATGCTTTACACACTGCCTCCAAGATAAGCCTGAATGCCTGTGCCAACCTACCAGGGAGGTGAGCTGAGTTATTCTAGAATTGTATCCCCCTTATCCAGACTAGGAGGAAGGGTCCCTAATTGGACTGGGTAACAACCTACCAACTAAAGACCTCAATTTCTAACACAGGGTCAAGACTGATTTGCACATGCCTGGGTCTGAAATGGGGTGACGAAGTGAGCTAAAGAACGATGATGGATTCACCCCAGATCTAATAGTAACTGGTGAGTGTACAAAATATTCCAGCACGCCGTGTATCATCTCCTTGTGTTATCTTTGGGCTCATTTATGAAGCAGTCGTGCAGTGCAGAGCAGCAAGTCACCTTGCTGCGCTGCACTGTGTTACAGGGAAAGAGTCAGAATGTGGCATATTTAAGTCAATACGGTGCATTCCTGTCCTTTCCCATGTACTGGCACATTTTTGGCTGTCTATCGCCAACACAGGCACCCTTGCACCAGGTTGCGAAACGGTAAAAAAATCTCCGCGAACACACAGAAATTCCGCGAACATGCGCAATTACTTGTTCGTGATGCTTTTTTCCTGTTCACAATTGCTGTTTGCGTGCTCCGGGGGAAATATCTTGCAAACACGCATTTTGAGAACGCGAACAAGCAAAAAATTTCGCGAAGTCGTGGAACGCAGAATTTTGTGCAATTTCGCGTTCTCCGCAGAATACGAAATAGCACAAAATGCGCAAATTCCACGAGCGGAACGAAATTTACCGTCCAGACCTAATGTGGATTCACTGTCTTAGGTTTCAGAACCAGTTTGAGTTGGTTGTCCTTCAAATGTAATTTTATGTCTGTCTTACATAACCTATATGCAAGATGGTAGTAATAATGCTGGCACCCAGCAGGATTATATAAAATATGGGAATCATGAAGTGTGAGATGTCTGAATCTGGCTGTCATCGCCCTTCTGAAATCAGTAGTCAGGGAGAAACTAGTCAGGGAGAAACTAAAGGGAAGGCAATGTACAGAAATTCTCTCACCTTTAACAACACAAATTTCTAACCTACTCCTCACTCCTACCATCTACCAAATGGCAGTTCTCAGGAAGAAATAACACATAGCCCTTTGCTAACTAGACAATATTTAATGTATCAAGTAGCTATGACTCCATCCTCACTTACATATCTGGGTCTCCACCCTCCAGCCTCAGGAATGCAGTTTATACACTTTCACTGTTTGTGGTAGCTATATTCTCTCTCCATCTTTTGTCATGCATTTAAACCAGGAGCAATCCAAAAGAACTCCAACTGATCCCAGGACTCAGAATCTCATTACACAGACATGCTACACACCCACCACACATATATGTATTCAACATGCACACAACATTTTAGCACAAGGGTCTGGGAGGCAGATTAAAGCAGAACTTTACATGAGGTAGATCAGTAGATTACCCTCTACTTTGACACAGAAAAAAAGTCTAGTCAAGAACAAACAATAGAAAAAACTGAGTATGCTGAACCACTTCTTCATGTGATTAACTCAGTATATTGAGCGTAGTAGCATGTCATTTAAGATAAGCATGGGCTGAAAATTCGTTCCGCTCGCGGAATTTGCAGATTTTCCACGATTTCGCGATCCGCGAATCTCGTGAAATCGCGGTAAAATCTACGAATCAGCGGGGACGAATTTTCAGCCAAGCACTTACAGGGTTACAGCAACAGGTGCAAAAGTTGAAGCACATTTTTTGTAACCTTTTACAAAAGGGTTACAAAGAAATTAACTTCAACTTGGGCAACTGCTGCTGTAAGCCTGTAAGTGCTTCCTGGCGCCTCGTTTCCTACTTGCAACTATTCTCTGACCCTGCTCTGACCCTTGAAGCAGGGTCAGAGAATAGTTACAAGTAGGCAATGAGGCGCCTGTCATGAAAATTAAACCTCAACAGGAAGCACTGACAGATATAAAAACAAGCATTTGCAATGCAATAGGTCTCGCACTAGGAAAGTTTGAGCTATTGGTCTTGTCAATGAATGAATGAATGAGGATTTATAGAGCGCATAGTTACCCGGGAGCATCCCAGCGCTAAACCAGAACAGAGAGACCAGAGCGGATGCCAGAGAAGTAGTTAAGAAGATTAGGGAAAGAGCTGGGTTTTCAAGAGTTTCCGGAACCGCAGATGGCAAGATTCTGCACGTAGTTTCAAGGGTAGGGAGTTCCACAGTTTAGCTGTATTTACCGAGAATCTCCGTCCTCCTGTGCGTGCCTTTTTTACTCTGGGCACGAAGACCAGACGTTAAAGATCTGAACGGAGTGGTCTGTTGGCTTTATAGGGTACGACTAAGTTTTTCAGAATGGGGGACCCCTTGCCCTGCAACAGTTTGTGTGCAATGCATAAGGATTTGAATTTTACCCATTTGCGTATCGGAAGCCAGTGCAGCAGCCTAAGTGCTGGTTTAGCTGACATTCTGACTGACGTGCCCGTGAGAAGCCTCGCTGCAGCATTCTGGATCCGTTGGAGTTTGTTAAAAGTGGTTTCCCGTGCACCAAGGAAGATAGCGTTACTGTAGTCCAATCTGGACAGGATCAATCCTTGGATCAGCAGCTTCCTAGACGGCTGCGGAAGAAGTGGAAGGACTTTTCGAGCCGATCGAAGGAGGCCAAAACAGGCTCCCGCCATTTTTTTAGCTTGGGTCTTGAATGAAAGATCCTGTTCCATCCAGACCCCCAGGCTTTTGATCTCATTTTTAGGGGAGGGGGGCTCACCCAGACAGGTGGGCCAGATGTTCGAAGGCAGTGTGGACCCTTTATGCCCTAATAGCATAATTTCGGTCTTAGACCCATTCAATTTGAGAGAGGATTCACACATCCAGGTATAAATTTTCGATAGGCAGGAGTGGAGGGTATCCAGAAGCTGGGCAAGTTGGGATAGGGAGACGACCAGTTGGGTGTCGTCAGCGTAGCTCACGATTTTGATTCCAAACGGGGCAACCACCTCCTCCAGTGGGGCCATGTACACATTAAATAATGTGGGGCTTAAGGATGAGCCTTGTGGCACCCCACACTGGAGGGGAATTGCCGCCCATCGTGAGTTACTCTCCCAGACCTGAAAGGTGCGGTTGCTAAGGAAAGAAGCAAGCCAGGACAAGGCTGTCCCTACCACACCTACGTCTGTCAGTCGTTGAATAAGGACCCGATGATTAACAGTATCGAAAGCTGCACTTAGGTCCAGGAGGATCACTGCCACTGATCCTCCCGAATCCAAGATGCATCTGGTCTCCTCAACGACAACCAGAAGGGCGGTATCCGTACCCTGGCCAGGGCGAAAGCCAGTTTGCGAGTTCCAGAGAAGGCCATTGGACTCTAGGAAATGGGAAAGTTGTTGATTAACTAGTTTTTCCGTGATCTTGCTAAGTCCAGGGAGTAGTGAAATCGGCCTGTAATTGGCCAATTCCTCCGGGTCTAGGTGAGGCTTTTTAAGAAGTGCTTTCACAATGGCTCCCTTCCAGCCAGGTGGAACCACTCCCTGCGAAAGAGAGGCATTAAAAAGATCGGTAATGGTGGTTGCAATCTGTTTCAGGATCCGCATGGGTACCGGATCGCTGGGGGAACTCCTTTTAATGATGGCCAGAGTTTTGAGGACCTCATCCACTGATACTGGACCAAAGGCATCGAGCTGAGTGTCGGGTGTAGCTAGCCGACTGTTTATGTCTGTTCCATGATCGACTTGGGGCAGGGTAGCTAGGATGTTATGGATTTTGGCATCAAAATAGTACGCCAATTTATTGCATTTGACTCCTGAGATGTCTTGAGCCAGGGGGGGGTTCAGGCACCTAGAGCAGTTCCTTGATGATTAGGAAAGTTTCTCTAGAAGAATTAGAGGAAATTTTAATTCTTTCGTCGAAGAATTGTCTCTTGGTGCTGCGCAGGGCAGCCTTATATGCTCTCATGGCGGTGCAGTACTCATCTTTAATAGATCCCGCCCAGTCTTTCCTCCTGGAGTGCTCGAGCTTCTTACATCCTTTTCTTAGGAGTTTCAGCTCAGGCGTGTACCAGGGAGCAGAGTCAGCTCTCTTCTCCTTTTTCTGAATAATTTTCTTGGGGAGAATAGAGTCAAGTGAGTTGGTAAGCCAGTTTTCAAAGTTTGTATCTGCAACCACTGGGTCAAGAACTGGAGGGGGGTAGGAGCGTTCTAGTTTGGAGATCCAATTTCTCAACAGAGAGTTTGGACCAGACCCTATCCATGACACGAGTATTGGGGGGTTGCAGCGGCACAGCCACGACTTGCCAGGAGAATGGGACCAGGGAGTGGTCTGTCCACGGGAGGGGATAGGGTGGTCTAGCTTTCAATGCATGAGCGTTGGTAAATATCGGGTCAAGCAAGTGTCCTTTGTTAAGCGTTGCCCCTGTATTGACCATTCCCAACTCATAGGATGTAAGGTCGAAGTGGAGGTCCGTCGCCACCAAGTCCAGAGGGTCATTAAAATGGAGATTGAGATCTCCCAAAATCATGAAATTAGGAGTAGAGGATGCCAGTACAGTAACAGTTTCCATCAGGGCACTAGCGAAATGGCTAGGGCATCCCGGTGGACGGTATACAAGTAGGCCCGAGAGGGAGACTGTAGGTGATATTTGTAAAGAGAAATAACAGCTCTCACAGTCTGCGGTGCCACTATCTTTTGCCCTACATGCAAATTTATCCCTATACAATATGGCCAGACCGCCCCCTCTACCAACGGGCCTATTCTGGTAGTGGATTAGGAAGCCTTGGGGGAGAGCACGTACAATATCGGCCTCAGAATTGTGAGTAAGCCACGTCTCAGTGAGAAACAGGATATCTAACTTGTGGTCCTGAAGTAGGAGGTTAATCTCTAGGGAGTGTTTAGGGAGGGATCTACAATTCAGGAGGGCCATTTGAAGGGAGTACTGTTCATTAATAGGGGGGGTGAGCTGCATAAGTCGCAGTTGAGGAATGTCTTTTCTTCTGTATGCATATAATGGCAGTTTGTCTTTTTAGAGGATCTGAGTAGCATGAGATCTCCTCGTGAATAGCTGATGCGACCCCCTATCGAATAGATACAAAAGGGGATGATGGACGGAGCGTTTGAACAAATCAAACACTCACCCCCAGTCAACTGATCTGGGTTTAATCCATCACCATTCTTTAGTTCACTCAGCCACCCCAGTTCAGACATGGCTATATGCAAATCAGTCTGACCCTGTGCCTTATGGGAACAGTCCAGCCCGAACTGCCAAGCCATGTCTTCCCTGGACCGGAAACAAGCATCCTGGAACCGGTTTCGGATTCATAATCCTCATCAGCCAGGCTATCTTGAATCCAGTGGCCAAGTGAACAAGGGACTCACGTCTGAGCATACCCTGCCACACTTAGGGCAAACAAAGCGATACAAAAGGGGATGATGGACGGAGCGTTTGAACAAATCAAACACTCACCCCCAGTCAACTGATCTGGGTTTAATCCATCACCATTCTTTAGTTCACTCAGCCACCCCAGTTCAGACATGGCTATATGCAAATCAGTCTGACCCTGTGCCTTATGGGAACAGTCCAGCCCGAACTGCCAAGCCATGTCTTCCCTGGACCGGAAACAAGCATCCTGGGACCGGTTTCGGATTCATAATCCTCATCAGCCAGGCTATCTTGAATCCAGTGGCCAAGTGAACAAGGGACTCACGTCTGAGCATACCCTGCCACACTTAGGGCAAACAAAGCGATACAAAAGGGGAGGATGGACGGAGCGTTTGAACAAATCAAACACTCACCCCCAGTCAACTGATCTAGGTTTAATCCATCACCATTCTTTAGTTCACTCAGCCACCCCAGTTCAGACATGGCTATATGTAAATCAGTCTGACCCTGTGCCTTATGGGAACAGTCCAGCCCGAACTGCCAAGCCATGTCTTCCCTGGACCGGAAACAAGCATCCTGGGACCGGTTTCGGATTCATAATCCTCATCAGCCAGGCTATCTTGAATCCAGTGGCCAAGTGAACAAGGGACTCACGTCTGAGCATACCCTGCCACACTTAGGGCAAACAAAGCGATACAAAAGGGGATGATGGACGGAGCGTTTGAACAAATCAAACACTCACCCCCAGTCAACTGATCTGGGTTTAATCCATCACCATTCTTTAGTTCACTCAGCCACCCCAGTTCAGACATGGCTATATGCAAATCAGTCTGACCCTGTGCCTTATGGGAACAGTCCAGCCCGAACTGCCAAGCCATGTCTTCCCTGGACCGAAAACAAGCATCCTGGGACCGGTTTCGGATTCATAATCCTCATCAGCCAGGCTATCTTGAATCCAGTGGCCAAGTGAACAAGGGACTTACATCTGAGCATACCCTGCCACACTTAGGGCAAACAAAGCGATACAAAAGGGGATGATGGACGGAGCGTTTGAACAAATCAAACACTCACCCCCAGTCAACTGATCTGGGTTAAATCCATCACCATTCTTTAGTTCACTCAGCCACCCCAGTTCAGACATGGCTATATGCAAATCAGTCTGACCCTGTGCCTTATGGGAACAGTCCAGCCCGAACTGCCAAGCCATGTCTTCCCTGGACCGGAAACAAGCATCCTGGGACCGGTTTCGGATTCATAATCCTCATCAGCCAGGCTATCTTGAATCCAGTGGCCAAGTGAACAAGGGACTCACGTCTGAGCATACCCTGCCACACTTAGGGCAAACAAAGCGATACAAAAGGGGATGATGGACGGAGCGTTTGAACAAATCAAACACTCACCCCCAGTCAACTGATCTGGGTTTAATCCATCACCATTCTTTAGTTCACTCAGCCACCCCAGTTCAGACATGGCTATATGCAAATCAGTCTGAC
The DNA here is from genome assembly GCF_964261635.1 of Lissotriton helveticus. Taxonomy (NCBI): domain Eukaryota; kingdom Metazoa; phylum Chordata; class Amphibia; order Caudata; family Salamandridae; genus Lissotriton; species Lissotriton helveticus. The sequence goes on along the minus strand of NC_136065.1, from coordinate 1,314,548,586 downwards.
CCTGTGCCTTATGGGAACAGTCCAGCCCGAACTGCCAAGCCATGTCTTCCCTGGACCGGAAACAAGCATCCTGGGACCGGTTTCGGATTCACAATCCTCATCAGCCAGGCTATCTTGAATCCAGTGGCCAAGTGAACAAGGGACTCACGTCTGAGCATACCCTGCCACACTTAGGGCAAACAAAGCGATACAAAAGGGGATGATGGACGGAGCGTTTGAACAAATCAAACACTCACCCCCAGTCAACTGATCTGGGTTTAATCCATCACCATTCTTTAGTTCACTCAGCCACCCCAGTTCAGACATGGCTATATGCAAATCAGTCTGACCCTGTGCCTTATGGGAACAGTCCAGCCCGAACTGCCAAGCCAAGTCTTCCCTGGACCGGAAACAAGCATCCTGGGACCGGTTTCGGATTCATAATCCTCATCAGCCAGGCTATCTTGAATCCAGTGGCCAAGTGAACAAGGGACTCACGTCTGAGCATACCCTGCCACACTTAGGGCAAACAAAGCGATACAAAAGGGGATGATGGACCCCCAGATCAGTTGACTGGGGGTGAGTGTTTGATTTGTTCAAACGCTCCGTCCATCATCCCCTTTTGTCCTTTTTGTGCAACAACTCAATTGGAGTACTTTCTACGTCTAATCAGTAAGTGCTCCCTCGTTGGCTAAATGTATAGGGGCAGATTTACAATAACTGGCGCATCCCCGAGGATGCGCCAGTTATTGTGCGCCGCAGCTCCGCCACCCATGGTGCGCCGCATTTACAATGTGGTGCACCATGTGGCAAAAACAAGCAGCGCATTGGTGGAGCTGCATCGCGCTTGCGACGCAGCTCCAGCAATGCTCTGGGGGGCCCTATCTCCCCAATGCTGTATCAAGCCTTGCGCCTGCTTCAAGCAGGCGCAGGGTTTTGATTCAGCATTGGCCTAAAAATGACTGAGTGAAATCTTGTAGATTTCACTCAGCCACTTTTAGGAGGCGTTCCTACGCAGGAACGCCTTCCCCTGCGCCGGAACGCCTCCTGATGGCGCAGGGCTTTACAACGTGACACATCTCTCAGATGCGTCACGTTGTTAATACCCAGCACCATGGCGCATCTTTTGTGCTGCCGCTGCGTCACAAAAGGTCTCGGTAGAGGGTGGCAGTGGTGAACCAGAGGGTGGCAGTGATGAATCAGAGGGTGACAGTGATGAACCAGAGGGTGGCAGGGGTGAACCAGAGGGTGGCAGGGGTGAACCAGAGGGTGGCAGTGATGAACCAGATGGTGGTAGGGGTGAACCAGAGGGTGGCAGTGGTGAACCAGAGGATGGCATGGGTGAACCAGAGGGTGGCAGTGGTGAACCAGAGAGTGGCAGTGGTTAACCAGAGGGTGGCAGTGGTGAACCAGAGGTGCTGTGATGAACCAGAGGGTGGCAGTCATGAACCAGAGGGTGGCAGTGGTGAACCAGAGGGTGACAGTGCTGAACCAGAGGGTGGCAGGGGTGAACCAGAGGGTGCTGTGATGAACCAGAGGGTGGCAGTGGTGAACAAGAGGGTGGCAGGGGTGAACCAGAGGGTGGCAGTGGACAACCAGAGGGTGGCAGTGCTGAACCAGAGGGTGACAGTGGTTAACCGGAGGGTGGCAGTGGTGAACCAGAGGTGCTGTGATGAACCAGAGGGTGGCAGTCATGAACCAGAGGGTGGCAGTGGTGAACCAGAGGGTGACAGTGCTGAACCAGAGGGTGGCAGGGGTGAACCAGAGAGTGGCAGTGCTGAACCAGAGGGTGGCAGTGGTGAACCAGAGGGTGGCAGGGGTGAACCAGAGGGTGGCAGGGGTTAACCAGAGGGTGGCAGTGGTGAACCAGAGGGTGGCAGTGATGAACCAGAGGGTGGCAGTGGTGAACCAGAGGGTGCTGTGCCAATACACGACCGCACGGGTAACTTCACCATACAAGCGGCCCGCGAACACGCAAAAAGCCCAGCGAACACGCAAAAAACCCCGCGAACACACAAAAAACCCCACGAACACGCAAAAAACTAAAATCCGCAAATTCGCACGAATTCGCGGATTTGCGGATTTGCGAATTCGATTTCGCAAATTTCGTCCATACTTAATTTATGAGGGCATGCTTGATGCAACCCTGCGGCTCATGGAGCAAGTTGTGATCCTTGCGTTTACATGGCCAGGCCTAGGCCTCTGCTCACAAGTTAGATTTGCGTGGTTGCAGGGCCAAAGGAACAAAGAACAAAGTCATAGGGGTACACACCTGCATACAACCTAACTGACAATACTGTTGGAACAATCATGTAGTCCTAGTCTTTTCTTTGCTGTCTGGTACTCCTAGGTATGTTTTTCACATTATAACTGCAAAGCCATAAATACAAGAATATAAAGGGAACATCTAGACTGGATGAGCTAATCATGCAGAAGGTTCAACAATTTAAGACAAAGACAATATTTTATTGACATTATTTAGGTTGAAGGGCAGGACACATGTAGCATGAGCCCAGAAAAGAAGTATTCATGTTATATTTGTAGAATATGTAGATAGGATAAGTATACATGCTGTGGAGCTCAAGAACTACTGTCCCATCTCATTGCTATCCTTTCCTGCCAAAGTCCTTGAAAAGGCAGCCAACTCTCAGAACACATAGTGACTAATACTCTTCTGGACCCCTCCAAATCCGGGTTCCGCAACAACCACAGCACTGAGTCCGCCCTGATCGCTGCCACTAAGGACTTCGGAAACCTCCTTAACTGGGGAGAAAAGGCAGCCCTGAACCTCCTTGACCTCTCAGCAGTATTGAACACCATATCCCAGCATACCCTTATCTAGAAGCTACATCACATCAGAATCGAAGGGGAAGCCCTCAAATAGATTGCCTCCTTCCTCACCTGAAGAACCCACAGAGTCTGCCAACCACCTTTCACCTCCGAACCCAAGGACATCATCCGCAGCATCCTTAAAGGGGCATCCTTCAGCCTTACACTGTTCAACATCTACATAGCCCCTTGGTCAACATTGTCAGAGCCCAAGGAATGAACATCATATCATATGCAGACGACACCGAGCTCATCCTCTCACTATCAGAAGAACCCTCCACCACAAAGGCCAACTTCCACAAGTGCATGACGAGCATCATTGACTGGATGAAAGACATCTACCTAAAATTCAACACAGACAAAACAGAAGTACTAATCTTTGGTAACATGACCTCCCCATGGGACGACTCCTGGTGGCCTTACCAACAAGGACCAGCACCTACTCCGACAGACCATGCATGCAACTTTGGCATCATCCTGAACAGCAAGCTCACCATTAAAAACCAGATCAACGTAGTATACTCTGCCTGCTTCCTCATTCTTTACATGCTCCATAAGATCCTCAAATGGATCCCCGTCAACAGCAAATTTGTTGTCACCAGCTAGACTATGGCAATGCACTCTGCATAGGAATCATCACTCGCCTCCTGAAGAGACTACAGACCATACAGAATTCAGAGGCCAGACTCATCCTCAACCTCCTCAAATGGAACCACATTTCCCCTCACCTCAACAACCTCTATTGGCTCCCCATTCAGAAGAGATGCCATTTCAAGATGTTGAGCCAGACCTACCCAGCCCTTCACAACCTGGGACCAGTGTACATCTAGCACCACCTGAAATTCCACCATTCCTCCAGACACCTGCACTCCACCTCCTTCTCCTGTGCACCCCCCCCCCCCCCACATTCGCTGAGGCCGATGGCGAGGACATTCCTTCTACCTCACTACAAAAAACTGGAACATCCTCCCCTTTACCTATGTACCTCACCCTCTCTCCTGGAATTCAGGCAAGGACATTAACGACCTGGCTGTTCATCTCACCCAGCAGCTATGTCCTCAGTGCCTGGATACCCTCATGGGTGAGTTGTTGTGCTTTATAAATCCTGATTGAGTGATTGGAGCAAACTGAAATTAATTTGTATTGTTAGTGGTTATCCTAAAAAAACATTATTTGATTTTTTAAAACCTATGTTAGACAGCAACTGCTTTATAACAGACAGCAAGAAGTGTATCAATGTTTGTCTCTTGGAAGGGCATTTGATGGCGAGATATATGTACATCTGCCAAGCAGATCAATGCATTGTATATTTGTGTGGCACTTTCAGGCAGTCTTGAGTTGTTAGCCTACAGCCCATTCCACACAGAGAATTTTAAACACATACTTATAACGCTAAAATCAAAACTATCAGTTTCGGAATGGATAATGACATAGAATGAAAAGCCAGGTATGCCACACATAGTAAAAGCTACCTAAGAAAGATGCAACTGAATCGGTAATGCAAATATTTCTATTTCCTATATATTGAAAAAACAAGAAAATATTCAAAACCACCCACTCACAGCAGTATCAGACTGAGGCAGAGAATATCTAACCCACTTAGTATGCTTCCATCTTGCATGTTTTCAATAAAATACATATCTTACTAATAAAACCAGATGCAATACTCATGCAGGTGTAACACTAGGTGTCAATAATCACATACAGGTCATCATATATACTGACAGATGTACACAAATCAATAAACATACAATCATCCAAATACATTTGAGCACCTATGCGCTCTAAAAAACACCAAGAAAATATAAATGTATACACACACATACATATTGAGTACATATTCTTCTTCACACATAGATTTGAAACAAAAAACCTACAGGCATCTATTCACAAACAGAATGGCATACCTAAAGGCACTAATGATCTCAGAGCAACAGGCATAAAGACAGAAAAACACATATGCACACACGCACTCATGAGCACCCAAAATGCACCTACTAGTACTCAGGCAAGTGCTAACGTTCAGGCTCACACAGACTAACGCACATATATAGTGTTGGACAAGGAATCTTTTGGCTTGTTCTACCCTGAATTTTTGGCTTCTGATCTCCTCTTCGGACCTTGTTTTACCATAGGACTTTGAGCGCTTTACCAATGCCATGCATTGCCAAAGCGCTATGTTTATCATATACCTACTGGTGATTGGTGTATACATGATTGGCAGATTTGAGGTAGTTGTAAGTCCCTTGTCCAGTGGAAGGACATATCCCTCGCTACTCTAGACAGTCAAATGTTGGATGCTCCGATAAGCGTTGGAGAGATTATTACTGCACTAAACTCAGTTCCATTGGGTAAAGCGGCCGGGCCGGATTTCATTCCGGGCGAATTTTATAAAAAATGTCAAACTCAGTTGGCACCAATTATGCTGTAAATGTTTGGTTTGATTCAGAGGGGGGAGCCTCCCCTGTCTCTTGGAGGTACGCAAAATTTTTTATTTAAAAAAAAAAAAGGTAGACCGGCCACACATCTGGGGGCTTATCGGCCAATTACACTAATAAACAATGATGTTAAAATGTATTCTAAGATTCTTGCCAATAGGCTGGCGTCTGTAATCAAGAAAATAGTCTCTCCCCAGCAACACGGCTTTGTCCCGGTCGTGAAATAATTGATCATATACGCAGGACAATAACTTTATTTGATTATACTAAGGTGACAGGAGACCCTATGGCCTTAATTTTATTAGATGCTGAAAAGGCATTTGATAGGGTCTCCTGGCCCTTTTTATGGGCAGCTATGAAGTATTATGGGATTGGGGAGGGCTTCTTACGAGCAGTACAAAGTATGTATAAAGACCCAATTGCTAAAATTGCACTGATGGGAATACATTCAGGAGAGATTAATATAAGGCGAGGCACCAGACAAGGGCGTCCTTGCTCTCCCCTGTTTTTCACGATCTATATTGATCCATTATTAAGATTGATTCAAGAGAACCAGTTAATTCTTCCAATCTCCGCTTGAGGTGGAGACGTGAACATTTTAGGGTATGCAGACAATCTAGCTGTTACTACCTCTGCACCGCAGCAGGCGTTACAGGAAATAGGTATCTTAACTTCACAACTTGGCAGGATCTCTGGCTATCTCCTGAACGACAGTAAGACGCAAATAGTTATTATTGAGAAGGTTGCTCTTGTAGATCAACGTATTGTGCCAAGTGCTAGGCATTTAGGTGTGGAGATAAGCTCCAACCCTGCAGTCATTGTAGATGTGAATCTCTCACCATTAGGTAGTGTTGTGGTTTTTATGGGCGGGGAAGACGGGCACTCAGGTATATGACATTACTGAGAGAGCGAGGAGGCTGGTCCGTTCCTAATTGCCAAATGTATTACTGGGCAATCACACTGAAGTATTTAGGGGAGCTGGTGAATGAGGGTAATCCGGTAGGCTCGGAAATCTCTATCTTTCAACTAGCATGTGGGGTAAAAGAAAGGGGTCTCCTTTTGAGGCATATAGATTTTGCATATTATAAGGGGGTTAAATGTAAGATTTTGGTAGGGGCTTACAAGGTTTGGACTACAGTCAGGAAAAGATTTGAGATTGGGCGGCTCCATCGGTATTCTCCATTAATTAATAATGTTTTACTTCCGGAAATTTTTCATGATGCATATTTAAAAAGATGGGGCGAAAAAGGAATTCATTATATAGGGGATTTCTTTTGTGGTGTCGAACTACTTTCCTTCGATGCCATTAAAAAAAGATTTGTAATTGCAAACACAACAGTGATGGACAGAATGTGGATCAATGTCACACATTCACCCCAGTCCAAAGATCTGGGCCCAAATCCATCGTTTTTCCACTCCACACCACCCTGGGTTAGACAATGGCGATATGCAAATCAGCGCTGACCCTGTGCCCCATGGGAACAGTCCAGTCCGAACTACAAAAGCCATGTCCTTCCCAGAACGGAAACAAGCATCCGAGGACCGGCCCGGTTTCGAGGTAACACCTCTCATCAGCCCGGCTAGCTTGATTCCAGTGGTGTGGAGTGCCTGGGACTCACGTCTGAGCATCCCCAGTACACTTAGAGCATTAATTGCAAACACAACAGTGATGGACAGAATGTGGATCAATGTCACACATTCACCCCAGTCCAAAGATCTGGGCCTAAATCCATCGTTTTTCCACTCCACACCACCCTGGGTTAGACAATGGCGATATGCAAATCAGCGCTGACCCTGTGCCCCATGGGAACAGTCCAGTCCGAACTACAAAAGCCATGTCCTTCCCAGAACGGAAACAAGCATCCGAGGACCGGCCCGGTTTCGAGGTAACACCTCTCATCAGCCCGGCTAGCTTGATTCCAGTGGTGTGGAGTGCCTGGGACTCACGTCTGAGCATCCCCAGTACACTTAGAGCGGTAATTGCAAACACAACAGTGATGGACAGAATGTGGATCAATGTCACACATTCACCCCAGTCCAAAGATCTGGGCCCAAATCCATCGTTTTTCCACTCCACACCACCCTGGGTTAGACAATGGCGATATGCAAATCAGCGCTGACCCTGTGCCCCATGGGAACAGTCCAGTCCGAACTAAAAAAGCCATGTCCTTCCCAGAACGGAAACAAGCATCCGAGGACCGGCCCAGTTTCGAGGTAACACCTCTCATCAGCCCGGCTAGCTTGATTCCAGTGGTGTGGAGTGCCTGGGACTCACGTCTGAGCATCCCCAGTACACTTAGAGCGGTAATTGCAAACACAACAGTGATGGACAGAATGTGGATCAATGTCACACATTCACCCCAGTCCAAAGATCTGGGCCCAAATCCATCGTTTTTCCACTCCACACCACCCTGGGTTAGACAATGGCGATATGCAAATCAGCGCTGACCCTGTGCCCCATGGGAACAGTCCAGTCCGAACTACAAAAGCCATGTCCTTCCCAGAACGGAAACAAGCATCCGAGGACCGGCCCGGTTTCGAGGTAACACCTCTCATCATTCCGGCTAGCTTGATTCCAGTGGTGTGGAGTGCCTGGGACTCACGTCTGAGCATCCCCAGTACACTTAGAGCGGTAATTGAAAACACAACAGTGATGGACAGAATGTGGATCAATGTCACACATTCACCCCAGTCCAAAGATCTGGGCCCAAATCCATCGTTTTTCTACTCCACACCACCCTGGGTTAGACAATGGCGATATGCAAATCAGCGCTGACCCTGTGCCCCATGGGAACAGTCCAGTCCGAACTACAAAAGCCATGTCCTTCCCAGAACGGAGACAAGCATCCGAGGACCGGCCCGGTTTCGAGGTAACACCTCTCATCAGCCCGGCTAGCTTGATTCCAGTGGTGTGGAGTGCCTGGGACTCACGTCTGAGCATCCCCAGTACACTTAGAGCGGTAATTGCAAACACAACAGTGATGGACAGAATGTGGATCAATGTCACACATTCACCCCAGTCCAAAGATCTGGGCCCAAATCCATCGTTTTTCCACTCCACACCACCCTGGGTTAGACAATGGCGATATGCAAATCAGCGCTGACCCTGTGCCCCATGGGAACAGTCCAGTCCGAACTACAAAAGCCATGTCCCAGGCACTCCACACCACTGGAATCAAGCTAGCCGGGCTGATGAGAGGTGTTACCTCGAAACCGGGCCGGTCCTCGGATGCTTGTTTCCGTTCTGGGAAGGACATGGCTTTTGTAGTTCGGACTGGACTGTTCCCATGGGGCACAGGGTCAGCGCTGATTTGCATATCGCCATTGTCTAACCCAGGGTGGTGTGGAGTGGAAAAACGATGGATTTGGGCCCAGATCTTTGGACTGGGGTGAATGTGTGACATTGATCCACATTCTGTCCATCATTGTTGTGTTTGCAATTATCGCTCTAAGTGTACTGGGGATGCTCAGACGTGAGTCCCAGGCACTCCACACCACTGGAATCAAGCTAGCCGGGCTGATGAGAGGTGTTACCTTGAAACCGTGCCGGTCCTTGGATGCTTGTTTCCGTTCTGGGAAGGACATGGCTTTTGTAGTTCGGACTGGACTGTTCCCATGGGGCACAGGGTCAGCGCTGATTTGCATATCGCCATTGTCTAACCCACGGTGGTGTGGAGTGGAAAAACGATGGATTTGGGCCCAGATCTTTGGACTGGGGTGAATGTGTGACATTGATCCACATTCTGTCCATCATTGCTGTGTTTGCAATTACCGCTCTAAGTTTACTGGGGATGCTCAGACGTGAGTCCCAGACACTCCACACCACTGGAATCAAGCTAGCCGGGCTGATGAGAGGTGTTACCTCGAAACCGGGCCGGTCCTCGGATGCTTGTTTCCGTTCTGGGAAGGACATGGCTTTTGTAGTTCGGACTGGACTGTTCCCATGGGGCACAGGGTCAGCGCTGATTTGCATATCGCCACTGTCTAACCCAGGGTGGTGTGGAGTGGAAAAACGATGGATTTGGGCCCAGATCTTTGGACTGGGGTGAATGTGTGACATTGATCCACATTCTGTCCATCATTGTTGTGTTTGCAATTAAAAAAAGATTTGGCATAGAGAATAAGGATTTTTTTAAATATTTAAAAATACGAGTTTTTTTTGCTAATAAATGTCTGAATCGGGATCGAATTCCGTTATTTGAGTTGATTAATGGTAATCGTCCGGTTACCTCATTTGTCTATAAATTAATAAATGAAAAAATAGGAGATGATCTTGATAAGCACTTTGGTAGATGGCAAACAAGTCTACATGTGGGACAGGGGGAGTGTGAGAACTTCCTGATGTTTAGCCAAACATCGTGTATCTGTGCCAACTTGCAGGTACAATGTTTTAAGACCTGGTGTAACCTTTATATAACTCCAGCATGTATATACCGATGGGGGGGCACATCGGGGATACATTGCTCAAGTTGTGGGCTGTTGGCTGCGGATAGCTGTTTGCTACCTGTCCAGGTCTTTCCCAAGTTTTGGTTAAAATTGAACAGTGTCTGAAGTCTGGATTGGGCTATACGGTATCACTGACCCCTCAGGTTATAATGTTGGGGATCTCTAATCAAGTTATGGATGAAACTAATAGAAAAATGGCTTTTATTGCCATGGTGGTATTTCGTCTGTGTGTGGCCATGGTATGGCTTGACGCAGACCCCCCTACAGAATATGTTTGCTTTAGTAAATTTTTATCTATATATAACTGGGAGATCTCTGTGTATAAAAGAAGGGGTAGGCGGGCAAGGGAAAAAGGGGAGAAATTGTGGCTGTCTTTAACAAACTGGTTAGGTAAGGATTGATATATAGTCTGAGATGTATGATTTTGGTTGGATTTCAGTATAGTATATAATTTTCTTTGTTGAGAATTGTTTTGCTGCTTTCTTAGGAGGAAGGATCCACTGGGGTGGGGGGTGAAAATACAAAATGGGGCATCAGTCACAGTTTGTTTTTATGTTGTAATGGGTATATTGTTTTTTGTTTTGTGTTCTAATGTCCTAATAAAGTAAAAATAAAAATAAATAAAGGACATATACCTAGGGCATGTAACTCAAATGCTACTAAGTGGGCCTACAGCACTGGTTTTGACAACTACTGAGGTAGTTCTTTAAGCATACTACAAGTTTGCCATGGTGGAGCCTGTGTGTGTAGGTTACTGTTACTCAGTTTGACATTTAAAAGGTGCTTGCCAAGTTCTCCACGTTTCTCACTACTTCTGAGTACTACCTGGGGGCATGGTGCATTGTAGGGAAGAGGTAGGACATGTGCACATTGCCTATATGCCCTAGAAGTGTATAACATCGGATGGTGTGTTCGGTACCTTGATGCCTGCTTCTCGCTTGATTAACATGGGGGTTCTGTAGAAAGGCTTTTAAGCTGTATTTCTTAATTGCTGGAGAGTAGCATTATAGTGTTTAGTATTGATGGATCAGTAATGGCAAATCCTCTCTGGTAGTGAAAGCGAATTTGACATTACTAATGTGGAAATGCCACTTTGGAAAAGCATCTTACTGGAAGACGATGCCCATGTGAGCATAGAGGGAGACATTCAAAGACTCTTTAGCCAGTCCCTGGTTTGGTGTGAAGAGGGGACCTAAAAAATAAGAAAAAACGCGGAAATGAAGAGTGAGTTATAAAGTTCTTGAATGTGCATCAAATGCTGACAGCATCAACAATCAGAAAAATTGCAAAAACCCTCGTTACCTTTGGAAAGAAAAAAGTACAAATTGTGATTAATTGAGATGGATGTCAGATTATACAGAATGCAGTGCGTCTGAGAGAGGCCAACAGTTGCTGAAAGTTGTAATTGGAATGGATTTATAAAACCTTCAAGAAAAGAGTCAGAATGCTGTGTATAAAAGAAGTACAGAGAAATAAACTTGCAGTAGTTGTTGGCTTGCAATTGCGCTCTTGCAATGTAACATACCTGGCTAATCGAATGGAGAATCGAGATACTGATAGCGTTATTTTAATATAGAAATAAATGACATACGGACAGCGCAAGGGGCTTGTAATAACCCCCTAATATCTGTTTTCAAGAATCTCAGGGCATCATTTATAAGGTTTTACAGTAGGGAAGCGCAGCAGGCCTTCCTGCTGCACTTCCCTACGGCAAAATAAAAGGACATGAATGTGCCGTATCTATAAGATACGGTAAAAAAAGGCTTCCTAGGACCGGTTTCTGGCATTACAGCCGTCTTCAGCCAGGCTTGCTTGAATCCAATGGCAAAGTGAGCAAGGGACTCACGTCTGAGCATACCCTGCCAACTTATGGTGAACAAAGCGGTACAAAAGGGGGTGGTGATGGACGGAGCATCTGAACCAATCAAACACTCACACCCAGTCAACAGATTTGGGCTAAATCCATCACAGTTCTTTAGCCCACTCTGCCACCCCAGTTCAGACATGGCCATATGCAAATCAGTCTGACCCTGTGCCTCATGGGAACAGTCCAGCCGGAACTGCCAAGCCATGCCTTCCCTGGACCGGAAACAAGCTTCCTAGGACCGGTTTCTGGCATTACAGCCGTCTTCAGCCGGGCTTGCTTGAATCCAGTGGCAAAGTGAGCAAGGGACTCACGTCTGAGCATACCCTGCCAACTTATGGCGAACAAAGTGGTACTGGCCAGGCTGATGAGGGCTGAAAGCCCGAAACCGGTCCTTGAATGCTTGTTTCCAGTCTAGGGAGGACCTGGCTTGGCAGTTCGGGCTGGAATATTCCCATGGGGCACAGGGTCAAGACTGATTTGCATATGGCTGGGTTCAAACTGGAATGGCATGGTGAGCAAAAAAACGATGGGTTTAGGCCCAGATCTCATTACTGGGGTGAATATATGATATTATTCTGCATTCTGTCCATCACCTGTTGTTTTTGCACTTGTCACCACGAGTGGGACGGGTATGCTCACATGTGAGTCCTGTGCTCTTCATGCCACTGGAATCAAGCTATCAAGGCTGATGAGGGCTGGAAGCCCAAAACCGGTCCTTGGATGCTTGTTTCCAGTCCAGGGAAGGCCTTGCTTGGCAGTTCGGGCTGGACTGTTCCCATGGGGTACAGGGTCAAGACTCATTTGCATATAGCTGGGTTCAAACTGGAATGGCATGGTGAGCAAAAAAACGATGGATTTAGGCCCAGATCTCTGTACTGGGGTGAATGTATGACATTGTTCTGCATTCTGTCCATCACCTGTTGTTTTTGCACGTATCTATAAGATACGGCGCATTCCTGTCCTTTTCCCCTGCGCCAGCGCACAATGAGCTGGTGTGCACCAACGCAGGCACCTTTGTAAAATGGTGCAAGGGTGCCTGCGTTGAAAGGATGATTATTTTTGTATAGGAAGGGAAACTTTTCTGAACAAAAATAATCACAAGAGGTTTTTCCTCTTTCTATATGTGCTGCAGAATGCAGCACACATAGAAAAAGGAAAAACAAGCAGAAATAAAGATATTTCTCCCCATTGCGCCTCCCTTACGCCTGCCCTGGGGAGTCGTAAGCTTTTGGCACTGCCTCAGAGTTACGATTTCTCGTAAATCTTGAACAGTGTCAAAAGCCCATGGATGTTGCTGGGAACGCCCCCAGCAACACCCATTGCACCAGTGGCGGCTCCTCTATAGTGGTGTTTGGGCACCGCCCCCTGCTTTCTTGCAGTGCGAGAAGGCAGAAACATAAATGGTAATAACTACCATTTATGTTTCTGCCTTCTCGCACTGTGAGAAAGCAGAAGTGCCTGGTTGGGGGTGAACGATCCTGCTCAAGGGCAGGGGGGAGTGGCTTGCCCACTGTTGTGCATACTGACTGTTTGGTCGGCCCAGGGGCAGCATCCAACCCATAGGCTGCTGACACGTTGAAGGAGATCCTGCAGTGTAAGCGATGTACAACTGGCTGTCCTTGGTGAAGCACAGCACCTCACAAACTGGGGTACAGAAGTCACTGCACTTAGCATGCCAAAATACCCACACATGCTTATTCACAAAAATGACAGGCAGGAGCCCACATCAGTCCTCGAATCTACAATGAACAAAAGCGCAGTAAGAAGTGATATATCTGAACGATCAAGAACCCCAATAAAAATTAGCATTTCGTACAGCGACATGGAGTACAGAGTACAGATGCATCAGCAAGAGCAGGCCACCATGGAGGTCCCAAAGCAACATTATCCCTAACCAACGCTATAGCTACAATTGTAGAGGAATCTTAACATCAAGGCGCGCTCAACAATGCATGGAACATCGCTGGGTTAAGTAAGATCATTATGGACAAGGCCACGCAAGACTAACTTGCAAAGGGGGACATATTGTGCTTCCAGGAGACCTGGGTTAGCCAACAACTCTAATTGGTGGCGTTTATGCCGCTGCGTCACAAAAGGTCTCGGTAGAGGGTGGCAGTGGTGAACCAGAGGGTGGCAGTGATGAATCAGAGCGTGACAGTGATAAACCAGAGGGTGGCAGGGGTGAACCAGAGGGTGGCAGGGTTGAACCAGAGGGTGGCAGTGATGAACAAGATGGTGGTAGGGGTGAACCAGAGGGTGGCAGTGGTGAACCAGAGGATGGCATGGGTGAACCAGAGGGAGGCAGTGGTGAACCAGAGAGTGGCAGTGGTGAACCAGAGGGTGGCAGTGCTGAACCACAGGGTGACAGTGGTTAACCAGAGGGTGGCAGTGTTGAACCAGAGGTGCTGTGATGAACCAGAGGGTGGCAGTCATGAACAAGAGGGTGGCAGTGGTGAACCAGAGGGTGACAGTGCTGAACCAGAGGGTGGCAGGGGTGAACCAGAGGGTGCTGTGATGAACCAGAGGGTGGCAGTGGTGAACAAGAGGGTGGCAGGGGTGAACCAGAGGGTGGCAGTGGACAACCAGCGGGTGGCAGTGCTGAACCAAAGGGTGACAGTGGTTAACCGGAGGGTGGTAGTGGTGAACCAGAGGTGCTGTGATGAACCAGAGGGTGGCAGTCGTGAACCTGAGGGTGGCAGTGGTGAACCAGAGGGTGACAGTGCTGAACCAGAGGGTGGCAGGGGTGAACCAGAGAGTGGCAGTGCTGAACCAGAGGGTGGCAGTGGTGAACCAGAGGGTGGCAGGGGTGAACCAGAGGGTGGCAGGGGTTAACCAGAGGTGGCAGTGGTGAGCCAGAGGGTGGCAGTGATGAACCAGAGGGTGGCAGTGGTGAACCAGAGGGTGCTGTGCCCATACACGACCGCACGGTTAACTTCGCCATACAAGCGGCCCACGAACACGCAAAAATCCCAGCGAACACGCAAAAAACCCCGCGAACACACAAAAAACCCCACGAACACGCAAAAAACAAAAATCCGCAAATTCGCACGAATTCGCACGAATTCGCGGATTTGCGGATTGCGAATTCGATTTCGCAAATTTCGTCCATACTTAATTTATGAGGGCATGCTTGATGCAACCCTGCGGCTCATGGAGCAAGATGTGATCCTTGCGTTTACATGGCCAGGCCTAGGCCTCTGCTCACAAGTTAGATTTGCGTGGTTGCAGGGCCAAAGGAACAAAGAACAAAGTCATAGGGGTACACACCTGCATACAACCTAACTGACAATACTGTTGGAACAATCATGTAGTCCTAGTCTTTTCTTTGCTGTCTGGTACTCCTAGGTATGTTTTTCACATTATAACTGCAAAGCCATAAATAGAAGAATATAAAGGGAACATCTAGACTGGATGAGCTAATCATGCAGAAGGTTCAACAATTTAAGACAAAGACAATATTTTATTGACATTATTTAGGTTGAAGGGCAGGACACATGTAGCATGAGCCCAGAAAAGAAGTATTCATGTTATATTTGTAGAATATGTAGATAGGATAAGTATACATGCTGTGGAGCTCAAGAACTACTGTCCCATCTCATTGCTATCCTTTCCTGCCAAAGTCCTTTAAAAGGCAGCCATCTCTCAGAACACATAGTGACTAATACTCTTCTGGACCCCTCCAAATCCGGGTTCCGCAACAACCACAGCACTGAGTCCGCCCTGATCGCTGCCACTAAGGACTTCAGAAACCTCCTTAACTGGGGAGAAATGGCAGCCCTGAACCTCCTTGACCTCTCAGCAGTATTGAACACCATATCCCAGCATACCCTTATCTAGAAGCTACATCACATCAGAATCGAAGGGGAAGCCCTCAAATAGATTGCCTCCTTCCTCACCTGAAGAACCCACAGAGTCTTCCAACCACCTTTCACCTCCGAACCCAAGGACATCATCCGCAGCATCCTTAAAGGGGCGTCCTTCAGCCTTACACTGTTCAACATCTACATAGCCCCTTGGTCAACATTGTCAGAGCCCAAGGAATGAACATCATATCATATGCAGACGACAGCGAGCTCATCCTCTCACTATCAGAAGAACCCTCCACCACAAAGGCCAACTTCCACAAGTGCATGACGAGCATCGTTGACTGGATGAAAGACATCTACCTAAAATTCAACACAGACAAAACAGAAGTACTAATCTTTGGTAACATGACCTCCCCATGGGACGACTCCTGGTGGCCTTACCAACAAGGACCAGCACCTACTCCGACAGACCATGCATGCAACTTTGGCATCATCCTGAACAGCATGCTCACCATTAAAAAACAGATCAACGTAGTATACTCTGCCTGCTTCCTCATTCTTTACATGCTCCATAAGATCCTCAAATGGATCCCCGTCAACAGCAAACTTGTTGTCACCAGCTAGACTATGGCAATGCACTCTGCATAGGAATCATCACTCGCCTCCTGAAGAGACTACAGACCATACAGAATTCAGAGGCCAGACTCATCCTCAACCTCCTCAAATGGAACCACATCTCCCCTCACCTCAACAACCTCTATTGGCTCCCCATTCAGAAGAGATGCCATTTCAAGATGTTGATCCAGACCTACCCAGCCCTTCACAACCTGGGACCAGTGTACATCTAGCACCTCCTGAAATTCCACCATTCCTCCAGACACCTGCACTCCACCTCCTTCTCCTGTGCACTCCCCCCCACATTCGCTGAGGCCGATGGTGAGGACATTCCTTCTACCTCACTACAAAAAACTGGAACATCCTCCCCTTTACCTATGTACCTCACCCTCTCTCCTGGAATTCAGGCAAGGACATTAACGACCTGGCTGTTCATCTCACCCAGCAGCTATGCCCTCAGTGCCTGGATACCCTCATGGGTGAGTTGTTGTGCTTTATAAATCCTGATTGAGTGATTGGAGCAAACTGAAATTAATTTGTATTGTTAGTGGTTATCCTAAAAAACATTATTTGATTTTTTAAAACCTATGTTAGGCAGCAACTACTTTATAACAGACAGCAAGAAGTGTATCAATGTTTGTCTCTTGGAAGGGCATTTGATGGCGAGATATATGTACATCTGCCAAGCAGATCAATGCATTGTATATTTGTGTGGCACTTTCAGGCAGTCTTGCGTTGTTAGCCTACAGCCCATTGCACACAGAGAATTTTAAACACATACTTATAACGCTAAAATCAAAACTATCAGTTTCGGAATGGATAATGACATAGAATGAAAAGCCAGGTATGCCACACATAGTAAAAGCTACCTAAGAAAGATGCAACTGAATCGGTAATGCAAATATTTCTATTTCCTATATATTGAAAAAACAAGAAAATATTCAAAACCACCCACTCACAGCAGTATCAGACTGAGGCAGAGAATATCTAACCCACTTAGTGTGCTTCCATCTTGCATGTTTTCAATAAAATACATATCTTACTAGTTAAACCAGATGCAATAATCATGCAGGTGTAACACTAGGTGTCAATAATCACATACAGGTCATCATATATACTGACAGATGTACACAAATCAATAAACATACAAACATCCAAATACATTTTAGCACCTATGCGCTCTAAAAAACACCAAGAAAATATAAATGTATACACACACATACATATTGAGTACATATTCTTCTTCACACATAGATTTGAAACAAAAAACCTACAGGCATCTATTCACAAACAGAATGGCATACCTAAAGGCACTAATGATCTCAGAGCAACAGGCATAAAGACAGAAAAACACATATGCACACACGCACTCATGAGCACCCAAAATGCACCTACTAGTACTCAGGCAAGTGCTAACGTTCAGGCTCACACAGACTAACGCACATATATAGTGTTGGACAAGGAATCTTTTGGCTTGTTCTACCCTGAATTTTTGGCTTCTGATCTCCTCTTCGGACCTTGTTTTACCATAGGACTTTGAGCGCTTTACCAATGCCATGCATTGCCAAAGCGCTATGTTTATCATATACCTACTGGTGATTGGTGTATACATGATTGGCAGATTTGAGGTAGTTGTAAGTCCCTTGTCCAGTGGAAGGACATATCCCTCGCTACTCTAGACAGTCAAATGTTGGATGCTCCGATAAGCGTTGGAGAGATTATTACTGCACTAAACTCAGTTCCATTGGGTAAAGCGGCCGGGCCGGATTTCATTCTGGGCGAATTGTATAAAAAATGTCAAACTCAGTTGGCACCAATTATGCTGTAAATGTTTGGTTTGATTCAGAGGGGGGAGCCTCCCCCTGTCTCTTGGAGGTACGCAATTTTTTTTATTTTTTAAAAAAAAAGGTAAACCGGCCACACATCTGGGGGCTTATCGGCCAATTACACTAATAAACAATGATGTTAAAATGTATTCTAAGATTCTTGCCAATAGGCTGGCGTCTGTAATCAAGAAAATAGTCTCTCCCCAGCAACACGGCTTTGTCCCGGTCGTGAAATAATTGATCATATACGCAGGACAATAACTTTATTTGATTATACTAAGGTGACAGGAGACCCTATGGCCTTAATTTTATTAGATGCTGAAAAGGCATTTGATAGGGTCTCCTGGCCCTTTTTATGGGCAGCTATGAAGTATGATAGGATTGGGGAGGGCTTCTTACGAGCAGTACAAAGTATGTATAAAGACCCAATTGCTAAAATTGCACTGATGGGAATACATTCAGGAGAGATTAATATAAGGCGAGGCACCAGACAAGGGTGTCCTTGCTCTCCCCTGTTATTCACGATCTATATTGATCCATTAATAAGATTGATTCAAGAGAACCAGTTAATTCTTCCAATCTCCGCTTGAGGTGGAGACGTGAAAATTTTAGGGTATGCAGACAATCTAGCTGTTACTACCTCTGCACCGCAGCAGGCGTTACAGGAAATAGGTATCTTAACTTCACAACTTGGCAGGATCTCTGGCTATCTCCTGAACGACAGTAAGACGCAAATAGTTATTATTGAGAAGGTTGCTCTTGTAGATCAACGTATTGTGCCAAGTGCTAGGCATTTAGGTGTGGAGATAAGCTCCAACCCTGCAGTCATTGTAGATGTGAATCTCTCACCATTAGGTAGTGTCGTGGTTCTTATGGGCGGGGCAGACGGGCACTCAGGTATATGACATTACTGAGAGAGCGAGGAGGCTGGTCCGTTCCTAATTGCCAAATGTATTACTGGGCAATCACACTGAAGTATTTAGGGGAGCTGGTGAATGAGGGTAATCCGGTAGGCTCGGAAATCTCTATCTTTCAACTAGCATGTGGGGTAGAAGAAAGGGGTCTCCTTTTGAGGCATATAGATTTTGCATATTATAAGGGGGTTAAATGTAAGATTTTGTTAGGGGCTTACAAGGTTTGGACTACAGTCAGGAAAAGATTTGAGATTGGGCGGCTCCATCGGTGTTCTCCATTAATTAATAATGTTTTACTTCCGGAAATTTTTCATGATGCATATTTTAAAAGATGGGGCGAAAAAGGAATTCATTATATAGGGGATTTCTTTTGTGGTGTCGAACTACTTTCCTTCGATGCCATTAAAAAAAGATTTGGCATAGAGAATAAGGTTTTTTTTTTATATTTAAAAATACGAGGTTTTTTTGCTAATAAATGTCTGAATCGGGATCGAATTCCGTTATTTGAGTTGATTAATGGTAATCGTCGGGTAGCTCATTTGCCTATAAATTAATAAATGAAAAAATAGGAGATGATCTTGATAAGCACTTTGGTAGATGGCAAACAAGTCTACATGTGGGACAGGGGGAGTGTGAGAACTTCCTGATGTTTAGCCAAACATTGTGTATCTCTGCCAACTTGCAGGTACAATGTTTTAAGACCTGGTGTAACCTTTATATAACTCCAGCACGTATATACCGATGGGGGGGCACATCGGGGATACATTGCTCAAGTTGTGGGCTGTTGGCTGCGGATAGCTGTTTGCTACCTGTCCAGGTCTTTCCCAAGTTTTGGTTAAAATTGAACAGTGTCTGAAGTCTGGATTGGGCTATACGGTATCACTGACCCCTCAGGTTATAATGTTGGGGATCTCTAATCAAGTTATGGAAGAAACTAATAGAAAAATGGCTTTTATTGCCATGGTGGTATTTCGTCTGTGTGTGGCCATGGTATGGCTTGACGCAGACCCCCCTACAGAATATGTTTGCTTTAGTAAATTTTTATCTATAGATAACTGGGAGATCTCTGTGTATAAAAGAAGGGGTAGGCGGGCAAGGGAAAAAGGGGAGAAATTGTGGCTGTCTTTAACAAACTGGTTAGGTAAGGATTGATATATAGTCTGAGATGTATGATTTTGGTTGGATTTCAGTATAGTATATAATTTTCTTTGTTGAGAATTGTTTTGCTGCTTTCTTAGGAGGAAGGATCCACTTTGGTGGGGGGTGAAAATACAAAATGGGGCATCAGTCACAGTTTGTTTTTATGTTGTAATGGGTATATTGTTTTTTGTTTTGTGTTCTAATGTCCTAATAAAGTAAAAAATAAAAATAAATAAAGGACATATACCTAGGGCATGTAACTCAAATGCTACTAAGTTGGCCTACAGCACTGGTTTTGACAACTACTGAGGTAGTTCTTTAAGCATACTACAAGTTTGCCATGGTGGAGCCTGTGAGTGTAGGTTACTGTTACTCAGTTTGACATTTAAAAGCTGCTTGCCAAGTTCTCCACGTTTCTCACTACTTCTGAGTACTACCTGGGGGCATGGTGCATTGTAGGGAAGAGGTAGGACATGTGCACATTGCCTATATGCCCTAGAAGTGTATAACATCGGATAGTGTGTTCGGTACCTTGATGCCTGCTTCTCCCTTGATTAACATGGGGGATCTGTAGAAAGGCTTTTAAGCTGTATTTCTTAATTGCTGGAGAGTAGCACTATATAGTGTTTAGTATTGATGGATCAGTAATGGCAAATCCTCTCTGGTAGTGAAAGTGAATTTGACATTACTAATGTGGAAATGCCACTTTGGAAAAGCATCTTACTGGAAGACGATGCCCATGTGAGCATAGAGGGAGACATTCAAAGACTCTTTAGCCAGTCCCTGGTTTGGTGTGAAGAGGGGACCTAAAAAATAAGAAAAAACGCGGAAATGAAGAGTGAGTTATAAAGTTCTTGCATGAGCATCAAATGCTGACAGCATCAACAATCAGAAAAATTGCAAAAACCCTCGTTACCTTTGGAAAGAAAAAAGTACAAATTGTGATTAATTGAGATGGATGTCAGATTATACAGAATGCAGTGCGTCTGAGAGAGGCCAACAGTTGCTGAAAGTTGTAATTGGAATGGATTTATAAAACCTTCAAGAAAAGAGTCAGAATGCTGTGTATAAAAGAAGTACAGAGACATAAACTTGCAGTAGTTGTTGGCTTGCAATTGCGCTCTTGCAATGTAACATACCTGGCTAATCGAATGGAGAATCGAGATACTGATAGCGTTATTTTAATATAGAAATAAATGACATACGGACAGCGCATGGGGCTTGTAATAACCCCCTAATATCTGTTTTCAAGAATCTCAGGGCATCATTTATAAGGTTTTACAGTAGGGAAGCGCAGCAGGCCTTCCTGCTGCACTTCCCTACGGCAAAATAAAAGGACATGAATGTGCCGTATCTATAAGATACGGTACAAAAGGCTTCCTAGGACCGGTTTCTGGCATTACAGCCGTCTTCAGCCAGGCTTGCTTGAATCCAATGGCAAAGTGAGCAAGGGACTCACGTCTGAGCATACATACCCTGCCAACTTATAGTGAACAAAGCGGTACAAAAGGGGGTGGTGATGGACGGAGCATCTGAACCAATCAAACACTCACACCCAGTCAACAGATTTGGGCTAAATCCATCACAGTTCTTTAGCCCACTCTGCCACCCCAGTTCAGACATGGCCATATGCAAATCAGTCTGACCCTGTGCCTCATGGGAACAGTCCAGCGGGAACTGCCAAGCCATGCCTTCCCTGGACCGGAAACAAGCTTCCTAGGACCGGTTTCTGGCATTACAGCCGTCTTCAGCCGGGCTTGCTTGAATCCAGTGGCAAAGTGAGCAAGGGACTCACGTCTGAGCATACCCTGCCAACTTATGGCGAACAAAGCGGTACTGGCCAGGCTGATGAGGGCTGAAAGCCCGAAACCGGTCCTTGGATGCTTGTTTCCAGTCTAGGGAGGACCTGGCTTGGCAGTTCGGGCTGGACTGTTCCAATGGGGCACAGGGTCAAGACTGATTTGCATATGGCTGGGTTCAAACTGGAATGGCATGGTGAGCAAAAAAACGATGGATTTAGGCCCATATCTCTGTACTGGGGTGAATGTATGATATTATTCTTCATTCTGTCCATCACCTGTTGTTTTTGCACTTGTCACCACGAGTGGGACGGGTATGCTCACTTGTGAGTCCTGTGCTCTTCATGCCACTGGAATCAAGCTATCAAGGCTGATGGGGGCTGGAAGCCCAAAACCGGTCCTTGGATGCTTGTTTCCAGTCCAGGGAGGGCCTTGCTTGGCAGTTCGGACTGGACTGTTCCCATGGGGTACAGGGTCAAGACTCATTTGCATATAGCTGGGTTCAAACTGGAATGGCATGGTGAGCAAAAAAACTATGGATTTAGGCCCAGATCTCTGTACTGGGGTGAATGTATGACATTGTTCTGCATTCTGTCCATCACCTGTTGTTTTTGCACGTATCTATAAGATACGGCGCATTCCTGTCCTTTTCACCTGCGCCAGCGCACAATGAGCTGGTGTGCACCAACGCAGGCACCTTTGTAAAATGGTGCAAGGGTGCCTGCGTTGAAAGGATGAATATTTTTGTATAGGAAGGGAAACTTTTCTGAACAAAAATAATCACAAGAGGTTTTTCCTCTTTCTATGTGTGCTGCAGAATGCAGCACACATAGAAAAAGGAAAAACAAGCAGAAATAAAGATATTTCTCCCCATTGCGCCTCCCTTACGCCTGCCCTGGGGAGTCGTAAGCTTTTGGCACTGCCTCAGAGTTACGATTTCTCGTAAATCTTGAACAGTGTCAAAAGCCCATGGATGTTGCTGGGAACGCCCCCAGCAACACCCATTGCACCAGTGGCGGCTCCTCTATAGTGGTGTTTGGGCACCGCCCCCTGCTTTCTTGCAGTGCGAGAAGGCAGAAACATAAATGGTAATAACTACCATTTATGTTTCTGCCTTCTCGCACTGTGAGAAAGCAGAAGTGCCTGGTTGGGGGTGAACGATCCTGCTCAAGGGCAGGGGGGAGTGGCTTGCCCACTGTTGTGCATACTGACTGTTTGGTCGGTCCTGGGGCAGCACCGACCCATAGGCTGCTGACACGTTGAAGGAGATCCTGCAGTGTAAGCGATGTACAACTGGCTGTCCGTGGTGAAGCACAGCACCTCACAAACTGGGGTACAGAAGTCACTGCACTTAGCATGCCAAAATACCCACACATGCTTATTCCCAAAAATGACAGGCAGGAGCCCACATCAGTCCTCGAATCTACAATGAACAAAAGCGCAGTAAGAAGTGATATATCTGAACGATCAAGAACCCCAATAAAAATTAGCATTTCGTACAGCGACATGGAGTACAGAGTACAGATGCATCAGCAAGAGCAGGCCACCATGGAGGTCCCAAAGCAACATTATCCCTAACCAACGCTATAGCTACAATTGTAGAGGAATCTTAACATCAAGGCGCGCTCAACAATGCATGGAACATCGCAGGGTTAAGTAGGATCATTATGGACAAGGCCACGCAAGACTAACTTGCAAAGGGGGACATATTGTGCTTCCAGGAGACCTGGGTTAGCCAACAACTCTAATTGGTGGCGTTTATGAACATCACATACCGCGACCAAAAAGGCCCTCTTCAGATGCCCCTCTGCAGGTTTATCAATCTTCCTCAGCCATGCATGCAAACTTAAAACCACAGTCATAAAACTGAAGACACCCAACGTCCAAGCCATATTAATCGCGGGGCTGGGCAGGAGGCAACTGCCCCATTGCCTCCTGATAATTAACTGTTATATTAATCCAACAAAGTGCCAAACGCAGCTTGCCATGGAAACCTTTAGCAGCATCTTGGAAGACCTACTCATTAAATTTGAACACCATGACGTGATTATTGCAGGGGACTTTAACACAAGAGGTCAGGACCATGTCCCAGTCGCCCCCAGCACCGGGAAAAAGTTAGGGCCATTGATTTCTTTTGTCAAAAACTTTAAGCTAATGTTCACTCATGGAATTAAAAAAAAACAGCTACCTCTCATGGACCCCATAGCTGACCTTTAGCAATACATCCACCATAGATTATATTTTAATCAATGAAAGGCAGGATCATAAGTTGAGTGATTTTGTAGTGGACAACAGAGAGGAAAATGATCACAGGCCACTCTGTGCCTTCTTTAATCTGACCTGGAACCGGGTGAAGCCCAGGAAGCAATCGGTGTAACTTTGGGCGAAGAACGATATATAACCCTAAAAAGACTAAAATGGACCACCAATCTTAGTAGCAGACTGCTGGTGTATGTAGCTGCAAGGGAGGAGGTACATCAGACATGGCTGACAATGAACATCATAAGCCATTGGGAAACCCTGATAGCAGATTTAAAGAAAGACCTGGGTAATGCTCACCAAACAAAAAGGAGCTTCAACTCAAAACATCTTTCCCAGGAGAAAAGAGCCCAGAAGTGCCTGAAACAATGTAAACGTGCTCTCAAGAAAGCAATAAAGGCAAAAAAGAAAGGATTCTATTTGTCACAGGTGAGATCCATTCCTGCCCTGCGAATCACATACAGGAAGAAAGTATAGGAGCTGAAAAGACAGTACATAGAAAAGAACTGGCTTAATGTGCGCTCCTTAATCTAAGACAAGAGTAACTCCAAGTTATGGAGATACATCAATACCCTGAGTGCCCGAAGTACACCCAAAGAAAACAGTGTCGCTGGCAACATATGGGAACAGTATGTGAAGGATCTATACATGAGTGAACCATGCAAGGTGGGCCCCCTCATCACAGAGTGGTCCCATGCAGCAGGAGAGGCCACTAAACCCCACCTGAAGAACAAGCAGGAAGAAGCCATAGTGGCAAGTCAATCGGATCGTTACACGGAGGAGGAGATCACCAAGTACATCAGGGCAACAAGAAGTGATGGGGCCTCTGGGCCTAACGGCATTCCTGCCCAAGCTTTAAAGTCCGCCCAGTCATTCTTTGCACCCATACTCACTCCACTTTACAACTACTCATACGCCACAGCATTATTACCGCAATCTTGGAAAGACTCAATTCTGTTTCCTATACACAAAAAAGGGGACCACACGATCCCACCAACTACAGGCTAATAGACCTGTTCGACATCAAAGCAAAGGCCTATGGCCGTCTACTACTAAGCGACCTACAGGACTGTGTGGACAACAACGGTATCCTCCCGCCATATCAGACAGGCTTCAGGGCAAATTGCACCACAATGGAAAACATCTTGGCACTGTCCTACCTCTCCTAGCAATCAGTAAAGAGAAACAATCTGCCCCTGTTTTGCAGACTATACCATAGCATTCAACAGAGTCAATCGAGGAAGGCTATGGGCAAAACTCAAATCCTGGGGTATCCCCCTGACCCTTTTAAAATCAATAAAGGTCCTCTACGAAGGGACATGGGTCCAGGTCAAACTAAGCCCTACAACCACAACCTCAAGAGTAGAAACAAACGGCGGACTAAAGCAGGGTTGTGTATTGGCTCCACTATTATTCAACTTGTATTCAGCAGATAACATAACATAACATAACAGGTGTATTTTTAAAGCACGCAATTCCCCGACGGTGTCCTGGCGCTGAATAACAGATGTTTATTGTTACCCCCGCAATGGTACTCATTTGGGGCGAGCTCTGAAAGATGCCAGCCTAGTACCTCCAAGATTGGGTAAGATGACCCTCGCAATCCTCCAGTACGCAGACAACACAGTGGTCATGGATCACACCAGGGTGGGGTACTAACGAGCCTAGCAATATATAACAAAGAAAACAGCCTACAAGTAAACGAGAATAAGAAAAAGATAGTAATCTTTGGCAGATATCTCCACAAAAAACAAGCATACTGGATATTGGGTGAACACGGAATCAGGACCACAACATCATATAATTACCTGGGTGCATGGCTAACAAAAAGAGGGCCACAGCAGTCAAACACATAAAGGAGCAAATTCCGAAAATCAACAGAATAATCCTCTCACTCAGACGTCTAAGCCATCACCTAGCAAGTCCATCTGCAGAGCCCATGCTGACAGTACTCAGGGCAAAATTAATTCCAGCAATTAACTATGGCCACCTGGCCTTTCCGGGTGCACTAGAGAAATCCATCACCGCAGCCCAGTCAAAAGCTAACAAAAC
Source organism: Lissotriton helveticus (assembly GCF_964261635.1). Classification (NCBI taxonomy): domain Eukaryota; kingdom Metazoa; phylum Chordata; class Amphibia; order Caudata; family Salamandridae; genus Lissotriton; species Lissotriton helveticus. The sequence continues at coordinate 1,314,522,616 of NC_136065.1, read as the reverse complement.
CATTCTCCAGGCACCTAGACAGGCCAGGAGCACCAGGCTAAGTCTGGAAATAGGACTAAACAGACGAGATCTGGCTCTACAGGGGGACTTAATCAAATGTTATATCAGGGTGCTTAAAGCCTCCGACTCTTCCCTCAAGCATTTCCTGAATACAATTTTTAATGCTGAAGGATCCTCATGGCGCACCAACCTAGACCAAGCAATAGGAGTACTGAAAATAGAGGCTGAAAGTATGCACCTCCATGAAATCCCACACACTGCCTGGACTAAGACAGGTCCAATCCATCTCGTTCAAACTGGATTGCGCTTCACTCCGGTACAACTCCCATACACTAGCACTTGATAGCTCTTACATCTCTGGGAAAGCTCAATCCTACCTGCACGATGCACTCTCTGTCCAAGCCAGAAGGAAAATTATGTTTATGTGCCTAATAGCCCTTACAAATCTTGTACTTCAATCCAACATGGGCACAAAAAGACAACAGAGTCACCTGTCGGTTATGCAACTACAATAGAAAACCCTGGTTACATCTTCTGTGCTGCTGTCCCACTCTGGCCAACAATCGCAATCCTTTGATACGCCCCATCTTAAAGGACAAGGGCTTTAGAACTTGTAAGGATTCTTCTGACTGGTGCTTTTCAGAAAAAAACACCTGTCTACTTGCCAGAGTAGGCAAGTATACTCACCAAATTAGAATCGCACTTAACAACCAGGCTCAGGCAGCAGAACCCAGGGACGCCACCATTTAGTAACTGTTTCAGTTGGCGCCTTAGCTCCGTAAGCACTTGTTGAATGTCACTCAACCGGGGGTTATCCACACATGCACAGTCGGACTATAATAGTGGTCGTGGGGCCCAGTTGAGAGCTCACAGACAACTCCCATTTTAGACACGTTTCACAACAGAGGTGATGACCTCGTCGGATCTCCATAACTACTGACCTTTTAACAGGACCAAGAAAACAATTGGAGTGAATTTTCAGTACAAAGAAGCTGATTTCATATTTTAATTCTCTTTTTTAAATATTGCATGAGCCTAAAATGACACAAAGTAGCATCAGGGCACATGCAGGCATTGTGCATTTTAATCTTGAATGGTGGGAAACTCCGTGGAGAAGGTGGATGGGTAGAGGGACGCTTCTCATGCGTTGTAATCGGTAGAGATTTTAAGTAATCGTATGGTTAATAATAATAAAGTTTACCTTTCAGCGTGAGCGACATGACCCACGGTATGAGAAAAGTTGCTGCGACCTTCTTCAATGTCTGCAGTGCCTGAGAGAACCCAGCCGGAACACAGCACAAAGAAAGATGCTGTGGTCTCCTGAGTCTTCACAATGCCACCTAGTGCTCACTTGTTGCACTGCACCTAGACTCTCACTAAAGGGTCTTCACGCTGCTGTGAGAAAAGGAAAAAAACACTTTTGCAAATTCAGACCAGCTCTGATGCATGGCACAAAGACATTGCCCAAATGCCTCCGCAAAAGACAGCTGACAGACACGCCACCGAGCATGATAAAGAAATAGTCCGCAGTGCTATATCCCCTCAGAAGGCCCGCTGCAGCAAAGGAGGCCTCCTTATCTACAAGAGAGAGTTGCAGGTCCACAGATTCACTAAGCTGTTGGGGCCTTTGAACGATGGCTGCAGTGCCACCTATCTGCTACACAGCACCTAAGGAAATAACAGAAGTAGCACTCTTTGCCACGCCTGAGTGATCAGCGCAGTCCAGCAGCAACAGCAAATCTGCTGCGGCCTGTGCAGGATGTGACTAGCACCACCTGGTGGTTGATTTAGGCACCACGCCCCAGCCCACAGAGGGAGTAAGTATATTTATTTGTAAATACTACAGCAGATAGAGAGACAACTCCCTTTACATGCCTTCCAAACCCTGAGCACTGCAATGCCATGCTGCTCATCCTGCACAGACTGCAGAAGCAGAACTTCACAAGAAACCAAATTTGCTGATACTTTGCCCCCTCTGTCATTGTGCTGTCAGTGAAGAGGGAAAGGCGTGCATGCCCCTCAGTGGTAACCAGCCACCACAGCAAGTGAAAAGAGCAGGTGCATCCTCACAGACACAAAGCAAGTTGTCTGAAGCACCTGGTTGCCCGGCAGGTGGTAGCAAAAGAGATACTGCACATGCCCAGCTCTACCCGGAGATAGAGAGGAGTGGACAGGCCTAACGTGGCCTGAATGCTAGAGGGAGAGTCTCCACATCTCCACTGCACCAGTACCACCCAGCAGTGGGCCAAAGGCAATCAAGGGAGTGCCCCAACACTGCTGTAAGACTATCGGACCATTACAGGCAGGAGGAGAACCGCACATCCCCAAGTGGCAAGCTGCCACCACCACAACACAGAGATGAGAATGTGGCATGTTGCCACATAATGAAACAGGAGAGTGTTCTCCCCCACATTTGCCTCCGGATGGAGTTGTAAGTGACCCAATACAGGCAAGAGGAGAGTCACACACTCCAAGTGGCAAGCCACCACCACAGCTCCCTACTGCCCGTGGAAGCCATTCCCAGAAGAAGCTCCCAGAAGAGGGCACACATGAGACAAGTGGCTGGACGCCACCCAGCACCCAGGAGGGAGAATAGAGGAGAGCTGCTGAAGTCTTGCCGACATAATCCAGAGACCACTGAATGCTGATAGGCCTTTTTGCCTGTTTGGAAGATGGTGCTTGCCATTGCACCAAGAAGAAGAACTGAAAAGAAGAGTGACAATCTCATCACTATGACGAACCGGACAAACACATGTGCGCTGAAGAGAATAACAAGGGGAGAAATACAAAGACTTGTACCACTACAATCCAAGTGTACACCTGCAGAAACAAGACAGCCACCAAGGCGGAGCGACGTCCCTGGAAGAAGCTCAAAGGGAGAAACACATGTAAGCTGCCAGCAAGCGCAACCCAAGTCTCCCCCACTACGCTACCAAGTGCGACTGCCAGTTCCTGAGAGTTGGCAGTTTGAGTCAGATGGCATACAGTGGGAGAGGAACAGCACCAGCAAAAAAACATGTGGCTGCGAAGCCCCTCTAATCATCCTTACTCCAAGTGAATCATTACTACTTGTCATCCAGCTCTACTGGCAACCACATCATCATTGTGATATGCATGCCACCACATCCAGGAGAAGATATGGAAGCGTGACTGGCTGGTCTACACTAGGAACCCGATGAGTGAACAAGTTCAGGAGGGAAAGTTGTGAGAGGTCAGGTCTGAAGCTGAAGAAAGCTCAATCTACAGAAGAGTGCATCCAGACACACAAACAGCACGCAAACTAGACAACACAACACAAGAACGACCTGCCTACCGCCCAGCGGGAGACCGAGAGTAAGCTGCAAACCTGTGAGTCTCTGCCTCACGCTTCTCAGCGTGTCCATCATGCCACTGTCACCAACGGCTTAGTAACCCAAGAAATCCAAGCGCAGGATGTAGATGCCTCACCAAAGGAAATGGAAGTGCCTGGCCACCCCCATTCCCGGTGATCAGCTCGAGAGCAAAGGCCAACAACCATCATGGCAAGTCATCACTAAATGTCATCCAGATTCACAACATGACTGGCAATGCCATCACGCCAGTCCTTGTCAAGTACATCAAACACTACCATACCTAGAGGACCGTACACATGGACAGGATTCCCACATCGTTGCCACACCAGCTGACAAGAAGAACCAGAGACTGCCTGCTAACCTGGCTTGCATCCGAATTCCAGCAGGGAGAGCATGTCTTGACCAAGACCCATCCAATCCTGTGGATTGGTCGAGCGACTAGGCACTGGCTTCTACATGGTCTTGCAACTGTAGGCACACATGCAGCCACAGCGCAGCCCACAAGCAGTCCAGTGGCTACCCAGACAAGGGGCCATCCCACAGGCTGGAGAGATGGACTTGATATTGCCCTAATTGTGGACTACAGGATACAACAAGGTCATCTAACGGAGACTTCAGTTGATCAAGCAACACCTTTGTGAACCGTCACCATGGACTTCAACAATGCTCATGGCGCACCCTTTTTTATAAACTGTTAGAGCAAAGGACAGGTTTCCTGTGGTATGCAGCTGGTATGCAGCTGATGGCTCCAAACCAGAATTCATGCCCTTAATCATGAGTGCAAGCGAATATGTCCTGTTGCAGTCCGAGTTACCAGTCTCATGTCTGCTGTCTTTCCGTTGTACTATTCTAGAGGCTGATGGCCCCTGTGTTGTTTATTTGATTATTGTTTACCCCCACAGGTTGGACTGGTGTTTGTTTTGTTCTTCATGAAGGTTTGGGAATAATGTAGTGCCCTGCTGGACACTTCTAGTGTCTCAGCAGGCACATCATTTACCAGCCACTCCCTAGAGGGCTTGCACCCCACACACATACATCACAGACGTCACTCACGACTGACGTAACCCTGCAAATAAAAGGGCTGCTTGGGGCCAGTTAATCAGTATACCCCAGGTGTCTGTGTTACTTATGTTAGTAGCATGTGGGCACAGGGCTCACAACTCTACGATACCTATTCATCTTTATAGCCTACCTAATCTTTTTCAAGGCCCTTCCACATCCTACATCTTACAACCGGGACTGGTTCGTAATGTTGGATGATAAAGCAAAACCATGGGTGCGAGGCCAACCAACTAGCGGGCTCATAACATGACGACGTTAATTAGTGGCATGGCAATTGTTGATGACAATGATTTCACACAGGTACAAATCAAACCAGAGCACATTGTGACACTTAAACTGAAATTAAAAGTATATTTTCCACTGGTAAAACGTGTAAATCAAATAGGCCCAGACATTCTTATTGAGCTAATTCTCTCACTTACTGAACGATGTATAAAGACAGATCGCAATTTTAATAACGTTGGATTTCACTCCACACCTGTTTGGGCAAGACAGCTACTAAAATGCTGCTTATGCAATATCTTTCGAGAGATAACGACTACTGTGCATTAGTGCGGACATGGCCAGCTTGAAGGGAACTGCGTATACAACAAACTAAAGGGATGCACTCTATCCTTTAAATGGCAGATTGATCCAAGACTTGTCATTTTACTAGTTTGCAGAAGATTCGCAACTAGACATATCTTTACTTCAGTATAAGGCTTGTCTCTAATGTACCTTTGAAACGTGAATTGGACTAGTTAGATCTGAACTATGTTATTGAGAATGCAGCGCTGAAGCAATTTCTTCCGAGAAATGGCACAGTATGATATTTGATGCTTTAAAATGTATTTCATGCTAAAACATTTCAAATATTGGATATTGCCCTGCAATAATATGTTTGGTAAATTAGGAGCTTCTTATTGAGAAGGATGTTTAAATAGTGACAAACAATTCCCCAAGTAAATTTAATTTTGAAGCAGGTGGGTTGAAAACTGTTTGCACCTAGCCACATCACTTTATTGTTGTCTCCGTTTGCTTAGCTAGCAAAAAATATATAAGTGCTTAAAAACTTGCTAAACTCCGCATTATATGCTCTAGTTATATGCCATTAATCACTATATTGCAGTCGATTTATCAGCTGGCACTCTTGCCATGAGACTGGTGACTCCGTAGCCCTATCATTCTTTAAAACTCCTCCCTATGTTTAGAGTTCTCTCAGTTTCCCTGCCAGATAGCTTATTTCTGGTGATGTGGGTTGTTTCTGGAGCGGTACGTGATGCTGTGGGCTTCTGAGGTGTCAAGGTTTTACTACGGCCAATGTACAGAATCACAAAAACAAATCTCTTCAATAGTTCATAATGCAGCAAGGGCGAAGTACCAGTCATGAGTAAGGTGCACTTTGTCACAGGTTTGAGCCTTAGTGGAATCTACTCAAATATTCGTCTTTATGAAATTCATGAAGTGTGTCATATTATCATTCAGTATCACTGATATACTACTATGCACTACATGAAAAACCTAGGTTTACAGTATTTTTGTAATTTCAGTCTTGGAATCGGAATAGCTAGGTGGTTTTTCCAAGTAGTTGTATATACGTATATGAGGGCAATACGGGAGTATGATGAGCAGAAGTTTAAGATAGAATGTTTTAATAATTCTGTTCTGACTCAGAATGTGTTGAGAACAGCAACTCCTTAACTGGAGGTGGGGATTCAGGTGCATTTGCACAGCTCTATGAGAGGAGGGAGTACTGACATTTCAAACTGCTTCAGAAGGAATGTGAAGTACATGAGAACACAGCAATGCATCACAGCTCATGCTGCAGATTACATTTTGCTGAGCACAGACCGAGGTTATCAAGATGGAAGTGACAGGAAAAACAGGCCTAATGGACACTTCTGTGGCTAATGTCTGTGTGTGTTTGGGGAGGGCGGGGAGGGGGGGTCATTGTGCAAAGATTTGCTTCTCAGGAGGAGTCTACTGTTACCCAATCCAGTCGAGTAGGCCTGGCCACCTATACACACCCAAAGGCTGGTGCTAGTATCGAGGGAAATGGGACACTCTTCACGCTTGGACTTGTGTGTACTCTTGTAACACCCTTAAGCAGAGTGGTCATGGTTGGCAACCAGTGAAGAAGAACAGCAGTTTGGGCATGATGTCTACCGACCGGTGGTACATCTTTACAGACTTAGCTTATGCTCATTGGTGTAGCATAGGAAGGACCTGCGGTCCCTCTGCAGCCGAGTGAAGGAAGTTCTTCAGAGCATGCAGAGTCTTGGTAACTCCATCTGTAAGAGACTGTCATTCCCTGGTGATTTCACAGTACAATGTCAACTTTAATAATATTTTAAATAAGTCCTCTTATAACTCTAAATCCAGAATTACTTTTCACCACTAAGGCATATCTTTTCTACTTGCTGCCAGAAACTACTGTCAAGGGGTGTTGACAGGGAAATCCTTTGACATTTTAGAACTAGCTTTAAGTCTCTCCATCCCATCCAGTATGGTTGCATTGTTCTAAACAACTACCTATTCATCTAATGCACAAGGTTGGATGCTAGTGCTATTTTGTTTTGCATTTCTGGTAGTGGTAAGGGAAGTGTTACGATAAGTCAAGAAGGTCAATGTGGTTCATAGTAGGTTTATTCTTACACCATCATCTCTTCAGTCAGAGCTCAAGTGCCAGTTGGATTGTTAACAGAATCCCAAGGCACCTTCACTGTAAAGGGACGTTCTACTTTCTTACACAGGGGAGGAAAGGATCAGGGGAACAGAGTATGAGGGAAAAGAGAAAAGGCTAAATTACACTTGCCTGTTAATTTGGTCAAGATAATTACAGCACATCTCTTCAACAACACTTAGAAGAAATCTTTGAGCCATTCAGGTACCCTTCTTTCTCTTTTTATTCTTCAGTTCTTCTTTAGTGTATTTACTAGTTTTTCCATGAAGTTGTGTGTGTTCGATTGGGTCCAAAAGATGAACTTCATTCCTAAATTTAGAGATTTTGTCGATACCCCAGTTCTTACCATTCTTCAATGTGATGTCATTCTTACACGCCCATGTAGCACTCACCGGGTTAGAGAAATTACTGCAACCCTTTGTTCTTCCTTCTGGTACTTTCATCCACACCCAATCTCCCTCCTTGAGACTTGATGTGAACGTGCTGTTTTTCCTATCGTATTTCTGTTTATATTTGTTTAGTTTTTTTGTATCTTATCCATCACCTGTTCCCTGGAGACCACCACCTGTTCTTCTTTTTTAGCCAATTAGCAGATAATTTGGTTTTGAGTTGTTGACCTTTAAGTGAAAGAAATGGTGATAAACCTATGCTCATGTTTTGATTGGTGCTATCAGCCCATATGATATGTTTTTTTTGGAGAGCCTTAGCAACGGGAACCTGATTTATTTCTGCCCTCTTCATGCATTCTTTGGTCATTTAGTTCAAGTGTTCCACCATGCCATTTGCCCTAGGACAATAAAGAGCTGTTTTTTATGTGTTTTATGGATTGCTCCTTTAGAAATTCCTGCATCTGGGTTGAAATAAATTTGATCCCATTGTCTGCTATTAGTGTTTCTGGGATTCCCTCTTTAAAACATATATCGTTCAAAAATATTATGAGAATGTTAGTTATAATGTAGTAAGCACATTTTGTTACAATCCATTGTGTGTGGAAGTCCGCTAACACCAGCAAGAAGTGTTCACTAAGGGCCAGATGTAGATGAATTCAATTTAGCTAGCCCTTAATATAGATTTTTACGGAATCGCTATTAAGGACACCCAAAATTGAATGTAGGTAGGATTCCTTAATATTCCTTAATTGCGAATCGCAAATTGAGATTTGCAATCAAGGAATACCATCCCATTCATTCCTATGGGCCAAGAGGCCCATTGGAATGAATAGGATTTGTACCCACAATTTGCGAGTAACCAAGAGGCACTCGCAAATTGCCAGCACAATTTCAAGGGTGCAAGGGTTCCAAAAGGACACCCTGTTGCACCCCTGAAATGTACATGTGTGCACATGTGGCGCACATACATGTCCTAAGGGCCTGTATGTGTGCCACATGGTACTCTGTAAAAAGCCCAAAAGTGTTTTTTAAAATGAAATTGCACAATACCACCAACTTGAAGTTGGTGGTATTTTGCAATTACTTAAGGCAAAATCGCAATTTGCGATGCCGACCAGCATAGCATTTAGGGAATCGCAAATTGTGATTCTCAAAATGCTTGCAAAAAATAAGGAATCACAATTTTTGAGATTCCTTATTTTGCGTGCAGGTATTTGCCAACCTACATTGCTAACAGCCAAATTGCATATTTCAGTGTTTGCAATCGCCATTTGGCTTCCTACATCTGGCCCTAAGTGATTTGTAGTTTAGTGGCCCAATTATATCAAGAGCTAACTGGGTCCATTGTTTATCTGGAATCTTGAGAAATTGAGTGAGTTCTGCTGCACTCCGATTGTTGAATGTTCTACTAATGATAATCCGAGTGTAAGAGAAGCAAATGAAGTGAGGGTGCTCAGGGTGATCGCCTCCTGTCCACGAGGCGCTGGCAATTCAAAAAAGGATAAACCTTACGAGTGTAAGGTGGAGACCTTGAGCACGCCTGAGTGCGTGTGCACTTTTTGCAATAATTTTCATACAAAATAATCAAGGTAAGGAAACAAAGTTTTAATCACTTTGTAATTGGGTACATTTTCAACTGTGGATTATAGAATCATATGATAAAAAGAATAAGATCCTCCAAAGTGAGTAATTTTCAGTTCATAACAATGGTATCCACAACACACTATGGACAATGTCGAAAGTTTTTTAGTATCCCAATGCATTTCGAGCCACACTGGCTCTTCTTCTGGGGGTCCGTAATCTGTGAGGATAAACAAGAAACCATGTCGTGAGGTAATACAGGGCCCGGGAGCTGACTAGAAGAAAAAATTAGGCCGGGTTAGGAAACTTGCAGGGTGTAAAACGGACGGAAACCAAGTGCGCGGTATCTACGGAGAGAGTGCTTTGTCAGGTAAAGAATCGGTAAAAACAGTGAGGGACTCTGCCAAAAGATACAAGAAGCGTGCTCGTTCGGTTACTCCATGTAAAAAAGGAATATATGATTATTCAACGATTTCAAGTTCCACGCATGCCTTTACCACGCGAATTTTACTTCGCATGTGTCTTTTGCACGCAGCATTTGACAACGCATGTTTTTACTCCGCAATCATAACGTTACGAAACATCTGACGTCCCATTTACATTTACATAATGATACTGATAGGCTACATGCAGTACGAAGGAAAAGATCGATGTTTTAAACAATAATAAACAGATTCCCTTACATTATATTTTTATTTTTTTCATAATGCGCTTAATTAATACCCTAATTTACAAAGTTTTGATTTATATCTTACCCCTGTACGTCTTTCACCATCAGCCCTTTCTTCCACCGACCACGGAAACAAGCGTCAAAACACGTCTATCAAAACTGATAACGGACTTCTATTATGACGTGCTCTTTTCCTTCAGCGTTTTGAGGCATTGTAGAGCGTTTTTTTTTACGTTTTTGAAATGTTCTTCTTATTTATTTATTCATATCCGCTTGTTTTTTTTTTTATGGGGTGAGCCCCCCCCAACCCCCCCTAGCCTCCCCCCAGTCCCCCCCCCAGCCCCTTAATCCCCCCCTCCCCCCAGCCCCCCAAAGCCAACGCAGATCGTACTTGCAGAACGACGACAGGAAGGAATACCACTCGCGTGGTAAAGACGGTCGTTGAAGGCTTACGCGTGGGAAAGACCTTTGCGTGGTGAGTGACGCGTGGTAAACGTTATGCGTGTTATTTGCTTCGTAGTAAATGATGTTTCCCGTAAAAAAGTGCCACTGAAGACTGTGGTTAAAGGATAGGACCCGGTAGTAAACGAGTCCACTATCCGAGAGTGCTGAAGAAACGTGGTGAAACGACAGGTAGACGCGGGTGAAAAGACGGGAAAACATGCAACAAAGCTTACCAGTGTTTACATGGAATGTGCTGAAACGCCGTGCTCTGAAGGAACGCCTTGGCAGGAGAGAATAGAGGTTTGGTGTGCTTAACATCTTGTCACTATTAGCACAGTCATTACAGTTTTTTTACAAATTCCACGACTATAGCATCAATGTGAAGCCGCCGTTAGTCATTCCTTATTCTATTTTTTTAAGACTATGTCCCAGATGGGCCTCGTGTGCTATGTTTGCTATTTTTTCTATCATAGCTTGAGGAGGCACAATTTTGTCTAATATACAAATACATTTTCCTGTATCACTTAACCCCATCCTTACTGTCCAGAATTTGTTTATGTGGTTATGTTATTCCCTTTTATTTGCAGGCCAACCCTCATGAATGTAAGGAAGGACAGCCTTGAATTCTTCATCTGTATCTTCTGGAATTTCTTCTACCCTTCTGCTTGCCCTTTGAGGGGGTTCTGAGAGAGGTAATCAGCTACACTGTTTTCTGACTCCGGTAGGGACTGTACCTTGAAATTATATCCCTCCGGTCCAAGTACCCACCAAGAAATCCTGGGTTAGGTTCTTTCTCGCCCTTTTCTCGTGAAAACAATAACTAAGGGCTTGTGGTCTGTTCTGATTGTGAAGGGAATACCCCACACATTTTTAAAAGTGTTTGACAGCCCAATAGCAGGCCAACTCGTCCTTTTCAACTACTGAGCACTTACATTAAGGCCCTTTGAGAGCTCTTGATACAAAAGCAACTACATGTTCTGCGCTGTTTTCTTTTTGTGTGAGCATGGCCCCTAGCCCCTTGTTGCAGGCAACTGTGGTTAAATGTGTAGGTTTATATGGATCAAACTTTCCCTGATGTGGCGCACTTGCTATAGCTGTCTTTATTCTTTGCGAAGCACTTTGGCAACTCTCATCCCACCCACATTTTGACTTATTTTTAAATTGGTTACAAAAGGGATGCACTATAATTGTGAACTCAGATACAAATTTAGAGTAAAAATTCTTCATGTCGTTAGAAAGACTTCAATTCATCTTTACTTGTGGGCACTAGTGCATTCTTTACTGACACCACAAAATTAATCTTGGATTTAATTCCATCTTGTGATATTGTATGACCAAAATATTGCACAGCGGTTACTCGAATATGGAATTATTCCTTTTTTATTACTAACTCTGCCCTTTCATTTCTTCCTAACAATGCCCTGACAGTGTTATCATGCTCTCTCTTTGGTGCCAAAGAACAAAATGTCATCTTGGATTTCGGGACTGTTCTATAAGATAATCATAATCATAATCCACATTTGTATAGCGCACAATCACCCGTAAGGGTCTCTAGGCGCTGGGGGCCGTCGGGAAGATTAAGCGAGCTATTGCCCAGAGTCACATGGTGCTGGGCAAACCTGCCGCCGGAGCCGGGGATCGAACCGTGGTCCCCAGATTCCAGCGTCAGTCGCCCTGGCCGCGGCGCCACACCTCTCCCCTCCCTATAAGAGGAGCCACATTATCGTGGAATGCAGCCACAGCCGAAGCCTGCCCGAAAGATATTCATTAAATATTGAAAGGCTCCTAATGGGGTTATGAATGAAGTCAAATGTTTTGAAGGAGGGTCTAATTCCACTTGATGGTAGGACAACGATAGGTCTAAGGCAACAAAGTAGGAAGCCTTGTCAATTAGTGTTAGAATTTGATGGATCCAGAGCAAGGGATTTCAATCCACCCTTATATTGTCATTTAAGTCCCAGAGGTCTGCACATAGTCTAATCTGTCTTTTCATGCCTTTCGGGTCAATTACAATTGGGGCTAACCATTCTGAGCATTCTATTGGTTCAATTACATTAAGTTTGAGTAGTTTGTCTTAACTCTTCTTGGAGTGATGCATGTAGGAGGTGTGGAATGGGCCAGACCTTATGTACTATGGGTGTATCCTTTGACTTGAGTATAATATGGTGTTGGTAATCTCCTAAGAATCCTAACTTTTCTGAAAACATCTCAGGAAACTTGCATACTTCTTCCCCACAAATAGAAGGATGCATGAGAAGGATAGGATCAGCATTGTTAGGATCTATTTTGATATCCAAATCCTTCTGATGTTTCTACCCAAGAAGATTTGGCCCTCTTATAGTGATAAATATATTCCTAACAATGCTTCTGTCTTTGAAACAAATCTGCGAATTTTGCCCAACCATCCAGTGGTATTACATCCCCATTACAAGCACCAGGTTAAATATTTAGTGGTTCTACGCCATTGGGATATTTCATCAAACACTATCCTATCCAATAAATCGTATGGAGAATAGGAATCTAGAAACACGTTTACTGGTTCATTATCCAGAAAAAATTCACAAGATGTGAATTTGACATTTTGTTCTCCTCAGTCACCTGGAAAATAAATGTTCTTTCCTCTCGAGTGTTAAGGTCTACCATGTGCACTTGTTTGTTCTGTAGATTCCTACAAACTTTGGCAAAGTGCCTTTTTCCCCCACATTTTCACCAGATGGAGGTTCTGGCTTTGCACTGTAACTAGTTTGCAAGATGGCCCATGGTACCACAATGATAACGTTTGTTTGCTGCCGTTTGCTTGTAAGAATCATCATTTTTATATGAAGATTGCTTGTTAGAGACCTCATTTTATACGAAAATGTAACTCCTAATTTCTAAATAACATTCACCTCAGCGGAAGAAGTTGTTTGTCTTTCAGTGTTCCCTCTCATTTCCTTAATGCGTGCCACCGTGTGCTCTACACAAACTGCTACATATATAATCCAGGATCTGTGTCAGTAATTTCTCCTGTACCTTGGGGTTGTCGGTACATCTGGCCAATTGGTCACAAATCTAGAAATCCGGTAGAGACTCAAAGTCACACTGAGGGACAACCCTTTTAGAGCAGCTATATATGCTGTAAACTTTTCAGGTTTTCCCTGAACCTTCATGAAAAACATATGTGTTCTAGAACATTTTTTTTTCTTTTGCTAAAATGATATTGTAACTTATTGAAGATTGCCTGATACACGACCACTTGGTATTCCTCATCTTCTTCTTCCTCTGTTTGGGATACATCTTCATATATTTCCCTTCCCTCTATGCCCACATTGTGTAGCAGGATGTGCTGTTTGTTTAACAGTATACATTATTCCCCACCCCACCATCATGATTAAATATGATTCGAACAGTTTTATCCATTGTTTCCAAGGTTGGATTGGTTCTCTTTCTTCACTAAGAAAAGGTGGGGGCTGTGACATGCTTGCTGCTGCCATTGTACATACACACCAAGGTTGTTGTCAGCACAATGTACCCTTAACTTTAGTGTAAACATTTGTGATTACCAAAGCTTGTTCCCAAACTGTTTCTCCAATTGCCAGAGTTAAAAACCTATACACACCACATTCATTGTAAATGTCAATGCTTGTTTATTTCTACCCACAGTGCTTAGTACTCTTTCCTTTGCTTATTTGATTGTGGTTAGGGTCTGTTTTATTTCACCAGGCACATGTATGATAGAGGAACCATCCAGAGTTCATAGACAAGGGGCGTGCATGAGCAGAGGAACTTCGGCAGTAACAGCCGTCTTAGAGCGGACTCCGCGCGCGCAGGGTGACGTGAGAGCCTATTTAAGGCGGTCTTCTGTGTGACGGGGCTCTTGATCACCTACCACCCAGGTTAACTCGCGCTGCATTAGCGCTGCGTTTTTAAAACCTTTTCGCGTTTTATTTAGGTTTGTGTGTTTAATTTGTGGGACTTACCCTTGTTTTAAATTGTGGCTTCAAGTTGCCTCAGCGCTTGCCTCCTGCCCCCTCACTGCATTTAATAAGTGCACTTTGTGCCTCCAATCACCACCACTTTGGTGGGTCCGGGCTCAGGGGATCTTTCTCGGCGCCATTTTGGGTTGGGGGACTTCATCCTGCGGCGGCCGCCATCTTAGAGCGGACTCCGCGCGCGCAGGGTGACGTGAGAGCCTATTTAAGGCGGTCTTCTGTGTGACGGGGCTCTTGATCACCTACCACCCAGGTTAACTCGCGCTGCATTAGCGCTGCGTTTTTAAAACCTTTTTGCGTTTTATTTAGGTTTGTGTGTTTAATTTGTGGGACTTACCCTTGTTTTAAATTGTGGCTTCAAGTTGCCTCAGCGCTTGCCTCCTGCCCCCTCACTGCATTTAATAAGTGCACTTTGTGCCTCCAATCACCACCACTTTGGTGGGTCCGGGCTCAGGGGATCTTTCTCGGCGCCATTTTGGGTTGGGGGACTTCATCCTGCGGCGGCCGCCATTTTAGAGCGGACTCCGCGCGCGCAGGGTGACGTGAGAGCCTATTTAAGGCGGTCTTCTGTGTGACGGGGCTCTTGATCACCTACCACCCAGGTTAACTCGCGCTGCATTAGCGCTGCGTTTTTAAAACCTTTTCGTGTTTTATTTAGGTTTGTGTGTTTAATTTGTGGGACTTACCCTTGTTTTAAATTGTGGATTCAAGTTGCCTCAGCGCTTGCCTCCTGCCCCCTCACTGCATTTAATAAGTGCACTTTGTGCCTCCAATCACCACCACTTTGGTGGGTCCGGGCTCAGGGGATCTTTCTCGGCGCCATTTTGGGTTGGGGGACTTCATCCTGCGGCGGCCGCCATCTTAGAGCGGACTCCGCGCGCGCAGGGTGACGTGAGAGCCTATTTAAAGTCGCTCTCATACGCGCAGCGTGACGCGCAGGTTGACGCCCTCGCTGTGCCTGAGTCGTGCCGGAGTCCTGCCCGTCTGCGCCCGTCAGCGTCCCGGAGGCGGCGGGGCGGCGGGGGACTTTGACTGGCACGACTCTGGCTGTGATGATCTGCTATTCCTCTGCGTCACTGCGGGACATGCGGGGCTATTCTAGCTCCTGCCGCTCCGTTTTCCCGGGGCGGTTTAGGGGTAGACGTTGCTGCCCGTCCTGCGGCTGGACGCCTGCCTTGTCTTGTGTTTCAGTTTCCCGCCAGGCAACTGCTGATGCGAGGCATCTTTGTATGCTGCTGAACACAAGGTCGGTAGGTCGTCATGCCCTGCACATCCATGACCTTTTGGTCAGGGAAAATCCCCTGTGCCTGTTACTGACGGAAACTTGGCTCGGAGAGGCTTCCCATCCGGACGTCTTCTCTGCTATCCCGCCGGAATATAACATCTTCCGTCAGGACAGAGCGAAGGGTAGGGGAGGGGGAGTAGCGGTCGTGGTGAAAAAGAGCGTCTCCTGCTCTGTGCTTCCCTTGAATCCTATTGGGAATGCCGAGTCGATTGCCTTTATGATCAGATTGTCCCCGGGCCAGGCCCTGAAGGGGTTGCTGGTCTATAGACCACCAGGTCCTGTGGGTTCCTTTTTGGAGGATCTACAGACTGTCGTCTCAGAGTTGGCGTTGTCCACCCAGCACTGCATTGTGGCCGGTGATTTTAATTTCCACCTGGATGTGGCGGATGACCCTGATGCGGGCAAATTGCTGGATGTTACATCTCCGCTTGGTCTTATTCCATGCGTGACAGGGCCTACACATGAGAAGGGGCACACCCTGGATCAGGTGTTTTCATCGGTTCCACTTATGGAGGTTGCTACTCTGCAGATGCTCTGGACTGATCACTGGTTGATTAGTTTTTTGGTGCTGGAACGTGCGCGTCCGGATCACAGAGCGCCTACCTCGCTTAGACCGGCCTCGAGAGCGCTTTATAGAATAACTCCCGTCTTGCTCGAGCAGGCGCTGCTGGAGCACCCTTGTCCTCTCTCGGGTGACTTGGATAGCGACACGGAGACTCTGCAGCGTTGGCTTACCGATCGGCTGGATGATCTTGCCCCCAAGGTTGTCCCCCGGTCCACGGTGGTTCGGTATTCGGCCCCGTGGTTTACGGAGGCGCTCCGTGTGGCTCGTAGGCAGTGCAAGGTGGCCGAGAGGGCCTGGCGCCTGGTGTACGATGGGGAGGCTAAATTTGCCTACAAGGCGGTGTTGAAGACTTACCATCGGGACATTCTCGTGCCAAGAGGGAGTATCTGGCTAGGAGGATAGAGGCATCTGCGAACTCCTGTAAGGAGATCTTTAATATTGTGAGGGAGTTTACGATCCCCAGATCCCATCCGCCCCCACCAGCTTCGGCGGATGCCTGGGCATGCGATCTCGCTGGTTTCTTCACAAATAAGATCAAGGCCATTCAGGCCACCTTCGCGGAGGAACCGGACGGAGGTAGTGGTGTGAGGGTGGACTGTGGACTGCCGCAGATTTCGGCGGCAGTGCTGTCCGACTTCCCCACTGTTTCCAGCGAGGCCTCTCATACGCTGTTGGCCAACCTCAAATCTGGTTCGCCACTTGACCCCTGCCCTGCCAAATTTTTGGCCGGGATGGCGGCAGTGGTGAACCCTTTGGTCAACTTTATCCTTAATGCCTCCCTGAGGGAGGGACGGGTCCCCAGCTCTTGGAAAAGAGCGATGGTGATCCCCCTCCTAAAAAAAACGGGCCTTGACACCGAAGTTTTGGCGAACTACAGGCCAATCTCGCTGTTACCAGCACTGGCGAAGCTGACGGAAAAACATGCCCATGGGGTGCTTTCTAGTTTTTTGGAAGCCAATAATCTGCTCCATCCATCTCAATCGGGCTTCCGTCCTAATTTTAGTACGGAAACAGCCTTGATAGAGGTGACTGAGATCATCAGGGAGACCCTGGATGTCGGCGGAAGGGCCATGTTGGTCATGTTAGATCTTTCGGCGGCTTTTGACACCGTCCCCCATAAGGCGCTTCTAACCAGGCTTTATGACATCGGCCTGAGGGGGACGGTGCTCAGGTGGTTTACTTCTTTCCTGGAAGGCCGCCGCCAGACGGTCTGGGTTTCCCAGAGCTCCGCCGAGATGCCGCCATTGGGAGTAGGGGTTCCACAGGGTTCTGTGTTGAGCCCCACATTATTTAACATCTTTATGTCCCCTCTGGCGGCCTTGGTGGAGGCGTATGGGGCCCAGATCGTCTCCTATGCCGACGACACGCAACTCCTCTTCACATGCGGGAAAGATCAAGAGTTTGTGGGAGAGAGAATCCGGGACTGCCTGGCGCTGGTCTTCGACTGGTTCCAGCGGAACGGTCTGAGGGCCAACTCAGGCAAGTCCGAGATTTTATTTTTTGGTTGCGTTGCCGATCCGGAGTGGCAGCATTGGTGGCCGTCCGACATGAGTCCTCCCGCACAGTCCTCCGTGGTGGCCAAAAATTTGGGCGTCAAGCTAGACAATCAGCTGTCGCTCCGAACTCACATTCTTGGCCTGGCCGGCACTTGCTACAGACTACTGAAAATGCTCCGCAAATTTTTGCCTTTGTTATCTGAGGAGCACAGGAGGATTACTGTGCAGGCTCTGGTCGGTTCGAGGCTAGATTATGCCAACGCTCTTTTTCTCGGCCTTCCTGACTATCTGGTCCAGTGCCTGCAGGTGGTGCAGAACTCTGCTGCCCGGGCGATCTTTGGCTTAGGGAGACGAGCTCGAGCTTCCGGCCTGCTCCAGACGCTTCATTGGCTCCCCATCAGGAAGAGGATCCAGTTTAAATCCTTGACCCTGATGCATAAAGCTCTGCATGGATCAGGAGCGGGCTATCTGCAGCAGAGACTAACTTTCTATCGTCCAGCTCGTTCCCTCCGTTCGGAAGCTCTTTGTAAAGCGGTGGTTCCACGGGTGAGGAAGGCCCGTGCGGGAGGGCGGTCTTTTGGCTGCAGAGCCCCCCAGCTTTGGAATCTGCTTCCATTTTCTCTTCGGAGTACTGCCAATCTGCTCCAGTTTAGGAGGGGCCTGAAGACCTGGCTTTTTAACTCCTAGTCTGTTTTTAACTTCCCACTGTTTCTTCATTGTTTTGTTGTCTGTTTTTTAGCTGTGTTGTGTTATTTCCTATGAGTTGAGGGTGGAAAGCGTCGGGACACTCCTTGTGAGTAGCTGTACGCTATACAAAAACTGAATAACATAACATAACATAACATAACATAACTGTTGCGGCCTTTAGAATGCTGCGCGTAGGCTGCGCATTCTTCCGCACCATCTCCTCAGAATGCAGCATGTCTTCCATCATGCTGTCGGGGCTCACCGTTATGTTTATTGCCTCAGAAAGGCAGCGTGTCTCCCAATACGCTGTCAGTACTTGCCCTTATGCTATTTCAGTATGAGTTAAATTTCGTTCGCAGTTTTCTGGAACGCTATGCGTTCACGATCAGAGCTATTGCCTCAGAAATGCAGAGGTTCTCCCACTACACTGTTGACGCTTGCACTTATGGTATTTCAGCATGAGTTAAAGAATTGTTTATAGCGCTCACCGCTCCCCTTATTCTCTCTTACATGCTGTTTCATACACATAAGAGCATTCACGCCATTACTGAGTTACAGTTGTTTGAAGAAGTCTCCTTCATGGAGCATGTCAAAGCTTGTAGCCTTCAAATGTGGACTGCAGTGCCGTCGTACAGCGGATGTGCCACTGGCATGCCAAACGCAGGCTGAAGGCAAGCCCGTCTGCCCCTGTCAACATCCCGATTGCGGTCAGCGCAAGCCCCCCTGTCCGTGTCACTCCAGGTTATTCTCTTTCCTCAGACTATTTGAAATCTTGTATGCACCTTGCTCCTCACTGTGGCCATGCTTGGGACACATCATGTATCGAGGGCCCATTATCTTGCATTTTGTGCAAAGGTGTGTTTGGTCTTTTAGTGGAGCTGTCCTTTGCAACTATCCAACTCCGCAGTCCCCATACAAAGTGATTATTAGATGGGCTTCATAATGCCCGCTCCCTCAGCAAACATGCCTGAGGGCTACAACTTGATTGAAGACCTCCATTTAGACTTTTGTTTAATAACAGAATCCTGCCTTAAAGAATAGTGTAACCTGGCTATTGCCCTTGCTTTTCCACCAGGATATACTATTCAGAGGCAAGACAGAGATGGGATGCGAAGGTGGCCTTGCCATAATTTTCTGCAATACATTTCAACGCTATCCTTCCGACCTAACTCCCTGAAAGAAGCAGAAAGCCACCCAATCTTTTACCGGCGGTCTAATCTACCGTCCTCCGGTCCCTGGATCCACTTTTTTAACTTCCTTGGGAGAAGCACTGGCACACCTTCTGCTTTTATATGCAAACTTCAATATTCTTGGACACTTTTATTACTGCCTTGAGATCAGCAACAACCTTGCTGAATCCAATTTCCTTGATACCTTAAACTTTTGTGACCTCAATCAGCTATTAACTTCTCCCACACCTATCGCAGGGCACACCCTGGATGGGGTTTGCTGTAACAACCCCAGCTTGATAGTAGAAGCCCATATCCATCTGTCATTGTCAGATGACAACCTGCTCGACCATAGAATTTTGATTAACCCAGACAGTCCTTCCCTGTCCACCACAACTATGGGCCCTCACATTTTAGGCAAATGGGGCAAGATGACGACTGGCCCTTAGCTTAACCTCATGTCTTTCCAGCTCTGCTCCGTCTCACACAGGGAATTTAGCTGCAGATCTAACTTTGTTTAATATTTGGATAATGAATATAGCTAATGATCTAGCCCCTGTATTATCTGCTAAGAAGCATAGATCCCACCATTCAGCTCTATGGTTCTCTCCGACTGTAGCAGAGAAACAATTGCTCTGCAAACAATTAGAACGCAAATGGTGGCAAACGTACATCCCAGAGGACCTGCTTCAATTTAAAACAGCCTAAAAAGCCTATCATGCCAAGATTGAGGTAGTCAAAAAAGCATACTTTACTAACAAGAATGAAGAGGCTCAGTTTGATTGTAACATTATTTTAATATCTTAAAATATTTTTTACAGCGGAAGGCATTGGCTAAGGTCTTTCCCAAACTCTATGCTACCAGATCTCTTCTTGCTTTAAAGATCTGAATACTGGCCATTCAACAAGTCTTTTAAACCCCATGCTCCCTTCTGACCGTGTTTCACTAGATACCCCCGTAAATGCCGGGACCGCAATTTTGGCATCCTTTAAGGAGATTACACTGTCACAGTCACACAGGTCATTCTCGCATGTAAATTTGGTCCCCCTTCCCCCGGCCATTCTGCGTAAGGTTGTTGACATTGTCAACTCTTCAGTTAATAAAATCCTTAACACCTCATTAGCAATGGTTGAGGTCCCCTCAGACTGGAAACTGGCAGTTGTGGAAACCCCTGAAAAAAAATCTCCTGCAGACCCCACCACACTGTCTAACCTCTGCCCAATCTCAATGCTTTCTGTATTAACCAAAATGCTTAAGAAATTTGCTAATGGACAATTAATCTCATTCCTGGAAAACACCAAACATTCAACTGAATCAGCCCTGCTGGTAGTTTCAGACAACTTAAAACCGTCCCTGGATGCAGGAAATAATGCAGTGATGATTTTATGTGATCTCTCCACTGTGCTTGACACAATGTCACATACCATTCTCCTTAAGCGAATCAAGGACTGCGGCATATCGCATAAAGCCCTGGCCTGAATCAAATCTTTTTTTACCTGTCACTGTCAAGCAATCACACTTGGACCTTTTACCGCAATAGAAATAGCAGTAGCATCAGTTCTGCAGAGATCATACCTTATCTCTGCTCTATTTAATATACATATGCCCCCCTTATCTCCCTGATAGCTGCATTCAGAATTGTGACTACGTCGTGCACTGATGACATGCAGCATAAACTATCCCTGGACATAGGGTCCCTTGGCTCAGAACTCAACTTTAAAAACTGTCTTATAGAAGTCATTCTGTGGATGCGATCAAACAATCAAAAATGCAACACAGATAAAACAGAGATCATGCTATTCGGCAAATCAAATCTTTTCTCCCCGATCCCATGGTGGCCGAACTCTGTGCCCCCACCTTCCTCCACTGTAGAAGTTGCATAAAACTTGGGAGTAAGCTTTGACACCTCCCTCTCTTTCCGCCCCCAAGCCCTTACAGAGGCAGAATTGTGTTTCAACTTGAGTATTTAAGTAAGTTTATTTAGTTTCTCCCACTGGTTGCCAGGAAAACAGTTGTGTTCACTCTCATCACTTCCAGGCTCGACTATTGTAATAGTGTCTATGCACCAACTTTGAAACTAACACTCCACAAACTCCAGATGTTGCAACATGTGGCAGCTAGACTTGTGCTAAAACTCCCCAGATGGAGTTCTGCCTCCACTGCTATAAAAACTTTACACTGGTTACCGGTACACAAAAGGATCCTCTTCAAAATCCTTTTACTGGTCTTTAGAGCATTCAGAACGACTGGACCAAAATACCTGACTGCCAGATTCACGCATTACACAAACAATAGAACTCTGAGATCCTACCATGCAAATTTCTCAAGCCCCCTCCCTTCAGACTAAACTCCAGAGGCAGCAGCATCTACGATCCAAGGCATGGAGCCTACTCCCCAGCCCTTTCAGTGTCACATAATCAGAAGCCTATTCAAAACCTGGCTTAAACCGGCTCTTCCTGGCCCCTGATGCACTCTGCTAGTCCCTTATTTAGGCTTATTTTCTGAGTTTTAACTCTAGGATGGTCCATTGTGAGTTAAAGTGTGCTTTATACGTTTTAAATTACTTTATTCACAAAGGCCAATGAGGTTCTCATTAGGTTTATTTTACAACATCAGCTCTTTAGTCAGAGCTTAAGGGCCAGTTGGACTGTTAACAGAATCCCAAGGGACCTTCGACTGTAAAAGAGCATTGTTTTACACAGGGGAGGGAAGGATCAATCTTCTACAATCAACGTTTTGAAACGCTCAAGTTTGTTGTTTATTGTTTACATTTCTTCTATAGCTCTTCTGCATTCTTTGATCAGTGGGAGTCAGTAAGTCAGATACTTTCTTAAGTTTGCAGACGTAGACATCCACAGTCTGCGAATTCAGTTTTTAAAGAAATGTAGTACGCCTTTATTTGAGGTTTTGGATAGCACTGGATCTTGTTGTGGAACAGCATGCTTTAAAAAATTGCAAGTCTAATTTCTTCTGACCACTAACTTACTGGGTGTTTATAGGGTCTCAGTTTTTCATTGGGGGCTAATGCTTGATTTTAATGACCCATGTCTTTTGGCCTTCCATGATATGGCTATTGATTCCAGTGTGCTAAATGGTATGTAGTTTGCCTGAAAGACAAAGTAAAGATTGTGACTGGAGTTTGAGTTGGGTGTTGACCTGTTGGTACAGCCCTAATGCTTATCAATCACTGATGTAGAATGAGATAGCGAGCTTTTAATTAGTAATTCAACTAGCTTACATTTCCTAAATAGGGAGTGCCTGTGTTTTATAGTTTGAATGGATATATAAATATAGAACAGGTTAATGCACCAATGTGCTGTGGTTGTAAGAAGGAAATTAAAGGACGAAGGTAGCTGTGTTGTTTGTAGAGTTTAATTAATGGGTTCTATAGGACTATAAAAGACCATCAGTTGCCCAAAGAAAGAGTCATGGTAGACTTTGTATTGTCAAAATTAAGGATACAGACCAGTTATTTTATTTCGCCGTCAGCCATCAGACTTTCGCCTGGTGTGGACCCCATGCTGTGCTACGCCTGAGTCTGCCCTTTCTATCTCGTGAGTTCTGGTGGTTTTTCTTCCCTGCTACCCGCCCTCTGTCAAGCCAGAAACATGACTTACCCTCCGCTTCCTCTCGCAGTTTGGCAGGGACGAGCATGGAGTATTGATGCCTTTCTCACGCAGGGCTCTTTTGATTTCGAGGAAGCTACGTCGTTGGTGTTGGGCCCTGAGCGTAAAGTCAGGGAAAAAGGTCACCCTGCTATTTTCAAATTCAATTGGTGGTGTAGCTCGAGCTGTTTGTAAAATAATATCTCTGTCTCTTTAATTGAAGACTCTTGCTACTATGGGCAGTGGGGGTGCTCCAGGTTTGGGTCTGCCTCCGGGCACCCTGTGTGCCCGCTCAGTCGTGAAGGATTTGGACATGGGTTGTAGATGTTTCGAGACCAGATCCTCTACAAACAGATTGCCTGTTTGTCCCTCGACGCTCTCCGGAACTCCAAGAATTCACACATAGTTGCGCCTTGAATGCCCGTTGTACTCGTCAAGCAGGGCCTCCATCCCGTCACTGCGGGTCTCTAATTCAATCACCCTTTTTTGAAGGGTGAATGTGTCTTTGACTAAAGAACTGGGGGTAGCTTCGACTTCTTTAATTCTAGAGTTCATATTACGCATATCTGCTTGTATTAGGGAAACCTCAGTAGATACAGAGGCAATCCTGGTCTCAAGTGACGCCCTTACCGTCGTGATGGCTGTCATTATGTCTTGGAGGGTCAGTTTAGACGACCCATCACCCTCTTGTTGCTTCTCTGGTGGGTCATCTTCTTCTTTGTCCCTCGGGCCCGCTCCCTTATTCCAGGCGTATTTATCCAGTTTGGCCTGCATAGAGGACTTGGTAGTACGACCCCCTGCCATTATGTGTCTCGATGGACCCTGGAGATACTCGATAAAAGTATCCGAGCGTTCATTATTCGTCGCAAGATCAGGATATAAAGCCTACTTCTGCGTGCCGGGGTGGCTTGGAAAGCCCACTGTCCAATTTGTACCCTCAGCGTCAGGCCTTCCACCACATGGGTGCTCTCTCCTCGATAGGTAAGGTGTCTTTTCAGCAGTCCCCAGGTCGTTGGAGGTCCTCAGGGCCCACCTGCGCCCATCAGTGTTCGAGTGAGCTATAGGGTATTGTGTGGACCCACTAGAACTGGTAGTTCTTTTAGTTTGTAGGGGCCTGTGGCATCATTACGCCCCACACAAGTTATTAGCAGGATGGGAGATGTACAACCACACCAGGCCAGAGCAAAAGCCCATGCAGCAGGAGGCGGACACTTCGAAGCGCTCACGCAGTAACCCCTAAGCTTTATTGCGGGCGGTGCGGTAAGTGTGCGCTGCAGGGATTTACTGTTGAGTGAGCTATGGCCTGGATCCCACACGCGCCTTAGCACCAGGAGGACTGCAGAGATTGTCCATGTTGTTGTGTCTTGTGTGGCACACTTTGAAATTGCTGTAGTAAGGAATCACCATCAGGATTCAAGCAAGCCGGGCCGAAGATGGCTGTAATGCTAGAAACCGGTCCCCAGAAGCTTGTTTCCTTTTCAGTAAAGAATTGGCTTGGTAGTTTGGTCTGCCCTGTTCCCATGATGCACTGGGCCAGGGTCAGACTAATTTGCATGTAGCCAGGTTCTGAGCTGGGATGGTGCAGTGAGCTAAAAAACGGTGATGGATCAAGCCCTGATCTTTTGACTGGGTAGGAGTGTTCTGCTTAATTCAGATACTCTGTCCATCACCACCCCCTTTATGAATCGTTACTGAAAACAGGGCACTCACCGGCACGGAGCACACTCTGGCTGTTCAGATGCTGCACACCCCTCCTAGTATTGCGCAGGGCCTTTTTCTCCCACACCGTTGTTACCGGCAGTTGCCCAAGCTCAGCGGCCCCCTCTCCACTACACGAGCTGTGCAGTCGGATCCCTTGTCAGGGTTATCGAGTCGCTATCTGCCTTCGCATGGCTGATTGCGTCTGTTGCTTTGGTCAGTATATTCCGGGTGGGCTCCGGTGCCATAAAAAGCTACTTGATGTGCAATAGCTCCGGATCAGTGGGCGGATTTTATTGAGAACGGGTGTGTTCCGTAGGAGCCGCTCTAGGTTGCGGCCATCTTGCTCGGCGGTTGGCCACGCTCCTGCTATTATGAATTTTTAATAAGCTAAAATGACATGTTATGCTTGAGTCTCAATACAATTGTGTAAACGCTTATAATGAATATAAGCCATCTTTTATTGCTTCTATTGTATTGCACCACAGAAAATGAAAAGCTGGTGCAATTTCTTCTTCATGTACTTACATGAATGAAGTTTGCTGTGAAGATGCTTCACACTAATAGAGTCTTGGATTTCTTAAAACGACAATGTTTATGTGCTTTATAAAACTATTTTAAAATGTAGACACTTTTGATAATTGCGGTAGTAGGCCACATTTAGTATTGAACGATTGTATGCAATATTCTTTGACAATATATGTTATTCAACTATTTTACATGAAAGCTCAAATGAATTTCACTATGCTTGAGCCGAATTTCATATCTGTTTATTAATTAAAATGCATTGCCTTAATATGCATAAAATGAATTTTTCCTAGGTTTGCATTTTCCTCTTCATGGACTGGTGAGAAGAGAATTTCCCTGGTGAGAAGGGGATTTGATACTTTACTTGTAATGTGGAAACTTCAGCTTCTAACCTCAGCATATGGAAAGCAACTTTTGTGAATCGTTGTTTGTGGACTAACCTGTGCGCCTGGAACAGATGATCAATTCTAATTAATTCACTTGGGAAGTTACTCCAAAGCATCTGCTTTTGCACCTTGTGAGCGGATGATGGTCACATGAACATCGGGCCATGATGAGGTGACTATTGATGTCCTCATTCCTCAGACTAGACGTACAATACGTACAAAGGCCTCTGGATGAGGAATTGATTATGCACGGCTATCGTTGGCTATGCTTGGATAGTGGGCTGCTGCGGCTGTCTGCTATTGATTTGTGGGCATTCCATCTTTTCCTTTGCTGTGGATGCACCTATCCCTCTTCCTATGCAAATTGAGATCCCTTTTGCAGTAGGCTTACTGACTCATCTGATTTGCCAGTCCTTGCCCCTTCCTTATTTCAAATTTGACTAGACTCTATGCCTAAACTGAGAACTCTTCCTGAACTGTCCTTCTGCACATGCTAGTGGTAGGAAACCTTCCTTGCTTAGCAAACTCTTTATGGACTAGTTAGCTGAACTATAGATTTCATGAATACCCTGTAAGGTTCAACCTTGTCGTATTCTACTAAAATGTGTGGTTTTATACTACCTTTTGTTATTGTTTATTGAGACTCATGACTGAATTGCCTAATATGCTTATTGTCTTAAATGCCAAATTTGTCTAATACAACATCAATTTAAATCTGAACTGTCTGAGTCGTGTTTTAATTATATTTCAATGCTCTTTCTATAGAAACGTGCATACAAAATCCAATTTTTAGTGCACAATAGAGATAGTCATAGATTATTTTCTGACCATCAGATTCTATTGCTTTTGTTCTGCATAGCAACAGCAGAACTCTTAGAGTGCATGATATTGGCCTGATTGAACGCCTTCAGGAGGTTTGGTCTACCAGTTATCATCATATATGTTTAGAGCATAGCGTTGGGAGTAGTCTATCTGAACTTGATTGACAATCTGTAAATTGGTTACCAAGTATTGGTTTTCATTGAGTAGCCAACAGTCGACACCTTCATCCATCACGCCTAATACGGCAAGTAAGGTCTATCGGAGGACCTAAGCCTCTTTGGGTGTGATTTGCTTTGAAATTCAGCATAAAGAGAACGATGGCATTGTATATTGTGTTCTACCTCTATGGACCCAGGTAAAAAAACTTACTGGAACACATTAATTTACTGACATGAAATGGAAAGCAGAGATATAGTATAACGTTTTGAAAATACAACATCAAATTTTCAAGAGCATTAAGTTCATTTAACAAAATTGATATTGTTGGCTGACTATTTCTTGCTCCTAATTTTATTAAATTTGAAGTACATATGGGATTCCCTGCAGGGTATGGTTTCATTTTTGAAGTTGATATTGCTTAATACTTTACACATGAATAATATTAGTGCCCATCAAATTTATAGGGCCTGATTTAGAGTTTGGTGCACAAGTACTTCATCACAAATTCAGCTTGACACCTGTCGTTAAAAGATGGGAGGGATATCTGATACGTGTGTGATGTAGTTCCCATATACCAAACTCCAAATCAAGCCCCTACTTTGTATATCTTGCAGTCACGTATTTTTTTCTTTTTTTAGGTTTTTATTTAGCAGGTAGCTTTTTGAATTCATATCAGGCCTGAAAAGAATAATACAAAGCTTGGGGATGAATATGCAAGCCAGAAGCCCTGAACTAGATGCTAGGATAGCAAACACCTCAACAGTCACCATATTTTTCCCCTGGGTGCTCAGGTAAGCTGGAATGAAGGAGATCCACACACTTACAAATACAAGCAGGCTGAAAGTAATATGCTGAGCTTCATTAAAACTATCAGGTAAGTTCCTGGCAAGAAAGGCTAATAAAAAGCTGAATCCAGTCAAGAAGCCCATGTATCCCAGCATGAAACAGAATAGCAGCATTGACCCTTCATAACACTGTATGATGATTTTTATGGAAGATGATGAGTTGACACCTGAATAAGGGGGCTTTGTAGACAACCACACTGTGCAGATGATAAGCTGAAATGTGGAACACAAAATTACTAGGTAAATCGATGTCCTTGTGCCAAACCATTTCTTCAAACTGCTGTTTGGTTTGGTGGCTTTGAATGCAACAATGACTGTTAGGGTTTTGGCCAAAATACATGAGACACTGAGTGAAAATACAAGCCCAAATGCCATTTGCCGAAACAGGCAGGTCCATCTGTTAGGGCGTCCAATGAATATGAAGGGACAGAGGAAACACAACATGAGTGACATCAGGAGGAGGTAGCTCAGGACTCGGTTATTGGCTCTGACAATTGGTGTGTCCTGGTAATTGTAGAAGATACATAAGGTTATCAGAGTTGATAAGGATAAGAGTGCTGAGATGGAGGCTAGTGTTGCACCCATGGGCTCCTCATAGGACAGGAACTCAACAGCCCTCGGTATACACAAGTCTTTTTTTTCATTGGACCACTCATCTTCTCCACATTTCAAACAAACAGAGAGGTCTAAGAAGGAAAAAAAAAGTATGTGACTACATATGTGATCATCAGGAGTACAATCAAAAATGTTTATATTGAGACAGAACACATTTTGAATAAGCATTTTTTTTTACAACTTCCGCGTTACAATATTTTTTTAAACTTGGTCTATTGGTATTTCCAAAGTTATTCAAAATACAATAGAGGATCCCAGTATCCCAATTTCAATTTCTACAGTTTCGTTCTTACATTTTAGCTTTCAATCTAATACTTGTATCTGGGAGTCATCATATTGCTCAATTTCTAATATTTAATAGATTCTTAAACATATCAGCTCTGTTTCTCAGGGGCTGTCAAAGCCATTATTGGCAAACATCTTACTGTACAAATTACACTTTTATATTGTATCTGTATTTACTATATACAATTTCCTTCTATGCCTGTTGCAACCTTAACAAGGAACTATGTGCCATGTAACTTGTCCTGCTGCTAATCAGTGCTCGGTATGTCGTTCTAGTACTTATTGTCTCCACAGCTGTCACCTAGGGCCTTAGGTATGTCCCTTCTGTTGCCGTATATCTTCCCTGACTTGAGCCCCCTTATCCGATTTTTTTACTATTCGCCTCACTGTGTATGAATGGGCAATTGATCTGTGAGCTGTGCTTTCCACTCATTCTCTATCTCGTAGTTTTCAAGGTCTGGGGCTTCCCAGGTTCTCTCCAAGTCCTTCCACTGATAAGCCATAGGGCTATAGGCTTCTTTCGTATCCCCCTTGCTTCCTCCCTGATGAGCGCCCTCATCTCTGCATCTGCCCAGTTCGTGAGGTCTCTCTTCCAGCTTTCTATCAGTGGCCCTCTATCAGCCTTCCATGCCATTGCAATTAGTTTCTTCGCAAGCGCTAAGGCCAGATTGACACATTTGTTCCCTACCTTCCATTTCATCGGGCGGGGGAAAAGCCCCAAGTGGCATGCCTCCCCGGTGTTACTCAAATCCCACCCTAGTGTCGCTCCCGTCCGTCAGAACACTTTGGCCCAGGAGGGGATCAACACTGCGCAACTCCAAACCATATGGACAAAGTCCGCATCTGGTTGGGCACACTCACATTCTGATTCTGTGTGGGGTCAGATATGTCATGTGGACAAAATTAAACTGAGTATATTTTAGTCCTGTATTGCGCGATATGGACTTAGGAGAGGACATGGCCCTATCCCATTCCTGGTCTGTAATTTGTTTATTTAGTGCTTGTTCCCAGCATTCCCTGAGTTTGGGCAGTGTCTGCTCCACCCACCTCCCCCCAATATTTCTCTTAAGGTGCGGACCAGGGCTTCGTAGTGCAAGAACTGGCCCACTGAATGAGTGGAGCACCCTATCTAGGTTGCCTTCCCGTAAGTCAGTCAAAGAATGGTAAACGTGTATGCCCAGGTAGTTGATTGTGGTCGTAGCCCAGTTCAGGTTTTTTGGGAGCGCCTTGGGCCTCGGGAGTGATCCTGCCACCGGGAAAAGATAGGTCTACATCTTGTTCACTTGTAGCAAAGTTATCTAATCGCAGGGTCATGGCTGATCCAGCCACCGCGTCTCGTAGATAAATCAATAGGTCACCCATGATTCTTCCTTTACGCAATGGACCATTCAGGATATCTCAAACCGAATCTGCTTCCTAATTGAGAACCATTGTAGATTTTTCAAGTTAGAGGCCATATGATTCTGCCTCTTCCATCCCAGCAGGATATGAGCTAATGTGTTCTGTAACCTTTGTCATTTATGTAGAAGATATTCTGGGGGAGCTAAATAGCATAATTTTGATAATTCATCCCAGATTTTACCAATGACAAAATGGCATGGACTCTGTGTGGATAGGACATGAATCAAACTATTTGGACAATAACTCTCAATAAGAAAGGATTGGCTACATTACCATTGATACTCTGGTGTTAAAGACAAATCCATCATTACCTAGAATCCCAGATATCTCATCAAGAAGACTGAGACATGACATGCTCCAATGGATGTATGCTATGTCCCCTTCGTCAGCAACCATTTGCAGGCATGACTTCTAGGACTCAGAATTGACTGAATTTACTGAATTTAATGTCAACAAGTTTTTACACCTC
Source organism: Lissotriton helveticus (assembly GCF_964261635.1). Classification (NCBI taxonomy): domain Eukaryota; kingdom Metazoa; phylum Chordata; class Amphibia; order Caudata; family Salamandridae; genus Lissotriton; species Lissotriton helveticus. The sequence continues at coordinate 1,314,492,489 of NC_136065.1, read as the reverse complement.
CAGCCTTCCTTTACATCAGTATATTTAGTAATATTGACCAAGGTACATGGTTCATACGCATATAGTTTTAATACCAGATGGGTGCCAGACCTATAGTTATGTAGTCTGATGCCAAAAGAAAGGAAAAGCTCAGTTATAGGAATTACATTATTGAACAGCATATGTGATATCACAGTGCCTGATGGCAACCCACATCTCAATTCATGTGGAGATTATTGAAACTGGGTTTGACCTATTCTCTGTGTTCTTCTGTCTAAAAAAGACCTAATCTACTCTAGGACCAGACCTTTCTTCCCTATATCCTTTAGTCGGTTGACCAGGATGGTATGGTAGATGGTGTTGAATGCTGCACATTGCTCTAACAGGGTCAGGTTTGGGCACTGCCACCACTCACAAAGGTCCTGAGATCATGCAGGCTTTCAGTTATCACTGAAGGAGAGAGGTGATGGGTATAACGGCCAGTCTCAGTTTAGTTCAAGATTAGATCAGCTTTGACAAAAGGCAGAAGTTGTGTCACTATAACTGCCTGAGCAGTTTTTCCAGATAGGAAAGATTAGACACCGCCTAACTTGTTTTGCCTGTACGTTTTTTTATGAGTTGGCATCACTGCAGCCTCTTTCCAAAGTACTTGATACCTTACCCTCCCTTACGGATTGATAAATCATCTTTCTGAGATGATGCATCCCAGAGATCTTTCTGAGATGATGCAACCCAGAGACCTTAACTATTTGCAATATGTGAGTTTATAAGCAGTGCATGCGGAGGGTGTGAGTTATAGTTAGTTAACATACCTATAACTGTTAGATTTCAGTGTTTTATTTAGTTTTAAGAATTTCCTTTAAACTGACATTTTCTCCTTCACTTTAACTTTTCCTTTTTCAATAAATTTGTGAGTTTTTTTTAATGCAAGGTACAATATTATTACCATAGCTAACTATAACGTCACTTTAACCTTTTTTGATGTAAATGAATATTTTTTACCATATGTAGTGCCATCCAAAAGCCGTGCACGGACTTTGGCCGTGTGTGGTGTGGGGTTAGCCGCATGGCCTGGCCTGCAGCCAGCCCTGCAGTCAACCACATACCGCACACAACTTTTGACAGTAGCCAGTGCCTCATTGCACACAACGGAAGGCCACATGGCCAACCTCCTGTTTGAGCGGACCCACTCCAGACACTCAGGTACAGGCCCTTTTGTGGAATGTTTTTATTTTATTTTCGCTAGTGTCCTGCCCTGAATTGTTCTGAGTCCATGATACCTTCACCCTCAAATTCCTAATCCTGGTAAGCAAGGCAATCTCAAAGCCTTTTTTTGCTGGTTCAAATTAAGGCTTCAAGTAACCCTTGATTTATCTGGGTCTCAATCACTTGCCCCCTCGTATTTCTTCACTCAATCAATCCTTTCGCTCCCTTATGTACCGCTTGTTTCCTTCTCACCTCTGTAGCCCTACCGCTTGTTTCCTCTTCACCTATATAACCCCTTCTGTGTTTTCAAACGTTCTTCCTGTTTCTCTTGCTGTCTCCTCTCCCTCTGTGTGTATTCAGGTCCTTACTTTATTCTTTGCATCCATAACTTAGCTCTATGTTACCATCCTCTACTCCGGTAATTCCCTCACCCTTTCAGTCCTTTTGTCATCCTTCAATTCTCCTTTTATATCATTCTTTACTGTCTACCTTCCAGATCTAATTCATTTAATGTAAAGCACCCTTTTGGCTACTGTCAAAGCAAACAGCAAGAGTAATTCAGTCATCAATTATCTAAGGAAGTAATTGTTTTTTTAATGATCCCCAGGTAAGAGAGCAGAATATTGATATCTGGTATGCTTAGAGAAACCTTCTTGATGAGTGATTTATATTCATGACAATATTTAATATTAGCAAACTGAGAGAAATGAGCACCAAAGCACAAATTACGACAACACGTTACCTTTTAAAAAATAGCAACATATTAAACGCTTTCAGTTTCTTGGAGACGCAATTTTTCATTTCTGTTCCTAAATCTTTTAAGTATTTTATGGATCTAGGAAACATGTCTCATGGTATTAGCTGCTTGGAGTGAGAAGGGTGTTCAGTCATTTCCCCTCTTGTGGAAAGGGGAGGTGTCTAGATACTGACCCTAGGTTATGGTCAGGGACATTCATGTCTCATGTAAGCTCAGTAGGTGATTTTGTGGACTATGCCAAGCCCTTCGAAGGAAATCCTCTGAGAAACTGGGGGCCATTGAAGGTTTGACATACAACGTTACTAATCTCTGTGGCTGTAAGATGTAGACGAAGCCTTACTGCTGCCTTTTGTACACGCTGGGTTTTGCACTTGAGTAACAGAGCAAGGCCTACATACAGTCCACTGGATTCTTCTATTTCTGTCACTATGCTGGGTAATATGTGGAGATCTTAATCCTGGAAATTTATGCAAGGTTTATATTCAGTAGGGTCTTGAGGAAGAAAAAGGATGCCTTCCATATCTTGTTGACGTATTAACGTGTGAGATGAATAGCTGGATGGAGATAAGGATGGATGGAGAGAAGAGTGTGAGCGTAGCTAGGTAGGGGCGGTCCGCCCCAGGTGGCACTATTTTGGGGACGGGGGCTGTCTAGACCTGGACCGTGTCATGTATGTGCATGTAACTTGCATGAACGAGGTAACTATTAGCCTATGCCGAGTTTTGATAGACACAAGTTGCAGGGTTCGCATTCCTTTGATTCAGATCGCCTCCATGTGGCAGTGCAGTGCTGTGATTTGAAGTCTTGCTCTGCCTCTTTTGCAGTGCACTGCAGAAGCTCGTTGGCCCTCACAGCTGTGAGAGAGCACAAGTTTGAAAAAATGTATAAGTGCACCATATTTACAAGCACGTAGTTAGTTAACATGTACTTTGCACCAGAGTGTTTATATTTAGAAGTGAAATACACAGAGTGTCTTATATTCAGTGGTGAAATGCATAGAATGTTTAAGTAGAGTAACAATAATCATAACTGTGTGAGACTAATGTAGAAATGTTTGGGATGAATATGAAAACCTCATGTTCTCATGTTAAAGGAATCATGTTAGAGTTGAATAGAGCTTTACAAAACCAGTATAATGTGTAGGCCTCATGGCAATTCACAGAAAATCTAAACGTGCTGCTAAAATAATGTGAGATGGGGTTAACGTGGTTCTTCCAAATGTATTATTGAACTTAGGGTTGAAGTATATGCTTTATAGATGTGTTATTTTAGAAACGTATGCTAGTTAAGAATGTTTGCTGTTTAAATCAAGTTAATGTTTTAAGAGTGCAGGGACCTGCTTCATGTAAATCAAGTAGGCCTGAACAGATAATGTCATATCGTTTGAACTGCCATGTGCTCGTTAGAGGAGAAGTCGAGAGGTGCCAAGTACAGAGCTTCGCTTATATTTTACGACCTATAGATATGGTGGAGTTTGGAATTTGAGGCCCACTGCAGGACGGACTGTATGCAGGTGCGAGGGTCTTAATCAGCTAGAATGAAAGGGGCTTTGTTCAGTGGCGCTTGGCGCAGGCCTGTAGGAGTTTCCAGGAATTTCAGGGGGTATCAGCGCACTGGAGAAGAAGCCTGGGAACCAAGGTCAACTATAACGAGGGTCTTCAAGAGTACCATCATGGAGTTTGCCGCGCAAAGATGTACCACGTGAGGGGCGTCCCAAGGGGCGTTCCTATCGAAAATGTGATTTGGTATTAGGGAAAGCGACCCGGGAGGAGAGCAGAGCAGATGATTTTGGGAGCCTAAGGAAGCGGATGGGTAGGCAGATAGGCTGATCAGGAGAGACCCATTATCAGAGAAGAGAAAAAGAGAAGTGCGTGATCTTCTTAGGAAGTCACCACGGCTGACACCTAGAGGGGTAAAGATCTTGTTAAGTAGGGATGTCACTTAGTGTAGTGTAGGGTTAGACTAACCTTAATTTTCTTTTCTGTAATGACTTTGAGGTTGCAACTTGTATCCATTTTGGCAACCCTTATGGTTTTCGAGCTTGTACTTATTATTCTGTTTTTCAGACTCAGACTACTCAAGAAGTTCATGTTCATAGTGATACCAATTTATCTTTTGAATCTCATTTTGAGAAGTTTGTATCTTCAGTTATCTTTGACTTTATATTAAATCTTTGAAACTTAAAATTTGGTCAGTGATCATTTAGAGTGGTGTAAGTTCTTAAATTGATTGACTTATTGTAAGATTACCTTTTACTCAATGACAGGTACCAACGATTCAGTCGACATAGTTTGGGATTTGATAAGGTAACTAGTAACCAGTAATCCCGCGTTAGCAGCTGTGCCATGAACAGTGCCACCCAGACTCAGTTTATCTGGTGGTTTGCTCTGACCCATCCCAGCTCAGGTGGTCTCTACTTGCTTCAGTTTTGTGGCGAAAATCAACTCTGAGTGGAAACCTAATTAAGTCACATGCCTAGAGAGTTTGGGTCTGACTGTAAGATTGATGGGTGGCCTGTCCTCCATCAGAGTGGCGAACATTACATTTGTCACCTTGGCTGGACTCCACCTGCCATATTTAGAGATCATCTCCAGCTCAGTGTGGATCTCGGTGCCTTCAGAGGAACCACTGTCACGGCTGTTCTGAGGGCACTGCCAGTTTGGTGTGCAGCTGCATTCTTTTTGGTTGGGTTGCACCAAACGTGTTTGTTTTTCAAAACAAGTCCTCAAAGCCGAAGTTTGCTAGTGAAAAACAAAAAAATGAATGACTTGCCCCAACACCCTGGGAGCTTTTTCCATGGAAACGTGTCCCCTCCCCCCACACATACGGTAGGGCGGAAGAAGAGGGATTTGGAGTCACCCATGTTAGCATGAGGTTCTGTATGGATGAACCCCATAGACTACAGAATCTTCGAAGAGCAATTAATTTCAAGTGACTGGAGACTTAAGATTGGCGAACAGGAAAGACTATCAGATACATCAGAATCAATGAAATTAAGAACAGGCCAGCACAGGGACGTTTGACCGTATCCAGTGTCTACCTATCGGCACTCTGACTTGGTGAACACCTGTGTGTAATTTTAGTTGTTCATTGTGTAAACGAGCACAGTATCACGAAATGGGACGATCGAGTAAAGAAGAAATGTAGCAACCACGTAAACATAATCCTAACCGGTTCCATTTGTGATTTCACCATCAGCGCAGGGTACACAGTCATAGCAGCAGGCTGGTTGTCCTTGACGCAGAACCTTATGGAATCCAGGAGTGCAGCTGACACTGCACACTGACTGGGGAACCTATGAGGTGAGCGAAAAAGATGAATATGTAACAGCAAAGTCATAGAATGTGTCCTTTTTCGTTTTCTTATGAATTTCATATACTGGTGCGCATTTATTTAATAATTCATTAGCATAACAATAATAAACTGAGTACCTTATACATAAAAACCTATGTTTGCAAGCAGGCGGAGAAAACCAAAACCTGGGGTATTAGGGAAGTCAGTGCCTCACATTTGTCAAATACGAGCATCAAAGGATATGACAATCTTTGAATTGTAAATGATGTTCCAGAATCAGGGAAGCAAATAATGGGATGTGATAGAAGAGGATGTCTAGGAAGTTGGACAAAATGGAACATGGAAAAAAATTAAATGTAAGACATGGTGATCGAAGGCTAGCACTGTAAAGAAAAATGGTGAGCACAAGGACACAAAATTACTGCAGGACTCGTGTAAAACACATAAGCCAAAAGCATTTTGAGATGTTATGGAAGTTAACAATGTAGTCCAATCACTGAGGTACATTTTCAAAGGAAAAATCAGTTTGCTTAAAGTAATGAGTTTTCGCCCCTACACACACTGCACAGCAGACCCCAAGTTCCTCTTTATTTCGGGTTTAGTAACTTGATACAAGATGTCAAGACTAGCAGTGGCAGAGGTGTGCTTTGGTGTCTGGATGGAAGGTGAACAATTCACTGCATAATACTTTGTTAAATAAAACGATATATTTCTCAAATGAGCCTCCAACAATTGCTTGACTCTGGAGCAATGCTCGTGGTAATACACTGTACCAGTGACTGTTGGAAGGTGGGTTATTGGGAGGGGTAGGTAGGCATCTAACACCTGCAACCAGGCCACTATCATTAAACTTGGTCATAAATAGGGTCTCTATAAATCAGTCCCTTGCTCAACTGTTGGTAGCAGGCACCAAGCAATAAGGCTGAACTTAGGAGACAGGCATGTAAAGCATTTCAAAACTCCATCCAGTAAATAAATAAGGCACAACACACAATAAAAATCCCACATCAATTTATAAAAATAGGAAATATTTTTATCTTTAACATGATGCCAAAACCATAAAAACTTTAGTACGTAGAAACCAATAGCGCAACTTTTGGACATCTGGTCGCGCTTGCCCGGGACAATGTCAAAGTTTGAGGCCAACCTCGATGGAGCCGTTTTCGGATAGCCCTCATGGTAGGCCTCTGTCAAAATTTTGCCTGCAGGCTTAGATACTTTTCTAGAGCTTTTTTTGCCAAGGACCCTCTCTGCTCTCCACCAGTACGGGTTTGGAGATTTCGCCTGCTTGGCTTTCAGGGAGCTCCCAGTCCAACTCTGGAAGTTTGACCTCCAGAGCTCTTCAGCTGGATGACCCTGGAATCCGGTCTGGGTCACAGTTGAAGATGGCCAGCTTAGCTCTCATTATCGGGTCGGTCACCTCCTGGAGCTTTTTCCAAAAAGTTTACCACACTTTCCTGAACTTCTGAAGATCCTTCCAGAGGCCTCCTGGTGGGTCCCAAGTGTTCAAAACACAAATCCAAGGGTATGGAATCTTCTTGACGGTCCTTGGCAGGTCTGGACTTTACTTCCCATAATGCACTTGCTCAATCCCTTAAAACTCCATTGGGCACACTCCAGGAGGGGGACTCTGGCTGGAGAAGGGTTGGTTACACTCTGTTAACCTGTAAGTGCAGGGAGTCCATGCCTTACTCCTTCTTGAAGCAAGGCAACGTCCTCAGAGCTGTAGTCTCAGATGGTACAGCAGGCGCAGTCTTCCACAGGCAGGCCCTTGGGTGCAGCTCAGGATTTGAGCAGGACAATCTTCCTTCCACTTGTAGTTTCAGGCAGCAGAATTGAGAGGATGTGACTTGCTTAACTGAATGTAATGATTCTGTATATAAAGTGATCAACGAGGTGTCATAAGCAGCACAAGAGCAGAGACCGCAGTGGATGCTTACTGGGGAGTATTATGGTGATCACTCAGCGCTTCCCCAGCAGTCCTGCAATTGGGATTCCGTTGGCCACTCCTTGATCTTTTAAGACAGGCAAAGCCCTCTTTTGTAAAGCCTTGAGAGTGCTGCAGATGCTGTCCTTCTGAATGCAGTCCTCTCTTTGTGCAATCCATGGGTTCAACAGGGCAGTCCTTCTTCTCCAGATGTTTCCTGATCTGAGGTGCAGTGTAGCTCTCCCATATTTATTCCGGATTCTGGGCTGGCAAGAGGGGACACAATCCCACCCAATGGGAATCAAGTTGCCACCCTCTGTGATGACCATTTCCTGGGAATTGTGCAATATTGTTATGCCAGAATGCAGATCTCAACAAAAATCAAAATGGAGAAAATCTATCCTTGGAGTTCAGGTCTGGCTAACCCAACCAACAGGTTTGGCTCACTTTTCCCTACACTCCCCTTTCAACCATTCCCTAATTTATTTAGAGGGGATCCCATCTGGATGAGGGTGCAGGAAGTGGGCCTGGTTCCTGTGCTATCTGTGCATCTCCCTTTAAATTCCAGTTTGGCTCCCCAGCCCCCTTCCTGTTCTGGCATAAGCAGGTAGCAGATCTGCTTCCATCAAATAGTTGCATTGTTTCAACCCCAGTCCTCTTCACAACTAATCAAGCTTGGCTCAGGCTGTTGAAGGCTGGCCAATCAGAAAAGGCTGCTATAGGGCTGTTTTAGGTAACTTCTGGAAAACAAGTTCTAAAACTACTTTCCTGCATTAGTTATAATAAATCAGACCTTGGCAAGTTGATGGATTTATTGTAACTATTATTTTAATACTGTGAGTTATTGCTTTAGCTCACTCCTGTCAAAAGTTAGATGTTATTAACGTTTAATAAAGCCTTCCAATATCAGTCTATGGAGCTAGAAGCACTACAATGGGGAAAAATGAAATTGGCAGTTTTTCCCTCAGCTGGTTATATAAAACATATTTTATAATGTCCCTGCTTTTTATAACAAGGCACTCTACCTGTGGGACACATAGGACAGACCTTGGGAGCCTCTTACATGTAATAAAAGGATAATTCTAAACTGTGGAGGTACTTTTAATTTCAAAGTCTAATTTGGACACATTTTTATTTTAATACCAGACTGCAAAGCAGGACTGGCTTTAAAATGACATCAAACATCACAGCAGGGCACACTTAAGTTCATTAAGTCCACTGGGGCTACTAAACCTACATGCCCTGTCATATACTGGGGACTTACAGGTAGAATGTCTGAACCAATTGTAATTACACCAATTTCCACATACCCTTTAAGGACAGAGCACTGACACTGGACCTGGATAGCAGAATACAGGGCACAAATCAAATTTAGCAACCACCAGTATCAGTCATAAAATGGGGGTGATCAGGGCTAAAAAGATGACTTTCCTACAATTCCAAAATGAAGAAACTGGGATGTCGGGATCAGGTCTTATTAAAAAAAAACAGTGCCCCTTAAAAAACAATCACAACTCGAAAATCAATATAAGTCAATGTGGTGCAGTTGACTGGATTCTAGGCATATGCTGAGGATGACCAACAATGGAGCATTGTTGGATAAAAGTTATTGGTCTAGCATACTCATATGTTTTCTATATGCTTACACACTATAGAATAAAACATCGGGGTAAAACATCAAAGTGTGATAACTATTCATATGATAACAAGTATCTGTCTTTCTGACCAAGGACTTGACACCAAATTAGGAGTACCACTGTAGAGTGCCGTGCTACAGACAAGTGGTGGTAAATGTTAGTGTCCTTGGACAGTATTAGAGATGATGAGTATATAACACAGGGTCCTAGCATTTGATTGTCTTCTTACCCTGTTCAAGATATTCTTGTGAATTGTGATGGCCAGAGAGGGAAAACTTAGAGTGTGGAGGAAGGTGGCAATATCAGACTGATGGAGCAGGATGATAAGCAGACCATTCGAGAGGCTTGTGTATCCACACCGGATAGGGGACAATATCACTAAGTCGAAGGGCCGATAGTTTTTACCCTGCTTTTTGCCCAATTTAACAAGACAGAGAATACTTGTAATTTAAGCCCATTTCTTAGAGCACAAATCATGAAAATAGATTGTGAAAAGGAAGAAGAGTAAAGAAGGAAAAGCTGGCTTCCAAGTTCCTCCTTGATAGTTGCTTGATTAGAACTCGATGGCTCCATTATGTTATTGCTGCCTCCCACAGACAGTCCACTGAACCTGTCTGTTCTCCAAGCCTTACACCACCTCCATCTTGAATTTGAATGTGCAATACTTTTAGGCACAAGAATGTGCCTCACTTTGGAGGAAGTTGTAATGCTTTTGATGGCCCACAGCACCCCATTAGACAGGGGTGCCCCCTGTTTGTTGCCCCAGATCATTGAATAAATATGTGAAAATGTATAGCAACTCTCAGATTTGCTGACTAAAACTACAAGAAAAGGGATTGCCTTGCAGGAACCCTGGTATGCACCACACATGATTGCTCCCTGAAGGACTGCTCTTGTTGAACAATTGGAACTACAGCCCTGAGGACTTTGCTTTGCTTCGAAAAGGATTAAGGAGTGGACTACCTCAAAGCAAAATGTTAATAGAGCTTCCCTGCGCCATCTCCCTCAAGAAGTCCCTAGCCTGGGTGCCTCCAGTGCACTTTTAAGGATTTTGCTGGAGGCATTGTGGGAATTGTAGTTCCAAACTTCCAACGACCATTGGATTTGTGTTTTTGACACTAAACCCTCAAAGGGAACTTCAGGAAAAAGTTCCAGAAGTTTGGAGAGCTTTGAATAACTTTTGAAAAACCTCCATAGGTGGACCGACCCATCATCGAGAGCCAACATCGACTTGGCCTGGATGTCAGGTTCGTCCTGCTGTAAGCTCCAGAGCTCCAGAGTTCCAGGATATGATCTCGCATCGAAATCAGCTTGCTGGAGGTGACCGCACGGCCTCAAGAGAAAAATCCTCCAGAAATGTTCTAAGCCAGAAGGTAATATTTTGACTGGTGCTTCCCGCTTTGTGTATCTGACCAGGGCTCTATTGTGGTCAGTCACAAACTTTGACTTTGTCCTTGTAAAGCACAACCAGATGTCCCAAGTCGGCACTATAGGTTGTTAAGCACTAAAACGTATTAGTTCTTTAAAAATTCATATCTCAGATTCTCTACATATGGATTCTTGATGTTTTGGCATAATTTTAAAGATACAATTATTTCCTATTTTTATAAATTGGTTTGGTATTTTTGTTTTGTGTTGTGTCTTAGTTAATGCTTTTATGTATTTTAAATGTTTTACATACCTGTCTCCTGAGTTACCCCTGCCTGCTTGCAGGCGGCTACCAAGGGTCGAGCCAGGGGCTAATATATTGAGACCTTGCCTGGACCTTGTATTGAGTTGCCTGCCTTATTGCTAGGGGTAGGTGCATACTTACCATTACTAATAATCCTCCTTCCAACATTAGGTGTTTAACGGTGTGGATTTGTGCTTTTGTTTAAAGTACAACATACAGTAAATTATCTTAAGATCTTTAGAAATCTGCTAAATTGACTTAGAACAAAAACGTTTGATTTTTAATTTTTGAAATTTGGACTAAAACTGATTTTTAATCCATATTTTTATTTTCTAAATGTGTTCTGTTTCTGATTTGTGAAGTTTGTGTGACCCAAAATGTGTGACTCAAAACTAGGGATACTATTCAGCTGGATCTGGCTAAATTGAACAAACTCACAGTGGCTGAGCTTAGGGTCCAGTGTAGGTCCAGGGGGCTACTTAAGAGCAGCAAGATTAGGAAGGCAAAGTTGATTAGGTTCCTTAAGTCCTGGGCACAGAGAGCTCCACAGAAGGAAGGGGAGAGTGAACCCTATAAATACCTCCGGGAGGGAGATCACGATAACCTTTCCATTTAGTTTTGCACCAGATTCATAATTCCAGCTAATGGGGGGAGGACCGGTTCCCCGTACAGGGCTCCCAGATGTCCATTAGAGAGAGGGAGATTGAGGGTCCGTTGGCTTCTGTGGCCCTAGAATAGAACAAGTTTAAACTAGTTAGAGAGAAGTAAGAGAAGGTGAAAGCAAAAAAGAAATGGTAGCAGCAACAATGGAAAAGATACTGTGATGCCCAGAGGTGGTGGGTTTAATGCCATCCTTCCCAAGGGAATAGTTCCCATGTACAACGAGGAGGATGATATTGAGGAATGGCTGACTGCATTTGGAAGGGCCCTTGAGATGAGAGAGGTCCGCTCTAAGTATTGGGGTTCACTCATGTGGGAACTGATCCCAGTAGCTGGGATTGATAGGCTCCTGACCCTACGGTCGGATGAGGGAAAATCTTACTCCACATGAGGCAATGCTTAGTCAAAAAATGTATTCAGACCACAAGAGCGGGTGAAGGTGTTGATAGAGGCAACCGTAGTGTCCTTGGGTGGGGTGGATATTGCAACCCTGGCCTTCTTGCCTCCCAGCATGGAGAGGTGTAGGTAGAGGCCGAAAATCTGAGTTTGAGGCTCTGAAAGACACAGGAGCCAGTGTGTCTGTGGTTACTGAGAAACTGGTTTCCCCAGGGCAGATCATGCTTGGTGTGTATGATCAGGTAACTTATGCAGACAGCAGAGCCAATCTCCATCCCAGGGCATTGGTGAGTTTGGAATGGGGAGGTGTGACAGGCACTAAGCATGTAGCTGTGTCTCCTGCACTCCCAGTAAACTGTCTACTGGGAAATTATCTTGATTTCCAGTTCCAATCACAATCCAATCACAAGAGAAAGGGCACAGGGTCTTGTGAGACAGCCCAATGAACTCCAGAGGTGAAGGAGGAACCTAATCCTGAGGTGGAGGAGCTGGCCTCTGAGGTAGGGATTCCACATGTGCAAGATATGGCACTACTTGGCAGAGTTGCAAGGAGCTGGTGGACTCTCTAGAGTATAATTGTGTTTGGGACATAGAGAATGTCCCACTCATGAGGGTCAGAGGCAGACTGCCTTCAAGCAAGAGAAGAGTGATGTCAATGGCTTCCACAAACCCTACTGGGAGGATGGTGTTCTATACACGTAGGCTAGAGACCTCGAAGAAGATGTTACCTAGAGGTTGGCAGTCCACCCGAAGTACAGAGAATTCCTCATGATTTTAAGCCATGACATCCCCTTGACAGGTCATTTGAGGCAGAATAAATCTTGTAGCCGGTTTGTCAACCTTTTCTTTTGGCCAACATGTCTGCCAAAGTGAAGGAGTTTTTCAGCTCCTGTGCAACCTGTCAGGCCAGTGGCAAATAGGGAGCAAACCAAAGGCTCTCTTGATATCACTGCTGGTGGTTAGGACACCTTTTGAGAGGGTGGGATGTATATTGTGGGTCCCCTAGAATAACCACGTTATCAGAGAACAAGCATATCTTGTTGCTGGTATACCCTGAAGTACCCCTCTGAACAGTCACTCCTCCTTTGGTGGCTGGGCCCTACTTGGTGAGTTCACCAGAGTGGGTTTCGCTAAAGAGGTTGTTTCAGATAGGGGCACAAACTTCATGTCCAGCTATCTGAAGGCATTGTGGGTAGAATGTGGTGTTACCTACAAGTTCACCACCCCATATCATCTCCAGACTAATGGTTTCAAGGAAAGGTTCATCAAGATCCTGAAGAGCATGATCACTAGTTTATCTGACAAACTCAAGAGGAGATGGGATGTCTTCCTCCCATGCCTACTGTTTGCCTACAGGGAGGTCCCACATAAAGGGGTTGCCTTTAGTCCCTTTGAGTTGTTGTTTGGGCATCATGCTGGTGAGCGACGCTTGGGAAAAACCTCTCAAAGAAGCCTAGGACAATTTGCTGGACTATGTGCTAGGCCAGAGATCTCGCTTGGCAGAGTACAAGTACATGGCAAGCAGAAAAGTGAAGGCCAGCCAGGAGCTCATGAAGTACTGTTGGTATACACCCGTTACAACGGATCTTTTACTCCGCACTACCATTACAACGCGACCATTACTCCGCATACCATTACAACGCATTGCGCTGGGGGGCGCTCTAGGATAGGGAATAAGTATAATTTACTATCCAACACCTTCCCTAGGGTCCACGGGGACTGGAGTTAGAATAGTAAATTATACTTACCACTATCCAGCGCCCCAAGGCGCTATGCGTTGTAACGGTATGCGGAGTAAAAGTCGCGTTGTAATGGTCTGCGGAGTAATAGTATACGTTATAACGTCATACATCCAGTACTGTTATGACCAAAAGGCTACCATGGGTGAATACACTCCCAGAAAATTGGTGTGGGTGTTGGAAGTCAGTGGCTCCTAGGGCCATCCAGGACAAATGGACTGGGCCCTATCCAAACAAAGAGAAGAATGGTGAGGTTACCTAACTGGTAGACCTGAACACCCCCAAGAACCCTCACATGATGGTGCATGTAAATAGGTTGAAACCCCACCAAAATAGGGCAGACATGAGTATGTTGATTGTAAAAAAATGAGTGAGGAGAGGAGATGACTGAGCCAGTGCCAGACCTCCTCTCCCACAATGTGCAAGATAGGTCTGCAAAAGGAGCTGTTCTTTCTCCCAAAGTTGACAGACCAAAAGCACTGTGACTGCAAGCAGGTGCTGGGGCAGTTTGGTGGTCTTTTCTCTCTGACCCTAAGTATCACCAGCTAGTGAATACACAACATTGACACTGGTGACAACCTGCCTGTCAAGAACACTGTACAGGTTGTCTGACCATGTCAGAGCCGGCATCAATGATGAGGTAGCTTAGATGCTGGAATTGGGGGTAATTAGGCCATCTGACAGTCCATGGGCCAGGCTAGTGATGCAGGTATCCAAACCTAACCCCCAGCGGGAGACAGAAGGAGTTGAGGTTCTGTGTGGACTACAGAGGACTGAATGCAGTGAAAAAGACTGATTCTCACTCTATTACTAGAGTAGATGAGCTCATTGATATGTTAGGGTCTGCTAAGTATTTAAGTTCATTTGATTTAACCTTAGGCTACTGGCAGATTGCCCTCAGTAATGGAGCAAAGAAGAGATCAGCATTCTCCAAACAAGAGGAACATTACCAGTTTAAAGTAATGCCCTTTGGCTTACAGCGTGCCCCTGCCACCTTCCAAAGGTTGGTGGACAGGGTCCTTTCTGGGTTGGAGCATTTCAGTGCAGCATATCTAGATGATGCAGCTGTGTACAGTTACACCTGGGAGAATCACTTCAGCCACCTGAGGGCCAGTAAGTGCCAAATAGGGCATAGTGCAGTTGTGTGCCTGGGTCACCTTATAGGTGGGGGCAATGTACAACCTTTCCAAGCCAAAATCCAAACCATTTTGGATTGGACAGTTCATAACACCCAGACACAGGTCAGGGCATTCCTTGGTCTGACTTGGTAATATAGAAGATTTGATCAGAACTGTGGTACCTTTGTGGCTTCCCTGACAAACCTCACTTCTTTAAATGCAGCCAAAGAAAGTTATGTTGACCCCAGAGTGTCAAAAGGCCTTTGACACTCTAAAAAAGGCTATATGTTCAGCACCGGTGTTTCTGGCCCCTGACTACACAAATAGTTTGTTCAGATAAATGCTTCGGTTTAAGGGATTGGGGCAGTGTTGGCACAAGTAAATGAGGAGGGCCTGATCAGCCAGTTGCCTTCATTAGCAGGCGACTTCTACCCAGAGAACAAACGTGGACTGCCATTAAAAGAGAATACTTGCCGTGATCTGGTCTCTGAAAAAGCTGAGACAATCTCTGTTTTATACTCACTTCTGTGTGCAAAGTGACCACAGAGCTCTCATATGTCTCATGCAGGTAAGGGGGAGAATCCAAAACTATTGAGGGGGTCCATTTCTCTACAGGGAATGGACTTCACAGTGAAACACAGACCTGGCACTGGCTACTATTGAATTTATCATAACTAGTACAAAAAATAAGTTATAGAACTTTCTTTTCTGTGAGACAAAATCCAGCCTCCTAGTAGCCTCTCTTGATTGGTCAGCCTTAACCGACTTACCCAATCTGCTTTGATGAGGTGATAAGTGGCCTGAATAAAGCAGAGGTTATCTGATTGGGGGAGCTCTGTATCTGCAGAAGAACATGTAAGGTTTGGGATGGGTAAATCAAACTGGGCTTCAAAGAGAGCAGAACAGTAAGAGATGCCAGGACTAGCACCCCTCCTTCCTGTACCCTCAGCCAGATGGCAGGCCTAGGAATGGAATTTACAGACGTTCTGGAGGGGAGTGTTTGTGGAAATGGGCAACACCAAAAGTTTGTTTTAGCCAGGTCTTACTCTACTGGATAAAATCCTCCAGCTTGAATTTTAAAGTGCAATGTTTTGTGGGACAAGAATATGTCACACTTTGGAAGAAGCTGTCATGCTTTTGGGTGGCACCCTGCACCTCATTGGGCATGGGTGCCCCTCTGCTTGTCACCCCAGATCATTGAATAAATGTGTGAGAGCTGCATAGCAACTTGTATTTGCTGCCTGAAATTACAAGAAGAAGGACTGCCATTGCAGTCAGCCTCAAACTTTGACTATGTCCTAGTCAAGAACGACCAGATGTCCCAAGTTGGTGCTCTAGGTTTTTAAGTACTAGAAAGTGTTCATTATTTAACAAATTAATATCTCCAATTCCATACATTGGATGTTTGTTGTTTTGGTGTCATTGTAAAGAAAAAATTATGATAGATGGGTGTTGTGTCTTACTTATTTAATGTATTGGTGTTTTTAAATGCTTTACAGACCTGGCTCCTGAGATAAGCCTGCCTGCTTGCAGCCAGCTACCAAGGGTTGAGCAAGGGGTAATGTACTGAGACCTTGACTGGACCTCATATTGCGTTTTTTTTTGTTTGAATATGTTTTATTGCATTTCTTTTATTTACTTGAAAACATACAAAAGCAGTTAACACAGCCGTGTTGCAGAACACACATGACATGTCGCAGCAGTTGTCCATATGTGGTGATAGATACAACGAAGTGAAAAAGATAACAAAGCATAAAATAGCGAGAAAAACATGGCAGGTCATTAGAGAGATGATCAATAACAAATGTTCGGCAATCTGGTTTGTCTGTTCCCTCACACTATATCACCCAAGCACCTGGTCGTGGACACCCACTACGTAACATCAGTGGTATAGGACAAAATTAGGCATGTTTAAAGCACATTGATTACACTGTCGGTAAGCTAGATTAGTGTAGATCAGACAGGAGCCAACGTCCCAGCCGAACGTTCGGTTATGAGAGGAGGGAGAAAGTAGGAGTATCGGGATGTGCGTCACATCAAGACGTAAGGAGCGGTGCAATGACACCTTACAGTTTTCGGGTGTACCTCCCACTCCTCTTTGAAAAGGAATCTGTCTGCTTCTAAAACATTATGTGATAGGTTATCTGCGGACATCGTTACAGATATTGAACATAGGCCAAGGTCCCTCGCAGTGTCAGCCATATCCGAAACATTTATGTGGAACCAAACATTACGTAAGAGAAACTAAAAATGTAGGGGACCAGGAACTGGGTGATAACAAACTAAAGGAAATGGGGCATAGGTGGGTGCGGGTGCGGATGTCTCAGTGTCAGCAGTGGGGGTCTTCCAGCGTCGATGGTTGTAGCTGCAATAGGGGGGGGGGAGGGGGGAAGGGGGAAGTGAAAGAGAGAGGAAACGGAGGGGAATCTATGAATTAGAAGGGCGCATAACAAGGAGGAGAGGTGGGGGGCAGGTCAATTCACCACTTAGAGGAAAAAGTGCGGTCAGGTAATGCCACTCTGCAAGCAGGCCTGGTGATAGGCAGCCAACGTAGTGTCCGAGTCTTGCGCTATGGGTGGACCTCATATTGCGTTGGTGGCCTTATTGCTAGGGTTAGGTGCAAACCTACCCCTACTAACAATCCACCTTCCAACACTTGCACTAAATCTTTGCAGTGGATGGTAGCTTATTACTCCCCGTGGAGTAACTGACTAGTTTGAGGAATTTTGCTTAACACAAAATGTACCCAAACAACACACAAGCATGCTCATACAGTAAAAAGTTCAGAAGGGCGTAAAGTAATGTTAAAGAAAGGAGAAGGGGAAAAATCTTATCTGACTGTTAATTTTCTGTACATTTCATGGTGGTATAAATTCCATCTAGTCCTTCCAAACTAGCAGGGTCCATATTATCTGACACATTTAATTTAACATTAGTAAGGTTAAGCTCTAAGGGATACCCACGACCTGCTCCTTTAGCAAGCATTTCTTGCCTTGCTATCATCTATAGGCACTTTCTTGCACAGGTAATGTCATCTCTTTTTAATTTCAAGGCGTTTGATAGTGGATATGACATTTATCTTTTGCAGGATACTCTCCATAAAACTGTTCTTAATGTGCAGAAATGTACGATGGGACTGTGCACCAAATTAAACATCATAGTTTGCCAGGACTGAGTCAATAAGCAGTTCTAATCATTGTTCCTAAACTATGGCCCTTGCTTTTTCTGCATACATTGCACTGACCATGTTTGCGAATGGATTAACTTGTTAACAGGTCTACCAAACTATTCCTCTGAATAGAAAACTGAGTCAAGTCTTTCCAGCAGCAGCTCTTAGAATTAATTACTCCCATCAAAGTTCAAACGCCTGGTTATATGTTAGCCCATAAACATTCACACAGCAGGGAAACACTTTGCTTTTACCTCCACAAATCCTGTTAAATAACTCTTCAGACACATTTGCGAGTATTTCTAATGGCTGCTAGGTAAGGACTTCTAAATTATTGACAGAACACAAGGACTTAATTGGAACCTTAAAAATAGGATCATAAATAACACTACCCTAGAGATGCTAAACTGCTGAACTAGAAATGGAGATAATGAATTGAACTGCTCATGGAACTAAATTGGCACCATAGTGTTAACCTAAGTATTTGGTCTGACTGCTATTTCATTGAACTTCTGCTTTTTTCTTGGTTCATGGCTGACATTTTAAATAAGACCAGCACCGTTTTTCAAACGAATGTAAATTCAAAATTCATTAAACCAACAGATTTTACTTTTGTAAGCTCCATTACCTATCAGAAGTTGTCCTTGAAAATAATTATTTGATCTCCTCATAGAAAGACCAAACTCACAAAACAAAATCATGGATGCAATTATGGAAACAATAGAAGACCTTTATAACTCTAAGCAAGGTAAAGACCAAAATTAAAACCAATAATTTCATCGTTATGCTTGCGAAACGAACAAAGAAACAAACTAGATAAACTGTTGAAATGAACATAAAGAAATATTGTTTTTTAGCAAGATATGCTCATACTAAAATGCAATTTCATTATATATATGTATTCGTATTGGTCTTCAAAGTCAAGCCAAACAATTGCAGAGAGCTTGAAGATGACAACATACAGTAATCTGCTCCTCTGTGGCTTCCCAGCTTGATTCCTACATATGGTCATATGGTCATACATTCCGAAATTTTCTGGACATGCTAAACTTTCTTAATAGCTTCTAAGAGCAATATGAATGCAAAACTCTCTTTGCAGGGATTCACAACAATTGAGCTAGCAACAATAGGACAGCCTTTGAGGCAGAGGCCAATATTCAAGTTGGTTATGCAGGGGAGTCCCATTCTCCTTCCCAGAACCCAAACACAGGAATTCATGATGATGCTCAGTAAGAGCCATTTTTGAATCTTCAGGCTGAGTGGGTTGTCTGTTAGTTGGAAAGACTTGGAGAGAAGGAGTGAGGAGAAGGCTGCAAAGATCTATAAACCTAAACACTGAGGAATCCAGCAACTAGAAGAGAAGGAACACCATGAAAGAGAAGGAGACACTGTGAAGTAATTAAGAATACTAGTAGAATTTTCTTGAAATGGAAAACAATGAAATACTACGTGCAAGAAGAGTTGATAATTTCTTCAGTATAGTGTGCATTTTTGATGTTTTAATCAAACATTTATAAAGTTGTTGTGGTATCTTCCATCATCTAAACCCCCCGGCGCCCTCGCGTGTGATGGAACTGCTCGCGGTGACATCACTTAGAATGTCACCGCGACCAGCGTTCCAAGGCGAGCGCCGGGGACTGTGCGATGGTTTGAGTAACGCAAGGCTGTGGCTGAGGTCGCAGTAGTTTGGTCTCAACAATAAAGACTAACCTTTCAATCACCTTCCTGTGTATGAGCCTGTTTTCGGTGATTGTCACACTGGCGACGAGGGAAAACCTTTCTGCGACCTCAACACGCCAAGGGTACGTGAGGAAGAACAGCTGACTGTATAGAAAGGAAGCGGGCGTTGCTGAAAAGTTCCGATCTCGCCGCGGAAAGAAGCGGTGACAGTCCTGAAGAGTATCGTGTTTGACGCAGCAGTGAACTTAATGAGGTGACTGCGAGACGGAAATTGCCCTGCACACGAAACAAAGTAAGGTGACCACTGCTGGCGAATTGCGCGCTAAATAGCAGTGTTTCAACGGATTGCCCTAGCGAGTTATCAAGTAGTGTACGTTGTGTAAAAGAACAGAGCTGCTTCTTGGTTTGGCTTGCGGGAAAACCAGACGGAACATTTCTTAACGTGGGTGCGAGCGTCAGCTGGTGAGAGACTGTTACCTTTGAGACTTTGGAAGCCTTGCCGTGTCCTCGGTTTAACGCGCAACTGTGAGGCGTAGTGGGACTATAGGGCAGGAGCGTGTAAATCCACTCACCCCCCCAAAAAAACTGTCACATCACCTTAGGGCGCCTCAGCTGTAGAGAATGCGCACATAGCAGCGCGAATTGTGACGAGCGTTGACCATGAAGGATGTCGAAGGGGGGGTGCATCTGGCTGCTGAGTGGTATGACAGGATCAGTGTGCAGCGGGACAGAAGCTTAAAAGTACCAACAGCTGCTGGTGTGATTTAAGACTGCACGTCAGGAAACACCCTGAAGCACAACGTGGGAGGCGGTGTTACTAAGAAGCGTGACAGAACAGCGCGTGTGGAGAACATCTTAACAGCGTGGCAGGGGAATAGTTAAAGGACCTACGAAGAGGAGCTGTGCAGTGGGCGCATATTAGGAGATAAAGCGGAGTGACTCTCTCTCTCTCCATAAAAGAGTTTGACTGTGCTTACCAGTGTTCATCAAGAGAGTTACTGGACTATTTCGCCTTTTCACCACAAGCGCAGTTAAAGTCGGTCTGCACCAGTATACAAGCAGAACGTGGCGTGGTGTTTAAGGAGAACGTAGTAGGGATATTTAACACCATCCCATGCTCCAAGCTCCTGTACTGTATCCCTGTATTCAAGAGACTGTTAAAGTGTTACTTTACCTGTCTGCTCCTATTTTAAAATCATTTGAGGGACTGCAGCTAAGGAATGTATGATTTATATGATTTATGATAACTTATCCCCTCCTCTTAAGCGCAACTGTGTCTAGTGAGTGTGTGCCTTTCTCTGGCTATCAGAGGAACACGCAGCGCCCAGCATGCAAAGTGTGACCCCTCTACCTTTTTTCCTAACCACCCCAGGGGATCCCAATATCCAGTGGAAGAAATGGAAAAAAGTATTTTTAAATTACGCCACTGTTTGTGGGCCAAACCTGGGTTTAGAAAGGAAAGTTGCTTTGTTGGCCTATTATCTTGGTGCGGAAGGTGAGGAGGTCCTAGATCATCTCCCAGAGTTAGGGGCACAGGAAGCAAGGGGTCTTAACGAGTTTGAAGTAAGCCTTAAAAAACTAGATTTACACTATCTTCCCAAGACCAGCACGATCATGGAGAGGTACCACTTTGGGAAAAGAGTACAAAAAGAGGGTGAGTCGATAGAAGATTTTGTGTCCGATTTGAGGAAGTTGGCCGCAACTTGCAAGTTTGGTGGGGCAAGTGAAGAAAGAATCAGGGACCAATTTGTCTTGGCGTGTAGGATGGAAAGAGTGCGCGAAGAGCTATGGCTCAAGGATGACCCACCCCTGCGGGAGGTGCTCATTGTAGCCAAGCAGGTGGAGCACATGCTTCAGTGTGTTAAAGAAATAAAACTAGACGCAGGGGAAAAGAAAATAGATGAAAAGGCCAATGTCAGTGAGGTGGTGACCGAGTGTGAGGCAGTGTCCCTAGTAAAAAACCAGAAGATAGTGAGTAAAGAACAGAAAGAGGGCAGGCCAGGGGGATCGTTCAAAGGCACTTGCTATAGGTTTGGCAAGCAGGGACACTTAGCCAACGACAGAGAATGCCCTGCTCTCAGATTCACGTGCAACAGGTGTGGGAAGAAAGGACATTTCAAACAGTACTGCAAGAGTGGGCAGGGAGTCAGCAGGCAGAGTAGAGACAGGACGAATGTAGTGTGTGACGAGATTGTTGTGCAAGTAAAAGAGCTACCAGTCCCTAGTCCCAACGACCCTGTGTGTGCAGAAAAGGTGGTACAGGTCGGGGAGGGACAAGTCTGTAGTCCCAAGGATACCATAAAAGTTGGGGAGGTTGAGTTAGAAGCATTGTTTGACTCCTGTTCAAGAATCACCATTATTAATGCTAAGGAGTTCTCACGTGTGTCAAAGGGAACGATAACTTTGAAAAGAATGGATCTAAGGCCAGGGGGGTATGCTGGTCGGCCCATCTCCATGAAGGGGTATTTCGTAGCGAAGGTACATTACAGCAACAGATCGACAGTCTCCAAAGTGTATGTGTCCACTGTAGGAGACAACATTTTGGGGTGGCAAGCACAGAAAGAGCTGGGGGTCTATTTGAATCCTAACTGCAATCCCCAGATCCTTGTACAAGAAATTATTGAACACAAGGCCGACGTGGTAACAGAGTTCAAAGAGGTGTTTAGAGAAGAACTAGGATGTCTGAGAAACTACTGCCACAGAATAAGATTGAAGGAGAACGCCAGAACGGTGGTGGCTAAAGTTAGGAAGCTCCCCATCGCAATTCAGGAAGAGGTGAAGTCTGAACTGGCGAAACTGTGCAAGGCCGGCGTCATCGAGCCGGTGGAAGCCACGGAATGGTTGGCCCCCATTGTAGCAGCAAAGAAGAAGGATGGGTCGGTCCGGCTTTGCATAGACTTAAGGGCATTGAACAAGGAGGTCGTGGTTGACCGTTACCCCTTACCCAACATCACCCAAATGATGAGTATGCTAGAAGGTGCCAAGGTGTTTTCAACCCTCGACCTCACCTCGGCCTATTTCCAAATAAAGCTACACGAAGAGTCTCAGGAGCTCACAGCATTTGTAACACCCATGGGCGCATATAAGTTCAAAAGAATGCCATTTGGACTTGTCTCGGCGGCCGCCGTGTTTCAGAGAGTCATGGGCAACATGTTGAAGGGCATCCCAGGCGTCATGTGCTACCAGGACGACGTGCTCATTTTCGCCAAGAGCAATGAGGAGCATGACAGCAGACTGAGATGTGTGCTGGAGAGGTTTCAGTCACAAGGCCTCACAGTCAGAAAGGACAAGTGTGTGTTTGGCTCTGCGGAATTAGACTTCCTGGGGCACAAGGTGACGACAGAAGGTATATGTCCCAAAGCCGAACTGCAGAACACCATAGTCAACCTGACACCCCCCAAGAGCAAGGACGAGATCAAGTAATTCATGGGGATGTTAGAGTTCTACGGGAAGTTCATAAGAAACCTGGCGGGAAGAACTTACGCCATCAGGCTACTGCTTAAGAAGGAGAACGAATTCCAGTGGAGTCAGGAGTGCCAAAGGGAGTTCGAGGACGTAAAGAAAGCACTCGCGGAGGCCCCCAGCTTGAAGTCATATATACCCAACCGGGCGACGGTAGTCACCACCGATGCTAGCGCAAAAGGTTTGGGAGCTGTCCTCACCCAAGTTGGAGAAGCAGGAGAAGAAACCATAGCCTTTGCCTCAAGGTCACTCCAGAAGTCCGAGAACAACTACTCGGTGATCGAGAAAGAGGCTCTGGCAGTATCTTGGGCAGTAGGAAAGTTCAGAGACTTCCTCTGGGGAACTCAGTTCACCCTCCGAACTGACCACAAGCCACTAGTTGAAGTATTCAGCAAGAAGGGCTTGGATGCCATCTCCAGCAGGATAAGGCGGTGGGTGGTCGGCCTTCAAGAATACACTTTTGATGTCGAGTACGTCCCCGGGACACAAAACCTCGCAGCTGACTGTCTGTCCAGACTCGTTGGTGATGAAGAAGCGAGAGGGAAGCAAGGGAGGACGGACGAAGAAGAAGAGGATCTTCTGATGGAGGATGTCTGTGTCATCCAGAAGGCGTTGGGAGAAGAAACATGGAGAAAGGCGTTGGAAGAGGATAAAGTTCTGGAAGAGATCTACCTAAGAATAAAAGGCGGATGGAAGCACGGCGACAAACAGGACGAAAACCTGCGGCCATACCTGGCCATTAAGGACGAGCTGTCCATTGTAGACGGATGTCTATTCAGGGGTACGAGACTTGTACCTCCTGCAACAGTAAGAGGCAACCTGGTCGAGTTAGCCCACGAAGGGCATTTGGGCATCACCAAAACCAAACAGAGACTCAGGGAGAGCTATTGGTGGCCAAACATGGATCTAGTCACCGAGAGGAGAATCAGGGAGTGCATACCGTGCAGTAACAGCGACAAGGTCCTGAGGCAACAGACGCCCCCCATGGTATGCAGGCCGCCCCCTTCAGGACCATGGGATGAGTAGGCATTGGACATTGTGGGCCCCATGTCAGGGGAACTGCGGACACCCTACATCTTGGTGCTAGTGGATTTGTATTCTAGGTGGCCAGAGATAAAGTTTGTCAGCGAAGTCACGACCAAAACTGTCATCAGTTTCCTAGAGGAAGTGTTCATCCGGGAAGGATTGCCCAGCAACATCCTCACGGATAACGGTGTGCAGCTATGTTCGAAGGAAATGGAAGACTTCCTGGAAGCGAGAGGCATCAGACACAAGCGTTGCGCTCTATACCACCCCGAGACAAACGGCATGGTCGAACGGTTTAACAAAACCCTCAAAGAAAGCATCCAGTTGGCCAGGGCCAGTGGCATAAGCTGGAAGGAAGAGGCGTGGAGAAGGTTGGAAGCTTACAGGTTCACTCCACACCAGACGACGGGAGTCACCCCGTTTGAACTGCTTCGTGCCAGGATACCCAACACCAAGCTAACACCAGGATGGATGGAGTGGCACAAGGGGTGGTCAGACCGAGCTAAAGAAGCTAAGAGCGTGAAGAAGCAGGAAGAAGCCGTGGAAAGGAGAAAAAAAGGATACGACTGGCGCAAGGCCACGCAGAAGGTTGAATTCAAGGTGGGAGACAGTATCAAGATCAGAGCTCCCACAGGAAAGGCTAACTGGTCAGAGTACACCAGCCCCACCAAGATCACCAAGCTATTCAAAAATGCAGTCAAGACACAAGAAGGGAAAATATGGAACCTTGGGAGGGTTGTAAAGTACCATCTGCCAGAGAATGGTCCGGAGAATTCAAGGGGGTGGGAGGGAGACCCTAGGCAGGACATCAGTTCCACCACCAAGAGGCAATCGGTGGGCCCCCACCCTAGCGGTAGGCCTAGTAGGAGAGTTACAAGACCTCCCCGGCATTTTGATCAGTATGTTATGATGTAAACCAGGTCATCCTGCCTACCCTGGTCATGTATTCACACTAGGCCTAGGAAATGTGCTGTTACACACCCCTGTTGGGTGTCTCCGCGCTACCTGGTGCATTTTATAGTTCTTACTATGCTTATGTCTTCTTTCCGCAGGGAAGGGGGATGTGTGGTATCTTCCATCATCTAAACCCCCCGGCGCCCTCGCGTGTGATGGAACTGCTCGCGGTGACATCACTTAGAATGTCACCACGACCAGCGTTCCAAGGCGAGCGCCGGGGACTGTGCGATGGTTTGAGTAACGCAAGGCTGTGGCTGAGGTCGCAGTAGTTTGGTCTCAACAATAAAGACTAACCTTTCAATCACCTTCCTGTGTATGAGCCTGTTTTCGGTGATTGTCACAGTTGTGTTGTCCGTTTTGTTCAGCATGGCCTGGAAACGGGTATAATGCTTTCCTGAAATGCATTAGGCTCATAAATAATGTGTGTATTATGATATAAGACGTTTGAAAATGATTACATTAATGTTAGAACTGAAGATATGAATATATTTAACCAGTTAATATTTTTCCATTTTTGAATGAAACAGGCATTTCAATTACTTAAGACATTTTCACCCTCAGTGGTTGGTGGAAAAAAGGGGCAAGAAGGACAAAAGTATTTTGGTTAAAAAATGGTGGGTGTGCTGCAACAAGCTAAATGGTTGTATGTGTCAATTTCGACATTTCTCCGAGAGATTGAAATCATACTTTCTAATCTCTAACTCTATGATGCCTTTGCTTCTGTACCTGCTGCTAACTGGTAGTATTGTTATGTCACACCATTTTTCTTTTCTAGTGGAGCTTCAACTCCAGGATACAGAGTTAGGACGTTGTGCATGTATCTGTCTCCACTTTCCACTCATGTGCCGAAACCAAATATCAAAAGGCTTTTTCTTCTTTTACCTATCGATAATGGTTTAATGGAGCATTTTGCTACATCATGAGATGTGCTTAATCACCCTTTATGGGTGAACGTTGTTATGTTGAAGCAAAGAGAAAAAACAGGATAGCTTGTTCAAAAAATAATAAAAATAAGGTTTATGAGCATGCAGAAAAATATTTTAATTTTCGTAGGCAAGAAAAACCATGCTTCACATTGAACTATATGATCACTAAATGAGCAGAGCACAGTTTGTACTTATACAAGATTATTGGCAATCAGGTGATGAAGTGGACCAGGTCCTGACCAACAGGATTAAAATGTTGCATAAACTACGACTTTGGCGTAGTTCAACAAGCCTTACTTTCACACCCACGGGTGACCTTGGTTCAATACACTAACAATAAATGTGAAAGATAGGTTATTGTAGCCCCACAGAACACTGATCAATTTAGTATTGAATTAGAATTAAAGTTTGTTGATTACTAGCAATCTCCCTAAGTGGGTCAGGGGCACTGTGCTAACAGTAGAAACCTATTTTGTTGTTCATGTTGTGTTCGATTATAGATTGTAAATGAATTTCCCGATTCATGCCCTTATATAGGTACAATTTGCATTGCCCTTTTATAGGCATAGTAAACTAAAACTTTTATTTGATCCAGACCCCAACCAAGATCAACAAATACAAAATTAAAATAATTTCAAATACTCATAAAAGTGCTTAGCTAAAACACTTTTGCTTTTTTAAGCTCACTACAAGATGGTACAGTGGTGATGTTCAGCGACCTACTCAGACAACATTAGAATGAATTTGATAGAGTAGAATAAAATCTTCGGATTGTACTTCTTGTTTAAAACAGCTTCAAGAAGCTTTTAAAAGACTTGAACAGGTTATGACAAACATATTCATTAACCGGAAAGTTACACAATGTAGTTAAATCTTGAGCAGAGAAAGCGTTATACTTTGATTGAATTGGAATTATGTAACGTTGGCGGGCCTTAACTATGCTCTCATTAAGACAGATTAATAGAACGTGGGGCAAATCTTGTTGCCCACCTACACAAAGTTCACATATACCTTTAGGGTTATTAGTACCATCCCAGCTAGTTGAGAAAGTGGCTAAAGGGAGTATGCCCAAACATAAAAGTAAAATACACCGCCTTACGCCATGCTCTAATTGAAAAAGCAAGTAAGGGACAGAAGTTTTGAATTCTTTTCGTTCAGCGAACCGTTTATAGTGCTTCAATTGACAACAGTGATCTTTATCAGATTCAAAACTGATTCTAGGGGCCAAATGTTTTAAAAACAGTTTCAGATGTGCTGGAGACCACTCCTGTAAAATTGCAACTGTGCATTGTGAGACCTCCAAGGATTTTACCATATTCTTATTAAAGGTGTACCCAGACGCTTCCTCTAAAAAAAAAAACTCAGATTTTAACAAATTTCTTAAGGTGTCTGGGGCTGCATGTAGCAGATTTTATGCCCACCTAATAATATTACAAATTACTCTGGCAAAAATTCCCGTAACCGATAGCTCAAGATGTAGGGCTTGAACTGGGACCGACTGTGCCACTTTTATCAGTTTTCGAAGAATGGTCCCGTCTTTTACTTTTAAAGATTGCCATGTTTTAATTTGTGAATATTCCATGGCATATGATAAGATCGGGGGGATTTTCATATTGTAGACTTCCAGCATTGAATTAAAGTGTCTGTTTCCTGTGGAAAGATACAATCTCTGTAGAGCCCCAACATGGGAATCTGCCTTCCGGTACAGGTGGCAAAGGTGGGCTTTATCTAGGAGGTTGTAAGTGAATGTTTGACCCAGATACACGTACTCACTTACGGTCTCTATTGGCTTGTCTCCTAGAGACCAAGTATAAGGTGAAGGCTTCCTTCTGCCCCTAAAGGGGAGTACTTTCGTTTTTATTGAGATTTGGCATCAGGAAGTTTTCGGTTGCATAGAGATTTAGTTTATTCAGAGATCTTTGTAGACCTATTGGGGTCAGGACAAGAATTACGATATCATCTGCATACATTAAACACAGTATATCTACTTGAGCTAATTTTGGAGGGAAATTATTTCTTTGAGAGAGACGCCCTGGGAGATCGCTGATATAAATAGAAAATAATAAAAGAGCTAGTAAGCATCCTTGTTTTAGCCCATTCTGCAAAGGGATGGGTTTGGTAAGGCCTTTTTGCACCCCATTTGAACTCTACACCATGTAGATGTATGTAGGGTTATTATTATTGTTAAGAGCTCTTTGGGTATTCCTAATTTAGCCAATTTTCTCCATAGTGTCGGACGGTCTACACTATCGAACGCCGTCGAAAAGTCGATAAAAGCACAATATAAAATTTGGCCTTTTGACTTCACAAACTTATCTAGCACAGTTTGGAACACAGCAATATTGTCCAATGTAGAATGCTTTGAGCAAAACCCAGCCTGATACATAGGAATTACTTTCTTGGAAAAAGCCCAGTCTTTTAGGTGTTCCAAAATACAAGCAGCAAAGATCTTGCCGGAAGCGTCTAGGAGAGCTATTTGCCTATAATTTGCAGGGTTGTTCTGACGCCTTTTTTTAAAAGGGGGACAACCAGGCTCCCTCGCCAAGATTCAGGAATTTCACCACTTTCCAGTCAATATTGAAAAAGAGGGGCTAAAAATGTTCCCCAGTCGTCAGAGTTTTTTTTGTAAAACTTTGATAGGAATCTTATCTGGGCCCATTGCCGCTGTAGACCTGGCAGAAGAAATCAAAGTAGAGATCTGAGTGGCTGAGATTTCCATTGTATTATTTTTGGGGAGTTTCATCGATGCCTGATCCAGTCCGGCGGATAAAAGGTCTTGATGGTTGGATTTATAAAGCCTTAAGATATACTTTTCCCAATCTGATGATGATACAGGAGTTGCTTTAATCGATTTTTGAATCCCCGTCTGCCCAGAGATTATTTTCCAGAATGCTTTATTATTATTGTGCTTTACTGCTTGTTGGATGTCTACCCAGACACAATCTCTCAGAGCTTGTCTTTCTCTCGCCTTTTTCCGTTGGTGTTGTTTTTTCAGTTTCCTTATTTCTCCTTGTCTAAAGACGCTAAAAGAACGAAATTGCATTCTAGTCAATTTATTTAATTGTCGAGAAATATTGTTCTCCAGAGCTTTTTCTTTCTGGCATGTTTTAACACATTCGCGTCTAGAAATACTACCTTGGAGAGAGGCGACTACCGTCTGCAAGGTTACCTCAAATCTGTTTATTGAATTACCCCTATTTCTAAGTGATGTTAGCAATTCTTGTGAGATCAAATGATTTATTTTACTAATAGCTTTACAATTCTAATGGATCCTTCCTGTTTTCTGATTTACGACTGCCTGGCCTTCATAGGAATGGAGTGACCATGGAGAGGGGTGCTGGGTATGAGTTTCAACTACCACAGTAAGTAATGCATGATCGCTTTCATGTGAATGTCTAGTAAAGAGCAATTGAACCTTTGAGAATAAGTGTAGGCTGCAGATGAAATAGTCTATGATTGAAGATTTAGTTGGGGCCAATCTGGTAAATGCCGCTGGAATATCGCCATCTTTTCTCCCATTAATTATTACGCCATTAATTGCTTCAATGGATGACAGCAACATTTCCCCCTTTTATCTGCTTTTAATTCGTTGGGAAAAACAGGAGTTGGAATCTGGCAGGCTTCTTCATGTGGAGATTTCCCCCTGCTATAGATTAGTGAATTTGAGGTCTTCCAATTGAAGTCCTCAGCCATTATCATCATAGGGTATCCCCTTACTTCTAATAATGATTCGATTTTCTTGAATGCTTTAATCAGCATTTGATCTTTTGAGGTTCATGGTGGAATATATATGTTAAAAAGTAAGAGTTCAGATAAAGACTCCAATCTTTCTTTCAGACACTTAATGCTGATGCATTGAACATTTGGGAGTGATAGGTCGATTTACTCCGGGTCCCAGTCAATCTCTTCTCTCAGTAGGATTGCTAGGCCTCCTTTTGCGTGACCTCTTCTGGAGGTCTCTGC
Organism: Lissotriton helveticus; assembly: GCF_964261635.1. Taxonomy (NCBI): domain Eukaryota; kingdom Metazoa; phylum Chordata; class Amphibia; order Caudata; family Salamandridae; genus Lissotriton; species Lissotriton helveticus. The sequence goes on along the minus strand of NC_136065.1, from coordinate 1,314,462,921 downwards.
TACTTTTGCGAACACCAAGTAATCTTTTTGCGGAAAAGTTGTTGTGGACCATGTTTCTTGGAGTAACATGATAGACGTGGATGTTCCAGAATAAAATGCAATTTTCCAACTGTCTTTCCCGCGATGTTCCATGACGTAATAACATGCCTAGCGCTAAAAGGGTAGTTTCAGATCTTTGCCCAGCTTATTCCTGTTTAAAGAACCCGCAATCCAAGTCCAGGAATTTTCATCCAGATACGGTTTTTGCCGTAAGTCAGATCCTTCCGAAATTTGCCGAACACCATCTTTTATAGAGGTCTGCAGGGGAGTATCTTGCACATAGTTCCTTTCTATTTCTTCCGTTCTCTGCTGTTTGAAGTTATTAATAGAGATGCCTTTTATTCCTTTAATTTCCCTTATCCCTTTACATATGGAGCTTGCCTTCTTAACCATAGCAATATCATAACCATTTTTATGAAGAGTACTTTTTTCTTTAATTATGATAGCTGGGACGACGTTAGACCAAAACTCAACACGGGCCACCGAGCAGGCTGTTTTGTCTGGAAAAGAGACTAATTTTATTTCACCTAAGGTTAACGAATGAAGCAGTCCAATCTTATGTAACAATTCAACTATTCTTCCTCGATTTAATGGGCATTTACCGCTAGGGAATATGTCTGTAAGATCTAGTACGTTTTGAAGTGAGACCTCGGGATCATCTTTAGCATCTAGGACGTCACCATTACCCTCTGTTATATATTCTTTCTCATATTCTTTTGGTTGTGTGCAATTTGAAGAGTAGCTCAGAGCTAGCGGATTTAATGCTTTACTGCCTTTTGTTTCCACTTGAATGATTTTTGGAGAGGACTTCTGACGAGTATTATATGGTCCATTGCTCTTGGGGAAGTTGGTTTCTTCCTCATCGTGTTCTGCTTGACCTACTTTTATTTTTCGCGATGCTCTTTTCGATATTCTTCATTTAACTTTTTTCTTCGACAGTTTTGGTTTATTCTTTTTCCAGGACTTATGTTTCTCCTTTTTTTGGGTCGTTCTTAGGGGTTCCAGAGGAATTAGTTTGATCCGAGGAGATACGTCCCCTTTCCTCTCAGATAGTCGAGAAGGGAAGAGACCTGTTTTTTGTTTTCTTGCTATGAAGATCGGAAAGAAAGATATTGCTTTTTTGGTAACGCTCCCCTTATCTCTTCCTGGCCCTGGTTCTTTGAATAGTTTTCGAAGAGAATAAATTTCATCGCCATTTGGGGGATTCATTGTTTGATTTTTTGGTATTTGGTACTTTTCCATTTGGCTTCCTTTCTGTTTTTCCCCCTTTTCTTGCATAGGCGAGATACCGGGGACTGAGGCAGTTACATGATACTTACTTTTTCTGCCAGCGTCATGCTGTGGGCTAAGAGTTAGCATATGTGTCGTTTTAACTGGTAAATTTGAATGAACCATTTGTTTTTTCTTTTTTTGGTCTACGAGATATTGAAGGATTCTGGTTTGAGTTTCTAAGATCTGATCCGAATTTTCCAGATTCTTTTCCAGGAGTGTTTAAATCGAGTCCATAATTCTCTGTAGTGTCAGAATAGTATTAGATACAGGATCTTGTCTGGGTGCTTAATGAGGCATAATGAACGACAGGAACTCAGTAGATTGAGAGAAATTTTGGTCTAGCTCTAACAAATTACTCGGTGTACTGGATAATATACAGATGGATTGCGTTTGAGCATTATTAGAGTCAAGATGAGCAAGTGAGATGAGGTTAAGATCTGGTAGAGTAAAATCAGTTGGTGCAACATGAGCGAGAGATTCTCAAGCTCTTTGTGCTCATGGGATGTTGTGGGATCATACATTTCCAAAGGATCTGACGATTGAGCATTTTGGTGAGGTTCATCCTTAGAGAGGACTTCGTAGGCTTGGTCTTCACTTATAACGTCAGCTTTTCCTTTTACTATAATTGCGGATTGCTTTGTCTGATCCTTTTGAGAAGGATTTTTTACGAAATCTGTAGGCAATGTCGCTGCAGGTAAGAAGAAATTCGGTATTAAGAGTTTCTCTGTCGGAGCCGGAGCTACAGCTTGAGACATTGTACATGAGCTCTTGTAGTTGACTGAGGATCGCGCTGTTCCCACTTTTTTCATATGTATAGTGCGGGACCGTAGCCTTTTATAGACCATACCGCCTTGCCGTTGAGGGGGTAGGGGGAGGACTGAGAGATTAATCAGCTGAGATATTTCCCCCTCTCTACCTTCCAAGTGCTAGAACATCCAGCCTCCAACAGCTTTCTCCTGTTTTTGAGCCTTCGAGTCTTCCTGCCCACCTACTGATAGTCTGGCAATCTATCGCCCTTAGCCAGTTTCTGGTTCTTCTTCAGGTCACCTTATCGCCACCTTGCCGCCAAGCTGCTCGATGTAATCTTTGTACTGTAGGCAGGTTTCTGGATTTAGGAAGACACGACTCCCCTTTCCAAACACAGATGGCTCAGCTTAAACTAAATTTGTGTGAGCTGTCAAGTTATTAACTTAATATGTAGAAGTACCACCGAATTCTGCAAAATTCTGCCGAATGCTGCCAAGTGCTATATTGGGATTAAAACCGGCTCATTTCAGTTCTACCGGTATCTCACGTCGAGGCACATGCCCCACAATAACGGAAAGTAAGCAACAGGAAGCATCTGAAAGTCAGCAGAAAACTTCCTGGCGTAGCTATGTCCGCAGCTGCCGCTGCCGCTGAATAATCTGCTGACTATCTGCTTCTTTTATTGTTTTGTGGTTTTCTCAGATTACAGGGATACAGGGGGGAGCAGAAGTGTGGGATATGAGGGATGGCTAACAATCGCCTACTAACCTGCCAGTGCCCGATAGCCGTCAGCGTTTCTTCGCGTGCTCCACTCCCCCTCCCCTGCTCCCACTTCTGCTCTGCGCTGCTCGCAGCTGCGTCCAGATCTGGGCGGTGCACCCGCCGGCGTCCTACTGCTGAGGAGAATGCCCCTGTAGCTCAGTCCCAACACCACGGTTTCTCGCAGCCTTGCAGCCTCTACAGTTCTCGTCCTCAGCTCCGAGTCCGAGTCCGGGGATGGGTGTGCTCCACGAATGCCTGCCGGTGTATGCCGACCGGAACAGAGACACACAATCAATGCCGGCACACCAGCACCAGCACCAGCACTCCCGTGGCTCCCCCCCACTGCCTCTCAGCACCGCAGCCGCTCTCCAGCCGCTCTCGCCGGCAGTCTGCGCCATATAGTCTCTCAATGAGATGCAAGGAGTGCTGGAGAGGAGACAGCACAACGGGTGCAAGCCAAGTCAGCGGGAGCCGCAACTTCAACACATCCAACTCAGGTGCTTCTCTCACAAGAACAGAAATGGGGGACCATTATGATAGGCATAGAAATCCAGTACTTATTTAGGCATAGTCCATGCTACGCAAATACAGGAATGGCTACTTCCATCCGTTCATCTACGTCACAACGATTTCTTGGAAAACCACACTGTTAAGCAGAAGGGACTTCCCCTAGCCTGGATATTGATTTCTCCAAGAAACTCATTATTATGCATGACCAACTATTCCTTAGGGGTTCATCCATGATGTTCATATGCCCGACTTTATGTCAAAGCTGGCATTCCTAAACACCTTCAAGGTATAAATATACCTTTACTTGCTATAGCTAAGCACGTTGTGGTTTGGTGCAGTTCAACTACCTACTTGCCCGACGCAGCTCGCTACAGCAAGTGCCAAAACAAGCCGACTCTCCAGCTGATGCACTGACAAAGAAGCTGTCATCCTCCTGCGAGAATTCAGCTCCAGTGTTTCTGACTCCCCTTGCGGTGTGTTGGGAGCTGATTAGAACCTAGAGAAACCTTTGGCAATGCTTTGCAGAACTAAAACCTATGCTAAGCAGCACCTACTTCTTCCCTGATACTAGACCTATGTTAGGTACATTGGGGTAGGCATATTTTAGAAGCACCAGTTGAGTATTTTAGCCTTAGTTATTTATGTATGTATTTTTACATGTCATAGCAACAGACAATTCTATTACAGTATTATTTTATATAACTGTTCTCGCTGTACGTATTATACTTTGCGTTCTGTCTAATGATTGTAGCAGTTCACCTCTCTTGCATGAGAAAGAAGACTGTTCAATAAATCCCTTTTATTGAAACGCCCATCTCTCTATTTCTGTGCAACTCTGTAGAAACGAAGCATGCATGATTGACTGAGTGAAACAGTAATCTATTGTTTCCACGACTCTGAAGATATTTGTTCCAGTCCTGGGGAAACAAAGTTGTCATGTTTATGCGGTTGTCAGAAACGAATCCCCTCTTGTTTATTCGAGAAAGTTTCTAGTGGCCTCTGAGTTAGTCAGCACACACAATTAAGTTTAATATACTCGATAGAGACATACTGACCGCAGTCTTATTTCAAATCTATAGTGTATATTATTCCAATGAGCAGAGCCTATTGGGAATATAGGTTTCCAAGACACAGACGTGGATGCTATATCCATTCCTCTAAATTTAAGGAAAGCCATAATTATAAAACTCATAAAACATGGCCTAACATCAAGAGGTGGTAGGGCAGTTTTTGTGATAGAGGCACATGAATATCACCAGACAGAGGTATTCTATTCTTGGATAGTCTTCCCTGAAGCAAATCCAGTAACACATGTGTTTCACTTCCCTGAAGCAAATCCAGTAACACATGTGATCCACCAGAGGAATACATTCCTTTCGAGGATATTGAAATTCCACTCACATACCAGCAGCATGGGCTCTGGTTTAAAGGTACCCTAAAACATTTAAATCACATTACCAGGCTCGGTCCACTAGGCAGACCAGGAGCCACATGGCCAGTTTTAGCTGGCTATACACCACATCCTGACACTCATAATGTGACAGAAGTGGTATTATTAGCTCAACTTAAAGAGTTCATCAAAATCTATAGACAATTGGTTCAATATGTCATGCAGACTCTCACAGTCCAACCTGCAATAGTGATTCCACAACATACATCTCACCAGGGTAATACACTACAAATTACACCACGGACTTTACACTCAGTCATTGGTAAGTTACTTGCAAAAAAGGAACAAATTCCATTCTGGCTGGCTCAAAAAAATACTCAAATTGAAGCAGTATTTACTAATACTAATACTCACGAGAAACACAGAATTTTAACAATCTTCTTACCAATGGGGATCACACCTGGAGGACTGCAACACTTGGGGTACAGTCTTCGCTGCAATGTACACTAAAACACATGGTGTACCATCAATGATGGTAATACCTGATGTCCTGAAACAGATTCAAAATGAATACGCGCCATCAGTGGCGATCGGCCAGAAGTTGAGGGAATTTGATGTAACAGAACAACCACAAGAACTTACCAGAATAATTGAAAAATCCTATGAAGAATTAGGCAGAGACAGTCTGGGTGGGAAACCAGTGAAGCCCAACTGTCTGAAAGTCCTGAAAAGGTCTTTAATAAAAACACTCCTACATCTTCTAAAAAGAAGTGGGAAAACACTAAACAAACTTCTAAAGAGAAGCGTTCTCATTCCAGAGGTAGGTATCCTCAAAAGAAGCCCTCTGAAAGGAGGTATAACCTCATGAATAGGTATAATTTGAGAAAACCTGATAGATAGCAAGATACTGATACTGATACACGTTCCTCTCGTACCTTTTCAGACTTCGTCACAGAAATCCAAAAGAAGATGACGGTCAGAAAACAAAGAAGAACGTGTGAAGTCCAAAGACGATCAACACGTTCGGAGGAAACCTCAATTCACTAAAAAGAAGGTAGCAGGTCTAAAAATTAGACATGCTGAGGATCTTGAGGACACAACTCAAGAACGGAGAATGGACTCAGACAATGTTGGACAGTGCAGCAGAAGTCACCATCAATGTTCCCTCTAATTTTTTTCCTCTGTGTGCGCCAGGAAACAGACCGCGCCTGTGTGCAGCGCCAAATGTCACTCAAAACGTTGACTTTAAAAAGTGAAAAGATGGTTCATTTTTACACATGAAGTGCCACAATAAGGGTCTTAAGGGCACTTTGCAAATTGGATAAACACGCCATGACATGAATTGGTTACACAGTTAAGTACACTTCAAGTTTAGAAAATCGCAAGACTTCCAATGGTGGTACCATCATAAGATTTTAATCAATATTCTTAACTGGAGCACTGTTCATTGGGTGGGGAAATTTTACGAGCCTATACAATATCACATATGCACAATAAGGGAGAGGTCCATTCAGACACGTCAAATGGCATCACTAGATGGGTGACAGGGTTGCTTGTCACGGCGATCCTTGCCATTTTTCCAGTGCTGATAAACTCGGTCTAGGTCAACTTTCCCATTCAGGAGGTAGGCCTTTGTCCTCATAAGCATATCCAAATGCTTCTGCTCTAGTCTGTTCCTCAATTTACTCTTCATAGTATTCATGAGGCTGAATCCTCGTTCACAGTCTGCACTAGATGCTTGAAACGTTGTGCAGACATCAACAAGCTGAGACACCTCACTAATCTGAGCAGCATTGCGTACAGTGAAAATCACCATGTCTTGAAAGGTGGTAAATAACCCACCCTTTACATGCTCTGCCACCACATATTTATAGTCTCTGTATTGTCGAACAACATCTTCTGGTGTTTCACAATCACCAGGACCAAGACATTTGTATATTTTTCAACAAGTCTTTGTATATTCTCAGTCCCAAAATCAAAATGCAATTGTGTTGCTATTGCCTGGATTTCAAAACTTGCCCTTTCTTTCAGTTCACCTTCAGGGAACCTTTTTGCTTGTGCTCATAAAGAAGGTAAACAAAAAACAAAATAGGCCCACTGTCAAACTCTTGTTTTTCCTTGTACAAACCCATTAGATCTCTTACATTGCTGCTCCAAAAAACAGTGTCCCCCAAATACTGTTGCTTAATTTGGGCAATCTTTGCTCTTGCATACTGTACAGCTTCAACAGTAGTCAAAGAAATTTTTGGGAATGGTTTGCACAAAGATGCAAATTCACCCAGAATGTCATTAAGTACTGCAAGGGAAATATGGTAGTTGGAGAGCGATAGCTTTTTATAACAATATTTAGCAACTGGATCATTCTCCTCAACTTTCTCATGCTCAAATTACTTAAGAACAGTCTCGTAATTACGAATTAGTGCGCCAACAGCAAAATGCCTTGAAAGCCACCGGACTTCATTCAGTGGTCAAAAAGAGACAACTTCACATTCAGTGACTGATGCAATTTCATCCAGCTTGGACTTCCTTGCAGAAGATCTGGAGAACAGTGTAGACAGTCCTCAATAATGTCTCCAACTCTTTAATCATTGGAACCCTCTTCCAGGCACTCCCAAATCTTCTCGATGGGCGACACAATGCTGCTCAACTAGATGAGGAATGGATTGTTTAAGGCGTGTAGCAACACCATTATTCTTACCCAGCATCACAGACGCACCATCGGAGGTGAACATGACCATTTTCATGAGGTCCAGTTCATTGGCAGTGTAGAATTCTTTCACGGCAGTAGTGATAGCCTCAGCATTACAACTAGTCAGCTTCACTATGCCCCCAAACTGCGGTTTGTGCTCTGTTGATGTTACAGGTCGGAATTTGAAGTACAGGATGAACATTTTTGTTAACAGAAATAACTGTGCTCTCATCAATTATCAAGTAGTGATACAAAGCTTGCCGAAGTTCTGCCATAGCTTCACGGTGTATCACGCTATTGATGGCCTCAAGGCACTCAAAGGCATAGTACTTGCTCCTCCAGTTATCTGGTATCTTCACATACAAAGATAGGTGATCATGGATGTCCTGTACAGATAACATTGATGTATTCATCTTGACTGCCAGCAACATGTTGTTGATGAGAATCTTTATCTTCTCAGGCATAGATCTTTGGCGTTCAACTATTTCCATTCTATTTGCTTTGTCAGTGGCAGTTTCTGTCAGCATTGCCCGTATTCCATAACCAAATCTGGCAGCAGCACTTCTGTTTCTCAATATCACCATGGCAGACTTGTGTACTTTGCTAAGTAGATGGTGTTTCATGTAATCCAGTTTCCAGCCATCACTCGATTTCTTCCCTGTAGAAAAGTCCCCAACAATCTTGGCTTCGGCACATGCTTTGCAAATCAAGCCCACGTCTGGACTGTATTGAAATAATACCCCGAGTTGCATGCAAACCTTGCTTCGTGACTTCTGTGTCTCAGCCTCCACAATTACCATCATCCACTCTTCCTTGAATACAAGGCAACATTTCTTCCTTTTTGGTGAAGCACCGCACTCTCCCAAACATTTCCGTGCCCTCTGGTTTGAACCTGCTGTGTCACAAAGCCTGCAAAATAAGGGAACATGGCTTCCGTTGATGCCTAGCTCATGAATGCAATCTGTTATACTACAATGTACTAGACGTACCTAAGTTTAACTCTACCAAACAATTACCTCTTCTGCTTGAACGCACAAACACCCATTTAAATGTATGAGGTTCTGGCTGCAAAACCTGGAACAGAATAAAACATGGGTAAGTATATCATGCTACAATGTACAAGATTCACCACCGTTTAACTCTACCAAAATAATTACCTTTTCTGCTTGAATTCACGTACACCGGTTTCAATGTATGGGGTTCTGGCTGCGAAAACTGCAACAGAATAAAACATGGGTAAGTATATTATGCCACAATGTACAAGATGCACCACTGTTTAACTCTACCAAATAAATACCTCTTCCGTTTGAACTCACGTACACCTGTTTAAATGTGTGGGCTACTGTCTGCAAAACCTGCAACAGAATAAAACATAGGTAAGTGTATTATACTACAATGTACTGGATGCATCACAGCTTGACTCTACTAAACAAGTACCCTGTTCTGCTTGTACTCACATACGCCTGTCTAAATGTGTGGGGTTCTGGCTGGAAACCTGCAACAGAATAAAACATGGGTAAGTATATTATACTACAATGTAGTAGATGCATCACAGTTTGACTCCACCAAACAATTACCTGTTTGTTCTGCCTGTACTCACGTCTGCTTGTACAATTGTATTTGTAGTCCGGTCTCACAAACCTGCAAAAGAAAAGGGGTGCAGATTGTGAATCTACTTACACAGCAAACACCAACCCAATGAGGAACGTAAACAGAATTACGTTGACTTTTTGGGTACTCGCACCTGACCACTCAAATCCAAATACCTTACAGACTAGAAACCTGCAATTGAAGATAAGATCGTCAGCAAATGCGCGAAGTTTTACAAACTATGAAACCTTGGCAACTATACTCACTTTACTGAGAAAAGAGTAGAGCAAGTTTAAAAACGGCGCATGTGCTTTCAGAAGTACACGCTGAGTTTTGAAACTTGCTCAACTCTTTTGATAGTAATTGACAGGATTGTCTCGGCTGCCCTTCTTGTCCAAAGGGACAATTAGGGGGTTTTCACAAACCCTGCCATGGTTGAAGGACCGGAAAAAACTTTCATGAGTCTCTGGACATTCAAACATGGTCTATCACTACACCTTCTTTATCTCTACAATGCCAGACCAAATGCACTGGGAGCTTTTCAATGTAAGGGCAGAAAGGGAGGTTTCATCAAGTGTCACCCAGGAGCAGCAGGCAGTTTCAGACCTTTGAGCGATGGGGGTAGGAGGGCCAAGCAGGTTTTAAGTAATGAAACTATGTGGGAACTTAAGCCTGATCCTTTAAGATTAGTAACCTGAAGATAGCATGTAAAATGCACTAGCTCCTTGAGCACTTAATCTCCTAGCGCAGAAGAGCCCCTTCTGCAACTAGATCTGGGCTACTTGATCATCTGTACCATTCTTTGCATTTAGCACATGTGAGCAACATTCCAGGCAAAGTAGCATATGGAAAACTGCTTTCACAAAAACACATACCCCAAAAAAACACATGTAACTTCAAAAAAAGTATTAGCTCCGCAACTGTACAACTTCAAATAGCATTTCTAGATGACATCACTTAGCAAACATGCTTGATGCATGTCGAAATTGTGTAGTGCAGGGCCTAGTCCTTGTGCTCTACAGGAACCATTGAAGGGGTTCTGTTTAACATGAATACTTAAAAGTCCACAATCTTTAACGCTTTATTTTGCTTGCGAGATAGTGTCACTCGTACTAGGAAGCCGCACATTACTAACCAGTGCTGGCTTTAGCACTGGTGGCGCCCTGTGCGACAATGTTTGTTGGTGCCACCCCACTCCCCAATGACCACCTCCACCACAGATGGCCTCACTACCACCATTCGACGGGGCGCCTCAAGTCTCCATAATCACTGTCTCTTAGATTCATTTTGTTTTATAGTGCCACTCATTCTATTTAAAGAGGTCAGAAAACTTGACATCACACATGCATTGCACAGAGACCATCAATCATCACTGTGAAAATCAGTATATAGGAAATGTTACATAAGGCCAGAGGCCTACAAGGGGTAGAAGTTACATGTCATCTATACTGGTAGGCAGTATTTATTGATTGATTTATTTTTGAGATTTATAAAGCGCTCAAATACCCGAGGGTGTCTCGGCGCTGTGGACAACAACATCTGCAGAACGAACGAAGTTATTGATTGTATAGGCAGGCTTTAGTCATTTTTCTGAAATTTAGCAAGACTGACAAGATCTTATATGTAGTGGAAGGGAGTTCTAAAGTTTCATGGCAGAAACAACAAAGCGCTTGTCACCCCAAGTGGCAGTCTTGACACGAGGGATCTTCATCAACAATGCATTATCCGAACGAAGAGCTCTATTAGGAGTGTAAATAGCTAGCTCATTTGAAGGAATTTGAGGCCCAGGGTTGCACGTGGCCTTAAAGGCAATGCACAATGTCTTGAACTTAATTCGATTCCTCACCGATAGCCAGTGATACTGTCTAAGAACTTGAGAGACTGTCCTAAACTTAGGTGTTCCAGACAGCATCCTGGCTGCGGCATTCTGAACCGCTTGTAACTTTTGTATGACCTTGTTTTGTGCGTTACAAATAGTCCATCACAATAGTCTATCGAAGACAAGACCAGAGTGCTGACCAAAGTTTTACCAGCATTTAAGGGAAGAAATGGCATGTTGTGCAAAGGTCAATTTTTTCGTCAAATATGACGCCCAAATTTCTCACTTTAGTTACTGGTGTTGGAGGGGGGGCTAAAGTGGTAGGCTACCAAACCTGAGGCCAAGCTGGAAATAGATTGCCAATAGTCATGACCTCTGTTTTCTCAGAATTCAGCTTAGGCAATTGCTGGCCATCCAGTTACTCATAGCCAGCATGCCCTTTTGGAATTCAGCTGCCACCCTTTCACCGTTGTTGTTTATTGTCAACACCATCAGCATAGGATGTTAGGCCCATCCCGTGTGATTTCATGCTTCTCGCCAAGACCGACACATACATGTTAAACAGCATTGGACTTAGCGACGATCCCTGTGGAACACCACACAAGAGGGCTATTTGGGCAGAGTGAAAGGTGCCCAAATTTACTGACTGGGTATGTGAGGTGAGAAAAGATGACAGCAGATCCCGCGCCTTAAGCTGAATGCCCATTTAGTCTATAAGTTCTTGCCCTGGAAAAGCACAATCAGGTCCAGAACAGAATTAAACAAGTATTGGTACAGACTAAACGTCTGGCCTAAATTTTGGGTCCTGCCCCAAAAAAAAATTTAGAAGCCTGCTGCAGTGAAAACCAAATTTAAAGAAAAATGTTGCCCTTCTGTATACAATGTAAAATTTAACGTAGTGTTTAATTATTTAAGGTACTTCTGCGCTGTAGAATAGTCCTGCATCGACTGCACGTTAGGCTCTCCATATGAGGTTGGATGATGCACCAAACAGCCAACTGTATGGAGTGAGAGGGTGACATACCATGTTTTTAGGCAAGAATTAAGAGTGAATGTATTCAGATGTGCCTTGACAGCGCAGTTCTCCATTAGAACGGTTATTATCATTAGCTCTGACTGACAGCACTGTTGTTGGATCTATTGGTATCATTTCTTGAAAGAATGGGCTTTAGCTCTCCCGGGGCAGAGACAAGCCATTCTTTAAATAATAGATAACAATAGGTCAAAACTGCATTGTCATGCCACACCTAAAAACATTCACTCTTAAATCTTGCCTAAACAACATAGCAAGTCCCCCTCGGTCAGGGGCTCCCTCCAGTGAGGGCGGACATGGGAGGCCCTGTGCCAAACATCACACTGGCTGCTGGAAACAAGAGACGCGAATCCCTAAATGCAGCGGACAACAAGAGGCCCCGACAGTCCATCTATGGCAGACTCAGCTCCGCTTACACATGTAGGGACGAGGAAAAGACGCAGTGCCTCCTCGGGGTCAGAGAGTCACAGTGAGTGTCACTGTTCATAAATAAGAAAGGGGCTGGCGAGGATGACAAGGACAAGGACATCGTTTGATAATTGTCTAACTTGTTTTCGCCACACTGCCAAGTTTTGGAGTTTACCACAGTAAACATGTATGCACAGTAAAAAAACAATGCTGTAGCTATTTCTATGAGCAGCACTTAACTGAGCCCTTTGCAATAAGGAGACCAATATATGCTTGTATTGCATAGTGGACACTAATAACACAAGTCAGGGAAGTCACATGTACCGCAAGGGTAAAACCCAAGAAGGTGTACTGCATAATAAAATCCAGGGCAAGAACAACAGCATGCTCAGTGCATAAACAAAGTAGCAGTGCATTCAGCACAGCACTGACACAATCCCGTTGTGCACGCCACTGAAACAATCCATAGGTGCACAGCACTGATATAAGGCAGAGGGGCAGTGCAAACAGCACAGGGACAAGACAGATTTGCCAAGTGTACACCATTCACTGAAGCTGCACAACCCTGAAATGCTTCAGAGGGGCACTGTGCACTTTGAGACAAGTTAAGGTGCATTGTGCACAACATTCACACAGTCAGAGCTCTATTGTGTGCAACTGTGAGACTAACGTGTGCTGCAGCATTCAGTTATGCCTGGTATGGAGTGGAGTGGCGTGGCTCACTGGTTAGAGGCGGCAGACCCGGAAGCAGAGAACGGCCCGGGACCAGGGTTCAATTCCCGACGCGGCAGGGTCGTGGACCAGGGTCAGCGGACTCGACAATTCTCGCCTCGGTGCCTACTCTAACCAGGGATCACACTCGGCAACTCTGGGCATTAAGCTTGCCTCATCTCTACAACGGACCCCCACAGACGCCGGGGATGCCTGGTTTCACCTTGGAGATACCCAGAAGGGACCATCTCACAGGGAAAGCCAGGACGGGTTCCCCAGCGGTCTTCAGCGCCGGACGGCTTATGGGCAGCTGTGCGCTTTACAAGTCCCACACATTTACATTTACATATGCATTTTCCACATCATTGACACAAGGGACATTGTGCCCAGTATGCACACAAGTCTGACGTGAATAGTGTACACCACTAATACAAATCAGAGGAGCATTATGCACAGTACAGGGATTAGCTAGGTGTGTACTGTTTGTCACATTGATACACTGGAGGGGTGAATTGTGGGCAGCACTAACATAATCCTGCATAGCGTCCTGTGCAGCATAGACACGACCCAAAAAAGGGACATGGTTCACCATTTAAGGCCAAGGCTAGCAGAGTACCAGCATGAATAGGGACTCATTGTGCAAAGTGCGCACAAAAGTGGCAATGAATTCTTCACTGCACTGCCAATGCAATGTTGCACTTCACTGAGACAGGCCAGGCGTGCAAAGTGCCCAACATTCACACAAGCTAGTGATGCAGTGTGCACAGCACATACATATCCCTGAGTGGAACTGTGCAGAGCCCTGAGAATAGGCTCAGATTAGTGCACTCTGTGCAGCATTCACACAAGGCCGAGCTACATTGTACACAGCACTAACACAAGTCAGATGTGCATTGTGAACAACACTAACACAAGCCAGAGACAAATTTTTTAACTTTACAGAGAAAAGTTTGATGTGAACTATGCACTTCACACAACCAAACAACCAAACAAGTCATGTACAGCAGTGTCACAAACCAAGCGTGCATTTTGCACAATTTAGATCCAAGGCAGGCACAACGCCAATACAAAGAGAAACACACCACGTGCAGTGCACACACAAAGTAGTGGTGCATTATGCACAATACTAACGTAATTCAGTGGTACCCTGTGCCAAATCCCCAAATAATCCAGGGTGCACTGTGCACAGCAGTCAAACAAACCAGAGCTGCATTGTTTGTGGCGCTGACTTAAGCCCGAGAAGCACTATGCACAGCACTGAAACAAGTTAGTGATGCATTGTGCACAGCCTCCACACGACTTGCTGCGCTCCTGCCCTGTCGCCTGTGCACAGCAATAACACAAGCTTGAGAGATGCTGTGCGGAGAACTGAGACAAGTTAGAGGTGGGCCGTGCACACTAGGCACAAAAGGCTGGGCGCACTACGTACAACACTAACACAAGTCATGTAGGCAGTATAACAGCACCAACACACTCTAGAGGAGGCACACTGAGCAGAGACACACTGGATCATGTGCATAGTGTATAGTATTCACACAATGGGCAGCACTAACACAGGGTTAATTGTGAGGCACACTAACAAGCTAGAGGACCTCTGCTCACAGCACCGAGACAAACTAGTGGTGCATTATACTAAGTCTTCCCACAATCCCTCATTCACAGTACTACTATGCGTCAGGGCTTTATTGTGCACAGCACTAAAATTATCTAGACTGCTGTTATTCACAAAATGCACACAAGCCGAAGGTTCACTGTGTAATGTACAGAGGCAAGCTAGTGGTGCATTGTGCAGCACATTCACAGAAGCTTCAGGTGCACTATGCACAATACTAACATAAGCCAGAGGTAAGCTGTGCCCGACACGTACACAAACTAGGGGTGCATTTTGCACATCGCTCACGATAGCCTGAGGTTTATTGTGTGCCCAACAAACATTAGCCATGGGTGCATAGTGAACAGTGTAAACACGTTGGCGGTGCATTTCCTCACTGATCTGTGCACACTGCTGAAAGGAGTCAAGGGGTCGTCGTGACCCTGCATTGATACAAGACAGCGGTGTATACCCCAGGCCCTAAAGATAACTCCACCCCATCACAGCACTGTGCGTTGCCATGAGAAAAAGATAACGGCATTTTAGCAAATGATGGGTGCTTGGCTCCAGAAGTGGAGAAAAGGGGAGGGCTGAAGGCCTGTGGGAATGGAGCTATAAAGGAAAGTAGGACCGGAAGACCAGACTAGGAATGGTGAAGTTTGGTCTTTCATATACTTTGCAAGGATGATGTTGGGGAGTTTTTAAACTGTCTCTACCCTCTTCTTAATAATGCGCGGTCTGGGGGAGATTGTGGGCTTTTGTTAAAGTATTAATGTTAATCAGAGCCCTTTCACGGGCTCTGATTAACATCAATACTTAAACATAATCCCAGAATTGCTCTCGAAGCGGCGCATTACTAAGAAAAGGGTAGAGCCAGTTTAAAAACACAGCGTGTAAAAGTACATGCTATGTTTTTAAACTGGCTCTACCCTCTTCTTAGTAATGCACGGTCTGGGGGAGATTGTGGGCTTTTGTTAAAATATTGATGTTAATCAGAGCCCTTTCACGGGCTCTGATTAACATCAATACTTAAACAGAAGCCCAGAATTGCTCTCAAAGCGGTGCATTACTAAGAAAAGGGTAGAGCCAGTTTAAAAACACAGCGTGTAAAAGTACACACTGTGTTTTTAAACTGGCTCTATCCTCTTCTTAGTAATGCACGGTCCGGGGGAGATTGTGGGCTTTTGTTTAAGTATTGATGTTAGTCAGAGCCCGTGAAGGGGCTCTGATTAACATCAATACTTTAACAAAAGACCACATTCTGCCCCGCGCATAGCAGCCACATGCCCACATGACCACATGCCCCCAAGCCCTCCTTACCTGAACTCCGTCACGACTCTTCCGGCACGCCGCATTCAAAAAGTGCCTGCATTTCGTGCCGCTCGCGTTTCTTTAAAGCAGCGGCGGCGCGACTCTCTCGCGTGACCCGGATGTGTGCGCGCTCCATACACAGCAGTGTGCGGTGACATCAGGAAAGGGAACGGTGGTCACCAAAGCTCACCAGAACATAAAGGATCATCTGGAGACAGTGGACTTGAATGAATTCATTCAAGTTGATACTGCTGGTACCAGGGTTAGTTCTCCAGATACGTTACATGAAATAACACTCCGGATGGAGAGAGACATACCACTAAAAGTGAGAGCACTCTTTTGGGAGCGACTTTCTAAGGGCTATGACATTCTTCTAGCTGAAAAAGACTGGCCACCGCAATTTGTCAGGAAGTGCCCAAATGGCGAAGACATCATTATGCCAGCCTTCTCGAATCATATCCCAATTCATTTAAAGTATACATATGCCAGAAAATGGGCAGTGGTCCAAGCTCCAGCATTATACAAAAATCATGTAGGATGGGATGAGGACTCGCCTCACCATAAAATCCAACTGAAAAATCAACCAACTGCACAAATGCAGTACCCAGTTGAGCAAGAAGCTAAAAAACAGGTCCGGGAGTTATTAGATCAAATTGAATACCAAGGGGTGATTGAAATATGCACCTGGTCAATGAACAATCCTTTCTTTCCTCTCTCCAAACCAGAAAATACATATCGTCTAGTATTGGATTACAGACATCTAAATTCTTGTTGCAAAACATCTGCTGTGCAAAAGGCACACAGTACATCATTAATGAATAACATTGTGCGTAAAAAATATAAAACCACATTAGATATTTCTACCAGTTTCTTCTGTCAAAACATTGCACAAGAAAGTAGGTATTTGACCGCTTTCTCAATCATGGGGACACAACGTCACTTTTGTTGTCTCCCCCAGGGATTCAAGAACAGTCCTGGGTTACATTCAGCAAGGGTAACAGAGTTACTACAAACGTATGATGATGAAGCATTATCATATGTGGATGACATCTATCGACTGATGATGACTTGTATAGGCACTTGAACAGGGTGAATACAATTATACTTGGATTCGCCTCTGAGAGTTACAAATTCAATAAAAAAAAAAACTAGAACTGCCCACTTAAAAGTCCTTATTCTAGGATATGAACTTTCAAGTGAAGGCAAAAGCCTGGCAGCAAACTTTCTAGAGAAATGTGCCCTGCTCCAACCTCAAAAAAGGCTGAAAAACGTACAGTCTATTCTAGGATTCTTAAATTTCGGTAGAACTTACATTCTGAACTTCGCATTGATAAAACCTGATTTTGCAACAGTAAATTGGACATAAAAACGCACAGAAATTTTGCGTTCACTACAAACAGACATGTTAGCAACTAAACATTTGGAAACACACGTAAACATCCGCAACTTAGTGATCCGAATCATTCCGGGTCAATGCGGATTCACCTACTTAACTTTTATCGAAGATATAAAAGTACTAACAGCTTACAATTCACACTTGTACACACAAGCAGAAATGAAATTCACTTCTACAGAAACAATTCTGACAGCTGTTCAAACTGCTGTAGCAAAAGAAAGAGCCCTCGCACAGGGTAAACGCATTATGGTCGTTACACCTGTACCTACCTTAAAGGCAGTGATGAAAACCTCGGTGCCTATTCCAATCATGGAGTCCCACTCTGCAACTCGGGACAAAAGCTTGCTTAATCTCCAAAGCGGCCCCCACAACGCTAAGGATGCCTGGCCTCCACCTTGGGGGTGCCAAGGTGTGGACACCTCACAGGGAAAGCCAGGATGGGTTCCACAGCGGTATTCGTACAAGCGCCTTGAGACCCTTGCGGGTGAATAGTGCGCTATACAAGTATCAATTTACAATTTACATTTACATTTACTGAAATTCTGCCTCTAGAACAGTATGAATGTATAATTTATACTGACGGATCAGCTCAACCCACTATGGGGGGGGTAAACAAGCCTATAGTGCGGCATGCGCGATCGTTAAAGGTTGTTGGCGTGGTGGCAAATTTAGACCAATGGTCACTAAAACTCAATCTCTAGGAGATTGCACAGCTCAACGAGCTGAACTACAAGCATTTGAGATGGCACTTGAAAACACGGATCGCAAATTCCCTACACTCATAGTGTGCGACTTGTATTATTGTGTTCAATCTTTTAATGAATACTTGCAAAACTGGATTCAAAACGGTTATAAAGATGCAAAAGGTGGCGCAATCAAGTATAAACTGCTTTGGGAACAAGTAGTTCAGTTACCACAAGGACTACAAAACACTCACTTGATACATACGCTGAGTCATCAACGTGATGGCGTTCACGTTGCAGGGAATTAATTGGCTGATGAAGCCGCGAAGGCAGCTGTGCAAATGGCTTCCGTAGCTGCAATCACTCGTTCAAAAACGAAAATATGTAACAAACAAAGACAGCGGTGCAGCATTACCTCAAAACTTTCCACTCATATATAATTGATGCAAACAGCATTCCTTTTGCTCGAATCCCTGGAGTGGGGGACAGAGTAGTTCCAAACAGGAAACGCAGGGTAGTTTGATTCATGAAGCACATCTGGGAGAGGATCTGATACATCAGGGGATCTCTAAGACTATATTAGAATTAAAAGAGATGTACTGGTGGCAGGGGATGAATACATTTGTAATTAACTGCAATGACTGCAATAGAGATCGCAGCACAGAACGTCACCAGATTCCTGATTATAGCTTAGCCAGCCCAGTACAGACACCATTGTTAGACAGAATTAGACTTTCTACACGCAGACGTCCCTGTGGACAAATGCAGTCCCACAAATATTAAGACAAGGTTCATTTGGATGTGGCCTCTGCGCTCGGCTGACGCTCGGACTGTTATAAAAGATTTGCGAGTCTTTATCGGCACATACGCAGTTGGCACGCTGCATTCTGACCATGGTCCTGTGTTTAGCTCTCGAGCTTACACGGAGGCCATGGCCAGTTTGGGCGTTGCATTGCGGTAATCAAGTCCATTACATCCTGAGGGAAATTCAGTTGTGGAGAGAAAAAAAACGGGCCATAAAACAATCTATAACAGCTAGAGTATTAGGCTTGGGTGATGGTGGGTCAAACATCTAATAAGTGTCCAACGTAGTCTTAACAATTTGCCAAGAAGTTCTCTAGGGGGTATCACTCCATATGAAGTCCTTTTTGGGACCAGAATGTTAGTAGCGGACCTCGATTGTCAGACTTCAGTGGTAGACCAAAACACATTTGATATCATGACCATTTGGCTGTTTTACAGGACTTAAATGAAATAAGAATGAAACAAAGCAATGTGTTCCTGAAGCTAAACACCACTGAAGAAAAACCGACCATCCCAGCAAGGCCTGACTGGACCACAAAGCTTGGTGATCTAGTCAGATAAAAAATCGAGCACAAGGAATTTGTGCCTTCTTACAGACAACCAGTACCTGTCCTAGCAATCCACAGATCAAGAACAGTATTACTGCCGCCCCTTGCTGGAAAAAAGGAGAACAGGTTTGTGTCAATCAACCTGGTCAAACCACATCATGTGGCCGATACTAAGCAGTAGGCCAAGTAGATTCCGACCAAGTAGCAGATAACCTAATCTAGCTACTATCCAAGAGGTTCAAACTGAGAGACTCATCACCTTTGAGGAATCTGCAGTGCGAAATGAAGGACTACGCAATAAAGCAATGGAACTTGTACCTCTTGAAACCCAAGTAACAGTTCGTCAAGAAACACATGTCTACACTGAAGTAACAAGTGATCAAGTGGTTCCAGCGATTTCAAGGAATCCTGATGTAATCCCGACAATTAACAGAACTGCCTCTGGCTATTTCATTAATTTTGATACGTTTTCCCAGCCAACCTGAAATAACGCTAGCAAATAGAAGTTTCAAAGAACAAGCAACAGACCTTTATCATCACCTGGAAAAAACATATCTGGTTTCACGAGGGATTGAACTTTGGATTGTGTTGGGTGTGCTTTTTCTTCTACTTTGGTTGACTCTGGTAATAACACTGGGAATGCTAATAAATGGAAGATATGCCAAAATGGACACAGCAAGTAAGAACATCAACTTACTACTCAAGCCACACAAATCATCTCCTCTTAAACAAAGAGAGTTGTCATCAGTGAACATCACAGCCGTTCATATACCTGGTGGTATAGCTTGGGACAGAACTGAATATGACATTTTTGGCCAGTCAGAGCTGTTGAGGATTCCAAACCAATTCAAGATTTCATTAAATGACTTTGTTTCATCTAGTACCTTTTGTGATAATTGGGACTTTGAGACTGTTAATAATATGTCAGACTTAGAAATGTCTGCAGTGTTCACAAATCATGAATATTTAGAAGGATAATCAGACTATGAACAAATGTATTGTTATAATCATTATGGTCATAATTGTTTGTACAAATCTGCAAATCCTAGAAATGTATTCATGTATAACCAATGGGAACATTGTCCTTCGCCACCAAAGGGTAGCTCAAAAACTTTTGCCAAAACGTTTCCGTACTTTTCAGGGGTCAATGCATCAAATGCTGAATCATTTTACCTTAAAAATTTGAACAAAACAGGAATAAAAAGTATGTTGACCAATACAAAACAGATTTAATCTGCAGCTTTTTATGCCCAACTGTCTGGACTAGGTTTTGACTTTTAGAAAGACAACATTGAGACAAAAACTGTCTGGGGTACAAAAGATTGGCAAGTGCAGGGGGTAGAAGCTATGTTTAGAGCCTGCATCATCCCTGAGCAAATTATGTTTTTGAATGACACTGTCCAACAGACGTCTTGTCTTGGGTTAGCCAAGATAAAAGACCTGAACAATTCGTCCATACCTACACCTACACCTGATAGAAATAACACTTCAGAGGGGGAGGTCGACGTACATACTCTTTTGCGTCACAACAGAACAGATCCAGTTGGAAAAAATGGTTGATATGGCCCACAGACCCAAACAACTGTCAAGATAGATTCCTGAACAAAACACAGGGTTTCACATTCACTAGGCCAGACCCAAGATATGTTCAAAGACAGCCTCCTGGAATAGTAACAACATACAGTGTAGGGTAGCTCTGCCTTGATTGGCTACATAGATCTACACTTAAGAATGTAAAGCAACACTTATCTTTACTTAAAGATGGTGCTGATCTTTGGGAATTCTTGCTAGGACCAAGAAAACAGCGTCATAAACATTTGATATATGCCAGTATCTATGCTGCTTATAATGAAGCATGGAAGATTGCGCAAGCAGAGACTGCAGAAAGAATGCGAGAAATTGATCGTATTAATTTAGAGAAAACTCTCTCTGTAGTTGACAATGGGTTAACAACTCTGTCGTCCAGGATATATTCATTGAACAGCATTGTGTCTTCTGCCATAGACATCATGGAACGGGACTTGGCCATGTTACAACATGGTCAGTCACAATTACGTTCTAACATGCTATTAGGCTGGACGTTGTAAAACCTTCACTCATGCTTTATGCCTTGGTGTTTAATCAATACTACGTCACTGTTTTCAGAATTCAATCTCACTGATAAACAGATCAAACTGGCACAGAGGGGACCAAACAATAAGGTGCTGATCATTGAAAAACTGGAAAGATTGCCATTCACCATAGCAGAAAAGCCAGCTACTGAATGGATAATACATGGAACAATCACTCTGCCTGTTACAATTTTCCATTTTCAATATTGCCTAAAACACATACCAGCAGGCACATATGAAAGGTTGGGTAAAGAATACATCAAGACATCCTGGGAATTACAGTACACACATAGATGTTGGAGTGGGGGACGTGAAGTGTTTCTTAGCGGGAAAAACTGTGAAAACGAACTAAGCGGTTCTCTCCTTTGTCATGGTATGAACTTACAATTTATCCTGTCACCTACAGGTTCACCAGCTGCAGTGATTGATCCAATTTTTGGACAACTTTCAAATGGAAGTTACCTCATGTTGAACGATCCCAGCTGCTGTGGCATGTTGCCAGTCATACGATATCTAGTAACTGTGTCAGCCAGGGTCACTTGCTGTATGCAAGTATTGTTTCCTAAAACCAAGACAGACAGGGAGTCGCCTTTATGGCCTTCACTGAACATCTCTTCTATACAAATTGATTCTTTAAGCAGAATGAAAGCCATTCTATTGCAAAAAACTGTGTCACTGACCTCGGCCAAAGAGACCATGATCTGCAAGTCGCAATGACTTCTGCCGAGATACATGCCCTCTTAACTGCAAACTGCCCTATACATTTCTCAGAAATGTTAAGTCGTGTCTTAAACATGTCTGATATGAGCAATATTGTACATCTATTTAAGAACGTATGTTCCAGACTGTTAGCACCTTTTCAAGTCATCCTATGAATATTTCCAAACTTCATGCACTCTGTGTTTGGCGGACTGCCTCTCCTTTTGGGACTCGTTACGGGGATACTATTTTTGCTCCTACTGCTACGATATGGCAAGCCAAATCACAAGTGCCACTCCAAGCACCATAGAGAGAGCTCTATTGGAGATGAAGTGTCGTGAGCGCATCATCCAAATTTACCAGAATTAAATGCCACATGGTGTCTGTCATTCAGACCATTCTGTCAAGATTGCATCTTACCTGTTCTACGCTGCCTGCTATGCGGAGAAGAATGCGTGCTAGATATCTGTCCAACACTCCCATCAGTCATGCCAACGGATGTTGATGCTTTGCTGGACCCAGTAACGGTCCATGCGCAGTGTTCTGCCCAGCGGCTACCAATTCCGATGATGGCATTCATTGAGAACTCACAGATGCAAAATGCTGATGCTGAGGTACGAGAGGGAAGTTCAGGCGCGCAGGTAACATCAGATACGAACATTGCTAATGCAACCAATGCTGAAGGCAATGTTTCACATCTATGTGCGGTTAATCTTCTACACTAGGTAATCCAACTGTCACCTACAAAGATAGACAACTTTTTTACAGACTTAGAAGATTTCATGTTTTCTCCAAGCGCTAACACTGACTTTTCAATTGGCACACAGTGTTCTGAGAGACTTTGAATTTGACCTTCATTTTTTAAAACAAAGAACTTTTTCCTATGATTAATTTTTTTTCCCAAATTTGTATTTTTCATTTTTTGGCACAAAGTAATCTACTTATAGTAGAACTATTCATTGAGAACAGGAATTCTTTGAATACTTCGCCGAGACAATATATGATCTTGTCCACAAACAAACAGCTTTATGTAATATGACATGAAATGGTTTCGAGCCTTTGTTCTTCTGTATTAACGAGCCATTTAATAAATGTATATTTTTATGATTCATTCATTTAGCGTTCTAAATATGAATATATGCTTTGAATGAAACATTGCTTTAAATGCGTACAAGCACCTATGTATCTTTTATCTGTACAACCAGTTCAAATGCATTTTTATGTATTTCGGGTGGGTTTTTCACACTTCATGTGTAGTTATCGTTCAGATATGTGTAACATGTTTGGAAATTAGTAATGTTGTACATAAGAAAGTGGAGTGGGTGTTGTGTTCGATTATAGATTCTGAACGAATTTCCAGATTCATGCCCTTATATAGGTACAATTTGCGTTGCCCTTATAGAGGCATAGAAATCCAGTCCTTATTTAGGCATAGCCCATGCTACCCAAATACAGGCATGGCTACTTCCATCCGTTCTTCTATGTCACAACTATTTCCTGGAAAACCAGACTCTTAAGCAGAAGGAACGTCCCCTTGCCTGGATATTGATTTCTCCAAGAAACTCATTATTATGCATGAACAACTATTCATCCATGACGTTCATATGCCTGACGCAGCTCGCTACAGCAAGTGCCGAAGGAAGCCGACTCTCTAGCTGACGCACTGACAAAGAAGCTGCCATCATCCTGCCGAGAATCCAGCTGCAGTGTTTTTGACGAGACAGAGAACCTAGAGAAACCTTTCGCAATTCTTGGCAGAACTAAAACTTATGCTAAGCAGCACCTACCTATTCCCTGGTACTAGACCTTGGTTAGGTACATTGGGGTAGGCGTATTTTAGAAGCACCAGTTGAGTATTTTAGCCTGTGTTATTTATGTATGTATTTTTACATGTCATAGCAACAGACAATGCTATTACAGTATTATTTTTTATTACTGTTCTCACTGTACGCATTATACTTTGCATTCTGTCTAACGATTGTAGCAGTTCACCTCTCTTGCATGAGAAAGAAGACTGTTCAATAAATCTCTTTTATTGAAGTCCACGAAGTTGCTAAATCTACTAAAGATGAGATATCTGCAATTTGCACAGATATGAAAGAGGCGAGTAATTTTTTGTTGCACCAAACTATGCTCCACTAATCAGGAAGATTACATTCTTATTTTTTAAGTGGACACACCTTCCTATATCCATAATGGAGAGAACTGTGTTGATCCATATGTCAGTGTTACAATTATTTATCTTTATATTCACTGACTTGCCCTGTGTTATTTTAATACCCAAGGTTTTTTAATTCTGTTCTGGAAGAGTATAAGATAAATAATTTTTTTACTCCTGACCAAGTCACCTAGGAAGATTCGATAGAAGCTTCTGCAGTGGCTGTTAAAATGAAAAGAACAGTTGTTTAAATACTATACTGTTAGATTTGGGGGTCTCTAGTTGGCACAGGTAGGTACTTGTGACAAATAGGGACCCTTGCCTCTAGTCAGGGTAAGGGGGTACACTCCTAAAATAACCCCTGCTCACCCCCTTGGTAGCTTGGCACAAGCAGACAGGCTTATCTCAGAGGCAGTATGTAAAACGTTTGTGACTACATACAGTAATCAAGTGACAACACCACAGATGGACACCACACAGGTTTTATATAAAAAATACGTATACTTTATATAGACTTATCACAAGACCACAAACAACAAAAAAACACAATACTGTACTTAAAATTGTAGTTTTAGCTTAGTTCTGTTCAGTTCTTAAAATGCGACACTTTGAGTCAATGTACCTTACGATGGACTACGCTTCCTCAACAAAAGTGTTGCAGCGATGGAAATGCGGCAAAGTTCTGGTGCAAAGAAATAAAGACGTGAAGATCAGCTGCAGCGGCGACACCCTTGTTCTGTGATACAACGACAACAGCTTCGGCTGCGACACTCTTCTTCGACGTTGCGAGACGCTTCCGCACAATGCGACAACTATAGCAGCGACATTCAAGATACGATGGCAGCAGGTCCAACGGCGGCACTCTTCTCCGTGGATTCGAGGTGCTTTTCTTGATGCGTGTAATACAACAGCTACAACGGCGACATCCAAGATGCGACGGCAGCAGCAGCAATGGCGACATGCTTCCTCTTCGATGCGAGACGCTTCTCTCGATGCGGTGCAATACAACAGCTACAGCGGCGACATCTATGATGCAACGGAAGCAGCAGCGACGGCAACGCGCTTCTTCCTCTTGAGTCGCGCTTCCAGTACCTTGCTTGACGCAGTCCCTCAGAAGTCCAAAACAGCAGCAGGCACATCCAAAGAACTCTGGGGAGCTGGGGGCTGAAGTCTGTTGTCCCGGAGCCTTCAGCAGGAGGCAACCTATGTTCCAAACCTCTGGAGATCCTTACAAATTGATGAAAGTACACAAAGTCCCTTTCTCCTCTCTTTGGCAGTCAGGCAACCACTGCAAGCCAATCCCCCAAGCAGCACTTCAGCTTAGGGATAGTCTCTCCTCAGTTTCTTTTGGTTCCACGCCTCAGCAAAGGTTTCTTCTTGTTTGTCCTAAAGGGATCTCATTTCTTGGGATCAGGGTCTCAATATTTATACCCCAAAATCCTTTGAATATTTATACCCCAAAATCCTTTGTCCTCTGATGGCAGAGGGGCCTTTGCCTAGTCCAAACCAGTTCTGGAGCACTCTGTTTACATGACTCCTTCTTTCCTTTCACAGTGCAGGGCAGAAACCTCAGACGCCCCACAGGAGGTGGAGCCAGCATTGTGGATGAAAGGCACAGCCCTGGAGCACTTTGTTGACATGATTCCTTCTCTCCTTTCACAGTGCAGGGCAGAGACATCAGACGCACCACAGGGGGTAGAGCCGTCATTTTGGGTGGCAGGCACAGCCCTATTCAGGTCCCAAGTGCAACTCCTTCCTCCCATCTAGATGCAGATCTCTCTATTTGCCACTTGGCTGACTCATTCTGTCTCCTGGAATCCCCCAGCCCTATCATTCAAACTCCAGACAAGGAATACACATCCTATCAGAGGCAGGCTTGGATAGTTAGACAAGAAAATACCTACTTTCTAAAAGTGGTATTTTCAAACACAGAATGTTAAAATCAACTTCACTAAAGATGTGTTTTATCATTCTAAGTTCAGGCATACTAAACTCGAATTGCAACCATGTTCCCTGAGTGAGTTAGGATTATAAGATGTAATAATCTAACTGCCCATTCTGGCCTATAGAGAACAGGTAGCCTTGCAATAGTGAAAAAATGAAAATTGCTATAATTCACTATTAGTACATGCCACACACACCAGAGCATGTCATACCTTATACTTACAATGCACCCTGCCCTTGGGCCTACCATAGGGGTGTCTGATATTAAGAAAAGGGAAGGTTTAGGGACTGGCAAGCAGGTGAACTTGCCCAGCCAACATCTCAGTACCAGACTTCACACAGGCTCTGCAATGGCAGACCTTAGACACATTTTACAAGGCTGCTTCTGTGGGTGGCACAACCAGTGCTGCAAGCCCACCAGCAGCATTTGGATTTACAAGCCCTGGACACATTCAGTGCACTCATGGAATCACTAATCCATACATCAATTTACAATAGGGTGAGCATATGCACTTTAGCACTGATCAGCAGTGGTAAAGTGCCCAGAGTCATAAAACAGCCAACAACAAGTCAGGAAAAATAGAGGAGGAAGGCAAAAAGTTCAGGGATGACCCTGCAAAAAGGGCCAAGTCCAACATATACCATGCCAGTCATTAATCGTCTACCCAATTAGTAGATATCTCAATATGATCAAATCCACTATTAGATAGAAAAAAATGCCTATGAATTACCAGCTATTAAACTATCAACGATTTTCTAAATTATGAAAATGGAAAGTGTGGGCCTATATAGAGCCAAACATTAGGTACTCAAATGATCCCTTTTCAATGGGCTCTTATCCAAATTGCACACTTTTTAAAAGAGCTGGATTCTACAATATTAGGAGAAAGACTGGATTTGGTAGAAGACTAGATTGGGACAGGTATATATAGAACCGTTAGGTATTGGAAAGCTATGCTCGGAAAACACAAAAAAGTCAATGTTTTCAGCAAAGCCCAACAGAAATGACAGTTAAGGGAAAAATGCCTTTCTCAATTGAGCTCTGACAGTGGCATACTCTTGTATGAACCTGGAATAGTGGCTGGCCATGTTAAGAAATAAATCCATCATGGAGACGTCTTGTGGGGCTAAGCATAGGATAGTGCTTGCGCTTTAGCAGGATTGGGTGTCAGAAAAGATATGGCCAAAGAATTTGAGCTTTGTCTTATGGAACTCACACTTGTCTGCATTCAAAGTCAGACCTGTATCAGTAAGTAAACAACATACTTGTGCGAGAGATTTGTAGTGCTCCTTTTGTGTTGCTCCAAAAACCAATATGTCATCACTATAGTTGAATACATTCATGGCAGCTGTATGATACATCGAATGGTATCTTGAAACAGTTCTGCTGCTAATGACACAGCAAAACAGAGTTTTTTGTGTCAAAACAAAAGGTTGTACTGTACCTGAAATTTTCTTTCAGTTCCACTGGTGATATCCTGTATTTAAATAAAGGCGAGAGAAGACCTTCTCACCATTTAGTTGTATTATCATATCAGCAATATGTGGACCTGGATGTCTTTCTCGTTCAATTGAATTGTTGAGACTGATGCATGCCCACACATATGCCTACAGCTCCTTCACTGTTCATTTTAGGGACTACCACTTTAGGAGAAACCCATGGCATTGGAAGAGTAGACTACTCAATGATATCATTCTTGAGTAATGATTCAAGTTCTTTTTCAACAGCTTCCTGTAAAAGAAAAGCAATTTGCCTATGTTCTTAAGCGACAGGACAGATGTGCTCATTGAGATGCAACTTTACTTTCATAGTATTAAGATTTTCGAAACCATGAAATAATGAAGGGAACTAACTTACTATTTAACGGTGAGCATTTATGTTATAGTACATGGAAATCAGTCCCATATTAGTAGCTCCAGTGAAACTAAGTAGACAGGCACTTGACGCTGTACCTAGGAACACATGAATTGGAGCATGCACCTTCTTTTTTTGTGTTTCTTTGTTGCTATAAATTAACCTTGGCTTTTTAACGGCATTGAGGCAGCCCATGTTTATACTTTCACTTTTGATGATGAAAGTTGTGGTAATGGAGTCAATTCACTGTATTTCTACTCGATGCACCTCCGTCAATGATGAAAGGTATTGATCAACCATTAACCAGGGGGGCGTGGCTAGCGAGCCATGATGGCGGACGGAGTCTGCTAGTGCTCCAGTGCCACCGGGGACTTGCCACCCTGCTAGGTGTTTCTGGGGAGCCCAAAGCCACCTAAAAACGAGCGGATCTCACGCCACTGCGACACCCGGAGGCTCCCGGATGTTTTTGGTGGCCCGGCGGGTGTCGACAGCCGGAGATCGGGCCTGAGACGATTGCGGCCTTCCCCCTCGTGAGCCGCGGGGGGCTGTAGTTTGGAGAGGACCCAAAAGGCTTCGGGCGCCAGCAGCCGGAAGTACCGTGGATGACCCGCGGAGCGAGGTCGGGACGCCCGGACACCTAGTTGACTGTTTGGGGCACTGCAATGGCGGGACTGCCCCGCGGACTGGCCGCCCCAGACACAGGGGAGGCCCGGAGGAGGCGACGCCCACAACCAACGCGAGCCCTGAGGGGGGGAGAGGCGTGTGATCCTCGGCGCAGGAGCGCGATCCTGCTACAGCAACCCTGAAGGTAGGGGGGTGAGGCTGGTGCCACTTGGGGAGACATTTCTTGGCCATATCCTGCACCTCGCCCCCCCTTCCCTCCCTCCCCCCTTTCTCCCCCCCCGCTGCAAAGCAGACCACTGTTGCTGGGGGACACCAGGACTATCGACCGCCACTGACCCTAGAAGGCCGCATAGAGGGCCCAAAGACACTGCACAGCCACTGGTGCCACCCCGGAGTGAGCTGGGGCCCCCGGATGCTGCCACGCGGCGGGCCCTGATACGACGCACCAGCCTGTCCTAGCGCACTGAAGGGTGCCCCCCCCGGTCCACAGCTGGTGCCCGGAGACGACGGTGAGCGGGGAGAGGTGGGTCCGGAGGCCGCATATCCGCACGAAGGAGGGCCCGGACGGCCCTCGACACAACTCGGAGGGGCCCGCACAATGCGAGTGGCGCAGCAACAAGGAGGAAGTGACTAACGTGGTCGCCCTGTGATACTGGTTATAATTTGGACAGTGCTGCTCCAGGTAAGGTCGGACACGCCTGATCTGCGACAGCCATGGTACGGAATGGCGCCAAATCACTGGACGGCCGAGACGGCCCCGCTGCCGCGGCGACTACCCAAGAGAAAGCAACAGGAGAGGCCCTACCGGGAACTATCGGCATAGATCCTACCGGGGGCCATCCAGTGGACAAACTAGACCTGATCTTAAAAGAGATTAGGGACTCTAGAACGGCAATGGAATGGCAGATGGGAGCCCTCACTACCAACCTTTCCTTGCTTAAAGCAGACCATACTAAATTGGCCGACAAGGTCAAGGACCAGGGCATGGCGATAGCAGACCTGACTCCGACGGTGACGGAGCATACCACCTCCGTTCAGCAACTGCAGCAGCAGGTGGCATCTCTAATGGACCGCGTGGAGGATGTGGAAGGCCGCAATCGACGTAATAACATCCGCGTCATTGGCCTTCCGGAATGCAGTGAGGGGGTGCATGCGACGGTCTTCATGGAACAGTGGTTCCGCGACCATGTGGCCTCCGACGGGCTGTCACCAATCTTTTGTGTGGAGAGAGCATACCGTATCCCCACCGGGCGGCCTAGACCTGGCCAGCCACCGCGCCCACTGATCGTCCGGATACTCAACTACCGGGATATAGATGTACTGCTACAAAAAGCCTGGGAAAAATCCCTCATAGAGTTTGGAAACCGGCGCATCTCCCTGTATCCGGACTATACAAATGTGGTACAGAAACAGCGATCATCCTACGCTTTACTATTCCCGTCCCGCCTCAAGATAGTGTACGACAAACAAACGCACTTCTTCGAAAGCCCCACTGATGTGGAGGAATGGCTGGAGGTGATGGACATCGAAGGTAGCCAGGTCACAACCCCAGGAGCGTCAGCCAGTGAGCCCCAAAAGGGCTCGGAACTTGCGGTTGGATCATCTCTCACCTCGGCGACAGGACCAGGGCGGCGAAGACCCTCCCAAGAGCAACAGAAAGACCAGCTAGCAGCCGTTGCCTTGGTGGGAAACTTCAGAGTGGATCGGACAACTATCAATACGGACACGGACGACAGCACAATCCACTCAGACTCAGAACACAGCATGGTCTTATTCCCAACTGTAACACCCAGAGCCGCGGATGGAATACTAGACAATGGACAAGAATAACCTCTTGGGGAGGCGTGAACTGCATATTCTGAAGACCACTGATATCCTTTGTTTGTTACTTGTTTGACACCAGCACCTACACAGGCTGGGAGAGTGATGGGTGGACGGGTGTCTATTTTTACGAGGCACCGCATATATGTTGCGCCTTAGGACAGACTACACGCACCTCTCTACCTAGACACTTGAAGAAGGTACACTTAATCTACGTATGAGGTCCCGGGGGACCCTGGTATCCTTAGAGTGGGATTCCCCAGAGGCAACATAGAACTAATTTCCTGATAACCACATCCCTGGTGGCGCCGTTGAGCCGGCAGCACAGAAACGAATAGTTCACTGGACTAGAACAGTGCTTGGCCACCCCCTCATTGGCGTATGCACTAGTGCTTGGTTTGTTATGTTGCAGGTTTTCTTGTTCGGCCCAGCAATGTTCTCAGGCTGCGCCAAATTAGTTTTGTTTTTGGGTGGGGAGAAGTGCGTCTTCTGGCTGATATTCATATCATGCGCTGTGAGGTGCATGGCACTCTACTGTTATTTCACCTGGGTCCGGTCATGGCTGAAAATATAGGGAAATATAGACTGACTACCTGGAATGTGCGAAGGCTTGGGGCCATTCAGAAGAGTCACAGGATCCACGCATTCTTACTTCGCCATCATGCCCAAATAACATTTATGCAGGAATCCCACCTAACAGTGTCCGAAGCACACACTTTACGGAAGAGATGGAGAGGAACCGTAATTTCTACTTCCTACTCCGCCTTCTCGAGAGGGGCTACTATTTGGGTACGTCACGGCACTCCCTTTGTGGAACTCGAACGGAAGGCGGACGACCAGGGGAGATATGTCTTGGTAAAAGGCACACTAGATGGTACCCTGCTCGTCCTCGGTAGTATTTATGCCCCGAGTTTTGACCAAGATGCATTCCTTGCCAAGGTGGGGCGGGCACTGGCCGATTGGATAGATATCCCTTGGCTCCCGGGAGGCGACTGGAATATGGTGCTGGATGTAGAACTAGATAGATCGCACCCTCCCCTGCAACTGACTGAGATACATAGACTGGCGGAGTCATTCCAGACTTGGCTCGCGGGTTGGGGACTGGTAGATGTATGGCGTGCATTACACCCGACTCACAAAGAGTACTCTTACTATTCCCCGGTTCACAACCTCCATACACGACTAGATAGATTCCTGTGCACTGGCTCTCTGCTGTCAAAATGTACTTCATCGGAATACCTGGCTAAAACTTACTCTGACCATAGACCACTCACACTAGACCTACAGTGGGGTAGAGTGCCGTCCCCAGTACCCACCTGGAGGCTCAACCCAAAGCTGTTAGAGGATGGCCCCTTTCGCGCGTCACTATCGGAGGCCCTGGATAACTATTTTCAGGAAAACTGGGACACGGCATCGTCCAATCTGGTGGTGTGGGACGCCATGAAAGTTGTAATACGTTGGGCAGCCATAGGAAAATTAGTGGGGGCCCGGCAGGAAATTCATAAGAAGCTGTGCGAGGCCGAGGACCGTCTGAAAACCCTGGAAAGGGAGGCAAGCGTAGACCCCGATCGGAAGGGGGAGCTACAGACCAGCAATATCGACCACGCGGAGTTGCTGGAAACGCTACGGGTCATAGACCATAAGGAGTATTTACGCCGCCAGCAGGCCGAATCGGACAGATGGGGAGCCTTATTAGCCCGCCTAGTGAGGGACTGCCCCGAAACCCCGGCAATTACACAGATCCGAGACGGGTCCGGGAGAGTCATGCATACCCAGTCCGAAATTAACAATGCGTTCCGGGTTCACCTGTGAACATTATACGTCCCTTTTCCCACGGACGCCACAGATGGGATATTAGACTTCCTGCGAGACCTACCTTTCCCAGCCCTGACTCGTGATGAACAAGCTGGGATGGACGGTCCCATCACACAGCAAGAAATCCGGATGGCTATCCGCTCCCTCAACCGCGGTAAGACGCCGGGCATGGACGGACTCCCTGTGGAGTTTTACGAGACTTGCTCTGCAACCCTGGTGCCTATTTTAGAGAACGTCTACAAGACGTCGTATGAGTCGGGTCATCTACCTGTCTCGACGATGCAGGCCCTAGTAACTTCTATACCCAAACCTGGCAGAGATACCCTTGAGCTGACTAATTACAGACCCCTCTTGATGCTATCCACAGAGTATAAGATACTCAGCAAGGCCATTGCTTTGAGAATACAGGCCCGACTCCCTGCCCTGATCCACCCAGACCAGTGCGGATTTCTTCCAGGCCGGAGTACTTCTCAAAACACGCGGAGACTCCATTCCCTCATGTCGGCCACGCCGCAGGACCTTCCCCGGGCAGGCTGTATTGCTTTAGACCTCCAACAGGCGTTCGACTCCTTGTCGTGGTCGTTCCTGTTCGAAGTGTTGCGACACTTTGGCTTCCCGGACTCACTGCTCAAGTGGGTATGACTACTATATACAGACCCTTCGGCCAGAGCACGTACTGGCAGATAGATCTCGGATAGTTACTCCATCCACAGAGGCACCCGACAGGGCTGCCCACTGTCACCCCTCTTATTTGTCTTGACGCTGGAACCCTCAGCTATCGCCCTCAGAGCTCACGCGGATAGAGTGGGCATCTCTATTAGGGGGACGCATAACTTGATATCGATATATACTGACGATATCCTATTATATTTTCGGGACTTGGAGGTCGACCACTCACCCATAGTGAACATATTTGACCGATTTGACGCCGTGTCGGGACTGGCCATTAACCCTGCAAAATCGATAGGCTTCTACTTTGGGGCACTGCAGCACCCCCTCCCCATATTCAATTTGGTGGACATCAGATTCCAATAGCGCAGACCACGTTCAAATACCTAGGCATCAACGTTTATAGATTGCCTGAGGACCAGATCGAGGGCAATGTACGTAGAGCCATTCATGGTTTACGTGGCAGTGTGGGATTCTAGACGTCCGTGCCCCTGTCCGTCATGGGTAGAATTGCCATCTCCAAGATGGTCATGCTCCCTCGTATGCTATACTATTTTGTGAACCTACCGGTTCTCCTCCCACAGCAAATCTTTAACACACTGAATACGCTCCTAATCACTCTAATCTGGGGCTCCGGAAGGAGGAGAATCAGTCTCCGGAAACTACAACTAAGTACCATACGGGGAGGTCTTGGGGTACCGGATACGAGGG
Organism: Lissotriton helveticus; assembly: GCF_964261635.1. Taxonomy (NCBI): domain Eukaryota; kingdom Metazoa; phylum Chordata; class Amphibia; order Caudata; family Salamandridae; genus Lissotriton; species Lissotriton helveticus. The sequence continues at coordinate 1,314,429,211 of NC_136065.1, read as the reverse complement.
GGTACTATTATGCGAGCCAACTCCAGTGGTTGGCGCGATGGCTAGTAGGAACCTCCATGAGATTGACTTCACAACAGATCAACTGGCACACGGTGAGCTGCATTCCCTACTTTTACCTAAAGCCAGGTTCCCCCGGGACTGCCACCCTCTCTTACACACTGCCCTGATGTGCTGGCCGAAAGCACTAGCGTACACGTCAGAGACCACGCCTTATGCAGACAACATCCATCTGTTAGGTGTCCCGACGCCGCAAGGACGACTGATGCGAGGTAGATTGCAACCCTGGGCAGAAGTGGGGGTGGACACAGTGGGAGGTCTTTTTGGAGACGACGCACTGCTGGACCATGACTCCTTTTTACAACTTACTGGGGCACCCCTGAGGCTATACATCCTACACGCCACAGTGTCACACTACGTACGAACTACATAAGCCCCAAAACGAGTAAAACCTACACAGCACGAACTAGTGCACCTGCTTTATTACATGGGACCCGGGGGACACTTGGTGCGATGGCTCTACACTGGGGTCAGGGAACATGCCGCCATATCTCTCAATACACTTCGAGACTCCTGGACACTGGACACGGGTGAGGCGCTGACAGATGGTGCCTGGAAGATTATCCTTGAATATCCTAGGAAGGTCTCCCGCAATGTTAAGTTCAAATTTATACAAGCTATGGTACTGCACAGGGCATACCTCACCCCCAAAGGCTACATAGGATGTTCCCAGATTCTCCCCATTGCTGCCCCCGTTGTAAGGCTGACGAAGCCGGTCTCCTTCACATGTTATGGGCATGCCCACGTTTACGAAGTTATTGGGGAGATATTTGCCATGTCTTACGTACAGTCACGGCCCAGCCGGTGCCGGAAGAGGCGTTGTATTGCCTGATAGGTCACCGGAAAAGCCCCAAACACCATAAGGCCCAGTTGAAGCTCCTTGATCTATCCTTGCTGCTGGCTATCAAAGTTTTAACCATGAGGTGGAAGTCCGCCAGGCCTCCAGATCTGGAGGCATGGCGATCCGATTTGCTGAGGTGGGGCAGAGCTGAGGGAACTGTTTTGCATAGAGAGGAAGAGAAAGGACAACGAAAATACCCAATTGCGCAGGACTGGGAGCGGATGCTACTGGAACTGGAGGACATGGAAAGGGCGCCATCACAGGCAGATGACTCATAGCTGTGAATGTGTGGAGAATGGTTATAGGGCTGGCATGCGGTGAATAGGCCCAGAAAGCGCGCAGGTCAGTCAGCTGAGTATGAATATGCTAGCCAAAGATGAGGCGGAGTTTAATGCCAGGACAGGGTGCCGGGTAAACGAAGAGACCAGGAGGCATACGGGATGGGGTGGGGGGAGTTGGGTGGGTTGGGGAAAATGTTAAGACTATAGATTTCTAGGACTAATGTTTCATATCTAAGATACAATACACGGCTGTGTATGTAAGGTTGTGTCATAGGTGATTATTATATTCCTTTTCTACGGACTGTGACAATGCAATTGCCGACATGTCTTAGAATTATCATGATATAGCAATTTGTTTTTCAGTCTGATGCTACTTGTTACGTGAGTAAAGAAAAAAGACTGTACACTGTTGGAAACGCCTATTTGTATACTGTGATAAGTCATGCAGTCGCAAATAAAGAGTTTTAAAAAAAAGATCAACCATTAACCTTTAATGTAATATTTCGACAATGTTTGAATGACAACAGTGCTTTGGAATGTAGACTTTTTTTTCCTGTCACATTCGGCCAATCCAACATGCACACATTTTTCTGAGGTAACCCTCGACATGGCAAAACCATCTTCTTCTCATTCACTTGATACTGATACATAAGAACTGTTTGACAATGATTTAGATGATGATCAACTTCATGTGGTGTCGACTTGCCTTAACTGATGTCGCCGCTTGGCCATGTGGACCTGTGTTGAATGCTCCTTCTGGAATGTTTGGGTGGTCATTTTGTATTCACCTTGCACACCATTATAAAATGGTTCTCCTTCCCACAGCTTTTACATATCTTCAAAATGACTCGACAATTACCTTTATGTTGAAACAAAATTCCACACCTAAACCATAACTTCTTCTTACTTGTAGACATCACTTGGTGTGCTTCAGTCTTAGTTTCGGCTTACTTTTGACACTTATGACTGATTCACTCTGGGTACCTCCTGCCTCCATTTCAGCTGCTTGTGATTAGCATGCTCTTCAGCTCTGCCAGCATCAACACTCACTCCAGACTAAGAGTTTCTTTCAGTATTCATCATCTGAATGAATCTGACAAGCATCCATCAATAACTCTGAGACGTATAGCTTCTTCAGAATTACATTAATTGAAGTTACAGTGTTTGATGAGCGTATTGAGTTTCTCAACAAGTTTATTGATGATTTCACCAATTTTTTGTCGTTCTTGAATGAAGATGTATCCTTCATAATCAACACTTGGCAGTGGATTGGATTTGAGATTCTACGCTCCTTTTATCTGTTGATATGTGAATTTGTCAGTTTGCACCGCTTTTCTTTATTACTTTTTTACACCATCACCAGCATAACTTTTGACATACTTGATCATCTGTTTGTTATCATTTTCATCAAGAGCATCAATGAAATTCCCAGATATCTCTATCCAAGCAGTCCATATGTCACCAAGGGGTCGAATCCGATTAGGGAAAATGCGCTCCGAATAGTTGTACGGAGCGTATTTCCCGTACGATTCGTACACCTTCAAGTTACCCGTACGTACCATCAAGTACGATCCAAAGCAGATCCCCGTACGAATCATAACAAACACCGTACGACACAAAAATACAAAGATTTGTATCCGGGTCACGCAGTACGCTACGTCCGCACGTAAACAAGCAGCAGTTTCCGGCCAAGCAAGTACGATTAGTCTCTGCGACACTCCGTACGACCCTTTTTCTACGGGACCCGAAAACAGCCGTAAAAGCAGAGTCCGGCTCGAACCGCACCCCGGTACGGGACATACACGCCATGAACCCCATCATCTGCATCATCCCAGTTGTACGCCTATGACCTGGTGCATAGAAACAGACGACGGTGCAGACGCTGAGAACAACGTACCGCAACAACGGAAGTGAACATGTACGGTGTGTCATACATGCTCGCGTATACCACCATTGCAATAGTGATACAAGTCGCACACACGCCATGAATGTTGGGGTTCGGTGCGTTTCACGCACTCGCGTATGGCACCATTGCAATAGTGATATGAGCCGCACACATGCCGTGAATGTTGGGGTACGGTGCATTTCACGTGCTCGCGTATGGCACCATTGCAATAGTGATACGAGCTGCACACACGCCATCAAAGTTGGGGTGCGGTGCGTTTCACGAGCTCGCGTATGGCACCTTTGCAATAGTGATACGAGCAGCACACATGCCATGAATGAAGGGGTACGGTGTGTCACACGCGCTCGCGTATGGCACCATTGCAATAGTGATACGAGCCGCACACACGCCATGAATGTTGGGGTACAGTGCGTCACATATGAGGGGTGGGAGGATGTGACTCCCAGCAGTGCCCAACAGTATGGGGGTGAGTGGATGTGACTCCCAGCAGTGCCCAGACATAAGAGGGGTAGGTGCACAGGACTCCCAGCAGTGCCCAACAGTATGGGGGTGGGTGGATATGACTCCCAGCACTGCCCAGACATAAGAGCGGTGGGTGCACAGGACTCCCAGCAGTGCCCAGACATAAAAAGGGTGGGTGCACAGGACTCCCAGCAGTGCCCAGACAAAAGAGGGGCATGTGCACAGGACTCCCAGCAGTGCCCAGACATAAGAAGGGAGGGTGCACAGGACTCCCAGAAATGCCCAACAGTATGGGGGTGGGTGGATATGACTCCCAGCAGTGCCCAACAGGATGGGGGTGGGTGGATGTGACTCCCAGCAGTGCCCAGACAGAAGAGGGGTGGGTGCACAGGACTCCCAGCAGTGCCCAGACATAAGAGGGGTGGGTGCACAGGACTCCCAGCAGTGCCCAACAGTATGGGGGTGGGTGCACCGGACTCCCAGCAGTGCCCAACAGCATGGGGATGGGTGCACGGGACTCCCACCAGTGCCCAACAGTATGGGGGTGAGTGGATATGACTCCCAGCAGTGCCCAGGCATAAGAGGGGTGGGTCCACAGGACTACCAGAAGTGCTCAACAGTATGGGGTGGGTGAATATGACTCCCAGCAGTGCCCAACAGTATGGGGGTGGGTGGATAAGACTCCCAGCATTGCCCATACATAAGAGTGGTGGGTGCACAGGACTCCCAGCAGTGCCCAGACATAAGAGGGGTGGGTGCACAGGACTCCCAGCATTGCCGAGCCATAAGAGGGGTGGGTGCACTGGACTCCCAGCAGTGCCCAGACATAAGAGGGGTGGGTGCACAGGACTCCCAGCAGTGCCCAACAGTATGAGGGTGGGTGCACAGGATTCCCAGTAGTGTCCAACAGTATGGGGGTGGGTGGATATGACTCCCAGCAGTGCCCAACAGTATGGGGGTGGGTGGATATGACTCCCAGCAGTGCCCAGACATAAGAGGGGTGGGTGCACAGGACTCCCAGCAGTGCCCAGACATAAGAGGGGTGGGTGCACAGGACTCCCAGCAGTGCTCAACAGTATGGGGGTGGGTGGATATGACTCCCAGCAGTGCTCACCAGTATGGGGGTGGATGTATATGACTCCCAGCAGTGCTTAACAGTATGGTGGTGGGTGGATATGATTCCCAGCAGTGCCCAGACATAAGAGGGGTGGGTGCACAGGACTCACACCAGTGCCCAGACATAAGAGGGGTGGGTGCACAGGACTCCCAGCAGTGCCCAACAGTATGGGGGTGGGTAGATATGACTCTCAGCAGTGCTCAGCAGTATGGGGGAGGGTGGTTATGACTCTCAGCAGTGCCCACCAGTATGGGGGTGGGTGGATATTACTCCCAGCAGTACCCAGACATAAGAGGGATGGGTGCACAGGAATCCCAGCAGTGCTCAGATATAGGAGGGGGCATTATCATCATCATACCACAACTACATGGGGGTATGTTTACATCACTAACTTCTGAGTTTCCTGATAGTGCCATAGCAACACCTCACTTACAGCAGTGTCCCACTCCACGGAGGATGGATTTCTGTCACACACTGTGTGACACACCACATGTGGGTGTGTTGTCTGATTCCACATGCATACCCACCCATGGAGGTTGCTGTCAACCTACACACCCTACCATCATGACACAATAGTGTATAGTAATGTAACAGCCCACCAAACAAAGAGAGCGAAAGGGAGCAAACACTGTCATGTACATCCATGGGCTGATATGAATGTCCAGGTGGTGGGCAGACCACCAAGATGTAGTCTCTCAATGAAGGAATAGGGTTGAAACCCCTCAGATACAATGCAAATTGTGAGTCATGTGCACAAGTACCCTGCATAAAAATTCCCAACATAGGGGTAGGCTGTGATTACACACCTGCATAGTGGGAAAAAGGATGAATGTGTCCATGAAGAGGGGTGGGTGCACAGGACTACCACCAGTGCCCAGACATAAGAGGTGTGGGTGCACAGGACTCCTAGCAGTGCCCAGACATAAGAGGGGTGGGTGCACTAGACTCCCAGCAGTGCCAAGACATAAGAGAGGTGGGTGCACAGGACTCCCAGTAGTGCCCAACAGTATGGGGGTGGGTGGATATGACTCCCAGCAGTGCCCAACAGTATGGGGGTGGGTGGATATGACTCCCAGCAGTGCCCAGTCATAAGAGGGGTGGGTGCACAGGACTCCCAGCAGTGCCCAGACATAAGACGGGTGGGTGCACAGGACTCCCAGCAGTGCCCAACAGTATGGGGTGGGTGGATATGACTCCCAGCAGTGCTCACCAGTATGGGAGTGGGCGGGGATGACTTCCAGCAGTGCCCCCCAGTATGGGGTTAGGTGGATATGACTCCCACCAGTGCCCAGACATAGAAGTGGTGGGTGCACAGGACTCCCAGCAGTGCACAGACATAAGAGGGGTGGGTGCACAGGACTCCCAGCAATGCCCAACCATATGGGGGTGGGTGGATATGACTCCCAGCAGTGCTCAACAGTATGGGGGTGGGTGGATATGACTCCCATCAGTGCCCAGACATAAGAGGGGTGGGTGCACAGGACTCCCAGCAGTGCCCAGACATAAGAGGGGTGGGTGCACAGGACTCCCAGCAGTGCCCAGACATAAGAGGGGTGGGAGCACAGGACTCCCAGCAGTGCCCAACAGTATGGGGGTGGGTGGATATGACTCCCAGCAGTGCTCACCAGTATGTGGGTGGGTGGATATGACTCCCAGCAGTGCTCACCAGTATGGGGGCGGGTGGATATGACTCCCAGCAGTGCCCAGATATAAGAGGGATGGGTGCACAGGAATCCCAGCAGTGCTCAGATATAGGGGGGCATTATCATCATCATACCACAACTACATGTAGGTATGTTCACATCACTAACTTGTTTGTTTCCTGATAGTGCCATAGCAACACCTCACTTACAGCAGTGTCCCACTCCACGGAGGATGGATTTCTGTCACACACTGCGTGACACACCACATGTGGGTGTGTTGTCTGATCCCACATGCATACCCACCCATGGAGGTTGCTGGCAACCTACACACCCTACCATAATGACACACTAGTGTATAGCCATGTAACAGCCCACCAAACAAAGAGATCAAAAGGGAACACACACTGTCATGTACATCCATGGGCTGATATGAATGTCCAGGTGATGGGCAGACCACCAAGATGTAGTCTCTCAATGAAGGAATAGGGTTGAAACCCCTTTGATACAATGCAAATTGTGAGTCATGTGCACAAATACCCTGCATAACAATTCCCAACATAGGGGTAGGCTGTGATTACACACCTGCATAGTGGGAAAAAAGATGAATGTGTCCATGAAGGTATTTGTACATACTAAAAACACAAGCATGGCCATTGCTGAAGGAAACAGTCAACAAAATAAGAAATGTGCACACATGTCAGCACAACAATTGTGCAACTGTCTGCAGTGAAGATCTCAGGTGTCACAGAGGAAGGAACACTCCTTGGGACAATGTCTGTAGCCAAACTGAACACACACAACCAATGATTAATTGCAGAGACATTGTGATGGCACATAGATACCATGGTCCACCTCATTACCATCATAAAATCGACATCTTTCAGAACCCCAAAACATTACCATGATTCCAACTCCTGGGCCCTCAGCACCTAAAGAAAGTACCTGAAATTCAATAGTTTAGAATGGAAAATAAAATGCTTTATTCAGCTCCAAATGAGTGCCGGCTCAAACAAGGCCAATGGCCAGTCCACATAAAACTCTGATAGGGGGACGTTGGGGAGGTCGCTCACCCCAAACTTGCCTGCACATAAATGACCTAAAGGGTTGTTGACCCGTGGGGGGCATCATCTGGGTCAGTGCCAGGCACCGCAGGGACAGTAGTGGGAAGGGTAGGTGTTGTGGGTACTGGGGGGGAGGTATCCTCCTCAGTCACTTGCGCAGCGCCAAAGGTGGAAATAAACTCAGCGCTGCACACTGCTGCCAGTTCAGCCAGACCACCACCTGCACCCGGGGACACTATGGGAGTGGAGGTAGAGGGCTGTGAGTCTTGCGGACTTTGTCTTTGGCTGCGTGACTGCCGTCTGACCCCAGTCCCTGTGGGTGTGCCTGCATCCCTCTGAGATTGCGTGCCAGGAGATCTGCGCTTACACTTTTGTGGTGTTGTGCTGGTTGTGTCCGTTGGTGTGCGTGATCTTGTTGTTCTGCATGTGCTCTGGACAGGTATGGGAGAGGGGGGTGTGGATGGGTCCGAAGGAGGGGTGGGGCGGACCGCTGCAGGAGGGAAACTGCTGCCATCAGTTAGGAGTCCATGGACGATAGAATCCGATGTTGGTCAGACATCGTAGCTGACATGCCCTCCATGAATGACAACAACTGTGTCAGTATTCAAGTGTGGCCATGGAGGACAGTCAGAATTGATGTCTGACCAACCTGAATCTGCCGGAGTAGGTCCACAGACTCAGCACAGAGGGCAGCAGGGGAGACAGGGGCAGGGGCTGCGGTGCCGGGGCTGAAGGAGACATGGGGGGGCAGCACTGACAGAAGGGACCCTAGCAACTGGGAGGGTGGAGATGGGTCTGGAGGAGGTGTGGACAGACACAGTGATGTTAGATGGTGTTGCCGCGCATTCCCATGCCTCCTGGGAGTCAGAAGCAGATCCGTCCACGTGGTAGGAAGTGTCGCCTTCCAAAGGTCCCGCCGCCTGACTCCCCTCAACCTCCGTGCCAATGGCTCCCTCCGACTCCTCAGCTGTGGTGGCACTGAGGCTGGGTTCCTCCTCTTGGTCCGTGCTCATGTCTCCTCCTGTGTCTGTTAGTGATGCTGTGGGCAAGGAGAAGAAACACAAATGCATCAGTCACCTGTACACATCTGACACATGAGCACAAAATCAGTAGGTCACACTGCAAATCATGCCATGCATCATGAGTAACAGCCTGATAGCTCTGCACATATTTGAGACTAGTACTGCCCAGTTGGTATAGACACAATGCTACTTGGACACAAGGATCCAAAGAACACACCAGGCCAAAACTTGAATTAGAATTACACTGAGAAGCTTCTGTTTGTTTATTGGTGAGCAGATCTATACAATGAAGTGATGCCACCTCAAGTTCACAAATAAATAAACAGTAGTGGTGCCCCTCAGGGCACAGTAGTGGTGCCCCTCAGTGTTGAAAATGGCAATGTATATGTACATAAGCGGCGTTCATTTGTGTTCACTGTACCCCTTGTTGTAAGCAGAACGGATATCGCTAAACCCTGACTGTATTATCCCGCCAGCATAGAACCATGCACACACGTACACGACAGCCATTTTAGGCACCATGGCCTCTCTGCCCATTTGTTCCCGACACCCCTCCCCGCGCGCACTGCTCATGCATCGGCCACAAGACCCTCTCCCTCTGCGTGACCCTGCTCTAGAAGTAACCCTCCTGCTTGACCCACACCCCCCCTTTCCTCCCGAGAACACCCTTCCCCTCAGCTGACGACCCCCCCCCCCGGCTGCACTTGGCCTCTCGACCCGGTCCCAAGTCCTAAGACCAAGCCTCGTGAATGTACACCCCCCCCCTTTTCCTGCCCAGCATAACAAAACCGTGATACACCAGCCGAAGTGCCCGATCTTATCGCCTGCCCAAACCTTTGATTTGATCATCCCCTCCTGCCCTCGTGTCCTGTAGGAATGTCCGGCTGAGAGATCATAATCTCTTGTTACATTCAGGAGGGGAGGATGACATCTGATCGACTGGTATGGGAATAGGCCTGAAGCTGGGATTCCAAGCATGTTTTTCCTACTTCAAAGTGTCTTTATTGTAATAAGGAATGTCTGTGCATCATAAACGTGTGTATAAAAGACGAAGCCTCAGAGAAACGAGGTGTGGTGGGAGGAGAGAGCACCTCCTGAAGACACTATACGAGTGTCCGAAATGACAGGCTCTCCCCATGAGAAATAAAACTCCGTTCTTGTTTTCCTGCTCCCAGCGCCCGTCTCTTTATTTGGTAATTGTTCAAGATGGGAACTAAGAGGCGTCCTGCGCCAGCAGCCTGGGCATCAGGTGCGAGATGGGCTGACTTTTCCACATCAGGGCAAACTAACCCATCTCACTCCCCAAGGTGACACCACACTCAGAGCCCAGTAAGTACATAATGTCACAAATTGTTGCCTTCTTTGGACTCACCATACTTAATACATTCGACATGTATTTAATGTGTTATTACTCCATCTTGTGAAGTGAACACGTATGTGCCTGCATGAAAGATGTCTCACAATGCACTATGCAGTGAATGTCACAGTAAGCACAATGCAAGTGAGGAGTGAACACACATTAACTACATCATGCTATGCATGAGAGACACCACCATGTACACCCCCTGGGACTCTCTCAAAACCACATTGCATGTCTGTCCCACCAATACACAATGCCTGTTGTGACACTCACTACAGGTGCACAGTCAAAGCTAGTGCAGTCAGCACTCACCTGCTGCCCTGGTCTCCCATACAGCTTGCTGTACTGTGGTAGGAGGGCATCCAGCAGGGCCTGGTTTTCCTCCTCAGTGAATGCTGGTGTCCTCTCCATCAAATGCGACATAAGAGTCCAGGGAATGCAGAGACAGCAGCAGTGTGGTCCACTCCATTGTTGTGCAGGCAAGTGCTCTCTCACAGCCACATGCAGCCTTAAATCAGTGCTGCTGAGGGACTTTCAGTCTCAGGAGTACAGTGTGATAGGCAAGATTACTTTGCATCCTACGTTTCATCCAATCCCTTTAAACATAAGACCATGACACTCATTTGCATGGTTTAAAATTTGAGCTTCAGCTCCACAATAATTTTGCAACATTGTATATTTTTGCCCAACTGACTTTTGCAGGACACCTGTAGCACACACTCAAATCTCAGTATTCATGACAACCAGCTTGTATTCAGGGCCTACTACTTGTCCCTTAGGTGTCTCCTAAGTATTTTTTAAGATCCCCACACGTGTACGGTGCGTTTTACGTCGCGTATGGCACCATTTTAATAGTGAGACGATGCGCACACACGCACAAAATATCGGGGTACGGTTAGCTCGCGTATGGCACGATTACAATAGTGAGATGATGCGCACACAAGCATGTAATGTCGGGGTACGGTGTGCTCGGGTATGGCACGATTACAATAGTGAGATGATGCACACACACACACGTAATGCTGGGGTACGGTGCAGTTCACACTCATTTGTGAATGCAGGGGTATGGTGCGTTTCACACGGTGCGTATCACACTCATTTGTGAATGCGTGTGGCACCATTACAATAGTGATACGAGGCGCACACATGGCAGGGATGTAGGGGTACGGTTCAAACAAGGATGTGTATCAAGTTATTTTCTTTTCAAACTTACATGTGCAGGCCCTAGGTGTAGCAGGCAGTGATATGGCACATGGCATCTGATCACGTTGCCCAATTGATGTGTGCTGACCTGTTGACACATGTCATGTGTGATGGGGCACTATGTGGTACACATCACCTTTACACTTGTCACATGTGTACCATTGTGCAGATGTAGCCATGCACATCAACACTGGGATGGCACAGTCATCACTATGGGCACACATGTCTCATGATGCCAGGGACCGGGGCACTTTGTCACTTGACATTTAACGCTCAGCATGACCCTATGGGACTATGTCCGGTGTGTGTCATGCCAAACCTTGAGCTTGTTGTTTGTGTTATGTAAACTGCATCTGCTATTGGTGCATCTAACATGGGTCTGTATTGAGATTGGGAATGGTTTCACATGTACGCTCACCATGCCACATGTGCATTTCCACGGCTTTTGGGTCTGATGGCATCAGACATCAATTTTCCCAAGGCACACATGTCTGCATCCTGACAAGGGCTGAGTCTTTTTTGTCACATGCACACCTTTATCGCTATGTGTTTGATATGTACTTTTGCTATTCCATGTGACCTGTGCATGTGCCTTGCAATCAGCTGTCTGGATGGGTTGACAAACTTCCACTGCAGGTTTGGTGACGTGTGTCACTCAAGTGATATCTTGGGTTGTTCACTCAGACCAGACCAGCAGCTTGTTTCAGGGCATGTCAGGTTTATTGAGGCAAATAACAGGTGTATCTGGGTTTTCGTAGGAGTGCCAGCAAGCTGCCATATGTGTCCTGGATGTATTGCACACGCCAGGCTCCAAATTGACATGATGTCTAGTAGCAGTTTTGCATCTGCTATGTACCTTGCAATTGATGTTGTTTGACAGTTATTCTCCATTCTTCCCAAATATGTCCTGCAGGGCACCGCCTCTACCAAGGCCATTTCCAGACTTGGGTACCATGAGGGAACGTGACTGCATCCGACTTTACATATTCACTCGACAGTTGATTCAGGACTTGACGAACAAGCTGGCACCACATCTCCAACCGCAACACAGGTATCCTACTGCGCTGACCCCCAAGATAAAGGTGATGGCAGCCCTCCATTTTTTTGCGACAGGTACATTCCAGTTAACCATAGCTGATGTAGGTGGAATGTCCCAAACAATGTTCAGCCATGTCTTGCGTGATGTGTTAGCAGCCATGTTGGAGTATATTGATGAATTCATCAAATTTCCCACTCCTGAAGAGTTGAGAGATGTCAAGGGTGAATTCTATGCCCTGGGTGGGATGCCACATGTCATTGGGTCCATTGATGGGACACATGTGGCTTTGGTGCCACCACAGGCTCAGGAACAAACTTACCGCAACAGGAAACATTATCACTCAATAAATGCCCTGGTGGTGTGTCTTGCTAACATGCTGATTTCCCATGTTTGTGCACGTTTTCCAGGATCCTGCCATGATTCCTTCATCATGAGGCATAGCAGGGTGCCAAGAATGATGCTGCAGCTGCGCAACCATCGGGCATGTCTTGTTGGTGGGTATACTCTGTGTGTCCTGTGTGTTTCAGTATCTTTTGCTCTGTCTGCATCTAATGAACCACTTATTTACATGATGTATATTTGCAGGTGACTCAGGATATCCCAACATGCAATGGCTGATGACACGTCTCCGGAACCCAAGAACAGCTGCAGATCAGCGGTACAATGATGCACACGGGCAGACCAGACGAGTGATAGAGTGGATGTTTGGCATACTGAAGGGCCGATTCCGGTGTCTCGATAAGCCCGGCGGATACCTCTCATATGCCCCGGCCAAAGTCTGTAATATCTTCATCGTGTGCTGCATGCTGCACAACATGGCAGTTGAGAAGGTAGTGCCACTCATCCTGGATCCTGAGGAGCAGGAACATCCACCCAATGAGGATCAAGGGCTTGGTCACAATGCAAGTGATGAGGAGGAAGATGATAATATCCGGAGTCAGCTCATGCGCAACTTCTTCTCATAATGGTGAGTCACTGCGAATGAGTGTGCAAGCTTGTAGCATTGAGTGGCATGTGTTGCAATGTGTGTGTCCAGCTGACTGTATGCAAAGTCACTTTGATGTGTGTTCTGATGTGTCACGCAAGTGCTGATGTCATGCCACACTGAAATGCACAATGACTTAGCTTTAGATTTACATGTGTACTACATTGTTCGTGTTTTGTACCTGCCCATGTCTTTAGCAAAGATTTGTAATGTTGAGTCCTTGTGTGTCTGTCATTCACAGGTTGCTGTGCCTGTTGTCTGTTTGTGTCATCTCAGTCCTCCTGCTATTCCTCATGATGATTGCAACGTGGGCCGAATCTGCGTTCCATGCATGGACATGTGTAAATGTCAGTTCAGGTAACATATACAAACAGGCTTTTTTGGGTTGTTATGGTTTGGGAATATGTGGGAACTGTTTCTGTGCATGTTGAAGGACCATCCATACATGTGTAATCACCATGGATCAAATTACATGTTGCACCACTCCCATAACAGGACAGTCACCCTTCTTGACAGTCATCTGTTGTGGAGTGACTCTGGTGAAAGCCATCAATGTGTGTCAACCTTGACCCTGACACATTGCGGATTCCACGTGTTGACATTGTGTGGGACATCACAACCACAGGCTCCATGGTGAATTGCAGCCTCACTGTGTGCAGCAGGATGTGTTTGGCTCATCCACTTAATCTTGTGTGCCAGTACAGTTTGATTTGTAATCAACCATGTTGTGAAGGTGTGGGCCAGCATTTGTCCCACATGTTCTGTCAAGTGTCCTGTGAGTCTGTTCTTATGGATGCATTGCCCCTTGTGCCAGTATGTCATGTCACTGTCACGTTGCTTCCTCAGGGCCGGTGGAGAACACTGCTTTGCAAGCCGTCTCGGTCAGTTGATGTTAACTTTCTATTCCCATGATGTCAGGAACGTTGCGCTGATGACATCACAACGTTGTGCTGTAGCTAATGTAAACGCTTCCGTTGCACCAGTCGGGTTACATCACTCCCAGGATTCTCTTGTGGCATGCTGCATATCCTGGTCACGGTAGGGTTGGTTTTGGGGCATTGCTCCTCATTACTCTCTGTTGATTTCCGGACCAGCAGCTTGTTATGTTAGAAATTTCAAAGCCCAGTTGGAGGAGACAATGACTGTCTCCTGTGGGGCTTCCTTGTGTTTACATAATTCCCTTCCTCATCGGATGAGATTCTTAAGGCTTTTACGGGTGATGTATTACTTCCCTTCTTGACCCTCACTGATTGCCAGGGTTAACTACGGATTGCTGCCTTTGTGTAAGTACCACTGCAGCCCATTAGTATTTTTTAACATTGAAGCATTATTCATACACTTTGAGTACCTTTGTTACTGCATCGTTCTAATTGTATTGAAGCAGCCTGCACAGCGTTATACACCCTTCATTATTGCAGAAAAACTCTGCTACCTTTTATGTGTCCGTGTTCAAACATCAGATCTAGTATAATTTTCATTACTGTGATGCCAAGTATGATACAGTGGCAGTTGTTTTCCTTTACAGGTGTAACGGTTACAGTATGGGTCCTGAGGTATTCTGTGAATCAGTGGCAAGATGTATTGAATGCTTATGCTTGTTTACCTTTGTTTCAGATCTCCCTCCCTGCTTTTCCCTTCCTTTTCTTCCCTTGCCTGATCACCCTTTTGAGTCAGTAATTTATACTCAGACCAAGGGGCTTTCGGGAGGTGGACCACTATGATCATCGCACCTTTATGAGGAGTCAAGGAACCAACAGATTTTATCAGGCTTCTGTATCACTGTGCTACTCCATCAGGCTCTTCACCAGAGGGTTGACCATCATACTCCACTACCCAAACCACCCATTGCTCCCTCCTGGCTCCCATGACAAGACCATAATCGGTAATACACATGTATTAGCTACGCTTTGATTGAAGCATCCTGCATATTGTGTTTCAGATTCACTTTATTGCTCTCCTTTTCTTCCTGGGTGTCTGTCAGCAAAGGTGGCATCTCTGACTTCCCTCTACTTCTAGGTTCTTATCCACTTTCCTCGCTGATGGCAGTGTCAGCTCCAGCATTCTCTCTCCCATTTTGGAGGTCAGTTATTGCTAAAGTCTCCTCCTCCTTTTGTTCCAAATACGATTCACAAATGCTGTCTCCGCCTACTCTTATGTCCGTGTCAGTGGCGTGTCTTTGTCCCTCTTTTCTGCCCACTTCCTGAAAAATTAAAACGCATTTGTTTTTTAGGTTGAGCGTTAGCACGCATGCGCTTTATGCAAGACCTGTTGTATTCACTATAGTGTAGTGTAATCCCTGTGTGCTGCTTACTATATGTTTATTCGTGTGACCCTCTACTTTGCTGGCTCCTCATTGGTTGGTGCTCCACATACATTACTTCCAGTTGTCAGTGGGGAGCGCCAGCCGAATACAGTTTTATTACTCTGTAAGCATTCATGTGTACCTTTGGGGACTACTTCTTTCATGTCCAGTTCTGCTCGTGTTACAATGTGAGTTCCTCACCAACCTACTTCACGGCCCACCGAGCTCATAACTTTCTATTCTGTTCTATTCATATCTATAACTTTTCTATCTACACCGGGGGGCGCCACACACATAACTTTTATTTACACAGGCACAGTGCTTCAGGTTTCAACACAGCGCCCGCTTTTATGTTTCTTTTTTTTATGTGTTCACTCTACTCCAATCGGCCCCCACCCTTCCAAATAAATTACAAGTTTTCACTTGCGGTTATCAAAGTACACTTGGGAAAAGACCTTTCGGCACTTCTGCGCCACAGCACTATATTTCGCTCATCTTCTCCTGCCCAAGAGTGCCTTGTATTTCCAAGAAAGCTAATTGTTTTCTCAGGCCCCTCTGACATAATATCCAGATTTGTCTCCAATCTTCCAGATATGATTTTTAACTGTGTTAAAACAACCCTTTATAAAGTGCCCCACAGAAAACGGAGACTACAAACAATGTGGCCGGTTTTCAAATTGCCAACAACCAAGGTCTATTAGTTCTTAGAGGTTGCATTGTTGCTAAATTAAAGGGGCCATCCAGTGTACAGAAAAGGCAGTTCCCTTTAGCCAGCCACGCATCACTGACCATCATTAACAATACGCATTCTGGAACATTGCTTTGCTTGATATTGTCTGCTAGGGGTTTAAGATTCATTGTGTAATTGTTGGCCAGGTAGCTGGCTCCCTAAAACAATTTGAACAGGGGTACAATATCACTCACTTTTAGCAGTTGTCTGAGCGAGGGTCTTTTGTGACTTCCAGTGGTCTTTAGAGAACACAGTGCAGGCCGGCGACTGGCCTATGAACCTTATTCAAGGGAGTAAGGGAGAGCCTAAGTTGCGATGAAATGGAACCTTGTGGCTAAGTTGCTGAATGTGAACAAGAGAGACATGGGCTTTAATTCAGAGCCAGCATGTTATGCAATTCTGGAACAGTGAATAAATGTCTTAGGGCCAGATGTAGGTAATTCCTATTTACCGACTTCTAAATACCGACTCATACCGAATCGGTATTTAAGAGTCGGTAAATAGGAAGGAGGCAGATGTAGGTGAAAAATTACCGATTCTGTAAGAGTCGGTATTTACCGAATCTGTAAATACCGATTCGGTATTTCACATTGATTCCTATGGGCCTTGAAGCCCATAGGAATCAATGTGAAATACCGATTCGGTATTTACAGATTCGGTAAATACCGAATCCTGCAAGGGTGCAGGGGGTGTCACTTTGACACCCTCTAGCACCCCAAGTACAAGCATGTGTGCCATGTGGCATACATACATGCCCTAAGGGCATGTCTGTGTGCCACATGGCACAGGTGTGCATGCACAGATGTGCATGCACACCTGAATTCGGTATTTTACCACCCAATATGATTGGGTGGTAAAATACCGACTCTTAAGGGCCTGTGGTACTCTTAGGAGTGTCATCTACATATGGATCTACAGAATCGGTATATTTACCGATTCGGTAAAATACCGAAGTGGTAAATTTACCGAATCGGTAAATATACCGATTCTGTAAATTCAGACCCACCTACATCTCAAAAGCCAAATACCGGTCGGTAACGGCCGAAATCGGCCGTTACCGACCGGTATTTGGCGACCTACATCTGGCCCTTAATCTCCCTGTGCCTACTTCGTATATTTAGCCTATTGACCAAAATAGGGTGTTCCGGGAATGTGTTAAGCTTTAGCAACACGAACTATATGAGTATTACATGATTAAATAAATACATTTACTGTTGAAAACTGTCTAAAACATGAAGTTGCGATTAAGTCAGCCTATGAAGAACCTCAAAGTATGACTGCATCTGAAGTTACATCTTCGTCTTTCATGGTCTGCCGTCACGTGTGAGATGCACAGAGCATACCTGCTTTATTAATGCATTACTATTTCATCATGCAGATGGCTGGTATCAGTCAAAGGCATAACTTTTTTCGGCTGATTTCCCAAATCCAACTAGGTGACTTAGGAAAATCTGATCCGTCTTCAAACCTTCCTTACTAATCAAACTGAATCCTCGCAACACGCATAGATTTGTAATTTGAAAGGAAATGGTAATGTTTATTGCCATACTCAAAAACATCAAGTACTTGTTTGTGCAGAAAGCATATATCAGTATAAGGAGTTACCTAAGGGGTAGCAAAATATCCTATACTCAAGGTAGAGAGTTATTCCCCGAACAACTAAAGTAAAACGCATGCTATGATTATTTTGTTTCTGGCTGACAAAGCTTATGCTGTGTGAAGGGCGCCCCTTTTTTTCGGATATATATTAATGAAAGGACGTTTGAGGGAGTGTCTTTGTACCTGGATGAGAAGTTCTTTTTTTCACAACTACTGTGCATGGACTAATGTTTGTTGTTTGTTTGCTCAAGGGGAAAATGGTATATTTTCCAGGATTAGGAG
This sequence comes from Lissotriton helveticus, assembly GCF_964261635.1. Taxonomy (NCBI): domain Eukaryota; kingdom Metazoa; phylum Chordata; class Amphibia; order Caudata; family Salamandridae; genus Lissotriton; species Lissotriton helveticus. The sequence continues at coordinate 1,314,411,321 of NC_136065.1, read as the reverse complement.
ATATTTCTGATTAGGTTTTAATTAGACCGCAATGAACATCTTGCTTGATCGTTCCCCTGGTTTTGAATGCTATTTTTCAGCAGTGCAGTTTATGTCACATGTTATGGACGTGGAATAGGAGATCTCTAATTTGTGTTAATCAACTATGAGATGTTATCACAGTTATGTTTTTAGAACATGTTAAATTGATATAAAAACATAAAATGAGTCTTGCTGTCACGTGGCCAGTCACTGAAAACATAAAACATGATGGAGTACAGATAACGTGGGAAAGAGAAAAACAATTGAGATAAAAATTGATCTTGGTCATTTAAATTCATATATATGTTTTCTTTAAGCTAATCATGCTCTGAATGTCCTTCTATTAAAGATAATTCCAGAAAAATAACTTTCATGGGAAATCATAAATGAAATGAGAAAATCCACACAAAAGAGCCAACTACTAAAGTTCATTCTTCTTCTGCAAGCGCCAATTATACAGCCTAGGATTTTGCATTGTGTCACGCACATTTTATAATTTAAATTCAACTTTGCATATTCACGACGCTTTTGGGATCCTCCATTGGAAGCTTTCCTATGTACTGAAGCAGGCATTCCCACTTACAAACCTTCAAATGTGCAAAAGGGTACGCTTATGCGCATGATAAACGCACAGCAAAGAAATGACAGTTCATTATTTTGTAACCACACATGTATTTCGAATTTAGTATTTCAGCTAATCCGTGAGTTTATTGACCTCCATGGCATGCAAAAGAAAACAAGAAGGCTAATGTGGTAATTGTGGGAGATGTCCCATAATCCGTCATGCATACACCTACAGCAGAACTAAATTAATCTTTTAATCTGTTTAGTAATATTGCTTTGCCGCTAATTATTTAACACGTTTCATTAGAGACCAGAAATTGGGATATTTATGACTTTCCAATTGATGTGTGTACTTGTTTGATCAATTATTTGATTTTAAAAGCTAAGGGTACCCAAGTTCCTTGAAACATATAGTCACACTATTTAACAGCTGTAATTAAAAAAAGCAGAGTACTGCAGGAGTAAAAGGCACAGATAAGTTGTGGGACCTGCTGATTCTAATTTTCAAAGTGTTTCTGAATTATTATTTTTAGGTCAGGATATAGGAATCAGGAGATACCAGAAGTATTTTTTATAACGAAAAAGGGTATACAGAGAGGTTGTGGGACCTGCTGATTCTAATTTTCAAAGTGATTCTGAATTATTATTTTTAGGTCAGGATATAGGAATCAGGAGATACCAGAAGTCTTTTTATAACGAAAAAGGGTATACAGAGAGGTTGTTTTTTTGTGCAGATTTATATAGCGCAAACTTGACCCGAAGGTATTGGAGTGCTTTACATGAGCACAAGTAGTGTTACACAGAGACACTTTGTTGATCAGTCTTTTTATGACTATTCAGCATTTGAATGACCATCAGTTGCATTGGTCAGCCTAAGAAGTACTTCAATTGCAGTGGATCGATAATGAAGTGTCCATGCACTGCAATACAGGTGCTTTGTCATCGTATATGTTTGTCATTCCAGAAAAAAACTACCACTGCTGCCTTATATGTTTTCCTTGTGTTCTACGCCGTTGCCTTGCAAACTCTGAGCAGTGTTAGAAAAAATTAGAATGTTTACGAAAAGACTGCAGTTCTCGCTTCCCCTTCTGGCATCATAAGGGCAGCTTGGTTTTCTAGACATGGTGCATGTTTAAGAAGAGCAAAGTTAACGGCTATCTTTGAATAGAAAATGAGTGAAACCCGAATGCCTCGGACGATTTCAGTATTTAAAAGTGTAGGCGGGCGTCGGTCTTGGTATCTAAAAGTGAAGGCGTCCGTCACTCTTCGTATGTAAAAGTGAAAGCAGGCGTCCCGCAGAGTATTTAAAAGTGAAAGCGATTGACGCGCTGAGTAACTGTTAGAAACGGGACCCCCGGCCGGCCAAGGCTCACGCCAAAGTCAGTCAGGGATCACCATTTCTAAGTCAGGGCAAGGGAGTTACACACCAAGACAACCCTTGCTCACCCTCTAGGTAACGTGACCCGAGCAGCAAGGCTAATCTCGGAGGCGATGTGTAAAGCGTTTGCGCGCGCACCCCGGCAACAACACCCAAGGCCCACCACAAAGGAAACTCCACACAAGGTTATATCAAAAATAGCCTTTGTATTATAATAAAAACACAGTAGATAACACCACACACTTTACAATGTGCCAACAGGCACGGGCAGAATTTACAAGGGATTATGTACAGGACAGGGCCACCTGGACCACTGTCAGGGGTATGCACTTTTTAGAGATCATACTTGTAGAAATAATACTTTGTAGGAATAATATTCAGCACATAAAGCATATAATGACTGTAGCACCAAAATAGTACATGTAGCACACAACCAGGAATTCCTGGTAAAGGGTAAATACCTCCTACGCAACCCTAAACACTGTAGGAAAATCACGCCAGGAACTAGGACCTTATTCTCAGGACCTATGGAAGGAAAACACCATCACCTAAGCAGGTCACTTTTAGCAAATGGAAGGAAGCATAAAACACATTGCACATGAGGCATCAAAACACATTCACCTAAGCAAGTCACTTTTAGCAAAGGGAAGGAAGCATAAATCATTCACCTAAGCAGGTCACATTTAGCAAAGGGATCACATAAGCAAGTAAATCATAAATTGCGCAGGGTGCACATAGCACAACACTAGAGCTGTCCCCCAGGCCAACTGGCCTCGCAAGGGCTGAGATGCCCTTAGTCCAAAAATGTCAGGGCAGGCTGCGCAGGCAGCAAAGAAAAAACCTAAACGTGGCAACTGTCCACTAAGTGCTGGACAGTTGTAAATACTGATGGGCCAACGTTGGAGCCTCGTGGGCTCAGGAACAATGGTGGGGCGAAACACAGCGTGGGAGCCTCGGGGCTCTAACCAACTAACTGCCCCCTGAGCCTCGCTGGGCTCTAAACAAACACTGGCACCACAAGCCTCTCTGGGCTCGTAAATCAAATGTGGGCTGTGAGCCTCTCAGGGCTCGATACTGACTGTGGGCGTGGAGCCTCTCGGGGCTCGAAATACACAAATTGCCCCCAGGACCTCGGGGCCCCAATCACAAAGAATGCGGGCATCGTTGGAGTCCCTCACGGGGGACTCAGAACAAATGAATGCCCCAAGAGCCTCTCTGGGCTCGAAACAACTATGCGCGCTGAGCCTCTCGGGGCTCAAACACTACTGGGCCCCTGCGAGCCTCTCGGGGCTCGAAGACACTCGTACTGGAGGGGAGGGGCGGGCACCGGCAATGTGCCCCGACGACCTACTCCCTTCCCACGCTCAATAGGGCCCCACTCACCGGCTTCTCTGTGGCGGGACGGTTCTCTTTTCCCGGGGCTCTCCCTTCGCTCGGGACCTCGGGACGGGTAATGCAGGCTGCTTCCTCCTCCTCCCCCGATGACGCGGCGGGAGGCTCGGCCGGCTGGGCCAATCCCAGCGCGGCTTGGCTGTGACGCTGGCGGCTCCTTCGGCTTCTCCTCGGCGGTGAGAACACGGGGCAATGCCGGGTGGGAACCGGCTCGTTTAAAATAACCAATTACTCAAGGTGGGCATTCGAAGGGAGTCAAAACAGCGCAACGTCCCGGGCAGGGTGGGCACCTGCCAGGAGACTTCGAAATCGGCAAGAAGCGGCGTGGGCAGCCGCAAAAGGCAAAGCAAATGCGCCCCAGCGCTAGGCAGTAGAAATAAAGCGCTTTTAAGCACTGGAAGCAGAACAAAGTGCTCCCAGGTGCCAGGGGCAAGGAAAAGCGCTCCCAGGCGCTATAGAGGCAAAAGTGTCCAGCAAAGTCCTTAAGGAAGTCAGGGGGGCAAGGCTGGGCCCAGAGCCAGCTTACTGGGTCTCCAGGCAGGGAGACAATCCAAGTGGCGGTCCTCCTGGCCCCAGCAACAGCAGCAGCCCCCTCTGGCAGGATCCTGGAACAGAACAGAGAACCAATTGTAAGGGGACACAGCCCCTTCTTATACCACTAAATCCTTTGTCTCAGGGCGCAGGGTGGGGGAAACCAGTTGCAGCTGGTTTTGGAGCACCCTTGATGGCCCAACCACCCCTTTCATTCACTGGGGAGTCTAGGGTTGTTAGACGCACCACAGGGGGCAGAGCCAGCATTGTGTGGGGAAAGCCCAGCCCCATCAGGAACTAAGTGCAGCCCTCCCTCACATCACTCAGGCTGATCTCTCCACTCACTCCTGGGTAGACCCATCCAGACTTCCTGGAGCCAGGCTTGCCAGCCAGCTCTAGCCAATCACGCTCCAGCACCCTCACTGCACACACACATCAATGTCTAGGAGTGGCACTTCCCCACTAGACACATACAAGCCGCACATACCATCGCGCAGCATTCACTCTCACGAGTTCGCACATACCAAAATCAAGCCTGCACTCCCCACACATCAGGAACTAACATGGACACACACATTCCCCATGCATTCCTATAGGAGGGCAGGCCAGCCATACTACACGCACACACTTTACCCTGGGACACAGGGAAAAAGTGCGCAGAGACCCAAAAATCACTAACACAGATCACATACTAAAAGCAAAAAGATTAGGGGTGAACCTGCCAGAAGGGCCAAGTCCAACAGTAACTAACAAGCCTGGGTGGAGTTCGCTGAGTTTTACTCTGTGGAACTCTGCGAAGTGCCAGAAAAACTCTGCGGCGGAGTCTGTTAAGTCACGCTGCTCATAGTGATTTCTAGTGCCAGGAGTTTTCCCCATGTTGTAAAATCAGCGCAAAGGGCACTACACGTGGCGCCAGAGGGCACTGCTGCTTTCTACCACTTGAGTGCACATTTTACTCGAGTGCAAGCTTCCTCAAAGTGAATAGCAGATTTCTCAACGTGAGCGGTATCGACCTGCCACAACTGCTGGCGATGTGATATCTCGCCGGGACGAGAGCTAGTGTGTGATTTTCCGCAAACGCTCAACAACTAACTTTTTTTCGGTGCAGAGTGGGCAAAACTCTGCGAACTCCACCGACAGAGCGGAATTCCTCCTCCACACCTCAAGTATTTAAAAGTTAAAGTGTACAAATATGAGATATTGGCGATGTAACAGATCCACTGATAGAGATACAGCTGGTGGTTTGATGATTGGAATAAGTTAAGGAACACTAAATATCAGCGCCTGACTGCGAACCCAAAGCAGCCCTGTCAATTTGTCCAACAGCCCCCAGGAGGGATGTTTGGGAGGGGGTCGTGCAAGTGTGAAGCACTGCTGAATTTGATACTGGGGGCCGATATTGCAGCACCACTGCAAAACCAGCCCCCAGTAACAGAACCAGTCCCCAAACTTCCAGCCTCCCATGGAAACGCCGATGCCCACTGCAGAAAGTCTGACCAAAGGAAATGATGGACGGAGCGTTGACAATACAAGCACTCACCCCCAGTCAACTGATCTGGATTTAATCCATCACCGTTCTTTAGCCCACTCTGCCACCCCAGTTCAGACATGGCCATATGCAAATCAGTCTGACCCTGTGCCTCATGGGAACAGATGCTTGCTTGAATCCAGTGGCAAAGTGAGCAAGGGACTCACGTCTGAGCATATCCTGCCAACTTATGGCGAACAAAGAAAAACCAAAGGAAATGATGGATGGAGTGTTGACAATACAAACACTCACCCCCAGTCAACTGATTTGGGTTTAATCCATCACCGTTCCTTAGCCCACTCTGCCACCCCAGTTCAGACATGGCCATATGCAAATCAGTCTGACCCGGTGCCTCATGGGAACAGTGCTTGCTTGAATCCAGTGGCAAAGTGTGCAAGGGACTCATGTCTGAGCATACCCTGCCAACTTATGGCGAACAAAGAAAAACCAAAGAAAATTATGGACTGAGCGTTGACAATACGAGCACTCACCCCCAGTCAACTGATCTGGGTTTAATCCATCACCGTTCTTTAGCCCACTCTGCCACCCCAGTCCAGACATGGCCATATGCAAATCAGTCTGACCCTGTGCCTCATGGTTTAGATATAAACAAACACTTCCATCCTTAACTAAATTTAAATACTTGCTTTTTGTCAACATTGCACTTGTGCGTTTTAGTAATACTTTTTAAAAATATTGTGTTCTTTATGTGTTTTAGAGCACGTTGAAAGGAAGCTATTTTTTTAATGAACTCACGCTCTTAAAACTGATATTGGAAAGAGTGCGTATCTTTCCATTTAATTTACATAATTCAGTAAATAAAATAAAAAAGCTATGCAACCTTCCTTTTTTTTGTTTAAATTTGTTTATTAAGATTTTCACATTTCCTGGTACTGCTTGTTGTTGTATCATTGACATACCATAACATTTAATTACAGGTATTTCATTAACACTTTGCTTTTATCTTATATCAACCCAACTTGGGTAGTCTGACTTACATCTATCCGGGAGTCATCCTCCAGCTGGGCCTGGCATATTGTAATATGTCATGCGGTGTTCCGTTGGGCATGTATCCCGGGGGTGTGAGTTGGAGTTTCCCCCTCTACTTTACCCATGTAAGTCATCAAAGGATTCAGGAATGTATTCCTTGACGGGTGATTTAGTTTTGAAACGAATCAAAAGGGGGAAAACAAATCTGTGAACTGTGGGGGAAGATCAAGTGTGAGGGTAAACTAGGAGCTATCGGAGGAAGCTTTGCGATGTGAAGTGTCGTGACTGGCTGTGATTGTCTGCTATCGTGTTGATGTGTGCTCAAGCGGGAAGTGAGGGACGGTCTGTGGGACCGCATAGGAGCGTGTCTAAACTGTCTTAGATATCGCTTTGAAGATAAATGTTATATAAGTATTGCAGGGGGTCCGGTTCCTGTGCTATGAGGGGCAGGGATGGCCGCCGAGATTGGGGTTGCGAGGCGTCTGGAGTCCCCAGCGCTGTTGTTTCCTGTATAAAGTGAAAAAGCATCTGTGCCCATTCCATGGAGACCGGGTGTTTGCTAGTCCCTTTCACTTCCTCGCCTCTGAGTGCCTCTTCCTCTGCTGCTCCCCATAGCGCCCACCCATGCCTCCACGGGGGCCCCCCTCCCGTGGCTCACCAATGCATGGCTATTCCCCTCTTCACGAGAAGCAGGGCAAGGGACCTGAAACACCATTGCAACTTATCGGTTTTCTTTTGACGACAAACTCCCAAGGCACATGCCTCCCATGTAGATGTGTTTGAGAGATCAGTCGTCACTTGAAGTGTCTGTTGTACCTTGTCCCAGTACTGCCGGAGTACCGGGCAGTCCCAGAACTTATGTTTGAGATCCACCTCCTGAGCTTGACAGCGGGGGCAAGCAAATTGCATGTCAGGGTAAAATTGGTGTAGCCGGTGTGGAGTTAGATATGCTCGGTGTAGGATATTATACTTTATGTTTTTGAAACGCGCGTTCCTAGACACCTTTTTTGGGTATTCCAGTGCTTTATCTCATTCTTTATTATGCAACGCGCGACGTAGCTCATCCTCCTATGTGTGCCGTAACGTGTCTAGGGGGGCCTTAACCAGCTCTCGAATCGCTTTGTAGTGCCAAGTGATTAGGTGTCTACCTGTACCCATGCGAAGGATTGTGTGTAAGACAGGGTGTGTCAGGGGTTCCCCCTCCCGGAGATCCCAGTTGCGTCGACCACTATCTCATATATTTGTCTGTGTGTAAGGAATTGCCCCAGTGGGAGGTCGTACTGCTCCGTCAGTTGGGCGTATATCTTTAACTGCCCCTCGGTAAACAGGGACTCCACCTCAATTACATCCTGGTCCGTCCAAATCTGGAGATCCTCTGCCGTATAATATTTATCCCCCCGTGGGAAACCCACCAGCGGGAGCAATGGGGAAAATAGGGCCGTGTCCTTCGACATGCGCTGTATTCGCATCATACATCTGCGGGCTACAGAAACCTGCAGGGGATATGTACGGGAGGGTTTGGTCGCTGGCAACAATAGTCTCCGGATTGCCGGAAGGGGTAAGCGGCCTTCATCAGTAATTGTTTCGTGATATTTTGATATTTTGATATTTATGAGGTTTTATAAAGCGCGAACATTCGCTCCCAAGGGAGCATCTTGGCGCTGAGCTTGCGAACAGTAGGTGGATGAAAAAATTAAGTAGATGAAACAATGAAACTAAATGGCTGCCAGTACGGAGGTATCTGATTGCTTGTACACCCATGTCTTAAGGAGTTTTCTGAAAAGACCCTCCTTTTCAGTCAATCTAAGGTTGACTGGTAGGTTATTCCATGCCTTGGCTGCCAAGACAGTGAAAGTTTTCCCACCCTTGGTTTTGTATTTAAATCTGGGAATCATGATGAGGTTAGTCCCAGATGATCTCAAAGATCGCGGAGGATTATAACGCATAAAGCGATTTGTAAGGTAGTGGGGACCTGTATTTTGCATGGATTTAAAAACGGTGAGAAGCAATTTAAAAAGAATTCTTTTATGCAATGGTAGCCAGTGCAAAGCTCTCAATGCTGCTGAAGCTGATGACCTTCTGGGGAGTTGTAAGACCAGTCTCGCAGCTGCATGTTGTATAATCTGCAGCTTCTTAAGGGTGGACTTTTTTACTCCAGCCATTAATCCGTTGCAGTAATCAAGTCGGGAAAGTATTAAAGCTACCACGACTGATTTTCTAGCTGCAATGGGGAGGAAATCAAAAAAAAAATTCAGTGATTTAATAAGACCAAAACAGCGTCCAGCCGTAATCCTGATGTGGTCATCGAAAGAAAGGAGTGAATCAAATTGCACTCCTAGATTCCGTGCTGATGATACTGCACTGGGGGGGGGCCTCCGATCCCAAGGGCCACCAGTCTTTCGGACTGAAAGATAAATCTTTACCCAGCGGTATAATTTCTGTCTTAGCACTGTTGCATTTTAAATGGTTTTTGTTCAACCATTGGAAAACATCCGAGAGGCAGTTTTTAAAACGAAGATCTGCATCAGGCCACTTTTTATCGATGGTAACGACAAGTTGTGTATCGTCGGCATAAGACGTGACAAGGATCCCATGGGATTCTATCACAGCGAGAAGGGGGGCCATATAGATGTTAAAAAAAAGAGGGCTTAATATGGACCCCTGTGGCACTCCTGATGAAATGGATTTTTCGCTGGATAGATAGGGACCCAAGGACACAGTCTGGGACCTATTGGACAGAAAAGAAATGACCCATGCCAAGGCTGTGTCTGTCACGCCAATCTCTCGCATTCTGTTAATCAGGATGGCATGCGAGATGGTGTCGAATGCTGCTGTCAAGTCAAGCAGGACGAGGACTGTCTGCCTTCCCTCATCCTGCAGGAACTTGACAGAATCAGCTAATTCGATCAAGGCTGTTTCAGTAGAATGGCCGGAACGAAATCCCGATTGCTGAGGATGCAGGATATTGTGGGCCTCTACAAATGTTTTGAGCTCATCATGTACTAATCGTTCCATGATTTTACTTAGAACAGGTAGCAAGGAAATGGGGCGCATGTTGCTAAGATCCGTGGGCGATTTGTTCTGCTTCTTCATCAGAGGCTTTACAATGGCCTTCTTCCAATCATTCGGCACAAGGCCAGATTCAAAAGATGCATTGATAAGACTATTTATGTATGGGTTTACTGTCTCTATCAGGTGATGTAAAATGATAGGGGGACAGGGATCAGTGGGGGCTCCAGATTTACAAGCCAGAATTGCCTTGCTTGTTTGTTGGAGGGAAACCGGTTTAAAAGCGGAGAGCGGAGGGTGGTTGTCGACAACCTCTAAGAGGTTGATCGAAGGAGGAGGAAAGTGCATCTGAATACTGACTATTTTGTCTTCAAAGAAGTCTGCGATTTGATTACATAGGCTCTCAGAAGGAGGAATTTCGGGCATAGAGGCTTTAGGATGAGTAAAAGATTTGACAATTTTAAAGACAGTTTTTTGGTTATGTTGAGCTTCATTTATAACCCTGGTAAAATAGTCCTTTTTTGCTGTTTTAATATTGGCAAGATATAGTTTCCTCTGTTGGACGTACTGTGCTCTTGCAGCCTCATCGTACGATTTTCGCCATTGCCTTTCTAATCTCCGACAGAGGAGATGACTGTCGGATAAAGTGAGGGTGAACCAGGGAGCATTTGGTTTCCTCTTATAGCATTTTGCATGGTGGCTTCCAGATTCAGTATTGTCCAAAACAATTTGGTCTAGCCAAGTGCGGAAATTGCAAGAATCAACTACAACATCTCTAGTTATGATTGGGAGATCTGGGAGAGGTTGAGCGTCCTGCTTGATGCGTTCCACCACTTTCTTCCAGTTGACTGTGAAGATAGCGTGGGGTCGGTTTATACTGGATGAGATAGAAGCAGGTAATGCTATATCAAATGGAATAAAACAATGGTCAGTCCAAATTTGGGATAGTGGAAGGGATGTGATCAAAGGTGTAAAATTAGTACAGATGCCGTCAAGAGTATGTCCAGCACGGTGGGTCGCAGCAGCAACACGTTGGGAAAGTCCAAACATATTTAAAGAATGTTGAAAGGAGATGGTGTGAGGGTCAACAAGAGATTCCAAGTGTAGGTTCATGTCACCTAAAAGTGTAAAATTGGGGTACTGTAGCATAAGTGCTCCAAGAGCCTCATCTAGAGAGTCTAGAAAAGAAGTGGCATTTCCAGGAGGACGATATAAAAGTCCCCCTGAAAAGGAGGTGGAGGCATTAAGTTTAATCGAAAAACCCATGCCCTCACTGTCTTTAAGGTGGCCCAAATCAAAAATGTGGCAGGGAAAGACCTTCTTAATGATAAGTGCTATTCCACCACCACGTCCAGTGGGTCTGTCTCGCCTAAAGATGGTGAACTCTGGGGGGAGGACAGTAGCCAGGTCGGGATTGGATGAGTCATTTAGCCAAGTTTCAGTAATAAAAAGAGCTTCTAACTCATGATCTAATATAAGGTCATGTATGTCTTGGCCATGACAAGCTGCTGACCTCGCATTAATAAGACCTGCCTTAAAGTGAGTGGGATTACTCTTGGAGAACAAGACAGATGAGGAGCATCTAGAAATATTGTGGGGGGTGACCATTTGCAATGGGAACATAAGAGGGGGCTAATGAGGGGATCGATAGGGGGGCAGCGCGAGCACTTAATATCAATTTGCGACCATAAGGCGAGTAAAACAGTGTTATCATACCTAATAGTGCGCGGTAAACGAGCAGCATGCCCAGCGCCCGGCGCAGTCCAGTCGCGGACGGGCGCAGACGGGCTTGGCTTAGGCGCGGCTTCGGCGCGCATCCGGCGCGCCCGCTGCGCCAGCCCGCTGCGCCGTCTGGTCGGTCTACACATGTTATAGGGAGAAAAGGGGGCAGGAGGACGGCGCGACTAGAGCGTAACCCATGCAAAAATGATTATGGTCCCCAGATTGTTATATCAATTCACAAACCTCCCTGTCATACCGCTGCGCTCCTTCTTCAGGGAACTGGATATGCTGCTAACAACACTGATTTAGGGAGACAGGCAACATAGAATAGCCCTAAACACGCTACAATTGACCACAACCGGGGGGGCGGGGGGCTCCGTCATTTGAGGTGTATTTCCTCGCGGCCCAACTCCAATGGCTATCTCATTGGGTGGTGGAGCGCCATATGGGAGAAACAATTACTGATGAAGCTATGACACCTTCCTTATGCGAGCAAATCACTTTTAGCAGCGTAAACGCATACATGAGAATAATGTCTGCTTTTTATCGCACTCAAATATCAGACCGGCTCCATAGAAAGAAATTAACTGTGTAACTGGAGACCAACAACTGGGTGAGCATGTAAGTCCTACAGGTGCAACAGACAGATAGAGGAAACCATGAGGCAAGAGGGACAGGGACATGCTGTGAGAGACATGGAGTGTGCTCAGGCAGTAGTGCCATGTAGAAAAACCAAAGGGGATGATGGACGGAGCATTGAAAATACAAACACTCACCCCCAGTCAACTGATCTGGGTTTAATCCATCACCGTTCTTTAGCTCACTCCGCCACCCCAGTTCAGACATGGCCATATGCAAATCAGTCTGACCCTGTGCCTCATGGGAACAGTCCAGCCCGAACTGCCAAGCCATGTCTTCCCTGGACCGTAATCAAGCTTCCCAGGACCGGTTTCTGGCATTACAGCCGTCTTCAGCTGGGCTTGCTTGAAGCCAGTGGCAAAGTGAGCAAGGGACTCACGTCTGAGCATACCCTGCCAACTTAGGGCGAACAAAGAAAAACCAAAGGGGATGAGGGACGGAGCGTTGACAGTACAAACACTCACCCCCAGTCAACTGATCTGGGTTTAATCCATCACCGTTCTTTGGCTCACTCTGCCACCCCAGTTCAGACATGGCCATATGCAAATCAGTCTGACCCTGTGCCTCATGGGAACAGTCCAGCCCAAACGGCCAAGCCATGTCTTCCCTGGACCGGAATCAAGCTTCCCAGGACCGGTTTCTGGCATTACAGCCGTCTTCAGCCGGGCTTGCTTGAATCCAGTGGCAAAGTGAGCAAGGGACTCACGTCTGAGCATACCCTGCCAACTTAGGGCGAACAAAGAAAAACCAAAGGGGATGATAGACGGAGCGTTGACAATACAAACACTCACCCCCAGTAAACTGATCTGGGTTTAATCCATCACCGTTCTTTAGCTCACTCTGCCACCCCAGTTCAGACATGGCCATATGCAAATCAGTCTAACCCTGTGATCATGGGAACAGTCCAGCCCGAACTACCAAGCCATGTCTTCCCTGGACTGGAATCAAGCTTCCCAAGACCGGTTTCTGTCATTACAGACGTCTTCAGCCGGGCTTGCTTGAATCCAGTGGCAAAGTGAGCAAGGGACTTAACGTCTGAGCATAACCTGCCAACTTAGGGTGAACAAGGAAAAACCAAAGGGGATGATGGACGGAGCGTTGACAATACAAACACTCACCCCCAGTCAACTGATCTGGGTTTAATCCATCACCGTTCTTTAGCTCACTCCGCCACCCCAGTTCAGACATGGCCATATGCAAATCAGTCTGACCCTGTGCCTCATGGGAACAGTCCAGCCCGAACTGCCAAGCCATGTCTTCCCTGGACCGGAATCAAGTTTCCCAGGACCGGTTTCTGGCATTACAGCCGTCTTCAGCCAGGCTTGCTTGAATCCAGTGGCAAAGTGAGCAAGGGACTCACGTCTGAGCATACCCTGCCAACTTACGGCGAACAAAGAAAAACCAAAGGGGATGGTAGACGGAGCGTTGACAATACAAACACTCACCCCCAGTCAACTGATCTGGGTTTAATCCATCACCGTTCTTTAGCTCACTCCGCCACCCCAGTTCAGACATGGCCATATGTAAATCAGTCTGACCCTGTGCCTCATGGGAACAGTCCAGCCCGAACTGCCAAGCCATGTCTTCCCTGGACCGGAATCAAGCTTCCCAGGACCGGTTTCTGGCATTACAGCCGTCTTCAGCTGGGCTTGCTTGAATCCAGTGGCAAAGTGAGCAAGGGACTCACGTCTGAGCATACCCTGCCAACTTAGGGCGAACAAAGAAAAACCAAAGGGGATGATGGACGGAGCGTTGACAATACAAACACTCACCTCCAGTCAACTGATCTGGGTTTAATCCATTACCGTTCTTTAGCTCACTCCGCCACCCCAGTTCAGACATGGCCATATGCAAATCAGTCTGACCCTGTGCCTCATGGGAATAGTCCAGCCCGAACTGCCAAGCCTTGTCTTCCCTGGACCGGAATCAAGCTTCCCAGGACCGGTTTCTGGCATTACAGCCGTGTTCAGCCGGGCTTGCTTGAAACCAGTGGCAAAGTGAGCAAGGGACTCACGTCTGAGCATACCCTGCCAACTTAGGGCGAACAAAGAAAAACCAAAGGGGTTGATGGACGGAGCGTTGACAATACAAACACTCATCCCCAGTCAACTGATCTGCGTTTAATCCATCACCGTTCTTTAGCCCACTCCGCCACCCCAGTTCAGACATGGCCATATGCAAATCAGTCTAACCCTGTGCCTCATGGGAACAGTCCAGCCCAAACTACCAAGCCATGTCTTCCCTGGACTGGAATCAAGCTTCCCAGGACCGGTTTCTGGCATTACAGCCGTCTTCAGCCGGGCTTGCTTGAATCCAGTGGCAAAGTGAGCAAGGGACTTAACGTCTGAGCATACCCTGCCAATTTAGGGTGAACAAAGAAAAACCAAAGGGGATGATGGACGGAGCGTTGACAATACAAACACTCACCCCCAGTCAACTGATCTGGGTTTAATCCATGACCGTTCTTTAGCTCACTCCGCCACCCCAGTTCAGACATAGCCATATGCAAATCAGTCTGACCCTGTTTCTATGGGAACAGTCCAGCCCGAACTGCCAAGCCATGTCTTCCCTGGACCGGAATCAAGCTTCCCAGGACCGGTTTCTGGCATTACAGCCGTCTTCAGCCGGGCTTGCTTGTATCCAGTGGCAAAGTGAGCAAGGGACTCACGTCTGAGCATACCCTGCCAACTTAGGGCGAACAAAGAAAAACCAAAGGGGATGATGGACGGAGCGTTGACAATACAAACACTCACCCCTAGTCAACTGATCTGGGTATAATCCATCACCGTTCTTTAGCCCACTCTGCCACCCCAGTTCAGACATGGCCATATGCAAATCAGTCTGACCCTGTGCCTCATGGGAACAGTCCAGCCCGAACTGCCAAGCCATGCCTTTCCTGGACCGGAATCAAGCTTCCTAGGACCGGTTTCTGGCATTCCAGCCGTCTTCAGCCAGGCTTGCTTGAATCCAGTGGCAAAGTGAGCAAGGGACTCAACGTCTGAGCATACCCTGCCAACTTATGGTGAACAAAGCGGTACAAAAGGGGGTGGTGATGGATGGAGCATCTGAACCAATCAAACACTCACACCCAGTCAACAGATCTGGGTTTAATCCATCACCGTTCTTTAGCCCACTCTGCCACCCCAGTTCAGACATGGCCATATGTAAATCAGTCTGACCCTGTGCCTCATGGGAACAGTCCAGCCCGAACTGCCAAGCCACGCCTTTCCTGGACAGGGATCAAGCTTCCTAGGACCAGTTTCTGGCATTCCAGCCGTCTTCAGCCAGGCTTGCTTGAATCCAGTGGCAAAGTGAGCAAGGGACTCAACGTCTGAGCATACCCTGCCAACTTATGGCGAATAAAGCGGTACAAAAGGTGGTGGTGATGGACGGAGCATCTGAACCAATCAAACACTCACACCCAGTCAACAGATCTGGGTTTAATCCATCACCGTTCGTTAGCCCACTCTGCCACCCCAGTTCAGACATGGCCATATGCAAATCAGTCTGACCCTGTGTCTCATGGGAACAGTCCAGCCCAAACTG
This sequence comes from Lissotriton helveticus, assembly GCF_964261635.1. NCBI lineage: Eukaryota > Metazoa > Chordata > Amphibia > Caudata > Salamandridae > Lissotriton > Lissotriton helveticus. The sequence continues at coordinate 1,314,396,001 of NC_136065.1, read as the reverse complement.
CCAAGCCATGCCTTTCCTGGACCGGAATCAAGCTTCCTAGGACCGGTTTTTGGCATTCCAGCCGTCTTCAGCCAGGCTTGCTTGAATCCAGTGGCAAAGTGAGCAAGGGACTCAACGTCTGAGCATACCCTGATATCAAAATCTTATCTTATGCTGACAACACCCAGCTCCTCCTCTCGCTGTCAGCAGACCCCACTACAATGAAGACCAACTTCTTCAACTGCATGAAGAACATCACAGCCTGGACGAAGGACAACTGTCTGAAGCTCAACACGAACAAGACCTACGTGCTGATCTCTGGCAACCATATCTCTCTCTGGAACCACACCTGGAGGCCCGCTGAATTAGTAAGTAAAGTAAAGTAAATGTATTTGTTGATTAATTAAAACCATTACAAAAAAGAAAAACAAATACAGGTCAAACACAGTTACTAGTTGAACGTATAAGGATACAGTGCGTAAGTAGAAATTGTCACCATTGATAAAAAAAAAACATACATTTGGCGAGTCAACCTTCTGAGAATTAAAATGCGATTTGCTCACGAGGCAAAAGCTAAAGTGAAAGATGCTAGCATCAATATTCGATGACAATTAACCGTAAAAAAAAATATATATATACACTGAAGAGACATATTAAAAAAAAATCTATAACAATTGTATTGCATTAACAAAGCTAAAATGACTTGTGAGATCATCATCAAAGTGACCAGTGCTTTAGGTGCAATTAGGCTAGCAAGAGATATTCAATGGCAATAAACAACCTAGTTAAAGAACAGTATCACTAAAAATTCAATATGATACAAGGTAAAAAAACACATTAAAACTATTTAAATACTGTCTTTATCTGTTATATTAAAAATACTACAATGGATCTTGCTATATACAAAACAATAAAAGAAACTAAAGTGCAATGTGCTAGCAGCTTATGCAATTTTTTAACACCATCTATAGTGGGTGCCAATCTTTCTGGGATAGAAAGCACCGACAACTTTCCTCAAAAATAATAAGCACAATAAGCGGGACAATATTTAGAAAATACTCTAAAAACAACATACATAAAAATTTAAAAAGTGCCCTGAGAATAATCCATCAACTCCCTAAATACAGCAACATCATCCTTTCCCAGTCGTATCAATATTAACATTTGCTGTGTGTCAACCTTACATAATTTCTTTTCCACTCTAAAAATGAATTGGACAAATTGATTAATACCATGAGCATTGACACCACTTAAAACAAAGTATTAGTGCCGTTCTACAGGTTCTAACTCCCATTTCTTTAATAATAGGTTTTAAAATTATTTTCCGCTCCTGCAACATTTTTGGGCATAATGTTACAATATGCAAAAGGGTTTCATCATGCAAGCCGCAAAGCCTACAATTATTTGTCGCCCATTTGGACTCCCATTTGGGGGGTTCCATCTTTGGTTGGATATATTCCAAACCTTAATAACATGAATTTCTTTTTAATTAAGGATTTTTGATGGAAAAGTAAGTATGGTTGTACCATTATTTTCTCAAAAGTGTTGGCAATGGTCCAGAAGTGAGTTTTCTTCCTCATCTCATCCTTATCCCAAACTTCTGATAACAAAGCCACAGTTGAATTAATTATTTTTTTTTAAATCATTTTACTCCTTGTTTCATCTTCCACTGAATTAAAACCCACCCCAAACCATAAGACCACACGTGCAACCTCGATATCGAACTCACCATTGAAACAACAGATCAACACAGCTTCCTCTGCCTGCTTCCACACTCTCTGCATGCTCCAAGAATCTTCAAATGGCTTCCCACAAGCACCAGGAAAGCAGTCACACACACCCTAATAACCAGCAGTGTGGACTATGGAAAAGCACTGTACACAGTAACCACCATCGAAGTCATGAGAAGGCTCCTGATAATTCAGAATGCAGAAGCCAGACTGATCCTCAACCTACCCAAATGGACCCACATCACCCAGCACCTAAGTAACCTCCACTGGCTCCCTGTCTAGAAAAGACGCCAATTCAAACTACTGACACACGCCTACAAACCCTTCCACGACCAAGGACCAGCATACATGGAACGGTGCATGAACTTCCACTGACAATCCAGAAACCTTCATTCCCCTCCGCCTTGGCGCAGACACTGCATATCCTCCGTAGCCCCCCTTATCGCAAAGTCATGGAACACCCTCCTCCTTTACCTCTGAATATCACCCTCACTGACCAACTTCAGGAAAAAACTCAAGACCTGGCTCTTCGACTAAGACCAGGAACCCAGTGCCTAAATACCCTAATGGGTGATAAGCCGTGCTCTAAAAATAACGTTTGAGTGATTGATTAAAAGAAGGCATTATTGAACGCAATGTTTGCAGAAAACAATTTTAAAAACTTCAATTTAAATGTGCTTACTCACTGGCTATGCTTGCTTCTTTAATGAGTCATTGCTTTCTTAAAACCTGTATGTTTTAATATTGTAACAGCACTTAACTGTACCTTACTCTAAAGAATTGATCCAACGCCTCTACTTAGTCACTGCCATTGAAATAGCAAACAACAGTCAACTTTGAAACACATTGGCAAGGTCTGCAACATAATATCATCTTGTTGGCACAGAGAAAGATGCACTGTTTATACCTCTGAGTTCCTGGTGTTCCAAATGATGGCGTTAGTGTTTATTGTAAATTCATGTCCCTGGGGTTCTCGATTATCAAACGTGCCCACTGTCACATATTTGTAGGACCCATTTGAAAATATTTGCCAATTTAGAATGTCAAAGACAGCAGGAGGATCCCCATTCTCATCAAAGAAAATCTCGTCTCCGGAAGTAGCAAAATGAACATTTCTTAATTGTTGAAGAACCTAAGAATTAATAATAAATTAATGATTTGTAAAGTACCGACCTCAAAAGACAAATATATCATGAGATAAATGAACGCGTACTGGAGACTCTAGGGCAAATTGAAAAGTGACCCCAAGAATAATAATAAACTTCAATGGCAAAACAAGGAGGAATGCATGGTTAAAGCGCAGTGCAGCTAATGTGCAGTATAATGCACGCCTCACAAACACATATTATTCCAGTCCCTACCGTTCTACAATTGTAACTTGATATCGAATATGCCTTGTAACCATGATGCAGGAAACTCTTCCGTTTGGTGTTAATGAAAAAGACAAAAACTGTTTGCAGTCCTACTAAAACATAACTGAGGAATTTATACTTTAAAACAATGCGTCTTCGTTGTTGGGCCCTGGCCCACCACTAAGCATGAGCGCAAAATCTGCTACGCTCGCGGATTTTGCGAATTTTCGGTAAATCCGCGATCCGCGAACTCTCGCGAATTTACCGAAAATTCGCAATCCGCGAGCGGCGGATTCAGAGGTCGAAAGTTCAAGCCTTGCTGGCCTGTTGTTGTAACTATTTTACGATGGCGCCGGCAAGCTGCCAGCGCCATCGTAAAATAGTTACTAAATTAGCTTCAACAGGAAGCACTAATAGATAAAATGAAGCAGGCGCTCGTGCATCTGCTTTATTTTATCTATTCGAGCTTCCTGTTGAAGCTAATTTAGTAACTATTTTAGGATGGCGCTGGCAGCTTGCCAGCGCCATCGTAAAACAGTTAACAGGCCAGGCAGCTATGCCCTCTTCCCAAAAATACCATCGAAAATCGGCTGTGATGCTGGACAGAGGCCTTTGCATCCTTGACTTTCACGAGCGCAATCCTCGTGCTGTTCCTGTGGCCAGTGTGAATACTTACATTGCCTTAGAAACATAAATATAGCCTTGCCCCACGATTAGGTTTTATGAACTGCAATTATTTGTGTGTCAGAAATATAATTGCACTCCACAGTGAAAGCTAACTCAGTGGGGGTATCGTTTTGCACAATTACAGAAAGTTTTAATAAACGATTGATACGTGAAGTTTTGAATTTTTAATGCATTTTGCAGGCGCTTGAGTGCCTTTTGCCAGACCTGTCACTTATCATTAAAGCTGCGTGAAAGAAAATGGCTACCTTCTAAAATAAACTTGATTGGTAAAAGTATAGCCTGACAAATAAAAAAACAATGGCAGACAGAGGAAGGAGCTGGGCAGCTGTGCCCTCTTCCCAAATGTACCATCGCTAATCAGCTGTGATGCTGGACAGAGGCCTTTGCATCCTTGACTTTCACGAGCGCAATCCTCGTGCTGTTCCTGTGGCCAGGAGCTTCTGTATCTTCTTCATCCGCTGCTCTGATCGGTCTCTGACCTTTTATACACACACGAGGCATGTGCACTCGCATGGAAGCCCCGCCCCAAATCCGCTAATCCGCAAATACGTGGATTTTGCGGATCCACGATCCGTGAATACGCAAATCCGTGAATCGTGGATCCGCAAAATCCGCCCATGCTTACCCACCACCCCAACTTGATGTACAGTTTTTCTTATAATTATATTATTGTTGGCATATAAGCCATTACATTAATTACCCTTTTGAATCATGACACAACTTCTGTAAAAACCATTATATCACCTGCCATCCGATGTGTCAGGGGTGTTACTTCTGCTGTGCCACAATATGTCATATGGAAAATGTTTTGGTTTGAATGTTGTGGGTGTTTTGGTGATTTCAACAGTAAATCATATGTTTCTAATAAGAATATGAAAACTTTTGAATTGAATAGCAATCATGAATTCATGTTGATATTTAAACTTATGAATACTAAATAAGGTCATCAAATTTGTCTCTTAAATATACCATAATTGATTGAGATATAAATAAGACCCAACAGGTCTTAAAATGAGACAGGGTCAACTGCCCTTTAGTGGTTTGCAGTTCTTTATTACCAGCCCAAACATAATTTGCTAATGATACACTATTATACCACCTTACAGCTACTTCTAATCAACCATCTTAGTATATATTACATGCTATATTGTAAGCTTCATCATGCCACAGCTACCTTTCCCGAAGCATGGAAGCGCACAGAGGTCAGACCTCTCCACAAAAAAAACAACACAGACGGACCCCAGCAATCTCCAAAACTACGTCCCCTTCTCGTTGCTCTCATTTCCCGCCAAAGTGCTGCACGCCTCACAAACACATATTATTTCAGTCCCTACCGTTCTACAATTGTATCTTGATATCGAATATGCATTGTAACTATGATGCAGGAAACTCTTCCGTTTGGTGTTGGTGAAAAAGACAAAAACTGATTGTAGTCCTACCAAAACATAACTGAGGAATTTATATTTTAAAACATTTTCTTCTTAATAGCTTCCTCAGAGTTGATGATTTAAATGTGCTGTGAAGACTGTCTAGTGCATCGAATTGCATTTATTGGTTTCCTTCACTGGTTTGAGTGGCCATCGCCTGTGTGTCCACCACTCACTCTTCCATTGCCTTTCTCGTTCTATCTCTCTTGAATGTCTTTACTTTTTCCTCCCTAAGCCTCTCACCTTTCTCCATTTTTAGCAGGAAACAAGCCAACCTCTTCACAGGTTCTCCGCCTGCCTTCAATTCTGCTGTATATTTAGTAGTTTCTCCTTCCTTTTAGGTGCCCTTCTTGATTCCTATGTCCCATTGATTTACACAATGCCACTGACCCATTAATTCCTTCTTTATGTTTTTTTCTTCTGCCTCGTCGTGCTTCAACCTCATCTTACCTTACTTCTTCCATCTACGGCTGCAGTAGTAAAAGCAAACAGATGCTCTTTCTTACTTTGCCCCTTTTTTGCAAAGACTTGTGGCTAATACCAGTAGATGACTCCAGATGATGTATTTGAAGTGTCTTCTCATAACTTCCAGAACATTTCTTCTTAAACTTAATACATTTTGTGTGTCATATTGGAGACCCTCTCAATTTGTTTACAGGGACCCTGCAAAAATTTCTTGCATTCAGAACAGTACTTTGGCCTGACACTCCCTGGCCTGTTTTTTAATACCCTTTCTAATGTGTCTTGCGGAAAAAATTCACTCTTCAGGTTAGGGACAACTATACCTCTGAATAGCTGAGTTACATGAAAAAACGTTGAGTGTGTTTTTCCCAAGACTTCATGTTCAATGATTAAATACAATTTTGATTCAATTCAATGTTGTGTAGTTGCACAATATAACACATGGTGCAGAAAAGTTCAGCGTATAAAATGTAAACATTTTCATTAAAATCTTTTTATTGCCATACATTATTGTCCAAGGTCAGCCATAAATTGCATCACACAGAACCTTTTCAGTTTTTATTGTTAACATTCTTCATATGGAATATCCCAAACGATATCTGATATATTTATTTCCCAAGTATTTTAGCGGAGATTCCTATGTAGCCTCACGGAAAAACCCAATATAATAATTGCTGAGATATGTTTACATTCTCCATTTATTTGGGAACCAGCCAACATATGTTTCACCCCCTATGTGGCTATAAAGCCTGGGGCTTTTATCTAACCTTTGATATCAGAAAGGAAGATAGTGACACAACATCTAATGTATTATAAGTGCTATTTAGTGACCAGACTAATTGTGAAAACCATTGCAATCAAATGTTGCACACAGCATGTGTACTCCTTAGATAAAGCCTCTCATACGTGAAAATGAGACTATAGTGTTGGTATGGTATAGATTTCCATCCAAAGGTGCCATGCGTGCTCATATTAAAAACTCATTATTATTATTACCTAGCCCACTTTACTGTGTACTGGCATGCTAGAAGTTATGATGGATATTGAGCATTTAACAGTAGTTTAATCACTACTATATTTGTATAGGTTTATATCTCTTTTAGTAATCCCATTATAGTTCAATTGTATACCCCACCATATTAGTAAAATAGCTTATTCAAGTATCACACAACAGTTTTAGGTGACCTTGTATTTTCATATAATTCCGTTCTTCGTATGAAACAAATTCTGTAGTTCAAGAGAGGTGGGATATAATATTTCACATATAAATATCAAGTGAAATGAGGAAAATTAAATATGATAAAAATAATGGAATAGGTCTCGCAATTGCAAGATTTTGACCTATTTATTGGCATTTTAAATGACAATGCCATTTATTTATGTGTTTAAAAAACACCTGCTATAATAACAGGAATTGTCATTTATAATACCAATAGGTCCAAGTTTCTAAAATGCGAGACCTATTGATTTGCAAATTGCAGGGTCGTGGGGGCGAGCAACATGGTAGGCCAGAGTGCTGTAAAAGTAATATGGTGGTGGGGTCAGCATTCAGCTGGACGGAAAGCAACATGATACAAGGGAGTGGGGGCGGAGAACAGAAAGAGGATGTGGGTTGGGGGAAGTATGACAGAGGACAGCGTGGAGGGCAGCAGCAAAGAGCTAGTGAGCAGTAGATCCAGAGGGGGAGAAGCACGTTTCCCTCTATGTGGGTTAATTAAAACCCAGTGTCACTGAACGTTTTTTTTTAAAAACGGCAACATTTTTTCAATATTGTGTGGTATGTTGTTAACTCTGTGTGCTTTAAATGCTGTTGTTCGTTTTATGATTATATAATAAAGACTGTGTCAACTTTATACAAGGGTTGCTTTATTAAAAATAAGTTGTTTGAGATCCCCTAGTTTGAAAGTTATACACATTGTTGGGAATATGTACCCAAAACACATTCCAATGTAAAAAGTAATAAGAATGCCAACCTGACTGCATCCCTAAAAGACAACAAGAGTGATCTTAAATATCGGTACACAAGTTAAAAACCGTTCAGGATGTGCAGAGGGTTCAGCGTTTACTCAAAAGGAGGGGCTACTATGATGTATTACCAAATGTATCTGAGCTATGTCACAAGTACAAGAGAAAAGTGTGGTAAAACGTTTCACATTTGCAACATAGAAACGTGCTGATTACTGCTAGCGATACCATTACTCAGACAACATCTGGAGTCTATCTAGAATCTTTCTGTAGGAGACTGGAGATTAGCTGGAGCACTGTGCTCTATGTTGAGGCAAGAAGTGCAAAACTGGGTGCAACATGAGAGGACTGGTGTACGCTTTGGAAGAAACTGCAGAACCAAGTCTAGAGGCTCTGTGGACTAAAGTTCCTCTTACATGTTGTATACATGTCAACCTACAGATTTTTTTAAACAAAGAAAGGGCGCTACCCACAATCAGTATCAAAAACAATGAAGCAAAAAACAAAAAACTCATCTTGCACTGTTAATGTTACCTGATCAAGACATACAGCAAACTGATTTTGCCCCAGACTGGCGTAGTTATCTTTACTTTCGCGTAACTACAGCAGAAGGAGGCCATTTTATGTCTCCTCCAGTGTGTGCCCTGGTGCAATTCACAAACATCAGAACTTTCATGGCGTATACTGCTGCCGTCTTACCTTGGGGAGGAGTTTGCTCCGCTGTCCCCAGTAAGAGCATCCAGATATGCAGGCTAGAGTGCTCCTTTCCCATCACTGCTCAAGCGCTACATGTGCAATCCCTACCAGCCTGAAACCAACACACGGGGAGTCACAGCGCCTGCTCTGGTTACAGCAAGCCCTCTTCTCTTGGACTCGTACCGCTCACTCTTCTTGTAGGCCGCGCTTCGTTTCCGAGTAGGACTGTCATGGAGCACCCTTGGCAACCATTGTTCACCCATGCCCGCACCACATTTTCAACAAAGCCAACAACATCATCGCACCCCACCTACGAGACGTCATCAACGCATCACTCACCACTGCCACCTTCCTTGAAAACTGGAAACACGCCGAACTCAACGCCCTCCTAAAGAAACCTACAGCAGACCCCACCGAACTCAAAAACGTCCGGCCCATCTCGCTCCTCCCATTCCCCGCCAAAGTAATTGAGAAGATCATCAACACTCATCTCACCACCGCCCTAGAATCCAACGACTCACACGACCCCTCACAGTTCGGTTTCAGAGCTAACCACAGCACCGAGACCGCCCTCATCGCAGCCACAGACGACATCAGATCCCTGACAGACAAGGGAGAGACCGTGGCACTCATACTCCTGGAACTCTCCGCAGCCTTCGACACGGTATGCCACTGTACTCTAATACGGCGCCTCAACAACGCCGGCATCCGAGGCAAGGCCCTGGAATGGATCACCTCCTTCCTCTCCGGAAGAATACAGAGAGTCTGACTCCCCCCCTTCAGGTCTACAGCTACTGAAGTCATCTGCGGCGTCCCACAAGGATCCTCCCTCACCCCCACCCTCTTCAACATTTACATGACCCCCCTGACGAACAATGCACGCAAACACGGACTCAACATCATATCCTACGACGACGACACTCAGCTCATCCTCTCCCTCACCAACAACCCCACCTCAGCAAGAACCAGACTACACGAAGGCATGAAGGAAGTAGCGGACTGGATGACAGACAGCCGGCTTAAACTCAACACCGATAAGACGGAGGTCCTAATCCTCGGCCCTACTCCCACCGCCTGGTACGAATCCTGGTGGCCCCCCGCCCTGGGCAGCACTCCCCAACCCACCGACCACGCCCGCATCCTCGGCTTCATCCTGGACTCGTCCATCTCCATGAACAGACAGGTCAACGCGGTGACATCGGCATGCTTCAACACCCTCCGCATGCTCCGCAAAATCTTCCGCTGGATCCCCACCGACACCAGGAAGACCGTCACCCACGCCCTCGTCACCAGCCGCATGGACTATGGGAACACTCTGTATGCCGGCATCACTACCAAGCTACAGAAGAAACTTCAACGAATCCAGAACGCAGCAGCACGACTCATCCTGAACATCCCCCGCCACCACCACATCTCCGGACACCTGAAGAAACTTCACTGGCTACCAGTCAGCAAGAGGATCACCTTCGGGCTCCTCAGCCACGCACACAAAGCCCTTCACAACCTCGGACCAAAACTCATCAACCACCGCCTCTCCTTCTACTGTCCTCCACGCACCCTGCGCTCGACAGGACAAGCCCTGGCAGCCATGCCCCGCATCCGCTGAAAATACTGAAACCCCACGACATAACTAAAATTTGATTGCTTCTTTCCTAGCCGATAGATCTCAGGTAGTCACCTTGGGCCCGTATCAATCTGCCAAATTGTCATTACCGTGTGGTGTACCTCAGGGCTCATCCCTAAGTCCGACACTATTTAATATCTATGTGTCGGACCTTGCTAATGTCATCAAAGCATATGGGATGAGCGTCACCTTCTACGCTGATGACACACAACTTGTATTGGCCATTAAAGATAACGGACCCAGGGTGGCGGATAGTTTTAGGCACGGAATCACTGCAATCAAAGAGTGGATGTCACACAATTGCCTTAAACTTAACTCTGATAAGACGGAGGTGCTCATTTTTGGACACCTCTGCCCAGAGTGGTCAACAATCTGGTGGCCACCAGCAATGGGAGACCCCCCGTGTCCAGTTACCAAGGCACGGAATCTGGGAGTAATTTTTGATGTAGAATTAAATTTTGTGGCTCATGCCAATAAGGTAGCGGCAACAGCCCACTACAAATTGAGGACGATTAGAAAAATCATTCCTTATTTGCCTGAGACTGCCGCGAAAACCTTAATAAGTTCTTTGGTGTTATCATCACTCGACTATTGCAATGGCCTGTTTTTAAATGCCCAAGTTAGGACTTTGAATAAACTGCAATCAGTGCAGAATGCAGCGGCGCGTCTGCTCTCTAAAACACCCAAGTTCTCCCCTATATCGGGCTCGATTAGGAGATTCCATTGGCTAACAATCCGAAATCGGATTAAATTTAAATCACTCTGCATAATCTATAAAACACTTCATGATCAAGGACCAATCTCTTTCAAAAGTATGCTGACACCTTATAAACCAGGCAGACAGCTTCGATCGGCCAATCTGAACCAACTGGTGGTCCCTCGTGTGAAAACAGTTTCCTGGGGAGACCGTCGTTTCATAGTGGCAGCGGCCAAATTATGGAATACTCTGCCACAATACATCAAGACGTCCTCCTCACTCCTTCAGTTCCGTAAGGGACTGAAGACGTGGCTCTTTGATCAATAATGCATATATCATCTAGTGTGCCGCCAGAGACATTTAGAGAATCTCATCAGCGCCAAGACGCCCACGGGTATACGCTGCGCTTAATAAATTGCAAAAAATAAATAAATAAATAAATAAATAACATTCTTGGGGAATGCAATAACAACGTGAATTATAAAACAGGAACTGCTTGGTATTACCGTTAACGTAGTTGTGCATAAACTGATCAGTTTGTTTGTCAGGTGATGAATAATGGTGTTCCATAGCAATCTGTTAAGTGTGCATTTTAAATTACTACCAAAACATAGGCCGGACGGACCCGGCCCACCTAAAGCGTGGGTTTAAGTCAGTCATGCGGACTCTTTCCCATGTCAGTATGCGCCTGGCATGTGACTGACTCATACCAGCCCTCTGGCCTTTCCGAGGTACAGTCATTCGGATATCTGAGTCGGTGTCAGTCCTTCGGAAATTCAACACATATATATCACACATGACTGACTTTTTCTCGGCACCCTGAGCTGGCCAGAGGCAGCGCACTGAGGTGACGGACTGTGCCCCAGTCTTCCAGAACTGTCAGAGAGACACCGGCCTGACAAGGTGACTGACTGCCTTCTGATGCTGACAAACAAATGCTTTTTATTTTAAATAAAAGTGCCCCATTGCGCTCTTTCACTGTAACAGCGGCTGCGCACCTTTGTTTAGAAAAGACCAGTCTAAAGAAAGTAGCGGGTCACCATGAAAGTGCGGAATGGGGCCAGGGCCGGACTGGCCATAGCAGGCACCGGGCCATCCCCCGGTGCGTCGCACGGGTGGGAGCCGGTTTTGGGCCCCTGGGGGCCGTTTTTGTTACAGGGACGTTTTTGCAGCATAGCTGCAAAATCGTCCCTGTAACAAAATCCGCAGAAAACCGGCCCTGGCAAAAAGCTCGGCAGTCAAATACGGAAAAGGTACCTGCCCTATAAATTTAGACAAAATGGCCTAGGAGAGGTCCAATATATTAACGTAGGAACACCTAAACCCAGGCAAGTTACACCACAAATACAGATTTATTCATTTTATATCAAAATTTATTTTTCATAAGTAAATATTTTGAACTGCCTTTCATTGCAGATACATAAATATGATTTATAGAATAACCTACACCATAATAAATAGACACAATAATACAAATAAACAGTGGTTCGAATTCCGCTCTGACATATCATCTACATTCATACAGCAATCATTCACAAATCATACAACACCAAGCGATGATGGTTATAGATAACATGAGGACCGATGGTTAGAGGTCCGGGTTGGTTCTGAGAGTTCCTGGGTGGGAACAAGCGCCAACGCGCGTTTCGGTGTAAGGCCCCGTCCGGGGCTACACCTTCATCAGGGCACAGTGAGAGGACGGAAGGGGAACCACAATCAGGCAGGATTTCTGGTTATCACAGGTGGTGCAGTCTATCTTGAGAGAGCACAGTTACTATCAGCTTGCGTCGGAAAAAGGCAGTAAATTCACCAGGGCATTTCTGTTTGGCGAAGGAAATGACCCCCAGGGGCATGCACGGGAAAGACGGAGCTGACAGGTGGGATCCTAAGACAAGATGAAAAAACAGGAGACCCGGTGATAACAGGTGATGCTCTCCTCAATGTTTTCAGGGGGAAGGGGGGTTCCGCCGCCGGCTGGTAAGGAATTATATAGGCACCCGGAAGGTGTCCAACAATATAAAACGGCCCATCCAGTGTTTAGCCGTTATGTACGTCCTGGCATTTTCTGGTTGCGAAAACCAGGGATGAAGTTGGAGTCGGGTCGAGTCGCGCTTTCCAGTCGGCGGTCTCCACGGGTAATGAGATGGCTAACGGAGGGTTGGCAGTACCCTTAAAACTCCGCGGGGGAGGTGGGGGGCCGAGCACTTTGTCAGGGCCGGTTTTGGTTCCCAGTCCGGCCCTGAATGGGGCGCTCATTAAACAAGCATTTCGTTTTTAGATAGCGGTCTCAGGCTGCGCTGAGCGGGGCTGGGAGCGGCTCTTACCCACGGTGGAGTTGCGGGCCTCACAGAAGGGTTTGTTGGTGAAGCGCTCCATGGTCTTGCCCACCCCACGGGAGCTGATGATGATGGCCTGCAGCTTCAAGTCTGCCGGTCGGGGTGTCTGCTTTAGTGCCATGCGGGCATGCCTGCTGCCCGGAGCCGGAGAGCCAACAGCGCTGTCCCCAGCTCCCCACCGATGCAGCCCGGCCCGGGAGTCCATGGCAGCCCCGCTCACGACAGCCCCTGCCGAGAGCACAGGGAAGGACCTCGCCGCTGCCTAGATGTCTGTGCAATGAGTAAAAGTGCAAGAGTAGGCGGCTGGAGCAGCAGCTCCCTGTACAGGCTGGAAGACCTCAGCCTACAGAGAAAAACAAGGAGCAAGGGGCGCGAACCAGGCACCATGAAAAAAAAAAGTAGTGCCTACATTAAAAGATGCCGCCCTGCAGCGCAAGTTAACAGTAGTTGATCGCTGCTGCTTCCTCCAGAAACGGCAGAAAACGGAAATGACGTGACGGACCACCAGCCAACAAACAGCAAGTTAAGAGGAGGAATACCACATTTCACCAATGGTAAGTGAGGAAGCAAAAAGAAATGCAATGGGTGGAGTTTAACTAGTAATAGTAATTACTTGATGCCTCGTAGATGCAGCACATGTGTTGCCCTTTGCGAGACCTAAAAATGAAGAGGTTACTCTAGTAGTAATTTCAGAGTGTTCTAAGAAGAATCACTCTAGAGTCTAAACATGCAAAGCCACCATTGGACTGTATGTGTCCTTGATGTTTGCAGGTCTAGGTAAAAGAGACAGCTATTGTTATGTGGGCCCCATAAGCAGTAGCTACAGATTTTAGACAACACACGGGAAGTACCTCTGTAGTTTACTGTTCTAGTCACTACACAAATATGATACTGATAGATTACCCCATATGAAATAAGATGCTAATCTGAAAAGCAAAGCAGTATGAATTTACCTGTACTGGGCTAAATTCCCCAAAGTTGTTCGCTGTCTGTGTTCCTGTTTTTTCATGTGATCTGTGGTGTCTGAAAACAGCACCATTTTGAAAGAGCAGAGAAGTGCTGAGTCCCTCTTCTGTTTTGCTACATAGGAGACTATCTTTCAACATGTAACAGTAGCCACTATTTGGAATATTGAGGGAAGAACACCTCATATTGGTTATTTATTCAGTTTTACCCATATTGCAATGTGTTTTACACATTTTGGGATAGAGGGGATATTAAGGCAATTTTCTGGTACTTGTTTTGAATACTGTTCCAAGAAGAATTTACAGTTCAATCAATCAGTAGATTTTAAGAGTGCTTCTTGTCACCTGTGAGGGTATCCAGGCGCTGGCAGGGTCCAGTTGATCAGCCGAATAGCCAGGCCTTCAGGGACTATCAGAACACTGGATGAGATGGGGAGGTACATAGATGAAAGGGTAACTTGTTCCATGTCTTCGCTGCTAGGTAGGAAGTAGAGTGACCTCCTCATCTGCTACGTCGGATGTGGAGGGTGAAGTTTTGAGAAAGGGACGCATTGGAGAGGTCTCCGGTTGGTTGATGGAAGTTCAGACACTGGTCCAAATAGGAAGGTCTACAGTTGTGTAGGGCCTTGCATGCCTGGGTCAGGAGCCTGAACTTGCATCTTTTTTTTATCTATATAAACTCAAGGCAAAGATATTATTGTTAAACATCCGTTGACCTGTTTTTATAGGTTGTAGTGAATTTTTTGGTACAAGCACTTGAAAACTTCAATTCATTAGTGAGTGAATACTAATTTTATCCTCTTATAGTTTATATACATTCAATAATTTCAAAATTCACAATATGTAAACATTCGTTGCACTTATATGTATATTAACAATATATGCTAAGGGGTCCTCTTATTTAATCGGTTAATTATCTTTAATTTGTAAACATTTGATGGAAGCTATGAACAGAGCATGTGGACATATGTTCTTTTCTTACTTACTTTGATGGTGAATACCTTTACTATCATATTGTATTGATCCATTATAAGTACTAAAGGGCTAATTACTATGTCTGGTGGACTCCTGTCTGCCCGACACCATTGTGGATTGAGAACTGCCCAACCTCAGGTTGGCTTGTTCCAACCACATTATTTTGATGCGACCACCCATACGGCAGACGGAAACATCAAGTTTTCAATGGAAGCTTGCGCGGTGGGCAGAAAAGGCCTGCAGCAAAAACTTCCATTGAAAATGGATGTTTTAAAAAATCTCTGCTCTGTGTGCCAAACATTGCAGGGATGTTTAGCAGGGCATCATAGGTGCCCCAAGGCCACAATGCGGAGGGCCAGGGCGGAAGGGGCCAATTTGAAATTGAGACTCCGGAAACCAGGAAGCAAATTTATACTCAAATTTGATAAAGTTAACCGGGGACTCAATAAAGATGCAGGATTACACAACTGGCTTCTGTGAAATGAAACAAATGTATGTTCTATAATACCTTATTCCACCACCACATTTAAAGAATAAACTTTGAATTAGATACTAGTATGAAGAACTGTTCAACAATTGTCTTTGCCGAGACAATCTTCCATGAATAAAAGCTCCTAATAATTTCAATGAATACTTTTTTGGCAAAATTATTTTATCCTAAAATGGCAATAAAAAATTGGCATTAGCAGATAACCCAAGGATTGAATCTTCAATAAAATGAATGAAGTATTTTACAATACAGTTTACAAATGAAAAAAAGACCACGCTGCTGTAAACATTATGTAGCCATAATGGTTTAAGTTGCTTTAAACATTATTTACTTATAATGGATCAGTACAATGTGATAGTAAAGGTATTTACCATCGGAAGTTTGTAAGAGAGGGACATATGATCACATGCTCCGTTGTTGGTTTCCATCAAGTTTTTACAAACTATACATGTTTAACCCATTAAATAAGAGGATAACTTAGCATGTATTGGTAATGTATCTATTAGTGGGCCAAATGTCTACATAAAGTTAATTTTGTAATTATTCAATGCATATAAATTGTAAGAGAACAAAAATAGTATTCACCCACCACTGGACTGAACCTGTAAAAACAGGTCAAAGGATGCTTAACAATAATATGCTTGCTTTGAGTTTATAATTAATCTCAGACTTCTTAGAAGAACACATATCACCCAATACCTCAGGGAACTCTACTGGCTCCCTTTACAGAAAATATGCCAGTTCAAGCTCCTGACCCATGCATAAAATTCCTTAAACAACTGTGGACCCACCTACTTGAACCACGACCTGAACTTCTATCAGTCCACTATAGACCTCCGCTCCTCGTTGCTTTCTCTAACCCTCACAACCTATAAAAACAAAGGATGCTTAACAATAAAATACTTGCTTCAAGTTTATAAATAATTAATCTCAGGCTTTAAACTCTTCTTGGAACAGTATTCACTCTAAGAGCCAAAAAATGAATGTAATATTCTCCCTTTACCAAAATGTTTAAAACAAACTGCAATCAGTGTTCCCTGTAGGGTGTGCGCATGCTGGCCCGCGCACCTCTGTGACCAACAGTGAGCATTGTCCTGTGTAAAGCGCACACACAGGACATCCGGCTAGAATGTTCGTGCCACAGCATTTAAATGTGAGCAGCGTGAAAAACAAATATTTTCTGTTTTTGGAAAACGGTGGTAACACGGTGTAAGAGGAGAGCACAGAAAACACGAGGTCACGGCAGGTATGAGTATTTTTGTACGCAGATTGGCAGCCTGTGCAGGCGTTCAGCAGCAAGTTGCCCCTGCACTTGCTGCATTTATTTTCTTAACAGAACACGGCTGCGGGCTATTTGTAGGCCTTTGTGAAAATAATCATGTTAATCACAGCGCATGACTGTGCTGCGATCAACAGGAATACTTTCACAAAGGGCCACAAACAGTCCGCAGCTGCACTCCACTAAGAAAAGAAACGCAGCAAGTGCAAAAGCAGGACGTGTGTTTTACACGTCATGCTTTTGCACTCGATGTATGTCTTTTCTTAATGGAGCGCGTCTGCGGGCTGATTGTGGGCATTTGTGAAAGTATTCCTGTTAAATACTGCACAGCTGCGCTGCGATTAATACTTTCACAAGTAGCCCACAGTTGAGAAAAGAAAGGCATCAATTCCAAAAGCAGAGTGTGTGTTTTACACGTTCTGCTTTTGGACTTGATGCAGGTGTCATATGGCATGCTACTGTTTGTATTATATATTTGATATCAGAGACAGAAAGAAGTGCCAAAATACCAGCCGGGCGGAAACTATCTAAGTAGGAAAGCAACCGCACTCCTATGAATACTCCAGGGATTCTTTATGAATACCATAAGTTAGACAATTGTTCCATAAGAAGGCGTAATCTTTCAGTTGCAGATTTTCATTTTATTCCCCATGTCCTGTGTTAATTGGTCTCTATCAGATAATTGGCACCATATATTTGTAGAAATATACATTTTATAGAGTTATACTCGAACTGGATGAGAGTGCATGTCCACATGGGTACGACAAGGGCACACGTTTCCGGATAAACTTTGTGTGCTTGAGTATGGCACATGCATTTGAAATTAGTGGACGTGCATGGGCCAGTCTAATTTTGCAGTGCATCCCAGTCTGAATTTTGTCACGTAAAAATATAATGCACCACTCCACTACCCCGTTTTTTTTCCTGTATGGATTCATACATCTACCTCTTAGATGTATACATAACATGACCTAAGTTTTAAGATGTTGTGCGTGAAGACCTGCAATTTGCACTTTTGCAAAAATCGTGTGTTGAAATGAAGAATCCTACTCAGGCAGGGTGAGTAAGAACGTCTTTATTCTGTTATCCACTCTCCATAACTGACATGCTCCCCAACATTCTAGAGTGAACTCTCAAGGAACATTCCAAGGGGAAGGAGGGAGGAGGGGAGAGGATTGTACCAAGGAAAGGAGAAAGGAAGATTATAACACATCTCCCTACGCAGGGGAAGGGTACAATGGAACCAGGCGGTTGCTGAAAGGTGGGTGAAGGAACCGAAGGGGTACTAAACAGTGAAACTAACATGCTATTCAGTTGGAAGAAGGATGACAACCAGTGCCCGTGGGGCACGGAAGCACATTGTTGCCCAGGTGGATAAAAAAACTACAGGTGTATGCAAAAAAATTCCTAGGCAGTCTTAGTGGTAGACAACAAGTTAGTAGACCCAAATGTGACTAGGAACAGGCAAACAATAAAAGATATAATCATTAGTAAAAGACAAACATGTTTTTAATATACATAATAAAAATCATATAAAGAACTGGAAATGTTCAGATTATATGACAATACAATAATAAAATTATTTGCAATTGTTACATATAATGATACAATATACACCTTTATGAAGTAAAAAGACACAGTCGGTTATTAAGAGGTGTCCACAAACAGAATGAAGGAAAAAAATACTCGACGCGCGTTTCGGCGACAACGCCTTCTTCAGGAGCCACAAATTACAATAAGGAGAGACAGGAACAAACCTAAAGTTGGTATCTTTATATAGATGACAAGTAAACAGTATACCTGTTAAGTAGGTATATAGTTTCCTTTGTTGAAGTCACACAGAACTCAAAAATACAGCTGTTGCGTGTTCCTTCGCTGTATCCCGGTAGAAGTCTTCATTGGGTTTTTTTGGGGTCCGATAGTTGATACTCAAGATGCGTATATTTGAATGTTCTCAGCGATATACAAATATTAGGGTCGATAAATCTGAGCAAAGAATAAATATATGTTGTCGTTAGTAAATGTTCCTCCGATGACTGGTCTGTAAATAGTCAATGATGTGGGGTGTCAGTATTCCACATGATAGTGGCTGATAAGGACAACACGCTATGATCCGGATGGAATTTGCGGCGGTACCGGGATGTGGCGTGCCGTCAGACGAACATGGAATACTACAGGTACATCTATGAGAAAGGCTGGATAATAGATTTGGCAATCGGATCTCTTCCCCTGATGGAAGCAAAAGGGGTTACTCCTGTTACCAAGTCGGAAAAGGTGTGATATGCCCAAATGCCTTCTATTAACATTTTGTCCACATCCATATTATTGGCAAAAGCTAGTTGTGTGAGATTTTTTATCAAGATCACAGATTTACTTATGAGGTCAATGTCCCCTTGACCTTGCAAAGTGGTTTCCTCATACTTGATGCCCAGATTGTTTAGGAATGCCATCAATTCACTAGAAGGGATCGTAATACTATTGTTGGTGACTATGCAAGCTGGCACACCTTAACATGCAATTGAATCTCTTAAGAAGTTGATGAGGGATTTGGTCGAGACCCCTGAAACAAACTTGTATTTGATCCAGTGAGAAGTGTAATCCACAAGTACTATCAGAAATCTCTTCAGAACTCCTACTTGTTCTATGGGGCCGATTATTTCTAATCCTAACTTAGTCCAAGGTGTTTTAGGAATTGTAGTAGGATTTCCCCCCAGAGCATTGATTTTCTCCCCAGGCCTCATTTTAACACCATTAGTTTCAGAAACAGAACTTTGGTTCATAATTATGTTCACTCCCATGGGAATTACACCACAGGCATTACTATTTACTTGGTAGCCTATTCCGGAGAACACTTCAGATAGATTAGTTAAATTACTCCTGGTTTCCTACTCCCACTTAGCTAATTGGACCTGATCTTTATTATTTGGGTCGAGCACAATCCCCAACTTTCTTCGATGATGCTAACCCAAAAGATTGGAACCCTTGCTTACCATGTACACTTTGCCCCATGTGGTTCTCCCTTTGAATTGACTACCCGCCATCATCATCCCCACTAACAGGATGTTCTCTTCAGCATACCCTACAGCTGCAATATCTGGTTCCAAAATGTTTAGACTGGAGGTATCAAATATCTCATTTATGACATCAATAAAATAAATAAGGTAACTGGGGCACACGAATCAGCAAACACCACTATGGGCTTATTATTCACAAGGATGGTACAACTTGGATATTCAATGGACCTGTGGTCACAGTATTTTTCTTGAGAACATGGAGAAGCTTGACAATCTCTAGCTTTTACTTGGAACACATACTTAGGGGCAAATCACACTCACTGTGTACTACTTTCACTTGGTAGCTTTCACTGTTATTACACACTCTACCCAGATCCCCCTACTTGTTAGATTTCACACATGTGACATTGCGGGCAGTGCAACATACATCATTGGCAAGATGATTGCTGCTGCCGCACCTATAGCACTTTAACCTTTCCTTTTCTTTGACTGGATGGTTATCCTTGACTTCTCCAGGTCTAACCTTGAGTACTTCATTATCACTGTGATTGCCTTGCACTTTATTGCTATTACGAACATTGGCAACAAGCTCATGTGGAGCCATCATTTCTTTGATGCACTTAGTCGTGTGTTCTACCGAGAATGCTATATTGACCGCTTCTTTTAAGGTGGGGTTTTTTGCTAGGAGCTTTTCTTGGATGCGACTATTGTTTGTGCACCTGACTAGTTGGTCCCTGACGAGTGAATCAGTAAGTTCACCAAAGTCACATAATTGTGTCAGGCCTCTAAGTGCCGCTATATAATTAATGACAGACTCCTGTTTGCCTTGGATGCGGGTAAAGAGCTTATGTTGCTCCAAAACTACGTCCACCCTGTCACCAAAATGTGCTTCTAATTTTAAAAGGGTAATTTTAAACTCATCTGTATCATCCTCACCCTCCTCTAAATCTGGTTCAGGTAAGGTGTCATAGATTTTCCTACCTTGTATACCTAGGTTATGGCAGCAATATATGTTGTTTGTGGACTGCCGAATACCTTTCGCCTCCTATGGCAATGAGGTAAGAGGCAAATAAATGTATCCATTCCTTCCAGTGGATTTCTGGTTCTCCGATCTCATTTAGGAATGGAGGAGGTTGACTCATAGCTTGTCCTGCCATAGTGGTGAGGGAAAGCTGAGCTAGACGCTGCAAGAGGGGATATACCAATGACTGAAAAGGAGCAGCAGGAACGTTACCAGGGAATGAGGTTGGGGCCTGCTACTCCGACCAGGAGAATATTTACTGAATGTGTGCTACTATAAGTATCAACAAGAAGTAAGTAAAGAACAATCTAAGAACCTCAAAAACTGCACAGTTACTGTCACCTTAGACTGCAATGACTCTAATTAATTGAAGCATGCAGAAACATTGCTTACTAAAAAAAGGTAGTCAGTAAGCAAATCACTTTAAATTCACCCTAAATATTGGAGCATGAAGGCAGACTCTTTTACAACAGTACGCAGTAGGATAATACAACTCAGTAGTGTATAGAGATAGTAACAGGGAAGGACAGAATTGTACAGCAAAGGAGAAAATGGATTGCAGGGAGGCAGGGAGGGGTAGAGGTTTAACAAACCCAATTTCTGTCCAATAGTCCAACGATGAGGTGTCACCGTAAAAATGGACACCAGTAAAAGGTATAGGAAGGTGTGTGTATCACCGTAGTCCTCGTAGTGACACACAAAAGGTGAGGGTGAGAGTATCTTGACGAGCAACCTACCCCAGATGTTCTGGACACAGCAGGCTGATGATGGAGCACTTGCGATGTGTAGAGAAAAGCACGTCTAAAAGACTGCAGCAACTGCTCTGGTGAACAACTGAGGAACAAAACGCTGAAAATTACGAAGTGCTCAAGAGCCGGTTGAGGAAAAACTGGTGCGCTGACAGAAAGCCTGACGATCTGCCTAGAAAAGGAAAGAGCTGGAATAAAAATGACAATGAGTAAAGGACCGGCTGCAACGCAACTGGTTCGCCGGCAGCAAGCCACCTGACAGGAAACACCGTCAGTCAACAATTCCAGGACGAGATGCAACGGACCGGCTGCAACGTAGCTGGTGCACCAGCTGTAAGCTTCCTGACAGGAAACTACAGACATACAACACTTTCCCACACCAGCAGCGGCACTGTGAGAAGGGCAACAAGAGGCTGGAGGCACCGGAAATCCCGGCAAGGCCGCTGAACGCTGCCGATGGAATGATCCTCAGAGACACCAAGAGACAGCGTGTACAGGCAGAGCGGATCCCTCACGGTGAGGAGAACGAAGAATACCTGGTTGAGGAGGCAGTGGAACGTTGTCACCGACGGGAACCCCTGAGGCAGCACGGAGCAGCAGGCAATGGTACAGCAACCCACGAAGACCTCAAAGAAGGCAAGGCATCCAAAATGAAAGCAGCTGAGGGAAATTCACATAGGGACCCGAAGCATCTGACTCCCAGTCCTGTGCTTGACGGTGTGCTGGTTGAGGAGACACCATAAGCAGCAGACAAGCAGGCGTGCAGTGCGGGCCAGAGGACGCCACAACCGCAAGCCGATGACCGCACCCGACCCCGGAGGGAGGCTCAAACTCAGAGGCACGGCACAGCAGTCAGGGGTAGGCTATACTGGCGGCGGCACCACAGCGGAATGTAAAGCAGTGAGCCAGTGGCAACAACGGTCTTGTCACTGAGTCAGAAACGCTGTGAAGAATTGCACACCTTCAGACGAGAGGAATTATGGTTGAGGTTTCCACTGAAACAGGATGTAAAGACAGATCCGGGGGTTGACAGTGGAGTACTTCTTCTTCAGATAAGTAATACTTATCAGGAAAGGAACACTTCACAACGAAGAATAACCATGCAGGCATGCAGGAAAGAGAGAGTAAAGAAAGGGGAGATGACAGATGTGGCCCCCTTCGCCAATTCGTCGCCAGTGTTGAAATGAAGAATCTTAGTCAGGCAGGGTAAGTAAGAACGTCTTTATTCTGTCATCCACTCTCCGTAACTGACATGCTCCCCAACATTCTAGAGTGAACTCTCAAGGAACATTCCAAGGGGAAGGAGGGAGGAGGGGGAGGATTGTACCAAGGGAAGGAGAAAGGAAAATTAGAACATCCTGCTTTATCTTTTTGCAAGTTCTATAAAGCTTTACGTGCATCTTACAGCTACTTCCGATCAATGTGAATATCAGGTTAGAATTAGTTGCAAACAACTGGCTTGCACTTGCATTTTTTGGGTTTGCATGAAAGGTTTCTTCGGAGAACCCAGCACTTTGTTTTCATTGTACTTTGTGCCTCATAATTATGCCCACTGACTTTTATTTTTGGTGTGCTTCCAATAAATGCTATTCAGCATGCTTTTTTCCTTTGTTTAAATAAAAAAGGAAGATTGTCATGAATCAAGGCAAAAAAGTGCAGTTGCAAAAGGTGACTTTTTAAAACGTGGTGCTCTACAGTGCATGCAGAGGAGTACTTGAGGATTTGTAAAGCACACTGTACCTCATTACCAATGGTCCTTTAACTCCAGTTACCACATATCATAATTATAACACAATCAATTGTGTACACATCAATGTTAGTTTTTATTGTGTGCGCTAACTATCGCACATAAAACTAGGCCACTTGTAATGAGGGTCTAAACCTGCTCACCGCCATATTGTACCAAGGGCATCCACAGCTGCAGTGCAAAGAAACAGGACTTGGGGTAGGATATTCTGATAAAAAGCCACTATATAGCCGCCTACTTAGTATGTATTCTTTCCAGCACTGTGATGGGCCTCACAGTGACCCAAAGATACCTCAATAAACATGTTTGCACACCATTCAGCTCCGATAACCTTCTCACGCAAACTCATAATGTCATGTCACTGAACAGCTGTAAGTCGCAGTTACTGATCTGTGTCAGGGCCAAAGACAATACAAAACAAACTGCCTCTGCAGTGCGGATTCTCTCTTAGCAAAGGGATCCATAGCGAAGGAACCGAAGGGGCCTGTCGGAAAATACTGCTGATTATTAATTCAAGACACAGGTGGGAGGAGTATGGGGATGGTGAGAGAAGATTCTCAAAGTAACTTTCACTAGAATTGTGATTTATTTCCTTGTAGGCCCAATGGGGCCATTCATGCTATTTTTGATCGCCTGATAAGATAAAAGATAGAGTGCAGATCGTGAGGTGTATTCCTCAAAGATAGATGCAATACAAAGAACATAAGAAAGTTTTTTTTACATTAGCCCAGTCCCATAATGTAAGAACGTCTAGATATGCTCTTTTATATTTACAGTAACTATCCACAAATCTTATTGACAGGGCTTTTAGTGGGATGAAAATACCAGGGGTTCTCTTAAAGGGGTGTGACGGATGTAATCAAGGGCGTGGCTTAAAAACACAAACTGAAAATCGGTGCTTAGCATAGTGTGCTGCCTCACTGGTATTTTGCTGCTTCTGTCACTGCATCCAGATATATAATACAAGTAACATTACACCTACAACAAGCCAGAATTATTGGCTTTGTCATTGGTTGTATTTTGCGGCTTTTATCTCTCTCTGCATCAAGGTATATAATATAACAAGCAGCATGCCAGATGCCACCTGCATCAAGTCCAAAAGCTCGACTTTTAAAGCACACGTCATGCTTTTGGACTTGAGGCATTTCTTTTCTAAATAGAGTATGGCTGTTGGTCTGATAGTGGGCCTTTGTGAAAGTATTCAAGTTGATCGTATTTCATACACTATCTTTGACAGGATAGTCCGACATTACTCAGTAGCTTTCCCATCAAATTGTAAATATGTTATGTAAGTGTGAAACTTATTGTGTATATGTTATCTTGTATAGGCTCCCAACATTTCCCCAACCAATGAACAGTGGTCCAGTTAAGAATCGTTAGTCAAATCTTAAAATGGTACCACTGTTGGAGTCTTGTGCTTTTCTAAACCCGAAGTGTACTTGCCTGTGTAACCTATTCATGTCATGGCATGCGTATCCAAAATGCATACCTGCCTTGAGACCCTTAACGCGGCGCTGTATGTGTGGAAATACACCATCTTTTCACTTTTTTTAGGCAAAAGTTTGGAGTGATATTTGGCACTGCATGCATGCGCAGTCTGGTTCACAGCGCACATAGCCAAAGCTGCAGCGCACAAAGACCCTACAATGATGCACACAGAAGAAAAAACTAGAGGAAACACTAACTGCAATATGGTTAAAACTGAATAAATAACCAAAATGAGGT
Organism: Lissotriton helveticus; assembly: GCF_964261635.1. Lineage (NCBI taxonomy): Eukaryota > Metazoa > Chordata > Amphibia > Caudata > Salamandridae > Lissotriton > Lissotriton helveticus. The sequence continues at coordinate 1,314,371,081 of NC_136065.1, read as the reverse complement.
GTTCTTCACTCGATATCCCAATATGGCAGCAATTATTACATTTTGAGAGCTAGTCTCCTATGTAGCAACACAGAAGAGGGACTCAGCACCTCTCTTTCCTTTGAAAGGATGCCGGTTCCGCACGGATCACATGAAAAGACAGGACCACAGAGACCAAACAACGTTAGGTAATTTAGCTCAAAACGGGTACGTTCATATTGCTTTGCTCTTTCTATTTACATCTTATTTGATATGGGGTGATGTATCAGTATCATATTTGTGTAGTGACTAGAGCAGTTCACTACAGGTGCACTTCCAGTGTATTGTCTAATGTTTGTGGCAACTGCTTACTCCCATACAGGTAACCACATGCGAATAGCTGCCTCGTTTACCTAGGCTTGCAAACATCATCGACATACACAGTTCAATGGCGGATTTCCATGTATCAAGTGATTCTTCTTAGAACACTCTGATATTACGGCTAGACTGTAGACTGCAGTTTGCCATCTAAGGTACGAGGGGTGTTCCCCCAATTCTTTCTCCTGCAGGGAGGCGTTATACAGTTTGGTGATTAGGCCCTATCGCTCTTCCCTCTCCAGCATGACCTGCAGCGCCTGCAGAGTTGTAGGTTCACCCAGATAATTTGGGTAAATGGCTCTTACAGCTTGCCGGACTCAACATGAATCCCAATTCTTACCACCCTGTACATCCTGCAATGACCGGAACCAATCCTGTTTATACAGGTCCCCCATCTGGGGAATCCCGACAGCTCCCGCAGCGCGGGCTTCTCCCTTACCACAGAAATGTCTGGATGCGAGGTCAATGGCAACAGTGGGGCGTATAAGTAAGGAAGCTGCGACCTTTTAGCTAGCGTCTTCCAAGCCAATGAAGTGCATAGCACGGGGTTAGTTTCAGTCCTAGGGCCTCCCGAACCCCCAGAAGGAGTTGCTGTCTGCAGTGGCATTGGAAGAACAGCGTCTGATTTGATAGCAATATTAGGTTAAAATCTCTGCAGAAAGTGCCAATAGTGTGCAAACTGCGCATGTGCGCACAGATAATATAATCTGAGGTCAGGAGCCTCAAACCTGCCACAATCAAATGGCTGCACCAGGACATCCCAACTACATCTGGGTTTCTTACCATCCCATACAAATGTGAGTATTGCCAACTGGAGCGTCTTGAACAACATAACATTCAACTTAATAGGGATATTTACATAAAAATAAAGCAGCTTAGGTAGGAAAGCCAATTTTATAACCGCTATTCGATCTGCGAGGGAGAGGGGTAAGCACGCCCACCGTTCCACCTACTCAGTGATCTGCGTAATAGCTCGGCCATAATTCTCAGATATCACCTTAGCCGAATCTCTGTGCAACCATATCCCCAAATACCTCACAGGGTCATTAGTCCATGTTACCGGAAAATTAATCTCCACCTCCTTCGAACCAGCCGTCAGCGGGAACACCACCGACTTTGCCCAATTAATCCCTAGGTCTGAGTACCACTCAAATTTAACATACTCCCAGAGCAATTCTGGCAAGAAAGTGGCGTGATCGCGAACCTACAATAACATGTCATCAGCATATAGGGAGAGCACAAGTGGTCTCTGCCCAAAGTGTTGCATGGCTGCTGCATGCCTCTGCCGAAGTTTACAAGCCAGAGGCTCCAGCGCCATTGAGAAAAGCATCAGCGACAGGAGGCACCCCTGCCGTGTGCCTCTCTCTATAGGAAACGCCGAAGACACCCACCTGTTAACATGTACGCGAGCAACAGGTTTCCGTGTATAGCACTTTGACCCTTTGGAGAAAAAATGAGGGAAGTCCCATTCTAGTGAGAACCACGAACATATAGCCCCATTGGAGGGAATCGAAAGCGTTTGCTGCATCAAGCAGCACCGCCACTGCCTGAAAATCAGGATCAAAATAATACAATGTGGAAAAGACCGTGCCTAGGTTTGTGTCGTTGATCGGGCATGCACAAAACCGGACTGGTCCGGTAGGACCAGGAGAGGGACCTGCGGTTGAAGCCTGTTGGCTATCATCTTTGCCAGGATCATGACATTTATTTTAATGATTGAGAGAGGCCTATATGAGTCTCACTGATTGGCGGCCTTGTCTGGGTCACCAGCAGGGCCTCTTTAGGTGTAAGTGGAAATTTCCACTCCTCATATGCCTCCGCATATGCTGCAAGAAGCTTAGGAGCAAGGTCTTTCACATAGGTCTTATGAAATTCGCTGGGGAGCCTGTCCTGCCCCGCGGCTTTACATATAGGTAGGGATATTATAGCTAATTTAAAGTCCTCAATATCAAAAGGCTGCATAAGATTCTCCTATTGTGCATTGGAAAGCCACCCCAGTGCCACATCTTGAAAATAGGAGTCTATCTCCTCAATCGGTATCACACCCCTAGCCGCGTAAAGTTTAGTGTAAAATTGTAGGACTATATCGCAAATCTCAGGAGTTGAGTAGTGTGCAACCCCATTGTCATCTAGTAGTTCCGTAATACAATCCTGACTACGCGGCTCTGCTAGCATCTACGCCTAAGAACGCTCTGACAGCCCCCTTCCCCATAATAGTGGGCAGTTCTGCGTCTAGATAGCTGTAATATCTCCTGGTCAGATGTATCATTGTGTTCAGTGACAAGGTCGCTTATTGCAGCTAACCTCTTTGGAGAGGGATTTTTCTCGTAGTCCCGCTCTGCGTCGGAGGCACCGCAACACTCCCGCCTGTGAACCTATGCAAGCCCCCCTGAAGGTCACCTTGAAAACATCCCACGGCACTCAGGCACTTTGTACTGATCCCTCATTTTTGTGAAAAAAGTTACGAATTGCCTCGCCAATAGTTTTGTTTAAAAACTGGGTCAGTTAACACAATTTGCTGCAGTCGCCATGCAAAGGGTGGCCTCTCACATGTGGGTACCTGTAACCCAAGAACCACCGGGGAATGATTAGAGAGTGTTCGAGCCATGTGCCCGACCCTCACAGCCCAAGTGCACACTACCACGGAAACAAGCCAAAAATCTATATGGGACCATGTCCCATGCACCGAGGATACAAGTGTGCTCTCTCGACCCTCAGGGTGTTGTAAGCGCCAGACATCATGTAGTTTGCCAGCATCCAATATCCCTAATAGCGTCTCCACTGCCTGCTTAAGCCTCACTGTTCCACTACTAACCCTATCTCAGTCGACTTCAAAACAAACATTGAAGTCACCTCCCCAAATTATCTCAGCCCGAGGGAACCCAGAAATAGGGCGCCATACATCCGCAAAAAACAACAGATCGTCAGTGTTTGGCCCATACACATTGACCAACAACACATTCATGCCACCCAATTGACCATGTACTATTGCATCTTATCCTTGCGAATCCGTGTCAGTCCGAACCATAGAAAAGGGGACCCCTTTTTGAACAGGGCTCATCATACCCCTAGAGAAAGTGGAGTAAAAGGATGCAACTCCCATACGTGCCCAGGGTGCACCAACTCTTAGTGCCGATTCCTTAGTGAGGTGTGTCTCTTGAAGTAGGGCTACTTGCACCTCCATTCTATCCAAGTACGCCAGAACACATCGTATTTTTTAGGGTTATTGAGTCCACGCACGTTCCAGATGAGGAACTTAACACTACCACTCATACCTTCCATACATCATCAAACTGATGCCAACACTATATAGCACACCATTGTGAGAAGTTGGCCTGGTATATGATGCTCACTAGTTCTAGTGATCACCTTGTACCATGCCAAGCAACCCTTATGATGATTGGTTGTAAGTCAACCTTATAGACCAGCTATCCTAGTAGTGTGGACAAAGCAGTCTTAGGCTAAACTCTGTAAAGGCATGTGAAGCAAGCTGTTTTACCATACACAATCCCCTTGAATATCAAATGAAAGGACACCACACAGATATATATTGAAAATATATATATATATTTATTCACTACAAATATCCCCTATACTCTTTATGAGCACAGAAGCAAATGCGTTAAAACAAAACACAGTTTAAATATACAAAAGTTGCACAATATGGATGAGCCCTATGGGCCACTTAAACCATATACTAAAATAGTGGTATAAGAACCATCAATTGGGAAGGAAATAGGCCCAGGGCCTGGGAAATTGCTGGAGCTGTTCGGGACTAACAGTGAAGAAGTCAGGAAAGGCCCGCGGGACTCGGGTGCAGTGCCTAAAGTGCACGCATGCACCAATGCAATGTCAATGGTGCGTTAAAGTTATAAAGTTACTGTTTTAGGAACCTTCCGACTGACCTAGAGGGACAAAACTTTAGATCTAGGCACTAAAGGTGTGTACCAGTGTAGGAACACCAGCGTTGCTGAGTTACCTCATCCACAGGAAGCGGGTGCACAGGTGCCAAGTAGTGTCTGGTTTCGTCACGCAGGTCGATGGTGCCTGGAGATGAAGATGCTGCAGGCGGGTCGTCGCGGAGAGTTCCGGTGGATCCAAGGATGGATCTGAAGATGTGAAGACCTGAAAGCAGAGGGGACAATGTTCAAAGTCACTAGCCAGTGACTACCGTGGAACCAGGATGGAACCAGGCGATGTCGTGTGCAAACAGGCAATGAGGTGCAGCTTGTCTCCGCAGCCACGTGGACACGAAGAGGTCGAGGATGTCCAGGGGTCGATCACAAGCTGTCCCACAAAGACTCTAGCTGAAGGTGGTGTCGGCAACTTGATTGGAGCAAACAAGCCTTGGCTAATGCAAGCCACGCAGGAAGTGAAGAAAGCTTATTTCTCGGACCAGCAAGGTCAGAGGGGCTGCTCCTTTTTACAGGAGTGAGGGGCAGTCTGGAGCAACCAGACCAGTAGTGTAGATTGTAGATTTCGTCGCCAAGATGGCCACTAGCCAGGTGGCAAGTGACCGGGATGATGCATCGAGTGGCAAAGTGCAAAAGGGCCCCACGCAGATCGTGGAGAGGCTGGGGGGCTGACCTTTAGTGCAGATGCTGCTCGGTGGTGGGGCTTCTCAAACCCCGAAGCACAACATCAAGGGAGCCTCAGGTGCTGCGCAGTCAGCTTCTCGGGGGTCTTTCAAGATGGCCGGTCCCACGTCCCTCTGTGCCTCCACGGGTCTCTTCTTTTCAGGGACTGTGGATCAAGCTGTGAGATGTCTGGGAATCTAGGTCTTGTTGGGCTCTGGGCTCGGGCTCCGGGGGGAGGCGGTGGCAAAGCAGATGTCAAGTTGCTGGTTGGTGCCTGTATTCACAGGGTGGTCACTCCTTGGCCACAAGGGAGATTCTCTTCAGTCTTCTGTGCAGCAGAATGTCGAAGTCCAGTTTTCCTCTTAGTTTCAAGTCGAGTTCAGGATGATCTGAAGTCTTGGGACACAGCTCCTACTCTTATTCCAAATCTAGGGGCCGGATTACCTGCTAGGTCCCTCCTCTGGGTGGGACCAGGAAGGGGGGTGGCTACACCCCCTTTCCTTTGTCCATCTCTGTGCCAAGACTGGGGCTGTGAAGCCCCAGCACCGGTTTGGACTGGCTTATGCACAGGGACACCTTGTGTGCCCCAGGCATGTCTTATTCTATTCAGCCCTGTACTACCCAATACACAAAACCCTGTCTGGGGTAGTGCTAGCACCTCCAAAGGCATGAAACCCTTTTTCCAAGCCTCCCTCGCTGGAAGGACTCCCAGCAGCAGGAGGTCAGACTTGTGTCTGTGGTGGCAGCATCCATTTTGTGATGCTGAGGCTCATGTTTAACTTTACCCGGGTTTCAGGTTATGTACATGTCGTGTCCCTCTAGAAGGGTGGAATGCTACCCCCGTCGCCAGAACTGGCGAGGGGGTAGTATTCCAATTCGTATGACACCTTACTCGACATGTTTTGATAAAGCCAAGCCAAAGTTAGCATTTAACCGCGAGGTTCATAATGCACTTAAGAGTATATGGTATGGCAGTATCATGGAACAGCTAAAGGACGTGGTTCCGGAAGCTGCAGACAGGCTCAGCTCATGCTAGAGCACCATCTCACATATTTCCAAGCACTCTGCCTCCAGGATTGATGAGGCCTTCCATAGGAGTGGCTGATAGGAACATGTGTGTCCATTTTAAATTAGATATAGACATACTATACCTAAGTAAGCGGTGATTACACCGACTTACCCCAGCTGAGTGATCAGCCAGTTGTGTCAAATATGGAGGCCAGGCCAGGGGTGGCATAATACATGCTGCAGCCCCTGGCAGGCCTTGGAAACACCGATGCCCTGGGTACCTGGGTACACTGTTACAGGGGCCAATAAGGTGAACCAGTTCCAATTCGTAATGCACCTGGTGTGCATTGGTATTAATTTAGAGAGAGAACAGCAGGCTGTTGGTCTGATTAGCAGGCCCACAGCCACATTAAGTCATAAACCAGTGAAGCAAAAAGCTAAAATTTGGGGTGACCATAGGATAGCAGACCCTACTCTCCTACACAACCCCCCCAAACGCAGGGACATTAGACTAACCTTGACCCGTTGTGTCTTCATGTTCTAAGTTGAAGTACCTGGAGAGACCATCTGCATTACCATGGTCAGTCCCTGGGCGGTGCTCCACTGTAAAGTCCATCCCCTGTAGGGAAATGGACCACCTGAGCAGTTTGGGGTTTTCACCCTTCATCTGATTAAGCCATAAGAGGGGCTTATGGTCGGTCTGAATCTTGAAGTGAGTGCCAAACAAGTATGGTCTCAACTTCTTCAGGGCCCACACCACAGCAAAGGCCTCCCTCTCAATGGCTGACCAACGTTTCTCTCTGGGGGTCAGCCTTCTGCTAATAAAAGCAATGGGCTGGTCTTGACCATCTACATTAAGTTGTGAAAGCACAGCTACCACTCCCAACTCAGAAGCATCTGTTTGAACAATGAACTCTCTTGAGTAGTCAGGACTCTTCAGGATAGGTGCAGAGCACATGGCCTTCTTCAGGTCATCAAATGCCTTTTGACAGTTTACTGTCCACTGAACCTTTTTGGGCATCTTCTTTGATGTCAAATCATTAAGAGGAGTCACTATGGACCCATTGTTCTTAACAAACTTCCTGTAGTACCCAGTCAGGCCCAAGAAAGCTCTGACCTGAGTCTGGGTAGTTGGAGGGGACCAGTCCTTTATGGTCTGGATCTTACTCTCCAGTGGTTGAACTTGGCCTCCACCTACAAGGTGGCCCAAGTATACAACTTTACTCTGCCCTATCTGGCACTTTGTGGCCTTGATAGTGAGGCCTGCCTTTTGCAGAGCCTCTAGCACTTCCTTCAGGTGGACCAGGTGATCCTCCCAGGTGGAGCTGAAGACCGCAATATCATCCAGATATGCTGCACAAAAGTCATCCAACCCAGTAAGGACTTGATTCACCATCCTTTGGAAGGTGGCAGGTGCATTTTTCAAACCAAAGGGCATCACCGCAAATTGGTAATGCCCACCTGGGGTAGAAAATGCAGTTTTGGCTTTAGACTCCTCGGCTAGCCTGATTTGCCAATAGCCAGCTGTCAAGTCAAATGTGCTCAAATACTTGGCAGAAGCCAATTTGTCTATGAGCTCATCTGCCCTTGGAATAGGGTGTGCATCTGTCCTGGTGACAGCATTGAGTCCTCTGTAATCCACACAGACCCTCATCTCTCTCTTGCCATCTTTGGTGTGAGGTTTGGGGACCAGAACCACTGGGCTAGCCCAGGGGCTCTCTGAAGGCTCAATGACACCTAATTCCAGCATCTTTTGCACCTTAGTCTTTATACAGTCCCTGACATGGTCAGGTTGCCTGTAAATCTTGTTTTTCACAGGAAGACTGTCACCAGTGTCCACCACATGGGTACACCAGTTAGTCTGACTGGGTGTCAATGAGAACATATGTCTATATGACTGCAAAACATGTCTACAGTCATTTTGCTGATGTTCAGTGAGGCTGCCATCTAAGGCCACACCATCAACTGAGCCATCTTCAGGGTTCTGAGTCAGCAGGTCTGGGAGAGGGTCACTCTCTTCCTCCTGCCCCTCATCTGTAGCCATGAGCAAGCCCATGTCTGCCCTGTCAACATATGCCTTCAGTCTGTTAACATGGAGCACCCTGTGGGGGCTCCTGGGAGTTCCTAGGTCCACCAAGTAGGTAACCTCTCCCTTCTTTTCAATGATAGAATGGGGTCTGGACCATTTGTCTTGGAGTGCTGCTGGGGCCACTGGCTCCAACACCCATACTTTCTGTCCAGGTTGGTACTCAGTCAAGACAGCCTTTTGGTCATGCCAAGCTTTCTGTAATTCTTGGCTGGCCTCAAGGTTTTTGGATGCCTTCTCCATATACTCAGCCATCGTGGAGCGGAGACCAAGTACATAGTCCACTATGTCTTCCTTGGGTTTTCTGAGAGGTAACTCCCATCCTTCTGTCACTAAACACAGGGGTCCTCTTACAAGGTGCCCAAACAACAATTCAAAGGGGCTAAAGCCAACCCCCTTTTGTGGGACCTCTCTGTAAGCAAACAGAAGGCAGGGCAGAAGGATATCCCATCTTCGCCTGAGCTTTTCAGGTAATCCTTTAATCATACCCTTTAGGGTCTTGTTGAACCTCGCAACAAGCCCATTACATTGTGGATGATAGGGAGTGGTGAACTTGTAGTTGACACCACATTCCTTCCACATAGCTGTTAAGTATCCTGACATGAAGTTGGCACCTCTATCAGATACTACGTGGAGAAGTGTGGCTCAGGGGTTAGAGGCAGCAGACCCGGAAGCTGAGATCGGTCCTGGACCAGGGTTCAATTCCCCGCCTCGGCGGGGTCTTGGGCTAAAAATTCCACGGACTCGATAATTCTCGCCCCGGTGCCTCCTCGACTCACGGGTTCACACTCTGCGACTCTGAGCAATAGCTTGCTTAATCTCCACAACGGCCCCTCGCGGCGGGATGCCTGACTTTCACCTTGTGGATACCCTGCTATCTCACAGGGGAATACCAGGAAGGGTTCCCTAAGCAAGCGCCGGGAAACCCACTGCGGGTAGCTGTGCGCTATATAGGCTCAACTACATTTACATTTACATTTACCTCCTTAGGAAACCCCACTCTGGAGAAAACTCCAAGTAGGGCCCTGGCCACAACAGGAGCTGTTGTGGTCCTAAGGGGAATTGCCTCTGGGTACCTGGTGGCATGGTCCACCACCACCAGTATGAATCTGTGCCCAGATGCTGTAGGGGGATCCATTGGACCTACAATATCAATCCCCACTCTCTCAAAGGGGACCCCCACCACAGGTAGTGGTATCAGGGGGGCCTTTATTGTTCCACCTGCTTTGCCACTGGCTTGGCAGGTTACACAGGAGCGACAAAACTCCTTTGTATCTTCAGACATGTGAGGCCAGTGAAAGTGAGGGACAAGCCTGTCCCAAGTCTTGTTCTGGCCTAGGTGTCCTGCTTAGGGAATATCATGGGCCAAGGTTAGAAGGAAGCCCCTAAATTGCAGAGGTATAACCAACCTCCTGGTTGTACCAGGCTTGGGGTCTCTACCCTCTGAATAAAGGACCCCATCATCCCAATACACTTTATGGGTACCTTGAGCATTCCCAGCAGCCTCAGCAGCAGCCTGCTGTCTGAGGGGTTCAAGAGAAGGACAGGTTAACTGAGCCTGCCCCAAGTCTGCCCTAGAAGGTCCCCCTGTCCCCAGAAACTCAACCTGATCAGGTTCAAGTTCTTCAGGGACAGATCCTTCAGGGGTCTCAGGATCATCTTCCTGTGAAGGCTGATCCTCACTTGTAGGCAATTGGGAAGGCACAGCCTTTACCCTCCTGTTCTTCTTCTTGGAAGGTGCTTGGTCCATTGTTCCACGATCCAAGACCTGAGGTTCAGAGAGGCACTTTTTGGCCTGTGACCTGGTCACAGCAAGGACATGTGATGATATCCCTAACATCTCTGCATGAGTCCTGTACTCAACTTCTGACCACGGAGAGCTCTCCAGGTCATTGCCCAACAAACATTCAACTGGGAGATCAGCACTAACCACAACTCTTTTTAGGCCAGTTACCCCTCCCCAGGAAAAATTAACAAGTGCCACACTATGTGTAGTAGTGACATTGCTGGCATTGGTCACCAGGTAATTGTCACCTGGTATGTATTGTCCAGGGTCCACAAAGCTAGGTGTCACCATAGTGACACTGGCACATGTGTCCCTGTATGCTTGAGCCACTTTTTCATTAATCAAAGGTGTCTGCCTGTACTTGCCCAGATTACTGGGGCTGACAGTAGTGGACACATCTATGTCCACATCACAAATCAGAACAGCCTGTGTGGGGGTTCTGACTAGGCCAGACTCTCCCTCAGTTCCCAAGGTGATACCTACTACCCCCTTAGTTTGTGGACCAACACTGCTGACTGTACTATTGGGTGCAGGTGCCTTAGGGGCTGCAGTGTTGGGGGCTCCACCATTTTTACACTCACTGGTCCAGTGAGAGGTGTTTTTACAAGTACTACACCGGGGTTTTCTTTGACCTTCTTTCTTCTTCTTCTTGGAAGTTTGGGACCCACCCTCAGTATTAGTTTGGGGCACTGTTGAAGGCTTTTGGTCTTTAGCTTTCTGCTCCCCAGCCTTCTGGTCTGTTTTCTTTTGGTCACCACCCTGGTTCTGGTTCTGGTTTGTTTGCTTAACTCTGGTTCTAACCCATTTGTCTGCCCTCTTTCCCAATTCTTGGGGAGAGGTCAGATCTGAGTCAACCAAATGTTGATGCAACTGCTGGTTCTGACAATTATTTAAAAATTGTTCTCTCATAAGCAAATTGTACACTCCTTCATAGTCTGTAACCTTACTTCCCAGCAATCAGCCCTCCAGAGCCTTAGTGGCACATTCAACAAATTCAGACCAGTCCTGAGTCTGTGTCTTCTGGGTCTCTCTGAACATTAACCTGTACTGTTCAGTGGTTAAGCCTAACCCATCTATCAGAGCACTCTTCAGGACCAGGTAGTTTCTAGAATCCACATCACTAACTGTGAGGAGTCTGTCTCTGCCTCTACCTTCAAAGGAGAGCCACAAGATTGCTGCCCACTGCTCCTGAGAGATCTGTTGTACTCTGCAGGCTCTCTCAAGTGCAGTTCTCCATTTGTGGATGTCATCCCCAGCTTTGTAGGGGGGCACAATCTTACTCAGGTTTCTATTGTCATAGGACCTGTCTTTATCCTTAGGGATAGTGCTGCCACCAGTGGATCCTAATCCACTCTCTCTAGGCTGTCTTGCTTTAGCAAGCTTCTCTTGGATCAGGGCTACTTCCAGCTCTCTCTTCTGGATCCTAAGCTCAGCCTCTCTCATGTTGGCCTCATGTTCCCTTCTCTGAGGGCTAGTCATCCCCCTTCTGGGGTGACCATGAGAACCTCTAGAAGCATGGGAAGTGTCAGATTCACCTGAGTGATTCCTTCTCCTCCTAGACTCCTGGTTAAGTCCACTTGGGGGTCTGAGTGGGTTTGACCCTGACTCAGTCCCAAATTGGCTTAAGTTAGCCTGGCTAAGTCTCTTGACTGGCACCTGACTAAGGCCCCGATGTAGGTAAATCCCATTTACCGATTTTGAAATACCGAATTTTACCGATTCGGTATTTCAAAATCGGTAAATGGGATGTAGGTCCCAACATCTGGATTCGTTACCGAATCCTTAACAATTCTTTAATTACCGATTCGGTAAATACCGAATCGGTAATGCCCATTCATTCCTATGGGCTTTGAAGCCCATAGGAATGATTAGGCATTACCGAATCGGTATTTACCGAATCGGTAATTAAAGAATTCACAAGGGTGCAGGGGGTGTCACTTTGACACCCTCTAGCACCCCCAAAACGGGCATGTGTGCAATGTGGCACACAGACATGCCCTAAGGGCACGTCTGTCTGTCACATGGCACATGTGTACATGCACAGATGTGCATGTACACAGGAATCGGTTTTTTACCATGGATTTGTATTCCATGGTAAAATACCGATTCTGTAAGCCATGTGCTGATGAAACATAGGCTACCTACATTGCATTTTCGGTAATTTTACCGAATCGTTATCATTACCGAATCGGTACATATTACCGATTCGGTAATGATAACGATTCGGTAAAATTCCCGAAAATGTGCCCCTACATCTCCATAGCCCTTTACCCATCGGAAACGGCCGAAAATCGGTATTTTCGGCCGATTCCGATCGGTAAAGGGCTACCTACATCGGGCCCTAAGTCTCTCATCATCAGAATCACTTTCTTCTTCCTCCTCCCCCTCCTCCTCCTCCTCCTCAGGCTGAGTATCTCAAGTGTTCTGGTCTTCCTCATCTATCTGGACAGCAGGGACAGGGGTGTCAGTATTATCATCTTCAGTGGGAGAGCCTCCTTCAACATTCCCTGTGGGGTCTGCTTTAGAGGTCTTTAGAGCTTCAGACTGGTCTGAAAGCTCTCTGAGGTGTGCTGTGGTAGGGGCTGGACCCGTCTTAAGACCTCTTAAGGTACATAGCTGCCTCATTTATTTAAAGTTTAACATAGCAAATTTGGATGGTGCCCTTGGAGGGTCACTTTCAACAGGGACAGGTCCAGTGGACCCCTCTGCTCCAGACATTGCTCTAGTGTGGGTGGATATGTTGCAATATACCTACACTGGTGTTTACCTACTAAACCTATCTAGTAGCTGTAGTCAGGGTGTGCTACTCCCTATCCTCTACAACAACTAGGTTCAGTAGAACTTAAGTATACTAGTCTTGTTTTATATGTAACTAACAGGTACCTGTATGATCTTTCAAATGATACTCTCACAGATTGTAATGGTAAAACAACAGCAAGCTCAAATCACAACCGCTGCTCACCAATGTGAGAAGTTGGCCTGGTATATGATGCTCACTAGTTCTAGTGATCACCTTGTACCATGCCAGGCAACCGTTATGATGATTGGTTATAAGTCAACCTTATAGACCAGCTATCCTAGTAGCGTGGACAAAGCAGTCTTAGGCTAAACCCTGTAAAGGTATGTGAAGCAAGCTGGTTTACCATACACAATCCCCTTGAATATCAAATGAAAGGACACCACACAGATATATATTGAAAATATATATATATTTATTCACTACAAATATCCCCTATACTCTTTATGAGCACAGAAGCAAATGCGTTAAAACAAAACACAGTTTAAATATACAAAAGTTGCACAATATGGATGAGCCCTAGGGGCCACTTAAACCATATACTAAAATAGTGGTATAAGAACCATCAATTGGGAAGGAAATAGGCCTAGGGCCTGGGGAATTGCTGGAGCTGTTCGGGACTAACAGTGAAGAAGTCGGGAAAGGCCCGCGGGACTTGGGTGCAGTGCTTAAAGTGCACGCATGCACCAATGCAATGTGAATGGTGCGTAAAAGTTATAAAGTTACTGTTTTAGGAACCTTCCGACTGACCTAGAGGGACAAACCTTTAGATCTAGGCACTAGAGGTGTGTACCAGTGTAGGAACACCGGCATTGCTGAGTTACCTCACCCACAGGAAGCGGGTGCACAGGTGCCAAGTAGTGTTGGGTTTCGTCACGCAGGTCGATGGTGCCTGGAGATGAAGATGCTGCAGGCGGGTCGTCGAGGAGAGTTCCGGTGGATCCAAGGATGTATCTGAAGATGTGAAGACCTGAAAGCAGAGGGGACAATGTTCAAAGTCACTAGCCAGTGACTACCGTGGAACCAAGATGGAACCAGGAGATGTCGGGTGCAAACAGGCGATGAGGTGCAGCTTGTCTCTGCAGCCACATGGACACGAAGAGGTCGAGGATGTCCAGGGGTCGATCACAAGCTGTCCTACAAAGGTTCTAGCTGATGGCGGTGTCGGCAACTTGATTGGAGCAAACAGGCCTTGGCTAATGCAAGCCACGCAGAAAGTGAAGAAAGCTTATATCTCGGACCAGCAAGGTCAGAGGGGCTGCTCCTTTTAACAGAAGTGAGGGCCAGTCTGGAGCAACCAGACCAGCAGTGTAGATTGTAGATTTCGTTGCCAAGATGGCCACTAGCCAGGTGGCAAGTGACCGGGATGCCGCATCAAGTGGCAAAGTGCAAAAGGGCCCCACGCAGATCGTGGAGATGCTGGGGGGCTGATTTTTAGTGCAGATGCTGCTCGGTAGTGAGGCTTCTCAAACCCCAAAGCACAGCATCGAGGAAGCCTCGGGTGCTGCGCAGTCAGCTTCTTGGGGGTCTTTCAAGATGGCCGGTCCCACGTCTCTCGGTGTCTCTTCTTTTCAGGGACTGTGGATCGGGCTGTGAGATGTCTGGGATTCTAGGTCTTGTCAGGCTTTGGGCTCGGGCTCCAGCGGGAGGCGGCAGCAAAGCAGATGTCGAGTTGCTGGTTGGTGCCTGTATTCACAGGGTGGTCACTCCTTGGCCACAAGGGAGATTCTCTTCAGTCGAAGTCAAGTTTTCTTCTTAGTTTCAAGTCGAGTTCAGGATGATCTGAAGTCTTGGGACACAGCTCCTACTCTTATGCCAAATCTAGGGGCCGGATTACCTGCTAGGTCCCTCCTCTGGGTGGGACCAGGAAGGGGGGTGGCTACACCCCCTTTCCTTTGTCCATCTCCGCGCCAAGACTGGGGCTGTGAAGCCCCAGCACCGGTTTGGACTGGCTTATGCACAGGGACACCTTGTGTTCCCCAGGCATGTCTCATTCTATTCAGCCCTGTCCTACCCAATACACAAAACCCTGTCTGGGGTGGTGCTAGCAACTCCCAAGGCAGGAAACCCTTTGTCCAAGCCTCTCTCGCTGGAAGGACTCCCAGCAGCAGGCGGTCAGACTTGTGTCTGTGGTGGCAGCATCCATTTTGTGATGCTGAGGCTCATGTTTAACTTTACCCGGGTTTCAGGTTATGTATATGTCGTGTCCCTCTAGAAGGGTGGAATGCTACCCCCGTCACCAGAACTGGCGAGGGGGTAGTATTCCAACTCGTATGACACCTTACTCGACATGTTTTGATAAAGCCAAACCAAAGTTAGCATTTAACCGCGAGGTTCATAATGCACTTAAGAGTATATGGTATGGCAGTATCATGGAACAGCTAAATGACGTGGTTCCAAAAGCTGCAGACAGGCTCAGCTCATGCTAGAGCACCATCTCACATATTTCCAAGCACTCTGCCTCCAGGATTGATGAGGCCTTCCATAGGAGTGGCTGATAGGAACATGTGTGTCCATTTTAAATTAGATATAGACATACTATACCTAAGTAAGGGGCGATTACACCGCCTTACCCCAGCTGAGTGATCAGCCAGTTGTGTCAAATATGGAGGCCAGGCCAGGGGTGGCATAATACATGCTGCAGACCCTGGTAGGTGTTGGAAACACCTATGCCCTGGGTACCTGGGTACACTTACAGGGGTCAATAAGGTGAACCAGTTCCATTTATTCGTAATGCACCTGGTGTGCATTGGTATTAATTTAGAGAGAGAACAGCAGGCTGTGGGTCTGATTAGCAGGCCCACAGCCACATTAAGTCATAAACCAGTGAAGCAAAAAGCAAAAATTTGGGGTGACCATAGGATAGCAGACCCTACTCTCCTACAACCATGTATGTCCAAAATAACATAACATGACTTTACATCACATTCACAATATAAATGCAATGCCGGCTTGCCCCCGTCACACTCCCCCCACTCCCTACCCACTTCAGCATCCCCAACTCGCCAAAACAATCCCAGTTTAATAAAACCCATCCCCAACAGAACCAAACATGAGAAATTTGCCTTTGGGGTACACCCATTTGGGGGTCACAGAGTGCTACTAGCCTCCCAAACAGTAGGAGTTGGCTGAGCACGTCTAGTAACTGCGCCAAACTTTCCAACTCCATCCACCACAGCGCACAATATAACTTGCACACACTATCACCAGGAAGTGCAGATTGTTTCACCTGTAATCATACACGTATATGGCTTGCAAAATTGTGTGCATAATACAATACTGAATGAAAGAGTGAAGATACAAGACAGCTAATAATCAACACATCTCCCTATTGGTCCCCATCCTCTCGGGCCGTGCTGGATTCACGCCGCCTGTGTTTTAACTGTTTAGCATGCTCAAGGGCAGCATTGGTTTTGGACCTGGCCCTTTTGGCAGGTTCACCCCGAAACTTTTTGCTTTTTCCTAGCCTGTTTCTAGAACCTGGTGTTGGTGATTTTAGGCCTCTGCGCACTTTTTCACTGTGGTACAGTGTAAAGTGCGTGTGCTCTCAGTGTCTGTGTGGTGAGTGACCTGCCCTCCCATAGGAATGAATGGGGAATATGTATGCCCATGGTAGTTCCTGATGTGTGGGGAGTGCAGGGTCGAGTTTGATATGTGCGAACTCGTGAGATTGAATGCTGCGTAATGGTGTATGCGGCATGATTGTGTATAGTCTAGAAGTGCCACTTTGAGAAGTTGAGAGTTGAGCAGTGAGCAACCCAAAATACCCTTCAGGGCTTGGGTGAATGAGTAAAAGGGTATAGATGCCTTCATGGGAATTCGTTTAAACAACAATTAACAGTTCAAGTTTAAATCAAAATGATGAATCAATAATCCTTATAAGAATTGAATTCAACAAAATTAGTTAACTATAAAGAAACTCAGTTCATCAAAACATAAATAGTCTACATAGATCACAAACACAAACACAAGGTGTATAGGAAAAATAGAATTTATCAAGTGGTAAAATGGTTCAATTCATATACAGAAAATAATTAGGTCTGCGAGTATGCAAATAATATGTTCATAAACAACATAGCAGAACCTAAAAACACCTATCCTAAATCAAAAGTACATATCATAAAAGAAGGATAAGGTGGAAGTCGACGTTTCAGTCTCCTAGAGGAAATTTTGTGAGACCATCTTCAGGACTGATGTCAATTGGGGACTGTATAGTAACCAAGTGTAATCTGAAACACAAATGTTAACAGTTACACAACGATATCTACAATTTTATATTTTTATCTATAACACCTTAGTGACAAACAAATATAACAATAATTACAATCACAACCTACCTCAGAGGACCTACACCAAAAAACACATATTTACAAAGGACATAATATAGAGCCATGAAAAACACACAAAATCCATTATTATTCTATGGGCAACCTCTGATGTTCATAGGATATACAAGATTTTTAAACATCTACATCATGACAGTTCAATGAAACAATGAGTAACTAAAGTGACATCATGGACATTCAAGGTGAATATTAATCTCATACAGTGAGTCCAAATATGTACAATAAATTAACGAATGATACCATTATTTGCGATTGAAAGACTATAGTGTAATACGAAGTCTCCAATCTATTATTTTGACCACCATGAGTGTGGAAGGGTATGCTCAGACATGAGTCCCTTGCTCATTGCACCATCAGGATTCAAGCAAGCCGGGCCGAAGACGGCTGTAATGCCAGAAACCGGTCCCCGGAAGCTTGTTTCCTTTCCAGTGAAGAATTGGCTTGGTAGTTTGGTCTGCCCTGTTCCCATGATGCACTGGGCCAGGGACAGACTAATTTGCATATAGCCAGGTTCTGAACTGGGATGGTGCAGTGAGCTAAAAAACGGTGATGGATCAAGCCCTGATCTGTTGACTGGGTAGGAGTGTTCTGATTAACTCAGATACTCTGTCCATCACCACCCCCTTTTTGTAATTATTTTGACCACCATGAGTGTGGAAGGGTATGCTCAGACATGAGTCCCTTGCTCATTGCACCATCAGGATTCAAGCAAGCCGGGCCGAAGACGGCTGTAATGCCAGAAACCGGTCCCCGGAAGCTTGTTTCCTTTCCAGTGAAGAATTGGCTTGGTAGTTTGGTCTGCCCTGTTCCCATGATGCACTGGGCCAGGGACAGACTAATTTGCATATAGCCAGGTTCTGAACTGGGATGGTGCAGTGAGCTAAAAAACGGTGATGGATCAAGCCCTGATCTGTTGACTGGGTAGGAGTGTTCTGATTAACTTAGATACTCTGTCCATCACCACCCCCTTTTTGTAATTATTTTGACCACCATGAGTGTGGAAGGGTATGCTCAGACATGAGTCCCTTGCTCATTGCACCATCAGGATTCAAGCAAGCCGGGCCGAAGACGGCTGTAATGCCAGAAACCGGTCCCCGGAAGCTTGTTTCCTTTCCAGTGAAGAATTGGCTTGGTAGTTTGGTCTGCCCTGTTCCCATGATGCACTGGGCCAGGGACAGACTAATTTGCATATAGCCAGGTTCTGAACTGGGATGGTGCAGTGAGCTAAAAAACGGTGATGGATCAAGCCCTGATCTGTTGACTGGGTAGGAGTGTTCTGATTAACTCAGATACTCTGTCCATCACCACCCCCTTTTTGTAATTATTTTGACCACCATGAGTGTGTAAGGGTATGCTCAGACATGAGTCCCTTGCTCATTGCACCATCAGGATTCAAGCAAGCCGGGCCGAAGACGGCTGTAATGCCAGAAACCGGTCCCCGGAAGCTTGTTTCCTTTCCAGTGAAGAATTGGCTTGGTAGTTTGGTCTGCCCTGTTCCCATGATGCACTGGGCCAGGGACAGACTAATTTGCATATAGCCAGGTTCTGAACTGGGATGGTGTAGTGAGCTAAAAAACGGTGATGGATCAAGCCCTGATCTGTTGACTGGGTAGGAGTTTTCTGATTAACTCAGATACTCTGTCCATCACCACCCCCTTTTTGTAATTATTTTGACCACCATGAGTGTGGAAGGGTATGCTCAGACATGAGTCCCTTGCTCATTGCACCATCAGGATTCAAGCAAGCCGGGCCGAAGACGGCTGTAATGCCAGAAACCGGTCCCCGGAAGCTTGTTTCCTTTCCAGTGAAGAATTGGCTTGGTAGTTTGGTCTGCCCTGTTCCCATGATGCACTGGGCCAGGGACAGACTAATTTGCATATAGCCAGGTTCTGAACTGGGATGGTGCAGTGAGCTAAAAAACAGTGATGGATCAAGCCCTGATCTGTTGACTGGGTAGGAGTGTTCTGATTAACTCAGATACTCTGTCCATCACCACCCCCTTTTTGTAATTATTTTGACCACCATGAGTGTGGAAGGGTATGCTCAGACATGAGTCCCTTGCTCATTGCACCATCAGGATTCAAGCAAGCCGGGCCGAAGACGGCTGTAATGCCAGAAACCGGTCCCCGGAAGCTTGTTTCCTTTCCAGTGAAGAATTGGCTTGGTAGTTTGGTCTGCCCTGTTCCCATGATGCACTGGGCCAGGGACAGATTAATTTGCATATAGCCAGGTTCTGAACTGGGATGGTGCAGTGAGCTAAAAAACGGTGATGGATCAAGCCCTGATCTGTTGACTGGGTAGGAGTGTTCTGATTAACTCAGATACTCTGTCCATCACCACCCCCTTTTTGTAATTATTTTGACCACCATGAGTGTGGAAGGGTATGCTCAGACATGAGTCCCTTGCTCATTGCACCATCAGGATTCAAGCAAGCCGGGCCGAAGACGGCTGTAATGCCAGAAACCGGTCCCCGGAAGCTTGTTTCCTTTCCAGTGAAGAATTGGCTTGGTAGTTTGGTCTGCCCTGTTCCCATGATGCACTGGGCCAGGGACAGACTAATTTGCATATAGCCAGGTTCTGAACTGGGATGGTGCAGTGAGCTAAAAAACGGTGATGGATCAAGCCCTGATCTGTTGACTGGGTAGGAGTGTTCTGATTAACTCAGATACTCTGTCCATCACCACCTCCTTTTTGTAATTATTTTGACCACCATGAGTGTGGAAGGGTATGCTCAGACATGAGTCCCTTGCTCATTGCACCATCAGGATTCAAGCAAGCCGGGCCGAAGACGGCTGTAATGCCAGAAACCGGTACCCGGAAGCTTGTTTCCTTTCCAGTGAAGAATTGGCTTGGTAGTTCGGTCTGCCCTGTTCCCATGATGCACTGGGCCAGGGACAGACTAATTTGCATATAGCCAGGTTCTGAACTGGGATGGTGCAGTGAGCTAAAAAACGGTGATGGATCAAGCCCTGATCTGTTGACTGGGTAGGAGTGTTCTGATTAACTCAGATACTCTGTCCATCACCACCCCCTTTTTGTATTTATTTTGACCACCATGAGTGTGGAAGGGTATGCTCAGACATGAGTCCCTTGCTCATTGCACCATCAGGATTCAAGCAAGCCGGGCCGAAGACGGCTGTAATGCCAGAAACCGGTCCCCGGAAGCTTGTTTCCTTTCCAGTGAAGAATTGGCTTGGTAGTTTGGTCTGCCCTGTTCCCATGATGCACTGGGCCAGGGACAGACTAATTTGCATATAGCCAGGTTCTGAACTGGGATGGTGCAGTGAGCTAAAAAACGGTGATGGATCAAGCCCTGATCTGTTGACTGGGTAGGAGTGTTCTGATTAACTCAGATACTCTGTCCATCACCACCCCCTTTTTGTAATTATTTTGACCACCATGAGTGTGGAAGGGTATGCTCAGACATGAGTCCCTTGCTCATTGCACCATCAGGATTCAAGCAAGCCGGGCCGAAGACGGCTGTAATGCCAGAAACCGGTCCCCGGAAGCTTGTTTCCTTTCCAGTGAAGAATTGGCTTGGTAGTTTGGTCTGCCCTGTTCCCATGATGCACTGGGCCAGGGACAGACTAATTTGCATATAGCCAGGTTCTGAACTGGGATGGTGCAGTGAGCTAAAAAACGGTGATGGATCAAGCCCTGATCTGTTGACTGGGTAGGAGTGTTCTGATTAACTCAGATACTCTGTCCATCACCACCCCCTTTTTGTAATTATTTTGACCACCATGAGTGTGGAAGGGTATGCTCAGACATGAGTCCCTTGCTCATTGCACCATCAGGATTCAAGCAAGCCGGGCCGAAGACGGCTGTAATGCCAGAAATCGGTCCCCGGAAGCTTGTTTCCTTTCCAGTGAAGAATTGGCTTGGTAGTTTGGTCTGCCCTGTTCCCATGATGCACTGGGCCAGGGACAGACTAATTTGCATATAGCCAGGTTCTGAACTGGGATGGTGCAGTGAGCTAAAAAACGGTGATGGATCAAGCCCTGATCTGTTGACTGGGTAGGAGTGTTCTGATTAACTCAGATACTCTGTCCATCACCACACCCTTTTTGTAATTATTTTGACCACCATGAGTGTGGAAGGGTATGCTCAGACATGAGTCCCTTGCTCATTGCACCATCAGGATTCAAGCAAGCCGGGCCGAAGACGGCTGTAATGCCAGAAACCGGTCCCCGGAAGCTTGTTTCCTTTCCAGTGAAGAATTGGCTTGGTAGTTTGGTCTGCCCTGTTCCCATGATGCACTGGGCCAGGGACAGACTAATTTGCATATAGCCAGGTTCTGAACTGGGATGGTGCAGTGAGCTAAAAAACGGTGATGGATCAAGCCCTGATCTGTTGACTGGGTAGGAGTGTTCTGATTAACTCAGATACTCTGTCCATCACCACCCCCTTTTTGTAATTATTTCCAATCTATTTAATCACTTGATTATAAACACAACATTTTGATCCTTGAATATTCTGAATTATCTAATTCAATTATTTCTAACATTTGTCATTCAGGATATATAGTTGAAATGATCAGGACCCCATCAATTATGAGTTTGTGGACGTCTTAAAGTCAGAAGAACTCTTGAATGAGGAGTGATGTTATCTTGACATCAATATACGGACAGCTATGCTATTCAATAAGAGAGCTTAACCAAAAAACGACTACCTAAACATGAAAGTACTTAAAAATAGTCAAGAAACAATTTATGTAATCGTTGGAATAAAGAGTAGTAAATACCCTGTGTTATAGATGGGCCATGCCGGAAATTATTCAGTATCAGTGACAATAGAAATCGAGGGCCGATATGTATTCGATCTAAAAAATAGAGAGCTGTGCTATAGGCAAAACTATCAATCATCAAAATACAGGAAGGGCGAACCGAACCTGTATTAGCGGGGACGGTGGTATGCAAGACCTACCTAGGGCTTCTTGTAGAAAAGACCCAATCTGTAGTTATAACTGAATCCAAGTGATGGAAAAAATCGATTCCGAGTCTAAAAACAAAAATATTTTTAAATTATCTATCGAGTTTGACATAACTCTAGTGCACTCTATATATCGTAAGAAAGTTGTTTTTTACCTAATAGGCCAATGATGGTGTATTCGGGCCAAATGGTACGAAACATTTAACGTGGTCGAATTGAATAAGAGTCACGATCCCCGAAGGTCGGAACAGATCAAAAAGGACTTCAGAGGAGGTCCAATTCTGAAATTAGAAGGACAGGAGTATGTCAAAAACCTGTTAATATTATGCCCAAAAGGTAAATGGGGTCTCAGGCTAAGGGCTTACCGTCAGTATCTTGTTTATAATCGGCAGACAAAGTCCAGCACGTAACCGGGAGGCAGAAACGCATCACGCTGATTCATGCCTGTATTTAAAGTCCCGTTTGGAGATCGAAATAGGACTGGGAATTTGTGGACGCCATATTGGAGCATGTTTATTTAGCGAACCAGTAACAAATAACACGAAATATAGAAACGTGTGTAAACGCTCCACGTTTATCGAAAAATATAATCCATATAGCGAAAGATTGTAAACAAAAATGAAAACGTGACAACTAAGTGTCAGGCTCTAAATAACGCTATGGATAAAGCAATATCACGGCCGACATTTTAGATGGAAGAGCAATAATGTCTGGTCGTTTCCAAAACTATTAGATAGGGAAAAAAATGACGTTTTAAGATCCATAAGGACCAGTGTATCGTTAATGGATGTATATCAAGAGCAATCTTCTGGGAATAAGACGCCCACTTCATGCATAAACATAGTTTTTTTTAAAACAATATACACACAACAATGCAATTTGAAAAAACAACAATGCATCCAGTATAGGTTATCAAACAGTGGTTAACAGATGACACCGATTTATCATAATGAACTAAATACACATGACCATGCTGGCAATCTAGAAACCCTGGACTAGATTGGTGTAATAGTTATGAAATCATTACTCCAGATCAATATAGGCATGCTAATGCATGCCATTCAGTCGCCGAATTCAATCCTCGTTTGACAGTGTCAGTTAGACAAATGAGTTTTCCTTCTCTCATCGAGAGGAGTCTATCGATATTATTCTGTCTTTTATTAGGTCTGATGACTTTGAGGACCCACCACAACATATCTGTCTCCTTGTGACCAAATTGCAGATAATGCTCCACCAATGGTGCATTCTCTTTCTTGCACCTAATCCGTGATTGGTCTTGTAAGATCCGTTTCTTAATGGGCTGAATGGCTTTGCTTAGATAATGCAACAAGCAGGGGCACTGGAAGCAGGTCCTCGAAGTCATCAGACCTAATAAAAGACAGAATAATATCGATAGACTCCTCTCGACGAGAGAAGGAAAACTCATTTGTCTAACTGACACTGTCAAACGAGGATTGAATTCGACGACTGAATGGCATGCATTAGCATGCCTATATTGATCTGGAGTAATGATTTCATAACTAACTATTACACCAATCTAGTCCAGGGTTTCTAGATTGCCATCATGGTCATGTGTATTTAGTTCATTATGATAAATCGGTGTCATCTGTTAACCACTGTTTGATAACCTATACTGGATGCATTGCTGTTTTTTCGAATTGCATTGTTGTATGTATATTGTTTAAAAAAAACTATGTTTATGTATGAAGTGGGCGTCTTATTCCCAGAAGATTGCTCTTGATATACATCCATTAACGATACACTGGTCCTTATGCATCTTAAAACATAATTTTTTTCCCTATCTAATATTTATGGAAACGACCAGACATTATTGCTCTTCCATCTAAAATGTCGGCCGTGATATTGCTTTATCCATAGCGTTATTTAGAGCCTCACACTTAGTTGTCACGTTTTCATTTTTGTTTAAAATCTTTCGCTATATGGATTATATTTTTCGATAAACGTGGATCGTTTACACACGTTTCTATATTTAGTGTTATTTGTTACTGGTTCAATAAATAAACATGCTCCAATATGGCGTCCATAAAATCCCAGTCCTATTTCAATCTCCAAACGGGACTTTAAATACAGGCATGAATCAGCGTGATGCGCTTCTGCCTCCCGGTTACGTGCTGGACTTTGTCTGCCGATTATAAACAAGATACTGACGGTACGCCCTTAGCCTGAGACCCCATTTACCTTTTGGGCATAATATTGACAGGTTTTTGACATACTCCTGTCCTTCTAATTTCAGAATTGGACCTCCTCTGAAGTCCTTTTTGATCTGTTCCGACCTTCGGGGATCGTGACTCTTATTCAATTCGACCACGTTAAATGTTTCGTACCATTTGGCCCAAATACACCATCATTGGCCTTATAGGTAAAAACCAACTTCCTTACGATATATAGAGTGCACTAGAGTTATGTCAAACTCGATAGATAATTTAAAAATATTTTTGTTTTTAGACTCGGAATCAATTTTTTCCATCACTTGGATTCAGTTATAACTACAGATTGGGTCTTTTCTACAAGAAGCCCTAGGTAGGTCTTGCATACCACCGTCCCCGCTAATACAGGTTCGGTTGGCCCTTCCTGTATTTTGATGATTGATAGTTTTGCCTATAACACAGCTCTCTATTTTTTAGATCGAATACATATCGGCCCTCGATTTCTATTGTCACTGATACTGAATAATTTCCGGCATGGCCCATCTATAACACAGGGTATTTACTACTCTTTATTCCAACGATTACATAAATTGTTTCTTGACTATTTTTAAGTACTTTCATGTTTAGGTAGTTGTTTTTTGGTTAAGCTCTCTTATTGAATAGCATAGCTGTCCTTATATTGATGTCAAGGTAACATCACTCCTCATTCAAGAGTTCTTCTGACTTTAAGACGTCCACAAACTCATAATTGATGTGGTCCTGATCATTTCAACTATATATCCTGAATGACAAATGTTAGAAATAATTGAATTAGATAATTCAGAATATTCAAGGATCAAAATGTTGTATTTATAATGAAGTGATTAAATAGATTGGAGACTTAGTATTACACTATAGTCTTCCAATCGCAAATAATGGTAACATGCGTTAATTTATTTTACATATTTGGACTCACTGTATGAGATTAATATTCGCCTTGCATGTCCATGATGTCACTTTAGTTACTCATTGTTTCATTGAACTGTCATGATTTAGATGTTTAAAAATCTTGTATATACTATGAACATCAGTGGTTGCCCATAGAATAATAATGAATTTTGTGTGTTTTTGATGGCTCTATATTATGTCCTTTGTAAATATGTGTTTTTTGGTGTAGGTCCTCTGATGTAGGTTGTGATTGTAATTATTGTTATATTTGTTTGTCACTAAGTTATTATAGATAAAAATATAAAATTGTAGATATCGGTGTGTAACTGTTAACATTTGTGTTTCAGATTACACTTGGTTACTATACAGTCCCCAATTGACATCAGTCCTGAAGATGGTCTCACAAAATTTCCTCTAGGAGACCGAAACGTCGACTTCCACCTTATCCTTCTTTTATGTTATGTACTTTTGATTTAGGATAGGTGTTTTTAGGTTCTGCTGTGTTGTTTATGAACATATTATTTGTATACCCGCAGACCTAATTATTTTCTGTATATGAATTGAACCATTTTACCACTTGATAAATTCTATTTTTCCTATACACCTTGTGTTTGTGTTTGTGATCTATGTAGTCTATTTATGTTTTGATGAATTGAGTTTCTTTATAGTTAACTAATTTTGTTGAATTCAATTCTTATAAGGATCATTGATTCATCCTTTTGATTTAAACTTGAACTGTTAATTGTTGTTTAAACGAATTCCCTTGAAGGCATCTATACCCTTTTACTTTGAGAAGTTGGCATATTTGTGTAATTTGTGCCTGGCGAGTGATTGGCTGGTTACCCTGGCCCAGGAGGGCCTGGACCTGCTTGTGGATTGACTGTCTGGTTTGAGGATGACAGGGGCTGGGGAGCCCCAGGACTTTGTCTGAGTCAGCCCGTGGATGAAAGGCAGCATCTGCTGCCAGGGAAGTGGGAGGAGATAGCACCTGGGAGTGGATGAGGCTGTGCCTGCCTGCCACAATGCTGGCTCCACCCCCCCGCTGGGCGACTGTCACCTCTGTCCCTGATACTAAAAGGACTTCCCTATAACCAGTTCTAGCTGGTTCTCACACTGCCTGCACAAAGACTTCAAATACTTTTCTCTGTATAAAAAGGGGCTGTGTCCCCTTCCAAAATGTTCTTGTTTCTGACTTGAATCTGCCAGGGGCGTGCTGCTGCTTGGGCCCAGGGGAATCCCTGGGCCCTGCCCAGCCCCTGGATGCCTGGAGGACCTCTGGGGGACCCCTCTGCCTTGCCTGGGCTGATTGGGGGACTTTGCTTTGCCCTGGGATCCTTTGGACCTTCTTCCTATCCCCCCAGGACTTTGCTGGACTTTTCCTGATTCCCCCTAGCGCCTGGGAGCGCTTTGTCCTGCTCCCAGCGATTAAGAGCGCTCTATTTCGCCTGTAGCACTTGGGAAGCGCTTTTTTTGGCTGCTAGCGCTTATGAGCGCTTTATTTCATTTATAGCGCTGGGAGCGCTGTAATTTCCCCTCAGCGCGTGGTAGCGCTGTTATGGCCTACCGCGGCTGCCCATGCCGCGTATTCACTTTTTATTTATTTATCTCGAGGGAGCCCACCCCTCGGATAATGATTCCCCGCCTGCCTGCCTAAGCGGGGCCGCTGCGCTGCCCGCAGCGACCCGGAAGTGGTTGGCCGGCCGGCCAATCCTTGCGTGCCCGGCCGGTAGTCCCGCCCCGCAGCCCGGGGGAGAGAAGAAGAAGGCGCCCGGGAGATGGCGGCCGGTGCAGGACTCCCATTGCTGACGGAGCCCCGGAGGAGCTGAGGAGTAGCGGAGGGGGCACGGGGCACAGTGCCGGTGCCCGCCCCCACCGCACGTCGAGTCCCGGTCCCGAGATGGGGGACCGGGTGAAGGGCGAAGCAGAGACCGGTGCGTCTGGAGACCCAGTGAGTGCCCTGAGGGAGACGAGGGGCGTCGGGGCACATTGCCGGTGCCCGCCCTTCCCCTCCAGTGAGAGCGCTTGAGTGCTCGGAGGCCCGTGGGGCCTCCCCTGATGCCGAGTCACCCAAAAGGGACTCCAACAAAGCCCCCAGTGAGGCTCAGGGGCTAATCTTGTGTTCGGGCCCCCCGAGCGGGGCTCCTGCGTCACTTTGGGCATATTTGATTTACGAGCCCAGCGAGGCTCGGGGGCCATTTTGTGTTTAGAGCCACGGAGGCTCTAGAGGGCATATTTGATTTATGAGCCCAGCGAGGCTCGAGCCCATTTTGTGTTTAGAGCCACGGAGGCTCTAGGGGGCACAGTTGTTTTCAGAGCCTGAGGGCTGCATGGGCCTATCTGTTTTAGAGCCTGAGTGGCTCCAACGTTTAGGGCACGTGACATGCCCAGAGCCTGTGTGGCTCCAGCAGTGGCCGCAGTTTGTGCCAAAGGCTCAGTGAGGGCCCTGTCGCAGTTTTTGATGTTTCCCAGCTGCCCAGCAATTAGTGGGCAGCTGCACCGTTTAGGTCTTGTGACTTTTCCCAGGTGCCCAGCAAGAAGTGGGCACCTGCACCGTTTAGGCCCCTGACATTGAGACACAGGGCGTCCTAGCCCCAACAAGGCCAGTTGGCCTAGGGACTGCCACAGGTGGTGGCTTATGTAGGTTTTGCGCAATTGTGTGGTTTTTCCTTGCACCTCTGAATGTTTTAGGCATCATGTGTATTTGCGCTATTGAGATGTGTTTTCCTTCCTGGCACCTCTGAATGTATTTTTATGCATCATGTGTTCTTTCTTTTCTTACACCTCTGAATGTTTTATGCATCATGTGTTTACCTTTTTCCCTACACCGTTGAATGTGTTTTTGATGCATCATGTGTAATGTGTTCTTGCTTCTACCCCTAAATGTATTTTATTCTTAGGTGGTTGTGTTTTGCCTAGTATAGTTATACTAGAGAGGTTATGTGTGCATGCGTGATCTAGGCCTATGGTTATTAGTATTGCGTAGGGTGTACTTACCTGTTCCCAGTAGTTACTGGATGTGATCTATAATTGTTATTTTATGCTACAGTGATTTTATATCCTTTTATTCTAATTTCTGCCAGTATTTCTATTTCTAAAAGTGTTGATTATGACAGTGGCCCATGTGGCCCTGTCTTGTACATAATCCCTTGTGAATATTGCCCGTGCCAATTGGCACAATGTACATGTGTGAATTCTATCTGATGTGGTTTTGACAATACAGAAGTTATTTTTATATAACCTTGTGTGGAGTTCCTTTTGTGGTGTGCCTAGTATGTTGTTGCTGTTGTGTGCTTGCGCAAATGCTTTACACATTGCCTCCGAGTTTAGCCTCACTGCTCGTGCCAAGCTACCAAGGGGTGAGCAGGGGTTATCTTGGCGTGTGACTCCCTTGCCCTGACTAGAATGGTGGTTTCTGCCAGGCTTTGGCGTCAGCCTTAGCCTACCAGAAATAGCCAGTTCTAACATTGTTGGTCAGCGGTGCGGATTTGGACTTGTGTTTGCGCAGTGCCACAGCGACAGCTGGCTACATTACAAAAACTCTGCATTTCTTTCAGATAGTCACATGTTTGGGATTATTGTTTGTGATTTTTTTTTCCTCAAGAGTGTCATTTTCAGATGGTGTTCCTGCGCTTTATGTTTAGTGGCAGATGAGAGAAAGTGACAGGGCGGGACGAAAGTAGAGGGGGAGGTTCCCATAGATTAGGAATCCCTTGCTAGGTCCAGTGCCCAATTCCTGTCCCTGTGTGGGTAGATGGAAGAGAGGGAGTGTGGAGGAGAAATGGCTTGCTTGGGAGGGGGGTTATCCCCTGAGTGTAGTGTGTGTGTGTCTGGATTCCCCAGTATGGTAGGATCCAGTGGTGGCAGCTTAAATGTGTCCAGTGCGTGAAGTCCCATTCCCAGTTCCCAGAGTATGGTGCCTGGTGCTCAGTAAGAGGGGTACAGGTTGAGAGTCAGGGGCAGTGAGGAACTGTCTCACCAGTCTGGAGGGGGAGTGTGTGGATGAGTGGTGTCTTGAACTGGAGGAGTTGGTGTGAGGTTTTTATTTTTTAAGGAGCTTGCAAGGGAGGTGTACCTCTGGTGGTGTGCAGGAGGTCCTGCAGAGGCACTGGACAAGGAGGTGGATGTCTGGCGGTGTGCTAGATGTCTTGCAGAGGCATTAGGGAGTGATTCTAAAAGTAGTGGCTTGTGTATCTGATGATCCTGTGTAGGTGAAGAGGTTCATGTGTAGCCCAGCTAGGTCCAATTAGGATGGTAGGGGTGTAGGGGCTCACGTCCTATCTCAGTGGAGGCGGAGTGAGTTTGGGACGGTTTGTCCCACGTTGGCCTGAAACCCTGTCTCTGGGCCTGGAGGGTTCCCCCGGGAGCGCCAGGTCAGGGGCATAGGCTGTACTTACAGGTCATTTGAGGAGGATCTTCGTGTGTCTAGAGGACGGGGAGTGTCTGTAACCAGAACTCCGGCGGTCCTGGTGTTAAGGGGTACCGCTCCTAAGTGGAGAGTGCAGAACTCTGGAAGGGGGTGCACAGGGACGGTGTACTTCTGACCCCGGTGCAACCTGAGAGGTTAGATCCTAGGTTGGGAGATTAGAAAGCTTCCAGGTCAAGAGGAATCTCTACCAAAGTGGATCAGCTGAAGAGATTGAGGGGGCTTCCCTTGCTGTGTGTTCTGGGGCCCACCTGCAGTTTGTTGTTTTCACTAAGGTAGAGGAAAGGGGGCTTTGCTGTGTGCTGTGTCCCCCCACCTGCTTGAAGAGGGACTGTGCTGTGTGCTTTGTACCTCAGGAGTGAAATAGTTTCCAGGTGTTAGACCAGTGATGGAGTGAGGTCCTGATCTGGTAGGAGAGTTGTGTTCTGGTGAGTGCTTCCCTGTGAGGGTGCGGAAACCCAGAAGTAGAGGTAGGGTGGGGCATGCTTGCCCGTGACCTCTGGTCAGCCTGGGGGTGTGGACCCTAGGTTGTTGGATCAGTGGTAGTTGTAGCTACCCTGAGAGGGAGAGTGGAGATTGGCTATTGTGTGCCAGGGGTTACTGCCCCCCACTCTGTGGATTGGTTAGGACCTGTGACATTAGGATGGCCTAGGGCCTGGTCCTGGCTGTGGATGACTAGTGTGTACCAGTGGGGTATCCTAGTTGGGGCAGAGAGTTCTTGTTTGGAGGAAACCATGTAGGTTCAGAGTGGCGAAAAACTGGAGGGTGTCCCTGCCTTGCGGGCCCGTGTCCGTGTTCTGTCACCCAAAGCAGTGAAGCCCATCAGTGGAGTGATTGGTCTACCCTGCGTTTTGGCTGGAAGGGGGTTGTGTTGGACCTGGCCCTTTGGGCAGGTACACCCCGAAACTTTTAGCTTTTTCCTAGCCTGTTTCTAGAACCTGGTGTTGGTGATTTTAGGCCTCTGCGCATTTTTTCACTGTGGTACAGTGTAAAGTGCGTGTGCTCTCTGTGTCTGTGTGGTGAGTGACCTGCCCTCCCATAGGAATGAATGGGGAATATGTATGCCCATGGTAGTTCCTGATGTGTGGGGAGTGCAGGCTTGAGTTTGATATGTGCGAACTCGTGAGATTGAATGCTGCGTAATGGTGTATGCGGCATGATTGTGTCTAGTCTAGAAGTGCCACTTTGAGAAGTTGGCATATTTGTGTAATTTGTGCCTGGCGTGTGATTGGCTGGTGAGCCTGGCCCTGGAGTGCCTGGGCCTGCTTGTGGATTGACTGTCTGGTTTGAGGATGACAGGGGCTGGGGAGCCCCAGGAGGTTGTCTGAGTCAGCCCGTGGATGAAAGGCAGCATCTGCTGCCAGGGAAGTGGGAGGAGATAGAACCTGGGGGTGGATGAGGCTGTGCCTGCCTGCCACAATGCTGGCTCCACCCCCCCGCTGGGTGACTGTCACCTCTGTCCCTGATACTGAAAGGACTTCCCTATAACCAATTCTAGCTGGTTCTCACACTGCCTGCACAAAGACTTTAAAGACTTTTCTCTGTATAAGAAGGGGCTGTGTCCCTTTCCAAAATGTTCTTGTTTCTGACTTGAATCTGCCAGGGGCGTGCTCCTGCTTGGGCCCAGGGGAATCCCTGGGCCCTGCCCAGCCCCTGGATGCCTGGAGGACCTCTAGGGGACCCCTCTGCCTTGCCTGGGCTGATCGGGGGACTTTGCTTTGCCCTGGGATCCTTTGGACCTTCTTCCTATCCCCCCAGGACTTTTCTGGACTTTTCCTGATTCCCCCTAGCGCCTGGGAGCGCTTTGTCCTGCTTCCAGCGTTTAAGAGCGCTCTATTTCGCCTGTAGCGCTTGGGAAGCGCTTTATTTGGCTGCTAGCGCTTATGAGCGCTTTATTTCATTTATAGCGCTGGGAGCGCTGTAATTTCCCTTCAGCACGTGGTAGCGCTGTTATGGCCTTCCGCGGCTGCCCACACCGCGTATTCACTTTTAATTTATTTATCTCGAGGGAGCCCACCCCTCGGATAATGATTCCCCGCCTGCCTACCTAAGCGGGGCCGCTGCACTGCCCGCAGCGACCCGAAAGTGGTTGGCCGGCCGGCCAATCCTGGCGCGACCGGCCGGAAGTCCCGCCCCGCAGCCCGGGGGAGAGAAGAAGAAGGCGCCATGGAGATGGCGGCCGGTGCCGCCGGTGCGGGGCTCCCATTCCTGAGGGAGTCCCGGAGGAGCTGAGGAGTAGCGGAGGGGGCAAGGGGCACAGTGCCGGTGCCCGCCCCCACCGCACGTCGAGTCCCGGTCCCGAGATGGGGGACCGGGTGAAGGACAAAGCAGAGACCGGCGTCTGGAGACCCGGTGAGTGCCCTGAGGGAGAGGAGGGGCGTCGGGGCACATTGCCGGTGCCCGCCCCTCCCCTCCAGTGCGAGCGCTTGAGTGCTCGGAGGCCTGTGGGGCCTCCCCTGATGCCGAGTCCCCCGAGAGGGACACCAACAAAGCCCCCAGTGAGGCTCAGGGGCTAATCTTGTGTTCGGGCCCCCCGAGCGGGGCTCCTGCGTCACTTTGGGCATATTTGATTTACGAGCCCAGCGAGGCTCGGGGGCCATTTTGTGTTTAGAGCCACAGAGGCTCTTGGGGGCATATTTGATTTACGAGCCCAGCGAGGCTCGAGGGTCATTTTGTGTTTAGAGCCACGGAGGCTCTAGGGGGCACAGTTGTTTTCAGAGCCTGAGGGCTCCATGGGCCTATCTGTTTTAGAGCCTGAGTGGCTCCAACGTTTGGGGCACGTGACATGCCCAGAGCCTGTGTGGCTCCTGCAGTGGGCGCAGTTTGCGCCAAAGGGTCAGTGAGGGCCCTGTCGCAGTTTTTGATGTTTCCCAGCTGCCCAGCAATTAATGGGCAGCTGCACCGTTTAGGTCTTGTGACTGTTCCCAAGTGCCCAGCAAGTAGAGGGCACCTGCACCGTTTAGGCCCCTGACATTGAGACACAGGGCGAACTAGCCCCAACAAGGCCAGTTGACCTAGGGACTGCCACAGGTGGTGGCTTATGTAGGTTTTGCGCAATTGTGTGGTTTTTCCTTGCACCTCTGAATGTTTTAGGCATCATGTGTTTTTGCGCTATTGAGTTGTGTTTTCCTTCCTGGCACCTCTGAATGTTTTTGATGCATCATGTGTCTTGTTATTACACCGCTGAATGTTTTAGGCATCATGTGTTTTCTTTCCCTGCACCTCTGAATGTATTTTTATGCATCATGTGTTCTTTCTTTCCATACACCTCTGAATGTTTTATGCATCATGTGTTTACCTTTTTCCCTACACCGCTGAATGTGTATTTGATGCAGCATGTGTAATGTGTTCTTGCTTCTACCCCTAAATGTATTTTATTCTTAGGTAGTTGTGTTTTGCCTAGTATATTTATACTAGAGAGTTTATGTGTCCATGCGTGATCTAGGCCTATGGTTATTAGTATTGCGTAGTGTGTACTTACCTGTTCCCAGTAGTTACTGGATGTGATCTATAATTGTTATTTTATGCTACAGTGATTTTATATCCTTTTATTCTAATTTCTGACAGTATTTCTATTTCTAAAAGTGTTCATTATGACAGTGGCCCATGTGGCCCTGTCTTGTACATAATCCCTTGTGAATATTGCCCGTGCCAGTGTGCACAATGTACATGTGTGATTTCTATCTGATGTGGTTTTGACAATACAGAAGTTATTTTTATATAACCTTGTGTGGAGTTCCTTTTGTGGTGTGCCTAGTATGTCGTTGCTGTTGTGTGCTGGCGCAAATGCTTTACACATTGCCTCCGAGTTTAGCCTCACTGCTCGTGCCAAGCCACCAAGAGGGTGAGCAGGGGTAATCTTGGCGTGTGACTCCCTTGCCCTGACTAGAATGGTGGTTTCTGCCAGGCTTTGGCGTCAGCCTTAGCCTACCAGAAATAGCCAGTTCTAACAATTGGGATTGGAGAACATTTTAGAGTCGCCATCTGGACCTATGCGTAACCGAGCTGCATATAACGTTGCATATGGGACCCCTTCAGATTGCAGACATTTTTTACTGCTCCTAATTCCCTTCTAGCAGACTGTACAGCCACGGTAAAATCTGGGAAGAAGTCAAAAGTGATATCCTGGTGCTCAATACTTCCCTTGTCTCTGCCATCCGCAAAATAGTATTGCGGTCTCTGTAGTTGAATAGTCTCTCTATTATTGGGTGCCTGGGACAGGTCACGCCGCGAGAGAGCATGGGCCCGCTCAATGATAAACATGCTCGAAAGTTGCTCAGTTCCAAAAATGTCCTTGATGAGGTTTGCCATGAAAGTCTCAATTTTCCCCACATTCGTGGACTCCGGCAGCCCTGTAAGCCTGATGTTATTGCCCCAGGACCGCGCTGCCAAATCCTCGTTCTTAGCCTGAATTAGGGACAACACCTTCTCCATATTGAGCGCCTTTCCAGCAACTTCACTTAACCCATCTTCCGTCATGGAAACTGGTTGGTCAGCTTCCTGAAAAGGGGCACTCTGCTTCTCCAGCTGCGCAGACATGTGATCCAGATGGTAGTTCACTGCGGCCATCGTGCCCTCAATGGATTGAAGGCTGCACTGCATTGCCAACAGCGTGGTTTTGAGAGGGGGAGGGTGTCACCTGGGGCATCAGCCTTCGAGTCCGAGCCTGCCTTCTGTGATGATTTACCAGGTTTGCGAGCCTCAAAAGTGAGGTGCTGTTGAGATTTATCAGACACTTTAAAGGAACCTCCTGTTCCTGTTTGCACTAGTACACCTCGGAGAATGCAGGGCGCCACCCCTCCTAGGGGGCGTGGCGCCGTTAGTGGCAGCCAAAGGGCCGCACAGGGTAGGGACCTCTTCCGGGTCGCGCCACCCGGAAGGGGATATCTCTAGGAAACAGGAAGTGCGTCAGGTAGGGTCAGGGTGACCCGGAAGCAATCTAGGAGCGCGAGGCTTGAAAAGCCAGTGAGACAGAATACGCCCCCTCTTTGTTCACTCTACCTCCCAGGAGTCGGACGTCGCGTAGGAAGTTACTGCTGGTACCGTGTGGCGGCAGCTTGGACGCGTGTAAAGCCAGCCGACTTCAGGTGCAGGTGAGTGGGCCTCGCAGTGTGATAGGGTATTAGTTAATTTTATGCAGTGATCCGTGCGTGGGTGAATGCGCATGGAGCAAGGAGATGAACGATGATCGAGGTCGCGGATGAAAGCGAGCTTGTTAATTCGGGCCAAGGGGGCGATTGCGGGCGACTAAAAGGACGCCGCGAGGGAACTTAGGCATGCATGGGCACGGGAACTTGGGCCGAATACAGCGGACTGATTAAGCGGTTTGATGTTTGCGAGTGCGTAAGCGTGCAGGGGCGATGATTACAAAGGTATATCAGTATCGGAGCGGGCTTCCCCGCAAATGAATGGTGTTAGCGGTGTGGAGCAACCAATATTGGACCCGTAATGATAATTTCTCAGAATCGGTCCCTTGAGCAGCATTTCGGTCCCAGACGGGCCTTAAAAGGGCACGATGTGTGGATGAAATGGGTATCGGTGCACGTGAGCGTGATCGGAGCGAGCAGAGTGGGCAATGCGCAAAGAATGAGAGATGATCGGGAATCCCGGTTCTATTACAGCACATGGGTACACAATCGATAGTGGAAGATAATCCGCCCTGCACAATGTATCACCTTATAGGGCGGGCGCAGGTCCAACAGCAAATCTGGATGGTTTAATTTTCGGCATTAGGTTATGGCGGCAAACATGTTGCTACCCCTGAAGGTATGATCAGTCACAAAGGGAAGGACTAACACTTTTTCTATTTTCATTAAGTGCAGAATGCCGCCAAAACGGCCAACGAAGGGCAAGGGGGCCAAGGCTAAAAGAGACGACTTTCTGTCATTGATGGAGCCGCTGGAGTTTACGAAAGAAAAAGGTGTCGATTGGGCGCTAAAGACATTAAGAGAAGGGGCAGGAACGGATGCCCAAGAGGAAAGAGGGAGAGGCAAGCGAGCCCGGCGCACACCGGAAAGATT
This sequence comes from Lissotriton helveticus, assembly GCF_964261635.1. NCBI lineage: Eukaryota > Metazoa > Chordata > Amphibia > Caudata > Salamandridae > Lissotriton > Lissotriton helveticus. The sequence goes on along the minus strand of NC_136065.1, from coordinate 1,314,335,675 downwards.
TAAAGAAGCGTCAAGGGAAAAGCGGCCCAGAGCAGGGGACTCGCAGGCAGCATCCTCAGGTGAGAAAGAGGTGCCTGAGACAATAGACTTGGTTCCGAACACAGCCCAAGAAACCGGAGTCCCGCTGGCGGGTACAGGTGGGGGAAACAACACACAGAATAGCGTTGCGCAGCCGGTAGTGGCGCCTGTCGCAAATGCAGAGGCTCCCGGCGCACAGGTACCCTTGCCTCCAATGGTTGCACATCCAGGTAGTGGAATAGCACAAGTCTGGGTGCAGTCTGGGGGGGTAGCACAATCCCCAGGAGTACTAGCGACAACATCACACGGGCAGGCAATTAATAATTGCCCAGCTAGCGCAATGGTGCCCATCGCAGCTTACCCAGAGTTCGTGGGACCGGTGGTTATGGGACCATCCCCAAATGTAGTACCGATGTCCCCACAGGGGCAAACAGTCAACAACGGCACACATTTGGCAGGGGCATCAGGGAATCAGGTTCAGGGAGCGACAGGAACTGTGGCGACGGGGCAGCCTGCACTAGCTTACAGCCCTTTAATTTACGGTTCCTCGTCCATGACGCTATCGCCCTCTGCGGGGATCACATGACATGTACCCTCAGAAACCAAAGAAAAGATTTTAAAGGGAGAGTATATTGATGTTTTTGATCTCATTAATGCCGGAGTGGTCCCAGGTAAGGCCAGGGTAGGTAAGGAAGGCGAGTATAAGCAAAAGAATGTATGGTGTAATGGTCGATAAAGAATTGGATTACAGGATTCGCCATTTATGCGGCCATCATGGCAGAGCGGTACCCCGCGGTGGTGCCTCAGTTGATCAGTTACATATCCTTGATACATGGGGCGGCCTCTGAGTTCCCAGGCACAGGGTGGTTAGAATATGACACCAAATGTAGGCAAATTAAGGCAGTACACCCTGGGATAGCATGGGACCAACGCGAGATTAATGTGTGGCACCCAGTATTTTATTCAACGTTGCCCGTGACCAAGACTAGTTACCCATCTCACAATCAGTCCTTTCGGAACGATAGGGGGGCAGCAGATAAAAAACAGACCTGCTGGCTGTATAACAAGAATGAGTGCACCAGGGGGACAACGTGCAGATACAAGCACTGCTGCTCCCTCTGCGGGGTCTGTCTCACCCAGAGATCAAATGTTTCAAGAAGTCAGGAAGACCAAGGGAGCAGCCGGCCCACTCCGCAGCCAAAGGGCGGCCTCCTCAAACATCCAAGAGATCTGCCAACACCCATTAAGACTCACGTCCTAACACACCTCCTTAGCAAGTATGACAAGCTGCAAGATGCCCAGTTTTTACACAATGGTTTTATGTTTGGTTTCCGTATACCGTCCTCAGCTACCCCCACCAATGTTCCCCCGCGCAACCAAAGCTCAGTGCTTCAGAACATGGAGGCAGCAGAACAGAAAATAATGAAAGAGGTTGCTTTGGGGAGGGTGGCAGGACCCTTCAAACAGTCGCCAAAACCTGATCTGGTATGCTCACCTCTGGGGTTGGTACCTAAAAAAGAGAAAGGGAAGTTCCACCTGATCCATAATTTGTCAAGCCCCCCTGGTTTATCTGTCAATTACAAGCTTAACCCAGACCTATGCACGGTGCGTTATACAACGTTTGACACCGCAATGCAAAAGTTACAGGCGATGAGGGAAGGGGCCTTATTGGCCAAGTCCGATATCGAGGCGGCATTTAGGCTCCTGCCAGTACATCCTGATGGTACCAAGTTCTTGGGTTTCACCTTCAGAGGAGATTATTTCATTGACCTTTGCATGCCCATGGGCTGTTCAATCGCTTGCGCAGTATTTGAGGCTTTTGCCAGGTTTTTAGAATGCTCAAACGAAAACAATGGCTCCTGTGGGTAAATACTCAACAAGTTATAATAGTATAAATGCACAATGGCAATATGGGTGATATGAAAGAAGACGAGAGGTAAGTAGGTGGTATATGCACTGGAAGAATATATTAAATACCAGCAAAAGTAGATACACATGTAACAATTCACACATTTATATACATTTGTACAATTTCAAAACAGTGTAATCGTGTCCCAAGTGAATAAATTCGAACAAAAAACTAAACATATTCCAATCAATCATAATGAAAAAAGTGACATGAGGTTCCTAACATGAATTCGTTTTTTGCAAGGGAAAAGAAGCGACCTGTATGTTCATTTTCCAAATAAATGCAAAAAGTTGCCCAATAGCGGCAACTTATTTTCAAGAACGGTCCGCTTCTTTTAAGAGTTGTCGACGACGGTTCGACCTTATGAGGATAAAAGGTCTCTTCAGGACTGAATGAATGTGGGGCACCTGCTCAATTCTACTGCGGTTTACGTATGGTGATTGTGACACCGTGAGGAAGGTGGCGTGAATGTAGAACACAGTCTCGCTGTCGTTTCCCGAACTGTGACTTAGGTTCAAAATAACCTCCGAGCACTCGATGGTGCTGCAGGTGAGGCGATTTTCTTTAATAACGATGTAGCCAACTCGTCTCAGGGCTCAGATAATGCTGGCTCTTGAACTAGCCGAGTGACTTCGGACAATCCCGAGGATACAGCCGGCGTCCGCACAATGGCAGAGCTTGCCGAACGACAGTCGCATTTATACTATTATAACTTGTTGAGTATTTACCCACAGGAGCCATTGTTTTTGTTTGAATACTTTACCCAGGCTCCCAGTGAGTAGGGTTCCCCTGTCAATTGTATTAATAGATTTTTAGAATGGGCAGTGCAACAATTCCTGACAACAGACAAGTCCCATGGGGTGGTACACTACCTAGACGATTTTTTGTTCCTAGGCCCTCAGGGCTCGCAGTCATGCAGGAAGGCCCTGCTGGGCTTCCAGCACCTGGCAAAAGCCCTGGGGGTGCCACTGGCAGCTGAGAAGACGGAAGGGCCAATTACTTGCTTAACATTCCTAGGCATCAAAATTGATACTAGAGAAGGAGTATGTAGGCTTCCCAGGTCGACGGTGTCTACCTTCAAGGCAGCCATTGACGCTTGTTTGGGGACAAGGAAGGTTACGCTGCACCAACTACAAGTCCTGGTGGGACAGTTGAACTTCGCCTTAAGAGTCATACCGATGGGCAGGGCCTTCTCTAGGAGCATAGCAAGGGCAATGTCGGGACTTCGCGCCAAACATCATAGAGTTAGGTTGCCAGCAGAGGTGAGGAATGACGTGAGCATTTAGAAGGACTTCCTGGAGAATTTTAATGGGTCCGTGATATGGCGAAGGCTGAGTTCATCAAACGCGGAGCTAGAATTGTTCACAGATGCGGCAGGCAGCGTGGGCTTTGGGGCAGTTTTGGGTCACAAGTGGTGCATGCAGCATTGGCCGGAGGAATGGGCACGTCATGGTTTGACACGCAATGTTACCTTCTTAGAACTGTTTCCCATAGTGGTGGCCTTGCATCTGTGGGGAGATATGCTAGCAAATAGGCACATTGTTTTCTGGTCTGACAGCATGTCGGTGGTGATGGCAATTAACAATCAGAGAGCGACTTGCACATGGGTGCTGCGCCTGTTGAAGGAATTGGTGTTGCAATGTTTGTGGCGCAATGTATATTTTACTGCTAGGCATGTACCGGGGGTAGACAATCAAGCCACTGATGCCTTGTCTAAGCATGGGCGGATCTAGCGGATCTCGCGTACGCGAACTTGCGGATTTACGGATTCGCAATCCGCGAAGATCCGCGAACTCTAGCGGATTTGCGGATTTTCCCGTTTTTTGTGTTGGCGCGCGTTCGCGCCGATTTTGGGACAAGTTCGCAATTGCGAACTTACTTTTCGGCTCGCAACGGCCGCGACTATGTTGTTTCTACGTCTGGTTTATAATCACAGGTTCACAGCACCCTCTGTTTCACCACTGCCACCCTCTGGGACACCCATGCCACCCTCTGGTACATCCTCACTGCCACCCATTAGGTTTATTTATCACTGTAGATTATGGTGGTTGAAAAAAGCAAGCACACCTGCCCTTCTTCAACTGCCATCAATTAATTTGTGGGTCATTAATGTGTCAGTAATTTTGAAACTTCCAGTCTGGCTGGCACCTGCTTCCTTCCTTATCTGTAATTTGCTTTTTGTTGCAGTGAATTTTTTTTTCACAGGACCTTTATGGTCTACTTGTAGCTATTCTATGAGCCTGCTGTTTGGGTCATAGCAGGGTCATAGAATAGTTGCAAACTCTGGAGGGGCCCCTCAGGAAGCACTACCTTGAATGTTACTAATGTTAAGTTTGAACTTTTGCACCTGCTCATTGCTTTCAGTTTAGCTAAAATCGTTTTTTTCTGCAATTTCGCGCGTTTTTTGGGTCTCGAATCCATGCGAGATCGATTTCGGAAGCCGCGAATACGTGCGAATACAAAATTGTTTTTTGTGCGACGTGTATGTTCGCGTGATCTTGCGCGTGTTCGCGAGGCGCTTCTAGCTATACGTTTGCCAAGTTACCCTATCGGTCGTACACGGGCGCGGCAATCTTGTTGGCGTGACGTAATTCCGTTTCCGGCCGCTATGTGTAATCTCGCAAAGTGTGCTGCTCGCTAGTACAATTTCGCGCGTACTCGCAAGGAAAATCTCGCGCGAACTTAACCACGCGGTCGTGAACGGGCGCGGCCATCTTGTTTCTCATTCATTGCTATGGTTCTGGGCATGCTTTCTCTATCCTCTCTCAATCTCTGCCATCCTTTGCTTGTTTGAAGTTTTTTTGATCTAATTTTACTTATTATCTATCCCTCTATTTTTCTAGCTCTATATTTTTGTGTTTTCTGCAGCTTTTAGTTACTTTTAAACTACTTTTTTAAACTCTTTTCTTTTCTTCTTCACTATTCTATTTCTTGTTTATCATTTAACTCTATTTCTGCCCAGACCATGGTAAAGGGAGCCGGGAAGCACCCTGAGAAGGGGAAGGGTCCCGCACCCCGTGCCCGGCTCCCGTGCGGGCGTTTAAGGGGGGAGCAAGTGGTCCCGAGGGAGATCTTCAGCGCGGAGGAAGTGGCGGCACTGATCTTCCACGTCCAGCGCCGCCTCCCCAAGACGATCCTGGGAGGCGGCAAGATCGCGACTGGCTATGGCATCCGGGAGCGTCGCAAGCGGTGGGAGAAGGTGTGCCGGGCCATGTACAAGATCTCTGGGGTCCGGCGCACATATAACCAGGCCACCCACCGCTGGACCGATGTCATGGACCGGGAGCGGGACTTGCTGGACGCGCTCGGCGTAGAGGTCCCCGGGCTTGGTGAGTAGTAGTAGTAGTACATTTACTACTCTGTTTTATCCTGCTCTGTTATTTGCAAATCTTTGTTCTTTACCAAGAGCAATAATGCTGCCGATTACATTGAGGTAAATTATATTTCAAAATCTTCTATGCATTTCAGGTGCACTGCTCTCCTTCTCAGTAGCCTTGCTTGCTACTATGCTTCTTTGTTTTGTATGTTGTGTTCAGAAGCATTTCATTGGCCTGAGAAATTATGTATGAGTGTAGTGTAAAGATAAGAACTGCGTAATGCTAGACAGTAAGGGTCATATTTTCAATTACCGGCGCATCCCTGCAAAGTAGCAGGGATGCGGCAGTAATTGTGTGCCATGCCACCACCACCCATTGGCCCAAAACGTCACAGAAGCCTTACGCATCTGTGCCGTAAAGGCAGCGCATTGCTGGAGTTGCGTGCCAACGATGGCGCAGCTCCAGCAATGCTCTGGGGTACCCTATCTCCCCAATGCTGCATCAAGCCGTACGTCGGCTTCAAGCGCGCAGGGTTTGAGTCATGCATCATTGTCCTAAAAGTGACTGATTGACATCTTGTCGATTTCCCTCAGCCACTTTTAGGATTCGTTCCTGCGCAGGTACGCCCTCCCTTGCGCCGGAACGCCCCCTGATGGCGCAGGGCTTTACAACGTGATGCATCGCCCATATGCCCATATGTGTTTTTTTTTAATATATACGCCGCACCAACACCATGGCGAGTCTTTTGTTCTGCCGCTGCGTCACAAAAGGCACGCAACAATGGAGGAAAATGAGCCGCAACTTCCGCAAAGGACTTCTAAATCAGCCCCAACAGACTGAAGTCCAGTCCTTCCTTTAGACACATGGCTATAAGAAGAAATAGTGGCGGTGGTGGCGGGTGGATTGATAGTTTGAGTATTCACTGATCTGCAAGCAGGATGGACTTTGTCTGTCACTTCGCGTGCTGCGCACTGCTGCCTGCAGTGCCAGGCCTAGGCAAACCTCTTTAGTAGTCTGTTTATTGAGTTACATAGGAACTTTCTAAGTCAACGTTCCGCAAATCAGGCAATACGAATAACGTAGTATACCACATGAGATAGATCCCGTGGAATAGTTGTCTATCTATTTGCTATTTTTCCCAAATATTTTGTTATTGTTCTTTTGAAATGTTTGATTTGGTTGAAAAATCTCATTCATGTTTTCTGGTTTTTCTTTCTTTCATGTTGTACATCAGCTCCCCCCAAGGGCAAGAGGACACAGGAGGAGGGTGCTGAGGATGCAGGCCAGGATCGGGCAGGCGAGGGCTCCTTTGCTGGCCCCAGTAAGTTTACATTTTAATAAACAGTACCTATTTTTTCCTAGCTTTCCTCATTCGATTTTTTCTAAATCGTCTTTGATCTTCTTGTAGACTGGATATAAATTCTTATCCTGCCTCGAATATGACTCCCTGTGGTATTACTAGACTATTCTTATTAGTCTGTCTGTGTAGCTAACTAAGATTGGACATTTGGCAATTCCATTGGACTCCCATTATATTCAGCAATACCTCTATGCACTGTCTCCTTACTGACTAGATAGTGTGGCAGAGTCATTCAGCTCCCGAAGTCACCGATTATAGATCCCCAATGATCTCTAGATTATCGTACGCAGGACAAGAGAGTAGTACGGAGTCACAGCACAGTCAAGAAGTGTCAGAGGCACTCATGCTTGCAAAAATTCCAAAACCTTTAGCTCATCCACTCTAGTCTGGAGGAACAAAAACCACAGAGTCTATTTAAGTTTAAAAGCTTTATTAAAAGTAAACACATTTATTAAAATCTACTTTGTCATAAAACTATTTAACTGAAAATGGAAAAGTGGTTAGTGCTTACGATAAATTGGACACATTTCTTGTGGTCGAGCCGAGCTCTCACCTGGTTTGAACTTGATCCTGGTCGTGTTCTTAGGAGTCAAGCTTCTGTCTGTTAGGAGAAAAAGTGGTGCGTGTTAAAAATCAAAAGCAAGCATTCATCAGTTGTGGATAAAAGTGCAGCAAGACAACAGCCTTCCCTGGAAAATGGGACATTTTTACTATGGAGTAGACAGTCACAAATTATTACATTGTATTCTGTTTTTTTAACATTTCTCCTAGACCAAATATTATATAGTAGTGAGTGGTGTATTCTAACATTCTTAAATGTACTTCGTAGGTGTAACATCTGGTGACGGGGCCAGCGCGGAGGTGGCTGTGTTGGGCGAGGACTCGGAGGACTCTGGGGAGGAGGCGGTGCAAGAGCCGGCGGACGGTCCTGTGGGGGTTCAAACGGTGGTGGCGGAAACAGGTAAGCTATATATTCCTTACTTATTGAGATTGAAGACTGCATAGTGTGCTTTCTGCACGGGTGTATTACAATTACAAATCAACCAGGTAGTAGCCTCCTCGAAATGTACTTCGACTTAGCTGTGAAGTTTTTGGTGAGAAGAATCCCAATAAGTTCTGGGATGAACGAAAAGCGAAAGAAGGGTGTAAGTAAGTGGGACGCGAACTTGTATGATGGCTGGCAAAGAAGAACGATATGTGTTTGCTTGGCCCCCGAGGTGGCTGGGAAGGAAAGAATATGGTATGGTGCATGGCTGGGTCAATGATGAAGCAAGGATGGGTGGAAGGACAGCAGCCTGGGTGGGTGAAACAGAAACTGTATGTGTGCGTATACTTTGACTGAATGGATGCCCGGAGCATGGTATTCTCTGACTCTTAGATAGCACATGTGTATCTAGAGAGAGTAGATGGTCGCCAGGTGAAGTAAGTGTTACCTTGAAGAGCATGTACCACCGCACCCGCACGTCCGTTCCAGTGCAGGGAAGGCAAGGAAAAGAAATTGTAAATGTGTCCAATACTACCATGAATAGTAGCAGTACTTTGTATTGCGTTTGCAATCACAGCATATATCTGGTTATTACGGTGGACACTCCGTACCTCTCTTAATAACTTTAGTTTACTTGTAGTACGTCATTCATGTGTGGGTGTATCACTGTTCACTCAATATTAAGCAAAGCACCTAAAGTCATCTCATATGTCATCAAATACGTCCCATGTGAAGTGATAGATAATCAAATTAGTTAGCTTCTTCATTTTCCTTTTCTAGTACTCATTTGCACTGTAGGGTGAAAGGTAAATTAATTAAGCAGTAGCCCTTGTAACAGAGTATTCTCAGTGCCACCCGTAATAGAAAAGTAATAGCTTCACCACCTGCATGTACTGGACCGGTACAGTAACGCAAGTCTGTCTCACTCATCATGGTGTGCAACTTTTTTTCTCGGGTGCAAGTTCACTGTGCTGTCCATGTCATTCTGCCGGCTTGCATAAGATAACGTAACAATTTCCCTAAACAAGAGAGAAGAAGAAGAATAAGACTGGTGTACTGTCATAGTCGACTGTAATGGAAGTCCATAGTGGTCGTAGAATTTGTTCATTAAACTACCACTAATGTTAGAGCAAGGATGCAGAAGTGGGAGGTTACATAGATACTGTCCTCAATAGTTATGTACTGTGCTTTCAATTTGCTACTTGTACTCTGTGACCCAACTTTCGGCTCAATCACTTTGTGTTATTAATAAGGAGCATTGGTTACAGACTATGTCTTTCTTTCTTCATATAGTTGCTCCTTCCAAATCAACAACAAGGAGGGAGCAGGCTAGATTGGCCCGGCAACGGAGGCTGGAGGCCACTGTCGCCGAATATCGGCGGCTGGTGGCCCTGGAGGAGGAGGAGGACACGCAGTCGAGCGGGGCAACAACGACATCCTCGACTGTGACCACTGCATCCTCCTCCGTGACTAAGCCAGCAGGACCGAGCCGGGCTAAGAAAGATGACCGCCACCGCCAAGCAACCGAAATACCAGCTGCCCCCCACAGGAGCTGCAAGGACCGCCAACGCCGCCTACGAGTCCGCATGTCCAACCTGGAGCAGGAGGTCCTGAAGTATAAGAACTTGGTTAAGGGCCTCCGCTCCGAGCTTGCCACCCTCCGCAAGGAGTACGATGCCCATGCCGCATCATGCACCAGCACCAGCACCCTCCAGTAGTGGAGTGTCCCTTGCCCTTTTTTTATAGACTTTTGGGGGGTGGGATTTGGGAGTTGGGATCGTTTTGGGACGTTTCAGAGACAATCGTTGGGGTTAGGGTGGGTGAGGGAGATTATTTTGTTAGGGCTAAATAAATATATTTTTAAACTTTATCTGACCATACCTGTTTTTTACTGCTTTTCAGTCTGGTGGGTGGGGGGCGGGGGTGTAACAGTAACTTTGTTTTCCTGAACAGTCGTAGGACTTTAGTAGTACAACCGTCAATCTCTTGTCTACTCCGAAATAATACTCCATTATACTACCTCCCACCAAACGCTTATCTTACCTGTAATTTGTGTTAGAAATTAGGGCTAGGCCCAGGGCTGGCTCCAGGTGAAATGGGGATTAACGTTGTCAATCCTGGGCGGGTGACATTTCCTCATTGCGGTGGTACTAGTGGTGTGACACAGTGGCAGTTGCATGCCTATGGAAAAAAAGAAAACGAAACCTTGTTTGTCCTCCTTACTGTAGCATTACAACGGTTACGGTACGATCGAGAAAATAGCAGGTGACAGTACACTAGAACAGTGCCATAATGTAGCCTAACAAATGGTAAAGTATTTGCTTGCAAGTATAACTAGTACTTGCGTTGAATTTATTTGACATTGGCTACTACTACTAGAAGATATAGTACTGAAGCTGAGTAAGTCTAGAAGATATCCTCGTATTCCTTCACCAGCCTGTTGCTATGACCTTATCCTCCCCAGCAAGTGTGTGGAATTATTGATGTCATTTTAGTCAGACATCAAGCAAAACAACACAGCCCGGGGGAAGAGGGTTAGGGTTTGTAAAATGGATGGGAATGGGGGTTTCTTTTTGGGTAGGTTTTGTTGAGAGAAGAAAAAAAAAGCAGAGCATGGACAAACAATAATTGAAGATACAGACAATCTTTGGTTACAAACTAAAGGTAAGCACATGCAGTCACACACATAGAATAAAAGACAACAAGGGATACTGTATCTGTATTGCGTATGTTGTTGGAGTTGTCCTGTTGAATTTGGTAAGTAAGTTGCATGCAGCAAACAATTCCTCTTATTGGCGGCACTCCTCCATTCCAGCTGACGCTTCGTCCATCAATGTGGTGACCACTGACAGAAGACACCCTGTCCACTGCCTGCCTGGCGGATGTTGACTGAAACCCGGCCTGTAATTATTGAACGGAAAACAGGAAGTGCTATTACAATACCACTGATAAATAAATAAAAGGTATGTACGCTGTGTGGTTCAAAAAGTGACACTTTGATTTCCCTAATAGACAGTACAATATTTTTGAAATTGCGTGCTCTGTCTGAGTCACCTTTTTAAGGATCAATAAGTATGGCCAAAATATTATAGCGGATCTTTCCCCTCAAGGTAGGTGTACTACTGTGTTTTAGATCAAAATTTGACCTTCCCAGCAATGCTCCCACCAAGACCCTTACTAAAGCCAGTCGCAAAAATGTAGAAGAACCCCAATCAGATCTCCAAAAACGATGCCTAGCAGAAAAATGGTTACAAAACGTACTTTGAAAGTAACAGTAGGCCCAAATACAGACCGTGGATTGTATTCAAACCACTTGCAAGCAAGCAAAAGTATCCATAGCCAGCATCGCTCCAACAGTGCTCTACAACAACAGAACTGCGTTGCAATAGAACCCCCCGAAACACATGCAATCCTGCTGCTAGGGCTAACCCTAACGAACCCTAACTTACAAAAAGTGCCAAAACTGGTGTTTCCTTATGGATTTTGTCCAACACACTTCTATCCGATATTAGACCTTCCCAGGAATGCCCCAGGCAAGACCCGCCAACCCACCCGCAAAAAAACACCCGACAACACCCCCAAACAGCGAAAAAGCTAAATCTCATACTTACAATGTCTCTCGGCCTTCGGTCCAAACGCGGCGCTGTGCAGCTAGGTCATCATCATCATCATCAGTCATCATAACTCCTGTTTTCCACCACGGATTTCCTGAAAAGCAAATGCAATCAAGATTAGACTGTCGCAGCAGTGCTTCGACAGAGACCCCGGCCGCAACCCACCCACGAACAGCAGGAAGCCCCCCAAAACGCTACATTGAGCAAGATGTCAGAAGAAATAGCAAAAAAAAGGCTGTTCCTTATGGATTTTGTCCAAAACACTTCTATCCGGTATTAGACCTTCCCAGGAATGCCCCAGGCAAGACCCGCCAACCCACCCGCAAAAAAACACCCGACAACACCCCCAAACAGCGAAAAAGCTAAATCTCATACTTACAATGTCTCTCGGCCTTCGGTCCAAACGCGGCGCTGTGCAGCTAGGTCATCATCATCATCATCAATCATCATAACTCCTGTTTTCCACCACGGATTTCCTGAAAAGCAAATGCAATCAAGATTAGACTGTCGCAGCAGTGCTTCGACAGAGACCCCGGCCGCAACCCACCCACGAACAGCAGGAAGCCCCCCAAAACGCTACATTGAGCAAGATGTCAGAAGAAATAGCAAAAAAAAGGCTGTTCCTTATGGATTTTGTCCAAAACACTTCTATCCGGTATTAGACCTTCCCAGGAATGCCCCAGGCAAGACCCGCCAACCCACCCGCAAAAAAACACCCGACAACACCCCCAAACAGCGAAAAAGCTAAATCTCATACTTACAATGTCTCTCGGCCTTCGGTCCAAACGCGGCGCTGTGCAGCTAGGTCATCATCATCATCATCAATCATCATAACTCCTGTTTTCCACCACGGATTTCCTGAAAAGCAAATGCAATCAAGATTAGACTGTCGCAGGCTCGCAGCAGTGCTTCGACAGACAACAAAAATTACCCACAAACACCCGGAACCCCGCCAAAGAGCACCTCAAAGTCAAGCAAGTCAGCAAAAACGGCAAGAAATTTCCACCTCATATTTGGTCCAAAACACTTTTGTCCATTATTAGAGCTTCACAGCAATGGGCCCAAATCCGTCAACTCACCCGCAAAGAAGTACAACACCCCCACAAGTGCTGAGTCTTTCTTCATTGGGCGTAATCCAGCACTCTGCTTGGAGGGAAATCGCAGTCTGGAGGAGGAGGATAGAGAAGCATGTTCTTCAGAACTTGTGAACCTGAGGAATGTAGACTGCGGCACCTTCAAATCAATAAGCAAACAAGTGAAGACAGTTCTGATGATGGTCTTGTTTTTGGGATTAGGTGATTAAAGTTTGAATTAAATTAACTGTGCAAAACAAAGAAAGAGAGACACAAAGCACACAGGAATAAAAGTGAATAAGGACGAAAAAGAAAGTTCTTGATTGATTGTCTCATTTTCAGGGCTCGGTGTCAGGGAATAAGAACAAGATTTCGTCATCATACTCTGCGAATTCATGCTGGATGAGGTCAGTGCCACCGAACAGAGAAAAAATCCCCTCATCTACGTTGCCGTCCTCCTCGTCTTCATGCGGCGTGCTTTCTCGTACTTTGTAATCTGGTGGTATGAAGTGCTGATTCATCTTGATCATTGTCAGCCGCTCCACATTTTTGGGCGAGAGGCGGCTCCGTTTGGGAGTTACAATGCCACCAGCAGCACTGAAAACACGTTCAGAAGACACACTTGCGAGTGGGCAAGACAAATAGTTTATAGCCAGGTTGGAGAGCTGTGGCCACAATTGTTTTTTGCCATGCCAATACTGCAATGGCTCCTCATTAAGAAAGACCTCTGTTGAGTCATTCAGATAGTCCTGCACCATCGACTCAAGGTCATCAGCGGTTCCTCCACTTAGCTTACTTTTTGCTGTGCCGGTGACTTTTTTTCGAGAACCATACCCAAGCAAACTTAGCCAATCCTCTACAGCAGCCACTGTTTTTGTTGTATGTAGTGCAGATGATCCAGTTGCCGGTGTCTTTAACGGCTGAGAGGTCACTTCAGCCACAGGTGCAGAAGTGGATTCTTGTGACTGGGGATGGCCTGCTGATGCTGATGCTGATGTACTGGCTTCTCCTTCAATAACCTGCCGTTCTTTTTCAAACCTCTTGGCTGACCAGGCTAACCAATGTTTGTACTTTTGAACATCTGCATCAGCAAAAGGAAAGAATGCTTCGTCTTCCAGCGCCTTTTTGTAGCGTGGATCCAGAATAGTAGCACAAATGTAATGCTGTTCTGAGTTGATCATTTTAAGACGTTCATCACCACGTAGGCGCTCTAATAATTTCTGAGACAAAATAAAATGGTCTTTTTTTTTTCATCTTTTTCAAACTCAGAAGACACCGCCATCAGTTGGTGCTCCAGCATGCACAACAATGGGATAGCTTTTCCCAAATTACAGTCCTCCTGGCTGACTGCACGCGTGAAGAACTCAAAAGGACGAAGCATGTCTGTCAGGCTTTTAACTATGTCCCATTGCGCCGCACTCATCCGCAGGTCCTCCTTCTGAGATGTACCCTCTGTGAAGAAATAGTGATCGAGTACCGTATACTGCTCATACAGACGCTCAAGCATGTAGAAGGTTGAGTTCCAACGTGTTGCCACCTCCTGGATGAGTGCTTTCACTGGCATTCCACGTTGAAGTAGCAGTCTCCTCAGATGCTTCCGGGCCTTAAAAGAATGGCTGAAATGGTTGCACATTTTGCGGCAGGTGGCCATTACCTCGAACGCTGTACTGCCTTTATCACTCAAGAATTTTTGAACTACCAGGTTGATACAGTGCGCCAAACACGGCACTCTAAAATAGTGACCCTGCAACATGGCCTTAACTACATTGGTGCCATTATCCGTGGAAACATAACCAATCTTGCGTTTTAGGGGGGATAGCATGTTCAAGACCTTTTTGTCAAACTCTTCCAAAAGGTTTTCTGCTGTGTGACTTTTCTCCAAGCCAAACATGGCTAGTGTTGCATGTTTCCGAGCAGCTTTGAAAACTTTGTCCGGGTCAACACCTGCGTTTAGCTTTGCTTTAACACCTGAAAAAGAGACCCAGTGTGCAGTGATGCACATGTAATCAGCGCCTGCGCCACTGGTCCACATGTCTGTTGTCAGATGTATTGTGTGAACAGCACTCTTCTGCAAAGCTGCCCCAATCGCCTCCAGCACATCTTCATGTAGTGCTGGAACCGCAACTCTGGCAAAATAGAACCGGCTCGGAACCTTCCATTTAGGGCAGAGCGTTGCCACTAATTCAAGAAAACCTACCGCTTCTACAAAAGAAAAAGGTAGAAGGTCCACAGCTAGCATTTTAGCCAGCTTAGTGTTATACAGACGCGTCAGTGGGTGGTTGCGTTCATATGGCACGTCTGAAGTAAGCATTGTTCTAATGTTGCCCTGGACCAAGCATTTACGGGCTGATAATGACTTCGTTGACCCAATTTTGCTCGCTGGTGAACTTTTGTGCGTTGGTGTCTCACTCGCTCCAACACTCTTAGTGTGCCTCACATTGGGTGTGCTGCTGACAGGGGTACTGGGTGTAAGGGAAGTGTTTGACACGTCTTCTTCCTGCTCGTCATCATCAGATGAAACATCAACGTTTCCTTGAATTTGGCCTTTCTTGATCGCATCTAGGTGCGCAAACCATTTGACAGTGTGCTGTCTCCTAAGATGACCTCTCTGGCCTCCGGTACCATAGTTGGTACCTGGCTTATCACGACTAACTGCTTGCTTACAAATGGTACAAATGGCAAACTTTGGATTTTTTGGACAAACAGTAAAGAAGTCCCAAACTGGGGACTTGAAGTGTCTGTGGGACATGGAGGAGGCGGCGATACTGGTGGTGGTGGTCATGAAGCTAATGCCAGATGAAGTGGAGGATCTGGATTGCCCAACTTTTGTACGTTTTGCACTTTCACCGCCACTAATTAAGGTCGAGGTTGACGGAGGTCTCTTCTTGCCAGAAAGAAATATGGAAGCGGGACGAGTTGGTGTACTACTTAACTCCAATGATTGTGGTGTTTCCACTGCCTCCTCATCGACAACATCATCACCATCATCACGCTCAGCAGCTCTTCGGGCTAGGGTCAAAATGTCTGTTTGCTGCATGCCCGCTGGGGCTGCAGTGACCTTTATAATGACTGGGTCGTCGTTGGCAGAGTCTTCATCAGCAGCAGTATCCGCCACTTCTTGTTGAGACTCATCACACTCCATAACTCTGAGACTTTGGACGAGCTTCCTTTTACGCTTAACTACCTTTGTCGGATCATGGTGTGCCTCACTCTCAGACGGCTGTGGTGCTGGTTCCCAAGTTTGATCCGTATCATCAGAAGGAGGTGTGCTTGAAGAAGATGTAGACACCACCCTTGATCTCTTCCTTGCTAGGGGTGTGGAAGACAATGAAGGATCATCAGGAGGAGTGGCCTCCTCAAATGATACCTCGCCTTGATTGTCGATTTCCTGATGTGCCCCTACTTCGGGAGGAACAACTATTGTGGGCACTTGTGACCCTCCATGCACCTCTGCTTGCGCATCTCCTTGCGCTGCCTCTCCTTCCACATGTACTTGGGCTTGTACTTGCACATGTGATTGTTGTTGCGGCTGTGGTTGTTCAACACTCGTCAGATGAGCTACAACAACCTGTGTTGTTTGAGGGACATTGCTGCTGCTTTCTTGCGATGAGCCAACATCACTGGTCGATGGTGATTGAACAACTATACTGGCTGCCTCTGCAGCACTCAAGGGCTTGGACTTAAGTTGGCGTGGTGGTGGTGGTGGCACTGAGCCCAATGGAGCGGGGGTGCTGCTGCCAGCTTGGTCCCCAGCAGATCCCGCTGCTGCTGCTGCAGGCATACTTTTTTTTTTACTCCCAAAAAAAGGGGCGGGCAGCACACCAGTGTCCTTGGTAACTTGCTTCTTCTGCTCCTTACTGGCACCTTTCTTGCTAGAGGAGCTACGGGTTACTTTTTTTGGGGCCATCTTCTTCAGAGCAGGTCAGCAGGCAGCAGTTGCACGAGTTGCAGAGGGTTCTGTGTCCAGACGTGACGTCGCGTGACGTTATGCTGCACACACACACCGCTGCAGGACTTCTTCCTGGCACTGGTGGTTCTCTTGAGTCTTCTTGTGCACCTAAAAGCAATGGAAGACAGAGGAACATCAGTTCAGTTATACACCCCAAAAAATCGAAAAAACACAGAAAAATTAGCACAATCCCATGCCATCCATGATGTTTACATTGAAGACACCCCACAGAAAGACTAGGGACATGCAAGTATGCAACACTCACTACCCCTGGGCATAATGGATGAAAAGTAGGCAAAATAAGTGCGGGCCTCAGACACTGCCTCTCCTCAAAATGGCCCCTCCCTTACACCCCAAGCACATGTTGCCTGTACCAGCCAGCACTCAAGATGGCCACCACCACCACCCACATGGCCAGTCCACATCAACAGTACACCCCCAAAAAACAGAAAAACAGCCAGAAATCACCACAATCCAATGCCATCCATGATGTTTACATTAAAGAGAGTGAGACCACACCACAGGCACACTCAGTCCATGCACCACCACCCCTGGGCAAAAGGCCACACCAGCACCCCCCCAAAAACGACAAAAAACAATAAAATCAGCACAATCCCAGCCCATCCATGGCCTCAATTATGTTTAAATTCAAGAAGACACCCCACAGAAAGACTAGGCCCATGCAACACTCACCACCCCTGGGCAAAGGGCCCCACCAGCAGGCCCAAAAAACGACAAAAAAAACAAAAAAATCAGCACAATCCCAGCCCATCCATGGCCTCAATGGTGTTTAAATTCAAGAAGACACCCCTCAGAAACACTAGGCCCATGCAACACTCACTACCCCTGGGCATAATGGATGAAAAGTAGGCAAAATAAGTGCAGGCCTCAGACACTGCCTCTCCTCAAAATGGCCCCTCCCTTACACCCCAAGCACATGTTGCCTGTACCAGCCAGCACTCAAGATGGCCACCACCACCACCCACATGGCCAGTCCACATCAACAGTACACCCCCAAAAAACAGAAAAACAGCCAGAAATCACCACAATCCAATGCCATCCATGATGTTTACATTAAAGAGAGTGAGACCACACCACAGGCACACTCAGTCCATGCACCACCACCCCTGGGCAAAAGGCCACACCAGCACCCCCCCAAAAACGACAAAAAACAATAAAATCAGCACAATCCCAGCCCATCCATGGCCTCAATTATGTTTAAATTCAAGAAGACACCCCACAGAAAGACTAGGCCCATGCAACACTCACCACCCCTGGGCAAAGGGCCCCACCAGCAGGCCCAAAAAAACGACAAAAAACAATAAAATCAGCACAATCCCAGCCCATCCATGGCCTCAATGGTGTTTAAATTCAAGAAGACACCCCTCAGAAACACTAGGCCCATGCAACACTCACTACCCCTGGGCATAATGGATGAAAAGTAGGCAAAATAAGTGCAGGCCTCAGACACTGCCTCTCCTCAAAATGGCCCCTCCCTTACACCCCAAGCACATGTTGCCTGTACCAGCCAGCACTCAAGATGGCCACCACCACCACCCACATGGCCAGTCCACATCAACAGTACACCCCCAAAAAACAGAAAAACAGCCAGAAATCACCACAATCCAATGCCATCCATGATGTTTACATTAAAGAGAGTGAGACCACACCACAGGCACACTCAGTCCATGCACCACCACCCCTGGGCAAAAGGCCACACCAGCACCCCCCCAAAAACGACAAAAAACAATAAAATCAGCACAATCCCAGCCCATCCATGGCCTCAATTATGTTTAAATTCAAGAAGACACCCCACAGAAAGACTAGGCCCATGCAACACTCACCACCCCTGGGCAAAGGGCCCCACCAGCAGGCCCAAAAAAACGACAAAAATCAGCACAATCCCAGCCCATCCATGGCCTCAATGGTGTTTAAATTCAACAAAACATTTGTATCATGCACCCCTAACCAACCCTGGTCCTACTGGATACTGTGGCTACCCACAATATAATTTATTTAATGTTCTGAAAAAGTTCCAAAATTTTACTTGCAGCAACTGTAATGCCCCAAACAAACTTACTTGTGAAAGTTGATTTCTAATCCAAAAGTGATCCAAAGACAGTCAAAAAGGCCTCAAATCCAAATATCCAGCAGCACCCACAAAAAGTAATCCTTCCAGCTCCAGATCCAAATGAAAGTGACCAGGAGATGGACAAAGCACTGGGAGGAGCCTGCTGGACAGGAACAGGAAGTTGGAGACTGTGGGGCACTTCCTTCCTCCCCCCCCCCCCAAAATGGACTCCTTGCAAAAAAAAAGGCCATGCAAATGTCAACCTGAGGAGTGATTCTGATAAAAATCATAATTTTCTGAAGGTTTATCCTGTTTGCTGGTGATTTTCTTGTGCGAAATTGCAAAATCTCTATTTCGCAAGTGCGAGATTGTTCCTTTCCGCCGCAACTACGTGTTCGCAATTGCGAACTCTCGCGAGGTGTGCTGTGCAAGGTGGCAAGCCGCGAGTACGTATTCGCGGGCGCTAAACTCCCGCGGGAACACGCAGCAAGATCTAAAATGGCGCGTCACTCGCAAAGAAAAACAACTCGGCAAACGCTAAATGACGGAAAGTGAACGCCGTGCACCACGCCACGTGCCGCAACCAAGCAAAAAATCCGCCGCGAGCGCATTCACGGATTTTCGACAAATTCGCGAGAGTTCGCGGATTGCAAATTTGCCGAAAATCCGAAAAATCCGCGAGCGGAGCGGATTTTACGCCCATGCTTAGCCTTGTCCCGTTTTAAGTTGGCATAATTCCGCACACACTGGCCGCAAGCAGACAGAGAGATGACAAACTTCCCAGCGGGACTATGGAAGCTTGGTGCCCCTCAGCCCCTGAATTGATTACAGCATCACTGGCCCCCAAGACTAAGAGTATGTATGAGAGGTCGTGGCAGTTATACCAAGACTACTTAAAAGGGGCTGGGTTAGTAGAGTTGTTCTCACCTGTGAGCGTCTTGGACTTTATAGTGCATCAGAAAGCTAGCGGGAAGTCAGTGGCAATGATGAAAAGGCAGCTGTCAGCAATGGCATTCTATGCTGGTTTAGGGGTGGTAGCAGACCCAACAAAAGATCAGAGAGTGAGGAGAGCTGTGAAGGGATGGGAACATTTAACCCCGGGGGCGAAGGATTCAAGAAGACCCATAGACGTGAGCAGGCTGGTAAACATGAAATGAAATGAAATGAAATGAAACAAATATTTATAAGAGCGCACTGCGGCCAAGCGGCTTCCTGGCGCTAAGGATCACAACCATATCTACCAGAGGGTCCGGGGGGAATTAGCCAGGAAAGGCCTGAAGAAAAAGAAAAGTTTTGAGAGCTTTGCGAAAGTGCGAGAAGATGGGAATAGAGCGAATCGAAAGGGGGAGAGAATTCCAGATCTGGGAAGCCCGCACCGAGAAGCGGGTGCCTCCGGTGCGGGATTTGCGGAAACGGGGAACGTGAAGAAGAGAGAGAGAAGACGAGCGAAGAGAGCGACAAGGGGCATGAGAGGAAATGAGAGAATTAATAAAGAGAGGAGCAGATCGGGCATGCGCCCGGAAAGCCAAGCAGGCAAGTTTGAAGTGGGATCTGAGGTGAACAGGGAGCCAGTGGAGGGATTTAAGGACAGGAGTGATGTGGGAAAACTTAGGAAGACGAAAAACAAGACGAGCTGCCTGGTTCTGGATGGCCTGGAGGCGGCGAGTTTCGTAGGCCGGAATGCCTACGTACAGGCCATTACCATAATCCAGGCGGGATGTGATAAGCGCAGAAATGATGGTTTTTAGGGCATCAACAGAAAAAAAACGAGAGATTTTACGAATGAGGCGGAGGGAGAGGAAACAGGCGGAAACAACGGAGCTGATATGCGCATGCATAGAAAGATCATTGCTGATCTTGATGCCCAAGGTCCGGACGGAGGAGGCTGGGGAAGGGGGGGGACCAAAGGAAGGGGCCAGTGAGCAGAGGACCAGGGGTTGGAGGGACCACCGGTGAGGACAAGCTCAGTCTTGTCAGGGTTGAGCTTTAAATGATTAAAGCTCATCCATTGGGAGATAAAGACAAGAGTAGAGCTGAACTTGGGAAGAGAGTGGGTGGGAGAGGATAGATCAAAGACGAGCTGGAGGTCGTCTGCGTAATTGTACACGGAGACCCCCAGCTCGAGGAGGGAAGAAATAAGAGGGCGGATATAAAGGTTAAAGAGAAGAGGGGAAAGAGAAGAGCCTTGGGGTACCCCACAAGTGACCGGAAGAGGGGGTGCGGAGAAGTCAGAGAGGTGAACTGCCTGTGATCTGCCCTGAAGAAAGGACGCGATCCAGGAGAGGGCAGTGCCCTGGATGCCCGCTGCGCCGACACGGTCGAGAAGGATGGCATGATCGACCGTATCAAACGCAGCGGACAGATCCAAGAGGACTAAGGCCTGGGGGAGATTGCTGTCAGCCTTCCCTTTCAGTCCATCCAAGACCGCGAGGACCACACTCTCAGTAGAGTGGCCAGGTCGAAATCCAGCCTGGTGAGAGGCCAAGATGTTATTCTCCTCGATGAAATTGGAGAGGCAAGATGTCACATAGCTCTCAAGAATCTTCCCGAGGTAGGGAAGAAGGGAGATCGGCCTAAAGTTCGATGGGAGGGAGGGATCCAGGCCAGCTTTCTTCAGGATAGGAAGCACAATGGCAGTTTTAAAGAGAGAGGGGACAGAACCCAGAGCCAAACAGGAATTGAGAAAAGTTAAGGGAGGGGTAGGGCAGGAAGTGTAAAGGGACCTAAGGATCCGTGCGGGGGCGCAATCCGCCGGAGAGCCGGACTTGACCTTAACAAGAAGGTCGCGGAAGAGCTCAGGTGAAATGGGTTTGAAATGATCCAAAACAGAAGAGCAAGAGAGGGAGTGATCCGGGAAGTTAGGTTCAGGTACTATCAGAATGTTAGCCTTGATGGTGATTATTTTATTGATAAAATAATCATTAAGGGAGTGACAGAGAGATAGAGAGGGGGCAGGGGACAAGCTAGCACGGTCGGAGGTAGCAAGACTACGCACCAGTGAGAAAATCTCACGAGATTTATTGGCCGAAAGGGCTACGCGCTCCGAGAAATACTTGGATTTGGCCGCTAAAATGGCCAATTTATAGCTATTAAGAAGAGCCTTATAGGTAAGGCGAAGGTTAGGACGGTAATTGCGGCGCCAGCGACGCTCAGAGCGCCTGAGTTCTAATTTCAGGGATCTGAGGTCGTTGGAGTACCACTTGTGTGCATCGTGAGGACGGGCTGATCTGATCTTTTTGAGTGGAGCGGCCCGGTCACAAGCCGAGGAAAGCCAGTTGTTAATAGCATCCGCCTGATTCTCCAGGGAGAGGTTGGTCAAGGTGGGAGCCGATGAAAGCAGAGAGGAAGAAAGATCACTGAGATCAGTCTTGTTCCAGCTCCGGGCCCAGATGTTTTTGGGCGGGGGGGCTTTCTCGGATTGGCCTAGGCAGATAGAAAAGGAGATCAAAAAATGATCAGACCAGACACAAGGGGAGATCGAGTTAACCGAGGAGTTACAACGTAAAGACCAAATCTGGTCCAGAGTGTGACCATGGGTGTGGGTGGGGGCCAAAACGTGAGGAAGAAAATTAAGAGAACGAAGGGTGGCGGAAAAATCTTTGGAAGAGGAGTCCTCCTTCGGGTCACCCGGCCAAAAATTAAAATCCCCGAGCAGGAGTAACGAGGAATTATCTACAGCCAGAGTGGCCAGGAGGTCCTGGAAGGTGGACACAAATGACGGCATGTTTTGAGGGGGACGATAGAGAAGAATCACCGTGAGGGGAACCGGGAGGTTGAGCGAGCGGGCCACCAGGAAATCCACACCAGAAATACTAGGATGCGGCAAGAGCTGGAATTGGAGAGAGCGGCGGACTATCATGGCCACTCCACCTCCAGTTTTGCCATCGGGGCGGTCAGCACGGAGAGCATAATGGGTGCCAGGGAGAATGGCCAGAAGATCAGGAAGGGAATCCGAAGAGAACCATGTCTCAGTAAGGAAAAGGAAATCCGGGGAATCAGTGTCCAAAAGGTTGAAGAGAGCAGTTTGATTTTTAACAGCGGAGCGAGTGTTGAGGAGAAAGGCAGAGGCAACTGGGAGACCGGGGGAGATACGAGTGGGGGGAGGCGTGGAGGAAGTTAGAGGAGGGGAGATAAACAAGACTGGGCGAGTGAGAGGGGGAACGTAAATGCCATGCGAGGATAGGAGTTTAACTGTGGAGGGAGAGGGAGGGGTAGTGGCAGGAAACGAAAAAAGTTGGGCAGAAGAATACATCAGAGGAAGGGCAGGGTCTGTGGCCCCTGATCCCGGCCTGTCGCGGACGGGCGCAGACGGGCTTGCCTTAGGCGCGCCTTTGGCGCGCAAACGGCGCGCCCGCTGCGCCCGTCCGCTGCGCGAACGGTGGAAACACATGAATTAATAGTGAGGTAAGGGGGTGTGGCCAAGAAGTGGGCGTGGCCGGGGGAGCGTCCGCTGAAGGCGGCAAGCAAGACAAGGTGATGGCGCGGCAGCGTCTAGGTCGGCTGCGCGGGAGGGACGGACGAGGGCAAGGTCCCAGAAGCAGGTGAGAAGACAGTGAATTTAAAAAGCGCGCTCAGGCGCTGCGAAGTGAAGGTGCAGGTTAAAATAAACAAAAAGAAGCTAAATGCTCCCGCGGATGGCAGGGGAGCAATCCTGTTGAAAAAACGAGCTCATAGTCAGCTCCTAAGTAGGTCACGGCCCAAGGGGGCGTGGCCAAGAAGTAGGCGTGGCCGGGGGGGGGCGTCCGCCAAAGGCGGCTAAAAAGCGCACTCAGGCGCTGCAAAGTGAAGGTGCAGATTAAAAAATAAACAAAATGAAGCTAAGTGCTAAATGCTCCCGCGGATGGCAGGGGAGCGATCCTGTTAAGGGAGCGAGCTCGTAGTCAGCTCCTAAGTAGGTAACGGCCCAAGGGGGCGTGGCCAAGAAGTGGGCGTGGCCGGGGGAGCGTCCGCTGAAGGCGGCAGGCAAGACAAGGTGATGGCGCGGCAGCATCTAGGTCGGCTGCGTGGGAGGGAGGGACGAGGGCAAGGTCCCAGAAGCAGGTGAGAAGACAGTGAATTTAAAAAGCGCGCTCAGGCGCTGCGAAGTGAAGGTGCAGGTTAAAATAAACAAAAAGAAGCTAAATGCTCCCGCGGATGGCAGGGGAGCAATCCTGTTGAAAAAACGAGCTCGTAGTCAGCTCCTAAGTAGGTCACGGCCCAAGGGGGCGTGGCCAAGAAGTAGGCGTGGCCGGGGGGGCGTCCGCCAAAGGCGGCTAAAAAGCGCACTCAGGCGCTGCAAAGTGAAGGTGCAGATTAAAAAATAAACAAAATGAAGCTAAGTGCTAAATGCTCCCGCGGATGGCAGGGGAGCGATCCTGTTAAGGGAGCGAGCTCGTAGTCAGCTCCTAAGTAGGTAACGGCCCAAGGGGGCGTGGCCAAGAAGTGGGCGTGGCCGGGGGAGCGTCCGCTGAAGGCGGCAGGCAAGACAAGGTGATGGCGCGGCAGCGTCTAGGTCGGCTGCGCGGGAGGGAGGGACGAGGGCAAGGTCCCAGAAGCAGGTGAGAAGACAGTGAATTTAAAAAGCACGCTCAGGCGCGCTCAGGCGCTGCGAAGTGAAGGTGCAGGTTAAAATAAACAAAAAGAAGCTAAATGCTCCCGCGGATGGCAGGGGAGCAATCCTGTTGAAAAAACGAGCTCGTAGTCAGCTCCTAAGTAGGTCACGGCCCAAGGGGGCGTGGCCAAGAAGTAGGCGTGGCCGGGGGGCGTCCGCCAAAGGCGGCTAAAAAGCGCACTCAGGCGCTGCAAAGTGAAGGTGCAGATTAAAAAATAAACAAAATGAAGCTAAGTGCTAAATGTTCCCGCGGATGGCAGGGGAGCGATCCTGGAGATCTTGCCCAAGATTTGTTTCTCCCCATACGAGACTCAATTATTCAGGGTAGCGTACGCTTTAGCCTTCTTTGGGGCACTCAGGATCTCAGAATTGCTCCCTGCCTCTAAGGCTGATAGGGAAGGGGGCATACGGTGCGAAGATTTGATTTTGGCAGGGAACGTCCTGAGAGCCAGGGTCCGGAGATCAAAGACAGACCCACTGGGTAAAGGGATATGGTTGAAATTGGCCATGGTAACCGGGGCGACATACTGTCCGGTAAGATTAACAAGGGAATTCTTGCAAGTCAGGCCTCAAGGGGGCGACACCAGAGTTCTGTTACATAGAGACGGTTTACCCCTCACTAGATTTCAGTTCACCAGGGTGTGCAAGCTGGCGTTGACAAGGCTGGGCGTAGATTCAACCGATTTCACATCCCACTCATTCCGTATCGGGGCAGCAACTACAGCGGCGGGCCTCGGGCTCCCAGAGGAAACAATAAAGAGGGTAGGTCGTTGGAAGTCAGCGTGTTATGAGCGTTATGTTCGCCCGCAATTAGTTTGAGTGTCGCAGCGTGCCCCCCTACCGTCCACAGTGCAGTGTTGACTGTTTTCCCTCTCAAATTTGCTCTAGGTACCACGTCCCAGAGGCCCCAAATATGCTGGTGCGGCCATTCTTTTATTCGCAGGGCGGGGCTGGTCTTCATGAAATCACGCAAGGGAAAAAGGCAGGAGGCACAAGGATTTGACCACCATTGGGTGGGGATAGGTGGACAACATTTAGCTGATGCACCTAACGATTTGCAGGGGGCCATGAGGAGAGGCATGCCTACCCCCGATCTATTAGTGTTACATTCGGGAGGCAATGATATGATCCCGGCGGGAAGGAGGGGCGTAAAAGAGGCATTGTTCACCGTTCTAGCAGCAATCAGGAATATGTTGCCGAATGCGATCTTGCTATGGTCCGAAGTCATTCCAAGGCAAGTATGGGCACGGGGCGCGCCTCCGAAGGCAGTGAATAAGTCGGTGAAGAGGTTAAATCAGTCGGTGGCGGACATCCTTAAGAAATCAAGCATACGTACCATAAGGCACAAGTTAATACAAACTTCAAGGCCAGAACTATACTCTGCGGACGGAGTGCACCTGTCTGAAGCAGGTAATGAGCTTTTCATACAGACCGTGCTAGGGGCCATCGCAGAAGCAATTGAGTGCAGGGGGGGAGGTCGTGTCCGCCAGTAGGCGCCTCGCCCTGTGGCGGGGTCCTGGACAAGAGGTATCACAAGGACTCCTTTGGTTGGTGCCATTTTGACTCCAGAACAGGTCTTAGAAATCATCATGGGCTCCGGGCTGGCGGGAGATTTGGGGCTGACCTGCTGGTGGCCCTGGATTCTCTAGCCCTACCCTGGAAGCCGTTGGTTGCCACAAGTGGTGACAGATTATTTACCTGCAGCTCTGTTGACCGGAGGGCGGTTAAATTAAGGAGCGCAGGCTATCTTGGTTGTGGCCTGCTGGCACAGCCCGAAGGTCAAGCAAAAGGCCCCTTGGAGAGCGGGCTGTAAATATAATGACTATGTATATATGTGTGAGTATTTGAATACTGTGATGTTGATAAACAAGTATTTTAAAGAGTTTACAATAAATAAGAGAGGCCAATGGAGTAATTGGCCAGAACTGTAATATAATAAAAACGTACACACTGTGAAAACCAAACATGATTCAGGTGTCTCTATTGAGAGGGTGGAGAAATGGTAATTGGGGTGAGGGCACTTTGTATGCCATCTATGCAGGGCGCCACCCCACCTAGGGGGCGTGGTGCCGTTAGTGGCAGCCAAAGGGCCGCACAGGGTAGGGACCTCTTCCGGGTCGCGCCACCCGGAAGGGGATATCTCTAGGAAACAGGAAGTGCGTCAGGTAGGATCAGGGTGACCCGGAAGAAATCAAGGAGCGCGAGGCTTGAAAAGCCAGTGAGACAGAATACGCCCCCTCTTTGTTCACTCTACCTCCCAGGAGTTGGACGTCGCGTAGGAAGTTACCCACCCACCCATCCCCGAGTTAGGGCTTCAGATTAGGCGGGGTCCTGGACAAGAGGTATCACAGGGACTCCTTTGGTTGGTGCCATTTTGACTCCAGAACAGGTCTTAGAAATCATTATGGGAACCGGGCTGGCGGGAGATTTGGGGCTGACCTGCTGGTGGCTCTGGATTCTCTAGCCCTACCCTGGAAGCCGTTGGTTGCCACAAGTGGTGACAGATTATTTACCTGCGGCTCTGTTGACCGGAGGGCGGTTAACTTAAGGAGAGCAGGCTATCTTGGTTGTGGCTTGCTGGCACAGCCCGAAGGTCAAGCAAAAGGCCCCTTGGAGAGCGGGCTGTAAATATAATGACTATGTATATATGTGTGAGTATTTGAATACTGTGATGTTGATAAACAAGTATTTTAAAGAGTTTACAATAAAAAAGAGAGGCCAATGGAGTAATTGGCCAGAACTGTACTATAATAAAAACGTACACACTGTGAAAACCAAACATGATTCAGGTGTCTCTATTGAGAGGGTGGAGAAATGGTAATTGGGGTGAGTGCACTTTGTATGCCATCTATTTTGCACACCGCAATTGCAACTCCGAATGAGAGCTGTTAGAGCAAGAGGTCCCAGCAGGGAGCAAGGCAGCACACTAAAACCTGAGGGGCCGATCCGACAAGTACCAGCAGGGGAAGGTTCGGCACACACCAGGTACAGATAAAGGTCCCCCACGAAGCAGCGCCAGAACCTTAAGATCCAACTAACACACTAAAGAGCGGCACACAGCAGAGGGGATCCCAAAGCAGCTCACTACACAATAGAACAACTTGGAGCTTAAGTCCCACTGGTGATCAGTTCAGACAGGTGCAGGACTATACCGGGCAGCCGAGGAAGGCCCAATGTGATATTTCCTCCCCGATCGTTGTATATAGGCAGGTGCTCGAGCAGTACAGTAGCAGCCAGTCAATGCCGGCCTCAAGCGCAACCAATCCCCAATAGAGCATATAAAGAAAGGGTCAGACACTGGTGCACATACACGTGCCACAATGCATCTCCTCACGTCCACTGGCAGCATCAGGCAATGCAGCTATTCAGGCCTGCTTAATACCCAGCACCAGCAACCTCTGCCTGTGTGCGCTCCCACCGGTAACTGCCGCAGCTCGCAGAGCGCAACACCCGCCCAGGGCCCCTACCCGCCACTGCAGCCTTGGGCCCAGGCAGCGCCACACCCCACTTACCACCACCGGCACTGGAAGCAGATCGATTGTCAGCAAGCTTCCGCTAGTATCGCCCAGGCTGCAGGGAGTCAGGTCAGGCAGCCGTTCTTCTTCGGTCACAGCTCCGCACTCCCAGGCTCTATAGCGGGCGCTGGTGCACACGAGCACACCCCGCTGCCACTGTCAGTCCCGCTCTAGAGGCAGCCACGTGAGACAGGATACCACAAAGATGCGCAACCAGGGAGCAGCACACCTGCACCCCATCTACCACAACAGAAGATCCAGGTAATGCACTCTGCAACAGAGTCATGCAGCGAGGTCCATTTTGCGAGCGCTCGCCTGTACAACAAAGGCACGTTTTCAGGTGCTGCGGTGGCCAAAACTTCTCCTCTAAACCCCCAGCACCGGCCAGGAGGGCATACAACTCAGCCCATCCCAAAAAGGGGTGGAGATGCAGCACTTTGGGGCAGATAATGGACGGATTGTGGCTCAACCGGGCAGAGCTGCACCAAGTTGCGAGCATCTTGCCGGGCACCCACTCACTTAAATAAATATTTGATATAAGTTCATTCTTTTAGTCATATCCCTTTCTTCATGTCCTTATCTTTCATTCTCTAGCATTGTGCAATATAATAATTGTTATTGTATCAATTATAAGTATGTATCTTCAAGATGGGAAATGTCCTCATGAAACAAAAGAGTAACGTTTCAGTGTGCCTATCCCAATGAAGGTGTGAGATCAAGCACTCCAGCTTGGCTCAGAGAGCCTTTGTAGACAGTGTCTTTCACTGCACAGGCAGGCATGAGTGTTCTATAACATTAAGCTGCCCGAGCAGATGCAATCATGGAGATTGTCTACATCACCAATCACCACTGCAAAATGTAAATTTGCACATGCTGAGGAAGCACTGATAATCACACGTCTTTATTTATTGTCTGTCTAAATAAAGTTTGCCATGTGCTTTCTCTTCTAGAATAAGGTACCAGCTAGGATTCCGTGCTAAGCTTTTGGCAGTGTTCCTTTACAATATCCAGCAAGGGGCACCACTACATATGCCTAGAATTAGTTTGTATGCACAAAGACCAAGCACACTCAAACTTGGGAGTGATAGAGCAAGATTTCGCATATTACGCGACTTGCTTGAATCAAGAACCTCGAATAACATTATAATCTTATAATTCAACCTGTACGTTTTACTAATTTCCCTTTATTTTTGATGTGCGTGTATCTTAGAGACGCTTGCCTATGTGTTTTACTAATACGATTAACCCTTGTCCCTAAAATGGCCGCCGCTTGGGGATTTGCTTCTGCGCATGCGTTAGTCACACTCACGTGACGTGACGTAGTTGCAGTTCTGGTGGGAAAATGTGCGCATGCGTACTAGCCTAAAAATGGCTGGTTGTGACTTAACGTGGTGAAGCTTGAGCAGATGCTCTCGTGTTATTATTTTGTTGCACTAATTCATAATGGCATAGTATATTTTTATAGTAAAAAATATAAAGTAGCTATTCATGATATACAATGAATTCATTTATTTCTATGTTTTAATTTGTTTTCGCTTACTTTTCATGTACCGTGGTATTGGGGGTCTGAGTGAGACGTGAACCATTTTGAAAGTCCCTACTGCGCATGTCACGCAGCCAGGGAGAAGGCAGCCTTGAGCAATGGAACGCAGCCAGCTGGCAGCCACAGTCAAGATGCTCCTGTGAACACAACCTCTGACCCAGAAGGGATGGAGCTAAAATGTTCCTAGTTAGATACAAATGTTATATTCTATTGTATTCTGTCAAGCTTGTCGTGAGAACCCCAAAATCACTAGGCGGTTCCATAAGATGTAAATTTCGGCTTGAAGAAGTTTGTTCTGATTGGTGTGTTAACCTATCCTACTTGGGGGCCAATCGAAATTGGGGATTCTGACACTTGCAACATTTGGGGGGTGGTACACTTACCCGAAAACAGTATATCTAGCCTAGGTTTAGCTAGAGAAATTGTCCGACTTGTCTGAATAGCTGACCTGTCACTGACCCAACGCACTCAATAGGTGACTGATACAGAGGTGCTGCGGAGCACTCTGTCCGAATTTGACCATAGACTCAAAGGTTTTACTAAACCTTAAGTGCTGGCGGAGCACTTTGCTGGGGAGTTCGCTAACCCAATCGGGGTTCTGACTGATAGCTGCAGAGAGGGTGGAGCGCAGGCGTTGCTTCCGAACTGCGGGTGCTGGTCGTGCCTTGGTGGTCCTGTCCTGATCCTAATCTGGTATTCCTGTCCTGTCCTGGGGTGTCCATTCAGCACCTGCTGTCCCATTGATGACTGTCCTTCTTTGGGTTTATCCTGTCCTTAACTGACCCGTGGCCAGGGTTGGTCTTCACACCAGTCTAAGTAATTTTAGTGCGAAAACTCTATACTGCACCTCCTATTTTTCTGTCTTTGCTTCAAATAAAGACATATCTTTGCATACGTTAAATTTCCATGCTTTCCGCAATCTACTATATGAAGAGTCAATGCATATTTTCCATAGCATGTTCCTATGTTTCCCTACCTTTTAGAGCACATTCTCTCCAGACTGTTTATGAACTATAGATATGGTTTATACTTTTTTTCCTGCAATCTGATTAAGGTAATGATGCTAGAATTATAGCGTGTTCCACTTTTTACCCTTCCTATAGATGTATAGGATTCCTAAATTCTCACTCATGAAGTACGTCCCAATAGTGTAATTCTAGTACGTGCATAAGCTTGCCCATTCGTAGGTGTGCATTCTTGAGTTCCATTTCTAAAAAGCTGTTTAGCATTTTTTTTCCTTGTTTTCTCCTCATCATAGACTCATAAATGGTTGCCCTTATATTTTTCCTGTATGGTTATGTGATTTTCGTTATTCTGATTGTAGATTGCCTTCTTGCGGTAAATTGTATTCTATCGAATTCTGAATTCTAGATAAACTTTTAAAACTTCTCAGTGGTCTGTGTTCATTTAATGAAATATTAAGTCGTAAAGTTGGAATTTGTATTTTGCCTGCCTTTCTTTTACAGCTAGCTCTCTGATCCATTGTGATCATAGGTACCCGTAATGGTGGATTGGTAAGTCGGGTACACTAGAAATACATAGGAAGGAATCCAGGGTTACTGGTAGTAGAGAGTGTAATGTCACCCGATTAATGTATATGATTTTAATTGGAGAAAAGTACATGGGCCTGGTACGTGTATGGTGAAAGTATTTGACCGGGTGACCTGCGATCTCTATCAGGAGCATCGACTATTCATGTAATTAAATAAAGATGCTGCTTCATGCAGCACTTAGTGGTAGTTGCTAATTTGTTTGTAAGTGTTCAAGATAATAGAGGAAGATTTACCCAAGGCCCAAGTTTGCTCTCTTGCAGTCGCATTCATCAAAAATTACACGGGGGAGCGCTGTGGCGGATCAAAAGAGAGATTCCTTCATACCTCCCTCTATCTCCAGCTCTTCCAGAGACAAGATTTGAGAGCCCCTTCTCTCTCCGGAGGAGCTGCAGAGCCTCCTAGCCTTGCAGCCCCTCTTCCCGTGACTTCCAGTGAAAGGACACAGTACCCTGGACATTTGCATTATCCTTTCCTTCCACTCAGAATCAAAGCACTTGCAGGTGCTGCAAGTAGAGCGTTCTAACACAGGAATTAGATCTTTGATGTCAAATGATTCTAATGAGGAACTCAACAACTGCCAGCGTGCCACTGAATACCAGCCTCTCTCAAATGTGTTCAATAATCAAAGACCGGTAATTAGAGGAAGAATTTATCGCGGCACAAGTTTTGTCTCATGCCATCACATTCATCAAATATCTTGGGCAGTTTTGTAAACAAAACGCAGACTTTTTACACAACTGCTGATTTCACAATTATTTTGCAAATTGTGTAATTACGAAATCCTGGAGGGTCTGTATAACGAATACAGTAGTGTTAAAACTACTGTTAAATATATCCAGCATAACCTCTAGCATGCTAGTGCACAATAGAGTGGGGTAGATAATAGTATTACAGAATTTTAAATACCAGCATATATGGCACCTTTTGAGGGAAATTGAATGCCACACCGACACTATAGTCGCACCTTCACATATGACAGGCTTTATTTGAGTGTTACTTAAGCTGTGTGCATCACTTGATTGCAATGGTTTTCACAATTAGTGTGGTCACTAAACAGAACTTCATTGTGCATAGTTTTTGCATCATTATCTTTCTTTCTGATATCACAGCCTTGAAAAAGCCACATAGGGAGTGAAACACATGTTGACTGGTTCTGAAATAAATGGAAGACTGTAACAATATCTAAGACGTAATAATATTAAGATTAACAACAGGCTTCAGAGGAATCTCTGTTCAAAGATTTCGGAAATAGATATATTAGACTTCGTTTGGGATAAAGCATATAAAGAATGTCAACACCAAAAGCAAAAAATGTTCCGTATGATGCAAATCATGACTTACCTTGGAAAATAATGTATGGCAATAAAAATATTATTATGAAAAATTGTAAATTTTATACACTGAATGTCTGCATTATATTCTGCAAATTCGCATACTTGAATTGAATCAAAATTGTATGTCATCATTGTATATTAATTCTTGGGAAAAACACTCAATGTATGTTCAAAAAAGTCTTGCATGCCTGACATAATTTGGAACGATTTCATATTTTCAACAAATTAAAACAAGCAGTGGCATAGCCAATAGGTCTCAATTTGGGACATAATAAGTGTTTAGTTAGAGCTAGGCTGACCTTAGGCTCGACCTAAAAAGCCAGTTCAATAGTGAGACCACGTATGGTGCAGCACTGCTGTAATATTTGAAAAAAGTAGACACAATTAAGAAATATAGATTGCATAGGTTGAGGCAATGAGATCAATAATATAACATAAACCACTTCTGCTGCTAGATGGAGTCGCAGTGAACATTTTTATCTTTTGACTTTTTTGGAAGTCAAAAATCTCCAGCGGGATGGATCTACAGACTGTTGCCACCATTGACCCCATGAGTTCAGATGACTTTCCTGAGAGGTCCTGCTGAGCAGGATCTGCTGTTGTGGAGAAGAACTTAGTGGGAGCAACTGTGGACTCCGGCCGACTAGCGATCCACCTTGCCAGGTAGGTCCCAGTCTTCTGTTGGTTCTCAGGCTACATTTTGGTGGAAAATTTTCTAAGTACCAAATTTTAGGGTTAGAAAGGATCAGCAATTACAACACAACTTCCAATGGTACAGGACCTTGGGGCACTACTTTGGGGGTTAGGACTCTCTTCAGCATAATCCAGGCACCTGGTTCAAGGTCTCTGGAGCCTATTATGTCCCTTAACTCACACAGGTAGCCAGCAAACTAACCCTTGGACTCACTCTGGTTGTCCTGATTCATGGAAGATGGTCTAGTTCTCCATCAAGGAGCAAGGCTGGCCTCAAGCACCAAGGTAGTCCTCTGGTAGCAGCAAGGCAGTTCTCTGGGGAACAGGTCAGGCATCAAGCAGCAGGGCAGTCCTCTGGAGCACAAGGCAGTCCTTCTTAATTCTTCCACATGTCCAGGAGTGTACTGAATAAGTGTACTGAGGGTCCAGTATTTATACTTGGACCAGGCATTAAAGTAGAGGAGTTTTCTAGGCTACCTCCACATCTGGCCCTGGAAGGTTCTTCCCTTCCCCTGCCAAGCCTCCAAGAAGTCTCTGGTGACAAAAGACTAGTGTCAAGTTCCTGTAGTCGTGCGGGCAGAAGGCCTGTGAAGTATATGTGGGACAGGGAAACAGGTCTGCCCTATCCTGACAAGACCTGGTATCCTTTTGTCTCACTGTCTGGGAGGAACACACCCAGGGCTCTGGCCGCAGACACCAAAATGATTAGGGCAGGAAAACCCTGACTTTCAAATAGTGACACTTTCAGAATTGAGACTTACAATCTTTGTTAGAAATTGGGTCTGTGCTTGGTAGAGGTATGAAACCTATCCAAATAGGGACCAAAATCCTAGTCAGGGTAAGTCAGTCATATGCCATTATTCTTTCTTTGCTCGCCTTCTGGTAGCTCGGTATCGAACAGGCAGGCCTAACTTAGAGGCAATGTATA
This sequence comes from Lissotriton helveticus, assembly GCF_964261635.1. Lineage (NCBI taxonomy): Eukaryota > Metazoa > Chordata > Amphibia > Caudata > Salamandridae > Lissotriton > Lissotriton helveticus. The sequence goes on along the minus strand of NC_136065.1, from coordinate 1,314,302,223 downwards.
AAGAATTTGTGCACCACAACACATGGTAGAACAATGAAAACACCACAAAAAATCTCCACACAGGATTAGACAAATAGACAACATTTTTATAAATAAATCTAGACAAAAACAACAAAAGTCCAATAGGTAGAAGCCTAGGTATGAATTTTTAAAGAATAAAAAAAGTTCTAGAGCATAGAGGCAATAATCGCCAATGGTCGCACTGGATTGGGTCAAAGTAAAGAGTCCAGGCCAACTGCGATGGAGTGCAGGCTGGGAACAACAGCCATGTAGGCCTTGTGAACAGAGTACCTTGATCCTGGTTGCAACAGCGAGATGTGGGGTGCAGATGAGCGATGAACAATTTCAAGCGCCACAGTTGAGGTTATGTGTTTATTTTCTTCACGGAGTGATGGTGGTGCATCGATTACGAAGATGAAATGCCGAAGCCGAGAGGCGTTAGCTCCTAGTACGATGCGTCAGGTTTCTCCATGCAGTTAAGCGGATGCGTTGATCCGTCCACACTGCAGTGCCAGCGATGCACGGTTCAGATGCATTGGTTTCTAGCGACGATGTTCTGGTTCCGATGCAATGCACCAATTCTACTCCTGCAACAGGGTTGATGGGCTGGTTCTGTTCCAAGCAGACTGGAGATGCATCCATTTTGTCTGGTGCAAGTGTCTGGGTCCACTTTCAGTGAACCAGGCGCAGGGGTAGAGACTTTGATAGACTTAAGCCTCAAGCAACAGGAGGCAAGCCAATAAGCACTTGGAGATGATTGCAAGGCAGAGTCCAGCTCTCCCTCAGCAGGTTCAGAGAGCATCAGGCAGCAGATGTTGAATCCAACCTTACCAGTAAAGATGATTTATCATTACTATTCCAAAGATATAGAACATGATATGGCTACTCTTTTCTAATCAGGAATTACGGTGTGTACATTTTTTTAAAGAAATTCCCCATGTCAACCTATGAGAGGAGTATGGCTCACAGCACCCTGCCCTAATGGCTACCTAGGGCCTACCTTAGGACTGGCATTTACAATAAAAGGGGATTTTAAGGTTTGACAAAGGGTTTTAAATGCCAAATTGGCATTAATACTGAACACACAGGGTCTGCAGTAGCAGGTCTGAGACATTTTTAAATTGCTACTTATGTTGGTGGCATGCCCACTAGTAGCATTTAATTTACAGGCACTGGGCACAGGTAGTGCACTTTACCAGGGACCTACAGATACATTAAAGATGTCAATTGTGAATATATCTAATGTAACCATGTTTAGAGGAGTTTAGCACTGGTCAGCCGTGGTAAAGTGCTTTGCGTAATAAGGCCAACAAAAAGATTAATTAAAAAGAGAAGGTAAGCAGTCAAAATGTTTTGGGGAACACCGCCCTAAGGCTGATAAGTCTAAAAATCTGGCTTTAACATGTAATAGGATTTTAAGGTACAATTCATTTGTGTCCGAACATGAACTTCCTACATGCTTCCAATCACAAGTTAGCACTTATTAAATCTAATAAGGTAACCCAATGTTTTCTAGTGGGAGAGGCTTACCTTACAATAGTGAAA